>NC_064644.1:595968261-598368261 GCF_023864345.2 Schistocerca serialis cubense | reverse complement strand
TATAGAGGGCTGGGGAGTGGAGGGGGGGGGGGGCTGTAGTAGGTTTCACAGCAGAGACGTGCTGTATCCACAAGTCATGTGGCACACTGCAGGCAGCTTCTGGTGGCCAACCTGTGCATATGCTGTTGGCAGAGTATTTGAAATGTTGAGCCTGGTACCACAGTATGTATCCAAGTATTAAGCACAGGGTTATAACATATAATATAATTGTAACAATATCATGAAAAGGGTAGTTTCTATTCACCATACAATGGAGATGCTGAGTCACAGGTAGGCACAACAAAAAGATTGTCAGAAAGTGAGCTTTTAGCCAAAAAGACTATCAGAAAGTGAGCTTTCCGCCAACAAGTTGGGCTTCAGCTGCCAGAGACTGTAGTCGTGTGTGAGTTGCGTTTGCGTGAGTGCGTGTATTTATGTTGTCTGTTTTCGACAAAGACCTGGTTGGCCGAAAGCTCACTTTCTGACAGTCTTTTTGTGGTGCCTATCTGCAACTCAGCATCTCCGCTATATGGTGAGTAGCAACTATGTTTTTCATAATATTGTTACACTCCATCCTGGATTTTCTGTTGTGTGATATAATATAACTGGATAGATAAAAAATGTACTCACCGATTTGATGGTATGAGGAAAGTATAAAAAACTAAAGGAAATATGCAAGCTTTCAGAGCCAGTGGCTCCTCCTTCGAGCAGAAGGATTGAAGGGGTAAGAAAAGGAAGGAAGCTAAAGCATTTGTGAGATTTAGGAAATTAGGAGAGTTACAGAAAAGTTGCCCTGAACGCCAGGTCAGGGGTACTTACCAGATGGGATAAGAAGGGAAGATTTGTAATAAGAATTACTTGAAAATGTACGTATTTCTGCAAATATAAAACATTCACTGAGAAAGCCAATTATGTGGAAAATATGCTGAAAGACAAAGATTCTAGTCTGTTTAGAACACGAGACACTGCTTTCAGGAATTATATTATTACCTGCATAAAATCATTAGGGATATTATATGCTGCACGTATGGTTTCATGCTAACCTTTATTACAGCAAAAGATGCTCAGGATTAAGAAACATAGTATGTTAATGTTGCTACTGTAGTGGGTGTTGTAATACACACATCAAAAAAAGTTTTGCATCACCTGAGAGTTCCAGAACCTGTACAGAAAACTGGAATAGAGATCAACATAGACATCATTTACACCCTTTTTATTGCTCATGAAAACCGCTTATTGCATGTTGTACCACCATACAGTGAGACCTTCAGAGGTGGTGGTACAGATTGCTGTACACACCAGTACCTCTAATACCCAGTAGTACGTCCTCTTGCATTGATGCATGCCTGTATTCATCATGGCATACTATTCACAAGTTCATCTGGGCACTGTTGGTCCATATTGTCCCACTCCTCAATGGTGATTCAGCGTAGAGTGGTTGGTGGGTTATGTCGTCCATAAACAGCCCTTTTCAATCCATCCCAGGCATGTTCAGTAGGGTTCATGTCTGGAGAACATGCTGGCCACTAGTCGAGTGATGTCATTATCCTGAAGGAAGTCATTCACAAGATGTGCACGATGGGGGTGCAAATTGTCATCCATGAAGACGAATCCGTCGCCAATATGCTGCCGATATGGTTGCACTATCGACCAGAGGATGGCATTCAGGTACCATACAGTCATTATGTCACCTTTCATGACCATCAACAGCTTACATCGGCCCCACATAATGCCACCCCAAGACAGCAGGGAACCTCCATTTTGCTGCATTCGCCGGGCGGTGTGTCTAAGGCGTTCAACCTGACCGGGTTGCCTCCAAACACGTCTCCGATGATTGTCTGGTTGAAGGCACGTGCAACACATTGGTGAAGAGACGTGATGCCAATCTTTAGCGGTCCATTTGGCATGTTGTTGGGCCCCTCTGTACTGCACTGCATGGTGTCATGGTTGCAAAGATGGACCTCACCAAGGACATCAGGAGTGAAGTTGCGCATCATGCACCCTATTGCGTACAGTTTGAGTTGTAACACGTCCTGTGGCTGTACGAAAATCTTTATTTAATGTGGTGGTGTTGCTGTCAGGGTTCCTCCAAGCCATAATCCATTGCAGTAGTAGCCTTTGGATGGCCTGAGCAAGGCATGTTATTGACAGTTCCTGTCTCTCTGTATCTGCACCATGTCCAAACAACATCGCTTTGGTTTACTCCGATACTCTTGAACACTTCCCTTGTTGAGAGCCTTTCCTGGCACACAGTAACAATGCGGACACGATCGAACCACGTTATTGACTGTCTAGGCTTGGTTGAACTACAGACAACATGAGCCATGTACCTCCTTCCTGATGTAATGACTGGAACTGATTGGCTTTCGGATCCCCTCTGTCTAATAGGCACTGCTCATGCATGGTTGTTTACATCTGTGGGTGAGCTTAGTGACATCTCTGAATAGTCAAAGGGTCTGTGGCTGTGATACAATATCCACAGTCAACATCTATCTTCAGGAGTTCTGGGAACTGGAGTGATGCAAAACTTTTTCTGATGTGTATACCTTTTATTTGATCATTTTGTACTATATGGGCAATTCAAATTATAAAGAGGTACACAGTATGGTACACAATAAGAAATAATTACATATATGTAGCTTATATATAGCATTTATTTGTGCTTCTGGAGTGTGGGAGGAATGGTGGCTTAAGTATCTCCACTTGCAGTAAGATCTCCCCACTTTGCTAAACCTCCTGAGGTGTCTCAGTTTAGTTAGTGAGTCCGTAGAATGTGGTATATGAAGCATCCAATATAACTGGCCTTGCTTTTCCGTCTGAGATTTGCTGAGATTAAAACAACCATCCTTGGATTATCTTAGTGAGTAATCGCATAGAATTTTCTCCTTGCAGTAGAGCTCTCATAGTTGATGTTCCTCTCAGAAGCAGTCTCAGCACCATCGGATTCTCTGGAAAGTGAAATTCCATATCCTGTAATTCTAGGTGATGGTGCGAGGAGCTATAATACTTGAACTAATGCTCACGGGTGCCCACATAATATGTTTCTTTATGAAAACACTGTAATCCAATAATAATGATACAACATAATGCTTATTAACTCTTAAACTAATAATATCTTGAGAGCACGGTCTTACGACAGAACTAGTTCAAAAGGCATCTTATTGGTGACTGGCGAGTATGGCACACAGTCTAGATCCCATACTTAGAATCGTGAAACATCATAGGTGTTCATACTACTTCTTTATCTTGAACATTTTTCATCTGTTTATTAAAATGACTGCTTTCTTGTGTCGTAATATGGTTGTAAGAAAGTGCTTATGACTAGTAGGCTTCTCCTAATACCTGTGGTGGAAAAAGTGACTTTTAGTAGTGAATATTTATTAAAGAAAATTAGTTTTTCACATCAGATTGCATGTGGTTTCTCACAGCTATCTACAGTGCCTCACCCCACTGTCTACTGGCAATGCCAGGTGATCCAGCAGCTACTTCAGCCAGTGTGGGAACTGATATGTTACAATCTGCTGCGAGTTCTGCAATACTGCCTGAGCTCATTGAATGCTATCAATATCTGCGGGCGTGATATAAAATGTAAATCTGGGAAACAAGGAAGGAAAATGTGGTTTGAAAATAAGAGGTGCATTACAATTCTCTGTAATTGGTCTGATCTTGTGTTTGCAGTCTCTATGGGAGCATTTTGTAGGAGATTGCAGAATACCTCTAGATTCTCTACTTAATGCTGATTCTTGAAACTTGCAAGTAGGCTTTCACAGTATATTGGCTCTGTCTTCAAGCCTCTGCCAATTCAGTTTTTTCAGTGTCTCCCTTAACTCTTTCCCAAGGGTCAGGAAAACCTGTGATCATTTGTGCTACCCATCTTTGTATGCATTGAACATTCACATTAGCCCAAATCCATGCAACTCCCATGCACTAAAGTAATACTCTGTGATGAGTTGCAAGAGTGTTTTGCATTCACTTTCCTTTGTTGACTGATGATATTTCCCTGGTATTCTACCAGTGAACTGAAGTATGCCTCTCGTTTTATCCATGACTGAGCTTATGTGATCATATCCTACAAATTCCTTATACTCTGGTATTTGTATGAGTTGACCAATTCCAACTGTGAATCATTGACACTGTAGCTATAGGATTTACTATGTTTTTTTTTGTTTTGTGAAGTGCAAATTTCTGCATTTCTAAATATTTAAAACTCTACTTTAAAATCTTATCCGGATCTGACTGAATACTTGTGCACCTTTTTTCAGAGAGTACCTCATAGATTATTGTATCAGCTACAAAAAGTCTGAGATTACTATTAATGTTGTTTGCCAAGCCATTAATATGCAACATGTACAACAACAGTGCCAACTCATTTGCTTGTGGCACGCCTGAAGTCGGTTCTACATCTGTCGATGACTCTCCATATGAGATAACATGCTATGTTCTCCCTACCAAGAAATCCTCAATCGTGTCACAAATTTCGCTTAATACCCCATGTGACATAACTTTTGTTAATAAGCATAGATGTAGTACCAAGTCAGATGATATTCAGAACTCAAGAAATCAGTGATACCTGACTGCATTTATCCATGGCTTTCAAGATGTCCTGTGGGATTGATTTTTACGGCCTTGTGATTAAGGTAAAGGTTTATATTATTACTAGTCTCTGTGTTGTTACCAAATGACCAAATGGCTTCAATTTTTTAGTTGCTTACTCAATAATGCCAGATTTTATGTAAACTGGTGGGCCCTAAATTATGTTTAAAGATACATGTGAATATATAGTTATTACTGAATGATGAAACCATTTTAAACATCCATTGTTGGCCATCAAATTCTTTATATAAGATGACCTTTGTGTCATGGAGTAGTCCATTGTATTGCTGGTCAGTATTGGCCTGTGGCCATTTTCAAATGCCTCTAATAACAATGCCTGCAAAAATAAGTAAGTAAACCACTCAGTTAACATCCTTACACTTTGCTTATTATAATTATTGTTACATTACTTACGGCTGCATCAGTGATACTTATGTCATATTTTAAATGGTTTTATCATTTAAAAATTATTAAGACCGTTTTGACGTGGACTAACTAAAGTGGGAACTAAACTCTATAACTTGAATGTTCCATGTGATTTAAGTAGTTTTCATTCATTTGTGAAATCCCTATTAATATCCATGGCTCACCCATTCTGTGCTGCTGTTTGCAATTTATTGTCGTTGGTTGTAGCCAGTTGATTGGTAGTATAAGGCAGTCAATGGGAATTACCCAATCTAATCATGGTTTTTTTCCCCCCAGATATGTCACAATTTCCAAGGTAGTGTTTGGATTGGGCCCAAATTGACATTTATAATCTTGGTTGTCACAAATATTTAGCTGTGTCTCCATAATATATCACTCACTATTTGGTTGTGATTGGGGGTACGAAATAGCACAGCTTAAATTGCTGCAACAGTGACAGTTATGACCTTAGTTGTCACAGATATTTGACTGTTTCCCTTGTAATATATCACTATATCCATATTTGTGGTTTGGTTTTGATCTAACAACACACCTTAAATAGCTGTTAGTGAAATGAGTAAGCAAATAAATTCATAAGCTTGGTGTCATAAATATTTAGCAGTTGTGTAATGTATTTCAATTTCCAAGGTTGTGGTTAGGGCAATACCTTAAATTACTGCACGTGAAACAGAATTACCAGCTAACTTCATCTATATGAATCCCTGCTGCCCGTTCTTTTGTACATGTCCGACAGAACAAGCATCACATGGAATCCACAGCTGTGATACGTATTATGTAAATTGAAGGTGGAGGGGGTCAGGGAGAAAGGAAAGGGGGGAAAGAGAAGGAACTGATGATATTAGCTGCATTGGAAATTTATGTGAAATTGACAGCAACGAGTGGAAATGTGTGCTGGATCTGGACCCAAACAAGGGATCTCCTGCTTACGATGCAGCTGCTTATTCCTACCTAACACAACCTAACAATCACTGTCTATGTCCTCCATGCTCACTAATTTTTAGATTCCTACCAGAGTTCGAATATACTGTGCATCTGCAGTGATGGTTGTGGATTCATTGCCCATCAAGGTGAATCAGTTATATGAATGTGTGGTGTCTGTTCTTTTTGGACATGTCTGAAAGAACAGACATCATGCAGAATCACCCCATCCTTGCTGAAGTGGGCTAGTGCTCCATGTGTAATAACCACACCCCATTGATAGATTGTTACACCCTTCTTTCATAGCAAACTTCCTCTTCCCCCTCCTATTGTTAAACCCTTCTTTCATATTAACTTCCTTTTTTCTCCTCCTCCCTTCCCCCCCCCCCCCCCCCCCCTCCTTTTTCTGAAGACACAAGTAAATTTAATTTGCTGCTGAAATTTGACGACAAATTCTAAAAGTAGTGCTCAGATGAAACTAATCACTAAATAGGGATTTATATAAGTTGTGGACAAATGAATGTTTACTACTTGCTCAGTCTTATAGAAATACTTCATGAGCTGAACTTTTTACTTGTTGTAAAATTTTAGTAGTTGCAGTAACCAATGTTCATGCTTTTTTGTGATTAAGGAGATTATCCATCAGATACAAAAAATATGTGTACCAACTAACTGTGTCTGTACCAGATAACATTTCTCAGCAATAATTTTGGTTGCTACTTCATATAATAGCACAGGTTGATCATTGCTAACTTCTTGTATTTCTGAGTTTAGCACCAATATCAGAATGGATAAATAATAGAAATGTAATAACAAATGTTGGTTTCAGGTTCGGGAATTTTTTAAGGAAGAAAAACATAGTGGACCAGATGTAAACATTACGAAAATGTGGAAGGACTATCTACTGAAGTACGATCCAAATTACTGCGACAGTGCATCAGACAATGAAAAAGTAACAGCACCAATGAACCATAGTGGTAACAGTTTGGTATCTGATAACTTACAGATGCCAGTGTTTACTAGCAGTCTTGGACCAGAAATGACTCAACAGCAACATTTGCCTTACTCAAATACTATCAATCTTTCACACTATCATGTGCCATCTATGAACAGTAATCTGGAACTCTTTGGTAAGATGCAGAGTTACTTCTTTCTCTAACTCTTTCTGCATTTCTTTCAGCAAAATGTCCTGTTTTATGATGAAGTTAATAGATGATAGACTTTTGTTAGTACCAAAGTTGCACTAGTGTGACCATTTTATCAGCAGATTCAGATTTTTTTTGAGGGGTGGCGGAGGGTGTGTGTGTGTGTGTGTGTGTGTGTGTGTGTGTGTGTGTGTGTCTATATTTAAAAACAAAGATGATGTGACTTACCATACGAAAGCGCTGGCAGGTCGATAGAAACACAAACAGACACATACATACACACAAAATTCAAGCTTTCGCAACAAACTGTTGCCTCGTCAGGAAAGAGGGAAGGAGAGGGAAAGACGAAAGGAAGTGGGTTTTAAGGGAGAGGGTAAGGAGTTATTCCAATCCCGGGAGTGTATACCCGTCCTTTTTTCCCCCTAAGGTAAGTCTTTCCGCTCCCGGGATTGGAATGACTCCTTACCCTCTCCCTTAAGACCCACTTCCTTTCGTCTTTCCCTCTCCTTCCCTCTTTCCTGATGAGGCAACAGTTTGTTGCAAAAGCTTGAATTTTGTGTGTATGTATGTGTCTGTTTGTGTTTCTATCGACCTGCCAGCGCTTTCGTATGGTAAGTCACATCATCTTTGTTTAAATATATATATATCTCATATCAATATAATAGAGGGAAACATTCCACGCGGGAAAAATATATTTAAAAGCAAAGATGATGTGACTTACCATACGAAAGTGCTGGCAGGTCTGCTTGTGTCTGTATGTGTGTGTGTGTGTGTGTGTGTGTGTGTGTGTGTGTGTGCGAGTGTATACCCGTCCTTTTTTCCCCCTAAGGTAAGTCTTTCCGCTCCCGGGATTGGAATGACTCCTTACCCTCTCCCTTAAAACCCACTTCCTTTCGTCTTTCCCTCTCCTTCCCTCTATCCCTGTTGAGGCAACAGTTTGTTGCGAAAGCTTGAATTTTGTGTGTATGTATGTGTCTGTTTGTGTTTCTATCGACCTGCCAGCACTTTCGTATGGTAAGTCACATCATCTTTGTTTTTAAATATGTATATCTCATAAAGTAGACTCCACTTGCCAACTGAGTAGATGGAGTATTAGCAATTACAGCGGGACTACATCATATAGTAGAAGACACCACTCGCTAATTGTATTAAGTAAATGGAGTATTAGCAACTGCAGAACTGAGATGTGCTTGTAAGTAATAGAAATTTTGATTAATAATATTTTACTTTAATATATTTTGATTAGGAGTCATTCTGCAACAGTTGAAATTTCATATGAGTGATTTACACAAATAATTGAGATATACAGCAGGTATTTAGTTTTGAACAACTGGAATCTATTGCCAAATGTAAGTTTTATTTATTTATTTTTATTTTATTTTATTTTATTTGAGATACATATTTCATAGATCCAATGTGGCGTGATTACGCATGGATGTGGAACGAGTCAAAACAGATACAGTATAGATATCATACAATACAATACATACTGGTATATTACACATGGTAGATGAATGATTCAAAACTGGTACAATACAATAATATAATCAAGATAATAAACAATACAATACAAAAATAGAATAGTGATAAAAAGCAATACAGGTAACAATGACAAAGGAAATAATCTGAATTACTACTCAAAGTATTTATCTCTGTTGAAGAATTCATCTAAAGAGTAGAAACATTTTTCCAGTAGGAATTACTTTAGCTTTTTTTTGAATAGCATTTTCTTTTCTTTTAGACACTTTATATTACTCGGGAGTGCGTTAAAGATTTTTGTACTTGTGTACTTTACCCCTTTTTGTACCAGAGAGAGATTTTTCCATTCACAGTGCATATCACCTTTCCGTCTTGTGTTATAATGATGGTATGCCTCATTTGTTTGATATTCAGAGGAATTGAGAAGAGTGAAAGCCATGAGTGAGAGGAAATAATGCGAGGTAGTGGTTAATATACCTAACTGTTTAAAAAAGTTTTGACATGAGGTTCTTGGAGGGACACTACATATAATTCAGACTACTTTTATCTGGCTCACAAAGAAATTTTTTTAAAGCGGTGAGTTGCCCCAAAAGATTATTCCATAGCACATCACTGAATGAAAGTAGCCAAAATATGCTAACTTTGATATGTTGATGTCTCCAATTTTGGAAATTATTCAGATGGCAAATGTTGCTGAGCTAAGCTTTTTTAGTGTTTTCTGTATGTGGAATTCCCAGTATGTGGAATTCCCAGTTATTTATGTGAACACCTAGGAACTTTGTGCACTGAATGCTCTCGTGTGCAATGTTAATCTCTTCTGGGCTTATGTAACTGGATTGGAACTGCATGTAATTTGTTTTACTGAGGTTTATTGCTAGAGATTTGCCGTGAACCAGTTCAGAGCATTTGTAAGTGCTTGGTTGGCATTTAACTCTATGTCAGTGGAGGTTTTGCTGGCTGCCCCTATACATGTGTCAACTGCAAACATTGTGATATTGCTAGCACTTTTTGAGGACAGGGGTAGGTCATTAATATATATAATAAATAGGAGGGGACCAAGGACTGACCCTTGTGGAACTCCATGATGCACTGTTCCCCAGTCAGACTCTACCTCTCCTACCTGTAGATTGTTAACACCTAATACTTGTTGTCTGTCTTCTAGATATGATCTGAGCCAGTTACCCATTTGTCCACCGATTCCATATTGGGCTGCTTTTCCTAAAAGTATTGTGTGATCAATGCAGTCAAAAGCCTTTGTCAGGTCACAGAATATGCCAACGGGTAATTTTTTCTTGTCAAGGCATTCTAAAACGTTATTTATAAGTGCGTAAATTGCTTTGGTTGTAGATATGCCTGATCTGAAACCAAATTGTTATTTACCAATTAATGCAAATTTTTCAAGGTGATTGACAATCCTGACGTGTATTAATTTTTCAAAGTCTTTAGAAAATGGTATTACAAGAGAGATAGGACGATAGTTGGAAACATCTGTGGGATCACCTTTTTTGTAGAGTGGCTTCACAGTAACATACTTCATTCTGTCAGGGAACATACCTTGATTTAGAGAGGAATTGAATATATGAGCTAGAACTTTAAAGAGTTGTTTACTTTTTAGAGACACTATGGTTTTTCTTACTTCTTGCACGGTTATGGGGGCCATACCTATCATGTCTGTAGAGTTAGGGAAAAGTTCTTTCAGAGTTTTTATTGCCTTTTCTGAAGAGCCTTTGCTTGCTGTTGTCTCAGCAACAGTTAAAAAGTGCTCATTAAAGATTTTAGCTACAATATCTTGATTTTGAACTAGCTCACCTTCATTGTTAAGAGCAATATTTTAGGTCTTGTTGGGGTGATTTACACCAGTCTCATTTCATATCACTTCCCATATAGTTTTGATTTTATTAGTGGAGTTATTAATTTTTGAGCATATATACATACTTTTTTATTTCTGAATGACTTTGTTCACTATTTTACAGTATTTTTTATAGTTATTTAAAAGGTTAGGGTCATCTGATTTTTTGGAGGCAATGTACAACTCTCTCTTTCATTTGCAAGAAATCCTAATTCCAGTGGTAATCCAAGGCTTGTTGGTGGATTGTTTAGTACGGGTTTTATATATTCTTTTTGGGAGGGAACTTTCAAATATTAG
This sequence comes from Schistocerca serialis cubense, assembly GCF_023864345.2. Lineage (NCBI taxonomy): Eukaryota > Metazoa > Arthropoda > Insecta > Orthoptera > Acrididae > Schistocerca > Schistocerca serialis. The sequence continues at coordinate 598,357,575 of NC_064644.1, read as the reverse complement.
AGCCACTTCATTGCTGAGAAGTTTGTATTTGGAATTGGCATTTTCTACATTATTTACTGGACTCCATTTTATGTTTTGGAGATGTGATTTAAAGATCTCAGTAGTTTCATCGATAGATTTCCTAGTAATTTTCCAGTTGAGACCACTATTAATCTCACAAATACTTGAATTGTTAATGGCGAGTCTGTGTCCATCATGGTCAGAGAGACCATTCAGGACTTGCCTGACAGCTATATCATCAATCTTGGTTATGTCAATAAATATATTATCAATTAATGATTTTGTTCGTGAAGTTATTCTGGTGGGAAAATTTACAACAGAAACAAGATTATATGAGGACACCAAGTTCTCAAGATCTACTCTGTCTCTGGAGTTTGTTAGGAAATTTGCGTTGAAGTCTCCAACAACTATGACATCTCTACAGAGTTTAAATATGTGTATTAAGAGTGCATCTAACTGTTTTTTTTAAAAAAGCTAAAGTTACCTGAAGGTGCCCTGTATAAAGCTACTACTGCTATATAAGAATTATTTAAAGCCAGCTCTATGGCACACGCTTCAAACTTTTGATCTATACAAAAATTCAGCACATTAATTACACTACATGTGATGCTGTTTCTGACATAGATCGCTACTCCACCTTTTTCTATAAATTTCCTACGGTAAGATGTTGCTAAGCAGTAATTATCTATAGCAAGTTTTTCAATATCTGACATAACATGGGCACAATCTATACCTTGTGGCTCCTGGATATTAATTAAGAGTTCATTAATTTTTTTGTTCAAGCTACATATGTTTTTATGGTAAATAGTCAAATTTTGATTTCCAGAACCACATACACATTTATCCCTAAAAAAGAAATGTCAGTTGACAGAGTGGGTTTGGTATTTTTCACTATCCATTTATTCAAGTTGGTCTGTTTCCACGTACCGAGAGACTGGGAAGAATCAGCTCTACCAGTGTTTTCAACAGCCATTTGTCTGTCTCCCTGTTCCTGCTGTCTTCTTGTGTTGTGGAGCACTCATTCTTCGAATGTGTGTGTTTTGAGTATACGTTGTTCCTAGCATTTACGACGATTTCACAAATAATGGACGCTAAGTTTAAAAGCTGATGGCTTTATACACTTTATTTTAAGTAATTTATGGCATTTTTCATAGTTGAGCTTCGTACATCTTCACAAAGTAATTGCAACAGTCCATAAATTCTCTTTACACATGCTTAAATAGCAAATCTGAATTACTTGTGTGACTTTGAAAAGGTTGTTGAGCCATGAGTAAAAAAGATCTCAAACTTTCCCACAGTTTCTGCTTGTAGTAAAATGGTTGATCCATTTAGGACATCTTTTATAAATTCTCTTCATATTAGTGTACACTGGAAAAAAATTCTGTTACTCATAAATCTGCTGTATGAAATTTTGCAAGTACAGTTAGGTTCCATTTATCCAGATTAATACAGGACAAAGACATCGCGGATCACCAAGAAATACAGAAAATGCAAAATGTACATATTTTTACTGGAAGCTTCCATTTGCTGTATTTACACAACATGTTTCATGTCACATTTGAAAGGCCACTTCATTACTTTCATGTTACTCACTGAAAACTGACAACTTATCTACAAAATCACACTTGAAACATACTCTCTTTTGTATCATTTGATCTAGCTGATTTTTAGGAAATAATTGTCCATTTTTCTGTTTCTTATCCACCTTTTTTTGATGACAGCTCTCATTTTCTAGTTTCAAAATATCAGTATAGCAAACAAATTTTGTCCTGCATGTTGTAATAACAGATCAGCATATCGCAGCGCCTTGGTGTGTATGATAAAACATGACTCACATGCATAATAGTGTATTCTAAATTAAAATATTAATTCCAGTTATAACAGAAAACTTTAGGCTTCATTTTCTTATTTTGTCAAAAATTGTTGATAATCTGCAGAATGGGGTAATCAGGAGCTCACTGTATTTTCAAATTAACTGTACATCAAGATCACTAAATGCTAATTCCAAAATAGGTCACTCATGAAAAACTTTCAAAATGCTAAAAATTCTACAGAATAACTCAGTTAGAAGAAAAATTCTAATAACAAAGCACGAATATCAGAACAGTGACAATGAACATATGAGGGATGCTAATTAACTTCTCCTTCATTGCAAACTGTTCTCATCTGTGTTCAGTCCAATGACAAACACCTCACTTGTTATTCATTTTTGCTTGAAAATGTTCCATTCAGGAGATGCAAAATAAGGAGAAATTAGAAGCCGTACTCAATAAATCGAACAGTGTGGCAGGCCATAAATGGAAAAATCCAGGATGGAATAACGACAAGACTGCTAATCACCATGTAGAGGATACATTGAGTCACAGACAGGTGGGGGGGGGGGGGGGGGGGGGAACTGCTGTATATTTGAACTTTTGGCCAAAGGCCTTCTTTCAAAGTAGAAATAACACACACACATTCATTCACACAAACACAACTTCACAGACATGACCTCTGTCTCTGGCTACTGGGGCCGGACTGTAGACTGCAACTGTGCCTGATGGAAGAAGCAGATTGTGGGTGGTCAGGGTAAGGAGGAGGCTGGAGTGGTGAGGAGGCAGGGTAGGGGTGGGAGAGAGTGTAGTATTGCTCGTGGAAGGGGGTAGGGGGGGGGGGAGCTAATGGAATCCACCCAAATGGCCTTACCATTAAATTACTCATCTCAGCTTGCAATACTTTGTTAGACAGTGACCTTTGTCTGTTCAAATTGTGCTAGTCTGTATCTTTCACTGCCCTCATCCTGCAAAACCTTGTAAATCAGGCCCAAATGTTGCAATACTTTCTCTCCATCCATGAACTTCTCCTGCTCTGCAATCCCAAATTCCTGCATCTCGTCTCTTGCCTTCCTGGAAGTAGAGCAGCACGCACAAAGCCACCTAAAGGAATTCTCCAACCTGTTCACCTCATAACTCCCACCTTTGCCTACCACAGTCCACCACCTGTACAGTATTCTCGAAACATTCTCCACATCCCCTCATAGCCAGCAAATTCTGCCTCACAGACCTACTATGTTTACCACGTCCTTAAAAACTCGCTCCCACAACCATACAGAATCCAGAACCTAAACAGACCCGAAGCACAGCAATGAACCTTTCCTCCAAAAGCCTTAGCCCCACAGAAGTGTCAGTCCTTTCCAGAGGCTTTATTGTTTGCTCCACTCGCAAACACAATCATGCTGGACTAGTTAAAAATCTTCTCTTCATCTCCCAGTGCTTTTTCACCACTAACCCTACCAGTCAGACTCATCCCAAAACAAATGTTGAACCCTACCTGACAGTTCACTCCTCCATCCAACAGTGATCCCACCCCCATTGTCCCCAAATGACTGACTGTTAACATTCCAGAATTTCTTAACCTCAAACCTTACTTACCATTATGCTCCAAATCCCTAAACATGGAAACCAACCTTAAGTCTGCAGAAAGAAGTGCAGTCCACCACATTTTGAACTGCAGGGATTACCTGGTGGAAGGACTGTGGCAGCTGTCATTCATCCAGCTACAAATCCTGTCACAGTGACCTCAATCCAGAAATCCTACAGGATCTCCAGTCTCTCCCCTGAGTCTCTCTTTCTCTCCCCATCCCTACCACTCCCTGAACTCCTGCCTTCTACATGCTTCCTGAACTCAGTACCACCCAGGACACTCACTTACGACACCAAGTACTTTCTTCACTGTTCCTGTCCTTCATCACACAGCGCCCTTCTCGTCTCTATTGATGCCACTTCCATCCACTCTGATATCCCAAATGTCCATGTTCTTGCCACTATTGAATACTACCTTTCTCAATGCCCGACTGACTCTAAACCTACAATTTCCTTCTGGTTACCATGATCAACTATATCCTCACCCACAGTTACTTCACCTTTGAAGGCAGCACCTACAAAAAAAAATCCACTGTATAGCAATGGGCATATGCATGGCATCATCCTATGCCAGCCTATACATGTACCATCTAAAGGAATCGTTCCTAACTACCCAGAATCCCAAACTCCTCAACTGCTTCAGATTCATTGATGACATCTTCATGATCTGGACCGAGGGTGAAGACACCCTATCCACATTCCTCCAGACCCTCTACACCTACTCCCCCAATCACTTCATCTGGTTCTCCTTGGTCCAACAGGTTACCTTTCTCAGTGGCGACCTTCAGTTCAAAGATGGCTACATCAGTACCTCCATCCGTATAAACATACCAACAACAAGCACTTTTGACAGTTGCCACCCATTCCATACCAAGAATTCCCTTCAATGCAGTGTAGGCACCTATGACTGTTACATCTGTAATGACAAGCAGTCCCTCTCCAAATATACAAAGTTTCTCACTGAGGCCTTCACAAACTGAAATTACCCTCCCAACCTTGTACAGAAACAGATCTCCTGTGACTTGTCTCTCCAGTCACCTACCGTCTGCCACATTCCTACCATCCAGCCACAAAGGAGCGCTCCTCTCATTACTCAGTACCACCCAGTATTGGAGCTGCTGAATCACTCTCTACAGCAAGGTTTCAACTACCTTCCCTTGTGCCCTGAAATGAGGAATATCCAATATCCTTCCTACCCTTCCCAGAGTGGTCTCTGCCCACTGAACCTATGCAGTATACTTGTCCATCCTGACTCCAGCCCTGCTGCCAACCCCTTGCCCCATAGCTCATATCCCTGCAAAAGACCTAGATGCAAGACCTTTCCTATACATCCTCCCATCACCACCTACGCCAGTCCAGTCTCAGGCATTATCTATCCTAATAAGGCAGGGCTACCTGTGAAAGCAGTCAGTGATCTGCACACGAAACTCCGATATCACTGTGCTGCTTTCTGTGTGGGCATGTTAGCAAAAAAGCTGTGTGTCTGCATGAATAGCCACTGATGAACTGTAGCAAAGAAACAAGTGGACCACCCAGTCGTTGTACATGTTGCCCAAAACCCCATGCTTCACTTCAGTAATTGTCTTGCAGTTTGCGCCATCTAGATCTTCCCTATCACCACACAGCTTCTCTAAATTGCTCAGGTGGGAACTCTCCCTGCAATGTATACATGTTCTTGTAACCCCCCCTGGGATCAACCTTTGCTAATTCCTGTCCTTCATGCCACCTATCCCCTTACTTGCTCCCACCCGAGCACTACACAGCCTTTTGTTCCACCAACACACCCACTAGTCATTGTTCCCCTCCTCTACTTCTCTCCTTTCCCGCTCCTCATCCTCTCCTACCCCCCTCCCTCAAACCCCCTGACTGTACCTAGCAGCCTTATTCTGTCCTCATCTCATCCTATACACTACCACAAGCAGCACTACACCATCTCCCACCCCCAATCCTACATTTTTAGCCTCCCCGCTCCCAGGTGCAGTTGCAGTCTGCAGTCTGGCCTCAGTGGCCAGAGGCAGTAGTCGTGTGTTTGAGTAGTGCTTGTGTGTGTTAGCAGTGTATCCTTTTCATAATACTGCACCCCATAAAAAAAACTGATCTAACCTTCACACAGCTCTCAGATATTATTGACTGGCACTAATTGCAAGTGAAAGGTACCAAATTTGCAATATTCATCGTAACTTATTGTACACGAATTTTTGTGAATCTAAATTATTAACTGTTGTGTATTTGTCAATATATAATTCGACTACCACTTTTGGTCACGCCTACAAAAATAACAAGTGAGCCATTATTGTTGCTTTGTTCTTACTACCACCGTTCTTCTTAATTGAAACATTTTATTCAATCTACATGCTCAAAAACAAGAAATATAGTAGTAATTCTGCTGTGTGATGTATTCTACCTGACTTTCAGTCCGAAACCCAATTTTCTAGCTGTACACCCATGATCCGCAACAGAAGCTAAAGAAGGGCCTGTGCTTTTTTCTTTTTTTTTTTTTTTCATTTTCTAGGTAGAGCAGGCTGCCCAAATTGTTATCCATTCCAGAGCTAGAACTATTTCAGCCAAATACCAGGTTGCTGAAAGTGGGGCAAACTCGATCTCAATAGGAAATATTTGGAAGGGCTTTCCAGTTCAAACATTTGCCTTACAACCAAGGAGAATGCAGTCATAACTGGTGGAAGGGAACCATTTTTAATTTAATTCTGGGACAGTATACCTCAGACAAAAAAGATAAAAGCCTAGCATATGTGCCCATGTATTTATTTATGGGTATACAAAGTGAAATCAATTAACTGCTTCTCATGTGCAGTGTTCCTATATGGATAAATGCTGCTGAAGGAGCCTGCCTGTGCATACCACTGCTTTTTTGTGAGAATTGGGTGCTGAAGTTCTGTTGGCTAGTGTATCATGAATAGACAGTGGGAAAAGGTACATGTGCACCACCTCACAAAAAAGTAAAGCACCCAGAAAGGGAAAATGAAACTTCACAAGTTATATGGTATGTGACGATATTTCAGTGATTGCAAAATCGAGTCACATTTAAAACAAACTAGGCAATATGAGCCCTCTTATCTCTTGACATGTTTCACTACTCTTGTGGGGCTGTAGACATGTTCAGACATTGTTACAGTTAAGTCTGAGATTATAAATCTGAAACTGGTAATATACCACCCTTCTGTATCATGTGCCTTCATTCCACTGATTTCCTTTCTGACTCACTTGGCCTTGTGCTAGAAATTGCACAGAAGTGCTGTCTCTTCCAAATCCTACAAAATGATACAACGAATTTCTTTTTTCCTTGCAAATATTCATCCAACATTTACAGCCTGGAAACACCTCATAAAATATGTGTCTGCTGTATGATAAATTACATTACGTTCATTAGGTACATAGGATCTGAAAGACCATTAGCAGACTAGCTCAAACCTTGTCTATACATCTTGTGATGTAATTGCTGATTGTCATGAATGTTCTTATTCTATGGAACACTGCATAACTACAAGGTGGGGGTAGTCTGCAAGGAGAAACCACCAAACCAGAAAGTGCTGCAAAGTATGAGCCACTGTCAGCATCACTCCATGGTAGAAAATCCATCCCCCCTTAGTTACCTGCATAGATAGAAATGATCTCCAGGATGCAATATGCATGTCCACTCTTACAAAATAAACTAATAGAACACATTTTCACTGAAGTTTCATGGAATATAGTGCACACAATCCCTGTTTCTCCCTGAGCATTTAGTTAAATTAGTTGGCTTCCAATACATTGCAATGTAGATCCCAATGCCATTATAGAGTTTTGGTGGCCTCAGAATTTACATCACAACCTGCGGTATCTGTTCTATGGCAGACCCAGTGCACTCATAGAACTAGAAAACTCCAAAGGATAATGTAACACATTGGTAACAACCAGTCAATTTTGAGGTAAGAATGGATTTATCCTGCAACCATTCCAAATGCTTAATTTAGGCAATGTCTAAATTAAATTGTTACACTCAGGTCGTAACCTGTAGTCAGTAAAACGCACCTTTTCCTGCCATTTTCACTGGATGATCACCATGTCCCAATTTGAACAAAAACTGTGAAATCTCACTTGCTGACATATCTCATCTCACAGGGAACCCCTTGAGTGCAAGGTCGCAAAAGGGCAATGATATTTACGGCATTTGATGCCCCGGATATCGTCTACCATTGAACTACAATATTGGTTGCTAATGGCAACATGCGGTAGGACTGGAGACTCCAATGTTGAGCACAGCATGAGGCTACATAGCATAGTTGAACTGCTTATTTGACAAGCAACTCACAACAGTGCTAGTGGTGTTGATATAAAACATAGAAATGGCAACGTTAAAAAAAGCAAACATTACATTATATCTACAACAGCAGTTGTCGAAGTTGGTGTTTTGTCAGAAAGGAACCCAAGGAACTTCACAGTGTGAAAAAGAAGTGATAGACGAAATGTTAGTATTTCTGCAAGATGAATCAATGGAATGCGTGGCGTTGTATATGCTCGCCTGTGTGGACAATGTATGTGTAGAATACAGTGATGACAAGTGAAAGTGAAACAGGTGGCGAGCCATGTTGTTCATCATTCTTGTCAGACAGGGAGCTGCAAATCCTGTCCCCAGTGAAACATAGTACAGGATAGTTACTGTCCGAGGAGTGGGTAATGAACATAATTACATACATGGAATATCTGCAGCAGAGTAAACAATTATGAACAGATTTCAAATAAGTCTGCACTAATATGGCCTTGTGGTGTATAAGAAAAACTACAGATGTTCAGCAAAGGACAAGACACATGTGTTCCAAAATCTGGTATTTGGCATTTCAAGAACACTTCATACAATTTACAGGATACACATGACAATGATGTACTATGTTATGCATACCAAATTATATGTGACATAGATTACAGTGATTTCAAGGGAAGCAGTTGGTGGTTGCACAACTTTAAACAATTCTACAGGCCTAGAAGGCATAATATAATGCAACTTCAAGCAAAGTGTTGACTTGACGATGCACAGCAAACTGCAGAATGGGCCCAAAAATTTGTAGGTAAGATAAGCAAACTTATCCCAATGTTCAGTAAGGAATTTGTTTTCAATTCCGACCAATGGGATTTGAAAAGAAAATGCACATGAAAGGAATCCTGGAAATTAGAGGTACCAAGATCAATTAACACCAACACCTTATTAATATTTTCATATACAGTAATGCAGACTGTTAATTTGGGTGGTAGATTGGCTGGAAAGTTATTTATTGTGCTGCAAAAAGTTGGAGGTGCTCTACTGTCTATGATTCTTCCTTGTTCATGTGATCTTATTAGGGCAGTGGGGAATATTCACATCACAGCTAGTAAGTGTGGGAAAATGGGCATGAGAAAATGACAACTATGGTATGAGCACTGCTTTTAGCCAATAGCTGGTCAAAATAACTTGCTTTTGCTTGATTTATGGTCTGCGTATAAAAATCATACTCCGTTTTTGCAAACTAACCCTCCCGAAAAGTATGTGACATCGCAATTCATACTACCTGGAACCACTGGACAAATTTAGCCTCTGGATGTTTGTTTTTTTCTGTGCATATAAAACATATTATTGCATTATCTGCAACTATGGATTACAGGATAGTTAGTTTTATGATAAGCTCCTAGCTTCTCATTCATTTGCATGCCATCACATTCCAACAGTTCTCATCACCCCATTGCACCAATACGATTCTATATGCATTCCTTAAGGGTAGATACCCAGCTGAACGTTCTGCATGGTTTCTAACTGCCGAGGAGTTTGCCTTTGATCTTGATGGTGTGAACCTTTGTGATCACTGTGTCATGCCATTTGACATTTGATGTTCCTGGTGCAGGTTAGTGGTTTGTGTTGAACATTTCTTGAATACTGACGTCGTCGATTACGTAAAGTGTAATACAGTGGAACCTCACATAGCGAGCATAATTTGTTCCAGAATGTTATTCATAGTGTGAAACACTTGTTAAGTGAAACAATTTATCCCACATAAATTAATGTAAAATATGATAATGCGTTCCATGCAGTAAAAGTACTAAAAGTTTTACCTTATTCGCTGTGCGGGATTAGCCGAGCGGTCTAAGGCGCTGCAGTCATGGACTGTGCGGCTGGTCCCGGTGGAGGTTCGAGTCATCCCTCGGGTATAGGTTTGTGTGTTTGTCCTTAGGATAATTTAGGTTAAGTAGTGTGTAAGCTTAGGGACTGATGACCTTAGCAGGTAAGTCCCATAAGATTTCACACACATTTGAACATTTTTTTTTTTATCTTATTCCTGCCACTTTCTCAAAGAAGATTACACATACAGTATTATGTACTTTAGTATTCACAATACATGACCAATTCTTTTTTACTTGGAAGCTATCTATAGTTATTTGTTTCTGCTGATGCTTCAACGCTTGGCAAAAATGTGACACAGCATTATCGTCAAATAAATTTATAGCATGCGTAGCCATTGCTTTCTTGTGGTAATGATTTTCACTGTATGATGCAACTGATTCTCGCACTAGAAGACTGCAGCTTTGCTGTTACCTCCACCTCTGAAGAACTTCTTTCCACAGCTTGCTGCTGTGAAACACACTTCAACTCCATAAGCTCTATGGTGGTCATTTCTTGGCTGTGATCTTCCACAAGCTCATTGATATCATTGTTATCCACTTCTAATCCCATGTTCTTGGTGAAAGACACAATCTCGTTGACTACAGGCTCCACAGGTACTGACTCAAAAGCCACAAAGTCACATTTGACAATGCACTGCAGCCAAAGCTCCTTCCAAGCAGGAGAGAGAGTTCTCTTGGTAACCCCTTTCCACGCCTTTTTGATCATCTTGACACAGGCAACAATGTTGAGGCGATATTTTCAAAATTTTCTGAGAGTGAGATCGATTGCTTCAGTCAACTCAACTAAGGGTGCTTTAGTGTAGAACTTCTTAAAATTAGAAATAATCTGCTGGTTGATATGCTGAAGGAATGAAGTGGTGTTGGGATGCAGAAATTGGATCTTGATAAATTGAAATTCTTCAAATGAGTGGTCTTGTAGGCCTGGAGAATGGGCAGGAGCATTGTCCATAACAAGCAAGACATGGAGAGACAGATTCATCTCAAGCAAATGTTTTTTCACCGAAGGACCAAACACTTCATTGAACCAATCACAAAAAAGATCACGTCACCCAAGCCTTGTTGCTGAACCTCCACATCACATTTAACCTGTTTTTCTGGACTTTACACTTCTTGCAGACAACCCTCAGAATCTATGAGTATCTTGAAGTTGCTGATGAAGTTCTCTGCTGCCTTTGTACTGGAGGCGGCTGCTTCGTCATGGGTACTGGTTTGTCTCTTAAACTTCTCGAACCACCTACGGTTTCCCTTAAACACTTCTTCAGCCACTGGTGATCCTAGCATCTTCGTAACGAAGTCAGCGAAACTCATTCTCGCTTTCTCACAAATTATGTTCTCTTTAATAGTGTCACCTTGCCATTGCTTTTCATTGATCCATATAAGGAGCCACCTTTCAACATTGTCCAGAATACAAAACTGTTGTTTAGATACTCTTTCACTCCCTTTGAAGCACCTATCTCCTTAGTCTTGTCCTTGTTCTGGAGGATAGTGCAAATAGTTGATGTAGACTAACTGTATGTGAGTGCTAAATCAAAATGCTCACACCGTGTTCACCTTTTTCAATGATTTCGTTTCATTTCTAAGGTCATTTTGTTTCTCTTATTGTTATCTTCTTGCAGCTTTATCTTCGGGAACATTTCTATGAAGGTTATTAAAATCTGCACAAAAAAAAAAAAAAAAAAAAAAAGGAACACAAACACTGTGTGAACACAAGTTTATAAAAGTCTGTGATCACAAGCTGAAGATGGTAACAAAAGAGTGCTAAACCCAGACTGCAGTACGTACTAAAGACATTATTCATATGTTGCTCCCGACAGTGGAAAGTGTTCACATTGTTGAATGTTTCCACACTCATTATACGAAACATTGCTCATTAAGTGAATCATTTTCTTACAATTTGTTTAGCTCGTTATGTTAATTATGCATTATGGGAGGTGCTCATTAAGTGAGGGCCCACTATGCTGTGTCGTCCAAACAAGACAAAGCCAGGGCAAAAGTACCACAGGTGCAAAGATGCGAGCTGGTGCCAGTCCAATAGAGACTCACCACTTGCACGAGGTCCACCAGTGCCACAGGTGGCACTGAGGATGAAGATATAGACTTCGCCTCGGCCTCATCCGCCCATGATCAGGTGACAATGGACAGAAGCCTACTCAGAAAATAAAAGAGCAGCACTCGCCCACTTGGTTATAGATCATTGTCCAGGGCTGACTTAGACAGGGAAAGTCGTTTAGTGAACAGGCAGTTGTAAATTGCATTTTCTGTGTACTGTGAAATTTATCTATGATTCATTGCAGTTAGCTATTGAGGGCCTTTCTTGTGTTATATTACATGCAGTGTTGCAGACTTAACCATTCAAGAAGTCACAAACATAAATAAACCTTTTTAACTCATTTGTGTGACTTTATTATTAATTTGTTGGAGTGCTGTAGAACCTTCATTCTCATATCCTGTTACATAACCCTGGTGCATAGCTGTGTAATAGTGGCAGGAAGAAATTGTCTTAGCAGTGTGCTGCACCAGAACCCATTTCAAGAAGTCACAAATGTGGCCTACCTTAACAACAGTGGCAACGTGAACTCCATAGCAGTAGCGATGAGACCTTTACAAAAATGGCGACAAGGGTTTACAAAACACTGTACATACATCCCATAGAAGGGTGATCTCTGTGCCTCCTGGACACTGATTTTCTGTTGCCCTCCTGATGCACAGGGTGAATCATTACCATTTAATAGTTTTCCTGTCATAATTGTGAACACAACACATTCAAGTGAGCCATACTGAAAATTAAACTTGCAATCTTTCACTCAAGGGGTTCCTTGTCAGATGCACTCAAATCTTTTTGTTTCTTTGTGATATTAATTGAATGCAACAGAAAAATATCTCTTGACAGATGCATTTATTTCAGTGCACATGCCTCAGTGCACTACCAGTAAAGTTAGGTGTGTGTGTGTGTGTGTGTGTTTGTGTGTGTGTGTGTGTGTGTGCGCGCGCGCGCGTGTGTGCGTGCGTGCTTGCGTGCGTGCGTGTGCGTGCAGATTGTGGCTCATGGGAACAAGTAATACCTGTTGTGAGTCCCAGCATCATACTTGGATCATTCCAATGACTGGCAGAAGGAAAAGACCATCCTTGCTCACAGAATTTCAATAAGTTCACTGTTTGCAGTTTTGTGCCCAGAACAGATCTTGACCCCGCGCTTCTGAGTTGTGGAAGTCTTGAGGTCCTTTGACAAGCTAGGCTTTGGCTTCCTTGATTTGCACCTAAGGAGTGTGAGTTATAGGGTTCTCTTAAATGGCTCACTTTAGAATCTGCTTTACTGGTAGCTGACTATGTGGGGTGCACACAAGGATTTTTTAGATTAGGCAGTTTTCCTTCCAGTTTTGATAATGATAGCCCTACGACACCCTGAAGTATTAGTGTGAGACCTAAAGAAATATCCCTCACATATCTGACTATTAAAATCCTAGTAATCAAATGGTAGGGCTTTTGCAACCAATTCACAGTGTTAGTGACACTCCTAAAAAGCAGCAGAGTTCATATAATAATGGTACAGAACATAAATTGGTGCCAGTGGGCTAATGGGAAATGGTGGCAGTGTATTAGTTGGAGTAGGAAAAAAAACTGAAATCCACCAGTATAGAAATTCAAAAAGCATTTTAGATTTTTTGGGCAAGACTAAATGACAGGTGAAAACTTGTAATTTGATCTTTCTGGTGACATCACCAGGGGAGATTTCAATAATCCAACAATTGATTGGGATAATTATGGTTATGTAAATGGTGGGCGTGGCAGGACATCCTGCAAAACAATGCTTACTGCTTTCTCTGAAAAGTACCTAGAACAGACAGTTTGGAAGCTCACTCATGATGCAAAGATATTAAATCTAATGGTAAAAAAGGGGCTTAACTTGGTGAGGATGTTCAAATTGAACTGGTACCTGTGACCATGAAGCAGTTGTTGTGACAGTGATTCACAAAATACAAAGGACTACTAAAACAAGTAGGAAGACTACACATCCAGTAAACTAAATAAACAGGCAGTGTTGTCATGTCTCAAGGAAAAACTCAAAATTGTTAACTCTGGGCATGAACATGAAGAGTAATCATAACTCAAGTTTAGAAAAATAGTTGACCAAGCACTGGATAATACGTACACAGTAGGACAGTCCATAATGGGAAAAAACCCCAATCATATGTTTTGTAAGGGAATTTCTAAAGAAACAGTGACCACTGTGCATTAAGCGTACAACAAAGCATAGGGATATGCTAAATGAAACATGTTTGACTTTCGGGAGAGCAATGTAAGAATCCCTCAATGACTACTATAGCACAGTCTTGTCAAAAACCTCTCATAGAACCCTAAGAAAGTCTGTTAATATGTAAAGATGGCACAATAGTTACTGTCCAGACACTCTGGGATGACACAAGAACTGAAACTGTGGGTAACAAAGCAAAATGAAAAGTAGTAGTTCTGAACTTGATTTTCAAATGTTTGTCTGCCTAATTTAATTCTTGCACCACTAAAAAGATGAGTGAGATATTTTGTACTCCCCAATTTAGATCAGAAAAGTCATGTGTTTGTGTCACTTATCGTGCAAACTGTCCAGGACTACAAATGAAAGCAATCAGTAGTAGTACAACTTGAATTACGTTGGTGGAAACTCCTCATAGGTGAGACTGATATTACTTAGCTGAACGTTATCACTGTCTGCTGAAGCAGAAGTGAAATGTTGTTGGTGGATGACACTGTAATTAGATCCCCAGCAAGCCTAGTTGTTATACAAAACAGTCCAGAGAATGACTATTATAGTACACTTTCGTCATCAGTACTTCAGTCGACCATGGATATGAACACATTCACTTGCAGACAGAAATGAGACTGGGCCAGCAGTTCCTTGATGTTAAATCAACCAGCTACAGGCTCACGTGACTTGCCAGCTTGAGATAATGTGCTGGTTCCTGAGCGCAGCGATCCAGGTAGGTACTGTGCAACATATCGATGATGGCACCATCCATCAGTACATCCACTTCGATTTCAAGAGTAGAGCTATTAGCACCACCAGTGTTGAAAACCAGGTTGTTGGAATCCCTATCAGACTCCTTACAGAATTGACAACTGAGCTAGTCATCCTTTAACCATAATATTCCATTGATGTGCTGTGCAAAAAACTATGCTAATTGGCTGGAAGAAAGCAGAGGTCACACTCGTCTATAAGAAGGGGCTAGTAGAGGTGATCCACAAAACTGTTGTCCAATATCACTCACATCCACTTGGTGTAGAAAATCTTAGAACACATTCTGAGCTTAAACGTAACAAGGTACCTATCGTAGAGTGACCTCTTCGATGTCCACCAGTCTGTATTCTGAAAATGATGACCTCCCTCAAAGAGGATTGTGTATCACAATTTCATAATTTTTCAAAATGTAAAAGTAATTGTTGTTTTCCTTTGATAAAAAAAATGGAAATGAGCATACGGCATTGTTGGCTGGGAGGCCCCATCTAGGGATATTTATACATATTTAGCATACAATTCCCTGTATTGTAAAGCAAGGTACTTACACATATGCAACAAGTCCTTCATTTTCTCTACCGATAGAGGAAGAAGCTCATCATACAACAAAGGAATGTAGGATTGATGAAGCCATCGAAAAAGTTGAAAGAAGTGCAGCTTATTATGTAGTGTTGTGAAATGTAGAAGAGAGTGTCACAGATGTAATACCAAGTTGTGGTGGCAGTCATTAAAACAAAGACTTTTTCATTGCAGTGAAATATTTTCACAAAATTTCAATCCTCATTGTTCTTCTCCAAGTACAAAAATATTTTGTTGGCGTGCATCTACATAGGGAGAAATGATTATTGTAATAAAATAAGAAAAATCAGAGCTCACACACAAAAATTGAAGTGTTTGTTTTTCCCAACATGCTGTTACAGAAATAATGTGAAAGTGGTTCAATGAACACCCTGCCAGGCACTTAAATGTTTTGAATTGCAGAGTAGCCATGTAGATGCAGATTCAGGAAACCTCATAAAAGGTATAGGGATGTTAACTTGAGGTTGATTGTCTCTTTTGTTTTTAGCAGAGAAAGACATATTCAAAGGTGAATGACATTATGACTAAGATACATTGAATTTGGATCATCTGCAATGATATTCAGCCATGTACCAAGTAATTTTCAAGTGTGGGACACGCTTCCTAATTTCTTCAAGAACACTGAAAGCAGCAAAGTCATTATGGCTTGTTTAGTTTATAATGAAAGATGTACTTAAACAAGCTTCCAATATTGAATACTTCCATTCTATACTGTTGTAAAATATCCTACCAAAACAAGGTAGTTTTACAAAAGTGTCATTGTACTGTTGTTGTTTTGCCCAAACCAATGGTCAGACCAAACAAATTATTCTCATGTACAATTTTTACATTATAATGTTACGCAACATTCTTGTATGTACCACAGTTGATGTAGTTTCTTCGGGCACATCTTTAGCGGCTTTGGAAATATAAGATTTTCCACTGTTCCTCATACTTTTCTTGACATTCTGCTTCCAGTTTGATCAATCTGTTTTCCTTTCTGTGCTTTTACTTAATGATACCATATCCAAAGTTTTCAGTGAAATACAGTGTTCTTCCAGGATGGTCAACTTTACAGCTACAAATGACCCAACTTGTAAACAGAAAAGATGTCCATTGCTAAGATAGAATGTCTCATGTGATGTACCACTTTTTACAATGTAAACTCAATATTTCCAAAAATTAGGTATGCAGCCTTCTTTGAGGGAGGGTTTCAAATATCAGTGCGGTGAAATTCAAATCATACTTTTTGCACAAAAACACGAAATCCATGGAACAAAGCAATCGATCAGATGCAATATTTATTGATTTCTGGAAAACATTTGGCTCAGTATCACAGGAACGAACTATCCAAGCAAGACCCATGACCTATCCTCACAGCTTTACTTCTGCTAGTACGTGGTCTCCTCCCTTCCAAACTTCACTGAAGTTCTTCTATGGGACTACAACTAGCCTTTCTTCTAGGAGTGCTAGTCTGCAAGATGTGCAGTAGAACTTCTATGAAGTTTGGAAAGTAGGAAGGGGACATAACTGGCAGAAGTAATACTGTGAGGGTGGGCATACACCTGCATCTGCATCTGCATCTACATCTACATTTGTACTGTACAAATAAGTGGGAATGGCATGACAGAAAATATGTCTGATTGTATCAGTTATTAGGGGCTCTTTACGTTTCATTCACATATGGAACATAGGAAGAATGACTGCTTAAATGCCTCTGTGTGTTCTGTAATTAATCTAATCACCACAAGCAGCAACATGGTCACAAATTTTTGTGTCATCAGACTACCAGTTTCAGTATATAATGACCATCTTCAGATCTGTTTTATAAAAACATGTCCTAATATACCGG
Source organism: Schistocerca serialis cubense (assembly GCF_023864345.2). Lineage (NCBI taxonomy): Eukaryota > Metazoa > Arthropoda > Insecta > Orthoptera > Acrididae > Schistocerca > Schistocerca serialis. The sequence continues at coordinate 598,340,609 of NC_064644.1, read as the reverse complement.
AACCATAGTGGCATCGTCAAATGCTGATTTTGTGTTTAGCTTTTGATGATGCCACTATGGCTCCAGTATATTAGCACATGTTTTTATAAAACAGATCTGAAGATGGTCATTATAGACTGGAACCGGTAGTCTGATGACATAAGAATTTGTGACCATAAATGTGAAGTAAAGGGAACTTACAATCTAATCATGTCCTTTTTATCCATATGGGAGTAATATGTAAGGGGTTGTAGTATATTTTCAGCATATTCCTGAAATCCTGAATTAAAGCTGCTCCTTGAAACTTTACAAGTAGGGTGCTGCAGGATAGTTTGTGTCCAGTGCCACATCTGTCAGTTCAATTTTTACGCTATTTCTGCGACACTGTACCAAGGGTTCAATAATCCTGTGACCATTTGTGGTGCCCTTGTCTGTATACGTTCAATATCCCCTAATGGTCCAATTTGACACAGGTCCCATACACTTGAACAGTATTCTAGGACGGGTCACACAAGCGATTTGTAAGCGATCTCTTTGTGGACTGATTGTGTTTCCCTTGGATTCTACCAAGAAACTGAAGTCTGTCACCTGCTTTACCTACAACTAAGCCTATGGTGATAGATTTCACATTGCTACAAAGTGAGACACCAAGATATTTAACAGTATTGTGAAAAAGATAGTTGCTACTCACCATACAGTGGAGATGCTGAGTTGCAGATAGGCACAACAAAAAGACTGTCACAAAATAAGCTTTTGGCCAACAACACCTTTGTCAAAAATAGGCAACAAACACACAAACTCACACAAATGCAACTCACACACATGGCCGCAGCTTTTAGCAGCTGAAGCCAGACAACGAACAGCAGTGCATGATGGGAGAGGCAACCAGGTGGAGGTAAGAAAGACACAGGGGTGGAGGAGGGGGAGGGATAGCAGGGTAAGAGTAGGGGGAAGGTAAAGTGTTGCTGGAGGGAACGGGGGGAGGGGAGGGCATGCAGGAATGTGGTGGAGAGGGAGTGTAGGGCAGCTAGATGCAGTTGGGAAGTTTTTTAGACAGAGGGCGGGGGTGAGAGGGGGGCGCGGTAGCAGAAAAGGAGGGAAGTAAAACGACTGGGTGCATTGATGGAACAGAGGACTCTGTAGTGCGGGATTGGAAATAGGTCCATCAAAGGCAGGGCTACCTGTTGAATTAGTCTTGTGATCTACAAGCCAAGCTTTGCAGCTAACTTGTTGATCACATGTGCTGCATTCTACGATGAGGGTTTACTAAAGTTCCCAACCCTCCTGGCCTCAACTTTCATTAGGTTGCCCATCTAGCACCTTTCCTGTTCCCATTCCAGCATTACACAGTTCTGTATTCTACCAACACACCCAGTCTGTTTACTTCTCACATTTTCCGCTACCTCTCTCCTCTGTCCTCCGTCTAACCTCCCGACTGCACCTAGCTGCCCTACCCTCTCTCCAGCTTGCCCCTGGACATTCTCCCAAGAACACTTTACTGTCCCCCACCTTTACCCTCCTATCCCTCCCTGTCCCCTACCCAGACCCAGCCTTTTCCTTACTCCCACCCTGTTGCCTCTCCCATCATGTGCTGCTGTTTGTAATCTGGATTCAGCTGCCAGAGACTGTGGTTATGTGTGTGTGTGCGTGTGCGTGTGCGTGCGCATTCTGTGACAGTCTTTTTCTTGTGACTATTTGCGACTCAGTATCACCACCATATAGTGAGTAGCAACTATCTTTTTCATAATATTGTTACATTCCATCCTGGATTTTCCATTTCTTGATTTTGACACTAAGGTATTGTATGAGTTGACTGTTTCCAACTGTGTATCATCGATACTGTAGCCATAGGACATTTTGTGAAGTGCACACTTTTACATCTATATTGTGCAGCGTGAGAAAAATACGAACCAGGTTTCACATGATCGATGTTCTTGGAATCCATACTGGTTGCCACAGAGGTCATTGTGCTCAAAGATACCTCTCTTGCACAACGGCTTCACTTAGCATAGCAGAAGAGGCCCATGACCAATTTAGCAGAAACCCCAGTGGCAGGTGCCAGTAAGGCGTTCTTGCGCAAGAAGCCATATGTTGGTTTCTGACACCACAGAAATTGCCAGCCGGGTCACCTGAAAGATTTAATTGCCACACCATCACACCCCAGCCTGGGCTGTGATATTGATGACACAGTGGAAAGACTGGAAATCATATAGCCATTCCTCAGTGGCTCAGACGGCCACACTTCACACCTCCAACCTGTTGTGAGTTGGGGGAGAGTATGCGACGTCATTTCAAAAACGGTGACCAGCTGAGCTCGTATAAATACTACACATTTTAGACATGCAGTATCAGTCTCCACCTGCAACCTGCTACAAGAGGAGGTCTGTACCAGTTTTTGTCCTGAAATGGGTCATCTAGCTGTGCTGCTGGTCGCTGTCTTCGGTAGCTGCAGGACTCCCTACTGCACCTGTGTCTTGATGCTGCCGAGAGTCGAACTGGTGCCTGCAACCAGGAGGCCATCTGCTGGCTGACTTCCACCAGCTGCGGATCCCTGGTTCTTGCCCAAGCCTGCCTGCCTGCCTTTTGCAGGCAAGCTGTACTGTTGCTGATTCGTCTAGTGTGAGTACACTTCACCACTTATCAGCCAATTTCACTGTTGTTTCCAATGGAGGTCTTCATTTCTGCTCTGCATGTTCGAGTGCCTCCCACATGGAGGTACATGTCTGCCCAGCTAATGCGACTGACATTGCATGTTCTGCCATAATAATGGTGCACCGACCAACTGCCTGGGAGCTGATGTGGCAATTTGCTACCAGAGTGCTGACCACGTAACCTAGCATTTGCCTCCAACTGCCGAACAAGGCAATGCAGCACACATGTGGGGACCGGACTCCACTTGCCAATCGAAGCACATTTCAGTGACTGAGGCCAGCCTGCATCTTTGGACTATGACTGTTGTGCGTTTCACTCAGAATAAACGTAATGGTGTAATACTTGTTTTTTGTGATGTCAGGCATCCATTTGGTTGCTACCCACTGTCGTACTGCAACTACGCCCAGGTTGGAGAGGTAAATGCCATCCTGAACTCTAGAGGAACGTCTCTACCACCCACCGTAGAAGTCATTCACCCCAATAGCTACACCTCATAATGTATGAGCTCAAAGTACATTTTAAGATTCTACAACAAGTGGATGTCAAGACTAATGGAAGGTAGTTTTGATGATCACTTCTCCCAGCATTCTCATTGACAAGTGTGCTAGTACTTTCTTCCAACTACTGGGCATGGTTTTTTTGTTTTACGTATCTACAGTAGGCTTTAGTTAAAAAGAGGTGCTAACTCAACCGCAAATTCAGTATAGAATCTGATAAGGATTCCATCAAGTTTATGCTTTTGCTTTGCTACCCAACATTTTTAGTCCCTAACTTGTTCATGAGCATGTAGACTCTTAAGTTTGGTGCCAGGCTTTACCTGTGACGAGAATTTCTTTGAGTTTTGTGAGAGATCTTTCAATAATACTCTGCTATGGTAGTCACTGGAGGCTTCCCACATTGCATTATTGACAGCCAAATGCATTTCGTTCTGCATATGTCTACCTATAGCCTTATGCTTTCTTTTAGACCTAATATTCAATGGTCTCTGCTTCTCAAGAAGTTTCTCTAAGTGAATGTATAGCATAGAAAACATAAATGCTCCAGTTGTTTTAGTTGCTGGGGTACTTTGGTAATTATTGCTGCTACAACTGTCTAATGGTTACTGATACCAACTTCTATGTGGGCATCCTCAGAGTGTTTAAGTCCCATAATGCTCAGAGCCAAGCCATCCTCAGAGAGGTCTACATCTATTCGTTGCTGTTATATCCAATATACTTTCATCATGAGTGGGCCTCTGAGCAACCTGTTCTAGTTAGTTCTCTGAGAAAGTATTTCGTAATGTCTCACTCTCCACTCACAAAATAGTGTTTTCCCAACTGACTGTTGGATGATTAAATTCTGCTCCAATATGACAGTATGATTAAGGAAATAACCTTACTATTGAACTTAATTTTTCTCTATAGTTTTACATTACATAAGGAGGTAAGTCAGGTGGTCAGCAGAAGGATCCAGTAATTATTTTATGCCCATGCTTGATATGACAAGGAGATATCCCCAGCAGTGGGATCAGCTTCTTGAAACAATCTATATGGTGATGTAGGTTAAAATCCAAGGAATCACACCATGCAATCATGCACCCCAGTGGACTGTTGTTTGCAAGTAATCAGCGAAAAAAGAAAAAAAAAAAAATCAGAATTTTGTGTTATGCTATATAGCCTTAAAAATGATAACAACTAGCAGACTGGACATGCAAAAGTCTGTCAGTTCAAATCTCATCAGGTACGTTTTTTTCATTTTTAAATCTTTTATCAATATGACTATGATCATTATTTTTAACAATTCATTGGTTTACATGTAATTTATTGAAATGGCTTTGACCATTATTTTTGTTCAGTTAATTGGATTACAGGCAATTTTCTTTTTAATATGTATTCCTTTGTCATATCATTTTAAACAACTTTTCAATTTCTTCAAATTCCCCTTATTTTATCTCCGTATCATTCTTTTTCCATCTGAAATCTTTTACATGTGAACCTAATTATTTTTATTTATCTATCATAATGTTTAAACATCTGAAAATCCCGATCTGTAAGATGAAATAATCCAATTTATTTGACCATATAATGGGATCAAGAATGTATTTTTCATTACAAGATGCATATCTTTTTGGATGGCAATCATCAGCATTTAAAACATACATTCTTCTTGCACTATGGACAAAGTAACATGGATAATGGTTTAAACGAAAGTAGGGATATAAGTAAAACAAAATTCAAGCAAAATGAGAAATAGAAATAATGAGTGCAATAACGTGGATGAAAAATCAGATGACAAACTAGAAGCAGTTAAATCAAAATTAATACATAAAAGTAATCAAATTCACATTAACGTGGATTCCAGGTGGAGAAAGGCTGATAGGAAGAAAAATAAGAGCAAATGATGTATTTCATATGATGATTAATGTGATGTGACAAAAGAATGGAAAAAAATTAAACATAAACCAATGAATTGTTAAAAATATAATCACAGTCATTTCGATAAAGATTTAAAAATTAAAAAAAATTCAATGTACTTGGCAAGATTCGAACTGACAACATAATGCATGTGAGGTTATTGTCTTAACCATTATGCTACACAACCACTCTGTAAATTGTTACCAGTTTTAAATGCAAAATTAAACACAAAATTCCAACTTTTTTTTTTTTTAGCAATTACTCACACATGATGGCCCACCAGGATCAATTGCGGCTGGGTGTGATTCATTTAATCGTAACCTACATTATTGTATAGATTGTTTCAAAAAATCAACCCCACCACTCAGGACCTCTCCTTGGTGAGTCTTGTCCAAAAAATACCACATGCAGTTTCAATTTCTATCTCCGTGGATTTGAGTTTCTTGTCTAGTGTGACAGGTATACCACCTCCATTTACCGTTAGCCTATCCTTTTCGTATATGCTTCAATTTGCCCAAATATCTCACTGTTATCCATTTTTTGCTTTTACCCAGCATTCCATTCCTAGTATAATGTGACCTCGACAATTTTTTGGGAGCATTACAAACTCTGACACTGTAAATACTTTTACCTGTTGGGATGGGGGGAGCGGGGTTGGTGGCAACAGCATTTCTTTCAATCCCATATTAACACTTTTCGATCCCTTACAGCTATCATTCTATGGACTGGATGGAGAGTGTCTTAATCTAAAAATCACTTGCCTGCACTCTACACATAGGCAGTTTATCTTATGTGTAGTGCACACCTGATCTATTTAGGGGAACCTACAGGTTTGAGACCCTTGATGCAACTCCAGGATGTTTCAGTATATCTTGTCACAGAACCTTTCAAATCTGTGGTTGTGGCAGTTTCTAAACTTGAGGTCAGTAAACAATTACACTGAGTCCCCATACTATTATGCCACAAATCATATTATGGATTTCATCAACAGTTAATGAGGAGTTAATTAAATCGGCTGCAGTCTCTTCCAGGAATTCAGTCACAGGGTTCATTTGTACTGGCACTGTGTTCCATGTTCCAAGCAATAAGTCAAAACATGTCTCCACATAATTACATTTATTGTGTAAACACAGTCACAATATCAACAGTGATCTGCATGTTATTGTATGGTTGCTAGATCAATTTTGGCAGGATTTCACAAAAATACAGATATTGTCAGTCACAGTAACATACCTCCCACATCATCTTCCAGTGACACCTGTGTTGTCTTTTAAAAATCTATATATAAACATGTCTCTCCCCACCAGTTCAGGGAATGTGAGGTCAAAAACATGGTATAAATTCATACTTCATTGTAGAATTAAGCCATCTGATGGCTAGCGCTATTTAAATTTGTTAGTTTTTACATAAGAGAGTTTCTCTTTTATATATTAAATTAATCACACTGTACAATAATGTGATGGCAACAATATTAGAGTCACCTGTTCCTACCACAATTCATTCTCCCATCTTAGTGAAATAAAATTAATATGATGTTAGCAAAATTTAAAACAAGTGTAATGTGTCTGTGCCAATTCCAGAGCTAGTCATAGATTTTCCAGATCCATAATATCCCCCCCCCCCCCTTCCCCCGAACCATGGACCTTGCCACTGGTGGCAAGGCTTGCATGCCTCAGCAATACAGATAGCCGTAATGTAGTTGCAACCACAATGAAGGGGTATCTGTTGAGAGGCCAGACAAACGTGTACCTCCTGAAGAGACAGCAGGCAGCAGCCTTTTCAGTAGTTGCATGGGCAACAGTCTGGATAATTGACTGACCTGGCCTTGTAACGTAAACCAAAATAGCCTTGTTGTGCTGATACTGTGAATGGCTAAAAGTGAGGGGAAATTGCAGCTGTAATTTTTCCCGAGGGCATGCAGCTCTCCAGGTGGGGACTACTCACAAGGGAACCTCCCCATCGCACCCCCCTCAGATTTAGTTATAAGTTGGCACAGTGGATAGGCCTTGAAAAACTGAACACAGATCAATCGAGAAAACAGGAAGAAGTTGTGTGGAACTATAAAAAAAATAAGCAAAATAGACAAACTGAGTAGCCCACGCGCAAGATAGGTCACATCAAGGACAGTGTGAGCTCACGAGCGCCGTGGTCCAGTGGTTAGCGTGAGCAGCTGCGGAACGAGAGGTCCTTGGTTCAAGTCTTCCCTCGAGTGAAAAGTTTACTTTCTTTATTTTCACAAAGTTATGATCTGTCCGTTCATTCATTGACGTCTCTGTTCACTGTAATAAGTTTAGTGTCTGTGTTTTGCGACCGCACCGCAAAACCGTGCAATTAGTAAACTAAAGGACGTGCCTCTCCGATGGGAACCGAAAACATTTGATCGCAAGGTCATAGGTTAACCGATTCCTCCACAGGAAAACACGTCTGATATATTCTATATGACACTGGTGACGGCATGTGCGTCACATGACAGGAATATGTTGTCGACCCACCTAACTTTTACACTTGGCGAATGGGTATAAAGATTCTTCCACCTTACCCGATTTAGGTTTTCTTGTGGATGTGATAATAACTCCCAAAAAAGTGATGAAAACATAAGAGTTTGTCACATAAACTGCAACAAATGAATGCAACAGTTTCACAGTTTTCCCTGTGCTCTGTCACTGTAGTCGACTGACGTCGTGTGTTTCGATGTTTGTTTAGGTGTAGCGTCCCCATACTGCGGCGTAGTTACCTCGCATCGGACGGACGGACGTACAGCTTGATGTTGCCTGTCCTGCGCATGGGCTACTCAGTTTGTATATTTTGCTTATTTTTTTCATAGTTCCACACAACTTCTTCCTGTTTTCTCGACTGATCTGTGTTCAGTTTTTCAAGGCCTATCCACTGTGCCAACTTATAACTAAATCTGAGGGGGTTGCGATGGGGAGGTTCCCTTGTCAGTAGGCGTTCTATGAATCGAAGCATGGAATGTCAGACCCTTAATCAGACAAGTAGGTTAGAAAATTTATAGAGGGAAATGGATAGGTTAATGTTAGATATAATGGGAATTAGTGAAGTTCGGTGGCAGGATTTCTGGTCAGGTGAATACAGAGTTATAAATACAAAATCAAATAGGGGTAATGCAGGAGTACGTTTCATAATTAATAAAAATAGGAACACGGATAAGCTACAATGGACAGGATAGTGAACGCATTTCTGTAACCAAGATGAATACGAAACCCACACCCACTACAGTAGTACACGTTTATAGGTCTACTAGCTCTGCAAATGAGGAGATTGAGGAAATGTATGATGAGATAAAAGAAATTATTCAGATATTTAAGGGAGATGAAAATTTAATAGTCATGGGGGACTGGAATTCGATAGTAGGGAAAGGAAGAGAAGGAAAAGTAGTAGGTGAATAGTGATAGGGGTAAAGGAATGAAAGAGGAAGCCACCTGATAGAAGTTTGCACAGACATTAATTTAATCATAGCTAACACTTGGTTTAAGAATCATGAAAGAAGGTTGTATACATGAAAGAGACCTGGAGACACTGGAAGGTTTCAGACTGGTTTTACTGGGTGAAGCAAAATTCAAGCACTCAGGCTTCGCAGCGTGACTCCTTACATACCAGCAGTAAAAAAATGTCGGTCACAAAATTATGTCCGGCGAGTACATCCGTCATAGAAAGGAAGTCAAAAAGTGGCAGTCTGGCAACACTGTAACCACAGGTAAGGTAACTACCTCTGTCAGCACATATTAGCCTTGCTGTACAATTGGTGCAGAGGATAGAGTTTTGGGTTATTTGCAGGAGGTCAATGCTTCAATCCTGGGTTGAGGCAAATGTTTTTTTACTTGGTAAATTCTTTGTACCCTCCTCCTGTGGTCCCATAGATTAGCACCAACTATTATTCTTGCCTCATTCAGGTCCATTACATTTCGTTAGGGTGTTATGTTACCAGTAGGACTAGCAACGTGCTTTGCGAATAGTGTCCAAACTCTGTTACTGTTTGTGTGTGTTATCACCATGGTCCCAATAATTATGCCTTTGAACATTGAGTTTGGTAACCACATGCTGTTTAGTATGTATCTCAATGCATTATTATTATTATTATTATTATTATTATTATTATTACTATCATCATTATTATTCTATTGTTGGGGTTAAGGAAACATCACATCGGTTACTGTTAGGGAAACAGTGTAATTCAAAACCAAACATTTCACAATTAGCTTTGTTGGAATGAATCACGCAGAACAATATCTGTCAGAGGGGTAAGGGGCATTAGGTGAAACAGCGTACGGGACTGATAGCGTGCTTATATTGTATGCGCTGTCCACCAGACAGGGACTAGTTGCAAGCAGAGTAACGCATCCGTGACAGACTCCAATGTACATGCGTACACGTAACAGATTTTCTCATTTCTCTAAACCAGTGTCACAGATGTATGGCATACACAAACAATGAATATGTGGATATGCTTCTAGTCCTTGATACATCTGATAACTGGGCTGGTGTTGCTGCTTGTGAATATGCTGCTAGATATCCTCGTCGACACCATCCAGATAAAAATGTGTTTCATCATCTGGAGCTGCACCTTTGGGTGTCAGGTTCTCTCTTTCCACCATCATGTGACAGAAGTTGTCAATGGACTCGCCGTACTCCAGCTACTAAGGGAGCTATTCTGGAGGTTATATACCAAGAACCTTAGTGAAGTACACATAGCGTAGTGAGGTAGCTGCGTGTCTCGCAACACAAGGTCGTTAACGTGCTGCACGAGCATGGGCTGCACCCCTATCATTATGCTTTCATGCAACACCTGCATCCTGCAGATCGCCATCAGCAGATGCAATTCTGTGAATGGTTCCATCAACAACAGGAAGCCAACAATGACTTTGTGAACAGTGTAATATGGTCGGATGAAGGAGCATTCACTCGTGAGGGTGTCTTCAATATGCACAATGCCCACCATTGGTGTGAGGTTAACCCGCACATCATCCACGACCATGGATAGTATCAACATCTGGGTTGGAATATTGGGCGACAGGTGTTAGGGGCCCTACATGTTGTTTAACCGGTTGACTGTACAAAGGTATCTTGCATTCCTCTCAAACTGTCTGCCTGTTGCACAGGAAGGCGTTCCACTACGTGTTTGGGAGAGGATAGGGTTCCAACATGATGGTGCGCCTCCACACTCTGGAATTAATGTGCAACAGCATTTGGACAGAACATTTCCAGAGAAATGGCTTGGACGTGGAGATCCTGTTGTATGGCCACTGCATTCACCTGACCTAAATCCCCTGGATGTACTCTATGCTGCCGTTGAATATGGAAGAATTGGTAGCGCATGTTCATGGTGCTCTTGTTACTGTGGTCGCAGCTTTGCTGCGAAGAGTCCAGAGCTGTGTTATCCGGCGGGTTGTGCAATGTTTTGACATGAAGGGAGGTCACTTTGAGCATCTGTTGTTCTGAGGACAATGTATGCTGTTGTGAAGATCATACGGTCACTGATTGCCAATGTGCAACATCTGAGTGCTCATATTACATGCGGACTCCTAACTAAGGTACGAGCATATGGGATTGGTTCCCATGTATGTGAGTGGCTCGAAGACCTCTTAAGTAATAGAACCCAGTATGTTGTCCTCGATGGTGAGTGTTCATCGGAGGTGAGGGTATCATCTGAAGTGCCCCAGAGAAGTGTGGTAGGTCTGCTGTTGTTTTCTATCTACATAAATGATCTTTTGGATAGGGTGGATAGCAATGTGCGGCTGTTTGCTGATGATGCTGTGTTGTACGAGAAGATGTCGTCGTTGAGTGACTGTAGAGGATACAAGATGACTTGGACAGGATTTGTGATTGGTGTAAAGAATGGCAGCTAACTCTAAATATAGATAAATGTAAATTAATACAGATGAATAGGAAAAAGAACCCTGTAATGTTTGAATACTCCATTAGTAGTGTAACGCTTTTGACACAGTCACGTTGATTAAATATTTGGGTGTAACATTGCAGAGCGATATGAAGTGGGAGAACCATGTAATGGTAGTTGTGGGGAAGGCGGATAGTCGTCTTCGGTTCATTGGTAGAATTTTGGGAAGATGTGGTTCATCTGTAAAGGAGACCGCTTATAAAACACTAATACGACCTATTCTTGAGTACTGCTCGAGTGTTTGGGATTCCTATCAGGTCGGATTGATGGAGGACATTGAAGCAATTCAGAGGCGGGCTGCTAGATTTGTTACTGGTAGGTTTGATCATCACACGAGTGTTATGGAAATGCTTCAGGAACTCGGGTGGGAGGCTCTAGAGGAAAGGAGGCATTCTTTTTGTGAATTGCTACTGAGGAAATTTAGAGAACCAGCATTTGAGGCTGACTGCAGTACAGTTTTACTGCTGCCAACTTACATTTCGTGGAAGGCTCACAAAGATAAGAGAAGAGAGATTAGGACTTGTACAGAGGCATATAGGCAGTCATTTTTCCCTCGTTATGTTTGGGAGTAGAACAGGGAGAGAAGATGCCAGTTAAGGCCATGCACCTTATGGTTGATTGTGGAGTATGTATGTAGATGTAATATGAAAGACAAGTAGAAGTGTCGTTGTACTGTACTATCCTCTTTATCATATTGAAATTGATATTGTTTTTGTAGTTATTCTGTCCTATGACAGGTCATTTGTTTCAACTATCTGATATTTGTCTAACCACATATTTGTTATGTTCAGCATTACAAAATGTTGTAAATTTAGGATACATGTGACCTAAGAAACAGTGTATATTACAGTATGAAATGTCAGAAAGAAATATATGCGCCCCAATCCAGGTTCGATCTCTCGACCTCCTGCATGCTAACTCAAAACTATATCCACTGCACCAACTGTACAGCATGACTAATACACTCCTGGAAATTGAAATAAGAACACCGTGAATTCATTGTCCCAGGAAGGGGAAACTTTATTGACACATTCCTGGGGTCAGATACATCACATGATCACACTGACAGAACCACAGGCACATAGACACAGGCAACAGAGCATGCACAATGTCGGCACTAGTACAGTGTATATCCACCTTTCGCAGCAATGCAGGCTGCTATTCTCCCATGGAGACGATCGTAGAGATGCTGGATGTAGTCCTGTGGAACGGCTTGCCATGCCATTTCCACCTGGCGCCTCAGTTGGACCAGCGTTCGTGCTGGACGTGCAGACCGCGTGAGACGACGCTTCATCCAGTCCCAAACATGCTCAATAGGGGACAGATCCGGAGATCTTGCTGGCCAGGGTAGTTGACTTACACCTTCTAGAGCACGTTGGGTGGCACGGGATACATGCGGACATGCATTGTCCTGTTGGAACAGCAAGTTCCCTTGCCGGTCTATGTATGGTAGAACGATGGGTTCGATGACGGTTTGGATGTACCGTGCACTATTCAGTGTCCCCTCAACGATCACCAGTGGTGTACGGCCAGTGTAGGAGATCGCTCCCCACACCATGATGCCGGGTGTTGGCCCTGTGTGCCTCGGTCGTATGCAGTCCTGATTGTGGCGCTCACCTGCACGGCGCCAAACACGCATACGACCATCATTGGCACCAAGGCAGAAGCGACTCTCATCGCTGAAGACGACACGTCTCCATTCGTCCCTCCATTCACGCCTGTCGCGACACCACTGGAGGCGGGCTGCACGATGTTGGGGAGTGAGCGGAAGACGGCCTAACGGTGTGCGGGACCGTAGCCCAGCTTCATGGAGACGGTTGCGAATAGTCCTCGCCGATACCCCAGGTGCAACAATGCCCCTAATTTGCTGGGAAGTGGCGGTGCGGTCCCCTACGGCACTGCGTAGGATCCTACGGTCTTGGCGTGCATCCGTGCGTCGCTGCGGTCCGGTCCCAGGTCGACGGGCACGTGCACCTTCCGCCGACCACTGGCGACAACATCGATGTACTGTGGAGACATCACGCCCCACGTGTTGAGCAATTCGGCGGTACGTCCACCCAGCCTCCCGCATGCCCACTATATGCCCTTGCTCAAAGTCCGTCAACTGCACATACGGTTCACGTCCACGCTGTCGCGGCATGCTACCAGTGTTAAAGACTGCGATGGAGCTCCGTATGCCACGGCAAACTGGCTGACACTGACGGCGGCGGTGCACAAATGCTGCGCAGCTAGCGCCATTCGACGGCCAACACCGCGGTTCCTGGTGTGTCCGCTGTGCCGTGCGTGTGATCATTGCTTGTACAGCCCTCTCGCAGTGTCCGGAGCAAGTATGGTGGGTCTGACACACCGGTGTCAATGTGTTCTTTTTTCCATTTCCAGGAGTGTATGTGGTGACAGAGGTAGTTACCATACATTTGGTTACAGTGTTGCCAGATTGCCACTCTTTAATGTCCTTTTTCTATCGGATGTACTCACTGGCCGAAATTTTGTGAGAGACTTTTTTTTTTATCACTGGCATGTGAGGAGTTGTGCTGCAAAGCCCAAGTGCATGAATTTCGCTTCACCCTATATAAGGGCAAGACAGAGATTTTGGAACTAAGTTTGAAATTGTAAGACATTTCCAGGGGCAGATGTGGACTATGACCACAATTTATTGTTTAAAAAGAGGGCTAGCAGAAATCCTTGGGTAACACAAGAGATATTGAATTTAATCAATGAAAGACGAAAATATAAAAAGTCAATAAATGAAGCAGGCGAAAGGTAATACAAACATCTAAAAATTGAGATTGACAGGAAGTGCAAAATGGCTACGCAGGAATGTCTAGAGGACATATGTAAGGATGAACAAGCATATATCAATAGAGGTTACTGGAACGTTAGAGAGACCTTTTGAGAAAAGAGAACCACCTGTATGAATATCAAGAGCTCAGATGGAAAACCAGTCCTAAGCAGAGGGGAAAGCAGAAAGAAGGAAGGAGTATATAAATAGTGTACACTTGGTGTACTTGAGGGTAAGATAATGGAAATGGAAGAGGGCATAGATGAAGATGAGTAGGGAGATATGATGCTGCGTGAAGAATTTGACAAAGCACTAAAAGGCTTAAATCAAAATAAAGTCCTAGGAGTAGACAACATTCTGTTGGAGCTACTGATAGCATTGGGAGAGCCAGCCATGAAAAACTCTTCCATCTGGTAAGCAAGGTGTATGAGACAGGCGAAATACCATCATACTTCAAGAAGAATATAATAGTTCCAATTCCAAAGAAAGTAGGTGCTGACAGGTGTGAAAATTACAGAACTGTCAGTTTGATAAGTCACAGTTGAAAAATACTAACACGAATCCCTTACAGAAGAATGGTAAAACTGGTACAAGCCGATCTCAGGGAAGATCAGTTTGGATTCCAGAGAAATTTAGGAACACATGAGGCAATACTGATCGTAAGACTTCTCATGGAAGGTAGTTAAGGAAAGGCAAACCTACGTTTATAGCATCTGTATGCTGAGAAAAAGCTATTGACAGTGTTGACTGGAATACTTTCAAATTCTAAATGTGGTAGGGTAAAATACAGGGAGCGAAAGGCTATTTACAATTTGTACAGAAACCAGATGGCAGTTACAAGAGTCGGAGGCATGAAAGGGAAGCAGTCGTTGAGAAGGGAGTGAGACAGGATTGTAGCCTAACCCCGATCTTACTCAATCTGAATATTGAGCATGCATTAAAGGAAACAAAAGAAAAATTTGGAGTAGGCATAAAATTCAAGAATCTGAATATTGAGCAAGCATTAAAGGAAACAAAAGAAAAATTTGGAGTAGGCATAAAATTCAAGGGAGAAGAAATAAAAACTTTGAGGTTTGCCAGTGGCATTGTAATTGTGTCCGAACAGTAAGGGACATGGAAGAGCACTTGAACGTAATGGACAGAGTCTTGAAAGGATACAAGATGAACATCAAGAAAAGCAAAATGAGGATAATGGAATTTAGTTTTATCAAATCACGATGCTGAGGGAATCAGAGGAGGAAATGAGACTCTTAAAGTAGTAAATGAGTTTTGCTATTTGGGAAGCAAAATAACTGATGGTGGTCGGAATAGGGAGAATATAAAATGTAGACTGGCAATGGCAGGAAAAGCATTTCTGAAGAAGAGAAATTTGTTAATCTCAGGTATAGATTTACGTGTCAGGAAGTCCTTTTTGATGAAAGTATTTGTGTGGAGTGTAGCCACATATGGAAGTGAAATATGGATGATAAACAGTTTAGACAAGAAGAGAATAGAAGCTTTTGAAATGTGGTGCTACAGAAGGATGCTGAAGATTGGATGGGTAGATCACATAACTAATGAGAAGCTGCCATTAGAATTGGGGAGAAGAGAAATTTGTGGTACAACCTGATTAGAAGATGGGATCGGTTGATAGGGTACATTCTGAAGCATCAAGGGGTCACCAGTTTAGTACTGGAGGGAATCATGGGGTATGAAAATCATAGAAGGAGACAGAGATGAATACAGTAAACAGTTTCAGAAGGATGTAAGTTGCAGTAGTTACTCAGAGAAGAAGAGGCTTGCACAAAATTGAGTAGCATGGAGAGTTGCATCAAACCAGTCTTTGGGCTGGAGACAACAACAACAATAATAATAATGTCCCAAAGTTACAGAAGATTTAATATTGTGAAATTAATTCACCTTAAGCATCTGGGTTATAGTTGTAGGTGTAAAACATCATCTTGTGTTGTCTAGTATCAGTTGAATGAACATTACTTTTGAAAACAATCATTTAATTGAATTTCAGTATTGTATCATAAATTCTCTCATTGATACCGGACAATTTTTGGCTTTAGTCATTGTAGATCCTCAATTGTTGGTAGCAAAATATGGGGTAGTGAATTTAACTTGTTTCAACATTCGAAATGTGGACTTCTTACATCAATCCTAAAATACAATTTCTGAAGATTCTATAGAATCAAGCCATCAGCTGTAAAATGTATTTTTTTTAAAAAAAAGAGTTTATGTAATATCAGTTTAAGTTAGGGTTGAAAAGTCTTGCTGGTGGTCATGATCTACTTTTGCTTCAATAATCAATACTCAACTACAATATATCACCTGGATCAATCCTTACGCTCAACTCAGAACCAGGGGGCCATGGGTAGTTCTTTGGATAGCTCAGTCTGTAAAGGACTTGCCTGCAAAAGGCAAAGGTCACAGGTTTGAGTCCTGGTCTGGCGCACAATTTTAATCTGCCAGGAAGTTTCAATATGAGAACTAATGCCACATTTTCTGTTGATGATACAGTTACTTATACACCTATTGTAGTTAATAAATTTGAGTAAATGTTGATGAAATATCTATGTCTCAAAAAAGGGTAGATCATTAGTAAACTAATATATGAAGTAGTGACTTCAAAAAGTCTGATGTTCCACTGACGTTAGTACATGGAAACTGATTTGCTGGCAGTAACATGGGAGAGTAAGAATGTTGCTCCCTGGAAAAATGAGACTAGAAAGGTGTCTAGAAATGACAGCTTAATTTTATAGGGGGATTTAGTTGCAGAGAAAACCTAGAAAGTTTAAAGAAATGCAAGTAGGAAACAAGAGAACAGGAGGACAGACCTATCCTAAGAAAAGATATTGTTCTGCCTTCCATTCACTCTTCCCCTTCTGAACCCAGTTAGCTGCCTATGTCTGTCACTGCATACTACTTCTAACCCTTGTAATAGGAAACATTGTAAACAGAGAAAGCTTTATTTTCATTACACTAGTTGTTTATATATCACTGCTTATAACTGAAATGCTATAGCTATGTTGTCAGGTGCAACAGCTGTACTATGTTTTCATGGTTTTGTTACTTCTTGTT
Source organism: Schistocerca serialis cubense (assembly GCF_023864345.2). NCBI lineage: Eukaryota > Metazoa > Arthropoda > Insecta > Orthoptera > Acrididae > Schistocerca > Schistocerca serialis. The sequence goes on along the minus strand of NC_064644.1, from coordinate 598,323,826 downwards.
GCATATTGTGTACAATTTGAGTTGGTAACTGTGATTTTTTTGTACAGGGAATGATGGAAGCCAGTATGAAGATCAGGAAAGGCTAAACTCTCATAGCAAACAAGATACCCGACCACCTCCAATTATAAAACATTGGTTGTATAGCAAAGTATTCCATGAGGAATTTAAATTACATGACTTTGTTTCATTAAAAAAGAAACTATGTTCCTTCAAAGATAGTGATAAGTCTCAAATGAGCCAGCAAGCAAACAAATCAGAGCGCAAACAGAAGACACCTAAGAAAATCAGTCGAGACAAAGATTCTGTTGGTGACGTAACAGGTGGACAAAACATAGTGAATGTCTCTGATGGTCATAATGGAGTGATTGAAAGTTCTGGGCATCTTCAGATGCCACCAGTAAATTCTAGTTCTTCACCTGACATGTATATTTTGCCAGTGAATTTGCAAGATCTTCCGCCTCTGAATCAGCCAAGTGAAATGTTGCATCAGCACCATCAACACCACACTATGCAGCTTAACCTCCACACTTACTCCACACCCCAGGCCAGTGTTATAAACCCCCTCATCCACAATCAGCCACCGTGTACAGCAATGATGGGATCCGTAGGCCTAAGTCAGAACTCTTGTGGAGCATATGCCCCTGCTGCTGCATTTTACTAGTGTGTTATTCTCCCCATATAATACTTAATAATAATTATTTATAAAGGCATTATATGTGAAAGACTTCTTAATTTGTGAAGCGATTTTATGTTAAATTTTAAGTCACTGTAATTTTTTAGTGCATCATCTATTCAGATTTCTCAAACATTTTGTCATGTTTATTGTGCAGAGAAGGAAAATAAATGTAATCTGTCTTTTGCATCAGAATGCTTATTTTGCTTCAACAGTATAAGGAAAGGATAGATTGCTACTCATCATAAAGATGTCACATTGAGTTGCAGGCAGGTACAACGAAAAGACACTTACACGTTAGCTTTTGACGACTGTCAGAAAAGGAAAAACACACACACACACACACACACACACACACACACACACGTGTAAGCACACGCCATTTTCGGTAGTTTGGAACAGAGTGCTGGTCTGAGCTGCCAGAAATGACGGTCATATGCTTGAGGTGCAATTTGTGTGTGTGTGTGCGTGGGGGGGGGGGGGGAGGGCTGTTTGTTTCCTTTTCTGATGAAGGTTCTGTGAAGATTCTGGCCAAAAGCTAATGTGTAAATGTCTTTTCATTGTACCTGTCTGCCATTCAACATACCGTCTTTATGGTGAGTAGCCTGGAGTTTCCATTGTTTTATTTCTTTCCAGTCAGATATGTTTCCACCTACTGATATGGGGCATCATCAGTAATTTTTTATGAATAGTAAACATGAAAACCACCGAGAGTACTACCCAACGAAATTATTTTCACTGGGCCTTCCTTGGCCACTATTGGCACACACTGTGACCTTAACAGTAAACAAGTACACTGGTGATTATGGAAAATGCATCACAGTGTCAATGCTTTCAGGTCAGCTGTGCACATACTATTAAGTGGTTCAGCATGTCGTCATGATAGAAACTCACAATACACTGACCAAAGTGCCCTCACCCCCCAAGCGCCATAGTATAGTGGTCAACTAATACCTAATATGAATATGTAGAATGTGTGTGGTTGAAAATGAAACAAACATTCTGTTGCAAAAGACTGATAATATTTATGCTTAACTTGTTGATAAACATAACTGAAGTAGCAACTGAGAAAGAATGGCTGCAAATATTTAAAAAATATATTGTTTTTTGTGTAATCTACAAATGTATCAAATTGATATCATTTAATTCACATGCATATTCCCCAGTTTTCAGAAGATAATTCAAATTGGTTTAAACATATTTCCTTCTGTTTTTGGTCATGTGTTTGTTTGTTTTTAAATTAGTTACAGTTCATTTAGGACACAAAACTTCATAATTTTATCTGTCTCTGGTCATTATTGTTCTTGTCCATCATACAAAGTGTAAAAAACTATGTATACAAAATTGTTGAGTATTTAGAGGAGATAAAAAAAAACACAAAAATATCATGTGTACTGTGGTATTGGATGCTGCAGAGGTTGAATGCCCAATGGAGGAGATGGACCTCAGCAGTCGATATAGGGCACCACGGCAAGTGCGCCTCTGATGCTCTTGTTTGATGCCTACGAATCAATCTTCGCTATACTAGAACTGTTGGATAAGTGCCTACGTGTCATCTGGATACTTTGTTTGGTTTCATCTTGGATTGATCTCTCCGCAGCTCTTGATCTTGTTGTCATCACTGTGGCGACTGATTTGCGTAGCACCTCACTGTTGTAACATTGTTTGTCCTTGTCCTGTCTGTAGTCTGTTGTCTGTCACATTTTGTTCTCTGTACCGTTGATTTGGGTTACTCTTCCTCAGGCGGCTCTCCCTCCTGGCAGCTCCCTCTGTTTCTGCATTCACCAAGGTTTGAATTGATATCCAGCTACCACTGGCAGAGCATGTACCGTTTTCCCACCACGGCTCCATGAAGGTTTTGACACTAGCAATGTTCAGAGATAGTGTTCAGACTTACATGTGAGGAATATTGTTTTAGAGATATTGCTGAAAACGTCATCCGTTTATGTTATGCCACAAGCTGCATCTGTGTCCTAACGATTGTCTGAACTAAACCACCAGATGTTTCACAAATAAAGGTTGTAGCTTCAGCCAAACAGGCAACCAATGCTTCTGGAGTTGTTATCTGTATCTCTTAAACAAATGCTTCATCTCACCCGACAAAAAGAAATCCGTAAGAGTGATGTCAGGAGAACATGATGATCATGATGCACGAGTTTTGTAAAATCACTCCTTTTGGAGATTATTTACTTTTCCTTAAGATCCTCCCACTGAATCTCAGCCTGACATGTGCTTTTCGTACAGTCAGTTTTATGTGGAAGTCGCATTTTAGGTCACTCTGAATGGTTACTCCAAAGTATTGTACAATTGTTACTGTTTCCAGCGATTTGTCACCAGTAGTATAATCTCTCCACCTATGTGCGCAATACATAAGATTTAATTACATTCAGGGTAATGACAACTTAACCTTTAATAGCAATAAAATGTTACTGTATTGCAAATCAGATTCCAGTGTCAATGTGCTGCATGTGAAGCAGTCAAAACAACTGTGAATGTTGGCCTAAGAGAAGTCCAGTGTCAAACGTGTGACACTTGTGTCATATAACAGAAGTGCTTCTTTTCATCTCCTTTAAACGTTCACGCAAAAACTCTGCACAATTACATGAAATAATATTTGCGAACCAGACATCTGCATGTCTTTGATCAGCAGTTAAAGACATTACAATTTTATACGCCCATTTTACGCATTTGGTATGCCACAGTTTTTATGGCTTGTATTGAGCTTAAATTATCATCACATTCTAAAGTTTGTACATTCGACTCTGAAGCTTTGCTGTGAACTAACACCTGGATGTATCTAAATGTGAGTCACATGAAATTTATATCCATTACCTTCTGCTTCTAACAGTGAGATTAAAAATGTTTACTGTTTAATTATATGTAAGATATTTTGATAAGAAGAAATTTCATACTTGATTTTTGTGTTATAAAGGTGCTGTGTGCGCTGATCTGAATACAGCATACCTTTTCAATTCTTGACACATTCTACAAGTTATAAAATTGTGTCATAATCACTGAAATGGATTTTATGGACTTTGCTGTGTAACATCTCAACAAAATTGAGACCTCAAATGAAGCCATGATAGATGCTCACATTAAATGTTGCATGTTTGCAACAGTATCCATTAATTCACCATGATGCCAAATAATGTCATTGTGCTACACTTATCACTGTAGTAAGTGTACTTGTAAATATATAATTGACATTTGGATAAATGCACAGAGTTTATACTGTACATTATTGATATAATATGGTATATACAAGTTACACCATGAAACAATGTAACAATGAAAGGTAGATTCGAACATATGAGGCGTCCTAGGAAAGCACACATTTCACTTCATGTCAGCTTTTGGTTAACTCTATTACTGAAAATGAAACTAGAATGACTCAGGCATAATACAGTTGCTGGTCAGGCAGTGTGTATGTAAGGCTTGAAACAGACTTTAGCTGAATCTAATCCTTCCAAAAATACCTGCAGACTAATTTTCGACTAGCATTACATACTATCTGTGTAGCCACTTTGAGCAGTTGCGCAAGTCAGTTTCATATAATGTAAGTGAACTAAATCAGTTCTATATTATGTTTTTACTGTTTAACCACAATTTAATTTGTATTGCAGGTTTGCCTGTGGACATTTCCATTCATGCAGCCTTTTATTGTGTTGAATCTTAGAGAATGCATTAGCCAACATATATCAAGAAGTATCTATATTTTACATCCCATAAAGAGCCATAACACCCCCCCCCCCCCCCCCCAACCCCTATGAACCATGGACCTTGCCACTGGTGGGGAGGTTTACGTGCTTCAGTAACACAGTTAGCTATACCATAGGTACAACCACCATGGAGGGATATCTGTTGAGGGACCAGACAAATATGTGGTTCTTGTAGAGGTAAAGCAGCCTTGTTACAGCAACTGAAATGACCTTGTTGTGCTGGTACTGCGAATGGCTGAAAGCAGGGGAAATTGCAACTGTAATTTTTTCCAATAGCATGCATCTCTTCTTTGTGATTAAATGACAATAGCATCGTTTTAAATATTACGGAGGTAAAACAGTCCCCCATTCAGATCTCTGGGCAGGAGCTACTTACGAGGATGTCGTCATGAGGAGAAACAAAACTGGCATTCCATGGATTGGAGTGTGGAATGGTAGATGTCTTAATTGAGTAGGTAGGTCAGAAAAATTAAAAAAGGAAAGGGATGGGTTAAATTTAGATAAGCGGGAATTAGTGAAGTTTGGTGCCAAGAGGAGCAGCACTACATACAGGGTTATAAATACAAAATCAAATTGAGGTAATTCAGGAGTATGTTTAATAATGAATAAGAACATAAGAGTGCATGTAAGCTATTATGAACAGCACAGTGAATGCTTTATTTTAGCCAAGATGGAGACGGAACCCGCAACCATCACAGTATTACCAGTTTATATGCCATCTAGCTCTGCAGATGATGAAGAGGTAAGAAGAAGAAGATGAAGTACTGATGGAAGTAAAGCTGTGAGGACAGGTCATGAGTTGTTTTTGGGTAGCTCGGTGGGTGGAGCACTTGCCCACGAAAGGCAAAGGTCCAAAGTTCGAGTCTCAGTCCGGCACACAGTTTTGATTTGCCAGGAAGTTTCAAAATTAGTTCTTTTTGCAGATAATGTTAGTATTGTAACCACAGTCCATACACGCACGCACGCGCGCGAGAGAACTGCAGAGAGCTATGGAAAGGTCAATGTTAGGTCTCACTAAGAAAGATCAGCAGAAAAGAGAAGACATACGAGCTATAACAGGAGTAAAAGATATTATAGAACGGGTTAAGACTCTCATATTGCACGAAAGCAGGATGGAAGATGGACAAAATCAGTTTTAGAGTGGAGTCCCAGAGAGAAACGGAGACCACCTGATCGCTGGGATAAGGAACTCTGGAAAGTTGTGGGCTTCAACTGGCAGAAGACAGCAGCGGACAGAGATGCATAGAAACACCTCTTAAAAATTAATAACTTAAAGAGGCTACATATTGTATAGATTGAATTAGCTGAAAAATAAATAAATGAGGAAATAATATCTACTGTAGAAATGTCACGATTTTTGTGTCCCTATACTGATGAGAATTTAAACAGGAAAGAGCACATTTTGGAATTCCTAAAACAACATAGTTAAGCCATATTTTGCACTTCGAATCATTGCAAATCTTGGGAAAGAGAGAAATCAGTAAGTTGACATATTTAGAGCATTTTCATTTAGAACCAGCTGCCTCTATCCTCACAAAACATTTAGGCACATGATCATATTTGCATTCTTTTAAAATAGAATGTTCTAAATTCTTTTACCCAATCTCTTTTTCGTGTAGTGAATCCTTTATACTCAGCTTCTCCCTATCATTGACACTTTCTCCTATCTTTCTTTCTCTCGCTCTTCGTTACTACAGTCTTCTCTTCTGCCACATTCGCTGTCTCTCAGTCCCACTGCCAACTGTCTTTGTCTCCTATTGGCACTCACTCTCTCTTTCTTGCTTGCTTACAGTCTGCGGTCTTTCTCTTCAACCACCATTGTCTCTTCTCCACACATGCCCTTGGGGATGGTTGGCTCAAGGTTTTGACCCCTAGACTACAAACCTTCTGATACGCGAGTATAGGGGATGGAGAAAGTGGGCAAACTTTTTTTGTTCAAGTTCGCCAGTCAGGACAGGGTGTCCTGATGCCCCAAAGCCCACCTACGGTTTCCACTCCTCTCTCTCTCTCTCTCTCTCTCTCTCTCTCTCTCTTTTTTTTTTTTTTTTGTTCCCACTGCTACTGTCTCCATCCATCTCTTTTTCTTTTTTACTGACGCGGTTTCTCACTGACCTTCACTACTTCCACTCTCTCAGGCTCCTGCTGCTATTGCCTTCATCCATTTCTCTTTCCTACCATCACTGTTGCCCTCTCCTCCTCTGTCTCCATCACTCTACTACTCTCTTTCAGCGAAAAGAAAAGGTGAATATGTTTGCATACCAAAATTTTTTGTCGAGAAGGTAGAATGATGTTTGAGACAGCTGGTTCCTCACTTTTCTGTCAGTCTTAAAGGGGTGCAAACTCACCTTTCATATGTTCCAACAGAAGCAATTTTCAGCTGCTTCCCTTCTTCCCCCCCCCCCCCCCCCCCCAATTACAGTAGGGTCCGCTGCTTATATAAAATGAATTATGTAGGTTAGTAAAGTTTTGACTGTTTGCCAGTATACTTCGAAACATGTAAACAACAAATGAGTATGCATAATACAAGGCTAACATAAAACTGTCTCCCATCCAACGCAAGTTCACTTTGGACTACTTTACATTAAAATACCAATATTATGAAAAGAACAGATTGCCACACACTATATCAGAGATGTTGATTCACTGATAGGAAAAACAAAAAGGCTGTCAAACAAGTAAACTTTCAGCCAAAAAGGCCTTCATCCCACTGTCTCTGGCTGCCGATGTCAGATATTTTTGGCTAAACCTACAGTATACCAAAAAATGCTGTGTTTGATTTGAAAATACAAAGAATTTTGGATGATAAAATAATATAAATAATATTTTATAAGGTGCTGATGTCACCAGGTGACACCACTGAATAACTTCCAGGTGAAGACCACCCGTTTGGGCACAAAGGGCCCATTATACACAGATATCAAACAATACAGATTTATTGGTGGAAACACACATACACACACACACACACACACACACACACACACACACACACACACATATATATATATATATATATAGACACACACACACACACACACACACACACACACACACACACACACACACACACACACAGTTTGGCTACCTCAGAATCCTTGCCATGTGTTCACTATGTCATTTAAAACTAAGAGGGCTATTCGGAAAGCAAGGTCTGATTGGTCATGAAATGGAAACCATTGTAAAAATCAAAAATGTTTTATTTTTTATGTTATTAGCTACACCTTCCAGCTACTTCTTCTCTACATAGTCACTGTCCCAACTAAGACAACTGTCATAGCGTTGTACCAACTTTCCAGTACCCTCGTCACAGAAGGCAGCTGCCTGTGCTTGCCGTCAATCCTCTACACTGGTCTGCAGCTCATTCTGTGCCAAAATGCTTTCTTCATAGCCAGAGATTCATGTCAGCAGAGCTGAAACTCAGGGAGAGGCAATTATGGGCTCTATTGTGGGTGATCAAACACTTCCCAATCGAACACGCCACAGGAGCATCTTCATTGCCCCTGCAGAGTGCGCCTGAGAACTGTCATCAAGAAGGAAATGCGTGACAGTTGTATTATGTGGGGTGCATTACATCAGGCAAAATCTCTCGCCAGGCTCTCACACTTGGTAGGAGACACTATTTACTAGGCATCCTTATGTGGTCACTGTGCTCTCAGAACTGAAAAGAGCAATGTGACGCAATCGACGGGAATACAAGAGACGTTGCCCAACACATCTGTGCAAAGCTTCATAACTGGTGCTTTTATAAGCTGCCTAAAGCCTACCCTAGAATTCACATAATGCAAAAGAACCAACTGATTTGCTTAGTTTCCTGATCTGGAGGAAGTGTGTAATGTTTAAATTGTGACATCATACTTAGCCATTCTTCTGATAGGCATAAAAATGTTTGCTAGGCCAAGGGCTATCCAAACCACTCGATCCCTTATCTCTGTGCCAATAGAACCCGAGATATGACCTGAAAAATCACATTTTCTTGTGTGGCTTTTTTGGAACATAGTGGTACCATGCACAGATCAATATGGAATAATGTTCTGGGGCCACAATGATGATGACCATCTGGGGTAAGTCAACTTCAACAAAGAAAGTGTTCATTTCTCTAAACAATGTTGTAAGAATAATATGTGCTGCTCACCCACAGTCATCTTGTAGATATCTGTTTAAGGAGTTAGGCATTGTGACCACTTCCGTCATCAAGTTTGTTGCACATAATCGACCACAGTTCAAAAGTGACAATGAGATACTGAATTACAATACCAGAATAGACAATGACATTCATTACCTGACATTAATTTAAGGGTTGCACAATGCTGTCACCAAAATTTTTGATCACTTAACCAGTGGAATAAAATGTCTGACAGACAGCAAAGTTAAATTTGAAAATAAACTGAAAAAGTTTCTGCTTAACAACTCCTTCTATTCTGTTCCGTAGAAGAATTTCTAATGTTGTAATGTGTAAAGGTGATAGGCAAAAAATATTATATCACAACAGTACTACATATATGATCAGTATGTAGCCACATTTACATATGTATGTGTAATGTGATTATAAAATGACTCATTCCACATTATTACGAGTAATCATATAAATGATCCACAAAAACATGAAACCTAAGGTCATAGCAATTATAAACAGTTCCTTTTTCATGCGTTCAAAGATGATCCACATTTTTTCAACAAAATCATTACAGGTGATGAGTCATGGTGCTATGGGCACGATCCAGAAAGTAAACAACAGAACAATGGAAAACAATGGAAGTCACCCGGCTCCCCTCAAAAAAAAAAAAAAAAAAAAAAAAAAAAAAAAAAAAAAAAACCCTCGATAAGTGAAATCGAATGTGAAAACGATGTTGATTTTTTTTTTTTTTTTTTTTTTTACATCAAAGGGATTGTACACTCTGAATTTGTTCCTGAAAACCAGACAGTAAACCAACAATTCTATTTGGAGGTTATGAAAAGGCTTCACAGAAGTTTGTCGTGAAAATGTCCGGCTTTGTGGGATTCTGGTGTGTGGTTCCTGCATCATGACAATGCTCCCGCGCACACGGCTCTCAGCGTTCGCCAGTTTTGGCCTCAATAAAGACGACTATCTTGACCCATGCGCACTATTCGCCGGATTTAGCACCCTCCGACCTCTTCCTATTCCCGAGGATGAAAAGAGACTTGAGAGGGAAGTGTTTTGCAGATGTGGAAGACGTAAAATGCAATGTCATGAAAAAGCTAGCAGGTATCAAAGAGGATGAATTAAAAGGTGCTTCAAACATGGAATTAACGTTTGAACAAGTGTATTAATGCTTATGGAGAGTACTTCGAAGGGGATTAAGGTTGTATTTGAACACAATAAAGCATATGCTTTCTAGAAAGAAATTCCAGTTATTTTTGGGTCCCGCCTCGTACATTAAAGAAATGTAGCTCTCAAGTGCTGACAATAATGACTCTGCTGAACAGTGAATAAAATAATATGAATGAATGGAGTTTCAGATTTTTAAAAATATGAAGGACACACAGAATCTAAGATCAGTGTTCTCTATCTTTGTGGACAGTTAAGGAATATTTTATACACAGCTTTATTTCCGGGGCATTTACATCATGTACACGGATTACATATGCTACATATTTATCTTGCAACCATTACATAAGTGACAAGGAAGGTTTCTTTGTGCGCTCGCTCGCTCTCTCTCTCTCTCTCTCTCTCTCTCTCTCTCTCTCTCTCTATCAAAGCTCAATGTCAAAATAATTTAGGAAACTTTATTAGTATGCTTAGGAAACACAGCTCACATTTTGAACAGTTACTTCACTTAAGTACAAGTTCCTAACTGAAAATGGGAAGAAGTCCAATCCATGACAAGCTGCACCATACTCTCCATTGTTCCGTACAACTACAATACCACCTTTGAATTCAGGATAGTAGGAACCTATCCTCCGAATAGCAACTTCACCAGCTTGTGAGGGCGATGAACCATTACGTAGCAGCTCAACTGCAAGGAAGCTGGGGAAAAAAGGACAAGTTTTATTTTAGCAGGCATCATGAACACCACATAATATTTACATGATGAAACTTAGACCCTGTACCACTATTTCTGAGTGCAAGTCAATAAATAATGAGGAGTAATTTAAATAATTTAGGTGCAAAGGTGACAACTCACTGAAAGTATAAGTACTGACTTGTTGAAAAGTGCTGACTCAACGCTTCTGCTATTCAGGTTTATGCAGTAAATTAAGAACAGATCAAGTTAGCAATATTAAAATTTTTGTACGAAGCCCAGAGAAAAGGGAACACAGCTTCTGAATGATAATAGTGCTAAAACATAACATGGCTAGTGAATATAATGCAGCTTTGAAATTTTGTTTCTGTCTGCATACATCCATGAATGAACTTAACACATCACTGAAGATGTATGGTGAAGATATTCTTCCCCCATCAACCACGTGTTACAGTAACAACAGTGAATAAAACCATTGACAATGCAGCTGCCACCATTTGACTACTAAATCATGCTGCAGGTGTGTCGGATAGACATGCAACATTGGCACTGGTGAGCCCATTCTGGCCATAGACTGGGTGTTGTTTGCAACACATGATGACATGGAGTAGTGAATTGGGATGGGTAGATACAAAACAGGAAGGGGAGATGGCAAAAAGAGAGTATGGCTGCAGGATGAGAGACTACACGACTGAAGAGTGTGCTGCAAAAACAACTCCCATCTACATAATTCAAAGAAGTAGGTGTTGGAGGAGGATCCAAGTGACACGAGTTGTTAAGCATCAAAAGCATATAGGAGTCAATCATATAAAAATAGTCAGTGAAGGCTGAAACCAGTAATATTGTATTGAAATTGTTGTGATTGTTGCAGAAAGTAATTAAAGTTCTTAGCAAGAAATTCAGCATAGTAGGCAAGGGATTTCTCGACACTACAGACATGGGTGGCCAGACTGCATGGAAGTGATAATTTGTTGTGTGAAAGCTGGGAGCTATCAAAATACAAATACTGTTGATGGTTAGTGTGTGTGATATGACAGACATTTAAACAGAGCCATCATCAGAGAGGTCACAGTTGTGATGAAATAGGCCATGTATCGAACATTGACTTATAGATTTTTGTTTTTTTTTTATGCCCAAATGTTGGCAGACAAAAGTCATTTATGTGTAGAAATTTATTGTCATGGAGTCATATAATTTGTGCTTTATATTTTTGTACATTTTTCAAAGACAGCAAGTTTTCTTACATGTGGTAGTTACACACACTTATATATTTATATATCACATCTAAGAAAGCTGTTTATTTGTAATCAAGTCTTAATATACTTAGATAATGGCACATCTTGTGTAAGAAATAGAAAAGTCAAATCAGATTAAAAATGAATTCACTCAGATGCAATTTTTTGTGAAACAGATTTGAATTTTATGTGTTTATAAAAATTGGTTATCTTGCAATAATTTATATATCAGCAAGTAGCCTCAACTCCAGACTATTATAGATTCTGTTAAAATTGGATAAAATGCACATCTCAAATTCTGATTTTACATCTTACATCACATTTTTGGAACATGCTCAGTTCACATACACAGCAATTCTGCCTTTAGTTTTGAATTTTTGTAACACCAAAACAATATATAAAATTAAAATGTCATGTTCACAAGAAAAAAACGACCAATCCAAATAAACTATTGTAAAAAGGAAAGCTAAATTAAACTGAAATGGAAGGCTTTCATTGCACATAAATTGGGAAACGTTAGCAAAATATTAAAGTTATTCTGTAATTTTATTTAAATTTTGACAACCATCAGTTACACTAATATAATAAGTAAGATCATATGTGGAAAGTATATTGGCTATGTGAAAGTGTGACAAGTTTGGTGCCCAGAAGGTGAAATACTGAAACTCAGAGAAGTTTAAAACTTACTTCTGCTTTTTAAAAAATATCCATAATGCTAACACTGCAAAGGTGCTGTTCAGAACCTGGAGGAATAAGTAACATATTCTCAGCTTCATGGAGATGAGCAAGAACAAAGGTAAGTATATGCATTCCCAAACTTTCTTGGGTAAAATCGAATTTGTGGTGCTAAACTCTCACCAGTTGTGACAGTACATACATGCATCGGCCAAGAATTTGTGAGGTCACAAGGTCAGTGTGCAAGAAGATGTGTGGGAAGTATGTTAATCAGGTAAGAGAGAAAGTGTGGAGCCTTTGGAGGAATGAGAATAGGATGTCATGGTTTTGTGTCCAAACAATGAAGATACCATCAGTGAATGTAAACCAGATAAGGGATTGTGATTTTGGGTACTTGTGAAGGTTCCCTCTAAATGGCCCATAAACAGGTTAGCAAAGGAGGGTGCTCCCATGCTGCAAAAGGAGAAGTGGTTGTGTGTCAGGATGTGGTTGTATAAGGAGTGATGTGGTGGGTTTGGACTTAGAATAACACTGTTTGAAAGCAGCAAGGCAATGTATAAAGGGAGATGATGTATCTGAAGGTGGTATCAACAGTAACAAGTAGGGATACAAATGATAATGGGGCGGTGTACTGTTTGCCCTGGGGAGAGCAATATTTATTCATATGGAATTACAAACAAAGCAATGAATTAAAACATACGTAAAAATGCACAGAAAACACATTTATCATTCAACATAATTGTACTTAAAAACAATATCAATTTATTATGTATATTACACTTTATTATATGTTAAAAAATATTAGTAACTGTGAAACAGTCAAATGATTTTATGTAATTACTTACTCTGGTGTTGATCTTGGATGAGGGTGGACATGAAAGACATTGTAAGTGTAATTACGTTGCATTTTTGTTAAATATATGTGTTCATTTGCACATGTGTCAATCAGCAGAGAAGCTGAGAAGTGATTCTTCTTGAAGTTGTAGCTCTCAGGGGCACTCTTGGATGCTCTCTGTGTGAGGCACCTCTGTGAGCTGCAGCACATGATCTGCACATGCGCAGTATTACACTGCCATCACTTTGCATGTGGCACTTGCACAAGACTCTAGTTTTACTAGGGGACATGCAGGATTTTAGTCTGCATCTGGTCTGGGCAGAAGCTGAAGGCTGAAGGCCAGCGTGAGGCTATATAAGTAATGAATCTGGAAAGACGGAATCAGCTGCTGTGCAGCTGCATGTGCAACAGCATTGGTTGCAAACGGAGATGCCCTACTGTAGGAAGAGATTTAGGCATTCTCGCGTGATGTTCTATAAGGCCATTGGTGCTATAAAGGTTACTACAAGTGGTAACGTCTGAGTGCAACATGGCTCGTCAGTGTTTTGTGGGTGGGTTCTGAATTTTGCGTTTACGCAGAAAGATACACCTCAGCATGGTAACAGCTGGGTCAATGCTGCAATTGTGCAGTATCCTCGTGATACAGTGAAAGCCACTGCAGGTCTGAAGAGTTTTAACAGTAGAGATGTGATTGCCTTTTTATATATATAAAAACAAAGATGAGGTGACTTACCGAACGAAAGCGCTGGCAGGTCGATAGACACACAAACAAACACAAACATACACTCGCACACGGCCCAAACTCTTTGTCTTTAAATATGTCTGCTTGTCTCTGTATATGTGTGGATGGATATGTGTGTGTGTGTGTGCGAGTGTATACCCGTCCTTTTTTCCCCCTAAGATAAGTCTTTCCGCTCCCGGGATTGGAATGACTCCTTACCCTCTCCCTTAAAACCCACATCCTTTCGTCTTTCCCTCTCCTTCCCTCTTTCCTGATAAGGCAACAGTTTGTTGCGAAAGCTTGAATTTTGTGTGTATGTTTGTGTGTCTTTCGACCTGCCAGCGCTTTCGTTTGGTAAGTCACATCATCTCTTTGTTTGAATGAGGCGTTCATTTGCACATGTCCACACAATTAAAGGCTACCACTTGCACGGAACAAAACACGACACACACATTAAAAAATAAAAAAGCAGCACACTGGTGCCAAACATGGGGTGTTAGTGTGCTGTTTTTATTATGTATTTTCTTGTGATCCATTCTGTACATCAAGTAGTGTGATTTAATTGTGTGTACATGTGCAGTTCATTAAACTGTATGATTTGTAGACACATATATGTATAATTACACATCAAATGACGCCACATGCTCTAAAGTTCCAACAAAACTTATCATGGGCAAATATAATATTTGAAGGTTTAATGCAGCAATATGAAACATGTAGAAAGCAGTGTGAGGCACCATACTAGCTCGTATGTTAACAAAATATCTCAAGTTCGTTTTGCATTGCAATTTCATTGAAATTAATATTGCTTTAATGCCATGGGTTTGCGTAGAGAAATATTCGGATATGGCATGTTTATCACTGATCATTTCGGAGTACGTTAATTTATGTGAATTTACGTAGGGGGAGATAAAAGATACCCATTATGTGGCAACCACAAGATTTTAATAAAAGCTGCTATTGAAAATGAATTAAAGTGGCACTGAAGTTAAATAGTATAATTAAAGTGTCCGCCTGCTTAGCTGAGCGGTTACATGCTTGCCTCCCACGCAGTGGGCCCTAGTTCGATTCCCGTCTGGGTTGGAGATTTTCTCCACTTGTGGACTGAGTGTTGTGTTGTCCTCACCATCATTTTATCCTCATTGGCAGCACACGAGTCACCTAACGTGGCATTGACTGTAAAAGGACTCACACTCGGCAGCCGAACTTCTCCGGATGGGGGCCTCCTGGCCATAAATGCCATACGATCATTTCATTTCATATAATTAAAGTGCAAACTTTGTAAGTTATTTCTGCAGCTCTATGCTGCTTAATGCGGGCAATATTCAAATAACATGTTGCAGCCGTGCAAATGGCGGACAACAATTAGTCCTAGGCTCATGCTATATTGCGTGTTCCAATTCTATGAAAAATATGTTATTAGTTTCCTAAAGTAAAGGGAGGCTAAAGATATATTTAACCAAAATGCAACATAAGTACACTTGCAATGTCTCTCATATCTATACTCATCCACCATAAAGAGTAATTACATAAAATGATTCGACTGCTTCACAGTTACTAATATTTTTAACACAGAACAAAGGATAATATACATAACAAATTTAATTTTGTTGTTTTTAAATACGATTATGTTGATGATAAATGTTTTCTCTGTGTATTTTTATGTACGTCTTTCAAGAATCATAAAAGTCTCAATTCACTGCATTGTTCGTAATTCCATATGAATAAATACTGTTCCCCCCCCCAGGGCAACTAATACAATGGGAATGGTTGAGAATCAGTAAAGCAAGTGGTTTATGTAATTAATATGGAAAGTAAAGCTGCAGGCACTTGGTTGGAAGTGTTGATCAAGTAGAGCAGTAATTCCATATGAATAAATACTGTTCCCCCCCCAGGGCAACTAATACAATGGGAATGGTTGAGAATCAGTAAAGCAAGTGGTTTATGTAATTAATATGGAAAGTAAAGCTGCAGGCACTTGGTTGGAAGTGTTGATCAAGTAGAGCAGATATTTTTCAGTGGGAGCAAAGTAACCAGCACCAATGAGACATCCAGGATTGTTGGGGTTGTGGATCTTGGGAAACATTTAAGAAACAATGGAATGTAAATAATATGAAAATGATAGTGCTACTTACCATGTAGTTTATGTTGTCTATTTCCCACAAACACCTCGTTGGCCGAAAGCTCACTTTCTGACAGTTTTTTGTTTTGCCTATCTGTGACTCAGCATCTCCACTATATGGTGAGTTGCAACTATCCTTTTCATAACATTGTTGGGAAGCATTTAGTTACATGTGCAGGTGGTGTTATTGGGGTAAGGAGGAAGATGGATACTGGAGACTGATTCTAGGATAGGATTAAGGCTTTTAGGAGGGATTGGAGGGTATGATGGACTTCTGGGATGGGATCACTATGACAGTGCTTATAGGTCAAAGTACTCTCTGTAATTGGTCAAGGCAGTAGTGAAGCCTTTCTCTGTGTGAAGGATCTGTCTTGGGGTTGAAAATGGCTGTTATTTCCTGTGCTGAGAGGCTTGTACTCCTGGGAAAGGAGGAGGAGGCCAGTTCAAGGTAAGAATTTCCCAGAAAGTTATCAGGGAGTGGTTAGGCAAGAGGAGCGAGAGTGTCATGTTTGGATGGTGGTATGAACATGGAAAGATTCAGGGTCAGGATTCAGTGGGGAAAAAAGTGTTTCTCTGCATTGATCGAGAGGAGAGCAAGTCTTTGAAAAGTCCAGCATGATCGAACTTGAGTGCAGGACTGAAAGCAAGAACTTTCGATAGGAATGAAACTTCTGTAGACATAAGGCTTCTGGTGGACAGTTTGTAATAGTGTTTAAGTTCATTTAAGCTGTAAGTTGAGAGGGAGTTTTGGTGGATGTGGAAGATGGAAAAGGTCACTAAGGCTAGATTTGGGTACTACGAGGGGAATCTCTGAGGTTGGACGGGTATTGGTACGTAGTGGTGCTTTCAGATGGGGATAAGATGTCAATAAACTGACAAACTTTAGGAGGTGATGTGCTGACTGCTCTTCCACGTGTTGGGGGTCAATGGCTTCAATTTAGGAGATAGAGCTCAATAGTTGGGATTTCACAGCAAAAGTACCTTGCAGAGAGAGAGAGAGAGAGAGAGAGAGAGAGAGCAGAGGTAGTTCAGGGATGACTGTGCCATGGAGATGTGTTTCTCTAATATCAGATTAGTGAGGGATCCTGGCAACATTCTGATAATTCACAAACACAACTATACCTTCATGACCCATTGTATTGGTTACTGTGATTCCACCAAATGTTGTTGATGAGCAACACCTCCAACCAACTGCCCACAGCCTTGTCTCCCAAACAAAGACATCATCATCATCATCATCATCATCATCTTTCACCAACTTTCAACTACCACCACTCTATTAACATCTGGGTCCCTGATGTGTTAACTCTACCTTCCTATACACCACCACCACCACCACCACCACCACCTTGCCACTTTAAAATACTACCTCTCTCATCCTTCCATCTTCAAACCCACCAACTCATTTCTTATGTATCTCACTAACTACAACTTCACACATAATTACTTCTCCTTTGAGGAGTAGATAAATGAACAAATCTGCAGTATGGCCATGGGCACCTCCATTGCTCCCTCCAATGCCAAACTGTTCATGGGCCATCTAGAGAAAACCATGTAGCCAACCAGAATACCAGAAACTCTTGTCTGGTTCAGATTCATTGATGATGTCTTCACAATATGGACCATGGGGCAAGGCAACCTATCCTCAATTCCTGCTCAGCCTCAACACCTTCTCTCCTCACTTCTTCTTGGTTGTTGACTTCTGATTGCTCCAGCCCAACATCTTGTCACCATATCAAGCCCACTATCTATTTACAGTAGCTAGAATTTAATAGCTGCAATTCCCTCCACACCAAAAAATACACTGGCCATCTATGGAAGATGCATCTGCAGTGGGAAGAAATCCCTTAAACTTCCTGGAAAATTAAAATTTAGACCGAGACTCAGTAGAGCACTTGTCTGTGAAAGGGAAAGTCCCGAGTTCAAATCTCAGACCAGCATACAGTTTTAATATCTCAGGAAGTTCCATATCAGCACACACTCCATTGCACAGTAAAAAATTCATTAAAGAAATCCCTTGCCCCTAAGGCCTTCACTATCCATCAATTAATCCTAGTAAGCATCAAGTGTGTCTACCAGAGGGAGGGAGAAGGTCGGGATGACAAAAGGGGGCAACTTGGCCCCCTCCTGTAATCTGGGTACAGCCTTTTTATTCAGTATAGAAATCTCTTACTATCTACGACTCCACTAAATTGCAGATCTGACATTGCCGACCAAGATGAGAAGTACTGCAGCTTTAGCAATCACTATATCTTGATTTTTCGTAGTTGTCACACTGTTCATGGGAAATTATGGCAATACCTTGGTGCGGTTGCTGTTTCGGTGCTGGGTGGCAGTCAAGATAGATACATCCTTAACATAATTGCTCTGAAATGATGTCTGCAATTTTTATTGTCACTGCCTTGTTCAGTCCTGACTGAGCTGCGGAAAGGAGCCAGTCTAACATCTGGGAGCATGGATCTATTTCCAATCCCAACACAATAACAAAAGGCAGCACTGCATGTGCCAGTCAGTCACTTGTCCTCAATTCCCATAAGGACGCCCTCTCCCTTGATGCCCACCACAATCACAACAGTATATTACCATTTGTCTGGGTAGAAAGAAAACTCATAAAGGGCTGCTGTTATATTGTATGTTGTAATAGGGCAAGTTGTAGGGTAGTTAATGAATGCTTTGATAGCACTAAAAGTTTAGCAGATTGTATATTACCCAATCCACAACATGTAATGGAAAAAAGGTAGAAAGTATAGTTTTTCTTAGTTTCTATCAGCAAATTAAACTGTATTGTTCACTTATATACTGAATCAACATCATTAACATTATGTCAGATCATTTAACTGTAATTAACAGAAAGTTATAATTAGTTAGAAGATCTGATGATGTGAATTAACACATTGTTGTAAATTTCAGCAGGATTTATCATTTCATTTTCATGACTGCATTATTACATTCCCATAGAAATGTTATGAGAAATATCTACGTTGCAATTAAAACAATAATTAATTAGCAAAATTTGTAAATTTCAATTTACCTAAAAATGGACTTCTGGAACATTTATCAGTCATCTGATGTATTTAACATGACTTGTGCACTTTATGTATTGTGTCAATAATGAACAACCAATTACATAAGTTGTAATTATCTTTTTCATTAATGATTCTTGAACATACTGGTGTAAACACTATTGATTTTCAGTCATTTTGATGCTATGAAATTATCATACAGAACTTTAACCTGAAATTCCCTTTTGGCGTTTTGTACTGTATCTCAATAAATATCAGGAATAAAATCCAACGTGAAATCAAGATGTAATTGATGATTTTATGAAAGTTATTGTTATTGTAACTTCATGACTGAATTCTACACAAAAGTCAGAAAAACAGTATTACAAATGTATTCAGAATGAATCATCATTTATTATCTATAAAACTGCACTAACAGTTTGTTGTACATAATTAACTTCTGACTATGAATCAGTAAATGTACTTGTTTTTGACAATAGGCTAAAGAATATACATTGTTAAGATAGGGTATACATTGAGTGGTGCAAAGCACTTTAAGTCAGTCGCAGTTTGGCCAATGTAATGTTGCAAAGTCTGTAACAGTTGCTGTGTGAACACCTTCATGAATGCTTATGGAAAATACACCGGTTGTTAAAAAGGATTCATCAGAATTAAAAGGATTCATGTTGGAAAACATTATTTTAACATTCAAATTTTCATCACATCTGAAATCCAGGCATATCTGCAATATACATCTCCTAATGGACTTTATTGGTGGAGGAGATTCGACATTTCAAAGTTAAGTATTACACTGCAAAACCTACATCACTCTCATGCTACGATGAATCTCTCATAATGAGAAGGGTTTTAGCCAGAACTGCAGTTGGAGCAGTGTCAGAATATGTGTACATCTATATTTAATCCTATGAATATAATAGAGGGAAACATTCCACGTGGGAAAAATATATATAAAAGACAAAGATGCTGTGACTTACCAACGAGAAAGTGCTGGTATATATATATATAATTTATATGGAGGGAAACATTCCACGTAGGAAAAATATATCTAAAAACAAAGATGATGTGACTTACCAAATGAAAGTGCTGGCAGGTCGACAGACACACAAACAAACAAACACAAACATACACACAAAATTTTGTGTGTATGTTTGTGTTTGTTTGTGTGTCTGTCGACCTGCCAGCACTTTCATTTGGTAAGTCACATCATCTTTGTTTTTAGATATATATATAATAGGGGGAAACATTCCACGTGGGAAAAATTATATATAAAAACAAAGATGAGGTGACTTACCGAACGAAAGCACTGGCAGGTCGATAGACACACAAACATACACACAAAATTCTTGCCTCATCAGGAAAGAGGGAAGGAGAGGGAAAGATGAAAGGAAGTGGGTTTTAAGGGAGAGGGTAAGGAGTCATTCCAATCCTGGGAGCGGAAAGACTTACCTTAGGGGGAAAAAAGGACAGGTATACACTCGCACACACACACATATCCATCCACACATATAGACACAAGCAGACATATTTAAAGACCTTTGGGCAGAGATGTCAGTCGAGGCGGAAGTGTAGAGGCAAAGAAGTTGTTGAAAGACAGGTGAGGTATGAGTGGCGGCAACTTGAAATTAGCAGAGATTGAGGCCTGGCAGATAACGAGAAGAGAGGATATACTGAAGGGCAAGTTCCCATCTCCAGAGTTCGGATAGGTTGGTGTTGGTGGGAAGTATCCAGATAACCCGGACGGTGTAACACTGTGCCAAGATGTGCTGGCTGTGCACCAAGGCATGTTTAGCCACAGGGTGATCCTCCTTACCAACAAACACTGTCTGCCTGTGTCCATTCATGCGAATGGACAGTTTGTTGCTGGTCATTCCCACATAGAATGCATCACAGTGTAGGCAGGTCAGTTGGTAAATCACGTGGGTGCTTTCACACGTGGCTCTGCCTTTGATCGTGTACACCTTCCGGGTTACAGGACTGGAGTAGGTGGTGGTAGGAGGGTGCATGGGACAGGTTTTGCACCGGGGGCGGTTACAAGGATAGGAGCCAGAGGGTAGGGAAGGTGGTTTGGGGATTTCATAGGGATGAACTAACAGGTTACGAAGGTTAGGTGGACGGCGGGAAGACACTCTTGGCGGAGTGGGGAGGATTTCATGAAGGATGGATCTCATTTCAGGGCAGGATTTGAGGAAGTCATATCCCTGATCCCTGCTGGAGAGCCACATTCAGAGTCTGGTTCAGTCCCGGAAAGTATCCTGTCACAAGTGGGGCACTTTTGTGGCTCTTCTGTGGGGGATTCTGGGTTTGAGAGGATGAGGAAGTGGCTCTGGTTATTTGCTTCTGCACCAGGTCGGGAGGGTAGTTGCGGGATGCGAAAGCTGTTGTCAGGTTGTTGGTGTAATGATTCAGGGATTCCGGACTGGAGCAGATTCGTTTGCCACGAAGACCTAGGCTGTAGGGAAGGGACCGTTTGATGTGGAATGGGTGGCAGCTGTCATAATGGAGGTACTGTTGCTTGTTGGTGGGTTTGATGTGGACGGACGTGTGAAGTTGGCCATTGGACAGGTGGAGGTCAACGTCAAGGAAAGTGGCATGGGATTTGGAGTAGGACCAGGTGAATCTGATGGAACCAAAGGAGTTGAGGTTGGAGAGGAAATTCTGGAGTTCTTCTTCACTGTGAGTCCAGATCATGAAGATGTCATCAATAAATCTGTACCAAACTTTGGGTTGGCAGACCTGGGTAACCAAGAAGGCTTCCTCTAAGCGACCCATGAATAGGTTGGCGTACGAGGGGGCCATCCTGGTACCCATGGCTGTTCCCTTTAATTGTTGGTATGTCTGGCCTTCAAAAGTGAAGAAGTTGTGGGTCAGGATGAAGCTGGCTAAGGTAATGAGGAAAGAGGTTTTAGGTAGGGTGGCAGGTGATTGGCGTGAAAGGAAATGCTCCATCGCAGTGAGGCCCTGGACGTGCGGAATATTTGTGTATAAGGAAGTGGCATCAATGGTTACAAGGATGGTTTCTGGGGGTAACAGATTGGGTAAGGATTCCAGGTGTTCAAGGAAGTGGTTGGTGTCTTTGATGAAGGATGGGAGACTGCATGTAATGGGTTGAAGGTGTTGATCTACGTAGGCAGAGATACGTTCTGCTTGTGTCTATATGTGTGGATGGATATGTGTGTGTGTGTGTGCGAGTGTATACCTGTCCTTTTTTCCCCTAAGGTAAGTAAGTAAGATTGGAATGACTCCTTACCCTCTCCCTTAAAACCCACTTCCTTTTGTCTTTCCCTCTCCTTCCCTCTTTCCTGATGAGGCAACAGGTTGTTGCGAAAGCGTGAATTTTGTGTGTATGTTTGTGTTTGTTTGTGTGTCTATCGACCTGCCAGCGCTTCGTTCGGTAAGTCACCTCATCTTTTTTTTTATATATATATATATATATATATATATATATATATATATATATATATATATAGATGATGTGACTTACCAAATGAAAGTGCTGGCAGGTCGACAGACACACAAACAAACACAAACATACACACAAAATTCAAGCTTTCGCAACAAACTGTTGCCTCATCAGGAAAGAGGGAAGGAGAGGGAAAGACGAAAGGATGTGGGTTTTAAGGGAGAGGGTAAGGAGTCATTCCAATCCCGGGAGCGGAAAGACTTACCTTAGGGGGAAAAAAGGACGGGTATACACTCGCACAAACACACATATCCATCCACACATATACAGACACAAGCAGACATATATATCACATTTCCTACGTGGAATGTTTCCCTCTATTATAACTATATATATATATATATATATATATATATATATATAGACACAGGCAGACATATGTAAATGTCAGGCTTGTGCTGGGATAGTGCCATGCAAAACAACAAGGGGTGCTAGCCCCTTCCATGAACAACACGACCACACCATAACACCACTGCCACTGAATTTTACTGTTGGCACTACACAAGCTGGCAGATGATGTTCACCGGCATTTGTCATACCCACACCCTGCCCTCGGACCACCACATTGTGTACTGTGATTCATCACTCCCCACAACACGTTTTTCCACTGTTCAACTGTCCAATGTTACGCTCCTTACAACAAACGAAGAGTTGTTTGGCATTTACCGGCATGATGTGTGGCTTATGAGCAGCAGCTTGACCATGAAATCCAAGTTTTCTCACCTCCTGCCTAACTGTCAGAGTATTTACAGTGGATCCTGGTGCAGTTTGGAATTGATGTGTGATGGTCTGGGTAGATGTCTGCCTATTACACATTACGACCCTCTTCAACTGTCAGCAGTTTTTGTCAGCCAACAGATAAGGTTGGCCTGTACGCTTTTGTGCTGTATATGTCCTTTCACATTTTCACTTCGCTATCACATTGGAAACAGTGGACCTAGCGATGTTTAGGAGTGTGGATATCACGTGTGCAGACATATAACACAAGTGACACCCAATCACCTGACCACGTTTGAAGTCCGTGTGTTCCGCGGGGCGCCCCATTCTGTTCTCTCACGATGTCTAATGATTGTTGAGGTCACTGATATGGAGTACCTGGCAGCAGGTGGCAGCACAATGCACTTAATATGAAAAACATATGTTTTTGGAGGTGTTTGGATAGATAGTGTAAATCATGTAACTAGAGGACACTGCTGTTAGAGAATAATTAAATATAAGCACAGCTTTGTATACAAATTACATTAATTAACATATTCTTATGTTGTTTATTAAAATTTTTATTAGCATGAGAATGTTTATCCGATATTGTCAACAGATTTCAAATGAAGTCTACCACTAAATATAAACTATAATAACCAGTTTTGCCCATTGCAGGCACGTAAGTGGGCACACTGAGAATGATGCGGGTTTTGGTCATGTTAACTCAGACTGTGTCAGTTTGAAACCCAAGCAGCTGCATCCATGATTCAAAGATTTCACTGAGAGCAGTTTCTGATGGATAATTAAGGGCCCTTAATTTTTTTTATAGATGGTCAAGTAGGGACTCAGGAATATTTTAATAGTTAGTGTAGATGATATTTAGCTGATTTTGATCAAGTGGTAGTCTCTAGTACTTTAGTTTTTTCCATGTGCTTGGTTTTGTACTTTAATTATTTTTAAGTAATTTCAGTTAACTTTGAGCATTTTCAAGTCATTTAGAATTGCACATTCAGTGGGTGTTAGACACTCTGACCTATTTCTCTTATCCTCTATAATGGAACTGAATATTGGAACAAATGAGATGCAATTTATTTCTGCTGCTTATTTAAATTTAATTTAATTGACCAATCTAGCTCATAACTTGCAACTTTATGTTAATTTGTAGGTTTGTGAGGAGTAAAGATAGAATTTTTGATGAAGGTTAAACATTCTGGTGAGTTTGTCAGCAATTACTGTGAATTACATTAATACCTTGTACATAGTGCTGAGGGATAAAATCCTCCTGCAAATGTATGTCATATTACAAAAGGCAGATTTCTACACATATTTTGAGGCTGACTGCTCAATTTTCACGGAAAGGCAAACTGTTATGATAAACTGGATAAGAATAATCTTGAACATACCTGGGTAAGAATCGCATCATTATATCACCATCACCAGTTGCAGCTGCTCCTCCTATACTGCTGTCTGCATATGCACCTGCCCCAGGGATTGGAGAATCTCCAACTCTTCTGAAATTTGGATAGTAGCACATGGGTGAAATTCAGTGAGTGGGTAAAGAATAATTAGTTTTACAACTTTGTGAACAAATATTCAAAAATATTCTGTAAAGGGCAAAAAAGTGAGGATATGCAACCTCTCACGTGCAGATGAATGGTGAATGGTAACTGCACCTTACAGCACATGAAAATTTAGTTATGGCGTGCGACTGGAACATAATATTGGTGAAAGCAAGAGGAGGAAACAAGTAGGATAATAAAGACAGGGAAGGAATTTGGGGGGGGGGGGGGGGGCACGGATGAAAGGGAAAGATGCCTGATAGAATTTCAAGAAGAGCACAATTTAACAACTGCAGACAATTAATTTAAGAATCATGAAAGAAATTGTATACCTGAAAGAGAACTATAGACAGAGAAAGGTTTTGAACTGATTATATTATTCTAGAAATAAGTTTGGAAACCAGATTTTAAACTTCAAAATATCTCCTGGCCAAATGTGGACTTTGACCATAATTTATTAGCTGTGAAATGCAGACTGACACTAGAAGAACCATAGTGATCAATCTGACTGTTGAGTGTTTTTAATAATAACTAGTGTACATTCCAATTCAGTGGGCTTATATTTCATGAATTTTAATGTACTTGGTGGTTTATAATTTCTGTAAAAAAAAACAAACATCTGTTACAAAAACTGAACAACTTATAAACATTTTTACCTTGAAGGACTGCAATTAGTTCAACAGACATTTTTTATGTACCACATCTCTAGACGTGCAACAATGGCTTTTACATCTTCATTATTCTTGTGACCTTGTTCCCTCTATTTATTTTCATTTTACTTTATTTGGTGGAAGAATGAACATACTTGTTGCTGTTCTCTGTCAGTACATTGTTGTGCTCTGCAGAAGTGTAGCACTCCTGGTTATTATGGCACATCAGTATTTTCGTTTGGATGAAGAATTATTCAATTATTTGAACAGTTTACCACCAGAAGAAGATTCTGAAGGAGAAGATATTTTTGAATGTTATGAGGTGCATGATAAAAATTGACAAATATAATATGGATGGTACAGAATATCAACCTCACAAAACAGAGCAAGGCAAATAATCTTAGTTGTAAGATGAATATTCACGATTTGTACAACATCCAAATAACCACGTGCTTACAGGTTTGATTCTGGTGGTACCACAAATTCCTACTAACATCCAGAGGTGGATACATATGTGAGGTGCGCGACTCGCCCTTGCAGAGCCGCCCAAATTGCCACCCGTGCCGGCCCCGCCAGTCAGCCCTCACAACTACTGAAACATGACGGTAATGGTCTGACATGTAAATTGAATCAGTGCTTAACTGAACTACCATTCTTTGAAGAAGAATCACTCTTTGTGATTAAAAAGAGACTAATGGGAGAAATTCTTCAATACAAGCAAAGGAGCATAAATGCCCTTAATGATCATGATTCAGTTATGCAAGTGTAGTCAGTTTGTCCTAGTCTGACTACCCTACTTTGAACATGCTGTACAAAATATTTGCTTGCCTAACTGCCTCTATTGCTACAGTAGAAAGAAGTTTTTCAACACTGCGGCATACAAAGACATAACTAAGGTCGACAATGAAGGAGGATCGATTTAATGGCTTAGCTCTGTTGAACACTCACCCTGACATTTATTGTCCTACTGATGGTGTAATTAACCAATTTGCCAGGAAGAATAGGCGCATAGGATTCATCATTTAAAAGAGAGAACCACAACTGTAATTTTTTTATATCATAAGATGACATTCTCTTGTATATGTGTATAACCAGTTCAAACAAAACTTTCTTAAATTTTGCATGTGACTTGATTATTTTTTATTACGGTAAAAGTAAAGGTAGCTGCAGATATCTTTAGCGCCCCTTCCTTGAGGCTTTTCTGTATCCACCACTGCTCACATCCCAGGAAGAAAATGGAAAAAATCACATCCATCTTGGCATCCAGAAGTTGGAAGTGAAGAGACTGCTGCCGATGGAATGCTGTGAACTCAAATTGCACTGTGCCATGCACACGGAAGATTAGGGCCCCACAACATGTTGGCAGAAACTCTACAGTCAAGAAACTTTTAGTCAGAGGAAGTTAATTGAGTGCATGGCAAATGTGGATAGACAATAACATTCTACAAAACATAAAAATCTTTACAGAAATTATGGCCCGAGAAGTTCTCCAGGATGATATATGAGTACTTGATACTGTCCAATTAAAAGCTATCATAACCATGATGTATGCACTTGTGAGTGTTATGAAGAAAAGAATTTCCGCATCACCCTTCTGTGGTCTCAAGAGGGGTGGCTGACATTTTTTTCTTGCACTATAGGAAGAAATATGTTAATAGAACTCATGTAATTTTAATTCATGTAATTTTTAAAATTAGATGACAAGAACACTCATGATAAGAGACTCGAGACTGATGGCTTCACAGAAACTACCCCAGTCTGGAATCCATTTGTAGACAACTGCACCAGTAACTACATAGCAGGTGCATTTATAACCACTGATGAACAGCTTTGGCCATGCAAAGCTCGCTGCTGATACACAATAAATTACTAATAAACCAGATAAATTTGGTTTGAAGTTTTGACTTGCAAGAGATGCCAGTCATAAATGTCATGTAAGGCCCCCCGCAAGTAAACAGAAGTACCGCAATACGACATGGCATGGATTCGACTAACATCTGAAGTGGTGCTCGAGGGAACTGACACCAAGAATCCTGCAGGATTGTCCATAAATCCATAAGAGTACAAGGGGGTGGTGATCTCTTCCGCACAGCACATTTCGAGACGTCTCAGATATGCTGAATAATGTTCATTTCTGGTGAGTTTGGTGGCCAGCGGAAGCGTTTATACTCAGAAGAGTGTTCCTGGAGTCACTCTGTAGTAATTCTGGACATGTGGGGTGCTGTGTTGTCCTCCTGGAATTATCCAAGTCTGTTGGAATGCACAATGGACATGAATGGATGCAGATGATCAGGCAGGATGGTTACGTACGTGTCATCTGTTAGGGTCATATCTATATCTAGACATACCAGGGGCCCCATATCACTCCAACTGCACACGCCCCACACCATTACAGAGCCACCTCCTGCTGGAACAGTCACCTACTGACATGCAGGGCCCATGGATTCATGAGGTTGTGTCCATATCCGTACGCGTCCATCTGCTCAATACAATTCGAAATGAGACTCGTCTGACCAAGCAATATGTTTCCAGTCATCAACAGCCCACTGCTGGTGTGGACGGGCCCAGGCGAGGCATAAAGCTTTTGTGTCGTGAGTCGTCAAGGGTACACGAGTGGACCTTCGGCTCCGAAAGCCAATATCAATGATGTTTCACTGAATGGTTCGCATGCTGACACTTGTTGATGGACCAGCATTGAAATCTGCAGCAATCTGTGGAAGGGTTGCATTTCTGTTATGTTGAATGAATCTCTTCAGTCATCATTGGTCCCATTCTTGTAGGATATTTTTACAGCTGCAGTGACATAAGAGATTTGAAGTTTTACTGGATTCCTGATACTCATGGTACACTTGTGAAATGGTCATACGGGAAAATCCCCACTTCATCGCTACCTCTGAGGTGCTGTGTCCATTCGCTCATGTGTTGTCGACCACAGTGCTGTATTCTACCTGCTTACATATCTCTGTATTTGCATGCCTACACCAGTTTCTTTGGCACTTCATTGTACGAGGGCGGTTCAGAAAGTAACCTCCGATTGGTCACAGAGCCGGTTGTGGGGGGAGTAGCGACGCCATCTGTGCGTTCACACACTCAACAGGTCAGTCGGCATCAAGCCGTGGTCGAGTGAACGTCGTACCTGCGCTAGTTTAGTTTTTGTGGCAGTTTGAAATGTGTGCTGCAATAGAAAACCCCGCCAAATGTGAAGTGCGTGCTGTCATAAGGTTTTTTACAGCCAAAGGATATTCTGCAGCAGCTATTCATCGTGAGCTTTGTGCCGTGTACGGACCAAGAGTTATGAGTGAAGGAGTTGTCTGTGAATGGGTACGTTTATTTAAAAGTGGACGAGAAAACGTTCATGATGAAGAGAGGAGTGGTAGACCATCATTGGTGATTGACGAACTCGTTCAGACAGTTGATGCAAAAGTTCGTGAAAATCGACGTTTCTCAATGTCAGAGTTGTCTACTGGTTTTCCACAGATTTCTAAGACTCTCTTGTACGAGATAGTGACAGCAAGATTGGGTTACCGTAAGTTCTGTGCACGATGGGTGCCCAAAATTCTTACCGACCACCACAAAACTCAAAGAATGGCCTCTGCATTAGACTTTCTGTCACGTTATGAGGACGAAGGAGAACCATTGTTAAACAGAATCGTGACCGGTGACGAAACCTGGATTAAGTACGTGAACCCTGAGACAAAAGAACAATCAAAGATGTGGGCACATTCAAATTCGCCTACCAAACCAAGAAAAGCCTCGCAAGATTTTTCTGCCAGAAAACTGATGGCAACGGTGTTTTGGGATGCCAAAGGGGTGTTGTTGGTTGAATTCATGGAACGTGGTACGACCATTAATCAAGACGTGTACTGTGAAACAATAAAAAAGTTATGACGGGCTATACAGAACAAACGCCGTGGTATGCTGCCTTCCGGTATCGTTCTTCTGCACGATAACGCCCATCCTCACAACGGCCCTTCTTGAGTCCTTCAAGTGGGACGTTATCAACCATCCACCTTACAGCCCAGACCTGGCGCCAAGTGATTATCACCTCTTCATGCATTTGAAGAAATGGCTCGGGTCACAGCGGTTTGATGACGACGAAGAGCTCAAAGATGCGGTCACAGGCTGGCTCCAGGCACAAGCGGGTGATTTTTATGCAGAAGGAATTTCAAAGCTTGTGAAGAGATACGATAAGTGCCTCAATCGCTATGGAGACTATGTAGAAAAATAGTGCAAAGATGTAGTTGTAAGATGTATATATTAAAATATTTTTATTTAACTTGGTGTATTTTTTTAAATCAACCGGAGGTTACTTTCTGAACGGCCCTCGTATATGGTGAATGGGTTTCCTTACTTGAGTAAACAAATTAAAAGGCCCATTACATATCTGTTGCAGAGCATGTTGTTGCATGTCTCATGCAACATTATGCTTCAAAAGGAAGAAATGTAACATTTGACAATTTCTTCAAAGCCAAATATCTGGCAGATCAGTTAAAGTGGGAGAGCACAACCATGGTGAGTACACTGAAGAAAACTGAAAGAGAAGTTCCTTCATCACCAAAGTCTACTGCTAGATCTTTGTATGATACTATCTTACACAAGCTAATGACACAACAATTACTTCGTATCAGGGGAAGATGAAGAAAACTTTTCTTCTACTGAGCACACTGCACCAGTCAGTTGCAGTGGACCAAGAAACACAAACTAAACTCCCTGACACAGTGAGCTTCTACAGTTCCACTAAAGTTGGAGTTGATATTCTGGATCAGTAAACTGTAAACTGTCAAGTCTGACTGCTGCAGATTGCCTATATTTATCTTTCTCAACCTGCTAAACCTTGCTGCTGAAATCAATGACTGGATCCTTTACAGAAAGACAACAGGAGAACAAGGTACCCTGCAAATTTTTCTTTTCAAATTAGCAGAACAACTCTCCCGCAGAACAACTCTCCCCTGTCTGTGTACAATCATGGGAATGGCTTGTTCATAAATTCATTGTGACCACAAGACTATGTAAGGCACTTGTACAAAAGACCTTCCAGACAGAGGGATGCAAAAGTTCAAACAAAATTAAAAATCTGTGTTTCACCGAAACACACACACACACACACACACACACACACACACACACACACACACAGAGAGAGAGAGAGAGAGAGAGAGAGAGAGAGAGAGAGAGAGAGAGAGAGTGGTTGGGGTAGTGTCAGGTGGGTAGACAGAGAGGGAGGCAGGAGGCAGGAAGAGGGACAAGGTGTGGGTGACTAATGGCTCAGAACGACATGGCTGATTTGCCAGCTAGGAATGTAGGAGAGAGGGATGGCAGGTATATGGGCTGAAGTGATTGTAGTTCCCAGTGGAGTGCGGCACATGCTGAAGGTGACATGGGCACATGAACTGGGAGGGGGTGACAGGATGGAGGAAGGGGAATCTGCTGGGCGAGGATGTGGGGACAGAGGGTTACATGAGACTGAGGCCAAGATAATTATGTGAGGAGAGGATGTGCTGCAAGTACAATTCCCATCCATACAGTTCACAGAAGCTGGTGATGAGGGAAGCATACACGTGGCTTGGATTGTGAAGCAGCCATTGAAAGTGAGCACATTGTGGTCAGCTGCATGTTGTGCCACTGGGTGGTCAACTTCATTCTTGATAACAGTTTGGTTGTGGCCATTCATCCTGGTGGACAGCTGGTTGGTAGTCATATCAACATAAAACACTGTGCAGTGTCTGCAGCAGAGTTGGTATATGAAAATGACTGCTTTCACAGGTATCCCAGTTTCTGATAGGGAAGGATAAGCCTGTGACAGGATTGGAGGAGGAGGAGGAGGAGGAGTTGGGTGGGTGGATTGGGCAAGTCTTATACCTTGGTCTGCCACAGAGATATGATCCCCATGGCAAGGGGTTAGGAGTGGAAATGACATAGGGACAGACTAGGATATTGTGTGGATTGGGTGAGTGATGGAACACCACACTGCAAGGGATGGGGAAGGATCTTGGATAGCATACCCCTCATTTCAGGGCAGGATTAGAAATAAGCAAAGCCCTGGCAATGGATGCTGGTCAGCTGTTGCAGTCCTGAGTGATACTGGGTGACAAGGGGGAGGGGGGTGCTCCTTTGAAGCTGATTTTTGCCAGTGATGGGAGAATTTGGATGGGAAGGGCTGAGGATATAGCATGGGGAAACTGTTTCTGGACTATGTTTGGGGGAGTACTGCCCATCTGTAATGACCTTTGTGAGGCCTTCAGCATACTGGGAAAGGGGGTTCTCATCACTGCAAATACATTGTCCATGGGTGGCTAGCCTGTATGGGATGAATTTTCTGGTGATGACAGCTGTCAAAATACACGTACTGTTGGTAGTTAGTGGGTTTGAGGTGGAAAGAGGTGTGGATGGACCCATCAGACAGGTGGAAGTCAATGTCCCGAAAAGTGGTGCACTGGGAAGAGGAGATCCACGTGAAGCAGGTGGGAGGAAAGGTGTTGAGGTTATGAAGGAATGTTGACAGACTGTCCTTGCCCTGAGTCCAGATCATGGAGATATCATCAATGAACCTGAATAAGACTAGCAGCTGTAAGTTTTGGGAGGCTAGGAAGCTTTCCTCTAGATAACCCATACACAGGTTGCTCAGGAAGGTGCTGTGTGGGTGTTGCGGATTTGTTTGTAAACCTCTTCTTCTTAGGAAAGTAGTTATGGGTCAGGATGTAGAAGGTAAGGTATATAAGGAATGAGGTGGTGGGTTTGGAGTCTGAAGGATATTGGGATAGGTAGTATTTGATAGTGGCAGCACTATGGATATGAGGGATGTTGGTGTATAGTTAGGTGGCATCAACAGTGACAAGTAGGTATCCAGGAGGTAAAGGGATTGGGTTGGTGGAAAGCTGGTGAAGAAAGTGGTTAGAGTCTTTGACATGAGAGGCTAGGTTTCGGGCAAATAGTTGAAGGTGTTGGTCAAGGGTAGTTGGTTGGACATGTTGGTCAACATAAGCAGAAATTCTTTCAGTGTCAACAAAATAGCTGGCAACAATGGATTGTTGGGTTTGTACATTTTGGGAGCATCTACAAGATGGATGTCTGGGGTATTGGTGGGCTTATGAGGGAGACAGAATCAGATGAGAGGTTCTGGGAAGGACCTATGGATTTCAGTAGGGGTTGGAGCCCACACCATCTCTATTCCCACTGTAAGATACTGTTACTGTGCAATCCCCATTACATACAAAATATCTGAAATAGAGACTCCTGCAATTCAACAGCTGAACGAGCACTTCAGACACCATCTCCATCAATCATCCAACCTATCAACATCCTACTCCTGCCTTGAGGCACCACTACAACAACACCCTTTCTTCTCACTGTGAACCCCTCGTCAACACTTCATTGCACCTAGGCCCTAGCTGACCTCTTCAGTTTACCAAATCCTTCAAAACTCCCTTCTAACACCCCACAAAATCCAGAAACCAAACACTGTTGTTAACCTCTCCTCTAGCAACCTCAGACACACAGCCCTACCTCCAAATTTAACACTGGGCTTGTTACGGACATGCTATCCCTCTCTCAGTCCCTACAGTGGAAACTGCTTTGCCACCAATCCCTCAAACCTAACCTGACACTGAATCTTGCCTATCCCAGTTCATATCACATCCAAATGTGACCCTGCCCCTCCCCATCTATCACCAGGAATTCCTTACCTGCAACTTGGCCTTACCATCCTTCCCCTGGTCTCTCCTAAGAACACTAAACTTTCAGCAGAAGCCATACACAACCTGAAAACAGATCAGACCAAATCATCCCCCCTGCAGACAAAGCCTCTGCTACTGTGGTGATGAGTCACAGAGACTACCTCACACAGAAGGCCGCCGCCAACTGTCTGACTGGTCCACTTACAAGCTCTGCCAGAATGACCCCATCCCGGAAGTCTAATGTTTTAACCTCCAACCCCTACTGAAATTCATAGGACCTTCCCATAACCTCTCATCTGAGTCCAACACCCTCCTTACTCCAACAACCCCCCTCCCCTTCCACACGCACACACACAGAGAGAGACCTTCCACAGGGCATATAAAAGGACAAGAAAAAAATTACTGGGTTTTTCCCAGATTTCCCAGTTAAAAATACACTTTCTCTTGGATGAAAATACACTTTCTCATACATTAAAATATGCTAAACCCTAGTGAAAGCACATTTTTTTTGCATGTTAAATGACATTATACTTTCCCTTGGAGCTGTAAAACTCGCCAGCCGATGACAGCAGATACTCAGGGCATATGACGTGATTTAGTCAGCCAATAGTAACATCACTGTTGAGTATCATGAACACACAAACAGAAAAAGTTAATGGTTTCAAATTAATACACATACAGTATAGTTAAAGCACATATAACATTGGTTGCTAGTTTTTTTGAGGACATGATTTGGCAGGTACTTAAGAGCACCACTTAAATTGAAGCAGCTGGATATTTCTGACAAGCAAGATTGTAAATTTCACTGCTGTACAACAAATGTTTGGTGGGTTACCAGGCTGAGTCCATGTTCTGTCAAGCACTTCAGCTTTTCCATAGAAAAGCCAGTTACATGTGACATTTCTCAAGAACTAACTTAACGCTTTTTTTTAAGGCTAATTAATCTTTTTGCCATCACTACCGGATAATTTGTAATCTATGAAAGAACTAAAATATATATGAAAAACTAACCCTGGAAGTTGGTCTTTAGCAGGTGTCACCCTCTAAGGTATATCAAACACATATGTGCCAGTAAAATTTTAAATAATATCATAAATGGCTGGTCTTCTGGCCCTGAAATTTTTATAAGTGGCTGGTCCTCAGTGTTACGTTTTGAATGAGAGTGTAACTAACCATACATGATTTAAGCAAGTCATTGCATATTCTCACATGTAACATAATTCATCTTGCATAAAAGGAAATTTACTTTGAAAGTAATGCTTCCCAAAACAACATTTGCAGTTTTTCCCACAACCTCTTAGAAATGTAAACAGTTTGATGTCACACTCATCGAAACAAGGCCCACGAGAAAGACACATCATCAGCAGTTTGTTGTTACAAAGTGTTGCATAGTCATTGACACATTTTGCTGTTGGCCTACACTTGTATGTGCACTGTGTTTCGCTGTTGGAAATGGCACATTTTCTTTGCAACTAAAGTTTTATTTTTGTGTTATTCTCTTGTTTATGTTTTATTGCTGGCTAAAGTAAAGTTCTTTATTAGAGTATCGGTTCTTACCATTCAATATTACAAAAATGTAGCTGAAAACTAAAACAATGAAAAATTCCCGGAATTCTAAAAATTTTCCAAGTTTTTCCTAGATTTCTCCTGAATGAAAAAATTTCTGGGTTTTTCTCCAGATTTCCAGGGTTATATACACCCTGTTCTATGAGCTCCCCAAAATCCACCAACTCAACATTCCTCGACACCCCACTGTAGCTGACACTGTGCTCCAAATGAAAGAATTTTTGCTCTTGTTGACCCACACCTCCAACCAATTGCCTAAAACCTTGCCTCCCACATAAAAGACACTAACTGTTTGCTTTCCATGATCCCCATCACTTTACCTTCTGGGTACCCCCCACCCCCAGCCCTCCATACACCAACAACCCTCCTGCTTACAGCCTTACTGCTATCTAACACTACCTCTCACAACATCCTTCAGATTACAAACCCATGACCATATTGCTTATACCCCTTACCAACTACTTTTCCTTTGAAGAGAAGGTTTACAAACAAACAAGTCTAGTCTGGTTCAGATTCATTGACAATATCTTTATGACACAGTCTCAGGGCCAAGACACCCTATCCACTTTCCTTCACAACGTTAGCATCTTTTCTCTCATCTGCATTACTTGGTCCTCCTCTATCAAATACATCACCTTCCTGGATGTTGACCTCCATGTAACAGAGGCCAGGTAACCTGTGAAAGCAATCATGTCAATACCAACTCTGCTGCAAACACTACACAGCCTTTTATATTGGTATGACTACCAACCAGCTGTCCACCAGGATGCATGGCCACTGCCAACCTGTTGTCAAGAACCAAGTTGATCACTCATTGTCACAACACGCAGCTGAGCATAACATGCTCAATTTCAATCGTTGCTTCACTACCTGAGCCGTCTAGAGCCTTCCCACCATCACCAGCTTCCCTGAACTGTGCAGATGGGATCTGTCCTTGCAACACATCCTCCACTCCCATAATCGTCCTAGCCTCAATCACAGGCAACCCTCTCTACCTGTAGCCTCCACCCAACAGTTTCCCCTTCCTCCATCCTGTCACCCCATTGAAATTCATGTCCCCACAATGCCTTCAGTATGTGCTGCTTCCCACGAGCTACTACAATCATCCCAGCCTATATACCTACCATCCCTCTCTCCCACATCCCTAGCCAGCAAACCGGCCACCTCAGTGCAAGCTGCTAGCCACCCACCCCTGCCTCATGCCTCCCTCTCTCTCTACCCACCCCACCTGACACCACCACCACCACCACCACCACCACCACCACAATCAGTCCACCTACTGAAAAATAGCATTGGCACTGTGAGTCTATCCAGCACCATGTAGGGGCACAGTCGTGTGTGTGTGTGTGTGTGTGTGTGTGTGTGTGTGTGTATGTGTCTGTGTATGTGTGTGTGTGTGTGTGTGTGTGTGTGTGTGTGTGTGTGTGTGTGTGAGCGCGCGTGTAATTTTGTTTTATTTTATTTTAGTTTGTCCAAGGATAACAACAAAAGTTAACAAGTTTTCTTTCTTCTGTAAGTGCATATCAACAACTCAATGCTCCTGGTTTTCAGTGAGTGGTCTCTTTTAATCCTAAAGTATTTTGATTTGGTGTGTGTGGTTTTTTTTTTTTAAATGTCCAAAAAAACAGACATCATTTGTTACATCCTGCATCCTGCAGCATGAACATGAATCGAAGGAAAGGCAGACAACGGTTGCTAGTGAGCACTGAAATAAATCAATGTGGAAGGTTGAAAATCTGTGCCAGACTGGAACTTTAACTCAGTTTTACCACTTCTCATGAGAGGCTGCGTTAACTGCTTTCTCCATCCAGACCCAGTCTCTGATCGACACAAATTTCCATCTTATCCTCACACTACTGATTTAGTGCTCCAGCCATTACGGCCCTATACTCGCAGCATTGACTTATACCCATTTGAGTTTGAGGGTATGCTTGCATGTGCTCAGAAGGGATTATTGGGGCCATTGAACCATATTTTCTACACAGTGTACATAACTTAAAACTTGCACTGTGAATATTGTGGAAATGGGAAGTTTTTATAGAAATGGGTAGTTTGTATAGAATGGATTGGGAATCAGGAGCTCATACTGTTAGTCAGTACTTAGAAAGGACATTTTTGTGCAAACATACATTTTTTTAAATGGAACAATGTCTATTGACATTAACAAACTAAAAGTGGGGTAAATTAGAATTTCAGATATTCCAATAGACATCAACCTTCTCGGCAATTATACCAGGTGATCAAAAAGTCAGTATAAATTTGAAAACTGAATAAATCACGGAATAATGTAGAGGTACAAATTCAGACACATGCGTTGAATGACATGGGGGTTTATTAGAACCAAAAAAATACAAAAGTTCAAAAAATGTAAGACAGATGGCGCTCATTTGATCAGAATAGCAATAATTAGCATAACAAAATAAGACAAAGCAAAGACGTTCTTTACAGGAAATGCTCAATATGTTCACCATCATTCCTCAACAATAACTGTAGTTGAGGAATAATGTTGTGAACAGCACTGTGAAGCATGTCCGGAGTTATGGTGAGGCATTGGCATTGGATGTTGTCTTTCAGCATCCCTAGATGTCGGTCGATCAAGATACACTTGCGACTTCAGGTAACCCCAAAGCCAATAATCGCATGTAATGAGTTCTGGGGACCTGGGAGGCCAAGCATAACGAAAGTGGTGGCTGAGCACACGATCATCACCAAACGACACGTGCAAGAGATCTTTCACACATCTAGCAACATGGTGTGGAGCGCCATCCTGCATAAACATCATACGTTCCAGCAGGTGTTTATCAGCCAGGCTGGGGATGATGCGATTCTGTAACATATCGGCGTACCTCTCACCCATCGTGGTAGCAGTTACAAAACCAGAATCACGCATTTCCTCAAAGAAAAAAGGCCCGATAACGGTAAATGTGGTAAATCCAACCAATACCGTGACTTTCTCGTTGTGCAATGGAGTTTCCACAACAGTTCTAGGATTTTCGGTAGCCCAAATTCTGCAGTTGTCAGTGTTGGCAGACCTTCGGAGCGTGAAATGAGCTTCGTCAGTCCACAACACGTTACTCAACTAATCGTCATCTTCCACCATCTTTTGAAATGCCCAGACTGCAAATGCCCTCTGCTTCACTAAATCGCCAGGTAACAGTTTATGATGCCGATGGATTTTGTACGGATAGCATCGGAGGGTACGCCTAAGTGCCAACCAAACAGTAGTGTATGGAATGCCGGAGCGACATGTGACAGCACGAGTGCTGACTTCCCCGTGCATAGACAAACCAGCTACAGTCTCCATTTCTTCCTGAACTATCTCGGCAGCAATACGCCTTGTGCTCGGTCAGCCACTATGGGGTCTATCGTCTAAACAACCTGTGGCTTCGAACTTCGAAATCATTCTCGCCACAGCGGCATTTGTCAACGGACCTTTACCCATTCAAATCCCCTTCCTTTGGCGATAGGATCGTAACGCTGAACTAGCACATTCCCCATTCTGATAATACAGCTTCACTAAAAGCGCCTTTTCAGGTAACGTCAACATGCTGTGACAGCTGGCACATCTGATTCTCTCTCTCATTACAGCTTCTTTTATACATGATTGTCATGCGCAGTCACAGATGTTTTGCTGTCCAGCGCCATCTGTCGGACATTTTGTGAACTTTTTTTTTTTTTTTTTTTTTTTTGTTCTAATAAAACCCCATGTCATTCCAAGCACATGTGTCAATTTTTACCTCTCTATCTACATTATTCCGTGGTTTATTAAGTTTTCAAATTTATACTGACTTTTTGATCACCCAGTATATAAATCTCTTCAATGAGTTATGTGAAAGTGGTAGTGGAACACCTAGACAACATAACAGAAGGAAACAACTGATGACAGAAGAGGGGGAAATTAATGTTCTTGTTGCTGTTGCAGTTGATCTGCACTTCAGCTCTCATGCAGTCGCAAGAGGAAGTGGCATGAGCCAGGCAAGTGTTCTATGCGTACTCCATGAACATAGGTTCCATCCCTATCACATCTCTCTCCATCAAGAGCTGCATGAAAATGATTAGAATTATCTTAACTTCTGTACATAAGCATTAAGACAGTATACTCCAGATGCATCATGTATCTTGTTTACTGATAAAGCCTCATTTATCAATCATGGACAGGTAAACCACCATAACACGCACTATTGGTCTGTTGACACTCCCAATTGGCTTCATCATGTGGAACGTCAGTATCTATGGAGTGTAAACATGAGGTGTGGGATAATGAACCATCAGCTCATATGCCAGTAACATGTACACAAGTACTGCAGCCTCCATGGATGGTAGAAGACATTCCTCTGAAGACTAGGAGAAATCTGTGGTACCAACATGATGGCTGTCAAGCTCATAGTGCACGAAGTATTACAGCATGTCTTCACACATTGTTTCCAAATCATCAGATCAGACACAGAGGACCTGTACTTTGGCTGGTCCATTCACCAAATTTGATCCTTGCAGCCTTTTTTCTGCGGGGAAAGCTGAAAGATGGCGTCTTCTGGGAGATACCAGTTACACTCAATGAAATGCAACAACATATTACTGCAGCCTGCTTGAACATCCCTGCTGAAATGCTAGCAAGTGTGCAGCAGCTGTTCCATGCCACAATGGAAGCACATACTGCTAGTGACAGCAGTCATTTTTAACACAATCTGGGGTTGTCAATTGTCTTGTTACTGCTCAGAATCATATGAACCCATGACTACCAATCCAGTCTGTGAAAACCGCACACCAACAGCACTTCCCGTTTCCACAACACCCACAGGGCAAGTTTTGGTAATTCACCTTGTATGCGGTGTCTCCATTGTCAGTCTTTTCTTTGATTTAACTGTTATTTTCTTGTAATTGCCACAGCAATTTATGTCCATTTTCCCTAATTAATATATGTTTATGGCCTGTTTGGGGCTTTGCCATGGTACAAGTCGAGGATAAAAAATGTTATTTTATAATTATATGTTTATTTGCTTTTGTATGTTTAGTTTCAATGAATATTGTATTTATGATCTATTCTTTATTTTGAACCTCTTTTCTTTTATTAACTATAGTTTCTATAGGAAAATTTAAGCGTAACACATCGGTAGGGTAAGCATAATACGAAAAACATCACCCGTCAAAATAAACGTAGTGGTCATTCCAAATAGTTGACTAATGTCAGTCCTCCTAGTGTTAATACACTAACTGCCACAAGGCTGCCAGTGGACACAGCAGAGGTTTGTGCCTGACGCCAATGCCTCCCGGTGGCTACATGCTCCACTATATTTAGCACAGTACATAGTGAAGCATTGAACAGTAATTTGTATTTATCGACTGATTTGATGCTTGTGTACAAGTAATAGGTACAATAGCTTGTTCAATGTTTTTAATTTTGTTTCTGTAACTTTACCTTCAACAATGATTTTGTTCCTCATTCTTATGCAATTTCAACACCACTCTGTGTCCATTATAAATATGACTGCTAATTATATTTTGGTGTGAGAAGTGAGATATGCTTTCTCATCTAATACAAGCACAATGGTTCCAGTTTAAATGGATCCTGTACCATCAACCAGCATGATATAGTAAATGTAGAAAAACAACTGGTTTAAAGTCAAGCTGTTGTTCCAAACAGTGTGCCAGTACACTGTAGCCACATAGGTGTGTGTGTGTGTGTGTGTGTGTGTGTGTGTGTGTGTGTGTGTGTGTGTGTGGGGAGGGCACTTGCATGTTCTAGCTCAAAAAAGAATTTGTCCATAAGCTAGCACAGTTTTCATTCTCGTTTATGTGCCTGTCGACAACTCAGTGAGTTGTTACCTTTACTCTTAACATTTTTTTGAATGTGATTGTCGCCAGTTATGCAAAACACCATTTTTCTCAGTACCGAAACATGCTTCAGCACCACTGTGCCATCATCAGTGGGTTTTCGTTTTTATTTATTCTTTACATTTGGTGTGCATGAATTTTCTGGATCACTTTTGTGTTAATTACTACAGGTTGCTTGTCATGTTTTCATGTGGTAAGCACTTCCATTCTCCACATCACTCTGAGATGATGTGATGCATATCGTCGATGAAGAAACAATACCGCGTAACTGACAAATTGCCTATTTTTCACTTTTCAGTCAGATGATGTCGTTGACCATACGTGCATCTGCTCTTAACGCCATAATGCCAAATTTTTAATTATTTATCATGAAAAAATTATCTAAAACAACACTGCGTATGTGACACAGCAAATAAATAGATGGCAATACTGTGGAACTATAGAGAATTAAACACCGCGTATCTACAATGTATGGATACTGTAAACAATACCGCGTAGATACAAAAGTGCACAGAGCCACAGCACATTGTTACTGCCTTATTACGTATTTAATAGTGCTCGAAAGTGGTTCCATGCTTGTAGCTTCATTTGTGATAATGGCCAGTGGTATGGATGACGATCTTTTTACTGAAGAAGAAATTGTTTCTCAGCTGAAATCAGCTTATGTAAGCGGAGAATCGTTCCTGAAAGCACCTTTGAATGATAGTAGCTCCGCAAGTGTCTTATTGTGATATAAATCAGAACACCCACACATCACTCGTTCTGCGCCTCATTCATTTCTGCCAAAGATTTCTAGATTGTCCACTTTCTTGTAGGATCTCCCCTAAGTGTAGAACAAACAACAGGGGAGAAAAGTCGTAACGCTGAAGTTACATTTACCGAAGAGGAATTAATTTCGTATATGGTGTTCTCAGTTACTGTTCCTGCAGCATCTAATAAGGCAGGTAAATTTTCTTGGGATTATTGTTAATAGTATTACTGATGCCGTCGTTCTCATAAATACATGAATTTGAGCTCTATCTTTGTCTGCTTAAATTAATTTATAAATATTTTTCCACCTAGAAACTTCAGTGGCTGTATCCAACAATGCTCAAAATGAAACCACAGTCACAGTTTCCACTAGAAACGACAGTATTTCACACTCATTGCTATGCATGGTGCTCATTGTTTGCCAAACACTCTGGATAAATTATCGGAAGATCATGGGAGCTACAATGATGCTGACAGTGAAGGCCAAGAATTTTATGGTGACGTAAGCAGTGACAGGAAAAGGAAATCTAAACAACATCCTGAAGATTGCAAGAAAAA
Organism: Schistocerca serialis cubense; assembly: GCF_023864345.2. Lineage (NCBI taxonomy): Eukaryota > Metazoa > Arthropoda > Insecta > Orthoptera > Acrididae > Schistocerca > Schistocerca serialis. The sequence goes on along the minus strand of NC_064644.1, from coordinate 598,282,095 downwards.
TGCCCATAAAATTCTGAGTATGCACGGACAGGCGTATACTGGATACAAAAGAAGTCAAATTGGTAAAATCACTCATGATATTCCAAGAGAGGCGCGAAAATTAGGTCCAACACATACTTCGAAGATGCGCCAGAAATCCATTCAAAGGAAGTGTCATCAGTTTTCTGCTGATGATAGGCAGGCAGTATTTAACACATTTTGGGAAACGATGTCATGGGATGAGAGGAAGGTTTACGTTATCAACCTTGTGGACATAATTCCAACCAAATGTCCAGGGAAGAACACTGGCAAGTCCAGAAGAAAAGGGACGTTCATTTATCATTTGAAAAATGATCTGGGGAAACAAAGTATGCAAAAAGATGTTTCTCAATACTCTTGGGATTAAAGAATGGACTGTCCGATATTGGCTAGGTAATTCCACACACTACCTCGAATCAAACAGACGAAGAAGAAAGATGAGAGAACCTTCATGGAAGAACTCCTAGACTCTCTTCCGAAACTTCTGTCGCATTACTGCAGGAAATCCTACTCGAAGTTGTACCTTGAGCCTATTCTACAATCCAAACAACAGCTGTATGGACTCTATGTGGAAAAATGTCATGCGGAGAAGGTTTCACCATTAAGTTGGGCTATCTTTAACTTGATTTTAGAAGATGCTAATATTAGCTTATTTCCCCCCAAGAAAGACCAGCGCGACTTGTGTTGTAGTTACAGGCTTGATAACTTGAGTGAAGACGCGTGGAAGCAACACACAGAACGGAAAGAGCAGGCAAGGATGCAAAAAGATGCTGACAAGGAAGAAGCAGAAGTTGTGCTCATGTACACCATGGACTTACAGGCTATGAAAGTAGCTCCATTTTTAAGTGCAAGTGCAGTTTATTATAAAACAAAGTAGGCTGTTCATAAATTTCATAAATTTCATAAATTTAGAAAGTCGTGATGCAGTATGTTACTTGTTTGAAGAAACGCAAGGTGATTTGGTTGCATCATGTTTCACCTCATGCATCGTGGACACCCTATCCAGAACCATTAAGGAAAATCCCGTTCAAGTCATTCTGTATTCTGATGGCTGCACATATCAGAACAGAAATGTAATATCATCAAATGCTCTTTTAAGATTAGCAATTGATACTGAAGTATTGATTATACAAAAGTTTTTGGAGAAAGGCCAAACTCAGATGGAATGTGACTCAGTTCACAGTTCCATTGAGTGCAAGCTTAAAGGACGTGACGTTACACTTCCTAGCCAATACGCTATGATATCTAAAGAAGCAAGAAAAAAGCCATAGCCATACAAAGTCCATTACCTAGATTATTCCTTTTTCATCAACCATGCCCAGAAAAGTTTGTGGCTCCACGACTCAATTAGGCCTGGAAGAGCTGTAAAAAATGAGCCTACAGTTACCGATCTGAGGGCGCTACAGTACAGTCCAAATGGTATTATTTACAAGTGCTCTTTCAATGAGATGTGGCAAGAATTACCGAGGCGTCCGAGGAAAATTCTTGGAGATGTTTGCTTCCCAAAACTATACAAGGAAAGACTGAAAATCAAGAAATATAAATGGGATCATTTACAACAACTTAAAGCTGTTCTTCCTATAGATTGTCATACACTCCTGGAAATTGAAATAAGAACACCGTGAATTCATTGTCCCAGGAAGGAGAAACTTTATTGACACATTCCTGGGGTCAGATACATCACATGATCACACTGACAGAATCACAGGCACATAGACACAGGCAACAGAGCATGCACAATGTCGGCACTAGTACAGTGTATACCCACCTTTCGCAGCAATGCAGGCTGCTATTCTCCCATGGAGACGCTCATAGAGATGATGGTAGTAGTCCTGTGGAACGGCTTGCCATGCCATTTCCACCTGGCGCCTCAGTTGGACCAGCGTTCGTGCTGGACGTGCAGACCGCGTGAGACGACGCTTCATCCAGTCCCAAACATGCTCAATGGGGGACAGATCCGGAGATCTTGCTGGCCAGGGCAGTTGACTTACACCTTCTAGAGCACGTTGGGTGGCACGGGATACATGCAGACGTGCATTGTCCTGTTGGAACAGCAAGTTCCCTTGCCGGTCTATGAATGGTAGAACGATGGGTTCGATGACGGTTTGGATGTACCGTGCACTATTCAGTGTCCCCTCGACGATCACCAGTGGTGTACGGCCAGTGTAGGAGATCGCTCCCCACACCATGATGCCGGGTGTTGGCCCTGTGTGCCTCGGTCGTATGCAGTCCTGATTGTGGCGCTCACCTGCACGGCGCCAAACACGCATACGACCATCATTGGCACCAAGGCAGAAGCGACTCTCATCGCTGAAGACGACACGTCTCCATTCGTCCCTCCATTCACGCCTGTCGCGACACCACTGGAGGCGGGCTGCACGATGTTGGGGCGTGAGCGGAAGACGGCCTAATGGTGTGCGGGACCGTAGCCCAGCTTCATGGAGACTGTTGCGAATGGTCCTTGCCGATACCCCAGGAGCAACAGTGTCCCTAATTTGCTGGGAAGTGGCGGTGCGGTCCCCTACGGCACTGCGTAGGATCCTACGGTCTTGGCGTGCATCCGTGCGTCGCTGCGGTCCAGTCCCAGGTCGACGGGCACGTGCACCTTCCGCCGACCACTGGCGACAACATCGATGTACTGTGGAGACCTCACGCCCCACGTGTTGAGCAATTCGGCGGTACGTCCACCCGGCCTCCCGCATGCCCACTATACGCCCTCGCTCAAAGTCCGTCAACTGCACATACGGTTCACGTCCACGCTGTCGCGGCATGCTACCAGTGTTAAAGACTGCGATGGAGCTCCGTATGCCACGGCAAACTGGCTGACACTGACGGCGGCGGTGCACAAATGCTGCGCAGCTAGCGCCATTCGACGGCCAACACCGCGGTTCCTGGTGTGTCCGCTGTGCCGTGCGTGTGATCATTGCTTGTACAGCCCTCTCGCAGTGTCCAGAGCAAGTACGGTGGGTCTGACACACCGGTGTCAATGTGTTCTTTTTTCCATTTCCAGGAGTGTAGTTATTATGACAACATTCCTTATGAATGAAAATTATCGCAGAGGTAACTGTGTGACGAGTATCAGTGCAGTGTAATTCTCTGTTGCTGCTACGAGTGGCGTTTAGGATCTTTCTTGAAGAAATGTGCAGACATTATCGGAACTATGTAAACAGTATATTTATTTAAAATGTTTCTATGAAATCTTTCAATAAAAAAGATTAATGGTCCAAAACATGTTCTTATTAGCTTTCTCAGAACAAAATACCGATGTAGACGTGTCAAGTCGTGCCGGGAGACTGGCAAACTAATACCGCGTAAGTAACAGATTACGGCATAAATACCTAGACAATTCCGCGTATGTGCCGTAATTAAGCTTTCTAAAGCGTATTTTTTTGTTTCACATTTGTATTTGATCCAATACTTCCTTGTAATGCTGCGATGCAAATTTAGTGCTGCTGTGAAATGTATTAGGCATTTTAGATAGTTTTTTGTCTATCGTGTAAAATTCTTACTTTGCTATTTACGCGGTATTGTTTCTTCACCGACGATATGTAACTATAACAAGTATTTTCCACAAAATAACGTAGTAAAACACTTTTCACTACACCAGAACACAGAAAACGTAAACCCACTGATGATGGCACAGTGGTGCTGAAACATTTTTGGGTACTGAGAAAAACAGTGTTTTCCATAACTGGCGGACCTCACATCCAAACAAATTTTAACTGCAAACACGGCCAATACAAGGAACTGCAAATCACAAAGATGGATATTTACTCTTAAATTATTTACATTGCACTAGAACTTTCCATACTATATTTGAAATGAAGTTGTTGAGAGTTTCAAAGGTGACATTAGAAAATGACTCACTGAAACAGACAAAATACACGGAAGATGAATGGGTAGGTTAGGTAGCTTTGAGAGATGAAAAATTGAAGGAAGAAAAGGAACAACTAAGCAAGAAGGCAGCTCCCAGAAGAAATCCTTGGATAACACAAAAGATATTGAATTTATCAATGAAAATAATCAATTTTTGAAAATATAATTGGATACACAAAACAAACTATTCACCAAGCATTGGCAGAAGAAAACACACATAAAGATTAAAGAGATGTGCAAGTTTGTGTTTTCTTCTGCCTTCACTTGAGGAGCAGATTGGTTGATCTATCCAATAACAAGATATTGAACTTAACTGACATAAAGAGAAAATATTCAAATGCAGCAAATGGAGACTGAAAAGGGTATACAGATGTCTAAAACAATGTAGCGGAAGCTGCAAAATGGACCAAGAAGGAATGCTTAGAGAAGAAATACAAAGCTACAGAAGCACGGATGAATGTAGGAAAGGTAGATGCATCTACAGAAAAATTAAAGAAACCTTTGGAGAAAAGAGAAGCAGCTGTAAGAACATCAAGAACTTATATGAGAAGCCAATACTACGAAGAGAAGGCTTAAACATAGAAGGAATATACAGAAGTACTTTAAAAGCAGGAAAATTTTAAAATAATATTAGGGAAAGGAAAGAAAAAGTGGATGAAGATGAATTGAGGGAAGTGATAGCAACTACATTAGACAACATTCCTTCAAAACTCTTAATATACTTGTAAAACCCAATCATAATAAAAATATTCCATCTAGTGCTCAACATATTTCAGAAAGATACTCAGGCATCAAAAAGAATGTAACAGTCACAATATTAAAGAAGGCAGGTTCTGACAAGCACAAGTATTACAGAACCATCATGTTACTGAGTCATACTTGTGGAATACTAACATAAATTATCTATTAAAGAAAATAATACCTGGAGAAGGATGTATTTGGGTTCTGGGGAACTCAAGGAAGCTGTGGAGCAATACTGACCCAATGACTTATTTTAAATGATAGTTTAAAGAAACATTAACACACCTTTGTAGATTTCCAAAGAGCTAGAATGAAGAAACACAAATGGACATTGATAGCATTCACAGATTTAGAAAGAGTTTTTGACAATGTTGACTAGAATATGCTCTTTGGAATTCTGAAACTGTCAGGGATAAAACACAGGTGGTGAAATGTTACCTAAAACTGTACAGGAACCTGACTTCAGTTCTATATCTACATACATACTGTGCAAACCACTGTGAAGTACATGGCAGATGGTGGTTAGTGTGGTATGACATGCTGGGTTTGTTCCAACTGCAAGTAGAGCAAACACAGAATAACTGCTTGAATACCTCTGTGCATGCTGTAATTAATCTAACCTTGTCATTGTGATCCCTAAGAGAGTGATACGTAAATGTCTGAAAAACATATCTACACTCGTTACAAAATACTGGTTCTTGAAATTTTGTACAGTAAGCTTTTGAAGTATAATTTGCATCTATCTTTATGAGTCTACAAATTCAGGCTTTTCAACACTTCCACTGAAGGACTTTGCTCGTTAGCAGAATAATATACAACAGTCTACTTCTAAATGTACCTGTCTGCCATTCAATGCCTCCTGTATGTGGTGAGTAGCAGTCTACCCTAATTCATATTGTTATTATTCCATCCTGGATTTTTGATTGTTTGGCTGTACATACAACTAAGATAGAGATGTACAAATGAACGATGCCATGAAGACCATTGGAGAATTATCAGATCTACTCCTACTCACCAGCTGTCTGTTCTATCCAATATTGCTCCCCTGAATGTCTGGAGAAAAGCAACCAAAATTCAAATTCTTTAGAAGACAGATTCACATAAGAAATCAATTCTAAATAGCAATTTTCAGAATCCACTATTATACCTCTGAAATCATGTAGACACCTTAGGTCAATCTTCAGGTCATAGGCATTTTTGTTATCACTAATATGTGGAAAGGAATGCTGGAATGAACATTCACCTCAGAATGCCTACTTAATTACCCATCAAACATGGCTGAGACTCAGCAGCATCTGTAAGGGGTAAAGGAGATGTGGTCACGTCTTGAACTAGTAGCACTGTAAAATAGGTGTATGTGACTGTGTTGTGGAGGAACAGACAATAGGACAAATGTTGAAGAATTGTCCACTACATGCTTTTAAAGGTGGCTTGGAAGATTTGCATGAAGTGACACTAAGTGATGCAATCCAGTTGTCAAAATTTAACTCTGATTTGTTAATTCACTTACTTGTAGTTTATTTGTAAACAACATGTACAGTTTCACATGTTGTTCTGTCTTTGCTGTTGTAGATATAATATAATTGGATAGATAAAAAATCTACTCACCCAGTGGTGGCAGAAGTAAACCAAGTGATGGCAGGAGTAAATACACACAAAGGTACTGAAAGTTCCAAGCTTTCAGAGCCAGTGGCTCCTCTTTCTGGCAGAGGGGCTGAAGGGGAAGGAAGAATGGTGAAGGAAAAGGACTGGTGACGTTTAGGAAATGGGGATAGTTTGGTAAAGTCTGCATTGGGAACACTTAGCAGATGGGGTGAGATGAAAAACAATGTTGGGGACTACACTGGAAGATATTTGAAAACCTGAGAGCTAAAGGGCAGAAGATATGGTAATAGACAAGACAGAGATCGCTGACAAAACATCGTGTTCAAGTTAATAAGAGTGGAAAGCTACACTATTTGTGGCATAGATAGGAGGGGGGTGGTGGTATAGACGGGTCATAAAATAAAGATTAGAAAATATAGAAAACTGGAAGAGAGTGAGGTAATGAATAATTATTGAGAAGAAATGCTGAGACTGAAGAAATTAAAGCAAATTACAGCCAGGAGGGTGGCAAGAACAAAGGACATGTTGTAACACAAATTCCCACCTGCAGAGTTCTTAGTAACTGGTGTCTGGGGAAGAATCCAGGTGGCATGTATGCAGAAACAGGCTCCAAGATCATAACTGTCATGTTGAACAGCATGCTATGCAGTAGCATATTGTGTGTTGCCAGTATACACCCTCTGCCTATGGTCATTCGTCCTGATAACTTGGTGGTAGTCATGACAATGTAAAAGGCCAAACAGTGTTTTCATAACAGCTTATGTATGATATATTGTTTCACAGGTGGCACTCTCAAAGAGAGTGTATGTACTGCCAGTTACAGGGCTGGTATAGCTGGTAGTAAGAGGGTGCATAGGGCACATCTTATAGTGGGGACTGTCACAGGTGTAGGAGCAAATACCATAGAGATATGGGTGCAGAAGGAGCACAGGGTCTGACGAACGTATTGTGGAGATTGGGAGGGCAGCAAAAAGCTATACTACATATGGTGGGCAAAATGTCTGACAGAATGGACCTCGTTTCAGGGATTGATTTTAGGAAGTCACAGCCTTATTGAAGTAGCTGATTAATATGTTCAAGACCAGGTCAATGATGAGTAGCAGGAGATGCGCTCCTAAACTGTTTTTGGAGGGATCATCAGTAGCACTGTGGTATGTGATGGCCCGGGAAGCCTGATTTTGAACTAAGCTGGTCAGATGATTATGTCCAGAAGGTTCAGGAGAGAATGGTGGTGTGAGTCTGTATCTGAACAAATAGACCTGACTCGAATGTGAATGTTGTGTGGAAGGGAATGTTTGACATGGAAATGATGACAAATATTAAAATGTAAGTATCATTGCTTATTATTAGGTTTAATGTGAACAGAAGTACATAGCTGACCCTCGGTGAGGATGAAGTCAACATCAAGGAAAAAGGCATGGGGTTCAGAATAGGATCATGTGAAAGTGAAATTTAAATGGGAGAGTATATTTAGATTTTCCAAGAATTTTAACAGGTCAGCCTCAATGTATATAAACCAAACCAGAGCTGAAGGCTTATGGATCCCAGGAAAGTCTCCTCCAAGTGGCCCACGAAAAGGTTGGCATAGGAAGGAGCCACCCTGGTTCCCATGGTCACACTTCTGATCTCTTTGTATGGTTGCCCTTCAAAGGGTAAATAATTTTTGGTAAGTATAAAATTGATTAAGGTGAGCAGAAAGAATGTCATAGATTTGGAATCAGGAGGGTGCTGATTAAGGATATGTTCAGCAGCAGACAGATCATGTACATGGGGGACGTTGACAAGCAAGGTGAATGGAGGAAGTGAGATGGATACAAGTTTCAGGTAATCTACAAAACAATTGGTGTCTTTAATATAGGAAGCAAGTTTTTGAACTATAGGTTGCAGGTGTTGATCAACTAAGCCAGATATATAGTCAGTATGTTCTTCGAAGCCAGAAAGTATGGGATGGCCAGGGTGGTTGGGTTTGTAGATCTTAAGAAGAAGGTAAAAGTTGGGGCTGTGTGGTATGGGTCGGTAAGAAATTCTATGGATTGATGTGTTGGTCTCTGTGAGGAGCTTGAAATTTTAAGGAAGGACTGTACGTCAATTTGTATCACAGGGATGGGGTCTGAATGGCAAATGCTGAATGTTGACGTGTCAGACAGTTGCATAGGCCCTTGCTTACACACCTCCGTCAGTCAGGCACCAGAGGGGTATATACCTTGTCTTCTGGGATGATAATGATAGAGTTATCAGTTCTTCACTTTTATTTTCAGACATGTATATTATTCCCTGTCCCCCCCCCCCCCCATCCACGCCCCCCCCCCCTACCACAATGTTTTGTCTGCGATCTCTGTCTTATCTATTACCCTCTCTTCTGCTTTTAAACTCTCAGGTTTTCAAATGTCTTCCAGTGTAGTCCCCAACATTCTGTTTTTCATCTCATACCATCTGCTAATTCTCCCCGACCTGGAGTTCTGGGCAATCTCTCTGAACTCTCTCCATTTCCTAATCGTCACCAGTCCTTTTCCTTCAACCCTCTTCCTTCCCATCTCACCTTTCTGCTAGACAAAGGAGCAACTGGCTCCAAAAGCCTGGAAATTTTCATACATTTATATCCATTTTTCCCTGCTGCCAATTGGTGAGTAGATTTTTTTGTCTATTCAATTGCATTATATTTTCAAAAATCATTACTTTTTTGATACTGTAGCATTTGATGATGATGGGGATCCAATAAGTGGTAGTGGGTCTGTCACCCTCTCAACAGATGCGTCTCTTTAAACCTCAACTGTTCAGGGTGTGACTAGCCTGTCTCCACTTTCCAGCCTTTCCCAACTCGTCGCCATTCCCTCCCTGAACAAGAAATTGCAAGTTCCAAAGCACAGGTATAGTGTTTTTTGAATACTTCCGAATGTTTCTATGGGTAAGTGCAAGGTATTTTGCCTGCTGAATGTAAGTACTGACCAACCATTCTGCCTCTTTGTAATTTTACAATTACTAACTGGAATTCTCCATTTTATACAAGAAAACATGCACCTGGTACTGACTAATGAAACAGTGCATATTTTAGAATCCCAGCATCAGCAAGATTTATAGTTGCAGTAGCAGTAGTGGTAGTTGTAGTACTAGCAGTAATTATAAGCTTACTGGACAGAATGCTTGAGACAGCATATAAAGGAATCAGTTACTGCTTCACATACATTCAAAATAAGAAGCTACCTGAGTATGATTAAGATCCTGTAACTGCCTAATGGTGAAGAGAATGAACTGAGAAAGTCATTTGCACTCAAGTAAGCTTTGTAATAATGTTTAATGCTGACAGTCACTTGTACAAAAAGAAGTCTGGAATGAGTAAACGTAACCATTTACTGCACAGCAGAGCAACTGAGCAGGCAGTATATACATTAGCAAGACCAGAAATACAGCTTATAAACTTGCATACTTTTTTAGAGCAGGCATGCGCAGATATAAGCTTTTCTATGAAACATATTTATTGCTCATGAACCTAACGAAATGGATCACAGCTGGTGTTATTTTGTAGAGCTGATTACTGGACTATAGTGAGTTGTCTGATAAGTGCAGATACCTCAGTAGCAGCTTAAATGTATTCCTTAGTGCAAAATGATTTGCACTCCAATAATTTTCTACTGATGGGAAACAGCAAAGTTTCAAATGCAGCAACAGTCTCGGAAATATTTTCATTTCAACGTCTGTATCTCTCCATTTCTTCTTCTCCCCAATTTTTCTGTTTGCTGAATTTCATATACATTTCCCTGTGGAACTAATATTGTAAGGAACTCTTGAGAAATAGATAAAAATCAATAAGTGCATTAGTTACAAGGTTTTGCAAGTCTAACTTCAATTCCATCTTCTTAAGTAAAGCAAAACTGTCATCATCCAAATAGTTGGTTTGAACACTACAGTGTTCAGTGCTTTACTAGGCATGGTCTTGTTGGAGATGGTATGGCTTGTCCTTTCTTTTCTTCAACCCTTGAACTAACTTACCCAACCAGTCATGGGTATCTACAGTTTAAGAAGTTAACTAATATGAGCCCCCACTAGCCACAGCAGAAATTTAGGCCTGACACCATGTGCCCACTGCTGGCCAATGGCCAAGCAGTAACTTGTGCCTGATGCCGAAGCCTGGCCTGGCTGGCATCCATCACTATGCATGTGGTAGTCAACATGTTAACATGGTCTCCAAACAATGGTGAAGCTCAGCTTTTTTCATGCCAACAAACATTGCCACATGTGAAAGAAGTGAAAAGTGACCAAAATATATATATATATATATAGGACTGGCTGGGGTATAGCTTCCCATCAAATACAAATAGTGGTGGGTATTGAGGAATATCACTATACACATCACTGTTGTGGATGGTATTTGTAATGCCTGCTATTGGACCATATGATCACTTCATTGCACTCTCTATCGTCTATGGGTTGGGTTGTTTGGTGGAAGATACCAAACAGTGAGGTCATCGGTCTCATCAGATTAGGGAAGGACGGGGAAGGAAGTCGGCCGTGCCCTTTCAAAGGAACCATCCCAGCATTTGCCTGGAGCGATTTAGGGAAATCACAGAAAATCTAAATCAGGATGGCCAGACACAGGATTGAACTGTCGTCCTCCCAAATGTGAGTCCATTGTGCTAACCACTGTGCCACCTTGCTCGGTTCACCTGAAGATGGTTCACTGACAATTACATAGTTCAAGAACTTGTCCACAAACTAGTTCCACTCTGAATGTTCATGTTAATTACCTGTTCAAGTAATAAATCATTCATATTCCCCTTATTAATAGCCATTATACATAGAAAACTGGCCACACATACAAAACACATCAGTGCAACAACTACAACAAAGATATGGACCATAATTATTATAAAATATCCTTACAAAAACCATAACCTGGTAACTGAATATTGAGAATCATTGTTAGTGTCTGAGTAGAACTTTCTACTCTATACGCAAATTATGAGATACCTCACACATCTCATTTCCACATTGTTTTAAATTTTTCAATGACACAGACAGACCACCGATAAAGTAATAAATTAAGCTGCATGAAACATTTAGCACAGCATCTGTGAGCAGTTTACTCATTTTGGCTTTGGCACTCAGTCTGCTAAACTGAAATGAGATACAAAGAAAGATACCCTGGTATTTTGTGGCTAGCTCCATTTGTGGATGTTCCAGCAGCAACATTTCCTTGAATATCCACAGCGACCATGCCTATTGTATCATGGCTCCAATGACTCTGATCCTCATTTCTCTGCTGCTTTTCCTGTGGCTTCCCAAGAATGTTACTAAGAGGTTTATATGGGCCACAACTGTCTTGTGGATTTGGAGTTACATGCTGAAAAGACAAAGAATTTTCAAATATTTTACAGGTATTTTGCTTATGAGACAGACAGACAGAGAGAGAGAGAGAGAGAGAAGAAAAATAACACATTCTTATTATCACCACCTTAACTAAATTAAATCCTTAGTTAACCAAGACATTTATTAACTCAAAATATAACATAAATTCATGCAAAACATCTTATACTGATGGCACTATCATATGCTGCTGGAATCTTGAACACAAATTCCTGTAGCAAACTATAATACACTCAGTACGTCACATTATGATGAACTTGTCTGAGTACAGTTGATATAACTGGCTGGCAATGTTCACACATGTTAATGTTGTTGCTGTTGTTACAGATGTCATCATCAATCCAAGAAGTGATTTGATACACCTCTTCATGCTAGCATGTCCTGTGCAAGCCTATTCATTTCTGAATAACTGCAGGAACCTATTCTCTCTCTACAATCCGTCCCCCCCCCCCCCCCCTCCCAATTTGTCTCAGTTGCCAAATAAACTATTTCTTAGCACCTCAGGATCTACATCTAGACTCTGTAAATCATTGTGAAGAGCATGTCATTGGTTGGTTGGTTGGATGATTTAAGGAACAAAATTACTAGGTCTTCAGTCCCTTTTCCCTCAAACACACAGGTCCACACGACTATACATCGAAAGATTGCCTACCATGCAAAATCCAAGGGAAGAAAATACCAAGGTCAATGAAGGTGGGATAAGGGACAAAAAAGAAGAAAGGAAGAAAGGCAGGAAAAGTGCCCCACCAAGGGAGCAGTGAGAAACCTCCGAAAGCAGAGTGCAATGAGGGGACAGACATCCCCCACCCCTCCCACCACTTACTGGAGGAACCCTACTCAGAAATTGCCTAGGTAAGACTAGCAACATGGACAGGGCACAAGAAAAAGACAAACATGTAAACAAGTTAAACACACCATATGAGGGGGCGGGGTGTGTGGGGGGAGGGGGGGGGGAGTACAAGAGCAGGTAGGGTGAGCAAAGGGCTGGACTGCCAAGCCTAGACAGCTGCAGCCCAGTCTGGGCAGAGGAGGTAACAGAGTGTTCCACCAACCCCCCAACGGGCTGATAAGGTTAAGTGGCCCACCCTCAAAGAGAGTGATAAAGTCCCCCTTCGCAAACAAAATGTAAAGCTATGTCACCCACTGAGGCAACATCTCCTAAAACAGAGATAGTGATTCAGGGAGATTAATAAGAGTCCACAGCAGGGTGGCTAGGTTGAGACAGTCCAGCAAAATGTGGACCACCATCAAACAGGAACCACGATGATTGTTGGGTGGGTCCTCGCAATGGAGGAGATGACCATGAGTCAGCCAAATATGGTTGCTACGGAGCCAGCAAAGAGGATGGTAGAGTCTTTGCTAAAGGCCTGCAAGGAGGGCCTCCACCGATCTGTAGTCTCCATTATCACCCTTAATTTGTTTGATGAAGTAATAGCAATCAGAAGTCTGTTTCCAGAATACCTATTTCAAGAGCCTGCTTCCTGGTAGCCAGTTTGGCTAATCTATCAGCGAGTTTATTTCCTGGAATCTCAATGTTGCCCAGGGTCAAGATGAAGGTCACTGAGCATCCACATTGTTGAAGGGCATACAGGGAATCCTGGATAGCAATAACCAAGGGATGGTGAGGGTAGCACTGGCCAGGAGCTTGCAAAAAGGAGTTGCTGCAGGTGAGAAACAACTCACTGGTGCAAGAACAGATACACTCAAGAGCACAAGAGATGGCTACCAACACTGCAGTGGAAACACTACAGCCATCCAGCAGGAAGTGCAGTTCAATGTGTCCCATGTGAGTACAAGCAAAGCCTATGTGATGAGCAACCATTGAACATCAGTATAGATTACTTCTGAACCCTGGGGTGCACCAAAGATTGAGAAAAATTGGTGGTGGAAGGCCTTGGAATGAGCGGAGTCTTTCAGAGCTTGTAATAGGTCAAAATGAAGCTGTGACTGAGGAATGCACCATGGAAGAGTACATGAGTGGGTTGGTTGGTTGGTTGAGGTTTAAGGGACCAAACAGCAAGGTCATCAGTCCCTTGTTTCAAATATGCGCCATTCCGCTAATGGGACAACTCAGTAAAGTCAGAACAATAAAACAGAAAAAGGGAAAAAACGTAAAAAGGCAGTCATGGCGTCATTGGTAAAAAACAAAATGAGGGAAGTCGGCAAGAGAACGAACCCAACACTATGCTGAAGAAGCATAGGCAAGACCACCTGTGACTTAAAAGGGACAACTGCTATAATGTAGAAAGCACGTATGGGAATAGAAAGACTAACCAAACCTTTTTTTTTTTTTTTTTTTTAAAAAAAAAGGGTAAAAACAGAGTAAAAGGGGAAGAAAAGAGGAATTCAGTCAGGGAGGTGAATCAGGAATCTCCGAACACTGCGTACAGTGGGAGACACTCAAACACTCACCGCCCTGCCCCAACACCAGAGAGAGATTAAAAACCTTAAAACTGAGAATAAAAACCACTTTCCCGGAGGAAACCGAGAACCAGAGATACCATCTGGGAATCGTCAGCCAACATCAAAGGTAAAGTGTAGGGGAGCCTGTACTTAGCACGCAGAGCCAAAAGAAGGGGGCATTCAACCAAAATGTGGGCTACTGACTGGAAGGCTCCACAACCACATAGTGGGGGTGGCTCATCACGCAAAAGAAAACCATGGGTCAACCGAGTATGGCCAATGCGGAGATGACACAGTGTGGTCGAGTCCTTTCGGAAGATGCGAAAGGAAGAACGCCACGGGCCTGGTGTCACCTTAATTGCACGAAGTTTATTAGACAGGGGAGTAGCCTCGCAAGAATTGGCCCATGACTGTGCGAAGTGGGATTTGATGTGAAGCCGTAAATCCGCTGCAAGAGGGGCTATAGAAAAAGGGGGGTAAGTAACTGCTCCCCCAGCCAAACGATCAGCAAGAGCTCATTACCTGGGATACCCATATGGCCAGGGACCCAAAGGAAGTCAATGGAACAAGCAGCACGGTGAATATCAGCGAGATGGTCATGGATGGAAGAGACCAAGGGATGGCGCGAAAAACACCGGTCAATAGCAAGAAGGCCACTCATCGAGTCCGTGCATAACAAAACGCGGTTGTGTTGGGACTTTTGAATAAAGGTAAGGGCCTGGGAAATTGCCATCAATTCCGCAGTAAACACCCCACATGTAGGTGGCAGCAGATGACTTTCCGTTCCAACAGAGGACGTGAAGGCATACCCAACACGATCAGCAGATTTAGAGCCATCAGTGTAAAAAACAACAGCATCCCGAAACTCCCATAACATTTGGGAGAAAAAAGGAACGGAACACCACCTGGGGGATGGAATCTTTCGGACCTCGGCGGAGATCCATCCGAATTCGAGGCCGAGGAACTAACCAAGGAGGGGTGGAGGGGAGGGAGCGAGGAAGACAGGACAAAGAAGGAAGCTGAAAATCACGGCAAAGAGACGCAAGGCGCAGCCCAACCAGTAAACCCGCCCGAGGGCGGGAGTCGGGTGGGCGACATCCATGGTCTGGGAACAGGATAGAATAGGAAGGATGAGTGGGAGATGAACGGATAGTGAGTGCATAAGACACCAGAAGCTGGGACCGCCGAACAGAAAGGGGGGGGGGGGGGGGGGAATCCCAGCTTCAACCAGGAGACTATCAACAGGGCTAGTAGGGAAGGCACCGGTGGCCAAACGAATACCACGATGGTGGACTGGATCCAGCACGTGTAGTGTGGAAGGAGCAGCTGAACCATAAACTTGACAAGCATAGTCCAAGCGAGACAGAACTAGAGCACAATAAAGATGGAGGAGGAGGGAACGGTCCGCACCCCAAGAGGAGTGGGCAAGGAAGCGAAGGACATTGAGTTTACGGAAACATCCTACCTTCAGGTGTCTGATATGGGGCAGCCAAGTGAGCTTGTTGTCGAAAAGAAGACCCAGGAAACGAAATTGTGGGACCACAGGCAATTGTTGTGCAGCGAGATAGAGCTCTGGATCAGGGTGGATCGTAGTACGGCGACAGAAGTGGACCACTCGCGATTTTGAAGGAGAGAATTGAAACCCGTGTGAGAGGGTCCATGCAGAGGCACGCCGTATAGCTATCTGGAGCTGCCGCTCTGCAGATGCCATCGAGGAGGAACTAACACAAATGCAGAAATCATCCACATACAGGGCAGGGGCGACCAAGGGACCGACAGAGGCCACAAGTCCATCGATAGCAATGAGGAAAAGAAGGACACTCAAGACAGAACCCTGTGGGATGCCCGTCTCCTGGGTCCGTGGAGAACTAAAAGCAATACCAACTCGAACTCTGAATGACCGATGGATCATGAAATGGCGGATAAAAATCGGGAGTGGGCCCCGAAGACCCCACTGATGAAGGGTAAGAAAGATGTGATGGTGCCAGGCCGTGTCATAGGCCTTGCGAAGGTCAAAAAACACTGCAACCAAATGGTGGCGCTTGGAAAAAGCCTGCCGAACTGTGGATTCCAAGCGAAGTAAATGATCGATTGAAGACCGTCCCTCTCGAAAGCCACACTGGTAAGGCGACAAGAGATCCCGAGATTCGAGGACTCAAGTGAGCCGACGGGCTACCATCCATTCAAGTAACTTATAAACAACATTGGTCAAACTAATTGGCCGATAGCTGTCAACAGATAGGGGGTTCTTACCAGGCTTAAGGACAGGAACCACCATGCTATCCCTCCACTGAGAAGGGAAGTCACCCTGGAGCCAGATACGGTTAAACACCCGAAGAAGATGTTGCTGTTGTGGAGCACTGAGATGTTGAAGCAGTTGGTTATGAATGGAATCTGGGCCAGGGTCCGTATCATGAGAAGAAGATAGAGGAGAAAGAAATTACCATTCAGTAAAAGGTTCGTTGTAAGATTCTGACTCACAAGGGGTGAAACATAAGGTGGATGCTTCAGCCAGCTGTTTTTGATGAAGGAAAGCAGCTGGATAGGAGGCTGACGCTGACGCCACTGCAAAATGGGTCGCAAGATGTTCTGCAAGAACTAATGGGTCCATACAACTAATGGGTCCTCCATCTGGGAGGTGAAGGCCTGGGAGGATGGACTGCTGATGGCAACCTTGGAGAGAACGAAGTATAGCCCATACCCGTGACAGAGCGGCAGTAGAACCAAGGGAAGAAACGAATTGTTCCCAACATATCCGCTTGCTCTGTTTGATTAAATAACGGGCTTTAACGCGAAGGCGTTTAAAGGTAGTAAGGCTGGCTACGGATGGGTGCCTCTTAAAGTGTTGCAAAGCTCGATGGCGATCACGGATGGCAATGGCAATGGCCGTACTCCACCACGGGACTTGCCGGCGATGAAATGGTCCAGATGAGCGTGGGACAGCAAGGCTAGCAGCGCAAACAATCGCGTCAGACACGTCACGTAGGACGTCATCAATACAACCCGACAAAGAGGGAGAAAAGTCGACCTGTGCAGTGTATAGAGGCCAATCGGCGCGGTGGAAAGACCAACGAGGTAACCTGTCCATCGGTGAGCGGGAAGGGAGCGTGATAATCAACGGGAATTGGTCACTATCACAAAGGTCGTCGTGTGGCGACCAGTGTAACGAAGGGAGGAGAGAGGGAGAAGAAGGAGAAAGATCAATGGCAGGAAAGGTACCATGACCGGCACTGAAATGAGTAGGGGAGCCATCATTAAGAAGGCACAGGTCGTGGTCTGCAATAAATTGGTCTATAAGAAGACCTGATCTAGATGGAAAGGCACTGCCCCACAAAGGATGATGAGCATTAAAATCCCCAAGGAGGAGGAAGGGAGGAGGAAGTTGCTAAAGAAGGGTGGTTAAGGCAGCAGGTGTAAGAGTCCTGTCAGGAGGGAGATAAAGATTGCAAACTGTGACTGCAGAGTCTAAGTGGACCCTAACTGCAACCGCTTCCAATGTAGTTTGGAGAGGAATCCACGTGCTAGCAATGTCTGTATGGACCAACGTACAAACGCCACCAGAAGCCCGCAAGGGTCCGACCCAATTTCGACAGAAAACACGGAACCCACGGAGGGTCGGTGAGTGAGCATCAGTAAAATGAGATTCCTGGAGAACCACACAAGCTGCAGAGTAGGACGAAAGAAGGGATTTCAATTCCGGAAGGTGACGATAGTATCCATTACAGCTCCATTGGAGAACTACAGAACGATGGTTTAAATGAGGGCTGAACACGCTAAATCCAGTCATACCGCCATGTCCCCACCCGTCACCGACAAGGAGGGGGCGACATTCATGAACGACAGGTCAGAATCCGGTTGTGAAGTCGGGGAAGGGACCTCCGGTGACACCAGAGGGAGGCTCTTTGTCCCGTGACTTATGTTTCTTCTTCCGTTCAGGCTGAGATCGAGGAGGGCTGTGTGGCATGAAGGAGCCAGCTGCAGCAAGATCAGGAACACTTCACCGGCTGGGGAGGGGGAGCAGCGCCCATAGGAGAAGGTGTGGGAGCCGCAGGGGAGGGGGGGAGGAGAGGGGTCCGGGAAAGGGGTAAGGAAGGGGGAGGAAGGGGTGAAGATGTAACCAAGGCGTAACTAGATGTCAAGGACACTGGGTGCAGTCGTGCATATTTCTTACGGGCCTCTGTGTAGGTTAAACGATCGAGGGACTTATACTCCTGTATCTTTTTTTCTTTCTTATATACTGGGCAATCTGGTGAACGTGTAGAATGACTACCATGACAATTTACACATACAGGAGGGGGAACACAGGGACTCCCCTCATGGAGTGGACGTCCACAGTCACCACAGAGAGGGTCCTGGGAACAGCGAGAAGACATGTGTCCAAAACGCAAGCACTTAAAACACCTCATAGGAGGTGGGATGTATGGCTTCACATCACAGCGATAGACCATAATCTTAACTTTCTCAGGGAGGGTATCCCCTTCAAAGGCCAGGATAAAGGCACCAGTATCAATACGATTGTCTTTAGGACCCTTCTGAACACGCCGAACAAAGTGAACACTCCGCCGTCCGAGATTGTCCCGAAGTTCCTCATCAGTTTGAAGGATGAGGTCCCTGTGAAAAATCACACATTGTACCATATTTAGAGACTGGTGAGGGGCAATGGACACAGGAATTGTGCCAAGATGGGTACAGGCACAAGGGGCCGCAGATTGGGCAGCTGAAGCAGTTTTTATCAGCAACGAACCCGACCACATCTTGCTCAGGGAGTCCACTTCGCCAAACTTGTCTTCAATGTGTTCCACAAAGAATAAAGGTTTCACACTGGTGAAAGTATCTTCATCAGTCCTGGTGCAAACTAGATAACGGGGGAAAGGTTTGGCCCCTAGACGACGGGCCTGACCGTGGAAAAAAAAAGGTGGAATGTACTAGGAGGGCGCACGTCGGAGACACTAGGTAAGGTGCTCTTCCCCAAATGGCTCACACTACGGAGGAGAAATTTTTTAATGGAGGTCAAACCCCAGAGGGGTACCAAGGAATGCCAAAAGGAGGAGATGATTACGCAACAAAGCCAGAGTGTAAAACCAACAGAACCAGGAGGATGGCGGGGGTGAACATAAGCGAGGACACCAATAGAGGGAGAGGAGAGGGTGAGGGGAAAGGAGCATGGAGGGGAAAGAAGGGGAAGGGAAAGGAAATGCAGCCCGGGAGAGAAAGAAGGCTGCAATGGCTCGGGGCCCCGTGCTCGCCACGCACGTATCCACAAAAGAGTTGTGGACCCCCTGGGGGGTACGTGAGTGGGCCTGAACAAGAGCTGGTACAGGAAACAACTGGAGTTGAGAGAGGAGGGACTGCATGAAGATGAAGATTGTGATTGTAATCCCTAATCTGAGCCACCATTGGGGTGAGAGGGATTTCCATGTTTGGAAAGAGGAGAACATAGTTTAGATGCTTAGGGGACTGTAGCATAATTAACAAGCTGTTGTTGATACCTGATCCACAATCGAGTTACCCCAGCCTCCACAAGTAAGCTGTTCACAGGCCTAGTTTGAAAGGCTCCTGTCATAAGTCAAACTGCACAGTGGCACATCAGATCCAGTATCCGCTGATGCTGAGAATGCTGACGGTCGTGCCAAACCATATGTCAGACTCTCATAACCAAGATGAGATTGTATCAGCACTTTGTAAAGCTGCACCTCAGCTGGTGTTACACAGCCATCGCAGTGTATTAAGGTGCAGCCAACACTTTTGCTTAAGCTGGTGAGGATGGGGAATCCACGTCAACTGAGCATCGAAGACCAGTCCTAAAGAGTGACAAGTCTCCAGCATAATTAACTATTTGGTCATTGAGGTTAAGTTCTGGTTGTGAGTGAATGGCATAATGTAAACGAAGTGCATGGCACGAGTCTTGGTGGCTGAAAATTGAACGCCACAGGTGAGGGCCCACGCCTGCACCTTCTGTATGGCACCTTGCAGTCGATGTTCAGTGACACCCACACTACAGCAGCAATAGGAGATGCAAAAGTTGTCAGTATATGAGTAGGGTTGTACTGAAAACCCAACAGCTGTTGCTAGACTATTGATGGCTACTAGAAAGATTGGCGCACTCAGTACAGAGTCCTGCAGTACCCTATTGTCTTGGATCGGGGGTACCGTAGGAAGCACCACCTTGAACCCAGAAAGTACAGTGCAACAAGAAGTTCTAAATAAAAGCTGGGAGCAGATCCCGGTGACCCCACTCGTGTAAGATAGTGAGGACATGGTGTCACCATGTTGTGTCATAAGCCTTTTGCTGGTCTAAGAAGATGGCAGCAAGATGTTGACAGCAGGCAAAAGCTGTCTGTATGGCAGGCTCCAAATAAACCAGATTATCAGCAATGGAGCAGCCTTGGTGAAAACCACACTGGGATGGAGCCAGAAGACCCCAAGGCTCAAGGAGCCAACACGGCACCTGCTCACCATGCATTCAAGCAACTTACAGACAACACTCGTGAGACGAATTTGGCAGTAACTGTCTATCTCTAGAGAGTGCTTACCCGGTTTCAGTACTGGGACAATTATGTTTTCTTGCCATTTCAGTGGAAACTTGCCCTTGCTACAAATGCGGTTACAAATGGCACAGATATGACGCTAACAATCCACCAATAGGTGCTTGAGCATTTGGTTGTGGATGCAGTCTGGTCCTGGGGCTCTATCAGGGCAGTGGGCTATGACACTGATGGATTCCCACTCACTGAACAGAGCATTATATGGCTCCAGGTGGTATATAGTAAAAGATAATTGCTTTCATTCCACCCACTGTTTTAGGAGACAAAAGACAGGTTGTTAATTCTCAGGCACAGAGGCTCGAGCAAAATGAAGAGCAAAATGTTTGGTGATGGCATCTTGGTTAGTGTAGACAGCTCCATTGAATGTAATACCATGCACACACGCAAATGTCTGGTATCCATAAGGAAGTCTGATCTTTGATGAAACCTGCAAACAAGAGGTATGTGGTCCGGAGGTTGAAACGTACCATTCCCAGCACTCTCCGTATGGTCTTTTTATTAGGTGGTAGATTTGGGCACAGAGCTGCTTAAAGGCAATGACGTTCTCCATCAATGGGTGCCGCTTATCGTAGTGGAGAGCTCACCTACAATCTCTAATGGCCTTGCGATTTCTGATGACCACCAAGCTACTGTTTTCCGTCAGAGTGGGCCTGAGGAACAGGGGATCACTGAAATCAGCTGCTGAAAGAATGGGTATACTTTTATTCTGGACTGCCTCATCAATATCTCCATGCAGTGGCAAGCCAAGGGTGACAGCAGAGGTGAAAGCACCCCAGTAAACTCTGCTGAGAGCCCATCTGGGCAGGTGTCCAGGTGAGTGACACTGGGGGAGGGACAGAAAGATCATGAAGTGTTCACTACCACATAGGTCAATCTGCACTCCAGCAGATGAATGGGAGGAGACAAGGGCTGCAAATGGAAAGGTGTATGGGCAAAAAGGTTCCATGTGTCACACTGAAGTGTGTGGAGGCACCAGTTTTCACGAGGCAATGGTCAAGTTGTGCCAGTAAATTTTTAAGGTCTTTGCCACATCCAGTGACTTTGGTTTCACCGCACAAAATGTTATGGGCATTGAAATCATCCAAGATTAGTAAAGGTGAGAGGTGGGGATTAGATCTAAGAAACCAATGCTAACAGTGTGTTCTGAGACACTTCACCATCAGGAGGAAGGTAAACATTGCAGATGGTAATATTCTGAAATGTCCTGAACAGCCGCAGCCTCCAAAGGTATATTAAGAGGCATGAATTTGCTATATAGAGTGTCCAGAACGTGTGCAAACTCTGCCTGACACCCCGTCTTAGGCAGAATGATTCTTATAATATCCTGGTATCCACGAAGGGCTAGGATATCCACTGCTAGAAACAAAGTCTCATGAAGGGCAATGCAGAAAGCAGGTGATGTGCTTAAATGATGTCATGGCTAAGCCAGCTGACAGAACAAAACCACTAGAATTCCACTGGAGAATAAAGTTGTTGACATACTGTGAGGCCATGAATGGATCAAGGAGACAGGTTATGCCCTAGGGTCACCTGCTGCCATTAGTTGAGGAGTTATGGCACCAACTATGCCGCTTATCGTAGTGGAGAGCTCACCTACAATCTCTAATGGCCTTGCGATTTCTGATGACCACCAAGCTACTGTTTTCCGTCAGAGTGGGCCTGAGGAACAGGGGATCACTGAAATCAGCTGCTGAAAGAATGGGTATACTTTTATTCTGGACTGCCTCATCAATATCTCCATGCAGTGGCAAGCCAAGGGTGACAGCAGAGGTGAAAGCACCCCAGTAAACTCTGCTGAGAGCCCATCTGGGCAGGTGTCCAGGTGAGTGACACTGGGGGAGGGACAGAAAGATCATGAAGTGTTCACTACCACATAGGTCAATCTGCACTCCAGCAGATGAATGGGAGGAGACAAGGGCTGCAAATGGAAAGGTGTATGGGCAAAAAGGTTCCATGTGTCACACTGAAGTGTGTGGAGGCACCAGTTTTCACGAGGCAATGGTCAAGTTGTGCCAGTAAATTTTTAAGGTCTTTGCCACATCCAGTGACTTTGGTTTCACCGCACAAAATGTTATGGGCATTGAAATCATCCAAGATTAGTAAAGGTGAGAGGTGGGGATTAGATCTAAGAAACCAATGCTAACAGTGTGTTCTGAGACACTTCACCATCAGGAGGAAGGTAAACATTGCAGATGGTAATATTCTGAAATGTCCTGAACAGCCGCAGCCTCCAAAGGTATATTAAGAGGCATGAATTTGCTATATAGAGTGTCCAGAACGTGTGCAAACTCTGCCTGACACCCCGTCTTAGGCAGAATGATTCTTATAATATCCTGGTATCCATGAAGGGCTAGGATATCCACTGCTAGAAACAAAGTCTCATGAAGGGCAATGCAGAAAGCAGGTGATGTGCTTAAATGATGTCATGGCTAAGCCAGCTGACAGAACAAAACCACTAGAATTCCACTGGAGAATAAAGTTGTTGACATACTGTGAGGCCATGAATGGATCAAGGAGACAGGTTATGCCCTAGGGTCACCTGCTGCCATTAGTTGAGGAGTTATGGCACCAACACACATAGAATCCAGGTTCTGTTGCATGGTGCAAACCAAGGGTCCCAGGGCCCGCCAAAATCTTCGCCTGGCCACAGGAGTGGAGCAGGAGGGATCTAGTGGGCCATCGGAATCTCCTTCTTCTTGGAGGACTACTTCTAACCTTGGCCTTCTCATGCAATGAATTGCCCTCAAAGAGCAAGATGAAGCTGCCAGTAGCAATCCTATTGCCCTTTGGCCTCGTATGGACATGGCTACAAAGCCTACAGCCTGATGCTCCAAGTCAGCATGTAGCTCATCATCAGATTGCAAGAGCAGGTCTCTATGAAAAATGATGCCCTGAACTGTATTTAGACTATTATGGAAAATGGCAGTCAGCAGTATGTCATCCAACTTGTTACAAATGAGCAGTGCCTGTGGCAGGGCAGCAGATGTTATTTTGATCAAAATTGATCCACTTTTTATTTTAGAGATGGCTGCCACTTCCCTAAACTTGTCTTCTATGTTTTGCGCAAAGAATAAGGGCTCTGTGGCCAAGAAGGAATCCCCATCAGTCCTTGTGCAAACAGAGTATTGTAGGGAGCATTTCTCTGCTAGCTGCTTAGCCCTACATTCCTCCCACAGCATAGCCAGGGAAAAGAACATTTTAGGGTTGTATGTCTCTGCATTAAATGAGAACTTTGCTTCCGTAGAGACTGCTGGGGCCATATGGCCACCATGTCAGAGGATACTTCCCATTGTACGACTTATTACGGCTTATTCCCATTCCATTTGTGTATGGAGCATGGAAAGAATCATTGTTTGAATCCATCTGTACATTCTATAATTGGTCTAATCGTGTGTCTGTGGTCCAAAGGGAGCAGCATGTTGGGTGTTTTAGTGTACTCTATATTTCTAGATTTTTCACTTACTGCTTGTGCTGGGAACTTGCTACTTTTTTTGTATACGTAAAAAAAAGGCACTCATGTCGTATTTGGTATGGGACCCACACATTCAAGCAATATTGTAGGCTGGGCCACAGCAGTGTGTTCCAAGCAATCACTTTTGTAGAATGGCTCAATGTTCCTTTAATTCTACAATGAGCTGAAGTATGCCACCTGCTCTACCTATGACTGAGCTTATGTAATCGTTACATTCCATATCCCTACAAACCACTATAACCAGGTATTTGTATGAGATCACCAATTCCAATTCCGACTCAGTCATATTTTACTCACTGGATACGTTTAGAACATTTAAAGCAAGTTGTCAATCTTTGCACCAATTTTGAAATTTTATTGCGATCTTATTGACCATCTATGTAGTTTCTTTTTTTTCAGACAGCACTTTGTTACAGACAACTGCGTCATCTGCAAGAAGTCTGAGATTACTTTAATGATATCAACATGGTCATGAATATACAACATGAACAACAAGAGTCCCATCATATTTCCCTGGGGCACACTTAAACTACTTTTAAAACTGCCAACGAGTTTCCATCAAAGGTAATATGCTGCACCCTTCATGCCAAGAAATCTTCAATCTAGTTATAAATTACACTTGATACCCCATGCTACTGCACTTTCAATAATATGCTAATATGCTTAGGTGTGGTACAGAGTCAAATGCTTTTTCGAAGTTAACAAACGTTTCCTCTGTCCAGATTCCTTGTTCCACAGCTTCCAGAGTGTCACACAAGAAAAGTGCAAGTTGGGTCTCACATGACTGATGTTTCTGAAATTCATGCTGGTTGTCATGGAGGTGGTCATTCTGTTCAAAATAACTCATTACGTCTGAATATAGAATATGTTCTAAGATTCTACAACAAATGGATGGCAAGAATGTAGGACGGTAGTTCTGTGGATCACTTCTGCTCCCCTTCTTGTAGACAGGTGTGACATGGGCTTTCATCCAACAACTGAGCATGGTTTTTTGTTTGGGGATCAATAGTATATTACAGTTAAAACAGGGGCTAATTCAGTCACAAATTCAGCATAGAATCTGGTAAGATTTCCACCAGGCCTTGGAACTTTGTTCAATTTTAGGAACTTCAGACGTTTTTCAACTCTACTGGCACTAATATTTATATTACTCACCTGCACAGTGTTCAGAGAATGTAAATGGGGCAGTACTTCTTGAATTTACTTTGTAAAGGAAGATATGAAAACTGAATTCAGCATTTTTGCTTTTGCTTTGAAATTCTCAAATATAATTTTCTCTGTCATCCATAACTGTCTGGACACCAACTTTGGTTTGACTGACTACCTTACATATGACTAGAAGCTCTTTGGGCTTCCTGAGAAGTCTGCAGTACGATTCTGCTATGGTATCTTATTAACGTTTCATGCATTGTCTCCTTGATAGCCAAATTTATTTCATTTGGCATTTCTCTATTTACAGCCCTATGCTTTGTTTTACATCTATTGTGCAGTAGTTGCAGAGATCGTATATATATACACCACACACACACACACACACACACACACACACACACACACACACACACACACACACACTGGTTGCAGTTCAGCAAGTGACTAAAGTGGGGTGGTGGTTGTGTCAGGTGGAGCAGGAAGAGGGAGGGGGGGGGGGGGGGGGGGGGGAGGGCAGGCAGGAAGAAGGATGGGGGTAGCGAGCAGCTCAGAGGGAAGCAGCTGGTTTGTTGGCTAGGAATGCGGGAGGGAGGAGTGGTAGGTGCACTGGCTAGGCATGTGGGCAAGGGTGTCAGACCTGATGGGGAGCAGCACAAAATGAAGGTGACCTGATTGGGTGGGATCGGTAAGACAGAGGAAGGGGAAAAAAGTTCCACGCAGGGTGTGGGAACAGTGGGTTAATGGATATTAAGGCCAGGAGGGAGACAGCAGTTAAGGATATGTTGCAAGGACAAATCTCATCTTCATCATTTAGAAGAGCTGGTGGTGGAAGGAGGGATCCAGAAGGCCCAGTTTATGAAGCAGCATTTGAAACTGAGCATGTTGTCTGTGAGGATATAGTTGGCAAGATGTATGTGGAATGTGCTCCAGACAACAAATCCACTACCTCATTCCTAATACAGCTTACAAATTCCTCCTCCTCTGAGGGGAAGGTTTATAAACAAACCTGTGACACAGCCATGAGCACCTACATGGCACCATCTTATGCCAACTTATTCATGGCCCATCTAGAGGAAACTTCCCTAGTCACCCAAAATCCAAACCCCCTGTCAGGTTCAGGTTCACTGATAATATCTTCAATATCTTGACTAGGGACAAAACACCCTATCCAGATTCCTTTTTCCCATCTGCTTCACCTGGTCCTCCTCTAGCCAACACACCACTTTCCTGGACATTGTCCTCCACATCTCTGATGGCTCCATACAACATCTATGTCCACATTAAACCCACTAACCGCCAACTGCACCTGCATTGTGACAGCTGCCATCCCTTCCACAACAAAAAATTTAACCCCATGTATCCTATATCTTCACACACTAACAATCCTCCCAGCTTCCCCAAGAATCAGATACAAAATAGTTTCCACCTCATCACCAGATATCACCCTGAACTATAGAACAACTGACCACATCTTTGCTACAGCTTTGATAATCTATCATCATGTCCTGGAAAGGAGGAACATCCTACCTAAAATCCTTCCCACCCCTTCCAAAGTGGTGTTCCGTCACCCACCCAACCTACACAACATCCTAGTCCATCCCTAGGCCACCCTACTGCAGCCAAGAATAAAGTTGACAATCTAGTGGCAAAACATGCAGCTGGGCACAGCATGCTCAATTTCAATGGCTGCTTCATAACCTGGGCCATCTGAATCCTCCTCTACACCACCAGCTTTTCTGAAGTACATGAATGGGAGTTGTCCTTGTAAAATATCCTTTGTCCTCTAACCCTCCTGGCCTCAATCTCCATTAAACCACTGTCCCCACATCCTCCAGCCAACAGTTTCCCTTTCGCCTGTCCCATGGCCTCCTCCTAATTCACATCTTGATGACAGCTTCATTGTGTGACCTTTCCCCACCATATCCTACACTTCTGCCCACACGCCGAGCTCATGCACCTGCCACCCCTCCGTCCAGCATCCCTCGTCAACAGACCAGCAGCCTTTGTCCAAGAACCCCAACCCCTGTTTCTGCCTCCCATCTCTCTCTCCCTCTACCCAAGCCACCCGACACAACCCCCACCCCACCCTTGTCTACCTGCCAAGCTGCAGTCCTACATCCAGCTGTCACTATGTCGGGTCACTATGTTTGTGTGTGTGTGTGTGTGTGTGTGTGTGTGTGTGTGTGTGTGTGTACACACATGCATATTCTAGCTCACGAAAGGATTTATTCTAAACACTAGCAAGTTTTCTTTCTTTTCTGTGTGTCCCTGTCAGTGACAACACTTCTGGGTTTTGGTGAGTGATCACCTTTCATTCTAAAGTATTTATTTTTTTTTCATATTATTACCACTGGATGCATAGCTATCCATTACTTTGTCTATTACTCTTCTAAACTTCTCTACATGTTCCTGCCCAGAGCTAAGTGTTTCAAGTTCTTCTAAGACACGACACTACCGCTTCTCAATCTAGTTTAATGAACAAGAAAATCTTTCTACTTCACATAGTTGTCCTTTGTACTTTTGTAATCATTGTTGTAAAAGCCATTTCATACCACTGATCTCAGTTTCAACATAAACATCTTTCATGATGTCTACTATTTGCCATTAGATACACATATTTCCATCAAGAGTTGGTTTCTGAACTATTTGTTCTAGGTACCTTTCAGAGAAGACATTCAGAATTGTTTTGCAGGATGTATTGCCACTACTTACCACTTCTTGCTACTTACAAAACTATAAATAATGCAACTGACTGCTGAATGGTTAAACTCTCTTTCATTGATGACAGTGTAACTGGCCAATATACGTACTAATAAAATGAGGTTCTCTCTAAAGTTTTGGGTTACAATGGAGGCTGAGTCTGGCAGCTGAATGAAAAATCCAATAACAAGCATATGCCCAACCTTCATATTGACACCTGTGCAATTAATCTCGCAATCAGCTAGAGTTCCTATCTTGAAGGATTTGAGATTTTTGTCCGCTACAAAAAACACGCCACCACCATTTCCCATTAGTGTATGATTTCAGTATACATCTAGATTTACTCCAAACATCTCACTATTGTCAATTCAAGATCATAGCCAGTATTCAGCACATATTATTATATGAACTCAACTGCTTTTTCAAGACTCATTCAAAGACTGTGACATTTTTACGATGATTTCGGTAACTGATCTCTAGGACTGTTATCATTTCATCTGTGGAAGCCATTTCTGCCAGTAGAGAGTTGCCTAGGTGTGCACTCTACATACAGTCCACCACGTAGGTAGCAGACTCTAATCTATAATGTATCCCTGACCCATTTAGGGGGTGTGGGACTACAAATCGAGAACCTAATGCATAAGTCCAGGAAATCAGAGCCTTGCTTGTAACAGAACCTTCGCAGTCAGTGGTTCAAGTCTTCCACTCAGCCCCAGTCACATCTGTGGACAATGCTGCAGATTGTGAGCTTTGTTGAAACTCTCCGAGCAGGGCTGCTTTCCTAAATACTCTGCCAGTAACCTAATGCATAAGTCCAGGAAGTCAGAGCCTTGCTTGTAACATAACCTTCACAGTCAGTGGTTCAAGTCTTCCACTCAGCCCCAGTCACATCTGTGGACAATGCTGCAGATTGTGAGCTTTGTTGAAACTCTCCAAGCAGGGCTGCTTTCCTAAATACTCTGCCAGTTGTTGGAATGACCCAAGAAAGAATCCTGACTCTAAACAACAGGCAATAATTGTTCCAAAATGCATCACAATCAGCAGTTGGTTGCAACCTGCTCCCATAATGACTGCCAGAATAGCCTCTTCAACATACTAAATGAGACCTCCTGGCATACACACTGTGTGCACAAGTTGATGCTTTCCACCCTACGCTTACATTTTGATAAGGTGTATAATTATTCCCAAAATGTTTGAACTGCAAATGATTAAAAGACCCCTGTCCTTCTGCTCTTGCTTCCTTTCTGACGTGGGACACAGCAGGCTCCTCAACAGGTGAAGTATGTCTCACTGGTTCAGTTTCACCTCCAGTGAAAGACAGCACACGAAACTTTTTAGGGGGATGGGTGTAGTACCCCAAGTTCTATCAGTCCTGATATTCCTGCACAGGGATCCCATACACACCACATACATGTTACTCAGTCAAGTGAATTATTAGTGATAGATCTATAATACTGTAGAGAGATCAGTGCATTCATAGGAGAGGATAGTACTAGAGGTTCCACTTTTGTCCATGTTACACATCTCTCAGCTGCCTTTCCAACACAGCCATTTGCTGCAGTCAGGATGATCCCAGTTGATTGTGATGAAGAAGAAACTATTTGGATGCCCAAGAAAGGCATCCACAGTGGGGCTTAAATGTGACTGTTGCAACGTTTTCCATAACATTAAACAATTAACTTTAAAATAAGCTTGCTGACCCCCTGTTAATGTCTGGATCTGTTATGCTATACTAATTAAAATTTCCATTTAAGAACTGAAACAAATGATCCTTCACCACGTATTTCTGTTATGAGAAGAGAAAAATGTGGGGGGGATATTTAATGATTCCTTAAAGATACTTTAAACTTATTTTTACAAAAATCTTCAATTTTATGATCATGTAACAAAAAAGAAAACAGCAAAATTTATAATTACAGTGGTCACTTCTGTGGAACAGAAAACTAAACATAATATGATGTGATAGATATAAAACAATGCACTGCAACTGCAGCATGCAAACAAAATTTACTAGGAAATATGTTACACACAACACTCAGTACCTTTTGAAAATTCTCAAAAATATGCCTTTATTCTTGTCCACATACAATGAAATTAAGGCAAGTGGTTTTCAACAAGGATACTGCTGTCAAGATTGTATAAAGCACAAATGTTGAGCACAACTGGAGCTGTAGTAAGAAATACATTTCTTGTGGTACTCAGCTTCAGCAAATACATATAATGACACACGTATGAATTTGGTGCAATCAATAGAAAAATCACATTTAAATGTTACATAAAATTTTAAGATCTAGTTTTCTTAAAGCAAAGTTATCTGCCACATGCGTTTTATTTGTACACATAGAAAATACAGGAAGTTGGCCTTGTATATGTAAATATATAAATACACAAAATGCACATAATTTGCACTTAGCTAGTTGACCATGTGGAGGACAGATCTGCTATGAATGGGAAATTGGACAATGCATCAACCACCAAGAATTACACACTGCCTGAAAACGGGCAAGCAAAATCAATGTGCACCTTGTCCAAAGGATGCTCTGGGACCAACAAAGGAGAGAAATGGCACAGCGATGCAGCCTGATTTTGTGTACAATACCGCCAAAAATGCTCCACATGTTTGGTGTCAGAATCGATCAACAGCCAGTATGCGTGTTATCGTGCGAGTGCTTTCACGTAACGGCGTATGTGAGGACACAATGTTGGGTGAATAACATCACGACAGCATTGCACCTCCGTGACACGCATGAGAACCCCCTGGAGACTGGTTAGCTGATCACATATGAGAAAACATGAACACCACATCTGATCTGCACCCAAAAAGGTGTGATCTGGCCAACCCAGCTAGACCGCCAAAACAATACTCCAGGAAAACAGGTTAGTGGCTGTAGTGGTCACGACTTCATGTAAAGCCTGGAAAGCCTGACAAAGATTGCTACAAGGCATAATCCAGTGTAAACAAAGAGTCTGATGACTGACTCATCGCCTACTGACTGTCAGAACAATTATCATATTACCTATCCACCGGCATACCTCACACATAGCCTCCATGTGCAGGCAGTCATGGTGAACATGTAACACATCACAATGAGGGCAGAACCCCTGGCTCGCCCGATGAGCAGAAGGAGAATGACACCACTGCACTGGCATCATCAATGGCAGCAAAACATGGTAACTCTCAGGGAGGCAAGGCTGTCTGGGGTATCTAGTAGTGCATTGGGGGCTGTTTGCCATGCACACCCAATTGATCCAGCAGCCAATTATCAGAAGGGACATCCCTTGCTGCTGCTGTTAAGCTCACGCAATTCCACAATTTGGGCAACGTTGGCTAAAGAAGAGTCAGACAAGGTCAATTTCCTTGTGACACGCATCAGCTGTATCAATGTCTTTGAAGACTGGTACTGATACAGCAGCAGAATATCCATGGTAGATGGTTGGCTGTTAAGAGACCAGGACAGGCGGTGGAGAAAGGAGATTTTGAGTTTGGCTGCATGGGCCGAGTGAGGGGAGTTGGAGGTGGATCGGAGGTACATTGTGAGTGTAAACAGCTGAGGTGGTGCGTAACCATGGGTGCAAAGCCATGGCATTAGATGTCTACATGTTCTGCTGAGCAGTGCCGATGGTACCAGCCAGACTGGGAACTGCACAGTCTGTTGTGGCTCTCAAGTTTTAATTAAGACCCGATGAGTAGACACTTCATGGATTCTTTGATGACTGCACTTTCTGGTGAAAGACAGACGTATGGGTTTAGTCAGTCTCTAATGATTCAGGATTCTGTTCAGCAGGTTTTGTTATTGTGTATATGAACACGGGAGGTGCACGGCACTTAGTGGTGTTTCAAAATTCATTAAATTGTTTTTCTGTTACAATATGCTCATAACTGTAGTGAGCTCTTATATTTTGTTCATATGTGTGTGGTGATTATACCATTTGGGACAGTCAATTTCTATCAGTTTTTTATTGCTTCTTTCATGTGTGTAATTTGTATCACAAGTACAAGAAGCCATGGCATTAAGTTTCTAAACCATCAAACTCTTAAATGTCACAATTTTTACTTAGACACTGACTTTAACATTTGCTTTAGAGATCTTAAACAAGTGGTCTTGTTGATTGTACTATTGCAGTTAGCTATCTGTTGCAGCTACTGCTGTCTCAAAAGCTGAATGTTTTCACATTTACTATTATTTAATCTTGCATGCTTAGGTAGTTCTTAGATATGTTTTGAGGTACATTACAAGGTGATGTACATCACTGAACTGTGTGATCTTGAGAGGCTGTGTTTTCTTATGAAGGTATTACTTCATCATCACCATCACCATCTCCATCATCATTTTTATTATTATTTCTCTTTCCTGTCTCAGACATTATGTCTGGTTAAAAATGGAAAGTGATGAGGACCTTGATCAAGCGTGACTTCCTTTTAACTGTACGGTGTATGTTACATTGCATTTAGGAACTTTCGGGTAATTGAACATGTATCAATAATTACAGATTTCTGTAGTTGTATATATATGGTTGGATGTAGCTGTATTGTGTTGATGTACTGGTGGATATTGTGTGGTACGACTCTTGTAGTTGATAGTATAATTGGTATAATGTCAACTTTATCATGATGCAATATGTCTTTCACTTCCTCAGCCAGTTGGATGTATTTTTCAATTTTTTCTCCTGTTTTCTTCTGTATATTTGTTGTATTGGGCATGGATATTTCAATTAGTTGTGTTAATTTCATCTTTTCATTGGTGAGTATGATGTCAGGTTTGTTATGTGGTGCTGTTTTATCTGTTATAATGGCTCCGTTCCAGTATAATTTGTATTCATCATTCTCCGGTACATTTTGTGGTGCATACTTGTATGTGGGAACGTGTTGTTTTATTAGTTAATGTTATATGGCAAGTTGTTGATGTATTATTTTTGCTACATTGTCATGTCTTCTGGGGTATTCTGTATTTGCTAGTATTGTACATCCGCTTGTGATGTGATCTACTGTTTCTATTTGTTGTTTGCAAAGTCTGCATTTATCTGTTGTGGTATTGGGATCTTGAATAATATGCTTGCTGTAATATCTGGTATTTATTGTTTGATCCTGTATTGCAATCATGAATCCTTCCATCTCACTGTATATATTGCCTTTTCATAGCCATGTGTTTGATGCGTCTTGATCGATGTGTGGCTGTGTTAGATGATACGTGTGCTTGCCATGTAGTGTTTTCTCTTTCCAATTTACTTTCTTTGTATCTGTTGATGTTATGTGATCTAAAGGGTTGTAGAAGTGGTTATGAAATTGCAATGGTGTAGCCGATGTATTTATATGAGTGATTGCTTTGTGTATTTTGCTAGTTTATGCTCGTTCTATAAAGAATTTTCTTAAATTGTCTACCTGTCCATAAAGTAGGTTTATTATGTCGATAAATCCCTTTCCTCCTTCCTTTCTGCTTAATGTGAATCTTTCTGTTGCTGAATGTATGTAATGTATTCTATATTTGTGGCATTGTGATCGTGTAAGTGTATTGAGTGCTTCTAGGTCTGTGTTACTCCATTTCATTACTCCAAATGAGTAGGTCAATATTGGTATAGCATAAGTATTTATAGCTTTTGTCTTGTTTCTTGCTGTCAATTCTGTTTTCAGTATTTTTGTTAGTTTTTGTCTATGTTTTTCTTTTTGTTCTTCTTTAATATTTGTATTATCTATTCCTATTTTTTGCCTGTATCCTAGATATTTATAGGCATCTGTTTTTTCCATCGCTCCTATGCAGTCGCTGTGGTTATCCAAAATGTAATCATCCTGTTTAGTGTGTTTTCCCTTGATTATGCTATTTTTCTTACATTTGTCTGTTCCAAAAGCCATATTTATATCATTGCTGAATACTTCTGTTATCTTTAGTAATTGGTTGAGTTGTTGTTTTGTTGCTGCCAATAGTTTTAGAGCATCCAGGTATAGCAAATGTGTGATTTTGCGTTGGTATGTTCCAGTAATATTATATCCATAATTTGTATTATTTAGCATGATTGATAGTGGGTTCAGAGCAAGGCAGAACCAGAAAGGACTTAATGAGTCTCCTTGGTATATTCCACACTTAATCTGTATTGGCTGTGATGTGATATTATTTGAATTTGTTTGAATATTAAGTGTGGTTTACCAATTTTTCATTACTATGTTTAGGAACTGTATCAATTTTGGATCTACTTTGTATTTTTCCAATATCTGTAGTAGCCATGAGTGGGGTACACTATCAAAAGCTTTTTGGTAATCAATGTATGCTTAGTGTAGAAACCTTTGTTTAGTTTTAGTTTGGTATGTCACCTCTGCATCTATTATCAGTTGCTCTTTACATCCTCGTGCTCCTTTGCAGCAGCCGTTTTGTTCTTCATTTATAATTTTGTTCTGTGTTGTATGCGTCATTAATTTCTGTGTAATGACTGAAGTTAATATTTTGTATATTGTTGGTAAGCATGTTATAGGGCGATATTTAGCTGGGTTTGCAGTGTCTGCTTGATCTTTAGGTTTCAGATAAGTTATTCCATGTGAAAGTGTATCAGGGAATGTGTATGGGTCTGCATTGTAACTGTTAAATAATTTAGTTAGATGTGAATGTGTTGTGGTGAACTTCTTTAGCCAGAAATTTGCTATTTTATCTTTTCCAGGGGCTTTCCAATTGTGAGTAGAATTAATTGCTTGGGTGACTTCATGTTGCAAAATTATCACTTCAGGCATTTGTGGTATCATCTTGTATGCGTCTGTTTCTGCTTGTATCCACCGTGCATGCCTGTTATGTTGTACCGGGTTCGACCATATGTTGCTCCAGAAATGTTCCATGTCTGTTATGTTTGGTGGATTGTCTATTTTAATGTGTGTGTTACCTATCGTTTGGTAAAATTTCTTTTGGTTTGTGTTGAATGTTTGGTTTTGTTTCCTTCTATTTTCACTTTTTTTGTATCTTCTAAGTCGTTTGGCCAAGGCTTGTAATTTCTGCTTCTTTTCATCTAATTGCTCTATCGCTTCTTTTTGTGAGATTTTACCTAACCTTTTTCGTTTTTTGTCTGACATTTCATTACTTATAAATTGTGTTAGCTGTCCGATGTCTTTTCTCAGTTTTTCTATTCTGGTCTGTAGCCTGTGTTGCCATGCTGGTTTTGTGTGTTTCTTCTGTGTGCTGGTTGGTTCTGATCTCTGCCTAGTGTGTATATTTAGTGTAGTGAGTGCTCCTACATAAACCAGTAGTTGTAACTCTTCCATAGTTGTATTTTCATTTATTTTGTTGTATATGATTGTGTTGATAGTTGTTATTGCTGTTTCGACATGTGGGTTATTTGGTGGTCTATGCAAGAATGGTCTAATGTCTGTATTTGTGTCTTTGTATTCTATATATGTCAGCTGAAATTTTTCTTCTATAAATAACATGTGTGTCACTTTGTGTTCTATTTGTGCTTGTTCTGGTGGCTGTCTTAAGATTTCATTTTCCTCTGATTGTTTAATTGATGCGTGTTGTTCTTTGTTTGTTTGCTCTGGGATGTTTGAGGCCATTACTGTATTTTCTTCTTCTTCTGATTGAACATTATGTTGTTCCAGTATTTGTTGAACTTGTTGTTTGATGTTTTCTAATTCTGACTGGGGTATCCTGTAATTTTTTATTATCACACGGATCTGATCAGCTAGTCGTTGTTCTGGTAAAAATTTTAATTCTGGGTATCTGGTAATAAATGTTGTGTATACTTGTGATCTGTATCCAGTTGTGTTGGTTCCTAAGTTTGTTGCTTGGTAATAACAGAACATGAGGTGTCTGTTAACTTCATCTGACCATCTCATCCTCTGTCTTTGTTTTCCTCCTAGAGAGGTTGCAGGAAGCATATCCTGCAAAACACCTCTATTTGGATTTAAATCATTTTCCGTGTGGCTAGCAGTGTCGTTACCATTGTGGACGGGCATAGGGTTCAAGCGTCGTCCCCAACCAAGACAGCGCTTGTCCGAGGCTTCATTACTTCTGTCCTGAACCAACTAATCACACTAAAAGGGGGGTTAGCCCTATTAGTGGTTTGTTCTTTTCGTCGCCTTTTACGACTGGCAGAACATACCGGAGGCCTATTCTTTTCCCGGGCCTCCACAGTATTATTATTATTACTTTCCTTTCTCAGACGTTATGTCTGGTTCAAAATGGAAAGTGATGCGGACCTTGATCAAGCGTGACTTCCTTTTAACTATACAGTGTATGTTACATTGCATTTAGGAACTTTCGGGTAATTGAACATGCATCAATAATTACAGATTTCTGTAATTGTATATATATGGTTGGATGTAGCTGTATTGTGTTGATGTACTGGTGGATATTGTGTGGTATGACTCCTGTAGTTGATAGTATAATTGGTATGACATCAACTTTATCCTGATGCCACATATCCTTGACTTCTTCAGCCAGTTGGATGTATTTTTCAATTTTTTCTCCTGTTTTCTTCTGTATATTTGTTGTATTGGTTATTGATATTTCTATTAGTTGTGTTAATTTCTTCTTTTTATTGGTGAGTATGGTGTCAGGTTTGTTATGTGGTGTTGTTTTATCTGTTATAATGGTTCTGTTCCAGTATAATTTGTATTCATCATTCTCCAGTACATTTTGTGGTGCATACTTGTATGTGGGAACGTGTTGTTTTATTAGTTTATGTTGTATGGCAAGTTGTTGATATATTATTTTTGCTACATTGTCATGTCTTCTGGGGTATTCTGTATTTGCTAGTATTGTACATCCGCTTGTGATGTGATCTACTGTTTCTATTTGTTGTTTGCAAAGTCTACATTTATCTGTTGTGGTATTGGGATCTTTAATAATATGCTTACTGTAATATCTGGTATTTATTGTTTGATCCTGTACTGCAATCATGAATCCTTCCATCTCACTGTATATATTGCCCTTTCATAGCCATGTGTTGGATGCGTCTTAATCGATGTGTGGCTGTGTTAGATGGTACGTGTGCTTGCCATGTAGTGTTTTCTTTTTCCAATTTACTTTCTTTGTATCTGTTGATGTTAGATGATCTAAAGGGTTGTAGAAGTGGTTATGAAATTGCAGTGGTGTAGCCGATGTATTTATATGAGTGATTGCTTTGTGTATTTTGCTAGTTTATGCTCGTTCTATAAAGAATTTTCTTAAATTGTCTACCTGTCCTTAATGTAGGTTTTTTTATGTCGATAAATCCCCTTCCTCCTTCCTTTCTACTTATTGTGAATCTTTCTGTTGCTGAATGTGTATGATGTATTCTATATTTGTGGCATTGTGATAGTGTAAGTGTATTGAGTGCTTCTAGATCTGTGTTACTCCATTTCATTACCCCAAATGAGTAGGTCAATATTGGTATAGCATAGGTATTTATAGCTTTTGTCTTGTTTCTTGCTGTCAATTCTGTTTTCAGTATTTTAGTTAGTCTTTGTCTGTATTTTTCTTTTAGTTCTTCTTTAATATTTATATTATATATTCCTATTTTTTGTCTGTATCCTAGATATTTATAGGCATCTGTTTTTTCCATTGCTTCTATGCAGTCGCTGTGGTTATCCAATATGTAATCTTCTTGTTTAGTGTTGGTTTCCCTTGACTATGCTATTTTTCTTACATTTGTCTGTTCCAAAAGCCATATTTATATCATTGCTGAATACTTCTGTTATCTTTAGTAATTGGTTGAGTTGTTGATTTGTTGCTGCCAGTAGTTTTTAGATCATCCAGGTATAGCAAATGTGTGATTTTGTGTTGGTATGTTCCAGTAATATTGTATCCATAATTTGTATTATTTAGCATGTTGAATAGTGGGTTCAGAGCAAGGCAGAACCAGAAAGGACTTAATGAGTCTCCTTGGTATATTCCACACTTAATCTGTATTGGCTGTGATGTGATATTATTTGAATTTGTTTGGATATTAAGTGTGGTTTTCCAATTTTTCATTACTATGTTTAGGAACTGTATCAATTTAGGATCTACTTTGTATTTTTCCAATATTTGCAGTAACCATGAGTGGGGTACACTATCAAAAGCTTTTTGGTAATCAATGTATGCGTGTGTAGTGACCTTTGTTTAGTTTTAGCTTGGTATGTCACCTGTGCATCTATTATCAGTTGCTCTTTACATCCTCGTGCTCCTTTGCAGCAGCCTTTCTGTTCTTCATTTATAATTTTGTTCTGTGTTGTATGTGCCATTAATTTCTGTGTAATGACTGAAGTTAATATTTTGTATATTGTTGGTAGACATGTTATGGGGCGATAGTTAGCTGGATTTGCTGTGTCTGTTTGATGGTTGGTTGTTTGAGGTTTAAGGGACCAAACAGCAAGGTGTTCAGTCCCTTGTTTCAAATAGGCTCCATTCCGCTAATGGGACATCTCAGTAAAGTCAGGACTATAAAATGGAAAAAGGGAAAAACGTAAAAGGGCAGTCACGTTGTCATTGGTAAAGAAAACAAAATGAGGGAAGTCGGAAAGAGAACGAACCCAACACTATGCTGAAGCAGCATAGGCAAGACCACCTGTGACTTAAAAGGTACAACTGCTATAATGTAGAAAGTACGTATGGGAATAGAAAGACTAACCAAGCCTTTAAAAAAAAAGGGTAAAAACAGAGTAAAAGGGGAAGAAAAGAGGATTCCGGTCAGGGAGGTGAATCGGGAATCTCCGAACATTGCCTACAGTGAGAGACACCCAAACACTCACCGCCTGCCCCAACACCAGAGAGAGATTAAAAACCTTAAAACTGAGAATAAAAACCACTCTCCCAGAGGAAACCGAGAACCAGAGAGATCACCTGGGAATCGTCAGCCAACATCAAAGGTAAAGTGGGGGGGGAGTCTGTACTTAGCACGCAGAGCCAAAAGAAGGGGGCATTCAACCAAAATGTGGGCTACTGACTGGAAGACTCCACAACCACATAGGGGGGGTGGCTCATCATGCAAAAGAAAACCGTGGGTCACCCTGGTATGGCCAATGCGGAGACGACACAGTGTGGTCGAGTCCTTTCAGGAGAGGCAAAAGGAAGAATGCCATGGGCCCGGTGTCACCTTAATTGCACGAAGTTTATTAGACAGGGGAGTAGCCTCGCAAGAATTGGCCCATGACTGTGCGAAGTGGGATTTGATCTGAAGCCGTAAATCCGCTGCAGGAGGGTTTACAGAAAACGGGGGGTAAGTAACTGCTCCCCCAGCCAAACGATCAGCAAGAGCTCATTACCTGGGATACCCATATGGCCAGGGACCCAAAGGAAGTCAATGGAACAAGCAGCACGGTGAATATCAGCGAGATGGTCATGGATGGAAGAGACCAAGGGATGGAGCGAAAAACACAGGTCAATAGCAAGAAGGCAACTCATCAAGTCCGTACATAACAAAACGCGGTTGTGTTGGGATTGTTTAATAAAAGGTAAGGGCCTGGGAAATTGCCATCAATTCCGCAGTAAACACCCCACATGTAGGTGGCAGCAGATGACTTTCCGTTCCAACAGAGGACGTGAAGGCAGATTAAGAGCCATCAGTGTAAAAAACAACAGCATCTCGAAACTCCCATAAAATTTGGTGGAAAAAGAAACGGAACACCACCGGAGGGATGGAATCTTTCGGACCTCAGCGGAGATCCATCCGAATTCGAGGCCGAGGAACTAACCAAGGAGGGGTGGAGGGGAGGGAGCGAGGAAGACAGGACAAAGAAGGAAGCTGAAAATCACGGCAAAGAGACGCAAGGCGCAGCCCAACCGGTAAACCCGTCCGAGGGCGGGAGTCGCGTTGGCGACGTCCATGGTCTGGGAACAGGATAGAATAGGAAGGATGAGTGGGAGATGAGCGGATAGTGAGGGCATAAGACACCAGAAGCTGGGACCGCCGAACAGAAAGGGGGGGGGGGGGGGGGGGGGGGGATCCCAGCTTCAATCAGGAGACTATCAACAGGGCTAGTAGGGAAGGCACTGGTGGCCAAACGAATACCACGATGGTGGACTGGATCCAGCACGTGCAGTGTGGAAGGAGCAGCTGAACCATAAACTTGACAACCATAGTCCAAGTGAGACAGAACTAGAGTACGATAAAGATGGAGGAGGAGAGAATGGTCCGCACCCCAAGAGGAGTGGGCAAGGAAGCGAAGGACATTGAGTTTACGGAAACATCCTACCTTCAGGAGTCTGATATGGGGCAGCCAAGTGAGCTTGTTGTCGAAAAGAAGACCCAAGAAACGAAACTTTGGGACCACAGGCAATCTTTGTGCAGCGAGATAGAGCTCTGGATCAGGGTGGATCGTAGTACGGCGACAGAAGTGGACCACTCGCGATTTTAAAGCAGAGAATTGAAACCCGTGTGAGAGGGTCCATGCAGAGGCACGCCGTATAGCTACCTGGAGCTGCCGTTCTGCAGATGCCATCGAGGAGGAACTAACCCAAATGCAGAAATCATCCACATACAGGTCAGGGGTGACCAAGGGACTGACAGAGGCCACAAGTCCATCGATAGCAATGAAGAAAAGAAGGACACTCAAGACAGAACCCTGTGGGATGCCCGTCTCCTGGATCCGTGGAGAACTAAAAGCAGTACCAACTCGGACTCTAAATGACCGATGGATCAGGAACTGGTGGATAAAAATCGGGAGTGGACCACGAAGACCCCACTGATGAAGGGTAAGTAAGATGTGATGGCGCCAGGCCGTGTCATAGGCCTTGCGAAGGTCAAAAAACACTGCAACCAAATGGCGGCGCTGGGAAAAAGCCTGCCGGACTGTGGATTCCAAGCGGAGTAAATGATCGATTGGAGACCGTCCCTCTCAAAAGCCACACTGGTAAGGGGACAAGAGATCCCGAGATTCGAGGACCCAATTGAGCCGACGGGCTACCATGCATTCAAGTAACTTATAAACAACATTGGTCAAACTAATTGGCCGATAGCTGTCAACAGATAGGGGGTTCTTACCAGGCTTAAGGACAGGAACCACTATGCTATCCCTCCACTGAGAAGGGAGGTCATCCTGGAGCCAAATACGGTTAAACACCCGAAGAAGATGTTGCTGTTGAGGAGCACTCAGATGTTGAAGCAGTTGGTTATGAATGGAATCTGGGCCAGGGGCCGTATCATGAGAAGAAGATAGAGCAGAAAGAAATTCCCATTCAGTAAAAGGGTCGTTGTAAGATTCTGACTCACAAAGGGTGAAACATAAGATGGAAGCTTCAGCCCGCTGTTTTTGATGAAGGAAAGCAGCTGGATAGGAGGCTGACGCTGATGCCACTGCAAAATGGGTCACTAGATGTTCTGCAAGAACTAATGGGTCCGTACAAATGCCATCTGGGAGGTGAAGGCCTGCGAGGGTGGACTGCCGATGGCAACCTTGGAGAGAGCTCCCAACATATCTGCTTGCTCTGTTTGATTAAATAACGGGCTTTAACGCGAAGGCGTTTAAAGGTAGTAAGGCTGGCTACGGATGAGTGCCTCTTAAAGTGTTGCAAAGCTCGATGGCGATCACGGATGGCAATGGCAATGGCCGTACTCCACCACGGGACTTGCCGGCGATGAAATGGTCCAGATGAGCGCGGGACAGCAAGGCTAGCAGCGCTAACAATCGCGTCAGACACGTCACGTAGAATGTCATCAATACAACCCAACAAAGAGGGAGAAAACGCGACCTGTGTAGTGTATAGAGGCCAATAGGCGTGTTGGAAAGACCAATGACGCAACCTGTCCATCGGGGAGCGGGAAAGGAGCGTGATAATCAACGGGAAATGGTCACTATCACAAAGGTCGTCGTGTGGCGACCAGTGTAATGAAGGGAGGAGAGAGGGAGAAGAAAGAGAAAGATCAATGGCAGAAAAGGTACCATTACCGGCACTGAAATGAGTAGGGGAGCCATCATTAAGAAGGCACACGTCGTGGTCCGCAATAAATTGGTCTATAAGAAGACCTCGTCTAGATGGAAAGGCACTGCCCCACAAAGGATGATGAGCATTAAAATCCCCAAGGAGGAGGAAGGGAGGAGGAAGTTGCTAAAGAAGGGTGGTTAAGGTAGCAGGTGTAAGAGTCCTGTCAGGAGGGAGATAAAGATTGCAAACTGTGATTGCAGAGTCGAAGTGGACCCTAACAGCAACCGCTTCCAATGTAGTTTGAAGAGGAATCCACGTGCTAGCAATGTCTGTACGGACCAATGTACAAACGCCACCAGAAGCCCGCAGGGGTCCGACCCAATTTCGACAGAAAACACGGAACCCACGGAGGGTCGGTGAGTGAGCATCAGTAAAATGAGATTCCTGGAGAACCACACAAGCTGCAGAGTAGGACGAAAGATGAGATTTCAATTCCAGAAGGTGACGATAGTATCCATTACAATTCCATTGGAATTGGTTTAAATGGGGGCTGAACACTTTAAATCCAGTCATACCGCTGGGTTCCCACCCATCACCGACAAGGAGGGGGCGACATCCATGAACGACAGGTCAGAATCCGGTTGTGAAGTCGGGGAAGGGACCTCCGGTGACACCAGAGGCTCTTTGTCCCGGGACTTATGTTTCTTCTTCCATTCAGGCTGAGATCGAGGTGGGCTGTGTGGCATGAAGGGGCCAGCTGCAGCAAGATCAGGAACACTTCACCGGCTGGGGAGGGGGAGCAGCGCCCATAGGAGAAGGTGTGGGAGCCGCAGGGGAGGGGGGGAGGAGAGGGGTCCGGGAAAGGGGTAAGGAAGGGGGAGGAAGGGGTGAAGATGTAACCAAGGCGTAACTAGATGTCAAGGACACAGGGTGGAGTCGTGCATATTTCTTACGGGCCTCTGTGTAGGTTAAACGATCGAGGGACTTATACT
The DNA here is from genome assembly GCF_023864345.2 of Schistocerca serialis cubense. Taxonomy (NCBI): domain Eukaryota; kingdom Metazoa; phylum Arthropoda; class Insecta; order Orthoptera; family Acrididae; genus Schistocerca; species Schistocerca serialis. The sequence continues at coordinate 598,239,434 of NC_064644.1, read as the reverse complement.
CCTGTATCTTTTTTTCTTTCTTATATACTGGGCAATCTGGTGAACGTGGAGAATGACTACCATGACAATTTACACATACAGGAGGGGGAACACAGGGACTCCCCTCATGGAGTGGACGTCCACAGTCACCACAGAGAGGGGCCTGTGAACAGCGGGAAGACATGTGTCCAAAACGCAAGCACTTAAAACACCTCATAGGAGGGGGGATGTATGGCTTCACATCACAGCGATAGACCATAATCTTAACTTTCTCAGGGAGGGTATCCCCTTCAAAGGCCAGGATAAAGGCACCAGTATCAATACGATTGTCTTTAGGACCCTTCTGAACACGCCGAACAAAGTGAACACTCCGCCGTTCGAGATTGTCCCGAAGTTCCTCATCAGTTTGAAGGATGAGGTCCCTGTGAAAAATCACACATTGTACCATATTTAGAGACTGGTGGGGGGTAATGGACACAGGAATTGTGCCAAGATGGGTACAGGCACAAAGGGCCGCAGATTGGGCAGCTGAAGCAGTTTTCATCAGCAACGAACCTGACCGCATCTTGCTCAGGGAGTCCACTTCGCCAAACTTGTCTTCAATGTGTTCCACAAAGAATAAAGGTTTCACACTGGTGAAAGTATCTCCATCAGTCCTGGTGCAAACTAGATAACGGGGGAAAGGTTTGGCCCCTAGACGACGGGCCTGACCCTCTTCCCAGGGGGTAGCCATGGAAGGGAAGGCCGAAGGGGCAAGAGAAGCAGCACTTGAGGAATCAGTTCCACGCAGAGAGATGGCCGCAGAAGAACGGCCAGAGTTCTGGACCCGTATGCGTTTCATTTGCATAGCGTCCGCCCTGATACCACCCACTCCAATCAGGGGCTCTCCTCACGGGCGCCACCCAGCCACAGCAAGGGCCGTCTGGCACAGCGGCCATTGCCGGGAGTTCCGATGCTCCAGGATGACGAGCAACCACTCCAAGGCATGCATGAGGAGGTCACAGCTCAGGTATCAGAAGTGTGATCCCTGTGTGTTCAGGGGGCTCAACCAAAAGGGTACATAGTGACCCCACCACACGGGCTGGCTACCGTGCTGGCTATGCACCCTAGTATCAGACAACGACGTGAAAGAAAAGGTGGAATGTACTAGGAGGGCGCACGTCGGAGACACTAGGTAAGGTGCTCTTCCCCAAATGGCTCACACTACGGAGGAGAAATTTTGTAATGGAGGTCAAACCCCAGAGGGGGACCAAGGAATGCCAAAAGGAGGAGATGATTACGCAACAAAGCCGAATTGGAAAACCAACAGAACCAGGAGGATAGCGGGGCCAACATAAGCAGGGATACCAAGAGAGGGAGAGGAGAGGGCGAGGGGAAAGGAGGGGAAGGGAAAGGAAATGCAGCCCTCGAGAGAAAGAAGGCTGCAATGGCTCGGGGCCCCGTGCTCGCCATGCACGTATCCACAAAAGAGTTTTGGACCCCCTGGGGGGGGGTGTCTGTTTGATCTTTAGGTTTCAGATAGGTTATTCGATGTGTAAGTGTATCAGGGAATGTGTATGGGTCTGCAAGGTAACTGTTAAATAATTAATATCTAAAACCAAAGATTATGAGACTTACCAAACAAAAGCGCTGGCAGGTCGATAGACACACAAACAAACACAAACATACACACAAAATTCTAGCTTTCGCAACCAACGGCTGCTTCTTCAGGAAAGAGGGAAGGAGAGGGAAAGACGAAAGGATGTGGGTTTTAAGGGAGAGGGTAAGGAGTCATTCCAATCCCGGAAGCGGAAAGACTTACCTTAGGGGGAAAAAAGGACAGGTATACACTTGCATACACACACATATCCATCCACACATACACAGACACAAGCAGACATACCAACAATTAAAGGGGACAGCCATGGGTACCAGGATGGCCCCCTCGTACGCCAACCTATTCATGGGTCGCTTAGAGGAAGCCTTCTTGGTTACCCAGGCCTGCCAACCCAAAGTTTGGTACAGATTTATTGATGACATCTTCATGATCTGGACTCACAGTGAAGAAGAACTCCAGAATTTCCTCTCCATCCTCAACTCCTTTGGTTCCATCAGATTCACCCGGACCTACTCCAAATCCCATGCCACTTTCCTTGACGTTGACCTCCATCTGTCCAATGGCCAGCTTCACAGGTCTGTCCACATCAAACCCACCAACAAGCAACAGTACCTCCATTATGACAGCTGCCACCCATTCCACATCAAACGGTCCCTTCCCTACAGCCTAGGTCTTCGTGGCAAACGCACCTGCTCGAGTCCGGAATCCCTGAACCATTACACCAACAACCTGAAAACAGCTTTCGCATCCTGCAACTACCCTCCCGACCTGGTACAGAAACAAATAACCAGAGCCACTTCCTCATCCCTTCAAACCCAGAACTTCCCACAAAAGTGCCCCACTTGTGACAGGATACTTTCCGGGAGTGGATCACACTCTGAATGTGGCTCTCCAGCAGGGATACGACTTCCTCAAATCCTGCCCTGAAATGAGATCCATCCTTCATGAAATCCTCCCGACTCCACCAAGAGTGTCTTTCCGCTGTCCACCTAACCTTTGTAACCTCTTAGTTCATCCCTATGAAATCCCTAAACCACCTTCCCTACCCTCTGGCTCCTACCCTTGTAACCGCCCCCCCCCCCCCCCCCCCCCCCCGGTGTAAAACCTGTCCCATGCACCCTCCCACCACCACCTACTCCCGTCCTGTAACCCGGAAGGTGTACACGATCAAAGGCAGAGCCACATGTGAAAGCACCCACGTGATTTACCAACTGACCTGCCTACACTGTGAAGCTTTCTATGTGGGAATGACCAGCAACAAACTGTCCATTCGCATGAATGGACACAGGCAGACAGTGTTTGTTGGTAATGAGGATCACCCTGTGGCTAAACATGCCTTGGTGCACGGCCAGCACATCTTGGCACAGTGTTACACCGTGCGGGTTATCTGGATACTTCCCACTAACACCAACCTGTCAGAACTCCGGAGATGGGAACTAGCCCTTCAGTATATCCTCTCTTCTCGTTATCCGCCAGGCCTCAACCTCCGCTAATTTCAAGTTGCCGCCACTCATACCTCACCTGTCTTTCAACAACATCTTTGCCTCTTTACTTCCACCTCGACTGACATCTCTGCCCAAATTCTTTGCCTTTACAAGTGTCTGCTTGTGTCTGTGTATGTGCGGATGGATATGTGTGTGTGTGTGTGTGCTACTTCCAGACATTAGCACAATAAACACACACATGACACTGTCTCTGGCTGCCGAGGCCAGACTGTGAGCAACTGCACATGATGAGAGAAGAAATCTGGGTGGTGGAGCTAATGAGTTTGCTGTGTGTGTGGGGGGAGGGGATAGCAGGGTAGGGGTGAGAGACAGTAAACTGCTGTCATACAGGGATGATACGGAAGAGGGTAGGGTAGGGCAACTAGGTTCAGTTGGGAGGTAAGACAGAGGGAGAGGGAAGGGAGGCTGGGGGAGGTAGTGTAAAAGGAGAGAAGACTGTGGAGTGTGTTGGTGGAATAGAAGGCTGTTTAGTGCTGGATTGGGAGCAGGGAAGGGGATAGGCAGGTGAAGGACAGTAACTAATAAAGGCTGAGGCCAGGGGTGTTATAGGAACGTAGGACATATTGCAAGAAGAGTTCCCACATACACAATTCACAAAAGCTCTTGTTGGCAGGAAGTATCCAGATGGCACAAGCTGTGAAGCAATCACCCAAGTGAAGAATGTTGTGTTGTGCTGTATTCTCAGCAACTGCTGGGTCTAGCTGTTTCTTGGCCACCGTTTGTCTGTGGCCATTCATGTGGACAGATAGCTTGTTGGTAGTCATGACCCGCTTGTTGGCAGTCATGACCACATAGAATACAGCACAATGGTTTCAGCTTAGCTTGTAGATCACATGACTACTTTCATAGGTAGCCCCACATTTTATGCGATATGTGATGCTTTTAGCTGGACTTGAGTAGGTGGTGGTGGGAGAATATAGTGGAACATCTTGCATCTATGTTTATTACACGGATAGGAGCCATGAAGCAAGGGGCTGGGAGCTGAAGCAGAGTAGGTATGGACGAGGATACTCTGTACAATCAGTGGGTGGCAGAAAATCACTGCTGGAGGTGTGGGAAGGTAGTGATTGGGACATTTCTCTTTTCAGGGCACGACGAGAGGTAGTCTAAACCTTGGCAGAGAATGCGATTCAGTTGCTCCAGTCCTGGATGGTACTGAATCATGAGAGGAATGCTCCTCTGAGGCCAGATGATGGGATACTGGAAGGTGACTGGGGAGATCTGCTTCTGTATGAGGTTGGGAGGGTAATTTCAATCTGAGAAGACCTCAGTGAAACACTTTGTATATTTCGAGAGAAACTGCTCATCACTAAGGATCTGACAGCCCGGGGTGGCTAGGCTGTAAGGAAGGTATTTTTTGGTATGGAATGGGTGGCAGCTGTTGAAGTAGAGGTACTGCTGGTGGTTGGTAGGTTTGATATGGATGGAGGTATTGATGTAGCCATCTCTAAGGTGGACGTCAGTATGGAGGAAAGTGGCTTGTTGGTTGAGGAGGACCAGGAGGAGTAAATGTCAGAGAAGCTGTTGAGGTTCTGGAGTAATGTGGACAAGGTGTCCTCATGCTCAATCCAGATCACAAAGATGCCATCAATGAATCTGAACCAGGTGAAGTGTTTTGGGTTCTGGGTGATTAGGAAGGCTTCCTCTTGTTGGCCCATGAATATGTTTATCCACAGAGGCATCAGTTCTTTCCCAAAGCCTTACCTTTTGCTCTACTCCCAAATTCAATCATGCTGAACTTGTTAAATAGCTTCTCTTCTTCTCCTGGTCCCTACAGTGGAAACACCTCCATCCCTACTGATCACACTCAACCCATAACCAGTACTTAACCCTGCCTGACACAGTTCACTCCACCATCCAACTGTGATCCACCCCCACAACCGCCCGCATCTCGTGGTCGTGCGGTAGCGTTCTCGCTTCCCACGCCCGGGTGCCCGGGTTCGATTTCCGGCGGGGTCAGGGATTTTCTCTGCCTCGTGATGGCTGGGTGTTGTGTGATGTCCTTAGGTTATTTAGGTTTAAGTAGTTCTAAGTTCTAGGGGACTGATGACCATAGATGTTAAGTCCCATAGTGCTCAGAGCCATTTGAACCATTTGAACCCCCACAACCCCCTAATCATCCCCTGATAACTTTCAAGAATTTCTTAACCTCGAATCTTGCCTCACCATCATTCCCCAAATCCCTCAACATGAGAGCTAATATTACATCTGTAGAGAGAACTGCAATCCACCACTTAAAAATTAATCCAGACCTTATAATCCTGCCTGCTACCAAAGGCTCCACCACTGAGGTTTCAAACCACAGGGATTACCTGGTGGAAGGACTCTACCAGCTGTCAGATTTTTCCACTTACAAACACTGTTACAATGACCCCATTTCAGAAACTCAGTAGGAACTACAGTCTCTCCTCAAATCCTTGGGCCCTTCCCAGAACCTCTCCCTGGAGTCCGTCTCTCTCGTCATCCCCACCACTCCCTGCTCTCCTACCTTCTACATGATTCCTTGTCCCTAAATACAACAACCCATGACACCCCATTGTGACCAATTACTGTGGCCCCCACTGAGAGAATCTCTGCTCTTGTAGACCAACACGTTCAGCCTATTACTCACAACCTGAACAGCAGATTATTGACACAGGAGAGAGGGGAAACTAACAAAAATTTGACCAATAGATGGGACTATAAGCATCAGAATATCTACAGTGACAGATGTGCAGTACACGGCTATTCATTCGTTTGCATCTGAGATAACAACATGACTGTCTCCAAAGCTCATTTACAAGAACACTGACTGTGCGCCAGTAGCCATACAGATGTTCTGGACACTCAAAGATATAAAAGTGGGCAGTCTGATGTCTGCTGAGGGTCTGGTAAAGATGATTACAAAATCTGAAGAGACAGGTTCTGACAGAGGAAGGAAAGCAATTGAATCAACGTGTACCAAAGACATGGCCACAGCATTGCAGGAGGGGTCAAACAGTGATATGCAGACATGAAGTGCATGAAGAATAGCCCAAACATTGGACATGCCTGCAGGCATGATGCACATAAAATCCTATGAAACATCCACCATTTCTATCCATAAAAAATCACTCATATTCACAAGTTGCTTCCTGCTGACCTGCCAAAAAGACAAACATTTGCTATGGAATTTCTTGCTCACATTAAGTGGACATGAATGGTCACAGAACATTCTGTGGACAGATGAAGCCCATTTCCATCTCCAACTACATGTCAATACACAAAAACGTACAACACGAGCAATGGGAAATTCAGATACACATCAACCGGTACCACTTCAGTCTGCAAATATGAGTGTTTTGTGTGGGTTGACAGCACGTTTATCACAGAGCCGTATTTTAACGAGGAGATGAATCCTGTGGCTCCTGTTACCTGTACCATCACTGGTACATGCTATGAAAGTCTTTCGTGCACCAACATCATCTCAACCACTCAACCAAATGGACAGGATCATTTTTAAGCAAGATGGCACTCCTCTGCACATTGAACAGCCAGTGAAGCACCTGCTGCAGAAGCATTTCAGAAATGCTAGAATTATCAGCCATCATTTCCCTATGGCCTGGCCATCTGATCACCTGATCTTAATCTATGCCATTACTAGCTGTGGGATTATCTGAAAGGTGATGTATTCAGTGCTCCAGTTATGATTGTAGCTGAACTGAAGGTACATATTGCGCAACACACTCTGAACGTGACCACAAGACACTCTGATTTGTTCTGGAACATGAGATTTCTCAGTTTCAGCTGGTGACAGGAAATAATGGACAACATACTGAACATATCTTGCACTAGTCTCATGACAATTAGAAACTAATGTCATTTTGCTTTCTATTGGTTTTCAGTCCCAGGACAATGAAAAACTGAAGTCATTTTACTTGACTGTTGACTGCCAAACTTGTGCAGTCATGCACATTCAACAATATGTATGGTATAATGTGCAACTCAAACCATAGCCACTGTATTGTCATTCATTTGTCATTTGTGGTCAACCTCATTTGTGTTACGATGCTTACAGCACCATCTATTGGTCAAATTTTTTTTTTAACCCACGACATTTCCCTCCATGTCAATCATATGCTGTTCAAATTTGACATCATTCAGAGCAGTGGTTCTCTTCTACAGTGTTTTGAAAGTGGAACTTTAATTACAGACTATCTTTCTGGCTAAAAGTATGACTGGACTTTAACTACTAAATGAAATCAGTTGAAAAAATATAAAGTGTTTAAGATCAAACTAAATCTAAGGTGAAGGGACAGAACTGAAAATAGTGATGTGATACTTCAAAGAAAAAGTGAGGAACACAAAGAGGTGCTGTTTTAAACATAAATTAAAACAAAAAAACATGTATCTTTGCAGATGTTGTGTGCAAGTGTAGTGCAAAGAAAGGTAAAGTACAAGAGAAAAGGAAACAGAGGATGGATCAAATCTGTCGCAGTAGTGATACCATGAAAGTAATTTATTCAATACCTGCCAAAAATTTGGTTGACAGCTGTTCTCCTTCCATTCCTGCCAAATGCTTCTTGAGTTTTCAGTCTGCAGACTTTCTTCTTGAAAGCCCATTTCAATAGCAAATTCTGTTGCTTGGTCTCCAACAAGTAAAGAGTGCCGAGTATTCTCAAGAACATGTCGAGCTACGGATATTGCCGGTTTGATTCGTCTGAGTGCTCCTACAGCTCCAATATTCATATCTGTACTGTTATGTAGAAAAGTTTATTATTTTCATTTCAATATGGACTTGTGTATTGACCGTTATTGTTAGTCAGTTAGTTAGCCAGATAGTTCATCCATAGATCATTTACATATTCAAATTTGACAGAGAAACAAGAAATAACCCATTAACAGCTAATTAATTCGTAAATACTGGTTTACTATTACAGACAAATGTCTACATCTACATATCTTGTAACCCTGCTGGGTGTATTGACAGAAGATGTGAAACTATTGACAAGCATCATTATGTCAACGTCCAGTGAGGAGGCTGCCAGCAAGGAAAACATAGGGCTTGCCAACCTTAGGATGTACCAAAGGGCTCTTTGTGTATGCCGACAGTCACGGAAAAGATCTATCCAAACGTTTTCATGAAATTGTGCATTCAAAGCTTTCAGTTTTCGTGAAAATCAAGCCTGGTGCAATGTTAAATACAGTGGTGGAGAATATTACAACAGAAACAAGTCAATTGAACAAAGACACTCACAATGTGGTTATTGGCGGCAGCAATGGCATAAACAAAAACGGAGCAAGACAGCCCTGCGACGTTTCCGTAACATATTACCAAAACTATTTCAATCGAATATTGTCATCACAAACGTGCCAGTGCAACACGATTTACCACTGTGGTCATGCGTAAACAGAGAGATTCAACACTACAATTCTGAGCTAAAGAAACTGTGTGATAAATTTAGCCATGTACATTTGATAGACTTAAGTAAGATGAGTCATGATGAACACACAAAACATGGATTCCACTTTAACATGACAGGGAAGGCCAAGCTAGTTTCCCACATAAGCAAATTCTGTGAGAAAGACAGTGTGGAGAAAGTTCCAATTGCTCTGGGCTACAACCACGCGACTTTTTTAGAATAAAGGACCATAATAATAGTTTTCAGGAATGTATTTCAGATATGACTGAGTCCTGTTCAAGCAAAGAAAAGCCAGGCTGTGAAATAAGTGATCAGACAATGCAGGACAGTTCTAGAAAACCAGTGTCATAAAAAGTGTAACTCAAACAATTTTGATCATAGAAGATGGTAAATAAATAAGAAGGGATAATACCCTTATAGTTAATGCACTTAAATGTGCAATATCTCATAAACAAACTAGACATGCTACAAATATTCATAGAGGAACACTTGTCACATGTACTAGTAATGACAGAACATGGGCTAAAATGCAGTGAAATAATATATTGTAGATTAGAAGGTTACATACTAGTAAGCAGTTATTGTAGGCAAAACCATAAAGGTGGTGGTGTGGCAGTTTATGTTAATAAGGATATATAAGCTAAAAAAAATTCCCTTTCTTGAACACCACACCAAAGAAGGGTCAATTGAAATGACAGGTATTGTACTCCACAGTAATGATCTTAAGTTACCAAAGCATAAAGTGATTGGAGTATATAGGCCACGAAATGCTGATGTAATGATGTTTATGGATAAACTTAGTAGTGTTGTTGGTCAGGCCGGTTCTAATGACCTTACTATATTAGGTGACTTTAATATAGATGCAAACTCAAATAGTATAGTAAACTTGAAACTCAGTGATGTACTGACCTCATACAATCTTGTAAATATAGAGAACTCTGACACCAGAGTAATGGACACATGTTCCACTAGAATAGATTATGCTATAATCAACAAAGATGTTATAGATAAGGTAAATTACAGTAACTTAGATTTTCTTTATTCTTACCACTTCTGTCAGGTGATAGAATACATAAATTCAGTTGTGCCTAAAATAACAAAAATTGTGCTACAGAAACGAATGCTGAATCCCTCAAATATTAATGCCCTTAAAGACAAACTAGCGATTGAGAAATGGGATTTTGTGTACCAGGTACAAGAGTCTGATGAGAAATGGAATGAATTCTAGTCAACCCTACTGCATCATTATGAATATAGTTGTCCAATCAGAGAAATCCAGAAGGTAGTTAAACACTGTCAAAATGGAAGTAATCCTAGACTAAAACTCCTACCAAATCTGATTAGGCTCAGGCAGCAAGTACATGATCTAAACCAGCTTTACAAAGCTACTACTATGCAGGTTTTCAAGGAAAAATACAATAGGGCCAAGCAAACTTTTAAAACTGAAATTGTTAACCTAAGGAAGCAGATTAACAGCAAAACAATAGAACAGTCTGACAACATAAGCAAAGCATCTTGGAAGCTGATTGACAAATACCGAAGAGGTCCCAACAAGATGAACACGGAACCACTCATCATAAGACATGATGGTAATATTATTTAAAAAACCAGATACTATATGTAATATTTTTAATAACTACTACATTTCTGGTGAACAATCAACCCATATTATAGATTCACACATAGAGACCCAATACCATCTCACCCAGTGTACCAAATTTGAATTTGTGGAAGTGAATGAGACAAATCTCTAAACCTCTTACTCACCTGATTAACTGCAGCATTAGGGAAAACATGTATCCAACGGTTCTAAAAATGAGTGTAGTGAAACCAGTGTGTAAAAAGCAAAGTAAGGGAGATGTCTCCAACTATAGACCAATATCATTAATTCCCACTTTTAGTAAGATATTTGAAAGCATTATCCTTTCTCAGCTAAGTACCTTTTTCACAAAACATAAACTGCTTGTAGATTCACAGCATGGCTTCAGAAAAGAGCTAAGTACGATCACAGCAGTTACACAGTTCAGCCACAAAGTTTACTGTCTGTTGGACCAGAAGGTGCAGACTGCAGGTACATTTTTGGACCCGACATGAACATTTGATATGGTAAACCACAGGGTACTTCTTAAAAAGCTAAAATCTTATAGTATTGTGGATCAAGCCATTAATCTTCTAACCACATACCAGCTGAATCATAAGCAAAACACTAAATTGTCATACAAACTAGATCATAAGATCATGAACTCCCAGTCCACCAGTGAACCTGTATTACAAGGTGTACCACAGGGCTCAATCCTTGGACCCTTTCTATTCCTTAATTTATATTAACGACATTGCACAACCCATTAACTCTCATACTGTAAGCTATGCAGATGACACGTCACTCTTATTCTATGGGAGTGAATCTAATGAGCTAGAATCACTTGCTACTAGTGGTGTAATAGAAGTTACAAAATACTTCTATGATCAGGGACTCACTCAAGGTGAATGTCACCAAACCTCAACTACTGACATTTAAAACAGGCAATTCTCACCACAACAGTATGAATAGTGTGTGTAATATCTCTGCAACAGAAAATGGTAACTGTAAATTACTGGGTGTGTATGTTGATGAAAATTTACAGTGTACATACCACATCAATTTCGTATGTGGAAAAGTCAGTAGTGCCATATATCTCCTCAGCCAGCTCACAAAGATAGTTCCTAGCCAAGCACTGAAATTAGTATCTTATGGAACACTTTACCCCTTTTTCAATTACAGAATTTAACTATGGGGCTGTGCAGCTGATGTACATTTAAAAAGAATACCACTACTACAAAAAAGAGCAATTAGACATATACATGGGATGGGACATAGAGATTCATGTTGTGAAGTGTTTGTGCAGCACAAATATCTGACAATATATTCTCTGTACATGTTCAAGTTGTATTTTTTATAAGTCAACCAACAGAACTTATCAAGGGCAGTGATGTATATGATCACAACACTAGAACAAAGTGTAACTATTTCCTTAACAGAACAACGTTAAAAATGACTGATAGAAGTCCATATATCAGTGGTTTGATTTGGTATAACAAGCTACCAAACACTAAGAATGTACTCGGGAAATGTTTTTAAAACTAAATTAAAATCTTTTCTAATAGAAAAAGTTTATATTCTTACAACGAATTTTAAGATAGTGATTGTAACATGAGGCATTAGCATATCAGTTGTAATGTGATAAATGTAAAAAATAGACATAAGAAGCAACAGCTACAGAATATAGTGAATTTTATAAGTGTAAATATAACCACAGTATTAAGTCTGATGTTTGCAAAAGCCATCATTACGATGGCTCCACGCAAAGAAAATTTAAATAAATAGACTATTTCGAGGCTATCTAGCTGGCTGATTTAAGCCTTCTTAATTATCAGTTTATAGATTTTTGTTTCATGTTGTAGTGAAATTATGCACATGTAATAAATAACTGTTGCCAAAAAAAAAAAGGTCATAAAAAACATCCATGTTCTGTGAACCAATGGGAAGTGCAAGGCAGAGAGTACTTTTCAATGTACTAGTTATTAGTGCTTCTTCCCCTTCCATTCATATATGGGGTACAGGAAGAACTATAGCTTAAATTCCTCTGTGTGTACTGTAGCTGGTCTAATGTTGTCCTCATGATACTACTGGAGCAGTATATTGCAGATTGCAGCATATTCCTAAATTCATCACTTAAAGCTGGTTCTTAAAACTTTGTATGCAGGCTTTCTTGGGACAGTTTTCATCTATCTTCAAGTGTCTGCCAGTTCAGTTTCTTCAGCTTCTCCAAGACACTAGTACAGGTACATGGTGAAAGACATAATCAGGCACAACAACAACAACAACAACAACATAGTTATGTAAACCAGTCACTGAAATGTGATCTAAACACACAGCAAGGATGGTACACACTACACCAAAGTTACATACCCAGAGGTAAAAGAGTATGGTAGAGAAAAAACAAACGAATTAAAAGAAATTCTCAAAACAACAAGAGTAATTTCAATGCACGAGTGAATTACAGTCCAGCATTACAAGGCCATATGCCAAACATAAACAGAAACAGAAACAGTCAGCCGCAGCAGTGGCCGACATGGTAACGCTGTACCGCAACCAATCTTTGGGCAGCAAAATAATGGCACAGCAGCTTTTACTAATAACAAAATGAGCACTCACGAAGGAATGTTGCGAGCAGCCAATGACACAAATTGGCGAAATACCCACACCATGCAACTAACTGAAATTACTCCAAGTAATGAATTAAGTCACACTAGGCCATCGGAAAACCCCAAACGGTTGTAGTTAAGCCCCAGGCTATTGACCTCTCAGGGAGGGGGGAAAAGCAAAACTACAAACATGTTTCATAAGATCTGACAAGCAAGGCGACCTCAAGGATGATCTGTATTAGCACAAGCAATCTTTAAGGTGAAAATATTTAACACTAACACACAGTAAATTTTAGATACAGGTTCAACTACCAGCCTAATGCAAATGCAAATTGGTGAAGTGGGGCAAATTTCTAACATTCTCTATCCTAAATTGCAAAGTGCAAACTGCTACAGGCAGTAAGACTAAATTCGTAAAACATCAGGCAATTATTCCATTAAAAATTGAACATTTTATGGGGAAGTGCAATTTTCTTATAATTGACAAACTTATAGTTAGTTGTCTTATTGGCATGGACACATTTAGAACATACAAAACACAGATTGACATAGGTAATGGTAAATGCCACTTTTATGTAAAGGATCAGATTTTTTCTATTTATTTATTCAAAACATGTGATAAAAGTACAAAAACAAACCAGAGTCAAATGTAATACTGCTTTCCAACTGTATATTTCGCAAACAAATTTGACTGAACAAGAAGGAAACACTGATGTTAGTTACGAAATTGCAGAGCAGAAATTAAGTGAATCACAGATACTAATTGATACGCAATGACAAGAACTTTCTGACTTGTTATTTAAGTAAGCAAATGTTTTCAGTAAGGAGCCAGGAGTAATCAATGACTATGAATATAAATTTGAAGTTTATCCACATAAAACATTTTGTGTAATGTCATATACTATTCCATGGGCAAAACAAGAAGCAGTAAGTGAATAGATCAATCGTATGATTAAACGGGGAATTATACAACCTTCATTTTCACCCTACTGTAGTCCTATATTACCAGTAAGTAAACCAGACAGATCTGTAAGATTAGCTCTTGATGCTAGAAGTATCAATAGGATTTTCGTACCAGTACGCACAAGACCAGACAACTCGGACGAACAGCTTTTAAAGTTTCACAATACCAAATGCTTCAGTATACTTGACCTCAATAGGTCCTACTGGCAAATAAAGCTCCACGATGAAACTCAAAAATGTACAGCATTTGTTTGTGGTGGCAGAAGTTACGAATTCCGTATTCTACCTTTTGGACTGAACATTAACGCAGGCGTGTTTATACCTGCACTGAACAATGTCTTAGGACCAGAATTGCTTAGCAAAGTCACTGTTTAAGTAGATGACATGTTAATAGCCACATCCACTTGGTTAGAAGATATCAGGCTGATTGAATAAGCACTTCAATGATTTTCAGAATATGGAGTAACAGCCAATTTAAAAAAGTCTAGTTTTGGTAAGGGACAAGTCAAACTTTTAGGACATGGGTCAGAACAAGGTGTATTACCTGATCTGAAAGAAAACTTGATGCCATATGCAATTGTCCAGCTGCAAGGAATAAAAAACAACTAAAAGCTTATTTAGGACTAGCATCCATTTTCCGTAAATTCATACCACAGCAACTGATGAAGAGTGTTGCATTACTGAACTTGCTATAGGCCTTTGTTATGGGATGATAAGTGTCAGGAAGACTTTAATAACATTAAGCAGACATTACTCAATGCAAACATTCTTATCCAACCGGACATGTCCAAGGATTTTTGTCTATGCACAGATGCCTCATCTCAGGGGCTAGGGACATGCTTGTTCCAGATGCGAGAAGAAGAAGGTAAAGAAGTACCCAAGGTCATCAGTTTTGCTAGTCGAACATTATCAGAATTAGAAAGATCTTACTTTGTGTCAGATTTGGAAAGTTTAGCTGTAATATGGGCATTTAAAAAGATTGGATTTTTTCGTGGTGTAAGAATACCAAAGTTTACTGTGACCATCAGTCCCTGTCATTTCTTTTAACGTGTAAGCTATTGCACCATAGATTAGCTAGGTGGTGTCTATATTTACAAGAATTCAGTTTTGAGATCATTTACATTAAAGAAAGTCAAAATGTTACTGCAGATGCTTTGTTTAGGTTACCACAAGGTTTAGATGTATATAGTAAATTAACAGCGCAAGATGCAGAAATCAAATCATTATTAATGCAAGGTACAACACAACAGTCAGATTACCATGTTTTCTAAGCAAATGAAAATTATATAACAGCAAGATCACAGATGAAGTAAAGCCATGCAAAACCTTCAGAAAGATGAAGGTGCAAAGGTAAGTAAATGGTATCAGGAGTACAAGGGAGTTCCCCCCCCATAGGAAACACACACACACACACACACACACACACACACACACACACACACACACACACGAAGATGGGGGCATTATAGAGTAGGCAAATGTACTGAAAAAATTGCATCACTTTGTTATTTGCCAAATTTGAGAAGGCGAGTCCTACATGTATTAAGAAAATGTGCAATAAGTCAAAAATCAAAGTAGTCCAATGTGTCAAAATATACGGAGCTACACCCAATACTCACAAAAAACCCTTTAGATGTAGTATCCCTGGAGACAGCTGGTCCATATCCCAGAAGTAAAGGAGGTGTAAGATATGTAGTGGCACTATACAATATTTTCTCTAAACATATCAAAATGTATGCCATTAAAAATGCAACAGCCAAAAATATCAGAAAAAGAATTGAGGAAGACTATTTGAGAAGAATTGGTACTACTAACTGATAATGCTTCATATTTTGTTGGGCAAAAGTGGAAACAATTTATGACCTGACAGGGCATAAACATGTATTAGTAAGCTTTTTTCACTTGAAAGTAAGCCCAGTAGAATGAGTCTTCAAAGAATTTAACTGGCCTATTAGGACACACACCCCTCACAAACACACCAGATGGGTAGAATACGTAACTCCTTTCATGTAATTTGTCAATAACCTTCCACATTTTTAAACAGGTTTCACACCTAACAAACTGATGTTCCGGACAAATCAAGCAAATGAGTGGGAGTCACCCATACCAAAGATACCCACAACAGAAATGACTCTATAAGACAAAATCAAACATGCTATGACTACACTTGAAAACAGGGCCGAGTATAGAAAGAAAATTTATAAGAAACTGAAATGTGTTACACAATTTTTTGAGTCCTCTTATGGATGCAACCTAACTCGAGAAAAATTGGTAAACTTAATAACAAGTGGCAATTACTCTATTCAGGACCATATATAGTTTCTTAAAATACATTACCCTGGAATGTATAGATCTGTCTATGAGAAAACAGGGAGAGACAAGGGTCTCCACCTTCACAAAGATATAAAAGCTTTTATAGAATGATGAAGCAAGGTAGCATTTTCCTTTCTATCACAAGATAATTGTACATAATGTACATAACACCAAGTGTATTTTTTTTTTCTGGAATGTATTTTGGGATAAAGGATAGGATTTAAGTATAAGTAATTTTTTTTTATTTGTACACATAAGCATAAAATCAACAGGAATGAGAAGTAACACACCACTTCACACAAAGCGAAGTATAAGCAGAATTAGCTTATGGCTACGCTGTGCGTCAACAATACACGCTGACATCAGTAGCGGGTGAGGAGGCACTGATTTGCGTGTATGCGCGACAGACTGGCAGAAAACGCAACCCAACAGGAATGCGGTATGTACAAGTACCTAACTTAAATAAAAGTAAACGGAAATACTAAGCAATTACATCTACTGTCTAAGAACTAAGGAACCTATTGACATATATACACAGAGGTTTAATCAAATACTAAGCTATATGTTGGATATTTGTGGTAAGGTGTGGTAAGGTCTCTCTCTCTCTCTCTCTCTCTCTCTCTCTCTCTCTCTCTCTCTCTCTCTCTCTCTCACACACACACACACACACACACACACACACACACACACACACACACTCTCTCTCTCTCTCTCTCTCTCTCTCTCTCTCTCTCTCTCTCTCTCTCTCCTCCGAAGGGAGGAGCCACACGGACCCTGACAAGGCGCCTCAGACCACGCGGCTACCCCTCGCAGCTACTAAGCTATACAAAACATACTTACAAGTAACAGGAAGCAAAATGAAGAAATATGCGAGACATGTAAGCTAAGAAGAAACGATAAAATACTGTAGGAAATGTCAAATAATTCTCTTCGCAGGGTAAATGATCATAAAGGGTAACAGAACAAACAAATGTCTATGAATTTAAACAAAGTACAGAAATATCTGCAGATGAATGTAATGACCAAATGTATCAGTGACAACCAAGCTACACGATGCAATTGTTTTTAAGTTAGTTTTAAGTTTTTTTATTTCAGCAATCAGTGCATCATCACGGCACAGAAGAAAAGAATTACGTCAAGAGTAGCAGATACTAGATGAAGAAATGGACTGTGCCTCGAGTAAACAATTTAGTTATAAGGATATTTATACAAAGGTCATAAGGCAAATGAAAAATGAAAATTTGTCATAGTATAGCTCCATAACATTTACCAGTACCTACTCGCTATTAAGTACACATAAACATTTAAGCATGTGATTTTACAAAAACCAATCAATTTTTATCATGTCACATGAAAGCATAAATAATGACATTTCCATGTATTCAAGAAAGATAAGTCTACAATGGTTGAAACTCCTTCATAATTAACACTAACCTACACATGAATTGAAAAACAGCATTCTACATCTACATCTACATTTATACTCTGCAAGCCACCCAACGGTGTGTGGCGGAGGGCACTTTACGTGCCACTGTCATTACCTCCCTTTCCTGTTCCAGTCGCGTATTGTTCGCGGGAAGAACGACTGTCTGAAAGCCTCTGTGCACGCTCTAATCTCTCTAATTTTACATTCGTGATCTCCTCGGGAGGTATAAGTAGGGGGAAGCAATATATTCGATACCTCATCCAGAAACGCATCCTCTCAAAACCTGGAGAGCAAGCTACACCACGATGCAGAGTCTGCCACTTGAGTTTGTTAAACATCTCCGTAACGCTATCACGGTTACCAAATAACCCTGTGATGAAACGCGCCACTCTTCTTAGGATTTTCTCTATCTCCTCCGTCAACCCGATCTGGTACAGATCCCACACTGATGAGCAATACTCAAGTATAGGTCGAACGAGTGTTTTGCAAGCCACTTCCTTTGTTGATGGACTACCTTTTCTAAGGACTCTCCCAATGAATCTCAATCTGGTACCCGCCTTACCAACAATTAATTTTATATGATCATTCCACTTCAAATCGTTCTGCACGCGTTCTCCCAGATATTTTACAGAAGTAACTGCTACCAGTGTTTGTTCCACTATCATATAATCATACAATAAAGGATCCTTCTTTCTATGTATTCGCAATACATTACATTTGTTTATGTTAAGGGTCAGTTGTCACTCCCTGCACCAAGTGCCTATCCGCTGCAGATCTTCCTGCATTTCACTACAATTTTCTAATGCTGCAACTTCTCTGTATACTACAGCATCATCCGCGAAAAGCCGCATGGGACTTCCGACACTATCTACTAGGTCATTTATATATATTGTGAAAAGCAATGGTCCCATAACACTCCCCTGTGGCATGCCAGGGGAGTCTGTAGATGTCTCTCCATTGATAACAACATGCTGTTTTCTGTTTGCTAAAAACTCTTCAATCCAGCCACACAGCTGGTCTGATATTCCGTAGGTTCTTACTTTGTTTATCAGGCGACAGTGCGGAACTGTATCGAACGCCTTCCAGAAGTCAAGAAAAATAGCATCTACCTGGGAGGCTGTATCTAATACTTTCTGGGTCTCATGAACAAATAAAGCGAGTTGGGTCTCACACGATCGCTGTTTCCGGAATCCATGTTGATTCCTACATAGTAGATTCTGGGTTTCCAAAAACGACATGATACTCGAGCAAAAAACATGTTCTAAAATTCTACAACAGATCGACGTCAGAGATATAGGTCTATAGTTTTGCGCATCTGCTCGACGACCCTTCTTGAAGACTGGGACTACCTGTGCTCTTTTCCAATCATTTGGAACCTTCCCTTCCTCTAGAGACTTGCGGTACACGGCTGTTAGAAGGGGGGCAAGTTCTTTCGCGTACTCTGTGTAGAATCGAATTGGTATCCCGTCCGGTCCAGTGGACTTTCCTCTGTTGAGTGATTCCAGTTGCTTTTCTATTCCTTGGACACTTATTTCGATGTCAGCCATTTTTTCGTTTGTGCGAGGATTTAGAGAAGGAACTGCAGTGCAGTCTTCCTCTGTGAAACAGCTTTGGAAAAAGGTGTTTAGTATTTCAGCTTTATGCGTGTCATCCCCTGTTTCAATGCCATCACCACCCCAGAGCGTCTGGATATGCTGTTTTGAGCCACTTACTGATTTAACATAAGACCAGAACTTCCTAGGATTTTCTGTCAAGTCAGTACACAGAATTTTACTTTCGAATTCACTGAACGCTTCGTGCATAGCCCTCCTTACGCTAACTTTGACATCGTTTAGCTTCTGTTTGTCCGAGAGGTTTTGGCTGCATTTAAACTTAGAGTGAAGCTCTCTTTGCTTTCGCAGTAGTTTCCTAACTTTGTTGTTGTACCACAGTGGGTTTTTCCCATCCCTCACAGTTTTACTCGGCATGTACCTGTCTAAAACGCATTTTACGATTGCCTTGAACTTTTTCCATAAACACTCAACATTGTCAGTGTCGGAACAGAAATTTTCGTTTTGATCTGTTAGGTAGTCTGAAATCTGCCTTCTATTACTCTTGCTAAACAGATAAACCTTCCTCCCTTTTTTTATATTCCTACTAACTTCCATATTCAGGGATGCTGCAATGGCCTTATGATCACTGATTCCCTGTTCTGTACATACAGAGTCGAAAAGTTCGGGTCTGTTTGTTATCAGTAAGTCCAAGACGTTATCTCCATGAGTCAGTTCTCTGTTTAACTGTTCGAGGTGATTTTCGGATAGTGCACTCAGTATAATGTCACTCGATGCTCTGTCCCTACCACCCGTCCTAAACATCTGAGTGTCCCAGTCTATATCTGGAAAATTGAAATCTCCACCTAAGACTATAACATGCTGAGAAAATTTATGTGAAATGTATTCCAAATTTTCTCTCAGTTTTTCTGCCACTAATGCTGCTGAGTCGGGAGGTTGGTAAAAGGAGCCAATTATTAACCTAGCTCAGTTGTTGAGTGTAACCTCCACCCACAATAATTCACAGGAACTATCCACTTCTATTTCACTACAGGATAAACTACTACTAACAGCGACGAACACTCCACCACCGGTTGCATGCAATGTATCCTTTCTAAACATCGTCCGTACCTTTGTAAAAATTTCGGCAGAATTTATCTCTGGCTTCAACCAGCTTTCTGTACCTATAACGATTTCGGCTTCGGTGCTCTCTATCAGCGCTTGAAGTTCCAGTACTTTATCAACGCAGCTTCGACAGTTTACAATTACAATACCGATTGCTGCTTGGTCCCCGCATGTCCTGACTTTGCCCTGCACCCGTTGAGGCGGTTGCCCTTTCTGTACTTGCCCAAGGCCATCTAACCTAAAAAACCGGCCAACCCACGCCACACAACCCCTGCTACCCGTGTAGCTTCTTGTTGCGTGTAGTGGACTCCTGACCTATCCAGCGGAACCCGAAACCCCACCACCCTATGGCGCAAGTCGAGGAATCTGCAACCCACACGGTCGCAGAACCGTCTCAGCCTCTGATTCAGACCCTCCACTCGGCTCTGTACCAAAGGTCCGCAGTCAGTCCTGTCGACGATGCTGCAGATGGTGAGCTCTGCTTTCATCCCGATAGCGAGACTGGCAGTCTTCACCAAATCAGATAGCCGCCGGAAGCCAGAGAGGATTTCCTCGGATCCATAGCGACACACATCATTGGTGCCGACATGAGCGACCACGTGCAGATGGGTGCACCCTGTACCCTTCATGGCATCCGGAAGGACCCTTTCCACATCTGGAATGACTCCCCCTGGTATGCACATGGAGTGCACATTGGTTTTCTGCCCCTCTCTTGCTGCCATATCCCTAAGGGGCCCCATTACGCGCCTGACGTTGGAGATCCCAACTACCAGTAGGCCCACCCTCTGCGGCCGCCCGGATCTTGCAGACTGAGGGGCAACCTCTGGAACAGGACAAGCAGCCATGTCAGGCCGAAGATCAGTATCAGCCTGAGAAAGAGCCTGAAACCGGTTCGTCAGACAAACTGGAGAGGCCTTCTGTTCAGCCCTCTGGAATGTCTTTCGCCCCCTGCCACACCTTGAGATGACCTCCCACTCTACCACAGGTGAGGGATCAGCCTCAATGCGGGCAGTATCCCAGGCAACCACAGTCGTAGTCCGATCGGGGGATGCGTGGGATGAGCTGGCCGTCCCAGACAAACCCCCATCCGGAACCCCACAGTGATGCCCATTGGCAACAGCTTCAAGCTGTGTGACCGAAGCCAACACTGCCTGAAGCTGGGAGCGAAGGGATGCCAACTCAGCCTGCATCTGAACACAGCAGTTGCAGTCCCTATCCATGCTAAAAACAGTTGTGCAAAGAACGTCTGAACTAATCTACAGAGAGCGCAAACAAATCGACACAAAATTTAAATGGTTATTAAAATACAAGATTGCCTAGTAAATGCAGTAATGCTGCTACTTGCGCACTGCTGACACACTGCTCGGCGGCGGAAGGAGACTGCGCAATTTTACACTATTCAGGTACTAAAACGCGATGCTACAACTCTCAAATACTATAATACGCCCGAAATTTATGAATTAAACAATGCAAGTACCAAAAACACGCAAAGAAATTAAGAATTAAACTATGTAGCAAATGAGTGAGCTAGGAGTATACGACTTGCTGCTGCAGCTGCTTATCCAACGACGGCAGGGAGCACACTGACTGTGACCAACCGACACTGGCCGTTCAAAACAAAAACAGGAGACAAACGACTACGCGAATTTACACTATTCAGGTACTAAGGCACGATGCTACAACTCTCAAATACTATAATACGCCAGAAATTTATGAATTAGACAATGCAAGTACCAAAAACACACAAAGAAATTAAGAATTAAACTATGTAGCAAATGAGTGAGCTAGGAGTATACGACTTGCTGCTGCAGCTGCTTATCCAACGACGGCAGGGAGTACATGCATGAAGAAACATGACACTACATGAATGATTAGTCAGCACACATCATTTCCATGAAATAAGGGGTCCTTGGCAGCTAGTCCACGATTGTATGAGTAGCATTTCCTCATAAAACCTTGAACCAGTAGATGAGTATTTCCTTTCTTCCCTCCCAAACAAAGGAGGCTGTGCCAAGCATAGTTAGGCCATCAATGCATAATGTTTTAGTCCTATTTTGAGTGCTTTTCTCCTTCTTCTACCACAGAAGTAATGAGCTCCCATAAGTGATAAAAGCATATCTATAAAATGAAGTATAAATGTATCATATGCAAGTATTGTACCATAATAATGTGTTATGTAATTAATTTGTGTATGTGTTGTGAATGAAGATAAGTTAAAACTAACAAACAAACTGTAGTAACAGAAACCAGTTAATGAAAAATTTATGATGCTATAAAAAATAAGAAATTTATGTTTGTAGTATAAGCGATGGATGGAATGTCAGCCAGAGGCATAAGCTATCATGTTATATATTGTTATAACTCAATACTTGGATGAATTTTCATTGAAAACCAAACTCTGTGTAAACGAGTGAACTTTAAAGGCAAGCAATTTATACAATGTTTTGGAGGTAGGTAGGTAGGAGATGGTGGTAAGGGTGCCTTACAGCAAGGTCTTTAGTGCCCGTGCAAAAACAGATTGAGACAAGTGTCAAGTCACTCTGCAACACACTAAAACCTCCAGTCTAAAAGTTTAGGCTAGAGACCAGACACATCACAAAACTTTAAAACCCTAATTACACTCGTCTCATCATCAGCTAAAATAGAGGGCAGATCCCCACCAAGTTTTGCTGCTGCCATTGCATTACAGTATAAAATGTACTCTGTTAAAATGTGGCTAATAGATATGTGCATACCACAAGCGTCATAAAAGAGGGGATCCTCCAGCTGTAATAGAAAGCTATGTGTGAGAGGACAGTGCCCAAGTCTAAGACAAGTGAGTGTGACTTCATCTCGCCTGAGCAACAAGCAGGAGGAATGCCATGGCTGGGTTGTTGACTTCACCAACTGCAGCTTATTGGCCGTGACTGCCAGCCATTCCTCCTCCCACAACTGCATGCACTTCCTGCATAGGATAGAAATGACAAACTGCAAGGGAATACGACACTGTGCCATGCCCTGTCCTATGCACGCCTCCTTGGCAGCCCGATCGGCCTGTTCATTGCTCCATATCCCTACATGACTGGACACCCAGCAGAATGACACCTGCTTGCCCTGCAGGTGGAGCAAGTACAGTTGGTCAAATATGAGCCTGACCAGCTCCTCAGTTGAGTACAGCTACTGCAGTGATTGTAAGGCACTAAGGGAATTGGAGCAGATGAGAAAACATTTGTCCAGAAGATGACACATCTGCTCTAGTGACTTCAGGATCGCGTGGAGCTCCACTGCAATTACTATATACTAGGCAGGAAGGCGAATCCTGGTGACACAGTCTGGGAACACCACAGAGCAGCTAAGGGAATTCCCTTGTTTGGAGCCATCAGTGTAAACAACAGTGAAACTGTGATTCATATCTAAAATGTTAAAAAACCGAGATTGGTATGTAAAATCTAGTGTACTATCCTTCTTAAAATTAGTCAACTCTAAAATAATTCTGGGTCTCTGGAGGAGCCAGGGTGAAAATCTGCTCCAACCTCGACGTAAAACATAAAGCCCGGCCATGTCCATCTCTAAAAGGCAATCCTGTGCATGAATCCCATAGGGCCTCACTGCATGTTGCCAGGTATGAAAAACCCATGCCAGTGGAAACCGAGCAACGGTGTGGTATGCAGGTGTGTGTTATGTGGACAGTCTTTTATATATCTGGTGCACCGTAAGAAGCCGTTGCCTGATGTGAAGTGGCAGTTCACCAGCCTCTGCACAGAGGCTTGGTATGGGGCTTGTTCTGAATGTCCCAATGGCCAATCAAATGCCTTCATGATACACCGTGTCCAACATTTTCAAATAAGATCATCTCACAGATCCATACACCGTGCACCCATAATCGAGCAGAGATCACACAAATGTGCTATACAACTGGAGCAGACAAGTCCTGTCTGCTCCCCATGTAGTGTGACTAAGATTATTTTAAAATACTTTCAACCTTAGACCATTTCTTTAGGTCCTTAAGATGTGGCAACCATGTAAGTTTGCTGTCAAATATAAGGCCCAGAAACCCTACTATGTCTGTAAAATTAAGAACAGCGTCCCTCATCCTCAACTTGCGAAAGTTTAAAATGGAATGAGAACGGTTCAAAAGAATACACACAGACGTCTCAGTTGGAAACTAAAAACCATCCTTCTGCGCCCATTCATCCAAATGTCAGAGTGTGAGCTGCAACTGACATGTTGTCATGGCAAGGCTGGAAGAGGAGAAAAACACACAGAAGTCATCCACAAACAAAGAACACTGGACAGGACTTTGCACTGCTGATGTAACACCATTAACAGCTATGGCAAAGACAGCCACACTTAAAACACTACCTTGAAGGGCACTGTTCTCTTGCTCAAAGGGATCAGACAGGACATCACTGACTCGGTATCAAAAATGCTGTGGTGAGAGAAAGGACGGAATAAAAATGGGAAGACAACCACAAAAACCCCAGTCATGAAGCTGCTCGAGGATAAGATGCCTTCAAGTAGTATTGTAGGCCTTCTCAATGTCAAAAAATATACTTGAAAGGTGATGCCGGTGCAGGAAAGGCTGTTGTATAGCCACCTCCAGGAGGGCCAGGTTATCAAAGGTGGAGCGATACCTCCTGAACCCACACTGAAAGTGACTAAGGAGTTGCCTGGATTCCGACATCCACACCAGGTAGTGGTTGACCATCTGCTCCAAGGACTTTCCCAGGCAGCTAATGAGGGCAGCACTGCGATAACTACTCAGGCGCATATGGTCCTTCCCTGGTTTTAAAAGAGGAATCAAAATGGCCTCATGCCATGAGTCGGGATAGTGACCTGATGCCCAAACAGCATTCAAAAGTGTGAGGAGTGTACCTTTGTTTCGGTTGGTGACATGCCGCAGCATACTATAATGGATTCCATCGTGACCATGGGATGTGTCACGAGCCGCAGACAATGCAGAATCCAGCTCCCACATGGAGAATGGGCAGTTGTAATCTTCATCAGAGGCAAACTGGAAATCCAAACTGCCCCCTCCCATCAACCGCCATATGGTGCTGGAAAGCTGGATCCTGACTGGGGGTTGCAATAACTGTGGCAAAATAGGCTGCCATCGTCTGGGCAATGTCTCGCGGATTCGTTTGGAGAGTTCCATTCCCCATTACAGCAGCCATGGGGCACCTCGCACCTCTCCCAGAAATTTGCCTGATGGTCTCCCATACAACAAAACTCTTTGTGGAATGAGTAGTGGTGTTCAAGAACTGTTGTCACAACCTCTTCTTGCTCTCTTGAATAATCCGGCAACACTTTGCCCTCGCCACCGAAAAGCCTGCAAGATTTTCCGCAGTTGGCAGACACTTGAACCTATGTAGAGCCGCATGCCTAGTCCTGATTGCAGAGTGGCATTTGTCACACCACCAAGGAACCTCTTCTGTTGTCCCGTGGACTGTGGAAAGGGTGCTGCAGCAGCATGGTGGATCATTTTGGTAATATGATCCACCCATTCCTCAACATCGGCACAATCTTCAAACTGGGCTACCTTCCCATAAAGTGTCCAATCTGCGCTATGGAGCACCCATCGCAGCGGCTTCCTGTCGGGTTCCACCCATCTGGCAAGTGGATCCAGATGGGGAAGTGATCACTGCCATGCAAATCAGTGACCACTTCCCATTGGGCCATGCGAGCAAGGGCTGGAGAGCAAAGCGAGAGACTGATGGCAGAGAATGACCCAGTTGCAATGCAAAAGTGAGTGCTCTGTCCCATATTTAGCAGATATGCAGACAATGACATGAGAAGCCTCTCAACTGTTCTCCCCCAGGGCAGGTAGTTCCAGAGGCCCAGAGTACATTGTGTGCATTAAAATCACCACAGAGGATGAACGGGTGGGACAGCTGTGTAAGTAGGTCATTGAGAGCCTCCTCATCGAGCGTATCATGTGGTGGCAAGTAAAGGCAACATATCGTCAATGGAAGATCCAAGTTCAATGATATGGCAACTGCTAGTAAATTCGGGAAATGGGAACAAAACAGAGCAGGAAGTGCTACTATGGAAATTTTGAGTAAAGACGAAGAGGTAGTGTATAAAGATCGTGACGATGTCCTCCAGAGATGGGAAGAATATATAAAAGAGCTATATGACACAAATAGCAAACCAGAAACTCTGGAACTTGAATCACACAACAGTGTAAGTGATGAAGAGAAAGGACCGACCATCATAATGGAAGAAGTAAAGTCTGCTATTGCTGCAATGAAAAATGGCAAAGCAGTAGGTACAGATACAATACCGGGAGAAATACTAAAATGCTTGAACCACAATGGAATAAGAGAAATATTGAGGTTATGTAATAAAATATATGACAGTGGTGAATGGCCTGAGGACTTTTTGACAACAGTAATGATTCCATTGCCGAAAAAACAAGGAACCAAGAAATGCAGCGAGCACAGGACAATCAGCCTCATTTCACATGCAGCCAAAGTGATGTTAAGAATAATTAATAAAAGACTTGAAAAAGTAATAGAGGAGAATCTCGGCGAGGAGCAGTTTGGCTTTAGACGGAATACGGGCACCAGAGATGCAATAGGGCTCCTACGAATCTTAGGAGAAAGGTTTATTGAAAAAGGAAGAGACCTATATATGTGCTTCATCGATTTAGAAAAGGCATTTGACAATGTGGTTTGGGACAAGCTGGCGACTATTATGAGGGAAAAGAGAGTGGACTGGAAAACCAGAAGACTTATAAACTCATTGTACCTTAATCAAAAAGTTTCAGTTAAAGTGAGAGGAGAAAGTACAAACTGGATCAGACTAGGGAAAGGAGTAAGACAAGGATGCTGTTTATCACCTACTCTTTTCAACCTGTACTTGGAAAATATGATTGACCAATGCTCATTAGATGACAAAGGAGTAGAAATTGGAGGAAGAAGAGTAGGGTGCTTGAGATTTGCTGATGACATGGTCCTTCTAGCCACAGGGGAAAAAGAATTACAGGATTTGGTGGACACCATTGCAACTAACGGAAAAAAATATGGAATGAAAATTAACACAAATAAAACAAAAGTATTGGCAATAGGAGGAAATAAGGAACTAAAAATTGTGCTGAATGGAGAAAAACTAGAACAGGTGCAAAATTTTAAGTATCTTGGAAGCAGAATAGACACCGACTGGAAGTGCACCACAGAAATTAAAACAAGGATAGCAATGGCAAAAGAGGCGTTTTATAAGAAAAGGAGAATCTTCTGCAGCGGTATGGACAGAGAACTCAGAAAGAGACTCATAAAATGTCTTGTATGGAGTGTTCTTCTATATGGCGCCGAAACATGGACTATGAGGAAAAAAGACAGAGAAAGGCTGGAGGCTTTTGAGATCTGGACATGGCGGAAGATGGAAGGAATAAGTTGGATGGACAGAGTAAAAAATGAAGAGGTACTGAGAAGAGTGGGAGAGAAAAGGCAGTTACTAGATGTAATAAAGAGAAGAAAAAGAAATTGGATTGGGCATATATTAAGAAAAAAATGACGGACTGATAAAAACAGTTTTAGAAGGTTATGTAGAAGGGAAAAGGAAGCGAGGAAGGAAGAGATTCCAGATACTGGATGACATGATGGACGGTACAACATACAGCAGCCTTAAGAAGGAAGCAATGGATCGCAGAAAATGGAGAGGCAAAGGACCTGCTAATATAGCAGATAACTGATGATGATGAGTAAATTCGTTGTAAAGGGGAGAGGGAGGAGTAGTAGTCTGTGTTGATGAAAATACCGACTCCTCCTCTAGTTCTCTCTCCACTCTGTCGTCTTCCTTGTGGTGGACATAGCTCCAAAGCTCAGAGGTATGTGATTGATGGAAAAAGGGTCTCCTGGAGACACAGCCACAGACACAGTGGTCTACTCTGAGATAGTAGACGAAGTTGCTCCACATGTGCCCTGAAGCCCTGCAAATTCCATTGAAGTATGGGAACCATCTATCGCGGGCGTAGCACCTTCATCCTGTCTCTCCGCCAGGGTGGAGAGATTGGAGCAGGTGGAGAGGCTGTCGTGGGTCGAGATGATTGCCCCACACATCCCTCATACATCATCAGCTCTGAGGAAGAGTCAGGTGAAACATCATGTAGAATCAGATTGACATGGTCGGATGGTTTACCACTTGACTTTACCTGCTTTTGCTGCTTTACAGTAGCTTTTCACAGTTTTAGGGGCTTTGCTTGAGCTGGAAGAGGAGTGGTAATGGCCTTGCTGGGCTTCTAAACAGGCTCAGGCGGTCAGGCGGTGCCTGGGGCTCACTCAAGTTGGCCACTGTATCTTTGTCTGCTGTTGTAATGGGTGGTGGGGAGGGGGGGCTACAGGCTACAGGCATTGGAACACTTGCTGCCTTGCGGATGCACTGACATGTGCAGGTGTTTGTGCCAACACTCGCCACCTCCACTTGCGTAGAGGCATCAGATTTCAGAGTAGGCTTCTGAAGAATGGATGCAAAAGACGTAGCAAACGTGGGAGGCTGCATGGACTTGCAAATATTTTTGGCCTCACCATATGGAATACGCTTAGTTGTTTTTATTTCCTGTACTTTGCATTCCTCTAGAAAGATTCTGCAGGCCCTACTCCAAACTGAGAGTTTTCCATAGCAATTGATACATTTAGCTGGAGACGAGCAACCAACTCCTTCATGAGCAGCCTTACCACAGTTTCCACATGTTGCTTCTCCTTTACACCCCGAGGGTTGTATGCCCAAAACGCTAGCATTTGAAACAGCGCATTGGGTTTGGGACATACGGCCATGCGTTTAGGCGAAGAATGCCTGCCTTGAGATCCTCTGTGAGTTTGGGGGTGTTGAAGGTAAGAATGAAGGAGTCAGATTTCACCAGATTTCCATCTACCCTTTTCATAACATCCTGAACATCAACAATTCCTCCAGAGCCCATTCACTCTTCAGTTCTTCAAGTGGTAGATCGATGAGGTCCCTACATGATACAACACCTTTGCTGAAGTTCAAAGTGCTGTGGAGCTCTGTATCAATGGCATATTCACCCAGGCACTTGGCACTCTGTAGGTTAACAGCTTGTTGGGAACTGGATATTTCAACCAACAACATCCCATTTCACAACCGGTTTACAGAATTTAAAGTCCCAGAAATTCCTTCTAAGCCCTTCCGCATAAAAAAAGGCGAGGCCTTCTCGAAACTACCTTCTTTCCTTTTTAGTAACAAAAACACATTCTGATTACCATCCTGTGCTATTTTACTCTTTAATGCTGTGTGCTGCCTTACTCTCGCATATGGAGGGCTAGCTACCCAAGCCCTCTTATTATTTGAGGTGTTAGTACCTTCCAGTGGCCCACCCATTCCACTGGGAAGAGGAAAGGAGGGTTTCAAAGGATCCATTTCAGTCTCACGAGCAGCTAGGGAAATAAGGGTCCACTTAGACAGAGCCCCGAGTGCCTGAGCAAGCCTTATACAACTGAGGTATGACAGGTTCCCCAGAGGTCACCCGCTAATGACTGTTCCACCTCAACAGCTATGCATCTCATCAGCGTGCAGCACACCTTGAGATTGAGGGATTTCTTTATAGAGGTTTATTCCATCCTCGCAATCCAGGCGGTCAAACCAAGATCCCTGTTCCCTGAGACACACAACGTTCCACCACCGCACCGCACAGTGGTTGCTGAAGCATGCCCAGAGCTTACGGTGAAGGGGGACTGGAAACATTAACCAGTCCCCACGAACCCAGGGTCGCCAAGCCCATACCCAGAAAATGTATGCGAGATGCTTATGATAGTTTCCACAATCAAACTTTGTCTCGAAACCTGGCAGAAAATCCAAAGAGATTCTGGCCATATGTGAAGTTCACCAGCAGCAAGACAGCGGCTAGACACAATCAATGCCTTCTCTGCATGATAGCAATGGAGATACTATCGAAGATAGTGCTGCCAAAGCAGAGTTACTAAATGTAGACTTCCAAGATTCCTTCACCAAAGGCGATGACATAAATATTGCAGAATTAAAATCAAGAACAGGTACCAATATGAGTAACGTAGAAGCAGATATCCTTGGAGCAGTGAAGCAACTTAAATCACTTTAAAAAAGCAAGTCTTCTGGTCCAGATTGTATACAAGTTAGATTACTTTCACAGTGTGCTGATACAATAGCTCTGTACTTAACAATCATGTACAACTGTTCACTCAATGAAAGATCCTTACCCAAAGACTGGAAAGTTGCACAGGTCGCACAAATATTCAAGAAAAGTAGTAGGAATAATCCACTAAATTACAGGCCCATATCATTAATGTTGATATGCAGCAGAATTTTGGAACATATATTGTGTTCAGACATTATGAATGACCTTGAAGAAAATGGTCTATTGACACACAGTCAATATGGAATTAGAAAACATTGTTCTTGTGAAATAAAACTAGCTCTTTACTCAGACAAAGTGTTGAGTGCTATTGACAAGGGATTTCAAATTGATCCTGTATTTCTGGATTTCTGAAGGTTTTTGACACTGTAGCACACAAGAGGCTTGTAGTGAAATTGTGTGCTTATGGAATATCATCAGTTATGTGAAAGGTCACAGTTTGTAGTAACTGACAGGAAGTCATTGAATAAAACAGAAGAGACTTCTGGTATTCCCCAAGGTAGTATTATAGGCACTTTGCTGTTCCTTATTTCTATAAACTATTTTGGAGACAACCTGAGCAGCTGCCTTAGGTTGTTTGCAGATGATGCTGTTGTTTATCAACTAGTAAAGTCATTAGAAGATCAAAACAAATTGCAAAATGGTTTAGAAAAGCTATCTGTATGGTGTGAAAATTGGCAACTGACCCTAAATAGCAAAAAGTGTGAGGTCATCCACATGAGTGCTAAAAGGAATCAATTAAGCTTCAATTACAAAATAAATCAGTCAAATCTAAAGGCCATAAATTCAACCAAATACCTAGGAATTACAATTACGAACAACTTAAATTGGAAAGAACACGCAGAATATGTTGTGGGGAAGGCTAACCAAAGACTGTGTTTTATTGGCAGGACACTTAGAAAGTGCAACAGACATCCTAAAAAGACTGCTTTCACTACATTTGTCCTGAAATGATACAGGATTTCGGGTGGACATCATTAAAACAAAGGCATTTTTCACTGTGGCAGAATCTTCTCATGAAATTGCAGTCACCAACTTTCTCCTCTGAACATGAAAATATTTTGTTGATGCCAACCTATATAGGGACAAATGATCACCATAATAAAATAAGGGAAATCAGAGTTCACACAGAAAGAAATAGGTGTTCATTTTTTCCGCACGCTATACGAGATTGGAATAATAGAGAATTGTGAATGGGGTTCAATGAACCCTCTGCCAGGCACTTAAATGTGATTTGTGGAGTATCCATATAGATGTAGATGATTCTTTTCTAAGAATAGATGAAACACTTGATACTCTATCAAATTCAACTTACCCATCCATTAACATGGCATCTAATGTAGTTTCCCCATTCTCATCTGGACTTCCACCAAAACCAACAGTTCCATCACACTGTTCTTCCTCACACACTGTGCAGCCCATTTCGACAGCATCCAGAGCAGACAATTTCTGTTGGTATATTGCTTCCCATGCTGAAAGAAAAAGAAGAACACCTAAGTAATTCGGAGAACAAGAATTACACCACTATCTCAAAGCACTTCCACATAACACTCTCTGGAAGCTCTATGTAAGAAATTGCAACCTTATGCTCTAGATTTAAACACATGGTATAATGTCATAAGGTATTAGTATAAACACACAAATTTATTCAGTGTTGCAAATTTAATTTTTAGAGCAGCTGTTGATTACCTTTACATCTTTCTCTATGAACCTAAAAGGAAAATAACAATAGTATGAAATGGAAAGTTGCTATTCATCATATAATGGAGATATTTAGTTGCAGAGAGGCACAACAAAAAGACTGTCAAAAATAAAGCTTCACACACACACACACACACACACACACACACACACACACACACACACACACACACACACACAAAAAAAAAAAAGTGGCGACTGGATGGGGGTAAGGAGGAGGCTGGGGTGGGGAGGAGGAGGGATAGTAGGGTAGGGGATGGGGGCAGTGAAGTGCTGCTGGGGAGCATGCAGGGATGAGGTGGAGAGAGGATAGGACAGCTACGTGCAGTTGAGAGGTTAGACGGAGGGTGGGGGAGAGGTGGAAAGGGGAGCGGAGGGGGGGGGGGGGGGACAGCAGAAAAGGACAGAAGTAAAAAGACTGGGTGCGATGGTGGAATGAGGGTGTTGTAGTGCTGGAATGGGAACAGGGAAGGGGCTGAATGGGTGACAACAATGACTAACGACGGTTGAGGCCAGGAGGGTTACGGGAACATAGGATATATTGCAGAGAAAGTTCCCACCTGCACAATTCAGAAAATCTGGTATTGGCGGGAAGGATCAATATGACACAGGCTGTGAAGCAGTCACTGAAATGAAGGATGTCATGTTTGGCAGCTTGCTCAGCAGCAGGGTGGTCCACTTGTTCCTTGGCCACAGTTTGTCAGTGGCCATTCATGCAGACAGACAGCTTGTTGGTTGTCTTGCCCACATAGAATGCAACACAGTGGTTGCAGCTTAGCTTGTAGATCACATGACTGGTTTCACAGGTAGCCCTGCCCTTGATGGGGTAGGTGATGTTTGTGACCAGACTGGAGTAGCTCATGGTTAGAGGATGTATGGCACAGGTCTTGCATCTAGGTCTATTACAGGGTATGAGTAATGAGGTAAGGGATTGGGGGCAGGGGTTGTGTAGGGATTGACGAGTACATTGTGTAGTTTTGGTCGAATACCATGTGCGATGAGTGGGAAGGATAGTGGGCAGGACATTTCCCCTTTCAGGGTATGTCGAGAGGTAGCCGAAACCCAGACAGAGAATGTAATTCAGTTGCTCCAGTCCTGGGTGGTACTGAGTTATGAGGAGAATGTTCCTCTGTGACCAGACAGTGGGACTTTTGGAAGTGGTGGGAGACTGGAAAGATAGGGCACAGGAGATTTGTTTTTGTACAAGGTTGGATGGATAATTACGGTCTGTGGAAGTCTCAGTGAGACCCTCGGTATATTTCGAGAGAGACCGTTCATCACTGCAGATGTGACAACCACAAGTGGCTAGGCTGTATGGAAGGGACTTCCTGGTAGGGACCGGGTGGCAACTGTCAAAGTGGAGGTAATGCTGGTGTTTAGTAGGTCTGATATGGACAGATGTACTGATGTAGCCAACTTTGAGGTGGAGGTAAACATCTAGGAAGGTGGCTTGTTGGGTTGAGTAGGACCAGGTGAAAAAAATGGGGGAGAATCTGTTGAGGTTCCGAGGAATGTGAATAGGATATCCTCACCCTCAATCCAGATCGCAAACATGTCATCAATGAATCTGAACCAGATGAGGGGTTTAAGATTCTGGAGCTTTAGGAAGAATTCCTCTAGATGGCCCGTGAATAGGTTGGCATAATTGATGCCATACAGGTGCCCATAGCAGTACCGCAGATTTGTTTGTAGGTAATGCCTTCAAACGAGAAGTAATTGTGGGTGAGGATATAGTTGGACACGACGTTTAGGAAGGAGGTGGTTGGTTTGGAATCCATCAGGACTTGGGAAAGGTAGTATTCACTAGCAGTAAGGCCACCAACATTAGGGATGTTAGTGTAAAGGGAGGTGGCGTTAACAAATTGCACTATACAGCTGCTGCCTCAAAATTAAAAGCTATGGATTCCAATTACTATTTTCTGGACAAAGATGAAATTCCCTTAATAATTTTTGGAATGGATGCATATGTCCATATAGAAAAATTCTACAGTAAACTTCAGTGACTTAACATTGACACATGATTTTTGTCAGCACTTCTTGTTGTTTTATGATTTTTTTATCTAAGTATGTTAGTTGTTAAGTAAGGCAGTTTACAATTCAAAAGTAGGCCTAAATCTAACATTGCTTTACTGGACATAGTCCTACTTACAGTAGCAACCCTTGCCAATTTCTCATAACCTGGCTAGCTTAAGGGAGAGGGAGAAAGTGGTGGAGGCAGAGAGAGGGAAGAGAGGATTCTGTAGTTTGACATGGTAACTGAATAAAAAGTCTTCTCAGAAGAAATTAATTCCTAGTGAACTGAAAAATGCACATTTTTTTGCACTACTCTATAATTAAATTCACAATTTCCAAATGATAGAGTATGCATGCACTTCTAATATTAGGTTGTCCCTCTAATTATAATCATACATTTTTTCTATGTATTTTGGGATAATTTTGGTGACTACTGCGGTATCGACAGCATCTTCATCAACTACGATACCAGTGTGCCATGCACCACTCACAGCTACACAAGATATGGCACTTTTAAATTGCCGCTGGGTAAAGCCATCCTTCGATCATTTGGTGTCTCCAATGAGGGGCACCATGCATACACACCACCAGATAGTCAAATCGCATGACATCACTGTTACAGACACTGATTGGCTGGCACACCCTCTTAAGGCCGGTATTACACTATCAAATTTCTTTGGCAAAGACATTTGACAAAGATATTGGACAAAGAAATTTGATGATGTAACAGGGAACTTTGTCAAATGTCATCAAATATTTGATCAAATCTAGGGCCTCGCTGTAGATTTGATCAAAGAAGTCACTTGTCTTCTGTTCACTGCAATGTGACATGTTACCACGTGGAGCACTGGCATTGCTGCAGCGTCTGTCATCTGTAGTGTTTTTATAAACAGTGCTGGGAAATACAATTGGTGTGTACTGACAACTACAAAATTAATAGAGACGTATAAAGCTGGTGAGGAGCACCCCGAATACAAAAATAGGTTAAGAAGATTGGAGACCTGACCCAACCCAACCCAACCCTCTCCTGTAGCAAGGAATCAAAGTGTTACACTGAGCCTGTCTTCTGCAGATATAGCAGTTCTTAAGTGAATACTGTGCTTTGTGATATGAGGATACACTTCACTGAGCACATACAGAAATGTATGCTCATCCAGTCTTAAGTAATTGATGTACGACTGGACATCCTCCACTATAAGCTCACGTAACAAGTTTTGTTTAATGCTTTTATTGTGTTGTCATAAAACCCATGGCTTCACCAAGGTACGTTTCCTTTTCTTCCCCTGCTTCTCTTCTGCAGGTGCACACAGTGCAATTGTGGTACATGCAACTGCTGCGGTTAATAACAAGTTGTTGTCAGCCATCTTGAACGTTGACAAAAAATATGACAGTGTAATACCCCTTTGTAGTGCCACGTTAAAGATCTTTGTCAAATATATTTTACTAATATTTGATCACATCTTTGATCAAATCTTTGACACAGAAATTTGATAGTGTAATACTGGCCTAACCAACTGTAGTTCACAATCACCCCCATACTGTGCATCAAAAGACTTATCAGCTTTAGTGTGGAAGACTGCAGTAAGCACAATACAGCCCATGTAGCACAACATTACTAAACATCACTAATATTCAGAGATTTATACATGTGTACCAGCATTCAAGACTATTTAGTTCTATCTAAATCATTACTATCATTGTACATAATTCATCAGCATAGAAGAACCTACAGCATTCACAATTAGTATAACTCAATTATTAATTGTACATAGTGTAAATAAACTTATTAATGTGTTACCTTTTCTGTACATGTCAGATCATATTTATTGGCCACATGAATTAACAGTACAATGGACATCAGCTGTTGATGGCAGTGCTCAATGACTTATCAGTAATATTTTCATAGTATTTGTGTGTGTAGAACTTATCTGTATTTCAATATTGTGAAAAGGAAAGTTACTACTCACCATACAGCAGAGATGCTGAGTCGCAGATAGGGGCAACAAAAAGACTGTCAGCTATCTGTGACTCAGCATCTCCATTATATGGTGAGTAGCAACTTTCTTTTTCACAATATTGTACATTCCATCCTGTATTTTCCATTGTTTGATTATCTGTATTTCGAGTATCTTAAATTTGTGTATGCAATGGCACCTTGCGGACAGAAATCCCTCAGTGCACTTATTCAGTTTCAAAGCCAATAAATTAGCTCCTTGCTCACTGCTATTGGCAGATTGATGAATGTGCAACAAACTCATCAAACCCCAATAACTGAAGCACACACTACCAATGGCCAGGTTGCACCACCTCCTCCCTGCTGCTCTTTTGATGCCAGACAAGAGGAACACACAGAGTACTGCCTGCAGCCAGAACAACAATTAACAGCATACAACATATCAAGTGAATGATAATGCTCTTATTCTTTTATGGGAGGGACTGCATATTTTCTGATTGTGTCCAAAGTTGTTCCCTCAGAGTTTTATTCCCTACCCTATGAAGACACTGTTAGCAAACTCAATGACTTCTTTGAAGCACAAATTCGTGTAGCTGCTGCTCAGTTCAAATTTTTTATATGCTTTATCATCATAATCAACCTTGTAAGGAAAGGACCACTGAACTCAAGTGCATCACTAGGAACTGCTCTCACACAGTCTCATTTCAAGACAAAATGCTTCACAATGCCATGTTTCAAAACCTTGCTGATATCAGAATACACACTGGAATTATAAAGCATCACAATTCTGGCCTCCATGACATGCTTAAAGTAACTGATGCTCAGGAAGATCAAGACTTTGTAGAACTTGACTTACTGTGCCTGCTGTTGCAATACTGACTGCACATAGCTCAAAGTGGCCACAGTGTCGAAGAGCAAACAAAAACCGCCAATACAATCAACAACATGAATATGGCATGGGACAGTCAGCCAGTTCCTCGGCTAAATCAAACCTACTGATGTCTTGTTTGAAATATTATGTAACACATGACCACGAAAACCACATGGAATATCGACACTGCCATAAATCAGGAGACATGTAGAAAGGGCACATATAAATGCAATGAAAAGTAAATCCTATTTCACGAAAATCTTGATTTGAGAAAGTGGAAATAAATATGATCTCTCATTCTGAATCTGTATTCACTCATCCTGGCAATCGACACAGGATCTATGGACAAAAGCAACATATCTGCACAATGAAATGCCCAGTGCAAAACCTGCCACACTCTACCAAGCTTTCTTCGAACAGATGTACAGCTAAATACTTCATCAGTCGCAACTTTGATGATGAAAGTCTTCCACAAGTCAGAACAGATAGGGACATTCAAATTGTTCATCTCTCTGCATATTTGCAATAAATCTACCCCATTTCAGTTAGATACTGGTGCTTCATTCACATTGATTAATCAAAATGCTTATGAGCAACTGGGACACCTTCAGCTACAAAACTCATGGTTGTACCTCACAGCCTAAAACTGCGGAAGTGTCTCTGGTTCTCAAATATGTACTTTGCAAGCAAAATATGGAAATAATACTATATCAGTGTCTTTCGCAGTAGTTCATTCACATTCTAGTCCCAATATTTTTGGCATGGATGCCTTTGAGTTATTCAGTCGCTATATTCAGGACAATGTGCACACTATTGAATGCAACATTCCCATGCCTGTATTCCAGGAATGTGTGAAAAATATGGACATCTGTTCGATGGCACAATGGGAAATGCAAAGAATGTTTGCACCTAATTATGCTCAAGGACAATGCAAAACTTAGGTTTTACTGTGCTCGTTCAATGCCCCATTCCATTCACGATGAAGTTGCTTCTGAACTCCACAAATTAGAATAAAATCGGGTTATGAAACCTGTTTCTGCAAGTCGGTGGACACCTCCCCATATGATCACAAGAAATACAAATGGGAAGATCAGACTTTGTCCCAACAGTTTAAGCTCAAACAGTGATTGATTCCTATCTGCTTCCACTTATGACTAGCTTATGGATCACCTAGCAGATGGTTGATTATTTTCAAAAATGATTTGGCCAATCCTTGTCTTCAACATCTCCTCTATGAGCTCATGCATTATTTCAAGTTTTTTTGAACAAGTGATGTCAAAAGTCCTGTCCTACTCAAATTATTTAGGTGATATCATTGTATCCACACAAATATTGGGACAGCATCTCAGAAATTTGGAATCTCTTTTTAAGGTGTTAACTGATGCAGGACTCAGGTGTAATTTACAGAAATGTTCAATTTTCAATAATGAAACAAACTTGTGGCAATTCATTGACAACACAGTGCTCATCCCTCAACTAAGAGTTTAAAAACCACACAGACCTTACCCTTACCTCCTCCTACAAATGTATGACAACTCCATGATGATCTTGGCAAATTGACATACTATAGCAAATTCGTTCCAAATACACCACAAATCACCACCCTTCTGCATTACCTATGAAGTAAAAATACTCCTTTTAAATCCTTGGACAAGGAATAACCTTTTCAGAAATTGAAACATGCATTACTTAGTCACCCACATCTTACGTATTTTGATCCATAAAAACCAGTAGTGCTTGTATCTGACAGATATTCCCATGGAATAGCGGTATTTTTATCTCACAAGGTTGGCATTCATTTCTAAAATGTTGAACAAAGCCCAAGTCAGCTACAGTCATAGGGAAAAGGAAGCTTCAACCATAATTTATAGTGACACAAGACTTCACCAAAATCTGTATGATAGAGAATTTTATCATATGACTCATCTGCCTGACTGCTCTGTCATTGGGTCAAAGGTGTATCTAATTGTACACCACAGAAGCTGCAATTTCATCACTGTTTCTTTCCAACTATCAACATGAAATTTTTTGTCACACTACAGAACAGCATGCAAACACATGTGCTCTGTCTTGCTTACTTACTGGAAATGTTCCTAATTTTACTACATCAGAATTTTCTTATCTTCAAACTGATCATTCTGATTCACAATCACTGCAAGCTTTTCCCATCAATTTTTGGAGGATTTCACAGGCTACTGAATGTTATCAGCGACTACAAGTGCCCAAATGCTACATTCAGATGGGTTAGTCTCATAATCCAGAGTCAATCTTAGATGAAGTATTTTGCCAATACAACGCACAACACAACAGCCTCTCTCTCCAGAATGATGTAATGTCACTGCATTCTCTTTATGAACAAATGCAAGTCCTGATCCCCACATCTTGGCAACAAGAGGTGTTGAAACTGTTACATAGATGTCACTGGTGAATAGTTCAAACTAGGCAGCAAGTGCATCAGCACTGTACATAGCTTGGGCTGGATAAACAAATGGAACACATGATCACCATGATCACCCATTGCCATGAAAACTGCATAACCAGGCAGCATTCCACCAAGAATTTTTCAGTTGACCTTAGCACTATGGTGGTTGGCAGCATATCCATTTTGCTTTTGCTGATCCTTTCTAGAACACAAGATGGCTCATTACTACGGATGCATAAAGCAAATATTCTTTTGTCATTCCAGTGCATTCAACTATTAGCATAAGCACTATCAAGGCACTCGCTTCAGTCTTTTGCTTAGATTTGCCACTTACAATTGTTTCAGACAACTGTCTGTAATTTCCTTTGCAAGAATTTGAACATTTTGTCAACAAAATGAAATTCAACATATCTGAATATCATCATTTTTTCCTCAACTGAATGGTGAAGGCAAACCTTTCATTTGCATTTTCAAGGCTCAGATGTCAAAACTTCACACTTTGAATTCGAAGGAAAATGTACTATTGTTTTTCAGCACCTATCACACTATGGCTGCTCACAATACTCTGCCACAGAACTCTTATATAGTCATCACCACTGCACTCTGCTGCATCTCTTTCACCCTCGCCACTCTGTTTCCAATGTTGACTTCAAATCAAAATTCCACATGAAGGAAAAGTTTTCTATTGTGTCTATAACAAGCCTCACAACTGGTAATCTGACATCATGCCTCACATGTCTGGCCACGCTCGTTATATCAGTCACAGCGCATCTGGCATCCATCGGTTGCACCATGACCGACTTTGTTTCCATGATTATAGTGATCCTCTCCCAGTTCTCTGTCATGCTACCTGCAACCCAGCCTGTTGCCCCTAAGCAGCACTTGCTGATGCTTCACATCTGGGTGCTTGAGTATTCAGACGACTCTGCCATGGAGATCAAGCCATGCCCACTATTGCAGCCACTGCTGCAGGCACCACACCCATCGCCATTTGTAGCAATGGCAGCCACAGTCATTGAACCTGCACCAGCTGTACCATTTTCTACACTATTAGCAGTGCCAACGCTGCACTTACCTGTGCTGTTGGATGGACATCCTACCTTCAGCTTTTTGGCAGATGTTCCCATTGGTTCACAAGATAAATGTTGGGACATGGGTTAGCTGGTGCCATCTGGCATCATACCACAGCCAACACCATTAGTAGCAGTATCCTTGTGTGCCCCCCCCCCCCCCCCCCTCCCTCTCCAACCCATCATCACCCACACTCTCACTAAAATGACAATGGTGCAGAATTTGGGGAGGAGGGAATGTAATATCAATAGCATCTTCAGCAACCACACCCAATACACTGTACACCACTCACACCAAGTCAAGAAATTACACTTTTAAATCTCCAACCATCGTGTCATCAGGCAAGGCTGCCCTTACATTGCTCACCATCTCCGGCAAGGGGCACCACTCCTACCAACCACCAGAGG
Organism: Schistocerca serialis cubense; assembly: GCF_023864345.2. Lineage (NCBI taxonomy): Eukaryota > Metazoa > Arthropoda > Insecta > Orthoptera > Acrididae > Schistocerca > Schistocerca serialis. The sequence goes on along the minus strand of NC_064644.1, from coordinate 598,198,887 downwards.
ATGCAAATCCACATTACCTCATTGCAAGCGGTGCACATAGGCCAGTCCATCCCTTTAAGCAACCGTAATTCAGAGTTCACCCAATACCGTGCACCTATAGGCTTACCAATATTAATGTGGAAGACTGCAGTGAGGACAATGCTTCAAATGTAGCATGACAGGACTATACACTACTAATACTCAGTGACTTCTATAAGTGTGTCAGCATTCAAGACTATTTGGTTGTATCCAGAAAATTACTATCATTGTGTATAACTCAGCAGAACAGAAGACCCTACAGCAATCAAAGCACGTATAACTCAACTGTTTAGTGCAGGCAGCATAAATAAACTCATTTATGTGTTATGTTTCTGCCCCCTCCCCCCCCCCCCTTCCCAATGAACCACGCGTCTTGCCGTTGGTGGGGTGGCTTGTGTGCCTCTGTGATATGGATAGCCGTACCATAAAAGCAACCACAATGGAGGGGTAATTGTTGAGAGGCCAGACAAACTTGTGGTTCCTGAAGAGGGGCAGCAGCCTTTTCAGTAATTGCAAGGCCAACAGTCTGGATGAGTGACTGATTTCACTTTGTAACACCAACCCAAATGGCCTTGCTGCACTGGTACTGCGAACACTTGAAAGCAAGGGGAAACTACAGCCATAATTTTTCCAGAGGACATGCAGTTCTACTATATGGCTAAATGATGATGGTATCCTCATGGGTAAAATATTCCAGAGGTAAAATAGTCCCCCATGTGGAACTGCAGGCAAGGACTACTCAGAAGGAGGCAGGATGTCAAATCAAACAACTTTCAGCCATTTAATTTCCAAACTGTTATTTGATTTGGCGACCAGTTTTGGCAATTTACTACACCACCTTCAGGCCTCCTCACAGACGTGCAGGAAGATTTCAACCTCAGTTCCAGTCAAAGTAGGGGCCACCATTCAAATACTGGTATCTGTAGATTTCTGGTCGATACAATGGTTACTTCAACCATCATCTGCCGACTGTAGTAAATCGCTGATACTGGTAGCCAAATAAAATAACAGTTTGGCAATTAGATGGCTGAAAGGTGTTCGGTTTGACATCCTGTATCGAACAGTTGAGTCCCACAATCATCTCTGAAAAGATGGACATACATAGGCTAATCAGGAGGATGTAGTCATCAGGTGAAACAAAACTGGCATTCTACAGACCAGACCATCGAATATTAGAGCTCCTAACTGGGCAGGTAAGTTAGAAAATTTAAAAAGGAAAATGGCTGGGTTGAAGTTAGATAGTGGAAATTAGTGAAGTTTGGTAGTAGAAGAAACAGTACTTCTGGTGAGATGAATACAAGGTTATAAATACAAATAGGGGTAATACATGAGTGGGTTTAATAATTAATAAGAAAATAGGAATGCGGGTAAGCTACTATGAACAGCATAGTGAGCACATTATCATAGCCAACATAGAAACAAAGCCCACACCCACACCTACCACAGTAGTACACGCTTATACGCCAACTAGCTCCGTAGATGGTGAAGAAATTGAAGAAATGTATGATTAGATAAAAGATATTATTCAGGTAGTTAAAGGAGATGAAAATTTAATTGTGATGAAAGACTGAAATTCGACAGTAGGAAAAGGAAGAGAAGAAAATATAGTAGGCAAATACGGACTGGGGGAAAGGAATGAAACAGGAAGCGCATGGTAGAATTTCACACAGAGCATAATTTAATCATTGCAAACACTTGGTTTAAGAATTATGGAAGAAGGCTGTATACATGGAAGAGACCCTGAGATACTGGAAGGTTTCAGACTGATTATATAATGGTTAGACAGAGATCTAGGAACCAAATCTTAAATTTTAAGACATTTCCAAGGGCAGATGTGGATTCTGACTACAGTTTATTGGTTATGAGCTGTAGATTAAAACTGAAGAAACTGGAAAAATCATATGGTACCGGGACGCTGTTAAGAGTTTTGGAAGGAGCATTAGAACAGGGGAGAGGAATACAGAGAAGATGAATGGATACCTTTACGGGATGAAATAGTGAAGGCAGCAGAGAATCAAATAGGTAAAAAGACAAGGCCTACTAGAAAAACTCGGGTAACTTAAGAGATATTTAATTTAACTGATGAAAGGTGAAAATTAAAAAATGCAGCAAATGAAGCAAGTGAAAGGTGATACAAACGTTTAAAAAATTAAACTGACAGGAAGTGCAAAATGGCTAATCAGAAATGGCTAGAGGACAAATGTAAGGATCTACAAGCATATTTCACTAGGGGAAAGATAAATACTGCCTACGGGAAAATTAAAGAGGCCTTTGGGAAAAAGGAAAGCAGCTGTACGAATATCAGGAGATCAGATGGAAAACCAGTCCCAAGCAATGAAGGGAAAGCTGAAAGGTGGAAGGAGTACACAGAGGTTCTATACAAGGGAGATGAACTTGAAGGAAATATTAAAGAAAGGTAACTGGGTGTAGATGAGGATGAGAAGGGCGATGTGATACTGCAAGAAGAATTTGACAGAGCTCTGAAAGATCTAAGCCAAAACAAGGCCCCCGGGGTAGACACTATTCTGTCAGAACTAATGATAGCCCTGGGAGAGCCAGCCATGATAAAACTCTTCCATCTGGTGTGCAAGATGTATGAGACAGGTGAAATACCCTCAGACTTTACAAAGATTGTACTAATTCCAGTTATAAAGAAAGCAGTTGCTGACAGGTGTGGAAATTATCGAACTATCACTTTAATAAGTCATAGTTACAAAATACTAACACGAATTCATTACAGAAGGAGAAGGAGAAGAAGAAGAAGAATGAAAAAACTGATGGAAGCCAACCTCAGGAAAGATCAGTAAGAATTCCAGATAAATGTAGGAACACACAAGGCAATACTGACCCTACACCTTATCTTAGAAGATAGGTTAAGAAAAGGTATACATACGTTTGTGGCATTTGTAAACTTAAGAGAAAGCTTTTGACAATGCTGACTGAAATACTCTCTTCGAAATTCTGAAGGTACCAGGATAAACTACAGGGAGTGAAAGGCTATTTACAAACTGTACAGAAACCAGACAGCAGTTATAAAGAGTTGAGGGGCATGAAAGGGAAGCAGTAGTAGAGAAGGGTGTGATACAGGGTTGTATCCCATCCCTGATGATGTTTATTCTGTACATTGAAGCAGTAGGAAAAACCAAAGAAAAATCTGGAGTAGGAATTAAAGTTCGGGGAGAAGTATCAGACAGAATTTTGTGAACAGCTTAAAATCAATTCAAAAGAACATTGGGTTATTATAACAAATGAGGTTTACTCACATGGAATGTTTTATTCTGATGAAAGTTTTAGTCATTTTGATTTAACATTTGCACTGAAGGAAAGAATATTTGTAGTCTGTGTAAGAAAAGTTTTGTTTACTCTTGCTCAATAGGTAAACAGTTTTGATTTAACATTAGGCTTAAAGAAGAAAATAACTAAGATGTAACAGCAGCATTAAGTACAATCATGGGAATGAAATGGAAAAGGTAGCAAAGAAGGTATTACTGAAAAGACCAAAAGAGCTCCTGATACAGTAATGTGTCCCAGAAAAGCAACAGTAACGCAACTAGATTCTGCCTCTTACAGAAAATTCAAAGACTTTTTCATATCTTGATAATTATGATTTTTGAACTTTATGAGAGGTTTACAGTTGAACAGATTAAACAACATCGGGGATGGGCTACAACCTTGTCTCACTCCCATCTCTACCACTGCTTCCCTTTCATGCCCCTCAACTAATAACTGCTGTTTGGTTTCTATACAATTTGTAACTAGCCTTTCAGTCCCTGTCCGAAAACTTCTGAAACTTTTTCCACAAAATTTTTCTATGCTTACCTTTTACTTATTGTGCATTGTCTCCTTCGAACTACTCTCCTCCACAATTGATACATCGCTCCCAGCACTCTTTTCACTTTTGGAAGCAGCGAGCAAATTTTCTTTTATCTCATCTATTGTTGCAAATCTTCGTCCTTTCACTTTCAATGGTGTTTTCAACTTTGGAAACAGATAAAAGTCCGCAGAAGCCACGTCTAGGGTGTACAGAAGATGAGGCAGCGACATGATTTCATGTTGGATGATGCATCAGGATTTAATGATACGATCCTACTGAAATATTACATTCTTCTGCAATCTATCAGACAATCAGTCATCGATTGGCATGCACAATTTCACTGACGTTCCTTATATGAGCATCGTCGATAGATGTCAAAGGGCATCCTGAACGAGGGTCATATTTAATTTCCATCCATTCACTTTTAAAAAATGTGAACCATTCGTAACACCGACTACAGCTCAGGCACTCATCGCTGTACACTTCCTGTGTCATTTGGGGTACCTCTGTAAAGGTTTTTGTAAGTTTCACACAAAATTTAATGCAGACGCATTGCTCCTTGTAATCTATTCCCTCCTTCCTACATCCATCTATTGTCCACATTAAAGTCTTTTATGATGATTTGAGAGGAGCAAAGATTACAATGAACTTTGAAGTTTATTAGCTTGTCATGCTGAGATGGTTCCAGTTCTTCTTGTCTAGGGGTCTGATTCTTGAAAATACACTACTGGCCATTAAAATTACTACACCACGAAGATGACGTGCTACAGACACGAAATTTAACCGACAGGAAGAAGATGCTGTGATATGCAAATGATTAGCTTTTCGGAGCATTCACACAAGGTTGGCGCCGGTGGCGATACCTACAACGTGCTGACATGAGGAAAGTTTCCAACCAATTTCTCATACACAAACAGCAGTTGACCGGCATTGCCTGGTGAAACGCTGTTGTGATGTCTCGTGTAAGGAGGAGAAATGCGTACCATCACGTTTCCGACTTTGATAAAGGTCGGATTGTAGCCTATCGCAATTGCGGTTTATCGTATCGCGACATTGCTGCTCACGTTGGTTGAGATCAAATGATTGTTAGCAGAATATGGAATCGATGGGTTCAGGAAGGTAATACGGAACACCGTGCTGGATCCCAATGGCCTCGTATCACTAGCAGTCGAGATGACAGGCATCTTACCTGCATGGCTGTAACGGATCGTGCAACCATATCTCAATCCCTGAGTCAACAGATGGGGACATTTGCAAGACAACAACCATCTGCACGAACAGTACGACGACGTTTGTAGCAGCATGGACTATCAGCTTGGAGACCATGGCTGCAGTTACCCTTGATGCTGCATCACAGACAGGAGTGCCTGCGATGGTGTACTCAATGATGAACCTGGGTGTACGAATGGCAAAATGTCATTTTTTTCGGATGAATCCAGGTTCTGTTTACAGCATCATGATGGTTGCATTCGTGTTTAGCGACAATGCGGTGAACGCACATTGGAAGCGTGTATTCATCATTGTCATACTGGCGTATCACCCGGCGTGATGGTATGGGGTGCCATTGGTTACATGTCTCAGCCACCTTTTGTTCGCATTGACGGCACTTTGAACAGTGGATGTTACATTTCAGATGTGTTACGACCCGTGGCTCTACCCTTCATTTGATCCCTGCAAAACCCTACATTTCAGCAGGATAATGCACGACTGCATGTAGCATGTCCTGTACGGGCCTTTCTGGATGCAGAAAATATTCGACTGCTGCCCTGGCCAGCACATTCTCCAGATCTCTCACCAACTGAAAACGTCTGGTCAATGGTGGCCGAGCAACTGGCTCATCACAATACGTCAGTCACTACTCTTGATGAACTGTGGTATCGTGTTGAAGCTGCATGGGCAGCTGTACTTGTACACACCATCCAAGCTCTGTTTGACTCAATGCCCAGGCGTATCAAGACCGTTATTACGGCCAGAGATGGTTGTTCTGGGTACTGATTTCTCAGGATCCATGCACCCAAATTACCTGAAAATGTAATCACATGTCAGTTCTAGTATAATATATTTGTCCAATGAATACCTGTTTATCATCTGCATTTCTTCTTGGTGTAGCAATTTTAATGGCCAGTAGTGTATATTTCCTCACATTTTTGTGTATCGTACAGTATTTTGATTTTTCACATTTCAAAACCTGAAGTTACATTGTTTGCACAAAAAATATGTTCAATCACATCAGAGGTGTGCCTACGTCTCCCACACACTGTGGAAATAACCTTATTCCAAAGGGTTTAAAATTTTTCATAACAACTGAATTCCTACTAGTTTTATTTACATTATTAATTTCAATTATTATTTAATAAATGAATCCAGAAATAGACATAGTAAATGGTACAGGATTGCATAATAAACAATAGAAATTTTAAGTGTAACAATAATTTGCAATTTCAAATTTTCTAAAAAAAAATTATTTTAACTGTACATTCAGAGCTAGTACTTATCGATTGTAACATTGAGACTAAAATTTTTTTCATAAAGTAATTCCTTTTCGTAAATTGTAGTTTTAAGTTTAACATACTGCGTATAAAAATATATCTAAAAACAAAGATGATTCGACTTTCCAAACGAAAGCGCTGGCATGTTGATAGACACACAAACAAACACAAACATACACACAAAATTCAAGGTCTCGCAACCAATGGTTGCTTCATCAGGAAAGAGGGAAGGAGAGGGCAAGACAAAAGGATGTGGGTTTTAAGGGAGAGGGTAAGGAGTCATTCCAATCCCGGGAGCGGAAAGACTTACCTTAGGGGGAAAAAAGGACAGGCATACACACACACACACACACACACACACACACACACACACACACACACACACACACATATCCTTCCGCACATACACAGACACAAGCAGACATGTGTAAAGGCAAAGAGTTTGGGCAGAGATGTCAGTCGAGGCGGAAGTACAGAGGAAAAGATGTTGTTGAATGACAGGTGAGGTATGAGCGGCGGCAACTTGAAATTAGCGGAGGTTGAGGCCTGGTGGGTAACGAGAAGAGAGAATATACTGAAGGGCAAGTTCCCATCTCCAGAGTTCTGCCCTACCTTCTACCTTGTTCCTAAAATTCACAAACCCAATCATCCCGGCCGCCCCATTGTAGCTGGTTACCAAGCCCCCACAGAATGTATCTCTGCTTACGTAGATCAACACCTTCAAACCATTACATGCAGTCTCCCATCCTTCATCAAAGACACCAACCACTTTCTCGAACGCCTGGAATCCTTACCCAATCTGTTACCCCCAGAAACCATCCTTGTAACCATTGATGCCACTTCCTTATACACAAATATTCCGCACCTCCAGGGCCTCGCTGTGATGGAGCACTTCCTTTCACGCCGACCACCTGCCACCTTACCTAAAACATGTTTCCTCATTACCTTAGCCAGCTTCATCCTGACTCATAACTTCTCCACTTTCGAAGGCCAGACATACCAACAATTAAAGGGGACAGCCATGGGTACCAGGATGGCCCCCTCGTACGCCAACCTATTTATGGGTCGCTTAGAGGAAGCCTTCTTGGTTACCCAGGCCTGCCAACCCAAAGTTTGGTACAGATTTATTGATGACATCTTCATGATCTGGACTCACAGTGAAGAAGAACTCCAGAATTTCCTCTCCATCCTCAACTCCTTTGGTTCCATCAGATTCACCTGGTCCTACTCCAAATCCCAGCCACTTTCCTTGACATTGACCTCCATCTGTTCAATAGCCAGCTTCACACGTCCGTCCACATCAAACCCACCAACAAGCAACAGTACCTCCATTATGACAGCTGCCACCCATTCCACATCAAACAGTCCCTTCCCTACAGCCTAGGTCTTCATGGCAAACAAATCTGCTCCAGTCCGGAATCCCTGAACCATTACACCAACAACCTGAAAACTTTCGCATCCTGCAACTACCCTCCCGACCTGGTACAGAAGCAAATTACCAGAGCCACTTCCTCATCCCCTCAAACCCAGAACCTCCCACAAAAGAACCCCAAAAGTGCCCCACTTGTGACAGGATACTTTCCGGGACTGGATCAGACTCTGAATGCGGCTCTCCAGCAGGGATACGACATCCTCAAATCCTGCCCTGAAATGAGATCCATCCTTCATGAAATCCTCCCCACTCCACCAAGAGTGTCTTTCCGCCATCCACATAACCTTCGTAACCTCTTGGTTCATCCCTATGAAATCCCCAAACCACCTTCCCTACCCTCTGGCTCCTACCCTTGTAACCGCCCCCAGTGTAAAACCTGTCCCATGCACCCTCCCACCACCACCTACTCCAGTCCTGTAACCCAGAAGGTGTACACGATCAAAGGCAGAGCCACGTGTGAAAGCACCCACGTGATTTACCAACTGACCTGCCTACACTGTGAAGCTTTCTATGTGGGAATGACCAGCAACAAACTGTCCATTCGCATGAATGGACACAGGCAGACAGTGTTTGTTGGTAATGAGGATCACCCTGTGGCTAAACATGTCTTGGTGCAGGGCCAGCACATCTTGGCACAGTGTTACACCGTCCGGATTATCTGGATACTTCCCACTAACACCAACCTGTCAGAACTCTGGAAATGGGAACTTGCCCTTCAGTATATTCTCTCTTCTCGTTACCCACCAGGCCTCAACCTCTGCTAATTTCAAGTTGCCGCCACTCATAGCTCACCTGTCATTCAACAACATCTTTTCCTCTGTACTTCCGCCTCGACTGACATCTCTGCCCAAACTCTTTGCCTTTACAAATGTCTGCTTGTGTCTCTCTCTCTCTCTCTCTCTCTCTCTCTCTCTCTCTCTCTCTCTCTGTGTGTGTGTGTGTGTGTGTGTGTGTCTATATATATATATATATATATATATATATATATATATATATATATATATATACACACCTGTCCTTTTTTCCCCCTAAGGTAAGTCTTTCCGCTCCCGGGACTGGAATGACTCCTTACCCTCTCCCTTAAAACCCACATCCTTTCGTCTTGCCCTCTCCTTCCCTCTATCCTGATGAAGCAACCGTTGGTTGCGAAAGCTTGAATTTTGTGTGTATGTTTGTGTGTCTATCAACATGCCAACGCTTTTGTTTGGTAAGTCACATCATCTTTGTTTTTAGATATATTTTTCCCACGTGGAATGTTTCCCTCTATTATATTCATACTGTGTATAAAATTATATGAAAGTTTTCAGAAAAGCAATTGAGATAATATTGACCTGTCCAAAATTTGAAAAATAATACTGGTATTGACAACTAGTGTTGAGGAAAAGTAATGCTAGAGGAGGATGTTCCACTACATCCTCTAACTCAGCCATTTCAAAATTCACTAACGGTGTGACACAACATTCTACTCAATACAGCACTGAACAATAACTAACAGAGTACAACAATGAAACTTCCAGCAGTTACATGTCAAACACAGGTGTGTGTGCAGGGATACAAATCACATTTTGCTCCAACACACCATTGCTGCAAAATTACAAAAGTTCAAAAAAATTCCTGAACAGACCTCGTATGCATTCTAAACATTTAATAATTATTTAATTATAGTGTAATCCAGGCTGAAACTTTAATGTAGAACTGTGATTGGTAGATGCTTTTGCCTAGATTTAGTGCTTAGTATTGACGACTTGGACTGTATTTTAGAATGATTAATTACAGAAAATTTAATACGCTGAGATTATCTTGTGAGGCCTTGAGTGAAGTCTCACAGAGTGTGAGTGAAAACTTTGATTTCTGCAATGTCTGAGAGTTCAAATTTTTCAGCCATAAGTAGAACATCATTTGTGGCAGTGTAGTGAAACATTTCTGTTTATTCGTTGATGCAGGTAGGAATGATTGTATTTTCTTGTAGGTGCATTGCAAGGTACTGATCTTGCTTTGGCACCTCACTCTTCAGATAACACTACAGGTGTACAACATATTTCCAATCTGTTTAGGTTTTGAGAAAGTTTTGTGGGTGAATTTTGTCTCTGTTTGAAAAATACTTTGCTGATCTGAGTTGGAATATGCAGTCTAATGTTTTTGATTCAAAATATTACTTAAAGATTATGCATTGGATGTGCTTGTATTTCATCCTGTTTTGTTTGATAAACCGTATATGGAAATGGATATTTTGTACTATTTGGGTTGTTATGCTTCCTAACTGAAGGTTAGCTACATTTGAAAAATTTAATACTATTTTGGAATGAAGTGTAAATATTAATGTTTGAGATTTGAAAACGTCGTGAAAAATTGATTTCACTAAATGCATTTAGGAGTTTCTGTGCTGTCTAGTTAAACAGAAAAATTTATATCTGATTATGAAGCTATTTTGGGAATGGCACACCAATTTTGTAAAAATTTTTATCTGTTTGGAAATGTTACCAGAAGAATAGCTCAAGCTTGTTACACATTGTCAGGAGTTTACAGTAAGTATTTAAGTTGTTCTGAGAAGTTTGAACACAGTTAAGGACATTGAACTGGAAATTTAAAGCAGAAATTTTATGTTTACTAAAAATTTATTTGTGTATTATCCTAATAACATTTTTCTTCAAAAATGTTGTCTAAGAACGGATAGTGTGTTTTAAACGACACATGTAAGAAAATTTTTGAAAAAAAGAAATCATGTGTGGTACATGTCTTGATGGTGAAAGTATATTATTTTATCCAGATGACTTGGAATTGTTACGGCTCACATCTGCATCATTAAATTATTACAATAACACTTCTTACTTACTACTGTTCTTACATAAAATCAAAGAGTTTTTGATTTTTTGGTGACAGTTCATGATTATTTAGATAGTCTTTCTGCCCCTCACAAAACTAAGTTTTCTGCAGTAACTCCAGTACCTGGCTGTTTCCTGGCACACCTCAATATAAAGGATTATCACTTGGTGAACGAAGTCTTTTCAGTGACATATTTTAAGTATCAGAACCTTCTAAACCACAGCAAAATGATTCATAGTGAAAAGCAAGCATGCAGTAGAAACCACACACAATGCATATTGTTTATGTTCACATAAAACATAGCCAACAATGTGGGAGCTTCATCATCATGGGACGTCATGATTACTGTGTTGATTGATTCACCATCCCAAGCCTAGTGCCTTGTGCCTCTTGCTCTTCACTTAAACTGTTATGCTGCAGATTAGAAATGTATATGTCAAGTTTAAAGATTCAATGGCTTGGGTATACATTAAAGAGCTGCACACTTCCTTCACCATCTTTCCACAGTTCCTGTCCCATTACTTCCAGACTCCTTGTTGGTCACTATGGATGTGACGTCTTTATACACCAAGATCTTCCATGCTCATGGCCATGCTGCCACAGAAGACTACCTTTCTAAACATCCTCCTGACAAAGCTCACCTCCCCTTTCCTAATCCTCCAAGTCAACCACTTCCTGCCCCACTATTATTTCATTTTCAAAGGCTAAATCTACAAACAAGTCTTCAATACTGCCATGGGTACTCACATGGTACAATAATCTCAATACCTACTTCCAAGTCCACTTCACCTTGTCCTCCTCAAATCAATGAGCCACCTTTTGGATGTCTATCTCCATGTCTCAGGGGGGTTTATAAATACACCTATTCATATCAAATGCACCTATCATCAACACTACCTCCACTCTGGCACCTGTCAGCTATTCCACATCAAAAAGTCTTATCCTTACAGCCTCGCCAACCCACTGGCACTGCATCTGCAGTGGAAAGCAGGAGTTTCTGAAATATACTGATAATCTTATCACAGTCTTTACTGACATACAGTACCATCCCTAAACTGATCCCCCATGCCACATCCTCCTCTGACTCCAATACCCTGGCAACCAGTCACCAACCAGAACTCCTCTGATCACCCAGTATCATCCTGGCCTTGACAATTTCAACTACTCCTTTCCCAGGGCTGCGACTACCTCTCATCGCATCCCGAGATGATTGATATCCTGTGCATCCCAACATAAATGACTTCAACAACTGCTTCACTATGAGAGCCATTTGGATACTGCCTTCCACCGCTAGTTTCTCTGAACAACACAGATGGGAGTTTCCACTCCAGCATATCATGCACTAACAATTCCCCTTGCCTAACTCCCGACTAATCTGTTTACCATTGCATCAACTTATCTTTTCCATTCCCTCTTTCATCCACACCATTCTTTCCCCATTCAGGTTGTGTACTGCCTTCTCTACACCCCCCCCCCCCCCCCCCCGTGGTCTCTCTCTCTCTCTCTCTCTCTCTCTCTCTCTCTCTGTGTGTGTGTGTATGTGTGTGTGTGTGTGTGTGTGTGTGTGTTACTTCAGGCCCGGGTTCAATTCCCGGATGCGTCAGGGATTTTCTCCACTCAGGGACTGGGTGTTGTGTTGTCTTCTTCATCATTTCATCCCAATCTGGTGCGCAGGTCGCCCAATGTGGTGTCGAATGTAATAAGACCTGCACCAAGGCGGCCGGACCTGCCCTGTGACTTACCCTCTCCCTCGCCTCCCTACCTTTCCCCATCTTCGAGAGATGACGGAGACGGAGAGGGAGAGGGAGAGGGAGTTTGTACTTTTGCTAGAGAAAGAGCAAGAGCTCAAAAGTTAGTGTGAATACTGTTTCTTGTTACATGTTTCTATGTGCCACAAATTAGGCACCTATAGGTGAGTGGTTCCCTTTTCTTCATTTTGCACATTATTCCATCCAGAAACTTTTATTGTTGTTGTAAATAGTAGTGCATTATTTTACTTACATCCAAACATAAAAATGTGTAAAAAGGAATTATTTCAAAATAAGAATCAAACCATTAAAAGTTGTGTTGAACATGCCTTGCTTTAATTATGATAAAACTTCTAAAATTGTTATTGTTATTGTTATCATCATCATCATCATCATCATCATCATCATCATCATTATTATTATTATTATTCAAATTTAGAAATGCTATGATCTTAATGCTCTGCTTGGTACTGTAATGGTGTGTTCTATTCTATTATGTGTAAAGTTCAGGTGCTTCACTACTATATTTTTGGAAGCTATTATGGAAACAATAAAATCCATACATGATGAAGATCTGTGATATTTTATTTCTAATGTTTAATCACAGTAACTAAAAATCTTGATTCTTCATGGTAAAGCTGGAACATATTCTGAATTTGAGGCACATTAAAGGATAATTTGAGAAGACAAGGTAAAGGAAATAAGTCAAGTAACTTATTTAAGCTTAAATAGTGCTTTTTAACCACATGGACTAATTGGCCACATCTTTCTATTTTATAATTTGCAGCTCTGCTTAATGTGTGCCATTTGCTGGACAAATCAAAATTTTAATTTTCAAAATATCTTCACTCGAAATAGGAGATTAGAAACTACAGTGCAAAGTGGTATCACCACACCCAATACAAGCTTGCCAGTCATGACAAACTTATTAAATTTTCATATTAAATAATTCATACAGATGTCTGTGCAACCAATGGCATACCTCTGAATCAGAATGGGACTTTGTGCCCTCACTAAACCAATTTGGCTGGCTCAAACATATGGAAATCGCTCAGAAAGAGGATTGGTGAGTACAGTAGATGTGGCACAGTCAAAACTTTAGGTCGGGGATAGCTGTAATTGTTGCATGTATCATGGGGGCTGCACACTTTCATATTCTGAACAATGATTCCCAATGTGTGAGCTGAAAAAATGCATAAATTGTATCAAAGCTCTGCTAACAGAAATCATAAATGAATCCTTCAAAACTGGTTAATTCCCTTACTATCTAAAGCATGCAAAAATTTTACCAGTTCACAAAAAAGGTGATGTAGAAACCATTGAGAACTACAGACCAATGGCCCTATTGTCATTCTTTTCCAAAGTGATAGAGACTACAATGAAAAACAGGCTTATGAGCTATCTAAGCAAATACAACCTCCTCTGGAATGACCAGTATGGTTTCAGGCCTGGCAGAGACACAGAATTCACAATAGCGCAATTCACCAAAACAGTTTTAGAAGCACTAGATGAGAATAGCTATGTAACTGGCCTTTTCCTAGACCTGTCTAAGGCGTTTGATACAGCTGACTACCAGAAACTGTTGCAAAAGTTAGAGACACTAGGAGTACGGAGCGTGGTCAACAAATGGTTTCATTCATATCTAGAAAACAGAGTACGGTCAGTAGAGATTACACATGTCTCCAGTGGATCAAAGTACATTGGGAAACATATATCGGATCCACAATATATCAATATTGGAGTCCCTCATGGAAGTTTGCTGGGCCCAGTATTGTTTCTGGAATATATAAATGATTTACTCCAACATTTCAGCCATGGAGAGAAGATATTGTTTGCTGATGACAACATATTAATCACCAGTAAGACACCAGCACAAATGCTGGAAAATTCTACTGAAGTGCTGAGGGATGCCTACAAATGGTTACAGGAAAACAAAGTAACCCTCAACATAAAGAGAATACAATATGCTTTAGAATAAATAGGAAACAGAGCCGCTTAAATTTAAAACTAGATAACATGCCCACAGATGATTTACCTACAACAAAATTCTTAGGGTAGCACATTGACAGCCAAATGAAGTGGAATGAACATGCTATGAAATTCTCCATAAAGATATCCACAACATGTTATGCACTTAGAGTCCTTGCATCCGCATGCAGTGATTCATGTCTGAGAACTGTATACTTTAGTTATGTTCATTCAGTAATCAGTTATGGTATAATTTTCTGCAGAAACACTGCTCAGAATTCACAAACAGTATTTAAAATGCAAAGGAGAGCAGTAAGAATTATAATGAAACGCAGTAAGTGGGACCACTGCAGAGAATTTTTAAAACGTTAGAAATTGTAACTGTTCCTTGTGAATTTATATTCCAAACCATAGTGTATATCCAGAAAAATATAGAAAATTATAGTATACATAGCAGTCACTGTCTTCACCTAGACGGGAAAAATAAACATAAGACTCAAAATAGTTTCTTGTACGAAGGTGTAAAACTGTATAATAAACTGCTGCAGAAAATAAAAGAAACAGATAAAATGCACTGCTTTAGGAAAAATCTTAAATTGTATTTGCAGGAACACTGTTTTTGCACTATAAGTGAATTCCTTTGTAAACATGATTATAAATAACTTATGTCTCACAATGTTTAATTACTTGTAATGAAAAACTGTATAAATATGTGAATGTACACAAACTGACAACATACATATATTTTAAAATGTCTATGGATCTCTATCTCTCTCCTGACACAGATGATCTCTGCTCTGTGTCAGATAGAACGCTGATAGTATTGCTGCGCATGCATCAGTCATGGTGGCAGGGCCACACCATACATCGGCAGCACACTCGCTGGTGGAACTGCAAGGATCAGCTGTCTTGTCACTCGCCACCGGGTGGTGTGGACCTGTCACCATGACTTTGACACATGCACGACAATACTATCAGCGTGCTATATAAAGTGGAGTGGAGAACGTCTTCGTCAGTCTTCGATGACTCACCTGAAGATGACTGGCAGGTGTCCAGTTGAAATATCATGGAACGAAGTTTACGCCAACCGGCTACAGTCTCAAATTCGCTTCAAAAACTTAATTCGCTGGGAAAAATTTTACATTTCCAAATTTGATGAGAGTTATTCACCATGAAACAATCAATATGCACAGGTCCTACTTCGAGATATATCGAATGCAGAGGGAGGTGCACAAGGATTCAGTAATATTTTATTTCAGGAACAACATACAATCAGGAATTTTTATAAAAACATTAATGTTTAATTATTGCAAGCTTCACAAGTTGATTTTCTATTGTTTTCATGCACAAAGAGCACATACACATTGTGGTAGCTTGTATATGTGGATTCTGGATAGCATATTTGTGCGGAAATGACATTTATTGGACTAAAATGGTTTGCAGCTTTCAGGGATAGCTTGTATATTAGAGAAGAAAGACAGAAATTCAGCACATCAACAACAAAAAAGTGTGGGTCCGAAAAATGTCATTACATGGCACCTAAGGGGAATTTCACACACTATACAAGGAACTTGCGGAAGAGGAATCTGCATTTTATATTTTAGAAATTCAGAATGTTATTTTTCCATTTTTTAATGTCAAACTGCACCCAGAATTACCACAAGAAACAGTGTCACAAGCTACCATCACTTCCTGTGAAGAATTAGTTTGTTTAAGGTTTTCTTTAAATCTTGTATTTGGCTTTTAGTAGTTCAAAAGACTTTGTACTGCAGTTAACTAATAAAACTACACAAATACTGACCACTGATGCTTGCAAAATTGTTTCACACACAATCCAGAGAGCTACTCAACAATAAATGAACCTGCCACAAACACTTATTTAAACAAATAACTTACTGTGTCTGAAGGTTTTACTCCATTTCTTTATGCAACACTATATACGCCCGATAACATTAAAATAAATTCCACCCACTAGTCCAGCTGTTTCTACCCACAGTACTTATTTTCATTTCAAGTTTCAGCCATACTACAATCAATTTCATTGTAAATATTAAATATGGTACCAGTACATATAAAAATACACTTTATAAATGGAGTAGTGGGCAAGTAATTTAGTTCACTCATGTTCGGTCTGCTACCTCACTGCTTTAATTAATCTTTTGTCATTTATTATGAATTTTAACAAACAAAACAAGTTATAAGAAATAGTGAACAACAAACAATTGATATTAACCACAAAAATCAGCATGAAATGAAATATGGAGATCTGCGCATGACTGTATATTGTAAGGAAATAAGATTGGTAGTCACATGATCAACAATGGAAGGATGATGTCAACCCAAAAAACTATGACAGTGCTGTGATGTGATGTGATGTGACAAAATTGTCAATGTGGATGCCAGCAGTTGAAATGCATTGCAGAATGCTTTGATGGGACGGGACATGATGCGACGGTCAGAGCGAATTGGTTTTATGACTGTCTTCCATTACTTAAAACATTTTTAAAAGAAGAAAAGGACTATTCTACTAACTGAGGTAACTAGGCAGTATTTGAATTTGAGTGCTATGTTGGCACTTATTGTTTCTTGCAAAAGTTCACAGTCCCATTTTGGACAAGGGTTCAAAAGCCTGGTTTAAGACCAATTCACACTGGCCACAAAGTCACGGAACCGTCACATCAACGTGTATTCACACTGTCCATCACATCATGGCACTTCAAGTCACATGATCTGAACTCTCGTGTCTTTCCTCAACGTCTTTTTCACGGAAACTGCGATCTTTGCAAGATGATTTTCAACTGTTTTTACACAAGAAGTGCACATATGCAACGTGGTGGCTTATAGACATGGATGGTGGAGTGCACATTTGTACGAAAATTACATTTATCGGCCTCAAATAGTTTGCAACTTGAAGGGATAGCTTGTATATTAGAGAAGGATGGCAGAAGTGCAAAACAGCACAAAAAAGAGTGTGGATCCGAAAAATGTCATTACGTGGTACAGAAGAGGAATTTCACACACTACAGGAGCTTGAAGAAGAGGAATCTACATTTTATAGTTCAGAAAGTCCAAGCATCAGTTATTTTCATTTATTACACCAAATTGCCCCAGAATTACTAAAGGAAATACAGTGTTATGAGTGGCCATCACATCCCATGAATAACTGGTTTGTTTAAGTTTAGTTGATAGTACAGTGCAAATTTTTGTGCAATAGTCATATCACCCACAGTACCTTTCCCCTTCAAGATTTATTGATTTCCTCGACATCTTGCATTTGGCTTTTAATAATTCAATTGCCTTATATCTGTACTGTGGTTAGCTAATAAAACTATATTGACCACTGATGAAACTTCCTGGCAGATTAAAACTGTGTGCCAGACCGAGACTTGAACTCGGGACCTTTGCCTTTTGCGGGCAAGTGCTCTACCGTCTGAGCTACCCAAACATGACTCATGCCCCGTCCTCAACACTCTGCAGCAGAGTGTGCACTGATATGAAACTTCCTGGCAGATTAAAACTGTGTACCGGTCCGAGACACGAACTCGGGACCTTTGCCTTTCGCAGGCAAGTGCTCTACCATCTGAGCTACCCAAGCACAGCTCATGCCCCGTCCTCACAGCTCTACTTCTGCCAGTACCTCGTCTCCTACTTTCCAAACTTCACAAAAGCTCTCCTGTGAACCTTGCAGAACTAGCACTCCTGGAAGAAAGTGTATTGCGGAGACATGGCTTAGAGCACTTGCCTACGACCTTTCAAGTCTCGGTCCAGCGCACAGTTTTAATCTACCAGGAAGTTTCATATCAGCACACATCTGCTGGAGAGTGAAAATCTCATTCTAGAAATATCCCCCTGGCTGTGTCTAAGCCAGGTTTCCGCAATATCCTTTCTTCCAGGAGTGCTAGTTCTGTAAGGTTCACAAGAGAGCTTCTGTGAAGTTTGGAAAGTAGGAGACAAGGTACTGGCAGAAGTAGAGCTGTGAGGACGGGGCGTGAGTCATGCTTGGGTAGCTCAGATGGTAGAGCACTTTCCTGTGAAAGGCAAAGGTCCCGAGTTCGAGTCTTTGTCCAGCACACAGTTTTAATCTGCCACGAAGTTTCATATCAGCTCACACTCCGCTGCAGAGTGAAAATCTCATTCTGATTAACCACTGATGTTTGCAAAACTGTTTCGCACACAATCCAGAGCGCTACTTAACAATAAAGAACCCTGCCACACACACATATTTGAACAAAAACTTTTCATGTCTGAAGGTTTCAATCCAGTCCTTTATGAAACACTGCAAACAGCTGTAAATCAATCTGTACCACAGTGCTTTTTACTTTAAGTTGCACCTATGTTGTTGTTGTTATTGTTGTTGTTGTTGTTGTTGTGGTCTTCAGTCCTGAGACTGGTTTGATGCAGCTCTCCATGCTACTCTATCCTGTGCAAGCTTCTTCATCTCCCAGTGACTACTGCAACCTAAATCCTTCTGAATCTGCTTAGTGTATTCATCTCTTGGCCTTCCTCTACGATTTTTACCCTCCACGCTCCCTTCAAATACCAAATTGGTGATCCCTTGATGCCTCAACGCGTGTCCTACCAACCGATTCCTTCTTCTAGTCAAGTTGTGCCACAAACTTCTCTTCTCCCCAACCCTATTCAATACTTCCTCATTAGTTATGTGATCTACCCATCTAATCTTCAGCATTCTTCTGTAGCACCACATTTCAAATGCTTCTACTCTCTTTTTGTCCAAACTATTTATCGTCCATGTTTCACTTCCATACATGGCTACACTCCATACAAATACTTTCAGAAATGACTTCCTGACACTTCAATCTATACTCGATGTTAACAAATTTCTCTTCTTCAGAAACGCTTTCCTTGCCATTGCCAGTCTACATTTTATATCCTCTCTACTTCGACCATCATCAGTTATTTTGCTCCCCAAATAGCAAAATTCCCTTACTACTTTAAGTGTCTCATTTCCTAATCTAATTCCCTCAGCATTACCCGACTTAATTCGACTACATTCCATTATCCTCGTTTTGCTTTTGTTGATGTTCATCTTATACCCTATGCAGCTATATTACAACTCATTTCACTGTAAACATATAAAAATTCACTTCTGTAAATGTAGTACGGTAATTTAGTACACTCATGTCACACAATTGAGACTGCTACCTCACAGCTTCAGTTTAATCTTTCATCACATATACAAATTTTAACCAAAGAAATAATGAAATGAAACAATATAACAAAGAACGAACAGCAAACAATTGATATTAAGCATGATGAAACAAAATATGGACATCTGCGCACAGCTGTGTATCAAGAGGGAGCTTGGGGGTCGCGTGATCAACAACGGGCAGATGATGTCAACCATCAAAACTTTCTTCCTGAGAAACTATGACAGTGGCACGCTGAGGCCGGATGTGATGGCCAATGTGGATGTAGCCATTTGAAATGCATTGCAGAATGTTTTGACGGGATGGGGCATGATGACCAGTGTGAATTGGCCTTTATTGTTCAAAAATTAAGTTTTCTCAGGAATACTTCCAGCAATGAGAACACTTTGTATACAGTTTTCATAAATTTCTGAGTTATGCTTCTTTGTTTTCCTACTTCAAGACTTATGGTGAAATAGTTTACAGAAATATGATCAGAGACTTCATCTAATATGTGATACTCAGGGCAACACATCTCACTTTCTTATTCCAATAATCTTCAGAAGTGACATTACACACAACTTTTTTCTTTGTCTGTAACCATCAATAAACTTAAGTGTGCTTCTGTGGTGTTGACAGATTGCCAACACTACGCACATTATTTAAGGGAGGCGGCCATTAAGCAAGCAGGCGGACTTGATGGTCTGAAACAGGATACTTATGAATGCTATAAAGAAAAGTACGTAGCTGCTGGAATACTTAACTTTAATCCACCATTTGTATACAGCATTCTTGATGAGACATTTCATACGATAACTATCAAACTATCAATTGCTATGGCGCCTTGCTAGGTCGTAGACTTTGACTTAGCTGAAGGCTATTCTAACTATCTGCTCGGCTAATGAGCGATGCTTCGTCAGTGTAGTTGCTAGCAATGTCGTCCGTACAACTGGGGCGAGTGCTATTCCGTATCTGGAGACCTGCCTTGTGGTGGCGCTCGGTCTGCGATCCCTGACAGTGGCGACACGCGGGTCCGACATGTACTAATGGACCGCGGCCGATTTAAAGCTACCACCTAGCAAGTGTGGTGTCTGGCGGTGACACCACAGCTTCCTTTCAAGTTAACAGACATTACTGCACATAAATCGCTTTACAGCTTAACCTCAGCACACTACACAATTAAAACTTATGGACACCAGCTGCCTGTCATCTGATAAAAAGCGCATAAGCTGTAAAAATTCCCACTGAATGTGGGTAGCAATGCGCACAGCCTCGCTTTCCAGGAAATTATGCATGCACAAATGGACATATGTAGTTGTGCTATTACAAATTTATGTGCATTCACAAAGTTGAACACAAAAAAGCCATCATGTGGACACACCTCAATACCCTCGTTCACAAAACTGGTGATTGTACACTGAAGAGCCAAAGAAACTGGTACACCTGCCTAATATCGTGTAGGGCCCCTGCGAGCATGCATAAGTACCGCAATATGATGGGGCATGGACTCAACTCAATGTGTGAAGTGCTGGAGGGAATTGACACTATAAATCCCGCAGGGTTATTGATAAATTTGAAAGACTACAAGGGGGCGGAGATCTCTTCTGAACAGTACATTGCAAGGCATCCCACACATGCTCAATAATGTTCATGTCTGAGGAGTTTTGTGGACAGTGGAAGTGTTACCCCTATAACCACTCTGTAGCAGTCCTGGACGTGTGAAGTGTCACATTGTCGTGGTGGAACTGTCATTCGGAATGCACAATGGACATGAATGGATGCAGGTGATCAGACAGGCTGCTTATGTACTAGTTACCTAACAGAGTCATATCTAGATGTAGCAGGGGTCTCATATCACTCCAACTGCACATGCCCCATACTATTAAAAAGCCTCTAACAGGCTTCAGCAGTCTACTGCTGACATGCAGGGTCCATGGATTTCCATACCCATACACGTCCATCCACTCAATACTTGTTAGACCAGGCAACTTGTTTTCAGTCAACAGTCCAATGTCAGTGTCGAAGGGCCCAGGCGAGGCATAAAGCTTTGTGTTGTGCAGTCATCAAGGGTACACAAGTGGGTATTCGGCTCCAAAAGCCTGTATTGATGATGATCCGTTGAATGGTTCAGCATTGAAATCTGCAGCAATTTGCGGAAGGGTTGCACTTCTGTCCTCTTCAGTTGTCATAGGTAACATTCTTGCAGAATCTTTTTCCGGCTGCAAACTTTGATTTATGGTTTAGGCTTAACTAAGTGGCTTCAACAAATTTGTGACATTGAACTGCATCAGTTACCAATGACTGTGTGTGAAATATACTGGAAAAAATAGCCTTATCCTTTGAAGACTCTTGAGAAACAGAACGTAATACATTCATAATATTAAAGGCTATCAGGAAAAAACTGGGCGAGTATTTCTCGTGCAGCGTTTCAGTGAATAGTAAATCACAGTATATCATCAGAATATGGTAATTAATTAGTGTCAGTCCCAGATATTTCAAAAACATTTGTAGATACTTGTAACATCTCTTAGACTGTCAAATTCCTGGTTGTAAATTTGATGTTACTACCAAGTTTGGTTTCTCTTCCCTAATACCAGCTTCACATAATTATTCTTTGATGTTTTTAGTTGAATACACACTGTGCTTCATAAGTTAGGAAAAACAAAAGGATGAGTACAAAGTGGAAAAGTTTTGAAAAATTTAACAAAAACATAGGTGAATAAAATATCATGCTCGAAGTGCAACAGAACATACCGTATGAGTTACAGGAATTTCTGTCTCATTCCACAAATAACATTGCATTACAGATTCTGAAGTGATTTTCACTATAGTGTGAAATGAAAGTTTCAGATTTCTCATTCGTGTACTTTCATATAATCACTGATCAAGACTGTAGCTGACACAGGTAAAGTCAAAGGATTAGTTTAGTAGGAAGTGCAAAACAAATGATTGTATAAGTGATCATCATGTTCATACCTGGTACATGTACGAGGATCATCAACACTGACTCCTAAAAATGCATCACTGTATTCTTAATGTCGACAGTGACAGGATGTCTTATTTGTAGGACATAGATAAAGGTGTGTACTAAATTATTTAGCATCTCTCTCTGTTTGCTTGTGGTTAGTCTATTATGACACTGAAAGTGGTTCCTACCATGAGGTTCGTTAAAAGAATTTTAAAATATAATAGATTACAAATGGTCACGAGACATGTCACAACTGCATAAATTTTTAAAATATTAATTGAAACAGAAAATTTAGCCAAGTTTTATATTATTCTTAGATCTGAAGTTGATCATTAAACGTGGTCTAAACTAGTTGTCAAGTGTGACTATTTGCAAGTGAGACTGTTACAATATTTTTGAAATAAAATAAATTTGAAAAATTTGAAAGCATCTTGACATTTAGAATTTATTTCCAGACGTTTGATGATTTTTGAAAGTTGGTGGACTCATTATTTATTGTTCCACATCTATATACATTCTCCACAAGCCACCACAGCCGGTTCCTTTCCTGTTCCACTCGCAGACAGAGAAGAGTGAAAAACAATGTCTCTATACCTCCGTATGAGACCTAATTAATCATATCTTGTCTTTGTGATCCTTACACAGAATGTATGGTGGCGGCAGTAGGATCATTCTGCAGTCAGCCTGAAATGCCAGTCCTGTAAATTCTCTCAATAGCGTTTCTTGGAAAGAACATTGCCGTCCATCCAGGGATGCATCTCAGTAACACTTTTGTATTATTCGAAACTAACGGTAACAAACCCAGCATCCCGCCTCTGAATTGCTTCAATGTCTTCCTTTAATCTGACATGGTGCGGATCCCAAGCACTTGAGCAATACTCAAGATTAGATTGCACTAGCGTCCTATATACAGTGTCCATCATAGATGAACTACACTTTCCTAAAATTCTCCAAATAAAATGAAGTCAACCATTCAACTTTCCAACCATAATTGTGACCTGCTCGTTCCATTTCATATCACCTTAGGAGATTACAGCCAGATATTTAAAGACGTGACTGTGTCGAGAAAGATACTACAAATGCTGCATTTGAACATGACATTTGTTTCTCATACTGATCCGCATTATCTATGTTTAGAGCCAGATTTCATTCATTATCCCAACTTTTAGTTCAGTCTTTTACACCTCGAGTAGAACCACTTATTAGCTTCAGTCATCTTCATCTTATATTGCCAAAACTCCGTCATCTTATTAATAACTTGAATACAAAGTATTGATGTTCCAAAATAATATTCCTTTAATAGTTGTTATGAACCTCCTTTCATCTTCTTAGGCTGTCGTCAGATTACTCAATACTAAACACTCAGTCCACATAACTTCAGCAAGAATTCATAGCTGTATAAAGATTGCTGTACAAAAATTTATGACATTTTATGTCTATACCCCCCCCCCCCCCCCCCCGCCATGAACCATGGACCTTGCCATTGGTGGGGAGGCTTGCGTGCCTCAACGACACAGATAGCTGTACTGTAGGTGCAACCACAGTCCACAGTGGAGGAGTATCTGTTGAGAGGCCAGACAAATGCGTGGTTCCTGAAGAGGGGCAGCAGCCTTTTCAGTAGTTGCAGGGCCAACAGTCTGGATGATTGACTGATCTGGCCTTGTAACACTAACCAAAACAGCCTTGCTGTTGTGATACTGCAAACGGCTGAAAGCAAGGGGAAACTACAGCCGTAATTTTTCCCAAGGGCATGCAGCTTTACTGTATGACTAAATGATGATGGCGTCCTATTGGGTAAAATATTCCAGAGGTAAAATAGTCCCCCATTCGGACCTCCAGGCAGGGACTACTCAGGAGGACGTTGTTATCAGGAGAAAGAAAACTGGCGTTCTACGGATCGGAGCGTGGAATGTCAGATCCCTTAATCGGGCAGGAAGGTTAGAAAATTTAAAAAGGGAAATGGGTAGGTTAAAGTTAGATATAGTGGGAATTAGTGAAGTTCGGTGGCAGGAGGAACAAGACTTCTGGTCAGGTGAATACAGGGTTATAAATACAAAATCAAATAGGGGTAATGCAGGAGTAGGTTTAATAATGAATAAAAAATAGGAGTGTGAGTAAGTTACTACAAACAACATAGTGGACGCATCATTGTGGCCAAGATAGACGCAAAGCCCATGCCTACTACAGTAGTACAAGTTTATATGACAGCTAGCTTTGCAGATGATGAAGAAATTGGGGACAGGTATGATGAGATAAAAGAAATTATTCAGGTAGTGAAGGGAGACGAAAATTGAATAATCATAGGTGACTGGAATTTGACAGTAGGGAAAGGAAGAGAAGGAAACGTAGTAGGTGAATATGGATTGGGGCTAAGAAATGAAAGAGGAAGCCACCTGGTAAAATTTTGCACGGAGCACAACTTAATCATAGCTAACACTTGGCCAAGAATCACGAAAGAAGGTTGTATACATGGAAGAACCCTGGAGATACTAGAAGGTTTCAGATAGATTATATAATGGTAAGACAGAGTTTTAGGAACCAGGTTCTAAATTTTAAAACATTTCCAGGGGCAGGCGTGGACTCTGACCACAATCTATTGGTTATGAACTGTAGATTAAAACTGAAGAAACTGCAAAAAGGTGGGAAGTTAAGGAGGTGGGACCTGGATAAACTGAAATAAACAGAGGTTGTACAGAGTTTCAAGGAGAGCATAAGGGAACAGTTGACAGGAATGGGGAAAAGTAATACTGTAGAAGAAGAATGGGTAGCTCTGATGGATAAAGTAGTGACGGCAGCAGACGATCAAGTAGGTAAAAAGACGAGGGCTAGTAGAAATCTATGAGTAACAGAAGAAATATTGAATTAATTGATGAAAGGAGAAAATACAAAAATGCATTAAGTGAAGCAGGCAAAAAGGAATACAAATGTCTCAAAAATGAGATCGACAGGAAAAGCGAAATGGCTAAGCAGGGATGGCTAGAGGACAAATGTAAGGATGTAGAGGCTTATCTCACGAGGGGTAAGATAGATACTGCCTACAGAAAAATTAAATAGACCTTTGGAGAAAAGAGAACCGCTTGTATGAATATCAAGATCTCAGATGGAAACCCTGTTCTAAGCAAAGAAGAGAGAGCAGAAAGGTGGAAGGGGTATATAGAGGGTCTATACAAGGGCGATGTACTTGAGGACAATATTATGGAAATGGAAGAGGATGTAGATGAAGATGAAATGGGTGATATGATACTGCGTGAAGAGTTTGACAGAGCACTGAAAGACCTGAGTCGAAACAAGGCCCCAGGAGTAGACAACATTCCATTAGAACTACTAACGGCCTTGGGAGAGCCAGTCCTGACAAAACTCTACCATCTGGTGAGCAAGATGTATGAGACAGGCAAAATTCCCTCAGACTTCAAGAAGAATATAATAATTCCAACCCCAAAGAAAGCAGGTGTTGACAGATGTGAAAATTACTGAACTATCAATTTAATAAGTCACAGCTGCAAAATACTAACGCGATTTATTTACAGACGAATGGAAAAACTGGAAGAAGCCGACCTCGGGGAAGATCAGTTTGGATTCCGTAGAAATGTTGGAACACATGAGGCAATACTGACCCTACGACTTATCTTAGAAGAAAGATTAAGGAAAGGCAAAGCTATGTTTCTAGCATTTGTAGACTTAGAGAAAGCTTTTGACAATGTTGACTGGAATACTCTCTTTCAAATTCTGAAGGTGGCAGGGGTAAAATACAGGAAGCGAAAGGCTATTTACAATTTGTACAGAAAGCAGATTGCAGTTATAAGAGTCTAGGGAAATGAAAGGGAAGCAGTGGTTGGGAAGGAAGTGAGACAGGGTTGTAGCCTATCCCCGATGCTATTCAATCTGTATATTGAGCAAGCAGTAAATGAAACAAAAGAAAAGTTCAGAGTAGTTATTAAAATCCATGGAGAAGAAATAAAAATGTTGAGGTTCGCCAATGACATTGTAATTCTGTCAGAGTCAGCAAAGGACTTGGAAGAGTAGTTGAACGGAATGGACAGTGCCTTGAAAGGAGGGTATAAGATGAACAACAGCAGAAGCAAAACGAGGATAATGGAATGTAGTCGAATTAAGTCGGGTGATGCTGAGGGAATTAGATTAGGAAATGAGACACTTAAAGTACTAAAGGAGTTTTGCTATTTGGGGAGCAAAATAACTGATGATGGTCAAAGTAGAGAGGATATAAAATGTAGACTGGCAATGGCAAGGAAAGCGTTTCTGAAGAAGAAAAATTTGTTAACATCGAGTATAGATCTAAATGTAAGGAAGTCGTTTCTGAAAGTATTTGTATGGAGTGTAGCCATGTATGGAAGTGGAACGTGGACGATAAATAGTTTAGACAAGAAGAGAATAGAAGCTTTCGAAATGTGGTGCTACAGAAGAATGGTGAAGATTAGATGGGTAGATCACATAACTAATGAGGAGGTATTGAATAGAATTGGGGAGAAGAGAGGTTTGTGGCACAACTTGACTAGAAGAAGGGATCGGTTGGTAGGACATGTTCTGAGGCATCAAGGGATCACCAATTTAGTGTTGGAGGGCAGCGTGGAGGGTAAAAATCGTAGAGGGAGACCAAGAGATGAATACACTACACAGATTCAGAAGGATGTAGGTTGCAGTAGGTACTGGGCGATGATGAAGCTTGCACAGGATAAAGTAGCATGGAGAGCTGCATCAAACCAGTCTCAGGACTGAAGACCACCACCACAACAACAACAACAACAACATGTCTATATCGACACAAAACACAAGCGTAATGGAATACTTAAAGAGATAGTGAACAAATAAATCATGTAATACAGCATATTCAAATATTAAAACGATATGAATGTACAGTGAAAAGCCAAAGAAACTGATACATCTGCGTAACAACATGTAGGGGCCCCACGAGCATGCAGAAGTGCCACAACATGATTAATGTCTGAAATTGGGCTGGATGGAACTGACACCATGAATCCTGCAGGGCTGTGGAGATCTCTTTTGAACAGCATGTTGCAAGGCATCCCGTATATGCTCTATAATGTTCATGTTTGGGAAGTTTGGTGGCCAGCGGAAGTATTGAAACTCCGAAGAGTGTTCCTGGAGCCACTCTGTAGCAATTCTAGATATGTGGGGTGCGACACTGTCATGCTGCAATTGCCTAAGTCTGTCACAATGGACATGAATGGACACAGGTGATCAGACAGGATGCTTATGTATGTGTCACCTTTCAAAGTCTTTTCTAGATGTATCAGGTGTCCTACATCAGCCCAACAGCACACGTCCCACACCAGTACAGAGCCTCCACCAGCTTGAACAGTCCCCTGTGGACATGCAGGCTCTGTGGAATCATGAGGCTGTCTCCATAACAGTACACGTCCATCCTCTCGATACAATTTGAAACAAGACTTGTCCGACCAGTCAACATGTTTCCAGTCATCAACAGTCCAATGTTGGTGTTGATGGGTCCAGGCAAGGTGTAAAGCTTTGAGTTGTGCAGTCACCAAGAGTACACGAGTGGGCCTTCAGCTCCGAAAGCCCATATTGATGATGTTTCATTGAATGGTTCACACGCTGACACTTGTTGATGGTCCAGCACTGAAATCTGCAGCAATTTGTGGAAGGGTTGCACTTCTGTCACGTTGAAGGATTCTCTTCAGTCGTCACTGGTAACATTCTTGCAGGATCTTTTTCCAGCTGCAATGATGTCAGAGATGTTTTAATGGATTTCTGATACTCACAGTACACTCATTAAATGGTCATATGATAAAATCCCCAATTCATCACTACCTTGGAGGTGCTGTGTCCCATCACTTGTCCATCGACTATAACACCATGTTCAAACTCACTTATATATTGATAACCAGCCATTGTAGCAGCAGTAACCAATCTAACAACTGTGCCAGACACTTGTCGTCATATAGGTATTGTCAACTGCAGAGCCATATTCTGCCCGTTTACATATTTCTGTATTTGAGAACACATGCCTATACTAGTTTCTTTGGTGCTTCAGAGTAGAATGATTTGTCTTTTCAAGTTTTTTGTAGGGAACTAACAATTAAATTGGCAATGTAACAGACACAAGTGTAGGTAGTTTCATCAGCTGAAATCCAAATACAGGGCTATTACAAATGATTGAAGCGATTTCATAAATTCACTGTAGCTCCATTCATTGACATACGGTCACGACACACTACAGATACGTAGAAAAACTCATAAAGTTTTGT
Source organism: Schistocerca serialis cubense (assembly GCF_023864345.2). Classification (NCBI taxonomy): domain Eukaryota; kingdom Metazoa; phylum Arthropoda; class Insecta; order Orthoptera; family Acrididae; genus Schistocerca; species Schistocerca serialis. The sequence continues at coordinate 598,170,235 of NC_064644.1, read as the reverse complement.
TCGGCTGAAGCCGCACTTCAGGTTTCTGCCGCCAGAGTGTTCGAGAGCGCAGTGAGACAAAATGGCGACAGGAGCCGAGAAAGCGTATGTCGTGCTTGAAATGCACTCACATCAGTCAGTCATAACAGTGCAGCGACACTTCAGGACGAAGTTCAACAAAGATCCACAAACTGCTAACTCCATTCGGCGATGGCACGCACAGTTTAAAGCTTCTGGATGCCTCTGTAAGGGGAAATCAACGGGTCGGCCTGCAGTGAGTGAAGAAATGGTTGAACGCGTGCGGGCAAGTTTCACGCGTAGCCCGCGGAAGTCTATGAATAAAGCAAGCAGGGAGCTAAACGTACCACAGCCGACGGTTTGGAAAATCTTATGGAAAAGGCTAAAGCAGAAGCCTTACCGTTTACAATTGCTACAAGCCCTGACACCTGATGACAAAGTCAAACGCTTTGAATTTTCGGTGCGGTTGCAACAGCTCATGGAAGAGGATGCGTTCAGTGCGAAACTTGTTTTCAGTGATGAAGCAACATTTTTTCTTAATGGTGAAGTGAACAGACACAGTGTGCGAATCTGGGTGGTAGAGAATCCTCACGCATTCGTGCAGCAAATTCGCAATTCACCAAAAGTTAACGAGTTTTGTGCAATCTCACGATTTAAAGTTTACGGCCCCTTTTTCTTCTGCGAAAAAAAAACGTTACAGGACACGTGTATCTGGACATGCTGGAAAATTGGCTATGTCACAACTGGAGACCAACAGCGCTGACTTCATCTTTCAACAGGATGGTGCTCCACCACACTTCCATCATGATGTACGGCATTTCTTAAACAGGAGATTAGAAAACCAATGGATCGGTCGTGGTGGAGATCATGATCAGCAATTCATGTCATGGCCTCCACGCTCTCCCGAGTTAACCCCATGCGATTTCTTTCTGTGGGGTTATGTGAAAGATTCAGTGTTTAAACCTCCTCTACCAAGAAACGTGCCAGAACTGCAAGCTCGCATCAACGATGCTTTCGAACTCATTGATGGGGACATGCTGCGCCGAGTGTGGGAGGAACTTTATTATTGGCTTGATGTCTGCCGAATCACTAAAGGGGCACATATCGAACATTTGTGAATGCCTAAAAAAACTTTTTGAGTTTTTGTATGTGTGTGCAAAGCATTGTGAAAATATCTCAAGTAATAAAGTTATTGTAGAGCTGTGAAATCGCTTCAGTCATTTGTAATAACCCTGTAATGTTGTCCTGAGTTCATTGCATATTTCTTTCAGAACATATAGGTAAATTATCAGTATGTAATTTTTAGGCAATGTTGATTCATCTGGTATATTTTGATTTACGCAGCCAACTCAGAAACCTTAGGGTCACAAGAATGCGTTTGTGAAAGTGGTGAAGGTGTCAATGTGATGGAAATGATTTTTTTTTTTTTTTTTTATTTTTGTTAAAAGCTGGTAGTGGTCAAATGTTTACTTTGCATATGTTTTGAAATATAATGCCTTTTTTTTCCTTTTTTACATCTGATCTGGACAGACTAAGAAAGCCTATACATTGTTTTACATGCTAAAAACTATGACAGTAATATTGACACTCAAAGATATAGTTGCTGCGAGTGGCAACGGCGATGCTAAAAAGAGACTGTTGTACATTGTACCTCTGGCTCTGTTAGCCAACTTGAATGGAATTTCTACTTTTTGTTTTGTTTTGTGTTGTGTTGTCTTCCTAGTGGTAGCAGAGAGAGGTATATATTGTTGCTTGAAAAGGATAGTCCATAATTGCAATCAAAACTGTAACTTTAATGTTTGTTGTCTATACAGAAAAGGTGGAAGGATTAAAAACCATTGTAATTCAAAAGAGCTTGTCTTGATGAGGTAAACGGCAAATATAATCATCGTCAAAGACAACAAAACAAGGAAAGGTAATTCATTCTTTTAAAAATCTGACACTTTACATTGGACATTATATATGTTTAAGTTTTACCAGCAAGATCTACATCCTGTGGCAAAAACAATTTCAAAAGCCTCCATAGAATTCATAATAACACGGATCAAAACCAGTGATGAGTGACACTGCTGTCTTTTCGCAAAAGTAACATTCAATAGCCTGGACATGGATTTATTTTTGCTACAATGATTAAGGATCTGCTGCTATTTTCATTCCCCTCCCATTTTTCTTTGAGACTGTGCAAATCCATCAATACTAAATCATCAATTGACCCAGCTGTGGAGCCCTAGAGTCGACATCACCGAAATTCAAAAGAAGAATTCTTCTTCCATCAAATTTCTATTTGACAAACATTCATAATATTCTTGTTTTTTATTTTATTTTATCTTTCCTGCACAGTCAAACAGTCCAGCAGATATTCATTCAAGAGAGAATTAGCACATTACTGCAATTAACTTGGGGAAGGGATATTACAGTGTGCAGCAGAGTTATTATGCTGGTCGGAGAATCAAATCTGGTGGCATAGGACGTCACTGTATAGTCGAGCTGGAAGCTTCCTAGATTGTGTGCTGATAGCAGGGATAGCCTACTGTCATCTATTGTGTGTTGATAGCAGCGATAGCCTACTGTCACCTTCAACTATCGCTTACAACTTATTTGCTGTACTTCAACCATGTTGACAGTGGGGGCTGTTTATAGCTGATGATGCTGCCTCCTCCAGCTTTGTGTCTACTTCAGAAGTCACTAGATTCAGCACCAGAGCAGTTCAGCAATTCCACATAAGCAACAAGATGCCACCTGGTGCAGCCCCCTTCCAGCATGTCCTCTGCACAAAATAATGATGATTGCAACACCAAACTGTAGGTCTGCAGCAGTGAAAGGACCATGACTTGAGAATCCAATGAGATACATAGCTTAGGGGAAAATAGCAAGTACAGAAAACTGATGTAGGCAGTTATTAGTATCTCCACTTAGCATAAGTTACAACCAAAATGATGACCCGGAGAGAGATCTATGAGTTTCGGCACGTGTCTTTAAGGACGCAACACCTTTAGCTACTCCTACTCTCATATTTGTTCTTCCTGAGAATGTTACAACGCATAGTACAGAAACTTTGGATGGTTTAAAATTACTGTACTGGGGACATAAGCAAAGAGGTTTATCTTGAGCTGAAACTTTTAGGTCCTTCACATGAGACCTGAATCCATCTAAGAACTGTTACAATATGTGGCCATTTACTGATAGGAGTTTCCTTTCTTCTCTTCTGCAGTGCTTTGTTCCTTAAAGGCAGAAGGAAGGAGCAGCAAATTGCCTGGATGACTTTTATACACTATTCATATGTTGTCATAACATATTATTAAAGAAAGAATAGTCACAAAATATTACAACTCCCCTCTTCATTTCAAATTTCCCCTTTTCATTTCCAATTTCCCCTTTTCATTTCCAATTTCCCCTTTTCATTTCCAATTTCCCCTTTTCATTTCCAATTTCCCCTTTTCATTTCCAATTTCCCCTTTTCATTTCCAATTTCCCCTTTTCATTTCCAATTTCCCCTTTTCATTTCCAATTTCCCCTTTTCATTTCCAATTTCCCCTTTTCATTTCCAATTTCCCCTTTTCATTTCCAATTTCCCCTTTTCATTTCCAATTTCCCTTTTTCCATGTTCTAATGTTCTGCGATAATGACTAATTTAAATAAATGGAGATACCATTTGAGGACAAAAGTAGAAAACAGTGGATCGCTTTTGTATTTTATAAGATGGCTACGCTCTAAAAGACTGATATGCAGAAACAAATGCTGGCAGACACAACTGCTGGTGTGTGTGTGTGTGTGTGTGTGTGTGTGTGTGTGTGTGTGTGGACACCTCGGCCCAAAATACTGATTTTTTCAGTGTTGCTGGATACAATACTGAAATATGGAGGTTGTGTAGCCTTTAGCACTTTATTAGGCTCATCATAATATATACAGCTCTTCATTTTAATTTCCCATATTTTCATCTCTGCAACAAAATAGGGACATTTCTCACTTAAAGTCATATGCTGTCAAGAACAATGAAGGCATATTTCCTCAAGTAGCATTCCATGCTTGCTTATTGTGCTGTTTGGCCACGTTTCTCACAAATATTGGTAGCTTGCCCTTCATATGTGAGCACAATGCATGATGACAATGACAATAATGTCCACTTGTTGTAAGATCACCATGACAGTTTCATTCACTGTTTTGTGCTCACAAGGTAATGAAAACAATTTTGGCATGGATTCTTTTGATTTGTTTGGTTTGTGCATTCAAGACAATGTTCTCTCTGAACTCTTTTGTGCCTATGGACAGAGCAGCTTAAGTTTGTGATGAATTTAGTGACATACCGTACTTCAAGATGCCCCAAGCAAAGCTAGTTTTCAGTTTCACATTACAATTAAAGATAAATGTGCAACCTCAGTTTTGCCAAGCATGGTCCATACTTCATGCTATCAGAGATCATGTGGCACAAGAACTCTTATCTTAGAAGGGTAATGGTGTGATTTCCCCTGCAGCAGCTGGTCATCTGGCATCACTTACAGTGACAATAAGGAAACCATCTGGCATGTTATGCTTACGTGCAGATTTAAAGGCAACAGTAAATCCACAAACTGTGACATTTTCATCTTTTGCCACAGCCTGAGGAAATCATGGACAGACTTTCTGCAGATCATGTCTTTTGTAAGACTGATCTTTACGATGTTTATGAAAGTAGTAACAAGTTTTTGTGATGCACACCCACATTAGGTTATTTGCATTTTTTGAGGCTGCCTTTGAGCAGCGTGTATGCATCTGCAATTTTTCAACATTATTCATCACAGTTGACTGCTGAAGTTCTTTCTTATTTGCACTATTTGGATGACATGATCATTTCAGTTCGAACTTCCAATGAACATCTTTCCAATCTCCGGAAAGTATTTCAAGTGATCCCATATGCTGGGTTAAAGTGTAATAAAGACAAGAGCTCCTTCTTTCACACTGAGATTGAATATTTAGGACATATGATCAACACTAGATGTACCCACCCTTTGCAGTCACACCTGACTGCCATCTGGGACTTACCAATTCCTAGGAATGTCAGTGAACTCCAAACTGTGTTGGGTAAATTGACTTATTACATTTGGTCAATTCCAAAAGCTTTGCAGATTGCTGCTCCACTGCATTGTCTTCGACAAAAGAATGTTACCTTTGAGTGGACCAGATAGTGTCGCATCACATATCAGAAACTGCAAACACTCACAGTTGATGCAAACTCTTATAGGACTGGCACTATTATCTCACATTGTGTTCGATCTTTGGACACGCCAATTGCCTTTGCATCCAAGCTCCTCAACAAGCACACTGAAACTACTCCTAGATTGAAAAGGATGCTCTGGCTATCGTATATGGGGTGACTAAATTCCACCAACACTTGTATGACTGAAAATTTTACTTTGTGATGGATCACAAGCCTGTCACCTTGCTGTCCAACCACTTCAAGCCCAACCCTCTGTACATGGCATGAAAGTTACAGTGCTGGTGTCAGTACGAAATTGTGTACAGCCCAATGGCTAAGCATTCAAACACAGCACATTCTCTCACCTCCCAGTTGGTGATGATTCAGTGTTTGACATTTCTGAAGATACACATTTCCATGTTGATGTTCAGGACAATGAAACACTTGATGTTTTCCCTTAGCCAATGGCAGATTGCTCAGACAATGCCTGTGGACTCCAATCTCATGGAATTGTTGCAGTATCTTCACATTTGTTGGCCACATGCAGTTGTATGCTGTTATTTTGCTCTTAGGCACAACTAATCTGTTTAACCATGATCAGTACCGAGTGGTTGTGCCATGTCCACTTCGGAAGGAAATTCTTCGCTTTCTCCATCGAGGACACTGGAACACTGTGCACACTAAGCAGCTCACCTGACGCCACTGCACATGGGTTAGCATGGGCATTTTAATTGAACAACTGACATTACAATGTCCGGCATGCACAGGACACCAGGCTGCTCCACCACAGAAATGTTTTGATTGGCACAAGCCCAGCGCCCCTTGGTAGCATCTGCATCTTGTGTGTCCCTGTTGGAATTCTTGTTGGCTTACTGAGGTAGACTAAGACAGCTTTCGCAAGTTTCTGTTTGTGAAATAGAGCCAAGAGTGTGATGTTGATTTTTTGCTTCAAAGGTCTACTAGAAGTGTTTATTTTAGGCAATGGACCCCACTTCACATCAGCAGAATTTCAACATTTTTGTGAAAACAACAGCATTAAACATGTGCTGACAGCAGTTTTATCCTCAATCTATTAGTGAAGTGAAACACTTCATCTGAGCATTCAGACAATAGATAAAGGAGATACACGCTTCCCATACATGGGACCAAGCTTTAATGATTTTTTTCTATCATGTCATTCCCAACCAAACAACGACAAGTGACAAGCAGAACTTCTGCACAGATGCCGACATAGCACACTGTTTCAGCTAGTGCCTCCTCTGTGGAGTTTGACCCACTCACAGCCCTCCAAGTTAAATGCTAGTGATTTTGTCTTTTTAGAAAATTTGGCAGACACAGGTGCTGGGAACAAGGCATTATCAAGAAAGTTTTGAGCCATTATTTGTGTCTTATAGAATCCCACTGGGCTGCAGCTGCACCAACAGAATCAGCTTCCTCTTGTGTAACCTATGTGATCCTGCTATGGGTTTGCATTTGCAGATTCAGTGTCAGGAGGACCCTGCAGCTTCAGTTGCCATTGCCTCCCTGATGCCCCGCACCTGGCGGGGAGTCAATGGCCATTGATGCAGAAGTGTCGCCATCACCAAAGTACCAGCAGTCCCAACTGAAAGAGGTGGACCCACTTCACCCTTCCATCTTCCAGCAGGTTACCAAGGATCCTCCAGTCGCTGTTACGCCTTCCCCAATTGACTGGGAGAGGGTGGGGGGGAAAGTGGTGTCTTACACTATTGACACCATGCCAGGCATTCTACATCCAGAGGCTGGCAGTAATATAAGTGACTGGCCTTCCAATCTGGAGCCAAGTCATAGACACAACCTCTGCTGCATGTGCAAGGACGTTTAAGAAGATGCCGCACCAATGCCTGCCATTCTAATCACGGAGTTCACTTTGAGCCTTTTGCAGCATTACTAGTTTACCTCTTTATTATTGTGACTGTTTATGATGAATGTGCCTGAGTAATGGACTCGTGTACAATACTATTTGGACTTGCAAAAGAAAGTTAAGTAAACAATGTTACATACAGATTACATGTGCTTCTAATTACTTTGCTCCCTGTCTCGGCACCCACCTATTCCTCACCATCCACTGCTGGGTCGACCCAACACCATCACTGTTTCAATCCACAATTTAGCACTGTGCAGCCTATAGATAAACTTCAGTTGGCCTGCATCCCCCCACCCCCCTTATGCTTTATTTACCTAAAAAGATGACTGTTTCTCGAACATATCTTTTATATGTTTAAGAGTGATGAAAAATTCCTTTATTACTAGATGCAATCTGTCATTGGTGTTCATAGGCACCTCAGATGAACCAGCCACACACAAGGTACCTTTGGCATTTTGGTGTTAATACTGCCTAACAGACCACCCGAACCACTGGGAGTGTTAGAGAGAGCTGTAGGCTTCATAGCTGTTCCATGAGCAGCTAAGGAAATAAGAATCCACCCAAACAGAGGCCCACTTGCCTATATAAGCCTCAGACACCCGAGGATATGCAAGTTTCTACAGTTTGTCCATTAACAAACGTACCACTTCAGTAGTCACACGTCTCATCGGTACTTTGCGCACCTTGAGACTGGTGTTTTATTTATAGAGATTTATACCACCCTCATGATCTAGGCAAAGATCCCTGCTCCCTGTGACACACTATGTTCCACTGCAAAGCCACAAGCATGCTCAGAGTATACACTCCAGTCAATGAAAAGTTGTAGAGTGCATAGAGTAGGTGAGAATTTTTGACTTCAGGACTTTGTTAGGAATCGTTAGGTGGTAAATATACTAAAAGTTCCTGAAAGATGGGATGGGTGTGGGTTCCATTTTTGTGTTTTTTGCTTGTATCTCAAAAATTGTACCCTGTAGAAAAAATGTTCCAAATAAAAATGAAAGCTAATTAAATTTCCTATAAAACTGTCTCTGTACATATTTTTCAAATTTTCAGAAGTTTTAGATGCTCACGTAATTGAAAATCATTTTTACCTCCCTGCTTTTGTCAAACATTTGCTTCCAGTGTCTCCCATGATTATTCCTCAGAAAAATTAACAGAAATGAAGTTGCAGAGCATTAAATTTCCTTCAATTTGATTTGTACTTTTGCTATTTTATCTTCAACCAATCAAAAGTTTTGGAATTTCTAAGATGTATGCTCAGTTTCAATTTTCCTCTAGAAAAGAGAATGTTGAGAGTCTGTTGCAGCTGAACTGCTGTAACTTGCTCTCATAATAAGTAACAACACTTAAGCAATGGAAATAAGGTAATTGCAATTGAAACATGACACTTTTTATAATTGTATCATTTATTATATAATTATGAATCACATAAATAAAGTACTGTATTTACATGGACTGACAAAAATTCAGAAATGAAAAAAAAAAAATCTGCGATCACAGCAACATCTTGGTTTGGACGGACTTATAATAATTTTCTGAAAACAAAAAATTAAAGTTTTCACTCGAGGGAAGAATTTGACCAAGGACCTCTCTTTGCACAGCTACTCACGCTAACCATGGGACTACGGCGCTCCTGAGTTCACATTAGCCTTGATATTGCCTATCTTGCGCATGGACTACTCAGTTTCTATATTTTGCTTATTTTTTTCATAGTTCCACACAACTTCTTCCTGTTTTCTCGATTGATCTGTGTTCAGTTTTTCAAGGCCTATCCACTGTGCCAACTTATTAACTAAATCAGAGGGGGGTGCGATGGGGAGGTTCCCTTGTAAGTGTCCTGCCAATGAAACGCAACCTTTGGCTTGCCTTCCACACAATATTATCTATGTGGTCTTTCCAACTGAAGTTGTTCATAATTTTAACACCCAGGTACTTAGTTGAATTGACAGCCTTGAGAATTGTACTATTTATTGAGTAATCGAATTCCAACGGATTTCTTTTGGAACTCATGTGGATCACCTCACACTGTTCGTTATTTAGCGTCAACTGCCACCTGCCACACCATACAGCAATCTTTTCTAAATCGCTTTGCAACTGATACTGGTCTTCGGATGACCTTACTAGACGGTAAATTACAGCATCATCTGCGAACAACCTAAGAGAGCTGCTCAGATTGTCACCCACGTCATTTATATAGATCAGGAACAGCAGAGGTCTCAGGACGCTTCCCTGGGGAACACCTGATATCACTTCAGTCTTTGCCGTCTACTACTACGAACTGCGACCTTCCTGACAGGAAATCACGAATCCAGTCGCACAACTGATAAGATACCCCATAGGCCCGCAGCTTGATTAGAAGTCACCTGTGAGGAACGGTGTTAAAAGCTTTCCGGAAATCTAGAAATACGGAATCAACTTGAGACCCCCTGTCGATAGCGGCCATTACTTCGTGCGAATAAAGAGCTAGCTGTGTTGCACAAGAACGGTGTTTTCTGAAACCTTGCTGATTACGTATCAATAGATCATTCCCTTCGAGGTGATTCATAATGTTTGAATACAGTATATGCTCCAAAACCCTACTGCAAACCGACGTCAATGATACAGGTCTGTAGTTCGATGGATTACTCCTACTACCCACTGGTGCGACCTGCGCAATTTTCCAATCTGTAGGTACAGATCTATCGGTGAGCGAGCGGTTGTATATGATTGCTAAGTAAGGAGCTATTGTATCAGCGTAATCTGAAAGGAACCTAATCGGTATACAATCTGGACCTGAAGACTTGCACGTATCAAGTGATTTGAGTTGCTTCGCAACCCCTAAGTTATCTACTTCTAAGAAACTCATGCTAGCAGCTGTTCGTGTTTCAAATTCTGGAATATTCCATTCGTCTTCCCTGGTGAAGGAATTTCGGAAAACTGTGTTCAATAACTCCACTTTAGCGGCACAGACGTCGGTAACAGTACCATCGGCACTGCGCAGTGAAGGTATTGACTGCGTCTTGCCGCAGGACCCACCAGTACAGAAACGGACATGCTCACGAGCGCAAGAGATGGCTACCAACTTCACAGCCACCCAGAAGGAGAACAGCTACATATGCCCTGCATGAGTATAAGCAAAGCCTATATGACCAGCAACCATCCAGCCATCAATGTGGATGACTTCTGAATCCTGGGCTGTGACAAGGATGGAGAAAAATTGGCGCAGGAGGGCCTCAGGATGAACCGAATTTTTAGGCCCTTGTGACAGGTCAAAACAAAGCTGTGGCTGAGGCATGCACTACAGAGGTGTACAGGAGTTGGCCCAGAGGAGAGGTGGAAGAGGATAAACATGATGTGGACTGCGATTGTAATCCTTGATTGGGGCCACCATTGTAGGAGGTAGATTACCAAGTTTGGAAAGAGAAGACTGTAGTTCACAAGCTCAGGGGAGCTTCAAAAGGTGGGTAACATAACTAACAAGTTGTTGTTGGCACCCAATCCACAATGGAGGGATCCCAGCCTCTTCGAGTAAGCTGTCAATGGGGCTAGTTCGAAAGGCCCCCGTCGCAAGTTGAACCACACTGTGGTGTATCAGATCCAGTATTCACAATCCAGAGGGTGATGCCGAACCGTATGCCAGATTCCCATAATTGAAATGGGATTGTATCAGTGCTTTGTAAAGTTGCAGAAGGATAGAGGGACCTACACCTCTACTGGTGTTACTCAGGCAGGGGAATCCATGTAAACCAAGAATAGAAGACCAATCCTAAAAAACAATAAGTCTCCACCACAACAAATAGTTGGCCACTGAGGTAAAGTTCTGGTTGTGGGTGAACAGTACGACATTGACAGAAGTGCACGACACAAGTCTTTGCAGCAGAAAACAAAGTCATGGCGAGGGCCCATGCCTGTGCCTGTGCCTTTTTTATGGGGCCTTGCAGTCGACATTCAGTGAGACTCACACTAAATTAGGAATAGTACAGGTAAAAGACATCAGCATACAAGGATGGTGGTACAGAGGACTCCACCATTGATGGCTACTAGAAAGAGAGGGACACTCAGTACAGGGCCCTGTAGGACCCTATTCTCTAGGATATGGTGGGGGGGGGGGGGGGGGGGGGCTACTATGGGAAGCACCAACTCAATTCCATAACGTACAGTGTGACTGGAAGTTCTCAGTGAAAACTGGGAGCAGAGCCTGGAGTGCCCACTCATGTAAGGTACCAAGAATGTGGCTTTTGCAGGTCGAAGAAGACACTTGTAAGGTGTTGACATCGTGCAAAAGTTGTTCAGATGGCAGCCTCCAGGTAAACTAGATTATTTATAGTGGAACAGCCTTGGCGAAAACCACTTTGTGACAGAGCCAGAAGGCCTTGACACTCAAAGAGCCAACACAGTCATTGGCTCACCATGCATTCAAGAAACATACAGAGAACATTGGTGAGACTTATTGGGTGATAACTGTCAATCTCTAGAGGGTGCTTACCTAGTTTCAGTACTTGGACAATGATGCATTCTCGCCATTGCAATCGGAACTCCAGATGCAGTTAAAGATGGCAAGGATATGACGCTGACAGTCCACCGATAGATGCTTGATCATTCGGTTGTGGATGTGGTGTGGACATGGGCTGCATCAGGACAGTGGGCGAGGACACTGACGAATTCCCACTCGCTGAATGGAGCATTATGTGGCTCCAGGAGACATGTAGTAAAAGGTAACTGCTTTCATTCCACCCACTGTTTTGGGATACGAAAGGTAGATTAATAATTCTCAGACACTGATGCTTCAGCATAGTGCAGAGCAAAACATTCAGCAATGGAATCTGGGTCATTGTAGACTGTGCCATTCAAGGTAACACCAGGTACACCTGCAGGTGTCTAGTATACTTACAGACATCTGATCTTAGCCCAAACCTGTGAAAGACCAATGGTTGAAACATACCTTTCCTAGCATTCTCGCTCCTGTCTTTTTACTAGGCAGCAGCCCCAGGCAAAAAGCCTACTTACAGGCAATGAGGTGCTCCATTCATGAATGGCATTTATGGTGTTGGAGAGCCTGCCTACAATCTCTAATGGTCCCTATGGTTTCTGAGGACCACCAAGGTACTGGCTTCTGTCAGGGCAGGTCCGAGGAACAGGGGATCATTAAATCAGCTACCGAAAGAATGGCTGTAGTTCTGTTTTGGACTGCCTCATCAATATCTCCATGTGGCAGGAAGCCAAGGTCAACTGCAGGGGCGAAAGCATTCTAATCAACAGTGTTGAAGGCCTATCTGGTGAGGCATCCAGGGGAGTTATACTGAGGGAGGTGCAGGAAGATCAGGAAATGGTCACCACCGCACAGGTCATGGTGGACCCTCCACGGGATGGATGGGTCTATGGCCAAGACGTTTCCACATGCCATACTGAAGTCTATAGGGACACCAGTATTCAAGAGGCAACAATCAAGTTGTACTAGTAAAATTTTGAGGTCTTTACTAGATCCAGTGACTATTGTTCCACCCCACAAAGGGTGGTTGTTGTTGTGGTCCTCAGTCCTGAGACTGGTTTGATGCAGCTCTCCATGCTACTCTATCCTGTGCAAGCTTCTTCATCTCCCAGTACCTACTGCAACCTACATCCTTCTGAATCTGCTTGGTGTATTCATCTCTTGGCCTCCCTCTACGATTTTTACCCTCCACACTGCCCTCCAATACTAAATTGGTGATCCCTTGATGCCTCAGAACATGTCCTACCAACCGATCCCTTCTTCTAGTCAAGTCGTGCCACAAACTTCTCTTCTCGCCAATCCTATTCAACACCTCCTCATTAGTTATGTGATCTACCCATCTAATCTTCACCATTCTTCTGTAGCACCACATTTCAAAAACTTCTATTCTCTTCTTGTCTAAACTATTTATAGTCCATGTTTCACTTCCATACATGGCTACACTGCATACAAATACTTTCAGATACGACTTCCTGACACTTAAATCTATACTCTATGTTAACAAATTTCTCTTCTTCAGAAATACTTTCCTTGCCATTGCCAGTCTACCTTTTATATCCTCTCTACTTCGACCATCATCAGTTATTTTGCTTCCCAAATAGCAAAACTCCTTCACTACTTTAAGTGTCTCATTTACTAATCTAATACCCTCAACATCACCTGACTTAAGTCGACTACATTCCATTATCCTCGTTTTGCTTTTGTTGATGTTCATCTTATATCCTCCTCTCAAGACACGGTCCATTCCGTTCAACTGCTCTTCCAAGTCCTTTGCTGTCTCTGACAGAATTACAATGTCATCAGCAAACCTCAACGTTTTTAATTCTTCTCCATGGATTATAATATCTACTCCGAATTTTTCTTTTGTTTCCTTCACTGCTTGCTCAATATACAGACTGAATAGCATTGGGGATAGGCTACAACCCTGTCTCACTCCCTTCCCAACCACTGCTTCCCTTTCATTTCCCTAGACTCTAATAACTGCCATTTGGATTCTATACAAATTGTAAATAGCCTTTAGCTCCCTGCCACCTTCAGAATTTGAAAGAGAGTATTCCAGTCAACATTGTCAAAAGCTTTTTCTAAGTCTACAAATGCTAGAAACGTAGGTTTGCCTTTCCTTAATCTTTCTTTTAAGATAAGTCGTAGGGTCAGTATTGTCTCATGTGTTCCAATATTGCTACGAAATCCAAATTGATCTTCCCCGAGGTCGGCTACTACCAGTTTTTCCATTCGTCTGTAAATAATTTGTGTTTGTATTCTGCAGCCGTGACTTATTGAACTGATAGTTCGGTAATTTTCACATCTGTCAACACCTGCTTTCTTTGGGATTGGAATTATTATATTCTTCTTGAAGTCTGAGGGTATTTCACCTGTCTCGTACATCTTGCTCACCAGATGGTAGAGTTTTGTCAGGACTGGCTCTCCCAAGGCCGTTAGTAGTTCTAATGGAATGTTGTCTACTCCCGGGGCCTTGTTTCGACTCAGGTCTTTCAGTGCTCTGTCAAACTCTTCACGCAGTATCATATCACCCATTTCATCTTCATCTATGTCCTCTTCCATTTCCATAATATTGTCCTCAAGTACATCGCCCTTGTATAGACCCTCTATATACCCCTTCCACCTTTCTGCTTTCTCTTCTTTGCTTAGAACTGGGTTTCCATCTGAGATCTTGATATTCATACAAGTGGTTCTCTTTTCTCCAAAGGTCTCTTTAATTTTCCTGTAGGCAGTATCTATCTTACCCCTAATGAGATAAGCCTCCACATCCTTACATTTGTCTTCTAGCCATCCCTGCTTAGCCATTTTGCACTTCCTGTCGATCTCATTTTTGAGACGTTTGTATTCCTTTTTGCCTGCTTCATCTACTGCATTTTTATATTTTCTCCTTTCATCAATTAAATTCAATATTTCTTCTGTTACCCAAGGATTTCTACTAGCCCTCGTCTTTTTACCTACTTGATCCTCTGCTGCCTTCACTACTTCATCACTCAAAGCTACCCATTCTTCTTCTACTGTATTTCTTTCCCCCATTCTTGTCACTTGTTCCCTTATGCTCTCCCTCAAACTCTGTACAACCTCTGGTTCTTTCAGTTTATCCAGGTCCCATTTCCTTAAATTCCCACCTTTTTGCAATTTCTTCAATTTTAATCTACAGTTCATAACCAATAGATTGTGGTCAGAGTCCACATCTGCCCCTGGAAATGTCTTACAATTTAAAACCTGGTTCCTAAATCTCTGTCTTACCATTATATAATCTATCTGAAATCTGCCAGTATCTCCAGGTTTCTTCCATGTACACAACCTTCTTTTACGATTCTTGAACCAAGTGTTAGCTATGATTAAGTTGTGCTCTGTGCAAAATTCTACCAGACGGCTTCCTCTTTCATTTCTTACCCCCAATCCATATTCACCTACTACGTTTCCTTCTCTCCCTTCTCCTACTACCGAATTCCAGTCACCCATGACTATTAAATTTTCG
Source organism: Schistocerca serialis cubense (assembly GCF_023864345.2). Taxonomy (NCBI): domain Eukaryota; kingdom Metazoa; phylum Arthropoda; class Insecta; order Orthoptera; family Acrididae; genus Schistocerca; species Schistocerca serialis. Next base: position 598,155,231 of record NC_064644.1, on the reverse strand, counting down.
TCTCCCTTCACTATCTGGATAAATTCTTTTATTTCATCATACATTTCTTCGTCATCTGCAGAGCTAGTTGGCATATAAACTTGTACTACTGTAGTAGGCGTGGGCTTCTTGTCTATCTTGGCCACAATGATGCGTTCACTTTGCTGTTTGTAGTAGCTTACCCACACTCCTATTTTTTAATTCATTATTAAACATACTCCTGCATTACCCCTATTTCATTTTGTCTTTATAACCCTGTATTCACCTGACCAAAAGTCTTGTTCCTTCCGCCACCAAACTTCACTAATTCCCACTATATCTAACTTTAACCTATCCATTTCCCTTTTTAAAGTTTCTAACCTACCTGCCCGATTAAGGGATCTGACATTCCACGCTCCGATCCATAGAACGCCAGTTTTCTTTATCCTGATAACAATGTCCTCCTGAGTAGTCCTCGCCCGGAGATCCGAATGGGCGACTATTTTACCTCCGGAATATTTTACCCAAGGAAGCCATCATCATTAACCATACAGTTAATCTGCATGCCCTCGGGAAAAATTACAGCTGAAGTTTCCCCTTGCTTTCAACTGTTCGCATTACCAGCACAGCAAGGCCGTTTTGGTTAGTGTTACAAGGCCAGATCAGTCAATCATCCAGATTGTAGCCCCTGAAACTACTGAAAAGGCTGCTGCCCCTCTTCAGGAACCACGCATTTGTCTGGCCTCTCAACAGATGCCCCTCCATTGTGGTTGCACCTACGGTACGGCTATCTGTATTGCTGAGGCACGCAAGCCTCCCCACCAACGGCAAGGTCCATGGTTCATGGGGAGAGGGGGGGGGGGGGGGGGGCACAATGGGTATGGACATTGAAATTACCTAAGACTAGGAAAGGAGAAACCAATGCAAACAGTATGTCCTGAGACACTTCACCATCAGGAGGGAGGTAAACTCTGCAGATCGTAATAATGAGCGTACGGCATTGGTGGCCACGAGACCCCTCGCGGAGTGGTTCAGTCGCCACTCCACAAGTTCTTTAACGCCACTACGGCAACTTGCGAGTGAATGAGGATGAAATGATGATGAAAGACACACAACACCCAGTCATCTCGAGGCAGAGAAAATCCCTGACCGCGCCGGGCATCGAACCCGGGACCCCGTGCGCGGGAAGCGAGAACGCTACCACAAGACCACGAGCCGCAGACTCTGTAGATGGTAATATCCTGAAATGCCCTTATCCGGACAGCCGCAGCCTCTAAAGGTGTATTAAGAGGCATAGGTTCGCTATACAGAGTGTCTAGAACATATGATCAAACTCCGCCTGACACCCTGTCATAGGCTTCACGATTCTTATATCATCTACTGTATCCATGAAGGGCTGGGGTCTGTGTTGCTGGAAACCAACCTGAAGGGCAATGCAGAAGGCAGGTGAGCTGCTTAAAAAATGTCATGGCTGAGCCAGTAGGTGGAAACAACCACTACAGTTCCACTGGAGAATAATAATGTCGATATACTGTGAGGCCATGAAGGGACCAAGAGGACAGGTTATGCCATAGGATCAGCTGTTGCCACTGGTTGAGGGGTTATGGCATCAATATACGTATCTGCCACATTCTGTTGTGTGGTGCGAACTGGGGTCTCAGGGCCACTAGAATCCCCGCCTTGGCCACATGAGTGGAACAGGTGGGATCTGGTAGCTTGGGGGCCACCAGAATGTCCTCCTTCGAAGGAATTTTTCCTTGTCTTTCCTCTTCTTAAAGGATTTCAAGGATTGCGAGAGCTTCTCCGAATCAGTTTCAGGTAAAGAGATTATCCTGAAGCCTTGCTACCAGCAGCCTGTGGCTCTTTCAGCCAATGACTGGTGTTCAATTGAAGACGACGGAAACCTTGGAAGAAAGTGTCCCGAGATACCACTTCCTGGCAAGAGAAGCCAGAGGGAGGTGATCTGTCTCTGGCTGGGAGGTGGAGACCTGTGTCCCTGGTGGGTGGGAAGCCATTTATCTGTAAGTAGATGTAGGGGCACCAGCAAGAGGGAAGTCAACCATGACAGGGGCATGCATGGCTGAGCAGCTCTGAGGGCCCACTGTACTGTAACAGGCGGGAGTATCATTGCCAAAAGGGCCAATACCGTTGTTGTAACTGTAGCATATGACTTTATTTGACATGCTGTGTGCAACCCTCGTACCACTACTTGGCAGCTTAAGTTTGTCCAGAGTCTTGTATTCTTGTGTTTCCGTTTCCCTCTGGAAAACGGCACAATCTGGTGAGCAGGGGGAATGGCACTCTCCACAGTTGACACAGATGGGGGGAGGTGCACAGAAAGCATTCGCATGCATTGCTCATCCACAATCTTCACAGATGGGGTTAGCGTTGCAACGCTAAGATGAGCCCAAATTTCAAGCACTCAAAGCACCACACAGAGGTGGGGAAGGGGGAGTGTGGGCAGGGGGCCATACAGTTTCATATCACATTGGCCTGTCCAATCAATGAATTGCCCTCAAAGGCCAAGACGAAGGTGCCAGTAGCAATCCTATTGTCCTTTGCTCCTTACGTAAACCACGGACAAAGTGTACACACCATTGCTACAAGTTGGCATGTAGCTCATCATTAGATTGTAAGAGTAGGTCTGTGCGGAAAATGAAGTCCTGAACTAAATTTTGACTGTTATGGGGAGTGAGAGATGGTTGCCACATCCCCAAACTTGTCTTCTAAGTTCTCCACAAAGAACAAGGGCTTTGTGGCCAAGAAGGAACCACTATCAGTCCTTGTGCAAACCAAGTATTGGTGGGACATACTGCTCTGTTTGTCACTTATCCCTATATTCCTCCCACAGCGTAGCCAGGGAAGGGGACATATTAGGGTCACATCTCTCCGCACTGTCTGTTCCTAGGTACTGTGGGAGCTGTATGATCAACAGCAGGAGATATCTTCATCTGCTTCATTTGTGGCTGATCTGCCATGGTGCCACCCAGTCTGAATGAGGGCTCTCCCCACAGGCACCACCCAGCCTCAGCAACTGCCACCTGGCCAGTAACCCATCGCTTGGAGTCCCCATGTTCCAGCCACAATGAGCATATACTCCTTGGCATCTTGGCATGCATGGGTAGTTCTCAGCTCAAGCACCAACAGTGCAATCTGTGCGTGATCAGGGGACTAGCATTGTACAGGCACTTGATGACACCCGTCCCCTACCCCAAAACGGGATGGCTACCGGGCTGGGTTTTGCGTGTATTACTGTATTAAAGGGAAGGATGCACAGATGGAAAGACACAAAGGTGAAGTACACACCACACTGGGTGATCTCCACTGCACGACCCACACATCTACAGAACTTTGAAAATTGGTGGCAAGTCAACCACAACAATGGGGACCATGTGTTTATTTGATGAAAAGTTGTAGAATATGCTGAAAGTGGAAACTCTAGGCATAATCATAAACCAGGTCCAAGCAGGGTCGGCACCAAGGAAGCCATGTGATGGAGAGGCAGAGGAAGAAAGGAACAATGAAAGTAAAAGCATGCAGCATGGGAAGGAACTAATGTTGCGAAGGCTAGAGCCCTGTAGTGGCCAATCACATCTTCACAAAAGAGTTGTGAGCCCCCTCAGAGGGGTGCACAATGGTTACACAGTGCTTTGTGTGTGATGAAACAATTGATGGACCAGACGACAGTATTTCCACAGTGACAAAAAAGCAACATTATTGCTAATCCAAGCAAGTAGGGAAAGGGGAGAGGACAATAGCTCATCTTAAGAGGGTTTGGGCACCCTTCTCATTCATACTGTACGTCAAAAATTTACACCAGACCACAATCCATCAAGGCTCATTTAAAGACACAGGAGCTGTCAACATATTCTGAACCACCTGAGCCTGCAAGTTTGAGATCCGAACAATTCAAATTCAGTTTAAAAACTAAATGTTTCTTTTGTGTCAAAAGTGTTGAGAATGAGCAATAGAACCCCAAGGAAAAACATAGGAAGATATTTTCAGTTACCACCATCACAAAAGAATGAGACAAAACTGACAGAGAAGTAACAAGTATGGATACTGCTCCAGGCCATTGTACTAGGAACCCTCAACATCCACATATAAAGACTGCGTTTCAAATGCAATAGAACAGAGTAGCATCATACTGGAGCAGAATAGCAACTGTCATTTTACAGTAAACTAAATTATGGGTGTTATTACTTGGTGTACAGAATATGGATTGAGAGTAAATCAAACAAAGATGAAAATAATGAGAAGTAGCAGAAATGAGAACAGCGAAAAACTTAACGTAAGGACTGATGGTCACGAACTAGATGAAGTTAAGGAATTCTGCTACTTACGCAGCAAAATAAGCAATGACAGACAGAAGAGAGGACATCAAAAGGAGACTAGCACTTGCAAAAAGGGCGTTTCTGGCCACAAGAAGTCTGCTAATATCTAACATAAACCTTAATTTGGAGAAAAAATTTCTGACAATGTACATTTGGAGCACAGTATTGAAACATGGACTGTGGGAAAACTGGAACAGAAGAGAATCTAACCATTTAAGATGTGGTGCTACAGACGAATGTTGAAAATTAGGTGGACCGAAGAGATAAGGAATGAGGAGGTTCTGCACAAAATCAGAGGGGACAGGAATATGTGCAAAACACTGACAATGAGAACAGACAGGATGATACGACATTTGTTAAGAAATCAGGAAATGACTTCTAGTGTACTAGATGGAGCTGTAGAGGGCAAAAAGTGTAGAGGAAGACAGAGATTGGAATACATCAAGCAAATAACTGAGGACGTATGTTGCAAGTGCTGCTCTGAGATGAAGAGGCAGTCCCAGCAGAGGAATTTGTGGTGGGCTCCATCAAACCTGTCAGAAGACTGATGACTCAGTAGAAAATTACTGGATGGAAACATGAATGGAGAACTATCAAAACAGGATTGTTGAAGATTTAGGAGGATCACATAATCACGATTGCAGGATTTAACAGATTCAAGGTACCAATAATTCGTTTCAAACACCGGGTACAAATTGCTAACCAATACTTGATATGTTAACGAGGAAACTAATGAAAAAGAAGAGCTAGTTCGATAGGCTCCTGTTGGAAGTCGGACCCCACACTGCTGTAGTGGGTCCAGTGACTGCAATGAAGAGGGCAATGCCAAACCATATGCCAGACTCCCATAATCAAGAAGCGACAGGATCAGGACTTTGTAAAGCTGCAGAAGGGTAGTGTGGTCTGCATCTCATCTGTTGTTACTGAGGCAGCAAAGTGTATTAACGAGTATCCAGCACATTTGCTTAAGTTGGAAAAGATGGGCACACCAAGTCAGATGGGCACCAAAGACCAGTCCCAACAAGCGATAAGTCTCAACCACTGTGAGTAATTGGTTGTTGAGTTAAAGTTCTGGATGAACAGCATGATGGCAACAGAAGAGCACAATGTGAATCTTGGTGGCTGAAAATGGAAAGCAGTGGGGGCCCATGACTGTGCCTTTGGAATGGCACCCTGCAGTCATCATTCAGCAACACCCACTCTAGAGGAGCAATAGTAAAAGTAAAAATCGTTAGTATACTGAAGTAAGAATGGTCTAGCTGCTGCTAGACCATTTGTGGTGACTAGAAAGAGAGGGACACTTAATACAGAGCTATGTGGGAACCCAATCTCTTGGATATGGGGGATACTGTGGGAAGCACCAACTCGAACATGGAAAGTATGGTATGACAAAAGTTCTGGACGAAAATCGGAAGTGAACCCCGGAGACCCCACTTACATAAGGTAGTGAGGCTGTGGTGTTGCCATGTGATTTCGTAAGACAGCAATATGGCTTCTACTTCAGTTAAAAGCTGTCTGCAAGGAAGACTCCAGCCGAATTACACTATCAGCAGCGGAATGGCCTTTGCAAAAACCGTCCTGGGATGGAGCCAGAAGATCCTGAGACTCAAGAAGCCAACAGAGCCACCGGCTCACCATGCATCTGAGCAACTTACAGAGAACATTGGCGAGACTAATTGGGTGATATCTGTCCATTTCTAAGAGATGCTTATCTGGTTTCAGTACCGGGACGATGGTGCTTTCTCGCCACTGGTATGGGAACTCTCCCTTGCTCCACATACAGTCGAAGATGGTAAGGAGATGATCCTGACAATCTACTGATAGGTGTTTGAGCATTTGGTTGTGAACACAGTCTGGCCCTGAGGTTGCATGGGGGCAAAGGGCTAGGGCACTGAAGAATTTCCACTCACCAAATGGCCCATAATAGGGCTCCAGGTGGCATGTAGTGAAAGATAAGTACAAATGCTCCATCCAGTGTTTAAGGGCACCAGAGGCACGTTGCAAGTTCTCAGACACAGAGGTTCGAGCATAAGGCTGAGCATAATGTTCAGCTACGGCGTCTGGGTCAGTGAAAACAGCACCATTCAAGGACATACCACGTACATTTGCAGATAACTGGTATCCATACTGATCCTCCAGAAAACCTGTGAAGGTGGCATATATGGTCCAAAGCATTCTTGCTTCTTTCATTGTTTTTTTTTTTTAAGTACCACACCCGGGCTTGGAGCCGTTTAGAGGCAATGAGGTGCTTGATCAATGGATGCCGCTTATGGCAGTGGAGAGCCTGCCTGCAATTTCTAATGCGCTCAATGATTTTCGAGGTCCACCAAGGTATTATCTTCCAATGGGGGTGGGGATCGGGGTGGGGTGGGGAGATCCTGAAGAATAGGGGATCGCTACGCCGGTTGCCAATAAAATGGCTGCTGTTGCACTCTGGACAGCCACAGCAATGCCTCCACACAGTGGGGAGCTCAGAATGACAGTAGAGGTGAAAGCATCCCTGTCAGCATTGTGGAGAGCCCATCTGGGTGGACCATCAGGGGAGTGATGCTGAAGGAGGAACGTGAAGATCAGGAAGTGGTCATTACCACACAGGTCAGAATGGACCCCTCAGTGGATGGAAGGGAGAAGACCAGGGCTGCAAATAGAAAGATCAGAGGCCACGTATATTCCACATGCCGCACTGAAGAGTGTGGAGACAACAGTATTGAAGAAACATAGGTTGAGATCTGCCAATAAGCTTTCAACGTCTTTACTACAGCTAGTGATCATGATTCCACCCCACAAAGGGTTATGTCCACTGAAGTCACTTAAGATTAGGTAAGGTGGAGGCAGCTGAGAAACCAATGTAGACAATAAGTTCTGAAGCACTCCATCATCGGGCAAGAGATAAAAAAAGATGGTGGTATCTTGAAATGCCCTTAACCGAGTAGTCACAGCCTCCAAAGTTGTATTAAGATGCACAAGTTCACTATATGCAGAATCCAGAAGATAAGTGCAAACTCCATCTAACACCCTACTATAATCGACAGGATTCTTAAAATAACCTCAATATCTACAAAGGGTGGGAGTTCGCATTGCTGGTAACCAAGTTTCCTGAAGGGCAATGCAGAAAACAAAAGGGGAACTTGTCGTAGCTCAAACAGGTGATGGAAAAAGCCGCTACAGTTCCACTGGAGGAGTGTGCTGCTGTTATACTGTGAGGGTGGGAAGGAACCAAGGAGGCAGGTTACGTCTCAGGGTCACTTGCTGCCACTGGTTGAGAGGTGATGTTAACACACACAGGATTTGAAAAACTTTGTGTGGTGTGATCTGGAGCCTCAGGGGCCACCGTTTTCGCTGCCATAGCCACAGAAGCAGAACAGGTGGGATAAGGTGGCATGATGGTCGGTAGAACTTACTCCATCTTGGAAGACCTCTTTTTAACTTTCTTCTCCTCTGTGGGTTTACATGACTTCCCTTAATTAGTTTCAGGGACTGAAGAAATCGTTAAGCCCTATGACCAGCAGTCTGTAGCTCCTTCATCCACTGGCTGGTATCAGGTTGCAGAATGGCAGAAACCTTAGGGAGGGAGGGAGGAAGAGGGGGGGGGGGGGGGCAGTCCCAGGGGCCCTTTCCTGGCATGAGAAGCAGTACATGCCTAGCTGGGGAGTGGGGATTGGCGCCCCCGATGGTTGAGGAATCATTGCTTCCAAAGTGTGTGTGGGACAAGCAGCAGGAGGAAAGCCTCCAACTACCAGAGGTCCAGGCCTGCTCAAGTGGACCTGAGGGTTCCCTCTAGGACGCATGATGGAGCGAGTACTGTAGGCAGAGAGCAACGCCATCATAGCCATAGCATACAGCATTGTCATGCGTGGAGGATCTGATGCTCATACTTTTTCTTTGCCTCTTGATGTATCAATCTGCCCAGAGTCTTATATCCCTCTTTTTTTCCCTCTCTCTCTCTCTTTCTGAAAGACAATGCAGTCTTGTGAGGAGGGAGAATGGTGTTCTCCACAGTTGAGATGCTGATTGCAAGGGGGGGGGGGCAAGGGGGGAGGACAGAGGAGTACAAAGAATGTTCATGTGTAATAGTTGTCCACACACCCTACAGACTGGGCTGACGTAACTACGTGAAGACATGTGGCCGAATTGTGAATTGCCTGAATTTCATACATTTGGAGCACTGCATGTGGGGCTGAGGGCTGTGGGGGGATGATGACAACATATGGTTTCACATCACATCAGAATACCGTCACTTTGCCTTTTTCAGGTAACGCGTCGGCTTCAAAGGCCGAGATGAAGGTCCCGGTAGCAACCCCATCATCCTTTAGCCCCCTATGGAGAAAAGGTGTTTCAACTGCAATTAACTGATTTCCAATGTTTAAGTGTTGTTATTTATCATTATAGGAAGTTACAGCAGTTCAAATGCAACAGGCTCTCAACATATTCATTTCTAATGGAACATCAAAATGTAGAGTACATTTTATAAACTCTATAGCTTTTGATTGGATGAAGATCAAGTGGCAAAAGTGTACATCAAACTGAAGCAAATTTAATACTCTACAACTTCGCCTATGATAATTTTTCTTTTTTTTTTTTTTTTTTTTTTTTTTGAGAAACAATTGTAGTAGACACTAGAAGCAAACGTCTGACAAAATGCATTAGGTAAGAATGATTTTTTTGAAAGTCATTGGTTTTCGATAATGTATATGTTGAACACTGTTGGGAATTCGACAAGTATCTACAAAGAAAGTTTTACAGGAAGATTAAAAGGCTTTCATTTTTATTTGGAACATTTTTTTCTAAAGTGTACCGTTTCTGAGGGATAAGCACAAAACCAAACATGTTGGACTTTTCCATATCCCCCCACCACTATCCCTCACTTCCCAGGTGAGTATGTTTATCTACTAACTATTCCCAACAAAGACAAAAATTCTCCCATATTCCATGCATTCTACAATGCATTCACTGACTGGACTAAGACTTGCAAAGGACTGCTGGTGCTCACCAGTCCCCAGCTCACGAGATCCAAGTTCGCCAAACCCATCTCCAGTCAACAAAGACTAAGGTCCCTGAGGTGCTCCCATTTGATATGACTGGAAGACACAAGAGCCTTACCAAATGCTACATATCCCCTCCTCCCACATGTGATCATAGTGCTTGTAGTAAAAGAAAATTTTCAGGTAACTGCATCTTACCTTAACAACCAAAGGCGTGTTGGAAGAATTGTGGGATTAAGAGGTATGTTTTATAGACTTTCCTGCTGATGATATGGGTGATGCAACGGAGAAGAGAATCAATGCACAGCATTTTATGTATGTTCATGGAGAAAATGTGTGTTCTACTGCATTGTTCTGTGGTTACTTTTGTTTTGTTCATCATTAGAATTTGTAACTGTGGTGGTAATAAATATGCTATGAGTTAAGTGTGAACCTTTTTGCCCACAGAATTAAATGTGAAAATAAATACTCTTTTCTTCTCTCTGTTTCCGTTGATTCTTTCCATTTTGCACCTGTTGTTGTTGTTGTTGTTGTTGTTGTTGTGGCCTTCAGTCCTGAGACTGGTTTGATGCAGCACTCCATGCTACTCTATCCTGTGCAAGCTTCTTCATCTCCCAGTACCTACTGCAGCCTACATCCTTCTGAATCTGCTTAGTGTATTCATCTCTTGGTCTCCCTCTACGATTTTTACCCTCCACGCTGCCCTCCAGTACTAAATTGGTGATCCCTTGATGCCTCAGAACATGTCCTACCAACCGATCCCTTCTTCTAGTCAAGTTGTGCCACAAACTCCTCTTCTCCCCAATTCTGTTCAGTACTTCCTCATTAGTTATGTGATCTACCCACCTTATCTTCAGCATTCTTCTGTAGCACCACATTTCAAAAGCTTCTATTCTTTCTTGTCTAAACTATTTATCGTCCATGTTTCACTTCCATTTATGGCTACACTCCATACAAATACTTTCAGAAACGACTTCCTGACACTTAAATCAATACTCTATGTTAACAAATTTCTCTTCTTCAGAAACGCTTTCCTTGCCATTGCCAGTCTACATTTAATATACTCTCTACTTCGACTATCATCAGTTATTTTACTCCCCAAATAGCAAAACTCCTTTACTACTTTAAGTGTCTCATTTCCTAATCTAATTCCCTCAGCATCACCCGACTTAATTCGACTACATTCCATTATCCTCGTTTTGCTTTTGTTGATGTTCATCTTATACCCTCCTTTCATGACACTGTCCATTCCGTTCAACTGCTCTTCCAAGTCCTTTGCTGTCTCGTGACAGAATTACAAAGTCATAGGTGAACCTCAAAGTTTTTACTTCTTCTCCATGGATTTTAATACCTACTCCAAACTTTTCTTTTGTTTCATTTACTACTTGCTCAATATACAGATTGAATAGCATCAGAGAGAGGCCACAGCCCTGTCTCACCCCCTTCCCAACCACTGCTTCCCTTTCATGTCCCTCGACTCATATAACTGCCATCTGGTTTCTGTACAAATTGTAAATAGCCTTTCGCTTCCTGTATTTTACCCCTGCCACCTTCAGAATTTGAAAGAGAGTATTCCAGTCAACATTGTCAAAAGCTTTCTCTAAGTCTACAAATGCGAGAAACGTAGCTTTGCCTTTCCTTAATCTTCCTTCTAAGATGAGTCGTAGAGTCAGTATTGCCCCACGTGTTCCAACATTTCTACGGAATACAAACTGATCTTCCCCGAGGTCGGCTTCTACCAGTTTTTCCATTCGTCTGTAAATAATTCGCGTTAGTATTTTGCAGCTGTGACTTATTAAATTGATAGCTTGGTAATTTTCACACCTGTCAACACCTGCTTTCTTTGGGATTGGAATTATTATATTCTTCTTGAAGTCTGAGGGTATTTCGCCTGTCTCGTACATCTTGCTCACCAGATGGTAGAGTTTTGTCAGGACTGGCTCTCCCAAGGCCGTCAGTAGTTCTAATGGAATGTTGTCTACTCCCGGGGCCTTGTTTCGACTCAGGTCTTTCAGTGCTCTGTCAAACTTTTCACGCAGTATCATATCTCCCATTTTATCTTCATCTACCTCCTCTTCAATTTCCATAATATTGTCCTCAAGACCATCGCCCCTGTATAGACCTCTATATACTCCTTCCACCTTTCTGCTTTCCCTTCTTTGCTTAGAACTGGGTTTCCATCTGAGCTCTTGATATTCATGCAAGTGGTTCTCTTTTCTCCAAAGGTCTCTCCTGTAGGCAGTATCTATCTTACCCCTCGTGAGATAAGCCTCTACATCCTTACATTTCTCCTCTAGCCAGCCCTGCTTAGCCGTTTTGCACTTCCTGTCGATCTCATTTTTGAGACATTTGTATTCCTTTTTACCTGCTTCACTTAATGCATTTTTGTATTTTCTCCTTTAATCAATTAAATTCAGTATCTCTTCTGTTGCCCACAGATTTCTACTAGCCCTCGTCTTTTTACCTACTTGATCCTCTGGTGCCGTCACTACTTTATCCATCAGAGCTACCCATTCTTCTTCTACAGTATTACTTTTCTCCATTCCTGTCAACTGTTCCCTTATGCTCTCCCTGAAACTCTGTACAACCTCTGTTTATTTCAGTTTATCCAGGTCCCACCTCCTTAAATTCCCACCTTTTTGCAGTTTCTTCAGTTTTAATCTACAGTTCATAACCAATAGATTGTGGTCAGAGTCCACGCCTGCCCCTGGAAATGTTTTACAATTTAGAACCTGGTTCCTAAAACTCTGTCTTACCATTATATAATCTATCTGAAACCTTCTAGTATCTCCAGGGTTCTTCCATGTATACAACCTTCTTTCGTGATTCTTGGCCAAGTGTTAGCTATGATTAAGTTGTGCTCCGTGCAAAATTTTACCAGGTGGCTTCCTCTTTCATTTCTTAGCCCCAATCCATATTCACCTACTATGTTTCCTTCTCTTCCTTTTCCTACTGTCGAATTCCAGTCACCCATGACTATTAAATTTTCATCGCCCTTCGCTACCTAAATTCAATAAAAATTTCACGCACCCACTCTTTCTATAGCTCCACGGCATCTAGAACAATGATGGCTCTGCATCATGCAACTTCATGAATGTAATTCTCACCCACTCTAGCACATTCACCAAGTTTCCTGGCTTCACCTACTGCTATCCCTCTAATCTTTTATGGGTGTAAAAAGGAGAGTCATTATCTAGAAAAATGAGGAAGCAAATGAGGTTGATGAATACTAAATAGGTACATGTATCTGAGAGCTGAGAAAGGTTGCACAAAGATAAATTCAAAACTAATGTTTTGTGGAGAGAACTGAATATTATTAATATATAAGATAGGATCATCAACAACAACAACAACAACAACAAGAAAATAAAATTTTTAAAAAATTTAAAAATTGTGCCTCTTGTACCTGAACAGAAAGCAAGAAGGAAGAAAACCAAAAGAAGTTTTGTTGTGTTGACTCAACGGTAAAACACACATAAGAAGATCAAGGAAACATTAATAACAGCTTCCACTGTGACCTGAATACAGTCCTCCTTGAGGAGAAGGAGAGCAGCTCTCAACTTTCTTCTCCTCTCTACTTGTGATTAACACACAGGATTGATTTCTAGTGTGCTCTTGTTTGGTTGGAAGTTAATGCCATTCACTGATTCACCCATTTTACCATTTTACTAGAAGGTTGGGATCTTGATTTAGAAGCTGCCATTTCAAATCTCATGTAGAACTAGGGAGTTATCTGTTGACCTAGAGGGAGTCTGGCATAGCTATAGGCTGTACTGAAAGAGAAGACCATTGCTGGTTAGAACGGCAGCATCACAGTTGTTTCACGCAACTCCTGGGACCATTTACATAACAATATTTTCTTTACATTTTTATGGCAATGCAGCACTATTGCCACAGTTGTAGGCAACTATGGCATCCAGAATATTGGTGACAATCTTTTGCACCTTGTGCTTGAAAGTTATAAATAACATTGTCAATTCTCAGGGCTCTTCTTTCACTGTGCAGAGTAAATACGCGGGTAAAGCAGCTGCACTGCAGCAGGTGCTCCAGAGACTGCCTGCCATCAACTGTTTTGTCTCAAATAGCTATCTACCTCTCAAGCATGAGGCTCACCTCCTGCTTAAGAAGTTTTTTTTGTACAGGTCTCCAAATAATCCGCATGGTTAAGTGAAGATCCAATGCTCCACTATTGAACAGATTGGTGGTCACTGAACCACACCAATGGTATACAATGATAGAGGACTAGCTGCACTAAACACCCTCACCCAGCTCATGAAGTCCAAGTTCTCCAAACCCAAGTTCACATGGGGAGGGCAACAATTGTGGGCTAGAGATTTTTGTGAAATTTCAGACAGATGTTCTTCAATGGGGGAGGGGGTTACAATTTACAAAATAATTTGCAATTCATGATGATGAAGGATTATATAAGTCATATGACTTACGTTGTACAGAGACACTATTCTGCACATTTTATCTCAAACGTATGCAGCACAGAATGTGTCATGATAAAGATACTTCAGCAATTCCCAGTCCCTTGCAATGTAAGGATTAAAACTTTTAGGGGGACCGCCACTCATCATAAAAAAAAAAAGAAGAAGATTATTTCATTAAAGAAGAGCACTCTCCTGACAACAATCAGGTCTTACACAGAGTGTATATACTATTTACCATTTATATCGTAAATGACATAGAGACTTTGGATAACGCAGCCAAAGTCTTGTTATTCACACATGATAAAAGTGTGATGACAAGTGCTCCAAAGTAATCCTTCTACAAAACTACTGAAAAACTGGAAATGAAATGAATGGTCACATCGTCTAAGTCATAGATAAAGGAGATGGAAAACTTTCGTTCATTAGTGAGATACTGGAAACATACAATCAGCCCACAAAGAAGACTGCTTACAAAATGCTCATGCCACATAAACTAGGATACTGCTGAAATATATGGGACCAAGACCGAATAGGGTTCACAGGGTACATTGAATGTATACAAAGACGGGCAGGGCGACTGGTTGAAGGTTTGTTTGACCCACAGGAGAGGATCAAAGAAATGCTGAAAAACCCAAGCTGCCAGACACCTGAAGATGGGTGGCAACAGTCCTACATATGTCTATCACAATGTTTCAAGAGCCATCACTAAGTAGGATTTTAGGAATACAGTACAATCCCTTACAAATCATTCCTGTAGTATCCCTGAAGATAAGATTAAACTGAGTATTGTGTGCAGGGAGGCATTTAAGCGATCATTCTTCTCACCCTTCATATACAAATGGAATGGGAAATCTTAATATGTAGTACAATGAGAAGAAATCTCTACCATGTAATTCATGCTGATTTGCACAGTACAGTGGTAGGCAGATATACTATATTCAATAAGATTTTCAGACAAATGCTGACTATCACAATTACAACATCCAAAACAGCACAGCCCTTCTTATGGAATGAGTAAAATTACTCAAACACATAGGCATGCAAACCACACCAATGTTTAGCTTTACAATGCACTGCCAGCCTACACCAGCAAGTAAGAATGCAAAGATAAAATTTTTAAACAAATTAGAAAAGATTCTCCTCAGTTATGGTTTAATTTTCCAAGTGATTACATTGACCCCATATCAGTTTGATGCATTGCCTTACATTAATCTAAAACTGAAAATTGTGTGCCCTCTACCTTTTAATTGAATTGAATTTAAAAAAAAAAAATCATATACAATCCTGTGCAATTTACCACTGTGTAATATACTGTCCTACATTTTACATGCATCCTATGTAATCAACGGTTGTTTGATGTAAAGGATTTATTGCTTAGGATGTACAAAGTACAGACAGTTATGAATAACAGACTATGAGTTTATGAGCATAGAACAGCACTATCTTTATTGGTTGTTTTCCTTATTCAGAAGAATGATGTACAAAGTTGTTATTAATTAAAGCAACTCTTTTAGAATGACACAGTGTGAGAGGCCAAGTGACACTAAGACTACAACAACCATCTAATGAAAGACAACTTAATATTGAAGTATGAGGACAATAACATTCCAAGACAGTAATACATTCGGTGAAAGAAGTTAAGCAGTGATGAAATATAGCACCTGAATCAATAGTTCACAAAAGATCTAAACAGAAAGAAATTAGCAAAATATGCCTAATAGAGGTGTAACAAGATCTCATGGTCAGGAAAGGTAAATATAAGTGCAACAATAGCACTACAGAATCAGATGAGAGACAGTAGTTCCACTAATCATGATCTGCTCGGGAAACAAAGTTGCAGTAAGTGCAGTTAATATTGAAATATCCAATAAAAGAAGCATGTTACTATTAGGCTATTTCAACTTGCCTCGAACTCATTAGGAGAATATGTAAAGCACGTAAACAAGTGTTGTTCTCAATGCATTTATAATTAACACAATTCCATACATGTCACTGTTATCTACTTCGATTTGTAGCAAAGTCTGTCGAAATTACGACGAGGGTCTATCTCACTAATTGCAACGTAAAATGACCAGAACGAAAATCTTACGGGGCGAATTTTTCTATCAACCTATTCTATTAGACTGAAAATTTAACTAACCGGCAGTTCAACGCGATCACTGTGTAAAGTATGATTAGCATTTAATGTATAGTACCTTTTGCTGTAGCATTTGTGAATCCCCATGTATTTATCACAATTGGCAGCTTGTTAACTGGATCTATTCTTGTAATTGTATTTACGGCGAAGCACGTTGCAGCGAAAACCGGGAGTAAGAAAAATGTAACCGGAGACATCCTTCTTGCTTTCACTATAAGATGTGGCGGTAACCTCTGTTACAGCGCATCTGTCATACAGTCACATGATTATTTAGGGAGCAAGATAACGTTCCTTTGCACTTTACACGCAATGACCTATCAATATTTCAACCAAGAATATGTAACCAGCTGTCTGTGTTTGAACTTGTTTCCTATTCGTCTGAATGTTTATATACCATGCACTGTACTTAACAAACAGCTGACTACCGCTCTGATAAGGCGGTCAGCTTTATTAAGATAATAAACGATACGTGTTGTTATGTGCTTAATGTTGGACCTGCTGCACTTGTTACACATATTTTTTATTGGGCACAGTGATTTTCTCAAGTAATGCAGCACCCAAACTGATTTACAGTTAAGTTTGTTACACGACTCTCACTCCCTTCTCGTCAGCGCCTGTGTACAGACGCTTGTGTGGACAAAATTGGGGATGTCGTAGATGGCGTTTCAGAAGTTACGATAAAACATGGCAGAATTGGGCGAAAGTCCAACATAGTACGCTACAATGTGATTACTGTAGTGCCCATAATGGTAAGATAATATAATCTATTGCTGTTATTTCGGGTTTTTAAAATTATAGTTTGCCTGCAAGGAACACGTCGTGTTACAGTCGTGGACCTTATTGAGGAACGCGTGTGCTTTACACCTGTCATTTATCTGTCAGCAAAACAATAATATGTTTAATTGTTTTACATTTTGTTGTATAGGGTGCAAACATTTCGCAGCTAGAACGAGATATTGGATCAGATCAGTTCCCACCGAATGAACACTACTTCGGATTGGTTAATGTGAGTACCATCATACCGATTTCTGACATTGATCATTCTTGGCTTGACACTGATGTATGAGGAATGAACGTCTGTTTTGTCTCATTGTTAGGTGTGTTATCATATTGATAGATTAAACACGGTATTCAGCTCGTTAATCTGAGCTGCATGAGCATGTTTACATTAACCTCCAAAGTTGTTGTCGCAGTTTATCGATTACGTCATTACTTGCGCATACAACAATTTTTTCCTCAGATTGATGTAATCTCTGCCGACCCTTTTTTTTTCGCCCTTCTTTTTTACGCATTCAAAAAGATTGTTCTGTCAAGAGCATGTAGATGACCTGAAAAGCAAATATTAATTACATTTCGATGAGAAATTTTTCTCTTAGCTGATAGTTTTTTTGCAACACAACGCTTTAGGTTATATTTGTCGGTAACTGAACACTTAAGTTCATTTGGCTCAGGTTAACAGTGTAAGATAATATACAGAACCTGTAACTGACTCCCCATTTAAATTGGGAAGATGACAATTCTCAATTTGTTGGTGTCAAATGTGGCAGGTATTCCATTTATCCATGAATAAAAACTTTGCACTTTCATTTCAAATTAAAATTGAATGGAGTGTATAAGCTCCTTAAAGATATGTTAACCACCCATTGTATATGTGTATTACTTGAAAATGGCTCACTCTTTCTAGAAATCTAGTATTTCGTTATGTAAATGTGGAGGTGGACACGTTACTTTTCCTCTTAAGCCCATCTGCAGTGGATGCACTAGTATTTCTCATGTTTTGGCCAATTTGTTGTGTCTGATACATCACTGTGTGTAATGACCACAATGACACACTTCTTAAGACAGTGAACTCTTATTCCAGTTCATTGATAGGATACTGCTTACAAATCACCTGAGTGTCCCATCTTAGAATGTTGCTGAAGTGTGTGGGACCCATACCAATTAGATCTAACAGGCTACATTGAGTATATATGAAGACGAATGGGTTGAATGGCTGTAAGTTTGTTTGAACCAGGGGAGAGTGTCACAGAAATGTTGAACATGAACTAGCTGTTGTTCTGACATATACCAGTTATCTTGCAAAAGCCTGCTTACAAATTTTAAGAACCATTATTAAGTGAATAATTTAGAGATATTTTGCAATCCCATAACTATCTCTCGTGTAGAGACTGTGATGACAATATTAGACTCATTAAGCACACACAGAGCATTTACACAGCTGTTCTTTCTGCACTCCATACATGGTAGTATGAAGGAAGAAGCCCTAACATGGTATCATGTAAAATACCTCTGCCATGCACTTCACAGTGGTTTAAAGAGTGTATGTTCTGATGTATATGTAGAACAGGACTTCAAATCCAAGTTTAGGCACCCAGGATAAGGTTTCCATGAATGACTTGAATGCTGTACTTCTTTCTTAAACAAGACTATAGCTGCATTCCTCTGCCCTCCTAATGCAGTCTGAACACATGCTTCATTCCAGTGACATCAGTACAATGTAGAACTTGATTCTCCTGCCCTTTTGTTATGTAGATTCCATTTCACTTTCTTGAGCTCTTTAAGAAATGTCTCCTTATCAAGTAGGATTTTAGGCCATAGCAGTTATTATACGTATGCATAGAATCATCTGATTCCACCCATTTACTTTGATCTATGACTTCATCAGTATGGCAGAAACAGCCGGTTCCAGTGTATACAATACGTCAACAATGTCACTCTATACACATGCCAACAAATATGAACAAAAATAAAAATGACACAATGTCTTACTCCGAAAATAAAAAACCAGGCAACCATGGAAAAGTGGAACTTTAGGATGGGAGAAAGCTAAATAAACAATAATAAAAAAGCGCTGCACCATTTGAAAACAAATAATATCCAGAAACAATTAAAATTATAACGTTCCACTACACCAACAAAACCACACACCTACATCTCTGAAAAGTGGAGGCAAATTCCCAAATGTCTCGTATTCACTGCATGAACTGACCTACCATAAATATCTAACAGACAAAACATCACAATTACTATAGGATAAAACCAAGACAAAAAATACTTACCAATAAAAGCCTCCAGCAATACCCCCTAGGTTGGCCAGCATGCACATGATGCACCCCCCCCCCCCCCCCCCCACTCTCTCTCTCTCTCTCTCTCTCTCTCTCTCTCTCTCTCTCTCTCTCTCTCTCTCTCTCCAAAATTAAATAGATCTCCTAAAACACCCACATGTTAACTTAATAAAAAAGTTAAGACTTGTTTCTGTTCTGCACAACAAACACCAAATTACTCAGGTAAAAAAGAAAAAGAAAAAACCCTTAGTAACTCCATGAAAACACTTCCACAACCCATGTTATTGCACCAACTACCACTGAAACTCAGGATCACGTTAGCAAGATCACAACCCAAACTCGAATGACTCCAGTACCACACGTTAAATTCGGCACGTCCGTATCCCCCACCAGACGCCCACCATCAAATACAACATGACATTTACGAACACAACCAACTCAAAAACATTGCACTGTAGTGACGTCCTGCACAACACCATCACCATTATGTCACAGGTCAAAGACAATGGGTGTAATGGCACGCTTCCGTTGACCCTATACGTGGATGAAATATTACTAAGCATTCATTTTCCATAATAGTCAGGGTAAGACATGCAGAAAACACCTTTTTGTATTGTCATCCAATATCAGTACTGAACGTATCTCCCATTGTGCAACCATACACAACTGTTCAATCCATTAACAATATGATGTTCATAATAAGATTTTGATACCACGTAACCTGGAACATCATATACAATTTCAGAAACATACCATTGTTTACTTGAGTATCCAGTTATCACTCTGTCCTGCAAAGCTGTGGTAGATAATGTAAGAAGCTCATCCATGCACTGTTCATTCTGTTTTAATCAGTTTGCTCAAGATAGACTTTCCTTTTCAATATTCTATTTCATTTATTGTATGATGTTTTGTTAAATTTCTCTCTGTGTGTATACTTGGTTGTAAATTGCAAAAATAGGGTGCCCACAATTGTCTGTTACTTGTTGTCTTCCTTTGTCATTGATTGGCCTTTAACTTCTAGAAAGATTCTACTTTTTTCTCCAAATTACAGCTGTAGCATATGTTTCAATATCTGAAATTGTCATATTATACCTTGTGAGAATGTTTTGAAGTTTATGTGAGACGTTTGTGAGCCTTCTTGGTTTTCAGCTATTTGCATTAATTCACCATCATTATTGTCATTCATTTGACTGTTTGAGAAACTAACTTATTCAGTTTTGCCTAGTTACAAACTCTTGCACCCTGTACACTAGTGTCTTGTATTAAGAATGACTGTCACAATCTTCCTCAGGTTAACTTTCCTTGTAATGTTCCTTCTAGGACATCTACAAGAAACTGAGTGTGTTGGATTATGTGAGTAATCCACTTGTGTCTTCTTCTGTCTATTGTTCTTCTAAACAACCGTTGCCAGTGCTTTGCTTGACTTCCTGTTTGGTGGCTTTATCTGTCCATGTCTTTGGTACCATACTTCAAATGCTCAGAGATTTCATTTCATTTTTGTGTATTTTCTATGTTTCACGGCTGTAACATGTTACACTCCAAATGCAGCTCTTAATTGACTTTTTCCTCATATGCTTCTCTTTCTTTGTTGTACGTTGTCTTCACTTTTTCCATCTTGAGTTATCTTACTTCTGAAATATGTATATGATCTTATTTGTTCTTATTTTATTTCCTTTGGTTTTAATTTCTACAGTTTCCTTGGAGTACATGAATAGTTGTGTAATTCTGAATTAATTTGTTTTGTACTCATCCCTCAGTACTATGTCCCTAACTTTTAAAATTCTTTGGAGATTTCTTTCATCTGGAGCTATCATAACCATATCTGCAAACCTAAGTATCTGTATTTGTTCACCATTTACTCTGATACCTGTACAGTATTCTTTGTAGCATTTATTGCATATTCTATGTAGATGTTGAATAAGCATGGTGACATATCTTATTCTATTGTTTTCTGTAGTTTAGTTTAATCAGTTCTAGAGTTGTAATTAGTTGGTTCCAGTTGACGTTGTTGAAAACTGTTACGAAATCTACGAGAGCTATGGTATGTGATCAGTTGCAAATAATAATGTTCATAGCTATGTTTTTGTTAATTTATAAATCAAATGGATGCATTCCTTTCCTATATTATTTAGTCCAAATAAACAATGAATGATAGTGGCGATAAACTACATTATTGTCTAAGTCTCTGAAAATTTCTTTGCTTTCTGTGTATTTTATATAATCTAATTTTGATGTATGCAGGTTGGGGTGAGTTGAGCCTACCAGTAACGAACTTCAGTCTTGATTCATAATTTGATGTTGTAGAGTGTGATGTGCAACTGGAGATTGTCAGCATTCTGTTCTCTGCTCATTTTGCTTGTATATTGTATGAAGTGCTGATACCAAAGAATGAGAATATGCAATCTTGGTTGTGGTGAAATACTGATCTGAGCATAGCCCAAGGTCTAGAGTAGTTTGAAGGGTGACTTATAATGAGTTGATGAAGTGCATTTAACATGAGCACCAAGTGTCAGTCTTGCCACTGAAGTTGATAGTTTTGTACAAAAGTTGTGACTCCAAGTGCAATTGTGCGCTTTTTTTCCTCTCCCGTGTGAAACGTATCATTTTAAAGAGTCATACTTCCATAATGTTGCCACAATTGTAGCAACTAGCTGCACCTGACATAAAGTGCCTGTAAATACACACCATCTGAGGGTGAGCCTACAGGGGCTCAAAAACCTGAAAAATAGTCATTGTAACAATGTTATTGAGCAACTAGTGACAGTATCAATACAAAGCATCCTCTGTAAGAAACTTTCCAGTGTCCTCGTTTCCAAGCATAAAACCTTCTTTCACATTTCTTAAACGTAATGTTAACTTATGAAAAGGACAGATTGCTACTCTGTGTATAGCAGAAATGCTGAATCGCTGATTGGCACAAAAAAAAGACTGTTAAAGAAGTAAGCTTTTGGCCAAAAAAACCTAGTCCGAATTGGACAACACACGTGTGGTGATTCGACATCTCTGTTGTAGGATAAGTAGCAATCCGTCCTTTTTTATAATATTGTCATCCTGGATTTTCCATTGTTTAATTTACTTACTTATCCAGTGGTCACTGGCCCTGTATACCATCCACTGCATTGACAGTAGATTTCCATTTTAATCAGTCTGGTGCAATGTCCTCTCAGTTGACAGCATTCATACCTTCTGCCTCTTTCTTACGCATCTTCCAATATGTATCTTGATCTGCCCATGGTTCATTTAGCTCTGATGTGGACAACGGAAGCTTCGTAGGAAGTTGGGTCTCTGATGTAAGGATTATGTGGCCTGTCCATTGGGGTCATTGACTCTTTTGATGATGTAAAACATTGGGCTGGTTCATGATCATTTTGTGGAATTTGAAATGCCTTTATACTTGAACAACTCTGAAGGTTTATTAGTCT
Organism: Schistocerca serialis cubense; assembly: GCF_023864345.2. Lineage (NCBI taxonomy): Eukaryota > Metazoa > Arthropoda > Insecta > Orthoptera > Acrididae > Schistocerca > Schistocerca serialis. Next base: position 598,132,900 of record NC_064644.1, on the reverse strand, counting down.
CCTAAGGCCAGCAGAAATTCTTTCACTTACGTTAATGGATATTTGATTAGAACTTCCCTGGTACTTGAACCCATAGATTTTAAATGGTGTTCATCAGCTGTGAAGTGTTCATGTGCATATTTAGTTCAGTTCACTTGCATATGTTTTGCTTTTTTATGAGTGGTATCCTGCTATATTTGCTACTATGGTGGTGTGTGTCTTTTTATATATATATATACACAAAAGCGCTGGCAGGTTGATAGAAACACAAACAAACACACACATACACACAGAATTCTAGCTTTCGCAACCAATGGTTGCTTCGTCAGGAAAGAGGGAAGGAGAGGGAAAGACGAAAGGATGTGGGTTTTAAGGGAGAGGGTAAGGAGTCATTCCAATCCCGGGAGCGGAAAGACTTACCTTAAGGGGAAAAAGGGACAGGTATACACTCGCGCGCGCGCCCACGCACACAAGCAGACATTTGTAAAGGCAAAGAGTTTGGGCAGAGGTGCCAGTCGAGGCGGAAGTACAGAGGCAAAGATGTAGTTGAAAGACAGGTGAGGTATGAGCGGCGGCAACTTGAAATTAGCGGAGGTTGAGGCCTGGCGGATAACGAGAAGAGAGGATATACTGAAGGGCAAGTTCCCATCTCCGGAGTTCTGACAGGTTGGTGTTAGTGGGAAGTATCCAGATAACCCGGATGGTGTAACACTGTGCCAAGATGTGCTGGCCGTGCACCAAGGCATGTTTAGCCACAGGGTGATCCTCATTACCAACAAACACTGTCTGCCTGTGTCCATTCATGTGAATGGACAGTTTGTTGCTGGTCATTCCCACATAGAAAGCTTCACAGTGTAGGCAGGTCAGTTGGTAAATCACGTGGGTGCTTTCACACGTGGCTCTGCCTTTGATCATGTACACCTTCTGGGTTACAGGACTGGAGTAGGTGGTGGTGGTGGTAGGGTGCATTGGACAGGTTTTACACCGGGGGCGGTTACAAGGGTAGGAGCCAGAGGGTTAAAGAAGGTGGTTTGGGGATTTCATAGGGATGAACTAAGAGGTTACGAAGGTTAGGTGGACGACGGAAGGACACTTATATAGAGGAAAACATTCCACGCAGGAAAAATATATTTAAAAACAAAGATGATGTGACTTACCACACAAAAGCGCTGGCAGGTCGATAGAAACACAACAAACAGACGTGTCGTCTTGCTTCCGTTCTTGTATATTGAACAGTTTGTGTTTCTATCGACCTGCCAGCGCTTTCGTATGGTAAGTCACATCATCTTTGTTTTTATTTTTATATATATATATATATATATATATATATATATATATATATATATATATATATAAATTTATTTTATTTTATTTTATTTTTATTTTTTTTTTTTTTTCGTAAGCAAATAGTAGAAACCTGCCACCTTCCTTTGCCAAATGGCGAACAAATTGTCAGTAGTTCAGCAGCATGGATAGGGTCCAGTCTGATATTCACATATATTTTTTGCAAATGGTTTTAGCTTTTGTAAAATAACTGTGAAGTAGATTGATTCCATGGTAGTTAGAGCTGTCCGTCTTGCTTCCGTTCTTGTATATTGAACAGATGACTGCAGTCCTCCAGCTGTCTGGCAATGCCACAGTCTGCCAAAGGAACTGAAAGAGTTTGCAAGCTCGGTCTCTATTCTTAAGCATTTCTGTATAAACCATATCTTCCCCTGCTGATTTATTGCCTTTCATCTTCTGTGTGGCTTGCGCTGTGTTTTTCTCCGTGTCGTCAATATTTGTCTAATTTGTTATTTCTTGGTTTTCACTAAAACTTAGCTCTGGGTTAAGGTAGTTGAGTAGCTCACTGAAATAACTTTTCCATCACTTGACTCAGTGTCCTTAGTCGTGTTTCCATTTTTGCCACTTGTGCACTGACTACATGCATTGAGGGAAGCCCTACCTATGCAGGGTGTACATAAAGTCCAGGAACACTTTCAATTATTTATTGCACAAGAACTAAATATTGTACAGATATCATACATATGTCATTTTGAAGAGAAACCCTGAAAGTTTTTTTCCATGTATACCGCCACAGCATAGTTTCGTAATTTCCCGATAGTGAACACTAGTCGCAAACATGGTGAATTCAGGTGTGTGACATCTGTACAATGTTTAGTTCTTGTGCAATAAAGAATTGAAAGTGTTCCTGGACTTTATGTACACCCTGTATTGACAATGTTAAAATTCGTTACTCAGATTCCTTCTATTTCGGAAACCAATATAGCAATGGACATGAAACTTGTGCAGCCCATTACATGTTATGTTCTTAATGTGCTGAACTAAAATAATTGCATTTCAGCCAGGGATTCAGGAGGAATAATATTTTTAATTATGTGGTTAACATTTTGTATAATTTTTTGTATTTTCTTCAAAATAATTTTAATTGTACTTAACATTATGTTTTTATTTTAGTTCAGTAGACTCAGTATATCTATGTTGCAAATCCCTGAAAATTTGAATACTCTGCTCAAAGGAATTTTGAGATTTAGGGGATAATGCAACTGAAAATGTAAATTTTCTGAAACAGTGTCTAATGTTTAAAATGACTAAACCTTACTTGCCACCTTTTTTTTCACCCAGGAGCACCCTGTACCATGCTGTTATCACCATTTTGATAATTTTCCATGGACCTTGTTCTTTTCTCCCTTCTGGACTCCTTAATGGCCATTTCTGTTGCATTTTGTGCTTTATTAATGTGAACCTCATTCATCCAAGGAATTTCTTTGCAGATTACTCCAGGAATAATTCCTGTATGCTATAGCACTTTCACACTACCAATGTTACCATCATTAAAAGCAGTAACAGTGTCACAGACTCCCTCATTTTAGTCTTCCTCCCAACAAAAACATTTTTTACTGTGAGAGTCCATATGAGATTGTTGAAAGACGCATTTGTATTCTGAGTCTGACCATGTAGAGACTGCTTCCACAAGTCACAATGTGCCAAGTCTCATGACTTGCATGACACTGTTGATATGACATGTTTCTGCCTGGGTGAAGTTTTCAAGTATCAGACATTGTGCTACTTGCACCATGTATCTGGTCCGGGAGGTCAAAGCTGATGTGTTCGTATGTCATTTGTTGACAGTTTGTGGAAGAACAAATCGTCAGTGTTATGGTGTTTTACGGGCTGTAAGATGCACCTTAATTTTTTAAAGTTTTTATCATTTGGATTATTAGATTGCAAAGTCAGACTAAAAGAAACCAAACTGACCTTTAACATCCCTGAAAATTTTCTTCTGAATTTTCTTCTTCTTCCCCCTTGCTTCTTCTGAGTGTTTTTCTTCCTCATCCTCTTAGTTGTCATCATTGTCCTCTTCATATATAAGATGGTCTTCACTGCCATCGAGAGCATTACTTATGCCACAGTTCATGAGAGATTTAATAATAATAATGCCTTTTCTCACTATAGACTATGACTGTTTTATCCACTGACACATTGTTTGATTGTAGGTCAGTTTAAAGCTCCCTATGGCGTGAATACATGTTGGGTTTCATCAGTTGTCCATTTGTTCTATTTCTCTCTCATATATACTGTAAATGGTTTATTTATTGAGACATCAAAAAGTTGCAGTTGTGAAGTGAGTCGTCCTGGAATAACAGCAAGCTCTGTACTTCCCTGTCTCAATTTCTCTTTCACAGAATTTTTCAAATGACTGCTAAACTGACCTAGCAGAAGAAGAGAACTCTTCTTCAATAAAGCAACTTTCCTTCTCTCCCACACTGTTAATCCATAATTTCATACCATCGTCATCTGTCCAACCCTTGTGAGATGACGTCAGTAATTTCAAGCTCTTTTTTTTGGGGGGGACAACCAATCCCCTTCTGTAGTTGTTTTTTAAGCTTTCCTTCTGTTTTTAGTTTCTCCAATTTTTTGAGTTTCGTTCCCATTGCTGCTGGTTTCCAGTTTCGTTTTTTTACCTTTTCCTAAGTCACAGACCGGGCACTAATGACCGTAGCAGTTTTGCACCATAAAACCGTAACAAAAAGAACCTGGTGGTATTTCAGAAGGTTTGAGCATTGTTTTGTACTTGAAAAGGACTGTTGGATTAAGTTTAGTACCACTAGCACAATGTGAAAGGACGATAATGTAGAGCATTTTTTCGTGCCCATTTGTTTTTATAGCTACAGTTTTAGTACCTGTCATGACAGCAGTTCTATTACTTGACACATCAAGTGTCGGAGGAGTTTTGTCCGTATTCACCATTTGGCTTAGTTCCACACTGGTTTTCTCTCAATGTTGAACAATAAGCAATGAAAAGATAATGTTTTCTCTTCATACTCTTGTGGCATTTTCTTAGATATTTTGGTTTTGGCTGGCATGCTAAGTTGATGATGCTTTATAAACCTGTAGCACCAACCATCTCCACCCATAAAGTCTGTTAAGTTCCACTGTTATGCTCACTTATAAGCATGTATTTGAATTTGGATTAATTCCAGTGCCATTTTGATGGTGTCCTTGAATCCATTTCAATACATCATCTACTTTGGCCATTTTGCACATTTAGTCTTCCTCGTTTTTATTAGCCTACCAATCGTGAATGGATTTTTTGTGTTAATGGAAGGCCAAAATGCCACTGAGCTGCTCTGTTTCCATGTTCATCTGCATATGCAATTATTGTGAATTTAAAGCCTGTATCAGATGAACACCTTTCATTTTTTTTCTGTTGTGAAATTAGGTGCTAACGAAAATATTGTGTTGCTGCAAATAACACAAATCACTTTCAATTAAAAGTTCACCAGCACTGTAGATTGCAATGATGTAGACAGTGTTCTGGGTTTTCAATGGCGGGCAGGGGAGACGGTGTTAGCAAGCTTTTGAATACCCACAACTCATGTTTGTCGCATCGATGCACTGCTACTGCCAGTTGAACCCAACATTGCTAGATAGGGATAGATTTCTGATGGAATTGGATATATGGCCGTTTTTATTATGGCAGGAATTTTAAGTCAAACACTAGACATTTTTGTGTATTAATTTCGAGATAAGACGCACCTGAATTTTGGAGGCAATTTTTCGAAGCAAGAAGTGTATCTTATAGTCTGTGAAATATGGTAGTCCTAATAGCAATCTCATTGTTTTAATTCATCAATAATTTTGTCTGCCAGCCATCCTTTATGGTTTCGCCATCTGAAAGTTTCTTGTTTCTCAAACTTAGTTTCAGCTTTCTCAGCCAGATGCCCATTCTCTTTTGGACACAATTCACACATTCCATTTTTGTGATAATCATATCACCATAGGGCCGAGCTGCTGCTGCTGCTGCTGCTGCTGCTGCTACACCATTGCATGCTTTTGAATCCCCATTACCTAAGAACTTAGAATAACAACACCAGTTTCATTCATGAATCAACTGGAAATTTCAGTAGCTGCGAGGTCTCTATATTCCACCACTTGTTCCTTCATAGTTTGTATAACAGATATATTCTGCATGGTTCACTAATTTACATTTATAACAATGTTTTGTCAAAATCTGAAAGTCTATTATTTTTATGATATTCACACTGTTTATTGTAACAACGGAGTTCTTAGAGCGTCTACGTACTGCAAGGGTTTATATTCTGAAAAGCTACTTAATAGTTTCTGACATTGCTACCAATATAAACAGCATAATTTCACCTGTGTAATATTGCAATCCGCAGCCTACTGTGTAAAAAGTTAGTTACTTTATTTGATCTTACAGTGGAAAAAAAAGCTCCCCATGCAAGTTTGTATGATACCATTTTATTAAGAAAAATGCAAATTTTGTAGTGGGATAAAAGTCTGAAAAATGCAAAATTTTTCCACTCAGATTTATCTTGTACCCTGTTATTGCTGTCTCCACATGGAAAAATCTTCTGCTGTCCGGGCTTCAGTTATTCATCTTTTCAGTTCTCAGCACTGTTGATGCTTCTCTGCCTGCTTCTAGATATGTTTTCTTCAGTGTTTTGTTATCTATATCCTTTAGCCGTAGCTCACATGCTTTCTTCTTTGTCTTAATTACTACTCCACATTCCTCACTAGTGGTCTGACATCCTTTACTATTTGCCTGTGCTGTATGTCTCTATCATTTCGTGATCTTTTTGACTGACTGATAATTTTTCTGCCCCGTGAGCATCATGTTCCTGGATGAATTTTCGTATGAGGACTGTTGTTGAACTGATAACCATATTTGCTGAAGTGGTAGATGTTAACGTTCTTAAGGTGTTATTGTTGGTTTTTTTTTTTTTCTTCAACCTGTACTTTCCTGTGCTAAGAGAATAGATAGTTTATTTTTACACTTTTGTGTTAAATGCACGTAAGAAGCACATGTGTGTTCCTTTTCGGGAATTCATAAATCTCTGTTTTGGCATGCTTTGCTCTCAATCTGGCCATGAACATTGATGGCCACATTACAGCTTTTCTGGGTGACTGAAATGACAGACACTTGCTAATAGTTTTGAACTCCATTTTGTTTGCCATGTTCTTACTGAGGGCAAAAACCATCCCAAATTTTCTTTCGGATCTTCTTCCATAGAATATTTTCTCAGCTCGTGGTTTAGGGGTTAGCATAGCTGCCTCTGGATCACAGGGTCCCGGGTTAGATTCCGGGTCGGATTGGGGATTTTCTCTGACTGGGGACTGGGTGTGTGTTTTCATCATCATCATTTGAGATAGTGACTAGATTGGATTGTGAGAAGAAAATGGACTGTGTAGAAATTGTGACTTTGTACGGGCGCTGATGACCACGCAGTTGAGCGCCCCACAAACCAAACTACTACTTCATCATCATCATCATCATCATCATCATCATCATCATCATCATCATCCATAGAATATTATAACTTTCCTACCTGCTGTGCAGCCATCTTAAGCTAACCATTTAGTTTACTGCAATGCCACTACATCTATCCTATAATGTGTTATCTACTGTAATTGTCCCTTTTTAACTTGGTTAAATTTTTCTGGTGTGTGGTTGTCAATCCAGTGATCAACCGCCAACCTGGAGGACCGAGCTCTCTTCTGTTGGGGCTACCGTACATTAGCTGAAAGGACCAGTTTTAAGGCATCTGTCATCCACCATCACCCTTCTTAAAAGGGGATAGGATATATTGCCTTCACACACAGATGTGATGTATGCCAAAAACTTTTAGTGGATGTATCTATTCAACATAAGTATAACACTCAATACTTACTGTCCAGTGACATACCCTCCTCCTTTGTCAGAATGGGCTTGTGAGTTGGTATGGCCCTGCCCTGCTTCATTGATGCCGGAGTTGATGCATTTTTCTATTGATCTTGCACACCACCTGTGCTGGTGAAGTATGTGAAGGAAGGGAATCTGGAGATGGATAATAGTAGGGACTGAGTGCAACATAAATCAGATGGGGTGCTGTGAGGCACCTTTTGTGTGGATCCTCTGCAGAGACCTGTCACAAACTCACCTGCCCACATGGGCAGTACTATGATAAAGTGATTCCTCCTGGAAGAGAAAATCGTTTGCAACAATTAAATTGTGCTCTGTGCAAAATTCTATCAGACAGTTTACCATTCCTTTTACCCAGGTCATGTTTTCCTCTTTCTTTTTCTTCTGTTGAATTCTCCCATCATAAACAAATTTCCATCTCTCTTAATAACCTGAATAATTTCTTTTATCTTATTGTACAATTTTCCAATCTCTGTATCACCTGAGAGTTAGTAGGTATGGTTACTTGTAGTACTATACTGGGTTACAACTGTGATAATTCATTCACTGTGCTCTTCATTGGAATTTACTTACATTAGTATCGTCTTTCTCACTATTAGACCTACTCTTGCAATGTTCCATTCCCAGGCCATAAGCTTTTTGCAATTGTACATTTGGCAGTTTTTTAAAAATGCAGTTTTCTTTCAGCCCTGTACTGTTGTGTTCACCAGATATCAAACTTAAGTCTTTTAAGAATTTCTTAGCAGACGGCCTCCTGTTGGCATCAGCCTAAGTTGATATTTGCAATGAGCTTGGCATGGCAGCTTCATGGACATACCTCAACCAATAATGGAACGCAATTCTGTAAATGCCCCAGTGTTGTCCCAGTCCTGTAGGTGGCTGCTGTTTTCACCTGCAGCTTCGCTATTGAAAGCAGGCAACAGTGCTACAAGCTGTCCGGGATCTTCTTACACTGTGTCAACTGCAAACTCAATTTCTTATTTTTTGTGTCATAATTAATGGTGTAAACGCATACGGTTGACAGTAGTACTTGACACCAATTGACGGAGGGGGCGCGGGGCGGGGGGCAGGAGGACACATGTTCATGTTGTTGTTGTTATTAAAGAACCAAGAAAAGAAAGGAAGGCATTGAACTGATCCATTGTCATTCTTGTGTATGTTTTTGAACATTAGATAAGTCCATCATAGTATTATTGAAATAAATTTAGTCTCTGACCCAAGAATGTGCCTACACTGCAACAAAAAATTTCTGTTTTGCTTAATTGACTTATTATCTCTAAGTATTCATAGCAGCAGAAACCCAGATAGTTCAAGGATTCAACTAAGTGATGTAGTTATGAAGAAAGTTATTATATAGCAGCCAAGCTCAGAAAGTGCATGAATCAGCTTTGACCAGTATCATCAGTCGTTGATAGTGGAGTCTTGCATACACAAGCAATCAGTTATTTTGTTTGGAAATGAATGACTATGTGGTAACATTGGTTCATTGTGTGCAACCTTTTCACCTCCCGGAAGTTCATGCTTTCTTGGACAGATATAAAGATATATCTTTAACTACATTAAAGGAAGAGTAAAGGAGACCTCCTAATGAATTGCCACCTCCCTCCCACCCCATCACACACACACACACACACACACACACACACACACACACACACACACCATCAGTTGATTTCTTCTGAAAGTTAGCAAAGCTATCATGCTCTTTTGTGTGTGTCACTTGGCGTCACAATGCTTCTCATATTTGGTGAGTGGTCTTCCTGACCCCCAAAATTACTTGCATAAAATGTATTGTTACTTTATCAAACTAGCCATTTATCTTCAATTTAAGTAACATGACTTTCATAATGAAAATTCAGTCCACTTAAGATTCAAAACCAGTTTTCTACACAGTGACACAGAGTGAATTTGCCTTGCAGAAAAAAGGGGGGAGGGGGGCAAATTGTCCATTTAACATCGAGGCAGGTATCAGAAATTGATGTTATATCCATGATATTGTAGTCACCTACAGCTGTTGGCATTACATGGGCCCCCTTTGTCTAGGGTAGCATATTTGAATAGTAATCAAAGTGCCCTCAGTCCTATGTTCGAACCTTGTTACTGCCTAAATTTTAAGTAAAGTGATCAGCAAGGGTGGCTGAAGACTTGTGGCATAAGAAGTCACCCTTGTTCTGCCAATGGCCTTGTCAAAGATGGCAGAGGGGCTGATAGACAGTCAGGGCACTCTCTTGCCCTTGGGAAGGGTAACTGTCCCTAAAAGCCAGAAGAATCAGCAATGATCAATGGCTTGAGGATGCAGAAGGCAATGGAAACCACTGCATTAGACAATTTGTATCCATAGGACATTAGGCCTGTAACTGAAAAAGTGTTGTGATGATCTCTCCATTGGCAAAAGATTCTGACTAGTACCCCATTCGGATCTCTGAAGGGGCTGCCAATGGGGAAGTGACAATGAGAAAAAGGTTGAATAACCAATGAAAGAATACTGTTCTAAGAGTCGGGGGTTTGAAATGTCAGAAGTGTGAATGTGGTAGAGAAGCTAGAAAATCACAAAAGGGAAAACCTAAGGCTCTGTCTAGATATAGTGGATGTCAGTGAAGTGAAGTGGGAAGCAGATAAGGATTTCTGGTCAGTCAAGAATAAGGTAATATAAACAGCAGCAGCAAATTGTATAACAGGAGTAGGAGTCATTATGGAGGGTAGCGCAGAGGGTAAATTACTGGGAACAGCTATATGATAGGGTTGTTCTCATCAGAACTCACAGCAAGCCAACACTGACAACAATAATGCAGGTACACATGCTGGTGTCGCAAGCAGAAGATGAAGAGACAGAGAAAATATACAAGGATATTGAGTGGGTGAATTAGTAGGAAAAGGGAGCTGAATAATAGTTATGGAGGATTAGAATGCAGTTGTAGTGGAATAAGTAGAAGAAAGTTTATGCGAGAATATTGGCTTGGTAGTAGGAATGAGAGGGGAGAAAGACTAATTGAGTTCTGCGTTAAGTATTGGTTAGTAATAGTGAATACTTTGTTCAAGAAACGCAAAAGGAAGAGGTACACTTGGAGAAGGTCAGAGTACCGGAAGATTCAGTTAGATTAAATCATGGTCAGGCAGAGATTCGGAAATCAGATATTGGATTTCAGTGCATGCCCTGGAGCAGATACAGACTTGGATCACAATTTGGTAATGATGAAGAGTAGGAAGAATCAGTATGCAAAGAAGTAGGATACAGAAATTCTAAGGAATGAAGTTGTCTGAGACTATAGATACTGCAATAAAGAATAGCTCAGTAGTCAGTTCAGTTGAAGAGGAGTGGATGTGTTTAAAAAGGGCAATCACATATGTTAGAAAGAAAAACATAGGTACAAAGAAGGTAACTGCAATGAAACCATGGACACCAGTAGTAGTACTTCAGTTGATCGAGAGAAATAAGTACAAAAATACTCAGGAAAATTCAGGAAGACGAGTCACTTAGGAATAAAATAAATAGAAAGTGCAGGGAAGCTAAGTGGAAATGGTTACCCAAGAAATGTGAAGAAATCTAAAAAGAAATGATGATTGGAAAGATTGACTCGACATATAGAAAAGCCAAAATAGCCTTCAGTGAAATTAATAGCAAGGGCAGTAACATTCAGAATGCAATGGTAATTCCACTATTGATGCAAAGGAGAGAGCAGATAGGTGGGAAGAGTACATTTGAAGGCCTCTATGAGGGAGAAGACTTGTCTGATGACACGATTGAAGAAGAAACAGGAGTTGACAGGGATGAGGTAGGGGATCCAGAACTCGAATCAGAATTTAAGAGAGCTTTGAACAACTTAAGGTCAAATAAGGCGGAAGGGGAGATAACATTCCGTCAGAATTTCTAAAATCGTTGGAGGCAGTGGTGACAGAATGACTAGTCACTCTTTAGTGTAGAACATATGAGACAGGCAATATACTGCCAGACTTTCGAAAAAACACCGTCCACACAATTCCAATGATAGCAAGAGCTGACATGTGCAAGAATTATTGCACAGTCACCTTAACTGCCCGTGCACCCAAGTTGCTCACAAGAGTAATGTAGAGAAAAATGGAAAAGGACATTGAGGATCTGTTATCTGCAATGAGTTTGGCTTTAAGAAAGGCAAAAGTGCCAGACAGGCAGTTCTGAAGTTGCAGTTGATAATGAAAGCAAGACTGAAGAAAAAAATCAAGACATGTTCATAGGATTTGTTGACTTAGAAAAAGTATTCAACAATGTAAAACAGTACAAAATGTTTGAAGTCCTGAGAAAATATGGATAAACTATAGGGAAAGATGGGTAATATGCAGTATGTTCAAGAGCCAAGAGGGAAGAATGAGAGAGGAAGACCAAGAATGAAGCGCATGTGTTAAAAAGGGTATAAGGCCAAGTTGTAGTCTTTCATCCCTGTTGTTCAATCTATATGTTGAAGATGCAGTAACAGAAATAAAAGAAAGATTCAAGAATGGGATGAAAATTCAAGATAAAAGGATATTTAAATAGGAGGGACAATGTGATGAGTGCACAATATGGATTAAGAGTTAGTTAAAGAAAGATGAAAGCAATGAGTAGTAGCAGAAATGAGAACAGCAAGAAACTTAATATCAGGATTAGTGATTACAAAGTAGATGACGTTATGGAATTGTGCTATTTAGACAGCTGGGAGCACATAAAAAGCACAGTAGCTCTGGCAAAAAAGGCAATCCTGACCAAGCGAAGTCTACTGGTATCATACACAGGTCTTAATTTCAGCAGAAAAATTCTGAGAATGTGTGTTTAGGGCACAGTATTGTATGGTAATGAAACATGGACAGTGGGAAAACTGGAACAGAATAGAATTGAAGCATTTGAGATGTGGTGCTAGAGAAAAATGTTGAAAATTATGTGGATGCATAAGGTAAGAAATAGTTCTCTGCAGACTTGGCAAGGAAAGGAATATATGGAAATCACTGACAAGGAGTGTCAGCCACGCAGTTTGAGGTTCCATGTCATGCGGCCCCTCCCGCCAGAGGTTTAAGTCTTCCGCCTCGGGCATGGGTGTGTGTGTTTGGTGTTCTTAGCATGAGTTAATTTAAGTGGTGTGTAATTCTAGGGACCCATAACCTCAGCAGTTTGGTCCCTTAGGAATTCACGCACATTATTAAAGTAGGATGCTAAAGTGAGCTGTAGAGGATAAAAACACTCAGATCTTGGTTATTGTCTGCAGAAGCAAATCTATTCCATTGGAATGATTACAGTATCAAACTATTATAGGCAGATTAAATTGTAACAAGTAAGGTGGGGAATGTATGATCTTATTGTTACCCTATTGTAATTTTATAAATTTATTATGTATTGCTCAGTTCTGTAACTGTGAATTAAAATTATATTAATCATTCATGAAAACAGATTTTGTTTGCTTTTTTTTTTTTTTCTCATTGGTGTGTAGATACTAACGGTTTGTTGAGTAACATTTACAACAGAGATTGTCATATATTTATTGAGCATGAGTAGACTAATGGAAACTTAATACTTTGCTGTGTATGTTAAGAAATATTGAAAGTAATGTTCACAACATGATCTCTATTTTTTAAATTTTTTTTTTCTAGTTTGGCAATACTTGCTACAGCAATTCTGTTTTACAAGCATTGTATTTCTGCAAGCCATTTAGGGACAAAGTTTTAGAATACAAAGCAAAGAACAAAAGGACCAAGGAAACCCTTCTGACATGTCTAGCTGATTTATTCTACAGTATCGCCACTCAGAAGAAAAAAGTGGGTTCTATTGCACCAAAGAAATTTATTGCTAGGTTGAGGAAAGAAAAAGGTGAGCCTTGGAATTGTACAAAAATTACTACAATAATATCAGTATGTTTATTTCTGAATGATTTCTGTTTCAATATTTTCTTTGCAGAAGAGTTTGACAACTACATGCAACAAGATGCTCATGAATTTCTCAATTTCCTCATAAATCACATAAATGAAATTATTTTAGGTAAGTACATCATTCACATCATTTTATGAAACAGTTGTGTGTGTGTGTGTGTGTGTGTGTGTGTGTGTGTGTGTCTATTGCTGACAAAGGCCTTAATGGCTGAAAGCTATAATTGTGTGAATCTTTGTGTTGTGCCTATCGCGACCATCATCTCCGCTATATGGTGAGTAGCAACTTAGCAGTCAGGAATGTGGTGCAGACAGGACATAGCTCCACTTCAATGTGAATTGCTGTCAGAGGGACGAGGGACACTCATGCTATGAATGATCAGGATGTCTTCTTCATCAGAAGAAGATATTTAGCCCCTGGGTCTTTTGTAACTCATAAATGTGGAACAGCAAAGAAAATATTGGGTACACCTGTTATGGTTGAAAAAAGGGAAGAAATATGGCACATTCAGCATAACGAAAGAACTGGGCATGTATTCCACATGTTTCCATCACTTTTACAGAATGTCTCAAACGTGTTCCTGTATTGCATTAAGAGAAGTGAAGGACAGTATTCAGAGAAAAGCAACAAAACTGGAATATTTCGATGATAACTCCTATTTTTTTCTTTTGAACATAAGCCTAAGCATTGCTGGTTTTGAGGGAGGTGTTCAAAATATTGACACTTTCCAAAACCTGATCATCCATAAGTATTCCACTGCTGTAGACAGAAATTTCTTATCACAGAGCATTGTTTCTTACCTTGTGATAGAGATTTTGTCCCTATAGACAAGAAGAAAATGTCACACAGAAAACTGGATTCCAGTCATTGCCAATGCAAAGGGGAATAGATTCCCTCTGCTCAAGATGGAACCAGAGGATTTCAGTGATCTTAATGCACTAGACCACAAGTTTCACAGAGGCTCAAACAAAAAACTGAGTATCTCTGGCTAAATAGCTGAGTTTATCTGACTGCACATTTCATCTGACAACTGTACTACACTGAGGGTAAGGGGAAGCCATAACACCCAACAACCATATCTTAGTCAAAGTGTTGCATGAACGAGGCGAGAGGTACTGGCAAAGATCTGCCGCTAGCAAACATTACAGTTTGCTGTAGCTTGTGTGATAAAATTCTACCAGTAAAAAGTGCCAAGAAGAAAGCCTTACTTGATATATGACTACATATCCCAGCTGCAAAACGGGATTTCTGTGAGCAAGTACCAAGTGAATAGTGAATCTGCATGTCTGTCTGGCAAAACTGATTGGTTCAGGACAGAAAATGTAATACCGATTGTACATGTTCAGTGTAATTGCAACACAAATAGTGTTAAATTTTTCCATATCTTCTTCTGCTGTTGCTTGTGCAGATTTGTATTGCAGCCAACATTGTCTGTTTTGGCCTGCCTTTTTGTACTTCTCAAAATAAGGATTCTATTTCTGCAGCATCCCAGCAGAGTGTTCAATCAGCACAACATTGTAACTGCACAGATTCAGTGTTGTTCATCCAGGAAAATAAAAAAAAGTAGTGGTATTTCTTCAAAGGTAACATAAGTAATTGTAAAATGAATGTTACAAAAATATGCAAAATGACATTTTACCCAATATGTGCTGCCTGCATCAAGAAAGGCCAAATATGTAAGCATAAAATAGGTAAGCGTAGAACATACAGGACATAGAATACTTTAGTTATATCAGTTGCAAAATCCCATTTCTCATTCATTGCTCATTGGAACACACACCATTTGTTTGACAATGTGCGAATGAAAATAGTTATTGAATGTTTTGTGAATGAAACTGTTAATGTAGATAAGAAAAATTTACATGTACAACATACTGTATAGCTAACTCTGCCACTGTATTTGCGATTGTCTGACTCTGATTTTGACATGAAAATAACTCTTAATGCAGCATTAACTTACAATGTGAGTATAACTAACTTCGTAAACCACATATAAAAGTGAAACAAAAGCCACAAATCCTCATAGCATGTGGCCGTAACATTGTGTGTGACACGTTGTATCTCATCTTGGCCAAATGTCAAAATACAATACTTATTTACTCGGTACTGAAAAGATGAATTGCTCTCTTTTCACTGCTAGAAACAATTTTGATATGTTAGCTATGTTTCTTACGTAGCTGTCGACCTGAAAGCTGTCAAATGAAAACTGGCCGGTGACTTCATTCTTCACTGCAAACTTTCCAAAATATACGTGGTGGTTTACAAATTTGCAGAGTATTACAGTGACTTTGGGCAATAATGAAAATAAAACCATTCTAAAACCATTTCGCTATCAAGCTGTAATGTTGGACTGTAAGGTGCAGTAAAATCCTTTTTGGTTTTCTCAAAATTGAATGAGAGAGATTGCATAGTGGGAAACACACACTAATCACTAAACAGCAGTTTCTAATTTTTTATTTGGAAAGTAAGTTTTATTGAGAAACTAACTACATGGTACATTGAATGACTTCAAATTAATGAAAACAACAGCACACCATCTGAATGTCTCAGCCTCACCTCACCTCACCTCACATCACTTTGGTGTACCACTCGTGGCTTCAAACAGATTTGGCATTGACCACAAAGTGATGTGTCTCCAGCATACATCACCTTCGTGTGAATTGCTACATTTTTTAACATGGAGATGGCTTGAAATGCCCCCCCCCCCCCCCCTGGATGTGTGTGCCACATTTTTTCTTTGTGAGTTGGGCCTTAGACTCTTAGAACTTGTCTGTAGGCTAGTTTCTCTACACATTACCAATATCCGTATTGTATCCTCCATAACTTCGGAATTTCAGAGTGTATTCCAGGCAATGTTGACAAGAATTTTCCCAATTTTAAAAGTGCTATAAATGAATGTTTGAAATGAGTGGATTTCTACTCACCACATAGAGGAAGCATTGACTGGCAGACGGGCACAGAGAAAGAAGACTGCCAGTTACTGTCATTTCAGTCACAATCTAGTCCAAATCCGAAAGTAGGGTTGCAAAAGAAGTAAAACACTTAGCACTGAAAGAATGCTTATTATGAACACCAAGTTACAATCAGAACAGAACAGACCTCCTGGATGCAGAATGCGTCCTTTTATACAAACATAGGGTGTCCAGCATTCTAGAAAACGGGGACAACTTGAGGAATTTTTTTTGTTCTGGAGGACTTGGGGAATTTTTGTATTTTGTCAAAAAACTTGGAAAAGGCATGATAAGTACATGAGAGGTACATGCACATAGTAGATTGTTTTGGATATGATCTAAGACATTATTTTCCAAAGGGACCTCCTCCTTCACTCTGACAAGAAACTTGGGATTAATCTGGAATGTCACACCATTCATTTCGTCTGGCGAGTCCAGAGTGGTCGTGAGGACAGTCACATTGATACGAACACTTCATCCTGGCTTTCGAGAGGGTACCCTTCTGGAAAAGTCGAAGTTATGGTTTACCATTGTGACATGTCTCACTATTTCCAGTGTCTCTTGTAAGACAAATCTTGTTTGCGGCTGCCTTGCCCATGTAGTGAGTCCTTGCACCACACTGTCAAAGTGCATGAATCATCCCAGCCCGCATTCACTTCATTTGCCGGATTGTCCGATCTATAAAAAGAAAAGGAAGGTCAGGAATTCAAAACTCTAGACTGTCTGTCCTACTCTGAGGCCTGAGAGATCTATCTTTGCTTCTATTGCTTCCTTTCCTCCTCCTCCTCCTCCTCCTCCTCCTCCTTCTCCACCCTGTCTATCTTCCCTTCCTTCTTCCCGACAGTTCCAGTCCCCCCCCCCCCCTCCTCCCTCTCAGAATCACTTATTCTCCTCAGCCAGAGAAGAAATCGTCTTCTCCGGCACCCTCCATGGGACCCCCTCTAGGAACCTGACTCTCCAGCATCTTCAGGTCAGATACGGAACCCACACTCTATGAGCCTCAAAACCACTCATTCTCTTTCAGATCGTAACACTGCTGTGACTTGCTGTCTTCCCAACCATACTTCCTCTCCTCTTGATAGGAGGAAAGGAACAAGAAGATGGGAGAATCCCCTACCCCCTCCCTCCCTCATCTACCTCCAACATCCTTTGGGGGGCTGCCTCCGCCTTCTAAATCAGGGTTCTATCTTACATTCGTGGACTCCACTTTGTTCTTACTGGTGATGGGCATTGACTCATCAACTCTCCTCCAATGGAACTGTAGCAGTTCTTCAATAGTCCTGCCCCAATCAGTGGTTGCTGTACAACCCCACAGAGGGTTATGGGTGTTAAAAGTGCCCAAGGAGAAGGAAGGGGGGAGGATATGAAAGAGAATGAGTGGCCTTGAAGCCCACAGGGCATGGATCCCGCATTCAACCTGAAGTAACAGGCTTCTTACCCCAGAGACACTGAGGAGTGGGGTTCCTAGAGGGAACCTCATCCATGGAGGGTGCCAGAGGAGAAGGTTTCTTCTCCAGCCAAGCTATCGTCACCTTCCAGAATAGAAGTTTCTTCTTTCTCTCTGGTCTATAGGTTGTGTTATATTGCAAGAATCTCATTTTATGAATACTCATTTGCCAACTGTCCATGATTTCCAAGGCTTGTGCTGGAACTGGGTCAGCCCTTGGTGAGCCTCCGGTGGTATTTGTACAGTGATGTACTTGGACATTGTTAGTTCCTGCATTTCTCTGCATACTGTGCTGGAAGTGATGGCTATTTAGATACATTTCGAATCTGCAGGAATGGTATGCAGTCTTACCTCAACCCCCCAGACCACTTCCTACATTCATGATCTTCTTACCCTCCTTTAACAACTCCCTCCCCTCACCCTTCTCCGTCAGAATCTTATACTCATAACTTTCTGTGGGGTAGTAATTTGACCACTGATTGTTGAAGACTTGGTGGCAGGGCTTGATCTCTGCCTCCTCAACACTGGAATGCCCACACTCTTTAGTGTGGCACAGGGCACTTTTTCGGCCATTGATCTTTCCATGTGTAGCCCTGTATCATTCCTCTCTGTTCAATGGGGAGTTCATGATGATTTGTGTGACAGCAATCATTTTCCAGTAGTCTTATTTTTTCTTCAGCATCACTCGCATCAATGCCCTCCCAGGTGGGCCTTCACTAATGCAGATTTGGGTGCCTTTCCCTCAGATGCCAACCCCACTATTCCGCCACACAATGACATTGATGAATCCATATGGAGTCTGACTGACACCATCCTTTTGGCTGCTACTCCAGCAGTTCCTTCTTCCTCAGGTTCTCCCTGACAGAAGAGTGCCCCTTGCTGGACAACTGAAATTGCTGTGGCTGTTAAAGACTGCTCTCATGCCCTCCAACACTACAAATAGTACCCATCTCTTGACCCCCTCCTGGCCTTTTAAACAGCTTTATGTCCAGCCTGTTATCTTCTTATAGGCCAAAAACAGATTTATTGGGAACGATATGTTGCTGCCGTCGGGCTGTACTGTCAGTCTTCACAGGTATGGGCAAAGATCATGCCCATGTTTTGGCCCCCGTCCTCTTACAGATGTCTTGCGAATTGCCCTGAATCCCCACTAGCCAGGACTCTTGTCGCTGAGCATTTTGCTCAGAATTTTGCCCAGGCCTCAACATCATTCCACTAGGCGGTTGCATTCTGTCTTGTCAAACACTGTCTGGAACAACTCTCTTTATCTTTCATTCCCCGCTGCCTGGAACCTTATAATGCCCTGTTTAACAAGAGCACTTGCTCTTTGCCCCAACATGGCTCCTAAAAGAGACCAGGTGCGTGACCAAGTGCACAACCAAATGCTTCAACACTTGTTGGTGGCTAGCCAATGCCATATACTTGCCCTGGAGCAAGAGTGAATACCCTTCCTAGTGGTTAGAAAGTGTCGGTATTCCAGTTTTGAAACCAGATAAACAACCTCTTCAGATGGACTGCTATCATCCGATCAGTTTAACCAATGTCCTCTGCAAGTTACTGGAACGTATGGCGAGTCGCAGGCTGTATTAGATTCTTGGATCCCGGGACATTTTAGCTTCGACCCAGGATTGGCTTCCGCTGAGCCCACTCTGCTGCAGATAATTTAGTCCACCTGGAGAACATTATCTGAATGGCTGTTACCCGGTGTTGATAGCTTGTTGAACATTTCTTTGATCTGCCTAAAGCTTATGATATCACGTGGCACCACAACGTCCTAGCCGCAATGTCCTAGTCAATGTACATGAATGGGTACCTCATGGCCCAGTCGCAGTTTTTATCTGGAACTTTCTTTCATGTTGCACTTTTCAGGTACAGGTTGGTCCGTCCTGTAGCACCCCCCATCTGTAGGAGAATGGGGTTCTGCAGGTCTCTTGTTTTGAGTATCTCTCCCTGTGTGGCAGCTATGAATGGTCTGGTGATGACTGCAGGACCTCCTGATGATTTTTGCATTTATTTTTCTTCGTCCGTGATGATTGTTACTGAATGCACACTGCAAGGAGCAATATACCAAGCACAAGCTTGGGCTGTTACTCATATATTTCATTTTTCAGCTGTCAAGACCTGCATTATGCATTTGTCGCCATCGTACAATCCATCCCATTCAGGATCTGTACAGTAAGAGCCAGTCCTTCAATATGGTGGAGTCCCATTGTTTTTTGGGACTGATCTGTGATACCTGATTGACAATGCTTCCCCATCTTCGTCAACCAAAGTGGACATGTTGGTTGCACCTCAATGTTCTTAGACACATTAACAATATCAATTGGGGCATGGACTGCTCTGCTGCGATACAGCTCTGCACAGCATTGGTTCGGTGTTGTCTAGATTATGGGAGTCTCCCTTATGGCTCAGCATCACCTTCTACATTATAGATGCTGGACCTGATACAACAGTGTGGGATACGACTGATAACAGGTACCTTACAGACTAGCCCCGTGATCAGCCGCCGAGTGGAGGCAGGGTTTCAACCCTTTCGAGTGCTGTGGCAGCAACAGTTGATTGCATATGCATTATGCGTCTGCTGCTGCCTGGAGCATTCCAACAATTGTCTCCTCTTTTTTTCAGATATGGAGACCCATCTGCCATGACAAAGGCCCAGCTCAGGGGTCACAATCACCACCCTCATCAGGTCCCTTTTTTTTCTGAACTCCAGCTTTCCTCTCTACCACCTTTTATCTAAGCTTGCTCACACACACCTCCATGGGGCATCCCCTGTCCACAGCTCTGCCTTGATCTGTCTCAGTCAGAAAGTCTTGGCTCATCTTATGACCTTCTGCTGCCAGTTCTTCTCCATTCTCGGCACATTTTAGGGTTCGGTAGTTGTCTGTTCTGATGGCTTGATGGTTGCCAGTCAGGCCAGATTTGGTTATGTTCATGTGAGATGTAATGAGCTCCACTTTGCTGGATGGCTGCTGTGTTCTCACTGTGGACTTGGTAACCATCTCATGTTCTTGAGCATATCTGTCCCTGTACCAGTGAGTCCTTCCTCATCTGTAGCAAATCTGAGCAGTTTACAAGCTGATTATCCAGGATTCCCTTTTTTCCCCCTCAAACAATGTGGACACTCAGTTATCTTTGTCTGGACTTAAGGTCACATTGAGATCCTGAGAACATCTCACTGACAGCCTAGCCAAATTGGCTACTGGCAAGGTGCCTCTTAAGACTGGTATTCTGGAATCGAACCTTTGATCAGTATTATGCTGTCAAGTTCTAAGCATTTGGAATACAAAATAGCATACTCTGACTTTTGTGAATAAACTATTGGCGATAAAGGAGATCCCAAATTTGTGGAGGACCTTCATTTGGGCCTCTCACAAGGACTCCATTGTCCTTTGCCAGCTCTACATTGGTCGTACTTGCTGGCTCATAGTCATCTCATCTATCATGGGGATCCACCCCACTGTCATTGTGGTGTCTATTTGAAGTTGGTTCATAGATTCCTGGATTGTTCTAACCTTGCCACCCTGTGGCACACTCTTAATCTTCCTGACTCGCTACCCCTGGTGGTAGCCAACATTGCCTCAGCGGCTGACCTGGTTTTATCATTCATTCGTGAAGGAGGTTTTTTTAGTACCCTCTCTCTGAGAGAGGGCACCTCAGCTTTGTCGGCCCGTTGAGGGGTGGTAGGACTCCCTGTTGCCTCCTCTGCCCCAATGGGCAGTGATTGTGTGGGCTTGGTGGTCCACCACAGCCCTCCCCCTACCCACTGTTTTGGCCTTCTTCTCCATTCTCAGTGTTCTGTTTGACTCGGTGTTCTTCCTCTATTTTGCTGTGCTTCTCTCAATCTGTCCACACTGCCAGTATTTTCTGGGTCTTGTTGGGTGTGGTGTGTGTAGTAAGTGGTGGTGGTGGTGGTGGTGGTGGTGGTGGTATGTACATAACTCTTTCTGCCTTTGGGGGCCTCTGGCTGCTTCCTGGACAGGGCACATCATCTGCCTTCCTTCCTTTCCCCCCTTTTCCTCTTCCTTATTCCTTTATGTAGACTTTGTTGACCTTTGGTAGACCTTGGGGTTTTCTTTCCTTGGGTTTCACTCACTCAGTCCTTCCTTGGTTTGTAGTTTTGTTAACTTGCCTGTTCTCCTAGGAGGGCCCGATGAGCTTGTGGTTTGGACCCTGTCATCAGTAAGCTAACCAACAACATTAACACAACACAATTATTTCAATTACAGGTTGAAAAAGGCCACCACTGACTTGTAAACAGAGATTACACTGGTATGTCATGTTTTGTCTTAACACAGTCAAAGACTGTAGGCGTTTCCTTAATTCCTATTGTTGTGCTACTACTATCCAGCAACCAGATCCACTCCTGATTCTACAAGAGTTTTGCAAACAAGATTGCACGAGTTTTGTAAACAAGATTGCACATCTCTCATCACACAAAAAGTCCAGAGGGGTCAAATAGGGAATTGAGTAGACCACCAGTACAAATCCACTTTTCTGGAAACTGTCAGTTTAAGAATCGATGCACAGGACAGTTGATACATGCCGGCACCTCATTGTGTTCCCCCTGCGGGTCCTGGGTAAGAATAGGCCTGAGGTATTCCTGCCTGTCGTAAGAGGCGACTAAAAGGAGTCCCTCGCCCTCAAGGGGGTAGTTCGTGCCTGTGTCCGGAGACGGACGGTTCAACGACTTACACTTGTGGTCATTTTGGTTTTTTGCTTATTCTGGTTTCTTCCTTCCTTTGGTTGTTTCCTTTCTTTGTCCTTGTCCCTCCCTCACTGTCTTCCTTACTTTTTACCTTGCCTTCTTCTCCTTGCCTTCTTGTCCACCCTTTGGTCTCCACCTCGGCATTTGAGACAGTCTGTCCTTTCTCTCCCTTTTTTTCCTATTCTTCTTTCCTCCCTGTGTGTGCCTACACATTCACACCCGTAGCCGGTGACGGGGTAACGTATAATTCCCCGCCCTGGGTAGACAACTAAGGCACGCACGTACGCCCTGGTAAAGGCCAGGCCCAGGGAGGGGTGATTGCCTTCCGACCATGCCGATTGGTCCCTCCGTCCATTTCTTGGGAGGTGTGACCTGAGGTGGGAGCGCCCTCTGAGAGGGTCCCCACAAGGAAGGAGTGCGCCATCGGAGACACTGGCAATCATGGGGGATCCATCCGCATTGGATTTCTCTTCTTCTTCTCTCTCGACTTGACCAGCCACCAGTGGCAAAAGTACTACTGCCTGCCCCAAAGTTCCTCATAGTTTCTAGATCTGAGGGCAGAAATGGTTTTTCATCTGTCAACCCTTTCGTTATTCAGAAGGGCGTAGATGCCATAGCCGGACCTGTCAAGACTTGCACCAGGATGCGTAACGGTACCTTGTTGTTGGAAACTGAGAGCGCCTTTCAGGCACAAAAACTCTTTCGGGCCACACTCCTGTACACATGCCCTGTCCGTGTGGAGGCTCACCGTACTTTGAATTCGTCGCGTCGCGTGGTGTGGTATCTACTAGATCACTCGACGGATTGACTGACGAGGAGATTCAGTCTTTGCTCGCTGAGCAGTGCGTGACGGCTGTCAATAGGCTCATGAAAAAGGTCGACAATGACCTTGTACCGACCCAGACACTTTTCTTTACCTTTGATAGTGTCCAGCTGCCGTCGTGCATCAAAGCGGACTATGAGGTTATTTCTTTTCGCCCCTATGTCCCGACACCTATGTGCTGCTACCAGTGTCAGCGTTTTAACCACACCAACCAGTCTTGTTCTAATGTGGCTAAATGTGTCACTTGTGGCAGGGACGCCCATGAGGTTGACTGTCCACCTCCGTCTCCTCGTTGTGTGAACTGTGAGGGTGACCATGCAGTGTCCTCCTGTGACTGTCCCATCTACAAGGATGAACGCTGTATACAGGAAATTTGGGTCAAAGAGAAAGTTTCCACCTCAGCTGCTCACAAGCTATTTGCTATTGAAGCCCACGCTGCTCCCAGCGGGGAAATAAGACCCAGAAGTCAGATGCACGGGCCTTCAAGAAGGAACCGTCCCGTGAAGACATCCTATGTACCCCGAACTCTCAGCCATCGACCATCGTAGGAAGCATAGTTCTCCTTCTCCGCCACGGCGCGTTTCTTCTCCTGCGCCACCCAGCGGTTGCCGCCCAAGGCCATCATCCGTCTCGCCTGGCCGCACCGCTGGTAGCCGAACATCTGGCTGTTCACCGGCGGAGGAAGCTCCCCCTCCCGGCTATCTTAACATGGTGGCCGACAAACCTATTGGAAAAAATGGACGATGACTCTCCGCCTATTGATAGCGGCAGCAGTGCTCGCTCGAAGCCAGGCCCTCAGCGGCCTTCGAGGTGACCCCTTCTTGCTTCTCATTTTTCTTTTTCTTCTCACAATGGCACTTCTTCATTGGAATGTTTGCGGCATTCGCTCCAACCGAGAGGACTTAAGGTTGCTGCTACGCTTGCACTGTCCGCTTGTAATAGCTCTCCAGGAAACGAAGCTACACCCATGCGATCGAATTGACTTGATACACTATTCCTCTGTGCGTTTTGACCTACCCCCTGTGCCAGGTAATCCGGCTCGTGGAGGGGTTATGTTGTTGGTCCGGGATGATATCTACTACGATCCCATCACATTGCACACCGATCTGCAGGCAGTTGCCGTCCGAATTACTCTCCCCACTTTCACATTTTCCATTTGTACCATTTACACTCCATCGTCGTCTGCCTTTACTAGGGCAGACATGATGCAAATTATTGCTCAGCTGCCTGCGCCATTTTTGTTGACTGGAGACTTGAATGCCCACCATCCCCTTTGGGGCTCTCCAGCATCCTGCGCGAGAGGCTCCCTGTCAGCAGACTTTTTCAACCACCTCCATCTTGTCTGCCTCAATACTGGCGCCCCTACTTTTCTTTCGGACACAACTCACACCTATTCCCATTTAGACCTCTCTATGTGTACTACCCAACTTGCACACCGGTTTGAGTGGTACGCTCTTTCTGATACGTATTCGAGCGATCACTTCCCTTGTGTTATCCATCTCCTGCATCATACCCCATCTCCATGCTCAACTAGTTGGAACATCTCCAAAGCAGACTGGGGGCTCTTCTCTTCCAGAGCGACATTTCAGGATCAAAACTTCGCAAGCTGCGATAGTCAGGTCGCATAACTCACGGAAGTCATTCTCACTGCTGTCTTCAGCGTTGTCTTGACCGTCTTTACTCCTGGAGTGTCACCAGTGGCTTCCGTTTTTCTGCCGAGAAGACGGTCTGCATCAAATTCTGGCACTACAAAGAGTTTCTCCCACTGTCCTTACATCTTGGTCCCGTTGCTCTTCCATTCATGGAGACAACAAAATTTTTAGGTCTTACATTTGACAGGAAACTTAGCTGGTCTCCACATGTCATATGTGGCTGCCTGTTGTACCCGTTCTCTAAAAGTCCTCCTTGTTCTCAGCGGTACGTCATGTGGAGTGGATCAAACCATCCTACTTCGCCTATATCGGTCGATCGTCCGTTCTAAGCTGGATTATGGGAGCTTTGTATACTCCTCTGCACGGCTGTCCATCTTACGCCGCCTCAACTGTATACTACATTTGGGTTTACGTCTTGCGATCGGAGCATTCTATACTAGTCCCGTTGAGTCTTCATGCTGAAGCCGGTGAATTGCCACTAACCTACCGGCGCGATCTACTGCTTTGTCGGTATGCCTGTCGGCTCTTATCAATGCCCGGTCACCCGTCTTATCATTCCTTTTTTGACAACTCTCTCGACCGTCAAGATGGGTTGCATGTATCTGCCCTGCTACCCCCTGGAGTTCGCTTTAGTTGCCTCCTTCATCAACTTGATTTTCCATTCCCTACAACCTTTAGAGTGGGTGAGAGCCAAACGCCACCTTGGCTCCAGGCTCAGGTTCGCGTTCACCTTGACCTCAGCTCGCTCCCAAAGGAGGTTATCCCAGCTTCGGTATACCGCTAATGGTTTGTCGAACTTCGAATGAAGTTCATTAATACGATCTTCATTTATACAGATGGCTCTAAGGCCAATGACGGTGTCGGGTGTTCTTTTATTGTCGGGGCACACAGTTTCAAATACCGGCTCCATGGCCATTGTTTGGTCTTCACAGCTGAGCTATTTGCCCTCTATCAGGCTGTTCTTTACATCCGCCACCACCGACATTCTGCTTATGTCATCTGCTCTGATTCCCTGAGTGCCACCTAGAGCCTCAGTGATCCGTATCCGGATCACCCTTTCGTGCACCGGATCCAACGCTCTCTTCAGCAGCTGGCGGACGACGGTTCTTCGGTTACCTTTATGTGGGTTCCTGGCCATCTCGGTATCCCTGGGAACGAAGCTGCAGATGCCGCGGCCAAGGCTGCGGTCCTTCAGCCTCAGGCAGCTTCTTGTTGTGTGCCTTCATCTGATTTTAGCAGGGTCATTTGTCAGCGCATTTTATCGCTGTGGTATGCTGATTGGTCTACACTTACTGAAAACGAGCTTCGGCCTCGAAACCTCTCCCCACGGCTTAGACGACCTCTTCACGCCCTTCTCGGCGGGAGGAGGTCGTTTTGGTCCTGTTACGGATTGGACACTGCCGGTTCAGCTGCTGATGACTGTGCCGGCGCCGTTCTGCCCATGTGGGCAAGTGCTGACGGTGCACCACATTTTAATGTCCTGTCCGAATTTTAATACACTACGCATTGATCTTGGCGTGCCATGTACTCTGGATGAAATTTTAGCGGATGACCCAGGAGCAGCTGGTCGCGTTCTTCGTTTTATCCACTTGACAAACCTGTGTAAGGACATTTGATTATGCTGTTTTCTTTTAATCCCTTGCCTGGTACTGTGCCTTTTATAGTGTTGTCCTTTTTAGTTGCTGTTTTTGCATTGTGCCTCGCTTCATAATTTAGTCTGGGCACTAATGACCACTGTAGTTGTGCGCCCAAAAAAAAAAAAAAAAAAAACTCATTGTGTTGGCGCCACATCCACTGTCTTGTAGAGAGTGACACATAATGTAGCAACTGTAGTGACGAAATTGTAGTAATGCCTGTCATTTAAAGGTCTAGGTAGGAGATATGCCTAATTAAACAGTCACCAACAACACCTGCCCACTCGTTCATGTAGAACCACAACTGATGAGTGTGAGTAAATGTGGCATGGGGATCAAACTCACTCAAAACATGTGAATTGTGGATGTTCCACACCCCCTCATGCCTGAAAGTTGGTTCCTCTGAAAGGGCTCAGCGGGCTTCCTTCCCATCCTTTCCTAATTTGATGGGGTCGATGACCTTGCAATTTGGTCCCCTCCCCCAAACCAATCAACCAACCAACCAAATGTTCCACGTACCACTGCAAAAACTGTGACCTGAGTGGATAATCAGCTGGTTCCAGGTTGTGCACATGCAATAAGTGAAATGGGTTAATAATTGCTCATGAAGGACATTTCTTACATTCGTCCACATGTTATGCACAATTGCCAAGTACTGATAGTGATTACGTCCCCTAACACATTAAGAAATACTCACAGATAATTATGACACTAGAGAAAAATGTTTGTTTTAGAGTCCCATGGAATCACACAGAATTTTTTGGTTTAAATATTTTTCACATTGTATATGGAAAAATTGCTGTTATAGGATGCCAATACCTATCAACCTGATTGCTGTTGTGTAGGAATAAGATTGATAATAGATCTTTAGTGATAGGCATAAAATAGTGTCAAAAGAACACATACAAGAAGTCGTTGGGTTACAGGTGGGCAATGGTTGATTGAGTTAACATTGAGCTAATACCTGCAATGGGAACAGTGTTACCTAGGTGCCTGGAGGACAAGTGAGGACTGCGGGAGTTGGGTGCTGGGGCATTTCTATCCTCACCGGCTAATATGTCCGATGCTGCTCTGGGTCTTAGTTGACATAAACTGCTTTCAATTACACACGAGCTAGGAATATTTTATTGCCTTCCTTTGAACCCAGTCAAGGATGGATAATGTGAGAGGTTGGGTGAAAGTTGCTCACAATAAAGAAAGAAGCCCATGACAAGATTTTTTTCTTTTTTTTCTTTTCTTTTTAGTGGTTTTCTGTTTTTGTGACTTCTTGGCCACGCTTCATTACATTGTTTAGGTGTGATCTTTTCTACCCATTTAGTATAGATAGAAACACAGTTTACAGCAACTTGCACAATGTGGCAATGTGGAGACTGCCCGAGCGGGTCCACTGGTAGTGGAGATCACGAGGTGAAGGAATAACTAAAACAAGTCCAAGGCCCAGCAAAGTCATCAGTAGGCATATACCACAGCCCAAAGGAAAATTGAAATTTCAGAACATGATCAGGCAAGGTCAAAATACTCTGCTATTCAGTGGTGCGATACTCAGGCTTCAGAGACTAGCAAGAAACTGCCTGCAATCGCTGGGCTGCTGTACATTGGTAGGCAATCATCAGAGGGCGGTGCCACATCGTGTGCTTGTCACAGCAGCTGCGTGTTGTGGCTGTTGTCTGGAGCCTGAGTATCTCTGATGCATTCTGTCTATCAATACTCAGGCTACATGGGGAATCTGAATCACCCTCAGATACTAAGTCCCTTCCCGACCTTTAACTGGCTCTTTGGGCCAAAAATGGTGCTGTCTTCACCGAGGAAGCAGAGTGAGGGATGTAGGAATGCCCACTAAAGATACCCGCAGAGGGTCCCTATCGTGATTGCTGGACGTGGGAGGCACTGCCACCCGAGAAAGTCCTGGCTGTTTGAAGGAGTCTGAGGCACAGCTTGGGCCAACCTGCAGTGGAGTGGTCACAGGAAGTGATGGTGATGGGACCAATGGGTCAATCTCCATGGGCACCACAGAGTGTGCAACCTTCACTGGTGGTTAGGAAATGGGGACAGTGGTGGTGGTGGTGGTGGTGGTGGTGGTGGTGACGGTAACTGGAAGTGTCGTGTGTGAGGAAGAGAGTTGACTTCAATCGAATGCCAATGCTTGTCATTGTCTACTATCTACCAACATCGAACATGAGGATATTGCAGTAATAAGAGGCAGACCAGTAGGCTGGCCAGTCCCCAAGGTGGTTGAGGAAGGCACGCCCAGATGATGGTGGGGGCAGGGGAAATGAAGACTAGGTAGTATGTCATGGTGTGGACGGAGCTGATTTTGATGCCAGACCAGTTGCTTCTGGCCGGCCTCAGCCTCTAACATCTGCCTCTCTGTATTGCCAAAGATGACACCTTGGGTCCACCTCGGGTTCCGGCCTAAAGTACAAACCCAGCTGGGGGCACCCGCATAGTAATATGACTGTGCATATGGCCAATGCCCCTGTGGAGGAGTGGGGTGTAGCAGGTCGACAGGGTGCGAGGTTTGCGCTCCTGTAAAATTTCAACTGGGCTATTACCCTTCACAGGGATGGACTGGTAGGAGCCGGGGAAGCTGGTGAGCACTTCCTTGGAGTCACCTGTCATCAGTAGTTTGCGCATCAGCACCTTGGATGTCCTGACTGCCCACTTGGCTTCTGAATTGGATGTGGGGTGGAAAGGGTAGTTGGTCAGGTACTCAATGCCATAGCACCGACAAAAATCCTGAAACGCAGATGCCATGAGCTGAAGGCTTCTATACCATCAGCGTATCTGTGGAACAGTATTGCACCAACACCGCAATCCACTGTTCAAGTAGCCAGAGTCACACACATGGTGAGCTGGAATGGTGCTAAACAAAGGACTGACCTAAGGCACTTTTTAAGTTGCATGAAAGCCTTCTGGCATGTCTCTGATTGCACAAATTTTGATTTTTTTTTTTTTTACGTAGTTGATTGAATGGATGGGAAATGTGGGCCACATTTGGAATAAATTTGGCACAGTAATTTAATTTGCTGAGGAAGGACTGAAGTTCTTTGAGGCTCTAAGGAGCAAATAAGTCAACAATGGCAGCCACATGCTCCTGCATTGGGTGAGCCCATCTCAGCTTGATATATGACCAAAATGCCTGACACTTTGTGCAAAGAAACTACATTTGTCATGACAACAGCACAGACCAATGGCTTGGAGCCACTACAGCATCATCTGGAAGGTGCGCAGGTGCTGCTCACACGTGGTCCCAGTAACTAACAAATTGTCTAAATAATGAACGCAACTGAGGATACCGTGGAGAAGGTGGTCAAGATATTTCGGAAATATCACGGGGGAGCTTGCGACCCCAAAAGACAACTTTTTGTAATACATGCTGAACAGCATATTAAGCATTAAAAATTGTTTCGTCTGGTTATTTACAGGCAGTTGAAAGTAGGCGTCAGCGGGATCTATCTTTGGAAAAATATTGGCTCCCGACCAGTTTAGCAACAATTCCATCTGTCAAGGAAGTGGATACAGATTTACATTTGCTTGAGCATTAACAGTAGACTTAAAATCACCATAAATTTGAAAATCACCGCAAATGTGAACTGATCCATTGA
The DNA here is from genome assembly GCF_023864345.2 of Schistocerca serialis cubense. Taxonomy (NCBI): domain Eukaryota; kingdom Metazoa; phylum Arthropoda; class Insecta; order Orthoptera; family Acrididae; genus Schistocerca; species Schistocerca serialis. The sequence continues at coordinate 598,103,025 of NC_064644.1, read as the reverse complement.
GTTCTGAAGGCCGACCCACGCACTTCCATGGATAGCCGGTGATGGGGTAACGCGTAATTCCCCGCCCCGGGTAGACAGGTAGGACACGTACGTACCCCCTGGTAACGGCCAGGCCCAGGAAGGGGTGATTACCCGAGCTGATACCTTCCGAAAGTGCCAATTGGTCCCTCCGTCCGTTTGTCGGGAGGTGTGACCTGAGGTGTGAACAATCACCTAAGGCGGGAGTGCCCTCAGAGAGGGCCCCCACAAGGGAGGAGCGCGCCATCGGAGACGCCGGTAATCGTGGAGGATTCTTCCGCAATGGTTTCCTCACCTTCCACTATGTCTGCTCACAAGCGTAAGTTCACTGAGTCTCAGCCACAGACAGTTCTTCCATCGTTGCCACAGTTCCTTGTTGTTTCTCGGTCTGACGAAGGTCACGACTTTTCCACGGTCAACCCTTTCATTATTCAGACAGGTGTCGACGCAATTGCGGGTCCTGTAAAGTCTTGTTCCAGATTACGGAATGGCACCCTGTTGTTAGAAACACACAGTGCCCTCCAGGCTCAAAAATTGCTGCGTACTTCTCTGCTCCACACCTTCCCTGTCCGGGTGGAACCGCACCGTACTTTAAATTCCTCGCGTGGAGTCGTTTATACCCGCTCCCTCGATGGATTGTCTGATGAAGAAATTCAGCACTACCTGTCTGACCAGGGCGTAATGGCTGTTCATAGGGTTATGAAAAGGGTTGACACGAACATCATTCCAACCCGCACTGTCTTCTTGACATTTAACAAAGTTCAACTCCCATCGAAAATCAAAGCAGGCTATGAGATAATTTCCGTTCGCCCTTATGTCCCAAACCCTACACGTTGCTATCGATGTCAGCGGTTCAATCATACCAGCCAGTCCTGTTCCAATCCGGCCAAATGTGTTACGTGTGGCAGGGATGCCCATGAGGGTGCTTGTCCACCTCCATCCCCTCGCTGCATCAACTGTATGGGTGACCACGCTGCTTCCTCTCGAGATTGCCCTGTTTTTAAGGATGAAAAGCTGATCCAGGAAATAAGAGTGAAGGAAAAGGTGTCGACCTTTGCTGCTCGAAAGTTACTCGCCAGTCGACAGCCCACCGTGCCTCAGAAAGGTAAATACAGCGCTGTCCTTGCTTCTCCTCGACCAACAAAGGAGGCGGCCACGCAGACTTGCGACTTCACATTTAGTACCACGGTCGTCAGATCGGCCAGCGCAAAGATCGCCCGTTCAACCTCACTACTTTCGCCTGCCACTCTCTGGCTCACCCTTTGTCGAGTTGTGCTAAATCTCGAGCCCAAAAGTCAGACACCAAGACTTCGAAAAAAGAGCATACTCGTGAAGAGTTTTTACGTACCGCAACTTCCCAACCGTCGGTTCCTCCTTCATCTAAACATCATACTTCCAAGAAGGCTACAAAGAAACCCAGTTCATCTCCTTCTCCGCCAAGGCGTGTCCCATCTACAGCACCACCTGGCGGAAATCGCCCTCGGCCGTCTTCTGTGTCGCCGAGGCGCACTGCTGGCGGCCAATCAACCGGCCGATCGCTGGTGGCAGGAGCTGCTCCTGACCAACCTATGGATCAGGATCTTCTGCCTTCGGCTGAATGCCATTCCGTGCTGTCGGTCGCAAGCTCTGAGCAGTCGTTGAGTTGACAGCGACCTTGGTCACATTCCTCCATTTTCTGTTCACCCTATGTCCATTATCCACTGGAATATCCGCGGTATTCGAGCCAATCGGGATGAATTGTCGATCCTCTTACGATCCTACTCGCCGGTCATCTTCTGTCTTCAGGAAACAAAGCTGCGTCCCCATGACCGCTTTGTTCTCCCTCATTTTCAGTCCGTCCGATATGATCTCCTCTCTGTTGAAGGCACTCCAGCACATGGAGGACTCATGATTCTTCTCCATAAAACTCTCCATTATCACCCAATCCATTTAAACACTTCCTTCCAAGCTGTCGCCGTCCGTCTTTCCCTTTCCGGATACACGTTCTCTCTTTGTACTGTATACATTCCATCGTCCACACCAATGGCATGAGCTGATCTCCTTCATCTTCTTGGTCAGCTTCCACCCCCCTATTTGCTGGTTGGGGACTTCAATGCCCACCACCCGCTTTGGGGATCTCCACATCCTTGTCCACGTGGCTCACTATTGCTAGACGTCTTCCACCAAGCGGATCTAGTTTGTCTCAACACTGGGGTCCCTACATTTTTGTCTGCCTCCATGACAAATTTCTCATTTGGACCTTGCGGTCGGTACTGTTCCGCTAGCTCGGCGCTTCGAATGGTTCGCCCTTGATGATACACACTCGAGTGACCACTTTCCATGTGTCCTTAGACTGCAGCCTCAACTGCCATACATGCGCCTGCAACACTGGAAGTTTGCCCAAGCTGATTTGACACTTTTTTCGTCTCTAGCGACATTCGATGACCGTCACTTTCCCAGCGTCGACGATGAGGTCACACATATTACCGACGTTATTCTTACAGCTGCGGAACATTCAATAACACGCACCTCCGAATTGCCCCGGTGCCCCCCAGTTCCTTGGTGGAACGAAGCATGCCGTGATGCAATACGTGAGCGGCGACGTGCTCTCCGCGTTTTCCGCCACCATCCTACTTTGGCCAACTGTATCCGCTATAAGCAGTTCCGAGCGCGATGCCGTCGTGTCGTCCGCGATAGCAAGAAGGCAAGCTGGAAATTCTTTATTAGCTCATTTAACACCTTCACTCCCTCCCCGGAAGTTTGGAGTCGGCTTCGACGGTTCTCAGGCGCGCCTAGTTTCTCCCCGGTCTCTGGGCTCACTGTTGTGCATGACACATTAGTGGACCCCGTCGCAATTTCTAACTCGTAGGGTCAGCACTTTGCTGAGATTTCGAGCTCTTCAAATTACCCGCCAGCGTTTCTCCCGAAGAAACGTGCAGCGGAAGTGCGACCTCTTGCTTTCTCCTCTCAAAATCGCGAAAGCTACAATACTGTTTTCTCCATGCAGGAACTCCAACATGCACTCTCTTCTTCTCGCTCCTCCGCCACAGGACCGGATGGTATCCACGTCCAAATGTTGCTGCATTTATCAACCCATAGTCTGCGTTACCTCCTTTGCCTTTATAATCGAATTTGGACCGACAGTACTTTTCCCAGACAATGGCAGCAAGCTATCGTCGTTCCTGTTCCGAAACCTGGAAAGGACAAACATCTCCCCTCTAGCTATCGCCCCATTTCTCTCATGAGTAGTGTCTGTAAGGTTTTGGAGCGTATGGTGAATTACCGTTTAGCGTGGTGGCTGGAATCCCGCAGTCTTTTAACACCTGCCCAATGCGGATTCTGAAAGCATCGTTCTGCAGTTGACCATCTTGTTGCTCTCTCCACTTATATCGTGAACAATTTTCTCCGGAAACGCCAAACAGTAGCAATATTTTTTGATCTGGAGGGAGCATACGATACCTGTTGGAGGACAGGCATCCTCCGCACACTGTTCTCTTGGGGCTTTAGAGGCCGGCTGCCCCTTTTTCTTCGCGAATTTATGGCAGAGCGCACATTTAGGGTCCGGGTGAACACTACTCTCTCCCGTACTTTCTCCCAAGAAAACGGGGTACCCCAGGGCTCCGTGCTGAGTGTTGTACTGTTTGCCATTGCCATCAATCCAATTATGGATTGTCTCCTTCCTGTTGTCTCGGGCTCCCTCTTTGTGGACGATTTTGCGATCTACTACAGCTCTCAACGGACCAGCCTTCTTGAACGACGTCTTCAAGGATGTCTCGATCGCCTCCACTCTTGGAGCATCAAAACCGGCTTCCGTTTTTCTCCCAGTAAGACCGTTTGTGTTAATTTTTGGCGATGTAAGGAGTTTCTTCCGCCCTCCTTACATCTAAGTCCTGTCAACCTTCCGTTTTCAGACGTCGCTAAATTCTTGGGTCTTATGTTTGACAGAAAACTGTGCTGGTCCTCCCACGTTTCCTATCTTTCGGCTCGCTGTCTGTGATCCCTTAACACCCTCCGTGTCCTGTATGGTACCTCCTGGGGAGCGGACCGAGTGGTCCTTATCCGTCTCTATCGCGCCTTAGTGCGCTCGAAATTGGACTATGGAAGCATAGTCTAGTCCTCTGCTCGCCCGTCTATTCTTCGGCGTCTCGACTCTATCCACCACCGTGGATTACGTTTAGTGTCTGGAGCCTTTTACACCAGCCCTGTGGAAAGCCTTGATGCCATAGAACCAGCACCCAGCATTATGCTACTACCAGTAATGATGTAACTTCCCGGATCCTCCTGAAACCATCTGAAGATGAACCTGAAAAGGTTCGAAAAACGGTTCATGTAATAAAGCATTATTATTCAAAAAAAGTGACTGGTTGCAGTTGTGTATAAATTATTTACATAGATATAGGAAGAGATTGAAGGAAGGTTCAGTGAGATAAAAGAATTTATTTCAAATAGTTTAGAGAGAGGAAAATTTAATTGTGATGGGAGGTTGCAATTTGATAGTAAGAAAAGGAAGAGAATGGAAAATGGGAGGAGGAAATGGACTGGGAGAAAGGAATGAAAGAGGAACGTGCCAAGTAGAATTTTGCATAGAGTATAGTTCAGTAATTCCTAACACTTTGTTTGAAAATGGTGTCGGGACATTAGAACAAGGAAGAAACCTTGGAGACACTTTTCAAATTGATCACGTAATGGCAAGACAGGAATTTTGAAGCAAGATTTTAAACATTAGGACATATTCAGGGGCTGATGTGGGGTCTGAGCATAATTTATTGATTATGAACTGTAGATTAAGGCTGAAGAAATTACAAGAAGTTTGGAAATTAAGGAGGTGGGATCTGGATAACTCGAAAGAACAAGAGGTTGTTGTTAGTTTCAGAGGGAGCATTAGGCAATGATTGATTGAAATGGGGGAAAAGAATACAGTAGAAGACGAATTGGCAGTTTTGACAGGTGAAATAGTGAAGGCAGCAGGTGGCCAAATAGGTAAAATGACAGCACATAAGAAATGGGATTTAATTAGTGAAAAGAGAGAGTATAAAATTACTGAAAATGAAGCAGGTGAAAGAAAAAATGTCAAAAAAATACACTCCTGGAAATTGAAATAAGAACACCGTGAATTCATTGTCCAAGGAAGGGGAAACTTTATTGACACATTCCTGGGGTCATATACATCACATGATCACACTGACAGAACCACAGGCACATAGACACAGGCAACAGAGCATGCACAATGTCGGCACTAGTACAGTGTATATCCACCTTTCGCAGCAATGCAGACTGCTATTCTCCCATGGAGACGATCGTAGAGATGCTGGATGTAGTCCTGTGGAACGGCTTGCCATGCCATTTCCACCTGGCGCCTCAGTTGGACCAGCGTTCGTGCTGGACGTGCAGACCGCGTGAGAGGACGCTTCATCCAGTCCCAAACATGCTCAATGGGGGACAGATCCAGAGATCTTGCTGGCCAGGGTAGTTGACTTACACCTTCTAGAGCACGTTGGGTGGCACGGGATACGTGCGGACGTGCATTGTCCTGTTGGAACAGCAAGTTCCCTTGCCGGTCTAGGAATGGTAGAACGATGGGTTCGATGACGGTTTGGATGTACCGTGCACTATTCAGTGTCCCCTCGACGATCACCAGTGGTGTACGGCCAGTGTAGGAGATCGCTCCCCACACCATGATGCCGGGTGTTGGCCCTGTGTGCCTCGGTCATATGCAGTCCTGATTGTGGCGCTCACCTGCACGGCGCCAAACACGCATACGGCCATCATTGGCACCAAGGCAGAAGCGACTCTCATCGCTGAAGACGACACGTCTCCATTCGTCCCTCCATTCACGCCTGTCGCGACACCACTGGAGGCGGGCTGCACGATGTTGGGGCGTGAGTGGAAGACGGCCTAACGGTGTGCGGGACCGTAGCCCAGCTTCATGGAGATGGTTGCGAATGGTCCTCGCCAATACCCCAGGAGCAACAGTGTCCCTAATTTGCTGGGAAGTGGCGGTGCGGTCCTCTACAGCACTGCGTAGGATCCTACGGTCTTGGCGTGCATCCGTGCGTCGCTGCGGTCCGGTCCCAGGTCGACGGGCACGTGCACCTTCCGCCGACCACTGGCGACAACATCGATGTACTGTGGAGACCTCACGCCCCACGTGTTGAGCAATTCGGCGGTACGTCCACCCGGCCTCCCGCATGCCCACTATACGCCCTCGCTCAAAGTCCGTCAACTGCACATACGGTTCACGTCCACGCTGTCGCGGCATGTTACCAGTGTTAAAGACTGCGATGGAGCTCTGTATGCCACGGCAAACTGGCTGACACTGAAGGCGGCGGTGCACAAATGCTGCGCAGCTAGCGCCATTCGACGGCCAACACCGCGGTTCCTGGTGTGTCCGCTGTGCCGTGCGTGTGATCATTGCTTGTACAGCCCTCTCGCAGTGTCCGGAGCAAGTATGGTGGGTCTGACACACCGGTGTCAATGTGTTCTTTTTTCCATTTCCAGGTGTGTAGATTGGTAGAAACTGCAAAATGGCTAGAGGACAAATGCAAGGCTGTAGAAGCATGTATAACTATGGAAAAGATAGATATTTCCCATGGGAAGATTAAGACAGTCCTCTGCAGAAAAGAGAAGCAACTGTATGAGTAAGAAGAGTTCAGACAAAAAACCAGTTCTAAAGAGAGAGAGAAATGTTAAGAACTGCATTATGCAATAAACAACTGTAACAATACATTTTATTACAGACAATCAATTTCGGTCTAGGATCAGATCATCATCGAGTCCTAAAACCATCTCAACTATGCATTTGCATATTTGGCATGCATGTATCGGATGTACCTTGTTCCACCATTAATAGCAGCTTTATATACGTATCATGTGTGTCCATTTAATCTCGTAGATGTGACTGCGCACTAAAAGACCTAACTGTAACAAGGCTCCTGGAGTGGACGACATTCCATCAGACTGTCGAGATTCTCGGGAGAGCCAACCATGACAAAACTCTTCCATCTGCTTGCAAGATATATGAGACAAGCGAAATACCCTCATACTTCAAGAAAAATGTAATAATTCCAATCCCAAAGGAGGCAGGTGCTGACAGGTGGAAATATTACTGAACTATCAGTCATGATTGCAAAATATTGACACAAATTATTTACAGAAAGAAGGAAATATTTGTAGAAGCCAATCTAGTATCAGTTATGGTTTCAGAGAAATGTGGGAATACATGAGGCAATACTGACCATACGACTTAGCTTAGAAGATAAATTTAAGAAAGGCTGACCTACATTTATAACATTTGTAGATTTGCGGAAAGCTTTTGAAGTGTTACAGAAAATGAAAGATTGTGTACATTATACACAATGCATACAGGAATAAGATTGTAGTTATGAGAATCAAAAGGACATGCAATGGAAGCTTTAATATGTCCATCTTTTGACTGGGGGTCTTGGGGACCACAGCCATTCACTGTTGTAAGAAAATGTAATGCTCACGGCCACCCTTATGATGATATTTATTGTGTGGCTACCAGTTTTGGTGCTTCAGTATGCCATTTTCAAGTTGTAGTTGATGCTGAAGAGGTTATCACAATCTATATACACACTGTGTTAGTGGCCAACATAACTGGTTGATGTAGACTATAGTTGGCAGTTGATAGTTGAAGTGCTGACACCAGTCACAGATAGTCTGTGTAAGCCAGTTATATTGGCCACTGATGCAGTGTATATATGGAACGTGATAGCCCTTTCAGCATCAACTATGGCCTAAAGATGGGAAAGTTAAATGTTGAAACTGGTAGCTACACAATAAATAAGATCATAAGGACTGCTGTAGGCATCCCATTTGCTTCAAATGGAAGCAGTAGTTGAGAGTGGGGTGAGACAAGGTTCTGACATCTCCCCGATGTTATTCCTTCTGTACATTGAGCAACCTGTGAATGAAGGCAAAGAGAAATATTGAGACAGAATTAGTTTAGTGAATAGAAGTAAGAACTTGAAGGTTTACCAGTGACATTGTATTTCTGGCAGAGATAGCAAAGGACTTGGAAGTGCTGTTGAGCAGAATGTACAATGTCTTGAATGGAGAATATAAGGTGAGCTTTTTTTAATTTTTTATTTAAAAAGGAAAGGGGGGGGGGGTGCAAAAAATGGGTAATGAACTGTAGATGAATTAAATCTGATGATATTGATGGAACTAGGTTAGGAAATATTGATTTAAAAATTGCAAAATAATTCATGACGAAAAAAGTAGGAAGGATATAAAATACAGCCTGCTAACAAAATCATTTATCGAAAAGAGGCATGTGCTAACATCGACTGCAAGTTGAAGTGTTAGGAAGTGTTCTGTGAAGATATTTGTCTGGAGTGTGGCCTTATATGGAAATGAGCTGTAGAAAAATGTTGCAATTCAAATAGGTATATTTGATTACTAATGTAGAGGGTACTGAATTGAATTGCATTAGTGAGAAAAGAAGTTTATGGTACAATTTCAATAAAAGGAAGGATTAGTTGATAGGACACATCCTAAGGCATCAAGAAACTGTCATTCTCATAGTGGAGGGAAGAGTGGGAGGTAAAGACTGAAAGGTCTTGAGTACAGCAAGCAGGTTCAGATGGATGTAAGTAACAATAGTTATGCAGAATTGAAGAGGCCTCTACTTGAGAGACTAGTCTAGGGAGCTGCATCAAACTAGTATTTGGACTGAAAGCTGAAACACCACCACATTCTTCTTGAAGTCTTAGGTGTTTCACCTATCTGATACACATTGCATGCTTTGCTTTCAGAGTTGCTTCACCTGAGGCTCTTCATAACTGTAAGAGAGCACCGTCCACTACTTCTAAATACGTACTTACTCCACGGGCCACCATATGGTGGGTGGCGGACTGTGTCTTGTACCACTACCAGATATTCCTTTCTACATCTACATCTACATTTATACTCCGCAAGCCACCCATGGTGTGTAGCGGAGGGCACTTTACGTGCCACTGTCATTACCTCCCTTTCCTGTTCCAGTCGCGTATGGTTCGCGGGAAGAACGACTGCCGGAAAGCCTCTGTGCGTGCTCAAATCTCTCTAATTTTACATTCATGATCTCCTCGGGAGGTATAAGTAGGGGAAAGCAATATATTCGATACCTCATCCAGAAACGCACCCCTCGAAACCTGGACAGCAAGCTACACCGCGATGCAGAGCGCCTCTCTTGCAGAGTCTGCCACTTGAGTTTGCTAAACATCTCCGTAACGCTATCACACTTACCAAATAACCCTGTGACAAAACGCATCACTCTTCTTTGGATCTTCTCTATCACCTCTGTCAACCAAACCTGGTACGGATCCCACACTGGTGAGCAATACTCAAGTATAGGTCGAATGAGTGTTTTGTAAGCCACCTCCTTTGTTGACGGACTACATTTTCTAAGGACTCTCCCAATGAATCTCAATCTGGCACCTGCCTTACCAACAATTAATTTTATATGATCATTTCACTTCAAATCGTTCCGCACGCATACACTCAGATATTTTACAGAAGTAACTGCTACCAGTGTTTGTTCTGCTATCATACAATAAAGGATCCTTCTTTCTATGTATTCGCAATACATTACATTTGTCTATGTTAAGGGTCAGATGCCACTCCCTGCACCAAGTGCCTATGCGCTGCAGATCTTCCTGCATTTTGCTGCAATTTTCTAATGCTGCAACTTCTCTGTATACTACAGCATCATCCACGAAAAACCGCATGGAACTTCCGACACTATCTACTAGGTCATTTATATATATTGTGAAAAGCAATGGTCCCATAACACTCCCCTGTGGCACGCCAAAGGTTACTTTAATGTCTGTAGACGTCTCTCCATTGAGAACAAATTGCTGTGTTCTGTTTGCTAAAAACTCTTCAATCCAGTCACACAGCTGGTCTGATATTCCGTAGGCTCTTACTTTGTTTATCAGGCAACAGTGCAGAACTGTATCGAACACCTCCCGGAAGTCAAGGAAAACGACATCTACCTGGGAACCTGTATCTAATATTTTCTGGGTCTCATGAACAAATAAAGTGAGTCGGGTCACACACGATCACTGTTTCCGGAATCCATGTTGATTCCTACAGAGTAGATTCTGAGTTTCCAGAAATGACATGATATGTGAGCAAAAAACATGTTCTGAAATTGTACAACAGATTGATTTCAGAGATATAGGCCTATAGTTTTGCGCATCTGCTTGATGACCCTTCTCGAAAACTGGAACTACCTGTGGTCTTTTCCAATAATTTGGAACCTTCTGTTCCTCTGGAGACTTGCGGTACATGGCTGTTAGAATGGGGGCAAGTTCTTTCGCGTACACTGTGTGGAATCGAATTGGTATCCCATCAGGTCCAGTGGACTTTCCTCTTTTGAGTGATTTCAGTTGCTTTTCTATTCCTTGGACACTTATTCCGATGTCAGCCATTTTTTCATTTGTGCGAGGATTTAGAGAAGGAACTGCAGTGCAGTCTTTTTCTGTGAAACAGCTTTGGAAAAAGGTATTTATTATTTCAGATTTATGCATGTCATCCTCTGTTTCAGTGCCATTATCATCCCAGAGTGTCTGGATATGCTATTTCGATCCACTTACTGATTTAATGTAAGACCAGAACTTCCTAGGATTTTCTGTCGAGTCAGTACATAGAATTTTACTTTTGAATTGACTGAACACTTCACGCATAGCCCTCCTTACGCTAACTTTGACATCGTTTGGCTTGTGTTTGTCTGAGAGGTTTTGGCTGCGTTTAAATTTGCAGTGAAGCTCTCTTTGCTTTCACAGTAGTTTCCTAACTTTGCTGTTGAACCTGTGGGTTTTTCCTGTCCCTCACAGTTTTACTCGGCATGTACCTGTCTAAAACGCATTTTACGATTGCCTTGAACTTTTCCGTAAACACTCGACATTGTCAGTGTCGGAACAGAAATTTTCATTTTGATCTGTTAGGTAGTCTGAAATCTGCCTCCTATTATTCTTGCTAAACAGATAAACCTTCCTCCCTTTTTTTATATTCCTATTTACTTCCATATTCAGGGATGCTGCAGCAGCCTTATGATCTCTGATTCCCTGTTCTGCGCTTACAGAGTCGAAAAGTTTGGGTCTGTTTGTTATCAGTAGGTCCAAGATGTTATAGGTTCTCTGTTTAATTGCTCGAGGTAATTTTCAGATAGTGCACTCGGTATAATGTCACTCGATGCTCTGTCCCTACCACCTGTCCTAAACATCTGAGTGTCCCAGTCTATATCTGGTAAATTGAAATCTCCACCTAAGATTATAATATAGATGAGCTAAACTTTTTAAAAATTATCTTGCTAAACCGAAACCAAAATCAACCATTTGCCTCCCTACTACTTACCTTACTTGCTTATTCCATTTCATATTACTTTGCAGTGTTATTCCTGGACATTTAATCACTGTGATGGGCTTGAGCAGCACACTACGAAGGCTGTATTCGAACATTATGGGACTGCTTTTCCTACTCATCTGTGCATTGAATTAATGTTTTGTACTTTTAGAGCAAGCTGCCATTAATCACACCAACTATAAATTTTGTCATCATCTTGCATCATCTTACAGTCACTAAACAACACAACCTTCTCATACACCACTGCATCATCAGCAAACAGTCAATGATTGCTGCTCGTGCTGTCTGTCAGCTTATTTATGTTTATAGGAAATATGAGTGGGTGACACTGCTGATGAAACCCTCATCTTTGGTGAACACTAGCCATTGAGGGCAACATATTGGCTTCTATTACTTAAGAAGAAATCTTCAAGCAACTTGCATATCTGGGAACCTAACCCATACTGCTCGTACCTTCACTAACAGTCTGCAGTAGGACACTGTGTCAAACTCTTCCGGAAATCTAGAAATAAGGAATCTGCCTTTTATCTTTTATCCATGTTTTCCAGAGCATTCTACTACAGGTGTCTTTGTATACAGGTAGGCAAGTGGGATGTGGGAATAATGGAAGAAATGGTTTTAAGGGCTGATAGAAAGTCATAGAACTCTGAACAAAAAATATCTACATTTATTGCAGTTTAGGGTTTACAAAGGGACCTTCAAAGAAGGATGTACTGACTAAATACCAGCCACACATTTATTTCAGTTTATGGGCCTTCAAAGAAGAATGAAGTGACTAAATACCAGCCGCACAGGCAGCAGAGATGTATTGACCAAAGTTAAGATATTAGAAAGTAACAATAATAATACAGAGGTGAAAGTCAAACAATAAAGCCGTCTGCCTCATATGAAATGCTAAATACAAGAGAGCATAATCCAGAAGTCTGTGTCTGTAGGTATATGCTGGAGGCAGCCAGATGGTCTTCCTTCCAAACCTCCCTGTTGGTTATCCAAGGATCACCTCTCAGCTTTCCCTTCTCTGCTGATTAACACCTATCCCCTTGAGCTCTTGTTATTCATACAACCTTTTCTCCTTTCTGCAAAGGTCTCTTTAATCTTAGTATATGTGACCTGTATAGTTACACTGCCAGTATCATTTTTAGATGTCTGTATTCCCATTTGCCTCCTTCGTTTGTTGTGTCTTTTTAATTTTTTTCTCTTAATCAGTTAAGTTTAATATCTTACGTGTTAGCCAAAGAAAGTAAGAAAAGCCGTTTTTAATTTTTTACATTACAGTATAGAAAATGAATAGATATAATTTGCATTATCAACCATCCAAGACTGAGTATATGGGTAATGTCTAAAAGCCATTTGGAAAAAAAATTCTGTTCGACCAAGTGTTTTTCTTTAGTTGTTCATTTGTTGTTCACTCTTTTATTTCTCAAAGCTACCCATTCATCTTCTGCTGCATTTCTTTCGAATATTTCGGTGTCTTCTGGCCTAATGATCCCTCTGAGACTCAAAAATGTCTGTCTTTGTCAACTTTCTAAGTTTCATCACATTAGTTTCTTACTGTTCTAAAATTTCTGCACTATTAATCTGCATATAAGAAGTAATAAATTGTGGCCAAGTCCTAATCACATTCTGTATATGTTTTCCATATATGCAGGTTCCATCTACTATAAACAAGTATCACTCATAACCACTGACAGATCTTTTGCACAAATCTTGTGCGGCTGATCCCGGCGGAGGTTCGAGTCCTCCCTCGGGCATGGGTGTGTGTGTTTGTCCTTGGATAATTTAGGTTAAGTAGTGTGTACACTTAGGGACTGATGACCTTAGCAGTTAAGTCCCATAAGATTTCACACACATTTGAAAATTTATTTTGCACAAATCTAAAGTAAATCCTGCGAGTTGCGACATAATAATTTCTACTGAACAAATGCAAAGCAAAACTATTTTCTCTTTCAGAACACATGTTATATACAGTGTAGCTATTGGTTTCCTACTTAGTCCTGTACTCTCTGAAATCTTCATGGAAGTTTCCCTCATCTTTTCTTACAAAAAGAGGAATTCTGTTGCAAAATAAGGTACTGGATCGGTTGTGTGCTTGATACTCTGTGTTTATGGACTGGTATAATTGACAATTAGATACATTCCTACGACATTTGATCTCCTTAGCTCACAATGGAGCCTCTTGGATGCTCATCTCTCTAAATTTTGATGACCTAAATAGATACATTAGCCCAAACAAACACTTTTTTGGCATTTACAGAAAAACAGCTACCAGTACTGTAGTCCTTGCAAGCTCCCAGCACCCAAAAAGTCATAAGCATACAGCTTACCATTCTATGATGCATCACCTCATATAAGTTCCTAAATTAGGAATAGAGAATGAGAAGAAATGCAAGGATAAAAAATACATTAAGTAAAAATGATCATGACGTATAATGACATCATTAGCATGAGACACAATGGATTCAGCAGCTTTATTCAAATTGATTACAGTCATCAGGAGCGGGACCGAACTTGGAGGGGCACTGTTTGGGGGAGGGATATGGGGGGGAGGGGGGGGGAGTAGCCCATGTAGTTGATAATGCACTGTTAGCATTAAAGGGAAAAGGCTGTAAGTAACAATTGCTTAAACACTGTTAGCCAGGGTGTAGCTGACATATAATAGAATACATTCAGATTCCTCCTGTGACTGTATATTCACAGGAATATAAAGATCAATTTTTGTGATTGATTTTCAGCAGAGCGTCACCAGAGTAGTAACAAGCCAAAGACAGGAGGAAATGGAGAGACACCTTCATCTCAGCAGGAACCAACTTGGGTTCATGAAATTTTCCAGGGTATTCTTACAAGTGAAACAAGATGTTTAAACTGTGAAACAGTGAGTTTCTTCCAGGTACTTTGTTGTGAACAGATAAATCTTAATCAATGTTACCACTTTTTTAATAATTCCTATTTTTCTTGCAGGTCAGCAGTAAAGATGAAGACTTTTTTGATCTTCAGGTTGATGTGGATCAGAACACCAGTATAACTCATTGTCTTAAGTGTTTTAGTAACACTGAAACGTTATGTAGTGATAACAAATTCAAATGTGATAATTGCAGTAGCTATCAAGAAGCTCAGGTAATGACTCAAAGGCATGCAAGTAAAGTTATTGTTTTAGAATTATTTAAAAAATACTTGCCTATACAAGTCTCACACATTATTTTCTCAATTGTCCAAAGCTCACCCTGTAGTCCCCTCCCTCATAAAAAGAATCTAACCACTTGCTGCATGTAAGGTTTCTCTCAAAGTGCAAAACATGATAGTATTGCCCATTGTTGAGAAAACCATTTTAAATCATTATCCTTGGCTATGCAATAACTGTTTATCCTCTAAGCACTTGTTGTCTGTAGTTGGCTACTGTATCATTCACAGGAAGCTGTCCTGTCACAAACCTAAACCTTTGTTTCAATTTGGAATTAATTTTACCTTGTACAAGAAGAAATAATTACTGGTCATTATTCATAATTGTTTTCCTATAACTCTGTGTAACTGACTTCATAACTGAGCAATGATTTTGATGGCTGCGACATGTACTTACGTGAAACTGCAATCTAATGCTGATTTTTCACTCTTCCTCTGGAGTCCATTTAATAAAACAGTCAAGGATAGGTATTATTGTTAGATTCGGCATTTCATGATTGTTATACAATGGAATACAGTAAAAAGTAACTTCAGTATACTTACATTTCTTCTCCTATTATGTTGTCTAAAAATGGATGTTATACAGATGTTAACTTCATCACAGGATTAGATTTCTCCCTCTGTCTTCACACATTATGTGCCTCTTTTTTTCTGTTGTTTGATATGTTATTTTAACTGTGGGTTTTTTTGTGTTGCAGTCTAGACTTTTTGACATTCTTGTAAGAGTCACTGTTCTCCATTATCCTCTTTATAAACATTGTTATTATGGTGCTCCTTTTTCTGCCAATTTGTACAGCTGAAAATTGTTGTTATTAATTATGCCAGATGCATTCAATTTTTTTTATTTCCAACAGTATCATCAGTGACCTAATATTACAGTCTACAAGGGGAACTAAGTTACACATTATTATGGCAGGCCAAGTAAATTTTATTGAATCCTGCACTATACTTCAGAGTGACAGAGATACACGGCACTATTTTGCAGTGTAGTCACAAGTACCTGTAAAAAACAGTTGGAACATTCTGCCAAGTGTTCAGTTCCTCAACGATAGAAATCCATCCTCAGTCAGGGAGACATTCAAGAACTGCTGTGAACATGCTCATTGTTGGAAAAATTGTGACTGCTACGAATGGGTTCCTCATTTATCATGATACTGCCATCTGTCGTTGATTTCATCAGCCTTCTCCTGATCAGCATCATCCACGTCTGTGTGACCTTTGTCAAATTATTGGCACCATCTCACTACGGTTGGACATGACATTGGATTGGGTCCATATACCACCAGATCCGTCAGATCATCGAACTTAGTGCTGTCAGGCTTGGCTACTACTTGGATGGGTGACCATCCAGGTCTGTCAGGTGCTGTTGGCAATCAGGGTGCACTCAACCCTTGTCAGGCCAATTGAGGAGCTACTTGGCTGAGAAGTAGTGGTTCTGGTCTCTAAAACTGACAACGGCAGAGAGAGGGTGTGCTCACCACATGCCTCTCCATATCCTCTTTCAGTGGCATCTATCAGCAGAGAATGACACTGCAGTCAGTCCGGTCAGTCGGTAGGTCGGTCTGTCCTTCATGGCCTTCAGAGGCCAGTTCAAGTGGAGGTTAGTTTCTGCATGCATTTTAGACATTTTTTCCCACAAGAACTTTACTGTGCCACTTAGTTGAACTTTAGAGTACATTTCCAGATACCACACCATTTCACTCCCACACTGTGATGGACCTGTTAATCGTACCGCAGCAGAAATTTCTACAGAAAACTCGGGAGATGTACTCTCTTCGGACAATGTGTCACTCTTGTTGAGCAATGGTGTTAGCGTGAGACAGATTGTGTAACTTACTTTTTGAAGTCTCCTTGTACATGCATGCATCTGTCTGTAGATATTTTCCAATACTGTTTTATACAATGTGTTCCGGGAGGAATGGTCAGTATTTAGGGGTATTACAGGAATGATAATTTGAAGAAAAAAAACTTCAAATGAACGTATGTCATGTTCCAAATTGTTTTAGAGATATGACTTTCAATGTACATTTTTACTTATTTTCTGTAATATTCAGTAGACTGTAATGCTTACACGTGTACAACAGTAAGCATTGCAACATGGATTTTACAAAGTATCAGTTGAAAACTAGGTACTTTTAAAACTTTCACCATTAAGCAGTATCATACATGTAGCATTGCAACTGATGTACAGTTGACGACAAATGTTCGAATATCTCAACACCAACTTCAGAGCATCTGTACACTCTTGCGAGAATATGTTGTGTTGGTTGTCTAAGTGCCTCTGCCTGTTCCCTAATGAGGGCAACTGTCTGTGATGCGACCAAGCACTTGATCTTTTGATTGTACACCTCGGACTTCCATCCAACTCCCTAATAGTAAAAAAAATTCTAATGCTGTAAGGCCTGGTGACCTTGATGGCCAGTTAATTGTACTACCATGATCAATCCAGCAATTAGGATAACTGTGGTTGTGATGTTCCCTCACATTTCTGGTAAAATGTGTTCTATCACCAAAACCATTTAGAATAAGGCATATTCCCACATGAACTTTTTTGATTTAGATGAGCATTCCTGCCATTTCCTCAAAGATTGACCATTCCTCCTGGTACACATTGCAGATTTGTTACATTTTGAGGTTAATAAAATACACTCCTGGAAATTGAAATAAGAACACCGTGAATTCATTGTCCCAGGAAGGGGAAACTTTATTGACACATTCCTGGGGTCAGATACATCACATGATCACACTGACAGAACCACAGGCACATAGACACAGGCAACAGAGCATGCACAATGTCGGCACTAGTACAGTGTATATCCACCTTTCGCAGCAATGCAGGCTGCTATTCTCCCATGGAGACGATCGTAGAGATGCTGGATGTAGTCCTGTGGAACGGCTTGCCATGCCATTTCCACCTGGCGCCTCAGTTGGACCAGCGTTCGTGCTGGACGTGCAGACCGCGTGAGACGACGCTTCATCCAGTCCCAAACATGCTCAATGGGGGACAGATCCGGAGATCTTGCTGGCCAGGGTAGTTGACTTACACCTTCTAGAGCACGTTGGGTGGCACGGGATACATGCGGACGTGCATTGTCCTGTTGGAACAGCAAGTTCCCTTGCCGGTCTAGGAATGGTAGAACGATGGGTTCGATGACGGTTTGGATGTACCGTGCACTATTCAGTGTCCCCTCGACGATAACCAGTGGTGTACGGCCAGTGTAGGAGATCGCTCCCCACACCATGATGCCGGGTGTTGGCCCTGTGTGCCTCGGTCGTATGCAGTCCTGATTGTGGCGCTCACCTGCACGGCGCCAAACACGCATACGACCATCATTGGCACCAAGGCAGAAGCGACTCTCATCGCTGAAGACGACACGTCTCCATTCGTCCCTCCATTCACGCCTGTCACGACACCACTGGAGGCGGGCTGCACGATGTTGGGGCGTGAGCGGAAGACGGCCTAACGGTGTGCGGGATCGTAGCCCAGCTTCATGGAGAAGGTTGCTAATGGTCCTCGCCGATACCCCAGGAGCAACAGTGTCCCTAATTTGCTGGGAAGTGGCGGTGCGGTCCCCTACGGCACTGCGTAGGATCCTACGGTCTTGGCGTGCATCCGTGCGTCGCTGCGGTCCGGTCCCAGGTCGACAGGCACGTGCACCTTCCGCTGACCACTGGCGACAACATCGATGTACTGTGGAGACCTCACGCCCCACGTGTTGAGCAATTCGGCGGTACGTCCAACCGGCCTCCCGCATGCCCACTATATGCCCTCGCTCAAAGTCCGTCAACTGCACATACGGTTCACGTCCACGCTGTCGCGGCATGTTACCAGTGTTAAAGACTGCGATGGAGCTCTGTATGCCACGGCAAACTGGCTGACACTGACGGCGGCGGTGCACAAATGCTGCGCAGCTAGCGCCATTCGACGGCCAACACCGCGGTTCCTGGTGTGTCCGCTGTGCCGTGCGTGTGATCATTGCTTGTACAGCCCTCTCGCAGTGTCCGGAGCAAGTATGGTGGGTCTGACACACCGGTGTCAATGTGTTCTTTTTTCCATTTCCAGGAGTGTACATATCAGCCCAAATCCCCAACTTTTCACTGCAAACAAAATTTAATCATTCATTCAGTCAGTCATTTTTCATAAAGCTCATAAACTTTCAGGTACATGGAATAAGTCAGTGTGTGCATTAGTGAAAGGCAAGGAAGTCTTAGAAATGTCTTCTCAATACTACAATAAGCTATCACCAAACACTGAAGGCATCTGTGATGGAGGAGTTGTCTGATGATGTGATTCAGGAAGAAGTGGGAGTAAAAACAGCAGACATAGGGGGTTACATGTTAGCCAGAGTTTAGTAGAGCTTTGCAAAACTTGTGATGAAATAAGGCAGACGGGATAGATAACACTCCTTTCAATTTCTGAAATCATTAGGGAAAGTGACTATTCAAGCTGGTGTGTAGAATATGTCTGGATACATACCTGTGGGGAATTATGTTGCATGTGAATTCCACCATTTACCTGCTTTCACTGAGAACACTGATAGATATGCTAGTGGACACTTTATTAGACCACTTCATGTTAAAAGAAACTTGCACATTATACTGCACTCAGTGCTACACGATACACAGCGAACAGACACAACATACATGTGGCACACAGAACATAACAACGCAAGGCAAAGACACTGTTATACAACATCATATAAAAGATCATGGCTAACAGACATCAGACATTTGTGAATGCTTTGATTAAACTCAACAGCCTCACTTCAAAATGTTCAAGTGACCCTCTTAAAAATACCTAGACCCATACAATCTGTGAAGTCTTTCTTAATCCTTTTTTTCATTGTGTCTGCTAGCATATCATTTGTCTGTAAGTAAAATGTTACTATTGTGTTGGATACTGTTTCCTTTAAAAAATTATGTTTTACATCAATATGCTTGGACCTTTTATGATATGAATAATCAACAGACAAATTTAAAGTGCACTAATTATCATTATACAAAGTTATACATTTGTTATAGCTTATCAGTTCATGCAATAAACTTCTTAAATAAATGGTCTCTCAACAAGCCTCAGAAAGAGCGATATACTCAGTCTCTGTGCTAAAGATAGCAACGGTTTTCTGCTTAGCACTCTGCCATGAAATTACAGGATCTCACAAGTTTATAAGAAAACCAGTTTATGATTTCCAGACTAAGGAACAGTTTGCCCAATCTGCATCTCATAATTCTAAATCTCCTTTTGTAAGCTTCAGTCAGTAATTCTTTTAGTGCATTTCCTATGCTTGTCAGAATATGAATTATTAAACTGGTTTGAATAGATCACACTGAAAGAAAAATGTTAAATACAGAAAAATACATTATGGTACCTAATACATCATCAGCCTTATTTCTTTTTCACTTAGAAAATGAAGTTTAGTTTTAATAAGAGTGTTTACAATTTCATGTTATGACATATTGGACGTTCCCATCAGCTGACCAGTGTACATTTCTTGACTTAAAGCCAACACTCCATTGATTTCCATCCGTAAACCAATTTTTAGCTATTCCTAACTCCTTTAGTTCAAATTCAGCTTATGTTTTAAGAATTCAGTGTCACGTGTGTCGTTTGAAGGAGGGGGAAAAAAGAATTTGCAGAAATTGTCTACACAGAAAGCTATCATGGTAACTAAGCCTTTGTCCTTATGTTTTGAAAACAAGCAAGGTTCTAGTCTAGACCATTTGTAACCTCAACAATTTGTAACATTTCTTACTCTTATAGAGTTCACAGAGTGTTTCAACCCGTACATGGCCCTTTCTAACTTTAAAACTTTTCCATTAACGTTACAAAGATTAAAAACCTTCAGCTTGCTTTAGAAAAATTTTCTCTTTGAGAATACGGTTTAAAAAAGATGTCCTCACATGAAGATATTGATGTTTAAATTTAGTACAGCAATTAAAGCTATTAGAAGTCTTACTACAGGAGAAAGTAATTTCATTGTAATCAATTCCAGGTTTCTCAGTGTTTCTTCTAGCCAATAACTTGGCATGGTTCTTCACTTTACCTTCACTGTTGACTTTCGTTTGGAACAACTATTTACACTTCACAACATTAGCACTTTCTGGAAGATTTACCATGTCCCAGGTGGTGGTGTTTTGCTTGAAGCTCTTCTTCCATAGCACATTCCCATACTTGTACATCAGGCCTGGGAGGGTTTCCTCCACTGTTGTTGGGTCCTCTATTTGAGGAGACGTTTCAGCAGGGAAATGTCTCATAATCATCAGTTCTTCTTATTGGTTTAAATTAGCATTGTGATCTTCTAATCTTCTTCACTTTATCTTCTTGTGATAAAAGTTTTTGACTCTTAGTATCTTCCTTTGATGTAACTGAAGTCTTCTAAACATCATGTGAGTCTACTCTTGATGTAGGATCAGACTTCTGCTTTACTTCATCTTCCTGCACCATGATTTTTTATTTTAATTTCTTCATCTTAACATTTTCTGTTATAGTCACACATTTCCGCTTATCACTACATCATTTGCTTCTGAATCAATGTGTGGTGTTACTATATCCCACAAAGATAATTTCTTTGCCTTATTATCCCATTTTGTTATCTTAACTTTGGTAATATGCATGATGATCTTGATTCCAACTATTCTGAGATGTCTAATGTGTGGTTTCTTGCCAGTTTACAGTTCATAAGATGTGTTTTGCTCCCTAAACTTGAACACGTCAACCTATCCATGAGAATATACCGCAGTATTAACAATTTAAGCCTAAAATCTTTTATAATTTTACTATCAGATAGTATGCACTCACCTTTTGGCACAGTTCTGTTCAACCTTCATGCTGAACCTTTCTGTTCTAGTGTACAATGAGACACTTCTTTCAGTTCACTGTGAAAACCCGTTCAGCAGATTTCTTTACTGTTATCTGTTCTCAATGTTTTCATGTTCATTTCTTGCTAATTTTCTGACATTTTTAAATATTCTTGAAATTTTTCACAAGTATCATCCTTGTCTTTAGAGAGTACACAAATCCATTCGGCTGTACTCATCTTCCAAAATGAGAAAATATTGTGCATTTAAATGACCTAGTTTTCTATGTCAGTCAGATGCAGTAACTATTCCTGAAACAATACATAACCTGTCAGTGTTCAGTTTATAAGCACCATTTATCAGATTTGCAGTTGTAGCTAACTGTTTATCCCTGTTAAAAATATTACAGTGATCATTACTAAATTGAACTGAGTTCCCTTGTTCAGTCAATCTGCTTACAGATTGTTGTTATTTTGCAGTGCACACATTCCCGCTGTAATCGCATAGAAAGACCTTCCAATAAATGATGTTAAAATCAACTTCTGCAGAGCACAACACTAGAATTTGTGTGATTCACTCCCACAATTTTGTGCATACTCTCCATACTCTTCATCCAACTTTTATTTGCTTTGAGATGCACATCAGCTCCAGAATCAACATACCAGTCACTTCTGTTAAAAGAATCATTTAAAGGTGCTTCATTGAAGGCATTTGAGGTTCTGCTTTGTCAGATATCATTAACGTCACTGTTAGCACATTTATAAAATATTCTGACTTTATGCACTTTCAGAAAATAACTTTATCCTTGTTAGGGAAGTCAAACAACAGTTCCAGTCTCTTCCTCAAGTCCACTGGTGATTTTACTTCTCTTGCATGTACATGGGAAGATGCATCAATAGTAAAAGTTATTTTTACTTTGGCCTTGAATCTTCTTTTTCAGCTTCTGAGACATATTTGGCCAATCCTTTGAGAATAAGCACATTCTCAATTGCAAAAGCTCCATTTCAATAGTTGTTGCATCTTTGGCACACTAATCAAACTAACTGTTATCATTTTTGTAGAGTAAAACAATTCTTCTTTTGAACAATGGTATCTTAAGTTTGAAATAATGACATGTTATTCCAAGTCTGTTAACCGTTTTAACATCCAGTTACCTGGATATGTGGGCCTATAACCTGTTCAGAGTTCTGCATTACAGCAAGAGACAATGGTCACACACATAGTTCAGTACAACTGATAACTTAAAAGAAACAACATACTTCTTAAAAGAAACAGTAGTCTTGTTATTAATGTAATTTATATTACAGGTGATAAATTCCTTTATTTTGTATAATGGATGGGCAACTAACCAGTCATCCAGTGCTTGTTTGAATGCTTGTTCTGGTAAACCTTGTACAGACTGTGGGAGCTTGTTACACAATTTGCACCCCACCACTGAAACTAATAAATTATATTGATTGGCGACTCCATAGTGTCCTGTGCACTACGACCAGATAATGGGTATACTTGGAAGGAGAGACAGCATTGGTCGTATATTTTTGTTTATTATCGCAAAATCGATTTTCGGTCACTTAGTGACCATCTTCAGTGCTGTAATTATAACTTAAATTAGTAAGCACTGGTGTCAATAAGCTTACGGCGATCACATAGACTATGTGATCGCCGTAAGCTTATTGACACCAGTACTTACTAATTTAAGTTATAATTACAGCACTGAAGATGGTCACTAAGTGACCGAAAATCGATTTTGCGATAATAAACAAAAATATACGACCAATGCTGTCTCTCCTTCCAAGTATAATAAATTATACTCCACTCAGTGCTACAAGATATACAGCAGAGAGACATCACACACTCACACCACACAGAACACAAGAAAACAAGTAAAAGACATACGAAAGATCATGGCTCACAGAGACCATGGACATTCATTTGAATGCTTTGACTAAACTCTACCATCAGATTTCCAGAAAAATATCATTGCACAATCCCAAAGGTTATGAGACCAGATATATATGAGAACAGTTGGACACTCAGCTTAATGGCTCATGCATCCATGTTGCTGACAAGAAAAATATACAAAACAGTAGTAAGGAAAATAAGGTTTTATTAGATATAATCGGTTTGACTTTTAGAAAGGTAAGGGCAGCAGACAGGCATTTCTGACATTGTGATTGATAATGGAAGCAAGACATAAAGAAGAATTGAGACATGTCCGTAAGATTTGTTGACCTGAAAAAACGTTTGACAATGTAAACTGGTGCAAGATGTTCAAAGTTATGTAAAAAGGAGTAAGTTATAGGGAAAGGTGGGAAATATTCAATATGAACAAGAATGAAGAGGGAATAATAAGAATGGAAGACCAAAAACTATATACTCAGATTAAAAAGGGTGTAAGACAGGGATGTAGTCTTTTGCCCTTACTGTTCAATCCATACATCAAAGAAGCAGTGATGGAAGTAGAAGAAAGATTCAAGATTATGATTAAAATTCAAGATGGAAGGATGTCAATGAAAAGATTTGCTGATAACTTTGCTAATCTCATTGTAAGTGGAGAAGAAATACAGGACTTATTGAATGGACTAAACACTCAGAGTACAGAATATGAACTGAGTGTAAACCAAAGAAAGCTGAAAGTAATGAGGAGTACCAATAGCAGAAATGATATTAGCAATAAACTTGTCAAAACTGGGAACCAAGAAGCAGACAAAGTTAAGGAATTCCACTGTCTAGGAAGCAAAATAACACATGATGTTGGAAACAGAGGGCCAAAAAGCAGATTAGCAGAGATGAGAGCATTTCTGTCCAAGAGAAGTCGGCTCGCACAAACATCAACGTTAAACTGAGGAAGATATTTCTAAGGATGTACATTTGGAGCACAGCATTCTGTGGATTGTGACAAAACTGGTAAAGAAGAGAATCAAAGCGATTGAGGTGTGGTGCTACAGAAGAAATGTTGAAAGTTATGTGGACTGATAAAGTAAGGAATGAAACAATGGAAACTCCATGTTGGAATATCAACAATATTAGAAAAAGTATAGGTTGCTAGTTACGTAAAGGTGATCCATTGAGTTGCAGACACACAATGAAAAAACTTTCACACATTATAGCTTTCGGCCAAAGCATTCTTCAGCATAGGAATGTGCGGGCAGTTGTGCGTCCACACCAGGGTTGGCAGAAGTTCTGGAAATCGCAGAATATCAGGGAATTTCAAACATGTCAAGGAAACTTGGAGGCGGGAAAAATGTCATTTTTGTCTCGGTATATGAAATGGTTTGTTTACTGAGATGTCATGCATCATTGCTGGCTGGGCACAGCTGGGTACATGCACTAGTTCGCTACTGTGAAAGTGTGTGTGCTCTTGTTTTCTGGCAAAGGCTATGGCCAAAAATTTAATTTGTGAGAGTGTGATTGTCTTTTCTATGTGCCTGTCTGCAGTTCAGTGGTCATCTTCATGGTGAGTTGCTACCTTTCCTCGGTAGTATTTATTCTCAGAGTATTCGTGCAAGTTATCTGTTGCTTGGATTAAGCACTGTAGTCTCATTTCATCACCGTGGTGTCTGTGACATAAATAGTTGGCCACACAACACGCGAGAGGACTTCCATGGTGTGCCAAAACTGCAGGCCATTTCTGTGGGTATCTGTAATGGATTGGGCCTACCAGTCTGATGCCCATTGTTTCCCAGTGATGCGCAGGCCCTGCCCCTCGGATCTAGTCTCACCAATCTCCCCGCAGTCCAGGTCTGTTTATGTGTTGTGTAATGAGGCAGATTTTCATCAAGGTCCCACGACTACGGTGCTCCTCAGCAGGCCAGAGGCCACGAGCAATGGATTTCAGGAATTTTTACTGTCTCACTGCAAGTACATTGTACAGTGCAGCATTCTATAGACATTTTATTTATTCTAGCACATTTTGGCACTTTGAAAGTGATCCATAAATTAGAAAGTAGCCTTCATATTGTCCTTTTTCTGTCTAATTGCCTGTCCATAATATATATGGAGATTTTCTATTTCATTCTTAGTCAAACAGCCTTGTCATTTCAGCAGTTTACCACCATGTAATATTTTACCTTTAAGGTCGACAATTAGTTTCCTAAATCTGGCCCACAAATGTTTTTGTAGATGGCTGACACATTCCGTTTTGGTAATCTCCATGTGGGTGTGTTGGACCTTCCATCGAGCTACGGACCCCCTTGAAGATGTCTCCCGCAGTCGGAGACGAAACGTTAGGAATCGACACAGAATTCATCAACCGGCCATGGCATAACAGCTCGGATAATTATAATGGACACGATATTTCCAGCCGTGAAAGTCTACATGTTAGTAACAGAAACAAACTTCCTAAGATGAAACGTGCGAAACAGTGGAGCGTCGTAATGGCACTGTTACAGATTAGCCACACATTTCACAACTAAAAGACAAGTGAGAAGGAAAGGTTAACATCAGGACTTACTGTCCCAGCAAATCCGAGAATGACACAGACACAATAAAATAAAATAAAAGAAAATAAATGTCCATAAATCCAATTTTTCAGGAAAACCGCTTGGAGAGTAAATGAGCAAGATCCAAAAGTTTCAAATTCCATAAAAAATTACATTTTTTTATCTATACCATGTATTGGTCCCATTAATACTTACTTAATTAGAGCGGTATTTTTCAAAGAATATGTCTACCAACATCTGTAAATGGTGTGTTGATATACAGCCCATTACAACCATTCGTATAGCATTACAATGCACACTGCGCCATGCTATGAAATTAACAGAGCTTTTCAATATATATTCAGATAATTTATAGAAATAGTTGCTAATGAGATACGTTTTTTAATTTTGTTTCGAATCGGTAGGGATTCTCAAATTCTTGCTATATGTTACATGGGAGCTTGTTGAATAGTAATGTGACTGTGTAAATAAAAGTTCAAACAATGGAAAGTCCATCTTCTACATGATTCCAAAATCCACATACCTAATAATCCTGGACACCTCAAAGTAGTTGGTTATTGTGCCCCACTGAAATAATTTTGGCTCTCATGGACCAATACCTCCAAGCAATAGCCCAAACTCTAGCCTCCCACACAAAAGGCACCAACCACTTTCTTCACCAACTTTCCACCATCCCCACCCCTTTACCTCCTGGATCCCTATTTGTCATTGTTGATGTCACTTCCCTATACACAAGCATCCCTCATGACCATGGTCTTGCACTGTTGAACAGTACCTCTCCCAACGTCCATCAGACTCCAAACTCAATACATCATACCTTGTACACCTTACTAACTTTATCCTAACTCACAGCTATGTTGCCTTTGAAGGTAAGGTATACAAACGAATCTACGGCACAGCCACGGATACCCACATGACACCGTCCAATGCCAACTTGTTATGGACCATCTAGAGGAAAGCTTCCCAGCCTCCCAAAACCTCAAACACCTGGTCTGTTTCAGGTTCATTCATAATATCTTCATTATGTAGGTTCAAGGCAAAGGCGTCCTATCTTCATTCTTTCATAACCTCAACACCTTCTCTCCTATCCGCTTCACCTGGTCCGGTCCTCCTCAACACATTGTGCCACCTTCCTGACATTGATCACCTCCTCCTCTCGTCCATACCTCTGTCCACATTAAATGTACCAACAGTAACTGTGTTTCTACAGCTGTCATCCCTTTCACACCAGAAAATTTGTCCCATACATCCTAGCCACCCAGGGATGCTGTATCCGCAGTGACAAGAACTCCCTTGCACAATATTCCGAAGGTCTCACAAACGCCTTCACGACAGGCACTATCCCCCAGATCTAGCCTGCTTTAAAGAAAAATACGTATTCCAGTTGTGTCACAGGCTTATCCTACCCCATCGGAGGCAAGGCCACCTGTGAAAGAGCAGCCATGTCATATACCAGCTTTGCTGCAATCATTGCATAGGTGTATCTATTGGTTTGACTACCAACCAACTGTCCACCAGAATGAATGGTCCCTGCCAAACTGTGGCCAAGAGCACAACATGCATCTGAACATAAAATGCTCGATTTCAATGGCTACTTCACAACGCAGACCATCTGGATTCTCCTATCCATGATCAGTTTTTCTGAAGTATGCAGATGGAGGTTTCCTTACAACACATTCTGCATTCCCAAAATTATTCCAGCCTCAACCTACAATAACTTATTGTTCCCATACCCTGCACTCAACAGTTTCTGCCCCTCTCTGTTCTATCACCTCCTCCCTATTCACTCCCCTCAATGTCATAATGTGCCACGCTCTGCCATTGCATCTATCAGTTTTTCCCCTTCTCTGTTCCTCTCCTTTCCCACACCCCACACTCCTTTTCCATCCCCCAGAGCATCCTAATGCTGCAGCTGATAGCCTTGTCACATTCCATGTAGCCCTTGCACGCTCCGCCAGGTAATAATCTACATACCCCACTGTCCCTCCCTCTTCTCCGCCCCACTACAGACTGCTGCTTTCATTCAATGAAACTTGGATTCTGGCGGGAGCTGGTGGAGATATCGGTCATGTGTGCTTCCTTGTGTGAATATGTGTTTTCTTTTCTCAAGAAGGATACCGCCGAAAGCTAATTGTATAACAGCCTTTTTTGTTGTGCCTGTCTGTGACTCAATGTCTCATGTCAGTTCAGCTGAAACTGACTTTTGTCATCAGCAACAAAAATCATTAAGGAGTATGTGTAATGGAAAACGAGTATAAGCATTTGGAGACCTGTAAAAAGGTGTCTACTAGATGTGCAGTTGTCTTCTTTACACAATATTCTTATTGCTTGCTTCTTCTGGATAAAGACTTCCTTCACTTAGGGTGCACTCCCCTTTTTGAAAATACAGTATTGGACGGGATAGTTACTGTAAATGGATTCAAAAAGATATATTAATATAGCAACATGGAAATACAGAAAAATCCCATACAGATTACTGTTCAGTACGTTGAAACACGATGTTCAAAATAGACAGACAGACAGACATAAAGAAATTTTCAGCACAAATTGTGCTGTTTAACAAAAATTGTAGTATGAAGCTATAACTACGGTCCACAAATGAAAAAACTAGCAAACTTATGTAATAGACTATTTTAATAATTATAGTTAGTTAACTGTATGTGTAATATAATTGCAGGTCACTGATGAATTTTGGATATAAAAAATGAAACACATTTTCAATAAATCACATTTTTCAGTTGCTCAACTCAGGATCAAAAAGGTAAAATCATTCTTGGAACCTAGTTTTTATGAGTTAGTAGTCATTTGGTACATTCTGAATAATACTAAACTGTTCATCTGTCATATTTATGCTTCATACAACAATCCTTTAATTAAGGTAGTAGTTATCTACTTATAGTGCTTCAGTTGTCAAAATCTAAATGAAAGTTAAAATTGTGAAGGAAAGAAACTTGTCAGAAGTTTCTCCATGTAAATTATTTTGCAATCTCCTTAACTATACACCATTTCTTAGTGGAACAATGTGCATTATTTGTGTTAACTGCTTCTTATTTTGATACAATCTTAACAAATAATGTAATACCATATAATATTTTAGCATAAGGAGATAAGTGTGTGTGTGTGTGTGTGTGTGTGTGTGTGTGTGTGTGTGTGTGTGTGTGTTTCTTTTAACAATGCAAAGATAAGTGACATATTTGTGTAGTTGAGAGAATCCTTATCTACAATGTCTTTCTCCACATGTCACTGGAGAAGTGCTGTAACAAAGAAATGAAAATTGCAGGAGCTCTAGCTCTGCTGTAGAATGGATTGTATTGAGGCGAGGAGGGGGAAATGAATGGTTCATACATTTTTAGGTACAGCACTGTGCGGAATCATTGGAAGTTAGATGCTCAAGCTTCAGTGAGTCAATAGATATGGAATACTGTAGGATTCAGTCAGTTGATCAGTGCTTTAGAGCTGCTAAGCAAAAATGTTACCCAACAAAATTGGATTTTTGACAGCTTATGGAACAAGAAACAGTGTAGATTGGTTGAGTGACAGGCAGACATAGTGAAAAAGATTACTACACTTTTAGATTTTGGTTCTCAAATTAAACATTGTGCAATACGAGTTTAGCTTTATTGTTTTGTATTATTGGCATTTGATGTACTTACCATGTGCCCAGTCCTGCATTACATCAGCAGTACATTTGATGATTACAACAAATTTGTTAGTACATACATAGTACAAAGTAGTCGACAACAAATCATTACACATCATAGTACTAGACAACAAACTTAACTATTTTATGTTATTGAAGAAAGAGATGAAGAATAGCACAAAAACACTATTTTTTGAGTGATACTGTGTCATTATCTTCTGGTAGTACAATGGATTTCAAAAGGTAAAGATTAAGCAATATGTAGAACTGGCACTCTCACCTGATACAGTCATATGGTACAGTAATTCTCCATTATTGTTAGTATTATTATTTCTTGATGAGAGAAGTGTGGTGACATTGTTGGAAAAACTGGTATTTTAATTTAGTCTCTTTCTTAGTTACTTGATGATCACTGTACCACTCAACATGAAAGTAATGTGTGATAAGGTTAACCTGTTGATGCTGTCATAGTAACAAGTTGGGTAGTCTCTAGCACCTGTTCTGGTGAGATGACTGAGGAAGTTCCTGTGATGAATGATGTGTTCCTATACCAAATTCATTTCTTTTCCCTTTTTTAACCTACAAAATTAATTTGAATAAATATCTTTGTTACATAAGGAAGGTCTCTTTTACTCTGTAAGTTTCCTCAGTGGTATCATATAACATAAGCTATAACGTATTGATTTGTAGTGATACACATTAACTGTAGAGAAATATCAGTGACAAAGAAATAGAACTTATTTCATAATCATCTGCCTCTCTGATAACTATCATCAAAGTTGATGAATAGTGAACCTTTGCATAAAGATAATCTTTGCTTTAGAGCAAAGCAGTGATTTTTAGTTACCATAGAGCTTTGTTCATATGGAATAATTATTGATACACTTTTAACCTCAGATACTTTAACTGTATAAGGTTCTGAATGTATGATAGTATCTGCATGAAAGACAGAAATCAAATACTGATTTTCTAGAAGCTGTGAAAAGTAGATACAGATTAAGGCCATTCTTTCCACATTTAACATTCAGTAGCCCACTTTCGAACGAGTCCACTGTGGATCGGTTGTACAGTTACAATAATTCCTAACGGCAGACTCATTTTGTAGATAAAAACACTTTTCGCTTGCAAACAGGAAGGGTTTTAAGAAAACTAAAGCAGTGAGACAGACAAGAAGCTTACATTGCAGTGGTGTAGATCAGGGGTGTCCAGCCTTTTAGCTTACCTGGGCCACATTGGAAGAAGACAAGTATTTTTGGGCTGCACTCAATATACTTAACACTAACAATAACCACTAGAAAAAAAAGAAAAGATAGTGTGATGGAACAATGAGAGAATTGCATTGTGTGGCAGGGTTTTCAAATTGACTTTATTCAAATTATCATAACTGTAAATAGAAGCATTTTTTTTCACTGATCTGTGATAGATACTCACTTCGTGGGCCATATTATTTGCTTTGGGCTGTGAGCGGCCCACACGCACCAATTGGACACCCATTGTGTACATAGTAAATATAATGCATTTCTATTAAGATATCAGGAGCGTGAGTGAAATTTATATACTTACAGCCAACAGTATAATATCCTGAAGAAGAAAGTGTGTCAAAAATTGCACTACATGCTGAAATTAATTGTATGCACACAATATCAGCATTGATCTAAATTGATGTGTAGTATGCACTAAATAAACAATATATCTGGGAATATAATTATAGCGATAGGACAATACCTCATTGTGTATGTGTTGCTGAAGACTTGATTAGTTTTATGTGTGTGTAACATCTTATTTTTATAACAGAGGGAAACATTCCACGTAGGAAATATATATCTAAAAACAAAGATGATGTGACTTACTAAATGAAAGTGCTGGCAGGTCGACAGACACACAAACAAACACAAACATACACACAAAATTCAAGCTTTCGCAACAAACTGTTGCCTCATCAGGGAAGAGGGAAGGAGAGGGAAAGACGAAAGGAAGTGGGTTTTAAGGGAGAGGGTAAGGAGTCATTCCAATCCCGGGAGCGGAAAGACTTACCTTAGGGGGGAAAAAAGGACAGGTATACACTCTCTCTCTCGCGCGCGCGCGCGCCCACACACACACACACACACACACACACACACACACACAGGCAGACATATTTAAAGACAAAGAGTTTGGGCAGAGATGTCAGTCGAGGCAGAAGTGCAGAGGCAAAGATGTTGTTGAATGACAGGTGAGGTATGAGTGGCGGCAACTTGAAATTAGGGGAGATTGAGGCCTGGTGGATAACGGGAAGAGAGGATATATTGAAGAGCAAGTTCCCATCTCCGGAGTTCGGATAGGTTGGTGTTAGTGGGAAGTATCCAGATAACCCGGACGGTGTAACACTGTGCCAAGATGTGCTGGCCGTGCACCAAGGCATGTTTAGCCACAGGGTGATCCTCATTACCAACAAAAACTGTCTGCCTGTGTCCATTCATGTGAATGGACAGTTTGTTGCTGGTCATTCCCACATAGAATGCGTCACAGTGTAGGCAGGTCAGTTGGTAGATCACGTGGGTGCTTTCACACGTGGCCCTGCCTTTGATCGTGTACACCTTCCGGGTTACAGGACTGGAGTAGGTGGTGGTGGGAGGGTGCATGGGACAGGTTTTACACCGGGGGCGGTTACAAGGGTAGGAGCCAGAGGGTGGGGAAGGTGGTTTGGGGATTTCATAGGGATGAACTAAGAGGTTACGAAGGTTAGGTGGACGGCGGAAAGACACTCTTGGTGGAGTGGGGAGGATTTCATGAAGGATGGATCTCATTTCTGGGCAGGATTTGAGGAAGTCGTATCCCTGCTGGAGAGCCACATTCAGAATCTGATCCAGTCCCGGAAAGTATCCTGTCACAAGTGGGGCACTTTTGTGGTTCTTCTGTGGGAGGTTCTGGGTTTGAGAGGATGAGGAAGTGGCTCTGGTTATTTGCTTCTGTACCAGGTCGGGAGGGTAGTTGCGGGATGCGAAAGCTGTTGTCAGGTTGTTGGTGTAATGCTTCAGGGATTCCGGACTGGAGCAGATTCATTTGCCACGAAGACCTAGGCTGTAGGGAAGGGACCGTTTGATGTGGAATGGGTGGCAGCTGTCGTAATGGAGGTACTGCTGCTTGTTGGTGGGTTTGATGTGGACGGACGTGTGAAGCTGGCCATTGGACAGGTGGAGGTCAACATCAAGGAAAGTGGCATGGGATTTGGAGTAGGACCAGGTGAATCTGATGGAACCAAAGGAGTTGAGGTTGGAGAGGAAATTCTGGAATTCTTCTTCACTGTGAGTCCAGATCATGAAGATGTCATCAATAAATCTGTACCAAACTTTGGGTTGGCAGGCCTGGGTAACCAAGAAGGCTTCCTCCAAGCGACCCATGAATAGGTTGGCGTACGAAGGGGCCATCCTGGTACCCATGGCTGTTCCCTTTAATTGTTGGTATGTCTGGCCTTCAAAAGTGAAGAAGTTGTGGGTCAGGATGAAGCTGGCTAAGGTAATGAGGAAAGAGGTTTTAGGTAGGGTGGCAGGTGATCGGTGTGAAAGGAAGTGCTCCATTGCAGTGAGGCCCTGGACGTGCGGGATATTTGTGTATAAGGAAGTGGCATCAATGGTTACAAGGATGGTTTCTGGGGGTAACGGATTGGGTAAGGATTCCAGGCGTTCGAGAAAGTGTTTGGTGTCTTTGATGAAGGATGGGAGACTGCACGTAATGGGTTTAAGGCGTTGATCTACGTAGGCAGAGATATGTTCTGTGGGGGCTTGGTAACCAGCTACAATGGGGCGGCCAGGATGATTGGGTTTGTGAATTTTAGGAAGAAGGTAGAAGGTATGGGTGCGGGGTGTCGGTGGGGTCAGGAGGTTGGAGTCAGGTGAAAGGTTTTGTAGGGGGCCTAAGGTTCTGAGGATTCCTTGAAGCTCCGCCTGGACATCAGGAATGGGATTACCTTGGCAAACTTTGTATGTGGTGTTGTCTGAAAGCTGACGCAATCCCTCAGCCACATACTCCCGACGGTCAAGTACCACGGTCGTGGAACCCTTGTCCGCCGGAAGAATGATGATGGACCGGTCAGCCTTCAGATCACGGATAGCCTGGGCTTCAGCAGTGGTGATGTTGCGAGTAGGATTAAGGTTTTTTAAGAAGGATTGAGAGGCAAGGCTGGAAGTCAGAAATTCCTGGAAGGTTTGGAGAGGGTGATTTTGAGGAAGAGGTGGTGGGTCCCGCTGTGATGGAGGACGGAACTGTTCCAGGCAGGGTTCAATTTGGATAATGTCCTGGGGAGTTGGATCGTTAGGGGTAGGATTAGGATCATTGGGAGAGAGGTTTGGAGGAAAGGTTAACTACTGAATTAGTGTGTTGTGGTGCCAGATTGTGTTGCTTGGAATTTTGAGGTTTTGGAGGGAGTGGAGCTGGAAGTGGGAGACTGAGTAGGTGGGAGAGACTGGGTTTGTGTGCAATGAGAGGTGGTTGAGGTTTGCTGGAAAGGTTGTGAAGGGTGAGTGAGTTGCCTTTCCGGAGGTGGGAAACCAGGAGATTGGATAGTTTTTTGAGGTGAAGGGTGGCATGCTGCTCTAATTTGCGGTTGGCCTGTAGGAGGATGCTCTGAATAGCCGGTGTGGATGTGGGAGAGGAAAGATTGAGGACTTTTATTAAGGATAGGAGTTGACGGGTGTGTTCATTGGCTGAGTTAATGTGTAGGTGAAGGATTAGGTGGGTGAGGGCAATGGATTGTTCAGTTTGGAACTGGTATAGGGACTGATGGAAAGAAGGGTTGCAGCCAGAGATGGGAACTTTAAGTGTGAGGCCTTTGGAGGTTATGCCAAATGTCAGACAAGCCTGAGAAAATAAAATATGCGAGCATAATCTGGCTAGGGTGAAGGCATGTTTGTGGAGGGAATGTAAATAAAACTTAATGGGGTCGTGGTGGGGGTGTTGTGAGGGTGGTATTAGAATGTGGAAAGTGTAACATGAGGTTGAAATGAAAATGAAAGATAAAAATATATGGGGAGAGATAAGGGTGAACTAGAAAATAACTGGAGATCTGGTATGAAAAAAGGCGAAAAAGTGTTGGTTAAGTTGATCCTGTGGTGAACTTGGGTTGGTAGACAGCGATGTGCATGAAGGTTAGGTGGTTGTGTTGCCGCTAAAACACGTTAAAGGACGGAAAATTATGGAAAATTTCGAGAAAACGTGTAAGTGTATTAAAAGGAGTGGTGTTGTGGTGAAAGATTACGAAAATGGGGCTAACAATTGTAAATAATGACATTAAAACCTGTGGGGGAGCGGCTAAAAATGATCAGTGATGTGCGAAAAACGGAAGTGGAAATAAAGTAAAAGTTATTAGAACTAGCCGAAATGGTTGTTTAATACGTGAAAGCAGCTGTTATTGAACTAGAAACGGTATAAACATATTAAACAACCATTTCGGCTAGTTCTAATAACTTTTACTTTTACTTTATTTCCACTTCCGTTTTTCGCACATCACTGATCATTTTTAGCCGCTCCCCACAGGTTTTAACCTCATTATTTACAATTGTTAGCCCCATTTTCGTAATCTTTCACCACAACACCACTCCTTTTAATACATTTACACGTTTTTTCGAAATTTTCCCGAATTTTCCGTCCTTTAACGTGTTTTAGTGGCAACACAACCACCTAACCTTCATGCACATCGCTGTCTACCAACCCAAGTTCACCACAGGATCAACTTAACCAACACTTTTTCGCCTTTTTTCATGCCAGATCTCCAGTTATTTTCTAGTTCACCCTTATCTCTCCCCATATATTTTTATCTTTCATTTTCATTTCAACCTCATGTTACACTTTCCACCTTCTAATACCATGTCACCCTCACAACACCCCCACCACGACCCCATTAAGTTTTATTTACATTCCCTCCGCAAACATGCCTTCACCCTAGCCAGATTACGCTCGCATATTTTATTTTCTCAGGCTTGTCTGACATTTGGCATAACCCCCAAAGGCCTCACACTTAAAGTTCCCATCTCTGGCTGCAACCCTTCTTTCCATCAGTCCCTATACCAGTTCCAAACTGAACAATCCATTGCCCTCACCCACCTAATCCTTCACCTACACATCAACTCAGCCAATGAACACACCCGTCAACTACTATCCTTAATAAAAGTCCTCAATCTTTCCTCTCCCACATCCACACCAGCTATTCAGAGCATCCTCCTACAGGCCAACCGCAAATTAGAGCAGCATGCCACCCTTCACCTCAAAAAACTATCCAATCTCCTGGTTTCCACCTCCGAAGAGGCAACTCACTCACCCTTCACAACCTTTGCAGCAAACCTCAACCACCTCTCATTGCACACAAACCCAGTCTCTCCCACCTACTCAGTCTCCCACTTCCAGCTCCACTCCCTCCAAAACCTCAAAATTCCAAGCAACACAATCGGGCACCACAACACACTAATTCAGTAGTTAACCTTTCCTCCAAACCTCTCTCCCAATCCGAAACCTCTGTCCTATCCAAAGGCCTCACCTTCAGCCCCACTCCCAGATTCAACCAAACAGCCCTCGTCAAAGATTTACTGTCCTACACCCGTACTCTCTGCTGGAAGTATCACGTTGCCACGAAGAAAAATGATCCTAATCCTACCCCTAACGATCCAACTCCCCAAGACACTATCCAAATTGAACCCTGCCTGGAACAGTTCCGTCCTCCGTCACAGCGGGACCCACCACCTCTTCCTCAAAATCACCCTCTCCAAACCTTCCAGGAATTTCTGACTTCCAGCCTTGCCTCTCAATCCTTCTTAAAAAACCTTAATCCTACTCGCAACATCACCACTGCTGAAGCCCAGGCTATCCGTGATCTGAAGGCTGACCGGTCCATCATCATTCTTCCGGCGGACAAGGGTTCCACGACCGTGGTACTTGACCGTCGGGAGTATGTGGCTGAGGGACTGCGTCAGCTTTCAGACAACACCACATACAAAGTTTGCCAAGGTAATCCCATTCCTGATGTCCAGGCGGAGCTTCAAGGAATCCTCAGAACCTTAGGCCCCCTACAAAACCTTTCACCTGACTCCATCAACCTCCTGACCCCACCGACACCCCGCACCCCTACCTTCTACCTTCTTCCCAAAATTCACAAACCCAATCATCCTGGCCGCCCCATTGTAGCTGGTTACCAAGCCCCCACAGAACGTATCTCTGCCTACGTAGATCAACACCTTCAACCCATTACGTGCAGTCTCCCATCCTTCATCAAAGACACCAAACACTTTCTCGAACGCCTGGAATCCTTACCCAATCCGTTACCCCCAGAAACCATCCTTGTAACCATTGATGCCACTTCCTTATACACAAATATCCCGCACGTCCAGGGCCTCGCTGCGATGGAGCACTTCCTTTCATGCCGATCACCTGCCACCCTACCTAAAACCTCTTTCTTCATTACCTTAGCCAGCTTCATCCTGACCCACAACTTCTTCACTTTTGAAGGCCAGACATACCAACAATTAAAGGGAACAGCCATGGGTACCAGGATGGCCCCTTCGTACGCCAACCTATTCATGGGTCGCTTGGAGGAAGCCTTCTTGGTTACCCAGGCCTGCCAACCCAAAGTTTGGTACAGATTTATTGATGACATCTTCATGATCTGGACTCACAGTGAAGAAGAATTCCAGAATTTCCTCTCCAACCTCAACTCCTTTGGTTCCATCAGATTCACCTGGTCCTACTCCAAATCCCATGCCACTTTCCTTGATGTTGACCTCCACCTGTCCAATGGCCAGCTTCACACGTCCGTCCACATCAAACCCACCAACAAGCAGCAGTACCTCCATTACGACAGCTGCCACCCATTCCACATCAAATGGTCCCTTCCCTACAGCCTAGGTCTTCGTGGCAAATGAATCTGCTCCAGTCCGGAATCCCTGAAGCATTACACCAACAACCTGACAACAGCTTTCGCATCCCGCAACTACCCTCCCGACCTGGTACAGAAGCAAATAACCAGAGCCACTTCCTCATCCTCTCAAACCCAGAACCTCCCACAGAAGAACCACAAAAGTGCCCCACTTGTGACAGGATACTTTCCGGGACTGGATCAGATTCTGAATGTGGCTCTCCAGCAGGGATACGACTTCCTCAAATCCTGCCCAGAAATGAGATCCATCCTTCATGAAATCCTCCCCACTCCACCAAGAGTGTCTTTCCGCCGTCCACCTAACCTTCGTAACCTCTTAGTTCATCCCTATGAAATCCCCAAACCACCTTCCCCACCCTCTGGCTCCTACCCTTGTAACAGCCCCCGGTGTAAATCCTGTCCCATGCACCCTCCCACCACCACCTACTCCAGTCCTGTAACCCGGAAGGTGTACACGATCAAAGGCAGGGCCACGTGTGAAAGCACCCACGTGATCTACCAACTGACCTGCCTACACTGTGACGCATTCTATGTGGGAATGACCAGCAACAAACTGTCCATTCACATGAATGGACACTGGCAGACAGTTTTTGTTTGTAATGAGGATCACCCTGTGGCTAAACATGCCTTGGTGCACGGCCAGCACATCTTGGCACAGTGTTACACCGTCCGGGCTATCTGGATACTTCCCACTAACGCCAACTTATCCGAACTCCGGAGATGGGAACTTGCTCTTCAATATATCCTCTCTTCTCGTTATCCACCAGGCCTCAATCTCCGCTAATTTCAAGTTGCCGCCACTCATACGTCACCTGTCTTTCAACAACTTCTTTGCCTCTGCACTTCTGCCTCGACTGACATCTCTGCCCAAACTCTTTGTCTTTAAATATGTCTGCCTGTGTCTGTGTGTGTGTGTGTGTGTGTGTGTGTGTGTGTGTGTGTGTGTGTGTGTGTGCGCGCGTCTTTCCCTCTCCTTCCCTCTTCCCTGATGAGGCAACAGTTTGTTGCGAAAGCTTGAATTTTGTGTGTATGTTGTGTTTGTTTGTGTGTCTGTCAACCTGCCAGCACTTTCATTTGGTAAGTCACATCATCTTTGTTTTTAGATATATAACATCTTATTTTGTTTGATTCTTTTCTAAATGTCTTTTCCTTTTAGTCATGAAAATTATTTTCCAACACTGAAATTCCATAAGCTGTAATCCACTGTTTTCTTAATTGCAGAAACGAATGCGTGTTAAGAAGTTACCAATGATATTGGCTCTTCATCTCAAAAGATTCAAATATATGGAGCAATATAACAGGCACATAAAGGTTTCTCACAGAGTTGTGTTCCCTCTTGAACTACGGTTATTTAATACGGTAAGGACTTAGATGCTGTTAAAATGACAGTCATAAAAAACATTCATTTGTTCATTTCAGTGGTAGTCTTTCAGACAAAAAGTGATGGACTTATTAATTTTGTAAGATTTAAAAATATAATTAATGTGACATAAAAAGAATTTTTCTTTTTAAAAAACTGATGGTTTCACAAATTACACTTATATGAATAAATTTTCTACTTGCAATCATTTACCATGATGTCTATTGTTGATTGTCATCAGTAATTGCAGTATTAACACTTTTCCGTGTGCACATCTCGTACAAATGTATTCGCTTGGTGCCGTCAGCACTAATTCATATTACTTGGCTTTTCACCGGCCATTCTTGACATTATTGGGAGACTATAAATTGTTAAGTTTTACTAATCTCATCGTTAGTTCTCGTAAGTTCTCAAACCTCTTCCTCTACTTTCATGAAATGTCGAAGATATACTTACATAAATAAATACAAAGTTTATTTGTTTCATATATTTGTTTGTTTGCATTGTCTTTGGTACTTAGTATTTCTCTTTCATATGATATGCAGCAAAACAGTCTCAAAGACGTAACACAACTCCACAAGACTTAAACATTAAGTTTGTTGTTGTTCTTTTTTTTTGTTTTTGGAATATACATGGCAGTTTCTTCTTTTCCGTTTATTCGTTTCGGCAGTAAGTATTAGTTGGTGTTGGTTGATGTGACTGGGAAGTCTGTCAGCCGGTTGATGTGACTGGGAAGTCTGTCAACCGGAACATGATGAGACGTACGTGATGTAGTGGCAACTTCCAAGTTTTGCTCAGAAACAGGTACATGGTCTTTTATCCACAGGTCAGACACTTTCAATAAAAAATTATTAAATCGGAGACTCTTGTGTTCTGTATTGAAATACTGACATGTGCGGAATGTTCTGTTCCTTCTCCATTGCAACAGTGAGCCGTCAGTTGCAACTTACAGTGCAGCGGTGGGCTGTAAAGACGGGTTTCCAATTTTCTGCTGATAAGTGTGTGTGCGTTCATTTTATTCGTTCTCGTCATCCTTTTAATTTGCCTGCCTTGCATGTATGGGACACTACCCTACATTTTAGAGACACAGTGTGGTTTCTTCGCCTCATGTTTGACTCCAGATTGTCATGGTTGCCACACCTGCGAGACTTGAAAGTCAGAACCTTGAAGGCACTGAACATCCTCAAGTGCCTCAGCCACAGGTCTTGGGGAGCGGACAGGGCACATCTCCTCCAGATTTATTGGGCTTTTGTGTGTCCACGGCTGGACTACAGGTGCATGGTGTATGGGTCGTCATGGCCCTCTTATTTGTGGATCCTTGACGCTGTCCGCCATGTGGAGATTCGACTAACCACAGGTCCTTATCGGACTAGTCCCATACCCAGCCCCTGTGCTGAGACAGGTTACCATCCGATGGCAGCTCCTGTTGGTGCGCCAGCCTTGTAAGTTTCTTGCAGCTCCAACCTCACCCACTCACCATATTATTGCTCGTCCGCCTCTTGAAGCACCTTTTTCCCAACCGTCCACGAGCCATGATGCCGTTAGGGATACGTGTGCTGGAGTACCTCGCTGTGGAGCCCATACAGCCCCAAATCCAGGGTTTTAACCGCCTGGTTACTGGAGAGGCCCAGCGTGATTTTAGATTTGGTGCAGTACAAGAGAGACTGCACTCCTGCCTCCATTTTTAATACATTTTCTGCCATTTTATCTGAGCACCATGATTATGTAGCTGTTTTTACAGATGGGTCGAAACAGGAGGATTCTGTTGGTTGCCCTGTTGTTTTAACAGATCGTGTCCTCAAGGTTCAACTGCCTGAAGCATTTACTGTCATTGATGCAGAATTGTCTCGATCTTGCGGGCACTGGAGCAAATAAGATGCTCTTCCCGTCCTAAATTTCTTGTCTGTTCCGATTCACTAAGTGACCTTCACTCACTGCAACATTTGTATCCAGCAGATAAAATAGTCCAGAACATCCAGGATGCCTTCCTCCAACTACAATGACTGGGGAAGGAGGTGGTTTTTTCTGGGTTCTAGGGCATGTCGGCATTGCTGGGAATGAAAAGATAGATCTCGCAGCCAAGGAGGCATGTCTGGATCCACAAGTATTTCAGTGTACCATCCCCCTGCATGCACTCACCTTACTGTTGGGCTCACGAGTCGTGTGTCGGTGGGAGGATGAGTGGCTGGAAATGACTGACAATAAGCTCCATTTAGTCAAGCCCACAACGCATATGTAGTGTACTTCTTTCCAGCCCCATAGACAGGACATGGTTCTCCTCACTCAGCTTTGGATAGGCCACAGTCTACGACACAGGGCTTCCTGCTCCGGCGAGAGGACCCTCCAATGTGTGGTACTTGTGGCGTCCAGGTCTCTGTGCGCCACATTTTATTGGATTGTGTTTTATTTTATTTTCTGACTTGCCAGCGGATCTGCCATCTCTTTTAGGAAATACTCAAATGAATGTGGTTAAAGTTTAAAAGTTCTGTGACTTGTCCAACGTTTTTACCAAGATTTTAGGGAGAGGGTCTTAATTTGTTCACAGGTTGACTGGCTTGCCCATATTTTATGTAAGTGGCCAGCCAGTGACAGTTTCCTGTGGCATCCTTGACACTCCTGTCTTGTTTTTGTTAAGTTTTATTTTCTTATACATCATTTTTCGTCTTTTCCCACTTTCTTTGTGTGTATGCTTCCCTTTTACTAAATTTGTCCACATTCGTTTCTTTTAATGTGTGTCAGGGCACTGATTACCTTGATGTTGAGTGTCTGTAAGCCCCAAAACAAACACACACACACACACACACACACACACACACACACACACACACACACACACCACTTTCTAGTAATAGCTTCTTTATGTAAACTAGCATGGCTGACTGCATTGTTTACACCAACTGAAACAGAAGTGCTGCAAGTAACTTAATGCTCTATACTGCTTCAGCTGCACTTCCTGTAGCACCAATCACTTTACCCTTTTATGACTTTATAAAGCTGTAATATACTATCCTGCTTGGACTATGGAAGCGTGGCATTTGGATCAGCAGTCCCATCAGTGGTATGTCCTTTAGATCAATGTCATCATGGGATCAGTTCCATAGCCAGTGTGTTTCGGAGGAGCCCATAGATTACCTCTGTACAGATTTGATGGCTCCAGCTATTATTTAACTATACTATCCATGTACCTTTTGTCAAAGACCATCAAAAACACCAATCTCTCTTCCCAAATAAAAAGGATACTACCTCCACAAAAATGCCTATCTTCTCTGAACTATATGTGATCTTTCTGAATCCTCTTTCATGGTTATTCCCATGAACACACTCCTGCCCAAATCACTTCTTTTAGAAGAATTTTGTTGAGTGTATACACTGTCTTAACACAGTCTTCCAGAAAAAAAATAAAAAGTGGAATTGACAGAGATCAAATTGAACTAAAAAAGAAGTAATACAAGATTTGACAATCATAAGCCATTTTCAAATTGAAAGTGACTGTAGACTTGGAAGACATGTAGAAAAAATAGTGCGAAAATTAGAAAGAAACCGACTCATCACCCAAGAGTTTATAAATGTAGATTGAGGGTATTTGTCTAAGAATTAGGACATATGCCAGATAAAAGCAGTATTATACAGACATGGAAAAAAGGGCAATTACTTAACATAAGTATCAACCCAAACAAAAAGTCATTGTTGTTAAAAAAACAATAGGAAAGAAAATAAGAAAATTTCAAATGGAATGAGATAGTTCTTAAAGAGAAGACATGAATCTCAACCAAACAATAATAGGAACATGGCAGAACTACCCAAGTTAAATGAAACTATTTGGAAGGAAATGTCTTCAGAAGAATGTGAGAAGGTACAATGAAAATCTGAGTAAAGGAACAATTTAAAAAAATGAGAGTGTAAAGGAAACTAAATGGAAATTTATGCTGGTTAACTTCAACATTTTGTCTGTTGGGATGGCACAATCAACAAGAGTAGAGAAAAAATTGTAGGAGCATTGAGAGATTTCTTGAAATGTCCATATAGTTCATGCAACCAAGTGAACAGAAGGTAGGTGGATCAGTGAAGTTCTTTCCTGGACTCAATAAAATAAGGAAGGGCTGAGACAAAGCCCTGGTGGAAATAGCTAGATGATAATAGAAAATGTTCAGAAGTAAAACTGAATGCATTCAGCTGAGACCCATAATGCCTGAAGAGTCTAACGGAGGTGTCTTACCCAGCAATGGATGGTGATAATGATAATAATAATTGTAGAAGATCCTAAAGTATTAGTGTAAATCCCAAAGCATGTGGCAGAAAGTCTGCGAGTTTGAAGCGTCCTAAAAAGCAGTAGAGTTTGTGCAATACTGCATATAGAAAGCCGGCTAAAGCCCAAAAATAATGGGATGAACACATTTGTATAGCGAAAGGCTAGGCTAATGAAAGTGGAAACAGCGTATTTGACAAAGCAGATAAGAAACTTGACCAATATAGGAATTGACACTGAACTGCATGTGGCTTTGTTGAGGCAAGACTCAGTATCAAGCAATGGAAAATACGGGATTGAATAACAATATGAATTGAGATATACTGTTACCACATAGATGAGGTTTTGAACAGTGGGCAGGCAAATTAAGTGGACTGTTAGATAACTCTAGCTTTCGGACAAGGTCTTCTGTGGACACAAACCTGTGACTGCGTCTTTCTGCTGAGCAACAGACTCTCCGCCAGATATAACTGAAAACTTTAGAGAATTTCAGTTGGCTACTTATCTTCCCAATCGTATTGTCATTATTGATGGAGACTTTAGTCATCCAACAACTGATTGGAATAATTACAGGTTTGTAAGTGATGAATGTGCCAGATATTCTGTAAGTGACGTCAAAGACGCTCATGGATGACACAGACAAAACTGAAACTGATGGTAGTAGAGCAAATACCTTCTCTGAAATCACCCTAAGAAAGTGAGTTGGGAAGTCCACTGTTGTTGGAAGTATATGAAAAGTAAGAGGATGTCCATATTGAAAGAGGTATCAGTGACCATGAGGCAGTTATAGCAACAATCGTCACTAAAGTACAAACTGCAGCTGAAACAAGTGGTTAAAGTAACATGTTCAATAAGCTAGATAAAGAGACAAACATGTCATCACTCAAAGATGAACTTGAAACATTTACCTTTAGGCAGGAGCATGTAGAACAACTGTAGCTCAAGTTTAAAATAATAGTTGACTGTACACTGGATTGGTATGTACCTAGTAGAATAATTGATTGTGAGTGGAGCCCTCCATTGTAAAAAAAAAATCTTAAATAACAGTGACTGCTGCATAACAGGTGGAGCAGGGGGTTATAGATACAGGTATGATAAATGAAACACATTTGTCTATCAGAAGAGCAAACTGTGAAGCCTTCAGTGACTGTTGTACAAGAATCTTATTGAAGATGTCTCATAAAACTCTAAAGAAAGTCTGACCATATGCAAAGGCTGTCAGTGGCAAGAAAATTAGTGTCC
The DNA here is from genome assembly GCF_023864345.2 of Schistocerca serialis cubense. Classification (NCBI taxonomy): domain Eukaryota; kingdom Metazoa; phylum Arthropoda; class Insecta; order Orthoptera; family Acrididae; genus Schistocerca; species Schistocerca serialis. The sequence goes on along the minus strand of NC_064644.1, from coordinate 598,058,853 downwards.
AGGTACTTGTGGATAACACAGGGAAAAAATGAAATTGATGGTAGTAAAGCAAATGCTGAAATGCTGAATTAAGTTTTCAAATATTCATTGCAAAGGAAGGTACAGAAGTACTGCCCCAAATTACTTCTCACACCACTGCAAAGATGAGTGTTATAGATGTTAGTGTCAGTAGCGTCAAAAAGAACGCTAATAGAAGTGATAATGATAATTACCATCCTGTCTGTTTTATATCGATTTGTTTTAGAGTCCTAGAACAGATTTTGAGCTTAAAAGAACAGAATGATCTTGATGCCAAACCAGCGTAGATTACAAAAATAACAGTCATTTCAAAATGAAAGTAGTGCTTTTCTTGTATGACATCCTAAAAGCCATGGATCAAGGCAGTTAGCTGGATGCAGTATTTCTTGACTACAAAAAAAAGTATTTGGTAGACCAATTACTTCAACAAAAGTACAGTTATATGGGTTATAAAACAAAATTATTGACTGGATAGATTATTTCATGGCAGGGATCATCAACAGAAGTAGAAGTAACTTCCAGCGTGCTCCAGGGAGGTGTGTTGACCCTTGTTACTCACATTGTATGTTAATGACTTGGCATACTATTTTATTAGTACCTTCATACATTTTGTAGATGATGCAGTTATCTGTGGTGAAGTATTACATGTAAAACAGCCTGCACAAATACCCAGTTGGGTGTTAAGTTTCCAAAATGATACAAAGATTGGCAACTGTATTTAAATTTTCAGAAATATAAAATTGTACACTTCACAGAATTGTAAAATAGTAACATCAAACAGCAATAATATCAATGATTCACTAACAGACACGTGGGTGTAACAGTTAGGGATATGAAATCATCATATACGAGGTGCATTCAAGTTCTAAGGCCTCCGATTTTTTTTTTTCTAATTAACTACTCACCCGAAATCGATGAAACTGGCATTACTTCTCGACATAATCGCCCTGCAGACGTACACATTTTTCACAACACTGAAGCCATGATTCCATGGCAGCGGCGAAGGCTTCTTCAGGAGTCTGTTTTGACCACTGGAAAATCGCTGAGGCAATAGCAGCACGGCTGGTGAATGTGCGGCCACGGAGAGTGTCTTTCATTGTTGGAAAAAGCCAAAAGTCACTAGGAGCCAGGTCAGGTGAGTAGGGAGCATGAGGAATCACTTCAAAATTGTTATCACGAAGAAACTGTTGCGTAACGTTAGCTCGATATGCAGGTGCATTGTCTTGGTGAAACAGCACATGCGCAGCCCTTCCCGGACGTTTTTGTTGCAGTGCAGGAAGGAATTTGTTCTTCAAAACATTTTCATAGGATGCACCTGTTACCGTAGTGCCCTTTGGAACGCATTGGGTAAGGATTATGCCCTCGCTGTCCCAGAACATGGACACAATCATTTTTTCAGCACTGGCGGTTACCCGAAATTTTTTTTGGTGGTGGTGAATCTGTGTGCTTCCATGGAGCTGACTAGCGCTTTGTTTCTGGATTGAAAAATGGCATCCACGTCTCATCCATTGTCACAACCGACGAAAAGAAAGTCCCATTCATGCTGTCGTTGCACGTCAACATTGCTTGGCAACATGCCACACGGGCAGCCATGTGGTCGTCCGTCAGCATTCGTGGCACCCACCTGGATGACACTTTTCGCATTTTCAGGTCGTCATGCAGGATTGTGTGCACAGAACCCACAGAAATGCCAACTCTGAAGGCGATCCCCCAAAACAATTCTCTCCACTTTCATGATCATGTCATCAGACCGGCTTGTGCGAGCCCGAGGTTGTTTCGGTTTGTTGTCAGACGATGTTCTGCCTTCATTAAACTGTCGCACCCACGAACACACTTTCGACACATCCATAACTCCATCACCACATGTCTCCTTCAACTGTCGTTGAATTTCAATTGGTTTCACACCACCCAAATTCAGAAAACGAATGATTGCATGCTGTTCAAGTAAGGAAAACGTCGCCATTTTAAGTATTTAAAACAGTTCTCATTCTCGCCACTGGCAGTAAAATTCCATCTGCCGTATGGTGCTGCCATCTCTGGGACATATTGACAATGAATGCGGCCTCATTTTAAAACAATGCGCATGTTTCTATCTCTTTCCAGTCCGAAGAAAAAAAATCGGAGGCCTTAGAACTTTAATGCACCTCGTAGGTAAGGCAGATGGCAGGCTTTGATTCATTGGCAGAATATTGGGGAAAATGCTGCTTACAAATCACTTGTGCATCCCATTGTAGAATACTTCCGAAGTTGGTGGCCCCCTAGCCGAAATACTTCTAACAGGATATTGAACTTGTACTAAGAAAGGTGCCATGAATGATCACAGGTTTTTTAAATCATGATAAATGTTGAAAGCTTGAATTGACAGGCACTTGTAAACACACACCAATTGCCTCCTGTGAAACTGTTTACAAACTTTCAGGAGCAAATCACTCCTGTACGGACTATAAAGACAAGATTAATTACTGCATGCACAGAGGCAGTTAAGCAGTAGTTCTTTGTACCTTCCATATACTACACACGTACAGGAAGAAATCCAAACATGTGGTACTGTATTAAATTTACTCTGCCATGCATTTCAGACTGATTTGCACACACTTCTGCACTGCAAATAGGTGGCATCAATCTCCCGTTTTCCTCTCCAACACTTGCACAGAAGTGATCACTCCCTGATCTGCATTCACTTGCCAGATGGAGTGGAACCTGAAAGGAAACTGCTGCTATGGGTGCTCAGTAGAGGAGACTGGCCACTTCATAATCAGCTAGCGCAGTTTGAACATTGTATCATATTACCAAAATAATTCACCATGCCGCTGAAGCATCCATTCCACAGTCCATGGGACAACTGAAGAGGCAGCCTGTCCGTTGGAGGAGTGCCGAATGCACTCTGCAATCAGGACTAGGTTTGTGGCTCTGCGTAGTTTCAAGTGTTGGCCAACTGCAGAGATGCTTGCACCCTTTCGATTGGCGAGGGCAAAAAGTCGCCAGATTTTTCGAGTGAGTGAGAAGAGGTCATGGCAACAGTTCCTGACCAGCATTAATACCACCATTAATCATTCCATGAAGAGTTCCTTTGTGTGGGAGACCATAAGGAGAGTTTCTGGAAGTGGAGTTGGTGCCCCATGACTGCCGCCACTCTCCAAACCAATCTGCGAGACATTGGCCAGATTTATGGCAGCCTATATTGTCACAGTTACTGCAACTGCCAGTCAGGATATAGGTTTCCAGAACCATAGAGCAGGTGCTAAGAGGAGGAGTGTGGACTTCCGGTCCACCACTGGTGAAGATTACAACTGCCACAGGCATTAGGAGTGTTAGTGTAAAGAGAGGTGGCATCAGTAGTGACAAGCAGGGCACCATGTGGTAAAGGGACAGGAACTGTGGAGAGTTGGTGGAGGAAATGTTTGGTAGGAGGGTAGGTTTTGGGTAATTGGTTTACCACTATTGAACACTTCCTTTCCCAATGCCTGAAGGATTCCAAACAAACAACCTCCTTGCTAGTCACCACGACCAACTATATCATCACCCACAATTACTTCTCCTTTGAAGGCATTACCTACAAACAAATCCGGGGTACAGCTACAGGCACCCGCTTGGCACCATCCTATGACAACATATTTGTGAGCCATCTAGAGCAATCCTTTCTAAACCCCCAGAATCATAAACCCTTCACCTGGTTCAGATTCATTGATGATATCTTTGTGATCTGGATCGAGGATGAGGACACCCTATCGACATTCCTCCAGAACCTCAACAACTTCTGCCCCATTTGCTTCACCTGATTCTACTCAACCCATCAAGCCACCTTCCTAGATGTTGACCTCCACCTCAAAGATGGCTACATCAGTACCTCTGTCCATATCAAACCTACTAACCACCAGCAATACTTCCACCTAGACAGCTGCCACCCATTCCATACCAAGAAGTCCCTTCTGTACAGCCTAGCCACCCATGTTGTCACATCTGCAGTGACGAGCAGTCCCTCTCGAAATATACTGAGGGTCTCACTGAAGCCTTTACAGACCATAATTATCCTCCCAGCCTTGTACAAAAACAAATCTCCTGTGCCTTATCTTTCCAGTCTCACCGTCCGGCTGTACAGGAGCATTCCCCTCATAACTCAGTACCACCCAGGACTGGAGCAACTGAATTACATTCTCCGCCAGGGTTTCAACTACCTCTCGTTGTGCCCTGATATGAGAAATGTCCTTCCCACTATCCTTCTCACCCCACCCACAGTGGTATTCCGCTGTCCACCAAACCTACACTATATACTCTTCCATCCTTACACAACCCCTGCTCACAATCCCTTACCTCATGGCTCATACCCCTGTAATACACCTAGATGCAAGACCTGTCCCATACATCCTCCCACCACCACCTACTCCAGTTTGCTCACAAACTTCACCTATCCCGTCAAAGGCAGGGCTACCTGTGAAATCAGTCATGTGATATACAAGCTAAGCTGCATCCACTGTACCGCATTCTATGTGGGCATGCCAACTAACAAGCTGTCTGTCCATGTGAATGGCCACCAACAAACTGTGGCCAAGAAACAAGTGGACCACCCTGTTGCTGAGCACACTGCCAAACATGACATCCTTCAGTTCAATGACCACTTCACAGCCTGTGCCATATGGAGCTTTCCCACTAACACCAGCTTTTCTGGATTGCATGGATGGGAACTTTCCCTGCAGTACATCCTACATTCCTGTAACCCTCCTGGCCTCAACCTTCGTTAGTCACTGACCTCACCCATCCAGTCCATTCACTGTTCGCATTCCAGCACACACAGCTGTCATTCCACCATCGTACCAAGTTTGTTTACTTCTCTCCTTTCCCGCTATTTCCCCCTGCCCCCACCCTCCTCCTCACCTCTCCTCTGCCCTCTGTCTAACTAGCAGCACTTCACTGTCTGCCACCCCTACCATACTACTATCCCTCCCCCCACCACCCCAGCCTCCTCCTTACCTCCACCCAGCTGTTACTCCCATCATGCACTGGTGCTACTGCTCACAGTGTGGTTTCAGTTGCCTGAGACTGCAGTCGTCTGTGTGTGTGTGTGTGTGTGTGTGTGTGTGTGTGTGTGTGTGTGTGTCGTCTATTGTTGACGAAGGCCTTATGGGCCCAAACCTTTATTTGTGACAATCTTTTGTTGTCTCTATCTGCAACTCAGCATGTCTGCTGAGCAGCTTTCCTTTTCATGATATTGTTAAATTCCATCCTGGATTTTCCATTGTTTGATATTTTAACAGCGTGCATTTTATACCTTGATGCAAGGGCAGAAACAAATATTGACGGGGATGTGCCCTGTGTTTTAGCTGATGATGAGACAAGTGTGATTTAAAGTTTTATGATGTGTCTGGGCTCTGGCCTAAGTTTTTAGGCTGGAGGTTTTAGTGTGTTGCAGAGTGACTGGCTCCTCCTTTTTTATTCTTGCTGTCAGCCAGCCACAGGCATCTGCTGTATTGTTTTATCTCCTTACGCCACTTTCTTCCTATTTATTTAATGTTTTAATATTGTCATGATATTTTGTTCCGTGCTTCTGTTTGTGTACACACATAGTTTTCCAACTTTTGTTACCTTCATTTTCCTTGCTGTTTTATACTACTGTTTAGTGTATTTTACCGACACTCATCTCAAACTGTTTCTCGCAGGCGCTGAAGACCTTGCTGTTGTGCGCCCATACCACCATTGTGATATCAGCCATCGTAATGTGACTCTAGTAGTTTAATATTTTTGCCACAAGGTGAAATTTTTTAAGATTATTGTGGAAATGATATTTTATCAATATCTTCATAAATCTTCTTTTCTTTTTTTGTCACTGAGAGTATTAGATTTCTCTTTTATTGCACACTGAGGTGTTTCGGAACAACGACTTAACTGAAACATACAGAGAGATCGAGATACAGAGCATTAAACAATTTAAATAGATTCTTTATTCATTTCAAGTTCTCGTACATGGGCTAAATTTCAGCTAAATATAAACTAAATATTTTGGTTTCGGAATACGTGATATGACAGTTTAATATGTAAGAATTACTGACTGATTTGGATTTCGTTCCAGAGAATACCTCAATTAAGGTACTGGCTCAAGTTTTCTGTGGGTTCTCAAAATTACTTTGAGTGAATGCCAAAATGGTACTTTGAAGCAGAAGCTTTTGTGTTCCATCCTAAATGTCATAGATCTCAACCTAACACCTCTCTCTAACAACCTCGTCTTCTCTGGGACTCGGAGTGTTAATTTTTTTTTCCTTCCTTTCGGTTTACAACTCAAATCATTTTCTACTTTTGTATACATTCTACATATTAATTAAAACAATAAGACCATTGATACGGCAACGTGAGTTGAAATCAAGAACTGGCAGTGGTTGACTGAAGAACTCTTTGAATGGCAGCTCTTCATTCAGCAGCAAGTGGTACTATTTTATGGAAGGATTTTGAGCTGCTATTAAGTAGTGGCAGTACTGTTCCTCCTTCAGTTCACAATATAGTAGGTCTCGTGTGCAGTTAGACACTTACACATCCCAAATCCAGAAGCCATAATATCAAATCAGTGGTTTAGAAACAGATTAATAATAAAATGGTAAAAAGTCATACTCACCAAGAGCTTGCATTTAAACTTAATCAGATTATTTGTTCTTCCTGTACTACTGTTACCTGTTGACAAAGGATATGGTTACAAGAATGTTACACATATCATCATCTATTTTGTATTGCTATTGCCCCCTACCTCTGTCAATTTAAAGGAGACATTTTCTTGTTCATTACTTGTGTGTTCACTCTATATTGGTTCCATCATTCTGCCATGACAACAATATCGCAGAAGTTGCATTGTCTTACAGTTATTTTAATTTGTTAAATTTTGAGACATAAAGGAGCCTAAAAATAAAGTTGAAGCCTCTTTCTTTTGTTTTAGATGGTGAACCCATAGGAAAGTAATTGTAATAATAGGTGGCTGTACATAAGTTTGTCTCTCTCCCCCTCTCTCCTTCCTCCCCCCCCTTTCCCTCTCTCTTCTAAAATGGAGTCCTGTAAAACAAACAATTTTACATGTGTGTGTATATTTTTGCAATTGCAGTCAGATGATGCTGTGAATCCTGATCGTCTGTATGATCTGGTTGCTGTTGTTATTCACTGTGGAAGTGGTCCAAACAGAGGCCATTACATTAGCATTGTTAAAAGCCATGGATTCTGGTTACTGTTTGATGATGACATGGTTGATGTAAGTACTGAATTTCTCTTCTAGTGTTAAAAGATAATTTACAGATTATCAATTAGCACAACTTTTTTCTTTCAGTCATGTGATAGCAAAATTCATATTGCCGCACTTACTGTTCTCAATGTAAGGCCAGTGACGTGTCAGTAAAATGCAGGTCAAACAGTCCTTGTAATTTTGCATGTCCCTCCAGTTTTGACTTATACATAGTGTGCAGTTTTTGTTTGCTGCTTCATAATAATTTGCTGCTTCATAATCATTTAGCGGGTAGTGGTAAGAGTGACTTCTGCTGCTTCGTTGTGGACTGTGAAGAGTGGAAAGTTAAGCTCAGCCTCACTCCTGTGTAGTAGTACTTGAAAGTGAAGTCAAATTTCTTATACTGTGATTAGAAGCACCTACCAAGGTACAGATCCAATGAAAACCTAATAGTACTTAAATCTCCCCCCCCCCCTCTCTCTCTCTCTCTCTCTCTCTCTCTCTCTCTCTCTCTCTCTCTCTCTCTACAAGATGAGCCTTCTGGAGATTTTGGAACTACTGGGCAGCAGATAGTGCCTGTGGTATACCATGTGCCAGTTTGTAATGTATAATATAAAATACACACAAAACATTAAACAATGTTACTCTGTCTACTAGTGAGCTATGGTTGCAGTTCCAAAGAAGAAAACTGAAGCTATTGCAAGAGACACTCCAGAAGTTGAGATGTACAGAGAAACGTCCTCAAAGCTGATGTAGATTGTGATTTATTTTTCTGGTGTTATAAAAAGGCTGAACTTAATTTCTCACATGCAGGAGGCTTACTAGACGAAGTCTATTCTCGTGTTTAGCCACATTAAAGACTTAGTACTTGTGTGCAACAATTTGTCTACTGATTCAGTCATCTTCACATGCTGCGAGTGCTATTCTGATGTGTGTCAATCACACTGAGAGATTTTGTTAGTGTCACACCTATGTTTAAATCTGGCTTGACGTAGGCCACCTTCTGTGCAAATGTCAGCCACAGAGCATAAAACTGCACGCATGCTGCCTGAGGCTCAACATGTCTCAGAAGTGCTTGGTAGAGCACAGCATTTCATTTAACAGTGCAGTGGCATCTTTCAGTTAGCATGGCTTACTTCAGTTTTTCGGAATTGTGATATCGGTGCTGTTTATCCTTTACTACTTGTTCACCATATAAAGGAAATTCACAGGTTCACTGGCTGTTTGCACAAAAAGAGGTAGTTTAGCGATCTATCGTAATTGGATAAAGGTTTTGAGAACACTGCTAATCTTAAATCTCTTTTTGAGACCATTTGTTAATTCATATGGAAGTGTCCTTGTGCATGTGTAGATGGAACTAATGTCTTCAATACATTTCCCATTTAAAAGACAAATTCTTTTACATTGAAACTGTTCTACAGTTCTACATTTTCTCAAGAAGAGCATCTGTCTCCATAATGAGGTTGCATATGTGATACAATACTTCGATCAACATATGTACAGGAGTGGCATTTTTTGGTTATGAAAATAAACAAGTCACAACTACATGGCAACATAAGTGCCAAAAACCTACGTGAGTGGCTGTGTCTTCCCATATCTTGACAGTTTGTACCAAATAAAAATACTAGTATGTCTTCATTGTACCAAAAATAAATAATACTGAAAATTTGTTGGTTTGTTTGTCAGCTTACAAAACCCTCATTTGACCAATACTTCAGCATTGCTCGTCAGTGTAGGATCTGTACAAGATTGAATTGATAGAGGAATAGAGAAGATCCAAAGAACTGCAGATTTTGTTAGTTACATTTAGTAAGCATGAAAGCGTCACGGAGATGACCAGTCAACTCCAGTGCAGGTATGATGAGAGAGGAGCTCTGCTTCATGGTGTAGTTTACTGATAAAGTTCATGATGGAGTGTGCCTTCCTAGAAGAGTCAATAAATATGATGTTTCCTCCTTTGTATACATCACAGAAAGAAAAGGAAGATAAAATTAGAGAGATTCGAGCCCACATAGAGGCTTACTAGCAGTTCCCACAAATTATTCGCAATGGGAACAGGAAAGGGATTGAGTAACAGTGGTACACAAACTACCCTCCACTATGCGCCACAAGGATGTTGATTTAGGTCTCTGATGTTGAGAAATGTGAAACCAAGCCACCACTTACAAGCTGTTCAGTGTTCCTTGCATGACTGTATTTCCATCTAAATGCAGCATGTTCACAATTTCTCTCTCTCTCTCTCTCTCTCTCTCTCTCTCTCTCTCTTTCTCTCTCTTTTTCTTCCTATCCCACCACTCGGACAGTGTGGTATGGTATGGTATGGTAATGACAGAAATGTGCAGTCAGATAACAGAATTCTTGGCCGTCCTTGTGCTACGCCATTTGATGTGAATTATTTTCTGATATCTTCCAAAATTTTGTGTAACATAATTCCACTTTCTGAAGAAGAAAAATTTGTTAACATCGAGTATAAGTTTAAATGGCAGGAAGTCATTTCTGAAAGTATTTGTATGGAGTGTAGCCATGTATGGAAGTGAAACATGGACGATAAATAGCTTGGACAAGAAGAGAATAGAAGCTTTCGAAATGTGGTGCTACAGAAGAATGCTGAAGATTAGATGGGTAGATCACAAAACTAATGAGGAGGTATTGAATAGAATTGGGGAGAAGAGAAGTTTGTGGCACAACTTAACTAGAAGAAGGGATCGGTTGGTAGGACATGTTCTGAGGCATCAAGGGATCACCAGTTTAGTATTGGAGGGCAGCGTGGAGGGTAAAAATCGTAGAGGGAGACCAAGAGATGAATACACTACACAGATTCAGAAGGATGTAGGTTGCAGTAGGTAGTGGGAGATGAAGCAGCTTGCACAGGATAGAGTAGCATGGAGAGCTGCATCAAACCAATCTCAGGACTGAAGACCACAACAACAACAACAATTCCACTTGCATATTTTTGCTCCAATGGATGAGAAAGCCAGCAATATCGCAAACTTTGCTCGAAATAAATAGGTTTTCAAATGTCTGTTTAGACCAACTTCATGGGACATAACTGTTTGCAGGTTGACATCTGTGTATTTGAAGTTGAACATTCTGGCACAAATAGTGTAAAAATTAATCCTCTCAGTTATGTATTTTACTTACATGTCAAGTTATGTAGGACCAAATTGAGGAGCAAATCTCACAGGTCATGCATGGAACAAGTCAGTACATGAAATTACAACTTAAAAGTAATAACAGATGAAAAAATAAAATGTTTATGAACCCGAAAAAAGTAAAGCCATAAGCTTAAGTAAACACAGTCAACAATGCAACAAGAATAGGCTTAATTTTTCAAGGAATTCCTCGACAGATTAGGAAGAGTGACGCTCGAAGAAACTCTTCAGTTTCAATTTGAAAGCGCATGGAATACTGCTAAGATTTTTGAATTCTTGTGGTAGCTTATTGACAATTGATGCAGCAGTCTACTGCACACTTTGCTGCACAAGATTTAAGGAAGTCCGATCCAAATGCCGGTTTGATTTCTGCCAAGTATTAACTGAGTGAAAGCTGCTTATTCTAGTGAGTAAGCTAATATTGTTAACGAGAAGACAGTAAGGGAAATATACGCACATCAAAAAAAGTTTTGCATAACCTCGGTTCTGAGAGTTCAGGAAACTGTGCAGAAATTTGGAATAGAGATCAACATAAACATCATTTCCGCTCTTTTTATTGCTCTTGAAAACCACACATTGCATGTTGTACCACCATACAGTGAGAACTTCAGAGGTGCTGGTCCAGATTGCTGTACACAGCGGTACCTCCAATACCCAGTAGCACATCCTCTTGCATTGATGCCTGTATCTGTCGTGGCATACTATCCACAAGTTCATTAAGGTATTGTTGGTCCAGATTGTCCCACTGCTCAAGGCGATTCGGCATAGATCCCTCAGAGTGGTTAGTGGGTCACATCGTCCGTAAACAACTATTTCAATCTATACTAGGCATGTTCATGTCTGGAGAACATGCTGACCACTCTAGTCGGGCGATGTTGTTATCCTGAAGGAAGGCATGTCATCAACAGTTCCTGTCGCTTTGTATCTCCTCAATGTCCAAACAACATCGCTTTGGTTCACTCAGTGACACCTGGACACTTCCCTTGTTGAGAGCCCTTCCTGGCACAAAGTAACAATGCAGACGTGATCGAACTGCAGTATTGACCATCTAGGCATGGTTGAACTACAGACAACACAAGCCATTTACTTCCTTTCTGGTGGAATGACTGGAACTGATCAGCTGTTGGACCCCCTCCGTGTAATAGGCACTGCTCATGCGTGATTGTTTGCATCTTTGGACGGGTTTAGTGACACCTCTGAACAGTGAAAGGGACTGTGTCTGTGATACAATATCCACAGTCAACATCTGTCTTCAGGAGTTCTGTGAACCAGGGTGATACAAAACTTTTTTGATGTGCATATATTGCAAGGTCAATGTCAAAATACCCAAACTCGTGATCAGGGGTCGACAAGAGGTTAGTGAGCTTGCACCACTTATTGCCCTTATTGCCGAAACCACCTGTTTCTCAGCTAAAAATATCCTTTTAGATTGGAAAGAGTTACCCCAAAATATAATACCATATGACATAAGCAAATGAAAATAAGCAAAGTAGACTAATTTTGAAACTTCCTGGCAGATTAAAACTGTGTGCCGGACCGAGACTCGAACTCGGGACCTTTGCCTTTCGCGGGCAAGTGCTCTACCGACTGAGCTACCCAAGCACAACTCACGCCCCGTCCTCACAGCTTTACTTCTGCCAGTACCTCGTCTCCTACCTTCCAAACTTGAGTCGTGCTTGGGTAGCTCAGTCGGTAGAGCACTTGCCCGCGAAAGGCAAGGGTCCCGAGTTTGAGTCTCGGTCCGGCACACAGTTTTAATCTGCCAGGAAGTTTCATATCAGCGCACACTCCGCTGTAGAGTGAAAATTTCATTCTAGACTAATTTTCATGTCGAACAATTACTGACTTCAGATACCATTTGAATAGTAAAAATGGCAGCATTAAGTCTTTGAACAAGATCCTGAATATAGGCTTTCCAGGACAGTTTAGTATCTATCAGAACACCTAGAAATTTGAACTGTTCAGTTTCACTAATCATATGCCCGTTTTGTGAAATTAAAAGGTCAGGTTTTGTTGAATTGTGTGTTAGAAACTGTAAATCTGATTCTTACTGTAATTTAGTGTTAGTTTATTTTCTACACGCCATGAACTTAGATCATGAATGACACTATTTGAAACTGAGCCAGTGTTGCTAGGATCATCAGCAAACAGAAATATTTTAGTTACCCGTAATACTAGAGGGCATATCATTTACATAAATGAGGAACAGGAGTGGCCACAACACTGATCCCTGGGGCACCCCTCATTTGGGCATACCCCACTCAGACCCTACATCACAGCCATTCTCAACATTGTGAATAATGACCTTTTGCTGTCTGTTGTTAAAGTAAGGTGTGAACTAATTGTAAGCTATTTTCCGTATTCCGTAATGGTCCAACTTCGGAGAAATATTTTGTGATCAACACAGTCAAACGCCTTAGTTAAATCAAAAAATATGCCTAGCATTCAAAATCTTTTGTTGAACCCATCCAGTACCTCGCAGAGAAAAGAGAATATAGCTTTTTCAGTTGTTAAGTGACTTCTAAAGAACTGTACATTTGATAGCAAATCGTGTGATATAAAATGATCAATTACCCTTACATACACAGCCTTTCCAATAACTTTAGCAAACACTGATGGCATAGAAATAGGTCTAAAATTATCTACATTATCACTTTCTCCCTTTTTATAAAGCAGCTTTACTACTGAGTACTTTTAATCATTCAGGAAACTGATCATTCCTAAAGGAAAAATTACAAATATCGCCAAATTCAGGGCTAACATGTGCAGCACAGTACTTTAATATTCTGCTAGGCACTCCATCACATCTATGAGAGCCCTTAGTCTTCAGTGATTTAATTATTGACTCAACCTCCCCCATGTATGTATCAGAGGAATATTTCAGACGTCAATCTTGGAAAGGTATTTTCCAAGAGGGTTATATTATTTCCTGTAGAAACGAAATTTTTGTTTCATTCACCAGCAATGCTCAGAAAAGATTGTTAAATACAGTACATACGAGAGGGGACCCAAAACTAACCGGAATCGTAATGCTGCACATCGTGTACTTGTAGTAGCAGAGTGCGACCAGAGGGTTGTAGTAGGAGCTCTGCTGAGTCATTTTGCCACATGGCGTCACCCAGCAGTGAGAAGTGTGATTTCTTCGGCAGTTCTTTGAGTGTGCATACAGTGCAGACGTGACACGAGGAAATGGCTATTTCTTACGAACAACATGCGGCAGTGAAGTTTTGTTTCTAGCTCGGCAAGAATGCAGCAGAAACTGTTACGATGATTCAGACAGCCTACAAAGACCATGCTCTTAGTAAAACGCAAGTGTACGAATGGTTTTCTCGGTTTAAAAAGGGAGAAATGGTGGTTGAAGATCAGCCCCGTTCCGATTGACCTTTAACTGCTCGAAGCGAAGACAATATCGACAAAATCCATGATCTCATCAGTGAATATCGATGCAGGACAATCGACCAGCTTGAGAACTTGTCCAGGTTGTCCTAGTGCTCAATTCAGCACTTCTCGACTATCGATTTGGGGATGCGAAGAGTGGCAGCAAACTTCATGCCGAAGCTTCTTACCAGAGATCAAAGGGATCATCGCGTTCAAGCCTGTCCCGAAATGGAGGATGTGTTCAAAGATGATCCACATTTTTTTCAACAAAATCATTACAGGTGATGAGTCATGGTGCTATGGGTACGATCCAGAAAGTAAACAACAGTCATCACAATGGAAGTCACCTGGCTCACCTTGACCAAAAAAAGCTTGACAAGTGAAATCAAATGCGAAAACGATGTTGATCAGTTTTTTTACATCAAAGGGATCGTACACTCTGAATTTGTCCCTGAAAACCAGACAGTAAACCAACAATTCTATTTGGAGGTTATGAAACGGCTTCGCAGAAGTTTGTCGTGAAAACGTCTGGTTTTGTGGGATTCTGGCATGTGGTTCCTGCATCACGACAATGCTTCTGCGCACCAGCTCTCAGCATTCGCCAGTTTTTGGCCTCAACAAAGACGATTACCTTGACCCAAGCGCCCTATTCGCCAGATTTAGCACCCTCGGACTTCTCCCTATTCCCGAGGATGAAAAGGGACTTGAGAGGGAAGCGTTTTGCGGATTCGGAAGACGTAAACGCAATGTCATGAAAGTGCTAGCAGGTATCAAAGAGGACGAATTTAAAAGGTGCTTCGAACACTGGAATGAACGTTTGGACAAGTGTATAAATGCTAATGGAGAGTACTTTGAAGGAGATTAAGGTTGTATTTGAAAACAATAAAGTATATGCTTTCTAGAAAGAAATTCCAGTTATTTTTGGGTCCCTCCTCAATTATTTTGATTTATCAGCAGCAGAAATATTTTTACTACGAAATGACTGTCGATCTTGTGCTGCTGACATGACACTTCCTTCACAACTGACCATATGGTTTAATTTTATCCTGTGAATTAGCTATTCTGTTTGCATACCATATACTCTGTGCCTTCCCAATAACATTTTAAGCACCTTACAATACTGTTTGTAATGGGCAATTGGCTACTGTAGCTTGATCGTGATTACTTCTAACATTTTGATATAATTCCCGCTTTGTTCTACATGATATCCTTATCCCGCTAGTAAGCCACCCAGGCTGCCTTTTACTGCTAGTACCCCATTTAGAATGTTCTACTGGAAAGCAACTCTCAAAGAGCATGAGAAATTTGTTCAGGAAAGCATTATATTTGTCATGTATGTTATTCGCATTATGAACATCCTGCCGCTCTTGTTCCTTGACAAAGTTTAAAAAACTCTCTCTGTTGTTGGATTAACTTTCCTACATAGTTTGTAATCATGTGTGACATTTGTTTGAGAACAAGAGCCTTTTAGTATTAAAATTTGTGCATCATGGTCTGAAAGGCCATTCACCCTTGTTGGAAAATACACAGTTTGCGTCAGATTATATGAGTTTAGTGGATCTACCAACATCCATTTTCTTGCATCATCATATACAAACTTAATATTGAAGTCACCACATATAACTAATTTCTGGTACTTCCTATAAAGTGAATCAAGAACTATCTCTAGCTTGAGCAGAAATGCTCAGAAGTCAGAGGACCTATAAACAACAACGAGGACCTATAAACAACAACGATTAGAAATATAGTTTCACAAAAATTAAACTGCTCCTGCACAACATTCAAATATCTGTTCAGTGCAGTGCCGTGATACATCTATGGACTCAGATGGAATACTTTTTTTTACATACATGGCCACTCCCCCACCCCGCAAGGAACCTCTTGAAAAACAGCCAGCTAATCTGTATCCTGCTATAGGAAGCCCCTGAATTGTCAAATTATTTAAGTGGTACTCTGATATACCAATAATTTCAGAGTCAACATCTATAAGCAGTTCACTAACTTTATCTCTAATACGTCTTAAATTTTGATGAAATATGCTAATTCCTTCTCTACTTGGAAACATGACGTCATATGAAGGTGAGCCCTTAGTTAGAGGGACTTCCTTAAGCAGGTATACCTATCGGCTGACTTCAGTCTAAAAAAGGTGCAGCTCTAACACCAACTACTACAGGATTTTTTTCATGAGTGATCCCACCATCGCCCACTACACTGTCACATAAAAGTTTTGCTAGCCTACCCTTTCCATACCTGTGGATAGTGATGAAAACTTCATTTTACCTGGACTATTGAAATAAGAAAACTGTTTTTCCTTCTGCTTAATGGGGCACCTTAACTGTTGTGTTGTGACAGACTTCGCACAGATTATCTATTATAGCATACAGAACAACTTTTAATTTATTAATTGTCATCTTTATCCCAACATACTTTAATAGAAAGTACCTTGTTTCTCAGGCTGTTTGTATTTGCTATAAACTATTTCTCCTTTTCCAGTCAGGTGCTTCATTGTCACTTTGGGTTCTGTGCTGTCAAACAGTCTTCTTTATGGTCTCTCAGTGCAACTGGTGTGCTTCTGGGCATTCCACCAAGTTTGCATTTTATGCAGTCCGCCTGCTTAGCTGGGTGGTAACGTGCTTACCTCCCATGCAGTGGCCCGGGTTCAATTCTTGGCTGGGTTGGAGATTTTCACCACTTGCGGACTGGGCGTTGTGTTGTCCTTATCATCTTTTCATCCTCACCACCAGCGCGTAAGTCACCCAATGTATCGTCTACTGAAATAAGACTTGCACTTGGCGGCTGAACTTCCCCGGATTGGCCATCGAAATATTGTGCGGAAAATGGAAAGAACTCAGAAGAATGCCTGGAAGTACACCGTTACAGTCTTCTTTTGTAAAACTCTATGGTTTTGTTTTACGTGGTGGTTTAACATATTTTTCTTGAAATGAATATGCAGCACATACGACTCATTTCCCTAAAACTAATGACCATAGAGAGCCTGCACACATCCCAGATTGTTACACTTGTACAACCCCACAAGAGAAAAAAAGATTGAGGGGAGGGGTGGGAAGGAAGGGAATATGATGTAACATCAGCAAAAAGTTCCACAGTTCTAAACTTTCAACTGATCATACTAATAGTCAGGTCATGCATTACATTAAGCCACTTGTCTCTCAATCTCAGGCAGGCAAACAGATTTGCGCATATAAATACAAACAAATGTATGCACATGCATCACTGCTATGACATCTCAGGGCCCTGCAGCTACTATTCTTGCTTATCAATCCTACCAACGCACTGATTTTAGGGCATTCTTTATGTTTTTCTGCATGCTTCATATTTCAGTGCTTTTGTAGCCTTTAACCAGACTTGTCTCACAAAATAATGACACAGTTGGTATAAACATTGCTGTTGTATGCCCACACCCCCATACTGTCACCATTGTCGTCATCATCATCATCATCGTCATATATGTTAGGAATTCTCAGAAGTCACCAGTTCAGACCTAGGGAGTAAAGATGCAAGTGTGTGGATAATAACTGCTTTTAGCATACAATGATTAAGCCAAACGTGATAGGAAGAAGGAAGCAAGAAAAGTTGTATTTGGACTCTATTGTCAATTAATAGTAATCTTTTGATTTTTCTTTTTTCCAGAAAATTGATGCATCCACAATTGAAGACTTTTATGGTCTAACATCAGACATTCAGAAGTCTTCCGAAACTGGTTACATTTTGTTTTACCAGTCAAGAGACTGTATGTAGTGTTTGCTGTGATTGTACATATCTCAATGAAACAGCCATTAGCATTTAAAACAATAATTTATTTTATTTTATTGGCCTGTATATGGTGATGTAATTAGTATTTTCATCAGAATTAACTACGCAGAATAATGAAATTGTATTAAACACTTATGTACAAACTGTGGTCAGAAGTAATATCTGGCACATTTGCAATTTTGTGGTACTTTTTAAAACTGCAACTGTTTGAAGAAATTAAAACTATACTGCACATTTGTTGTATTTGTGGTTGCAGATAAGAAACACTTTCATCAATGCATTCAACAGCATGTAAAACAAATTTATGCATAGGATGCATTGTGATGTATATATGTTCTGTTTTTAATAAATTTTATGCTGGCAATTGTCTGACTGTTGCAAAAGTTGTTTTGTAAGTTATTTATTTCCGCTATCCTAGAAATTTTCTGCGTTTAGATATTTGAAATAAAGAAGACATTTGACATAAGTAATAAATAATTAGAGAGAGAGAGAGAGAGAGAGAGAGAGAGAGAGAGAGAGAGAGAGAGAGAGATATTCACTTGATTGATAAATAAATTCTGAGGTAGTTTTTTTAAAGAATCGATATCTGTTGCTTCTTTTATTTGTCTCTGTCAGCTTCATTCCTGCTGTTCATGTTTGACCAATTATTAAGTAGCTTGTGAACTACTGTCCCACAAAATAATTGTGATATCATTTTTTAGTACTGAAGCTTTAACAGTGCTGACAATTGCAAATTTTATCTGGCATGGATTTAAAGAGAATATTATGGAGGTATGCTGCACGAGTTTGTCACCATAGCATGGGATTCAGTCATGGTATCTTTGGTATATTGCAGCTTGTTCCAACTAGTTTCTTAGATTTCCTTTGCATGCAGGTATGGAGGAACTAGCAAATCAGTTGTTATGGTTGTGTTTGCGGATGTTCGTGGTGCACTACATTCACAAGCTGAGTCAAAGGAATGTTGCAATACTTTATTTGTATGATAGCAATACCCATGTGATGTGCACCATAGAGATGTAAGATCATACTATAAAGCAAATTCACTGCC
The DNA here is from genome assembly GCF_023864345.2 of Schistocerca serialis cubense. Taxonomy (NCBI): domain Eukaryota; kingdom Metazoa; phylum Arthropoda; class Insecta; order Orthoptera; family Acrididae; genus Schistocerca; species Schistocerca serialis. The sequence continues at coordinate 598,040,291 of NC_064644.1, read as the reverse complement.
CTGTTCGCTACTTACATTACATCCTGACAGTGAAAGAGAAGGTAAATCAGAATTTTATGATTACAGGCAAACCTGGTTTTATAAGACAATTATGTCATATGAGACTACAAGAAATATGCAAGGAGTACGTTACTCTTTAGCCTTTTACTCTGTGCAATTCATCCCCATTACGGTCAGAGGAAGGCAATGGCAAACCACCTCCATTAGGACCTTGCCTAGTACAGCGGTGCGGGTCTCCCGCATTGTCCCCTGCGCTCCTTGGAGTATGGGACCTCATCATCATCATCATCATCATCATCATTATCAAAGCAGAGACAGAGCATCTCTGTGCATTCTTATTTAAATAATGCCCGCCCAGATGACGAGTGCACCACAAGGAATAATATAAGTCTCTTTCTGGAAATAATGAGGCCATTGACCGAAAATAAGGGTATATATTGAAAAAATGCTTTCATTCATATATATTTACATGAGCATTACAATATAAAACATTATGCTGTGTAATATTTTTTGAAACTCTTTAGCTAGGACTATTTACATTGTCATTTGACATGAATTGTTTAAAAATAAATCACTGTCATCAGAATAATTGTTTTACTCATTTTCACTTAGACATTCTTCTAAAAGCTCTACAGTCTCTTCCTCAGAAAGGACTGCTTGTCATTCAACGTATAGTTAACACAGGCTTCTCTAGAAGACGGAACTGTGCAGCATTTTACACTCATATTTCAGATTGGAGCATGAGAGTGCTACAAAAAAATATTGTCTAATGGGGCTCGAGATTGGAAAACAAAATTCACAATGTCAAGTGCCATTTTCCATTTATTGGGAGGGGTTAACGATTTAAAATTGATTTTAAAGTTCACTGGGTGTAATGAAATATCAAAACATTTGTGAAGACCAGTACACCATATCTTGTTCTAGTACTTGCTAAAACATCTCGTAGAAAGTAATTTTCCTTACTAGCAGTATTTTCAAGGGTTTCTAAAGAGACTTCATATAAAAAGGACTGAAAAATCTCAGTATACATAACAATTTGTCAGACAGTTTGGTATCAATAATTGATTATCAACAGAAAATGCAATTAACTATTTTTGAGTGAAATGTTTTCAATATCTGATGACAGAGCTCAGATGCAGTAATAGAACCATTAGGCTGCTTGGAACACTCTTTCCGCACAAGTCTGAGTATTATGGGAACTTATCAGTGATTCCTTTCAAAGTTCCAAAACAGGAAACTGAAGGTTATCCATGGACATAACAAAATCGATACATTTGGAAGTAATTGGGGAAACTGTAAAGCAGTGGACACTGCAGGGTCCTGTTCTTGGTCCACTGTGTTTCTTGATATATTATTTGCCACTAAATACATAAGATTGTATTGTATTGTATTTTTTATTGGTCCTATTGTCTACATAGCAGCTTATGCATAAGACATTGGACAAGTCATGTTATAAAAAAACAGGCTGAAAGTCATTTCAAGGCATACATATATAAGGTTACAATAATACACTTTACACGTAAGTATTTATATAACACATTTCATAAATTTAAATATTCTTCAATGGAGTAAAAGCAGTGATGCTGTAAATATGACTTTAGAGATTTTCCAAATGTATTGACCTCAGTGATAGCTTTTATGTTTTCAGGAAGTTTGTTATAAAGCTTAACTCCCATGTGAAAAGTACCTTTTTTGGCACAGAGCTGTGCTGATTTGAGTCATATGTAAGTTTCTGTTTTGTCTGGTAAAGTGATCATGTGTATCACAGTTTTTTTGCAGTCTCCTTTAAAGAACAAAAGGGTTTCCACAATGTATACACATGGTAATGGAGGAATACCAGATTTCTTAAACAGGGGTTTACCAGAGTCTCTAGGCTTGCACCCAAACAAGATTCTAATGGCCCTTTTTTGCAACCCCTCTCTGTTTTATAAATGACATAATTGCGACATTTGTGATCACGTAGGATGCAAAGAAAATTATTAAGGATACAGGGCATGGTTGACAAGTAACCTCATCACTCAGCTTCAACAACAGTGTTTACAGTCTTTGATGGAACATTCATAAAGGTAACAGTTCAATATCACAATATAAAAACAAATTAGCAGTGAAGTCAACATTTTAAATTCTTAGCACTAAATGAATTTCTTGGCAGTATTAAGAGGGATGAGAAATTTGTGGCACAATCTGACTAGAAGAAGGAATCCGTTGATAGGACCCATTTTGAGGCATCAAGTGATCACCATTTTAGTACTGGCGAGAAGCTTGGGGGCTAAAAACTATAGAGGGAGACCAAGAGAGTAATACAGTAAGCAGACCCAGAATAATATAGGTTGCAGTAATTACTCGCAGATGAAGTGGCTTGCACAGGATAGAGCAGCAAGGAGAGCTGCATCCTGGACTGAAGACCACAACGATAACAATTATGAGGGTGTTTGAAAATGATTTACCATTGCATTCTTTTACAAATATTGCTCAAAGTACGGTCACGTCCTCTTTTAGGACAAGGAACTGATTCTAGTACACCATTCACACACTAAATGGCAGTTTGTGTATAGTGAAAGGACACTACTTGTTTGTCATTAAGTAGAGAAAGCTATGGACAAGATTGAAGGTGACTATCATGGACAGAAATGGACTACAAGGTTTTTGTGGAAGGAAGTAATAAGAAAGGAATATTTGTAAACATTTAAATGTTTTGTGTGGCCAGGAAGTTCCTACACAAAAGACTGTTTACAAAAGGACCACTGGAACCCACCTCTGTTGCCGAGGCCGCTAACGCATGCTTTTACGGTGACGCTCAACCTGGGATAAGCCGGTTTGAATCCTGGTGGTGGGAAAAATTTTCATTGTCAGTAGTTGGCCAGCAAGGCACAGAGAAGTAGTGGAATAAGTTCCTGATTGCCAGATGTTGTGCCCGTGTCATGGTTTAAATACCAAATCTCTCTACAGTGTCTGATAAAGTGTGGACATGTGACACTGTTGATGGTGATCCATCCATCAGATGGGGCTTTAAGCTTGGTGGCCCCCTTGGTGCCATTTGCGAGGAGCAGGCTATGTGCTGGCATGGGTTTCACTCTCTCGGCTATCATCATCATCATCATCACCATCGTCGTCGTCGTCGTCATATAACACTACACTACTGTTTGTCCACGATAAGTTGACAATTGGTGGCGTGGTGGAGAGAAGGCAGCGTCAGCAGTGTTGGCACCCCTACCTGCATTTTGTGCTTAACAAGAAATTCGAGGCAGCACTCGCAGGAATATTATCCATTTAAGTGACACTTGAGTCAGATCGGAAATCATCTAATTTGTTGACATATTCATGCTTGAGAATTTTACCTACAACTTATACATTTATTGACAGTAATGAAAAATAACAGTAGACGAATGCACAACTTATGACACTATGAATTGAAAGTCAAAAACTGATTTTAGGATTTTCTTTGCATATTGCTTTTATTAAACACAGGACAGCAGTAATGTTTACTACTTGTACTTCACTGTGCTTGAAAGAATTGTCAAAATGTTCACTAAAGATCACTGTCACTTGTGTTTGATTCAAGATCATCATTGTCATTGCTTGAGGTCATGTTATTGATGGTAAGCTCATCAATGACCATTTCCATTATTCCATCTTGTGCCCAATACTCTTATTCCAGCTGCTGCACTTCTCTGCAGTAACTGAAAGGAAAGCAATATTAACAAGATTTTGCAGTCTTTCTTGACATGTCACCAGTGGCATTGTTCTCCCCGAAACTGTCGATAAATGGACTAATTTGTGGCCTGCACTCTTAGCAATTTTATCCACGATGTACACTTTTATGTATGGGTGTTTTCCTTTATTTTACATAACGTTCAACCTTTCTCACTGAGTCATTGCAGCTTATTTGTCTGTCTCACAATCACTCTAACATTGTAATCCTGAAATCATATTTATAAAGCATTCTATCGAACTTCCATCCTTTTGCCTTGACAAATGCCCTGTTTATGGTGTAAAAGCTGTTTAATAGATGTAAATACACACTGTGGCCCACATTGAACTGGGGTTCTGAGTAAATAAATGGAAATGTCGTGTGGCTAGGGCCTCCCGTCGGGTAGACCGTTCACCTGGTGCAGGTCTTTCAATTTGACGCCACTTGAGTAATCTGCCCCTCTTCCACTCCCTGCCCCCTCCCCAGCTCTGTCCACCCTCCCACTCTCACAAACAAATTTCTTTCTTCTTTCTGGAAAAGGAACCTTTGGTTCCAAAAGGAAGGAATGCAATTATCTACTTTTATAAGTTTCTGTATAGTTTAGAGGGAATTCCAGTTTCTCACAATACAAGGGAAGTTAGTGCTGGGCCTCCTTGTAAATCATTAAGTCATATAATTAAAATAACTAAGATTTTGACAATTGGTTTGCTTTAAAATTGTTTGAAGTTCTTCCAGGATGCTGTGTGGCTGTTTTCAGCCCGAGGCAGGACTGAAATCGCACATTCATCAGATCTCTAACCACAGTGACCATCTCTGTGGAAAACAACAGGACATGGCAAACCAAGTCATGGAAAATATCCTTTAAAAAACTGAACTCAGAAATTAGGCCCTGAGGACGCCATACGGCTCACACTCCACTGTGTCATGCTCTGCCTTTCAGCATCAGTCAGTGTGATGTGGAGAGGCAAGTTGTCAGCACACCGCTCTCTCAGATGATGTCAGCTATCTAAACTTGGAGCCATTACTTCAAATAGAAATAGCTCCCCAGTCAGCTTCTTGAGGCTGTTGCAATCCTGCCACCAAGGTAAAATCCCTAGTGGTACCAGGCGTCAAACCTAGCTCCTCCGCATCATGCATGGCAGTCAGATGCAATTGACCATTCAACTACTGAGGTTTAACTACCTTTGTTAACATAAATATTCAACACTGTATTGAGCAAAAAAGAAATGCTATATCGGCTGAGATCCACTTTTGTATTTCTGTGTACAAGATGTTCATAATGAAGTACGGCTTTTTTTTGTGAAGAAGTCGATGTTTTATTAAATAGCTTATAGAAAATATCTTTTGAAAACAATGGTTTTTGTTTCTTGTAGAATAACGTTTGCTGCTGCCAGTTGCAGGATTTCAACCATCATTTCATAATGGATAAAATGAGACTGTTTTTTGTAACAACTATTTCTGGAGAAATTGAAATGAAGAGGTACTTTTAAGAACCCAGGTTTTGACCGAGACTGGAAGACAAAGATGATACTGCTTGGGTTTGCAAAACACGGTTATCTGATAAATTAATCAATCAATTACAAATCACAGATGCATGAGCAGGAAGAAGCAGGTGCTTTCATATAAAGGGACTTTGATAGTAATCAGTGTGCATACATACAGTCTTTTCAGTTGTAAAATGACTATTAGTAGATTTGTTTCAAGGTACTGAGAGCACCCTGTTGAATTTTTGAAAATTTTTCCCGTTTTACAAAAGTTGTTTGAACAGTGAAGCATTTGGGCGATAAGCAAATGGAGCAAATCTGTAGCTGAATTTGAATATAAATTCTCACATGTATTCTTGTCTGAATAGAAGAAACAAAGTAAAGTGAGTGACTTTATGGGGGGAAGAAGATATGAACCTCAAAGGGGCAGCCTTGAAGGCCTCTTTTCAGCAATAAGTTAATAGAATTAAATGTCATCAACAGTAAATATGATGCTTAAACAATTATTTTTGGTCATCTGTTAATGTGAAGCAGATACTAATATTAGGTTCCAGAGATAACATAATATGGTTTGTAAATTTTTGTGGAAAGAATTCATTGATTGCACACTGGTGGGGAGCCTAGAAATTATGTTATGTGTAATAGACCTGGAAAGTGTGGACACTGTGGAGTACAGTGCTAGCCAGCAGATAGTGAAACCAACACTCACAGCAGTATCTCCTTATTAATGCAAATGGGGACTGGGTCAAGCCCAATACTTAAAAGTGAGTACTATTCCCATGAGGCACACTGAAAACCAAGGGAACCCCCTTAACTATTAATTTCTATTTTGTAGGTAAAACATTTACTCTTTGACAAAAATCTGGCCACTGGTTGGTTGTCCAATGACTATGTCTCAGCATTTCAGTTAAAGTGGCAATCAATTCCATATTTACATCCATACTATGTAAAACCACTGTGAAATGCATAATAGAGAGTACCTATTGTAACATATAATATAATTTCTTCCTGTTCCATTTGCATATGGACTAAGGGACAATGACTATTTGAATATCTCTGTGTATGCTATATGTAGTCCAATCCTACCTCCACAGGGGCTGCAGAAGCAAATTAGGCTTTGATGGGATAGTTGGCATTTTATCTGTATGGGTATGGATAAAACGAACTGTCACCATTCCTGCTGCCCTTCTTCGTATGATTCAATATCCCCTGTTAGTCCTAACTGGTATGCACCCCATACACTTGAACAATATTCTGTTATGGGTTATGTGAGTGTTTCATAAGTAAACTCTGTTGTGTATCGCATTTTCCCAGTATCATATTGACGAAATGAAATCTGCCACGTGTTTTACTTATGACTGTGCTTTGTGATGATTCCGTTTCTTAACCCCACACATTGTTACATCAGGGTATTTGCATGAGTTAACTGATTCTAATTGTGACTCACTGATGTCGTAATCACAGGACACTATGATTTTTGCATTTTGTGAAGCATACAATTTTACATTTCTGAACACGCAAAAAAAGTTGGCAACCTTTGCATCCCTTTGAAACCTTAGCATGAACACAATATTTGTGCATCTTTTTCCAGATAGTACGTAATTATAGATAACTGAATCAACTGCATAGCACAAATTCTGAAGTAAGTGTTAATACTGTCTGCCAGGTCACTCATATACAACACGAACACAAAGGGTACAAATACATTTTCCTGGGGTACATCTGTAGTTACTTTGTTCCCATCATTGACTCTCCATACAGATGATATGATGTGTCCTTCCTGCCAAGAAATCCATACTCTAGTCATAAATTTCATTTGCTAGGTAATACAATCCTAATTACATTAATAAGTATGCAGGAGGGATGCTGAATACCACCCTAACAAATTGACCACATTGTAGGATATAAAAATATGTGTACGAAGTTTTATTTACCACTTGAGTAGTTTCTGTGATGGTTTGTGACTGCGGTTTAATGGTAAATGGCACACCATACAAAGACAAAATCAAACCCATCAAGGCCACCACATTGTAATTTTTAAAAAGGAAGGACAGATCACTCAGACCCCAAAAAGGAATGTATCTGTTTTTTGAGCACTTGCTGCCCTTAAACCTTACAGCAGAATGAGCTTTACATTATTTTACTTGTTACATGCAGCTAAGTTGATCTCCTACCACATTGAACTTCTTTGCACATTTCTGCCTTCAGTTCCGATTGTAGCTAACATAACACTTGGTGAAACTCAAGAGATGTGCAATGGATTGAAATTAAAATTAGAATTGCTGACTGAGTCAAATTTAGCTCCAAAAGTATCTTTAGGCCCTGTGCATGGAGTGGAATGTCCAGGTAAATTACAATGGGTGGATATTACATGTGGTAACAGTTCCTCCCTTGGTCCTTTTGTCAAACACAAAAACTGTTTATAATCCTGACATTATACAAGAAAAATAGGGGGAGGTCAAGCCCAAGGATATAGGGAATACCAGGAGTCCAAGCTGCTAATTACAGATGTTGCTGCTCTCCAGCACTCTGTCTTCATTTATGTCTTCCTGCAGCCTCCTCCTGTAACGCTTTGCTACATAATATAGCAATCTGTTCTAACAATTACATCTCAATCATTTTCATATGCATATTCTAACAATGACGATGACTTTCAGCCCTCAGGGACTAAATTAAGAGTAAACTGCGTGAACAGTAAAGGCACTATGTAAAACCTTATTTTATTGTTAATTTGGTTTGTTTCTTTCTGAAGCACGGTATGAATGGAATAGTACTCTCAATCAGATGTTGTATGTTTTCCATATTTTACTGACAAAGCATTCTCAGTGGACATACTATAAACATTATAAGTGGATACTACTTATCCTGCTTTTGATTTTGCTGACAGAAAGACTGTTTTGCAAAAGAATGATATATTCTAGTCATTACTTTCAGCATTTTACATGTTCAGATACCAACTGCTACTCCTTTACTTGTCAACAGATACTGGTCTCAAAGTTGCACCATAGTTAGTCAATTGTTTCATTTTCAGCTTTTTTATCCAGTTTCTTCTTCCACTGTGCACAATTTCCTTGCACTGTTCACTTTCTTGATTTTGGACCTTATATTTTCTGTAACGTATGAAATTTCCTTGTGGACCTTTGGGTTTTCCACACATTGCTGTGTTGTCCTTCCATTTGTCTTCCTGTGGTTGTGAGAGTCCCAATGAGAACATCCTGACTACATTGACTGCCATTAGGCCGCCACTGGCCACATCACAGCCTTAAGGCTAACACTGTTGTGTGGCCTCACCTGGCTTGTCAGTGAAACGTCTTCATTACATGTGTGACAATCAGTGTGTTAAGCAATAGAGCAAAATGTACTATCTATATGTAGTGTTTATGGTATGACTACTGCTATTGCTCTGTGAAAACAATAAACCTCATGTAGCAAATTAGCTTTTCATTTTGTAGTATGGTTAAGATGAGAAAAAAATGAGTTGTTGAAGAGGTGGGCCATGCAAACAAATCTCTGAAATCTTAATTTATGACTCTCAGGTTTTAATCTGAGCATCTGAATATTTTCGAACAATGGAAAATTCAGGATGAAATGTAACAGTGCTATGAAAAGGAAAGTTGCTACTCGCCATATAGTGGAGATGCTGAGTTGCAGATAGGCACAACAAAAAGATGTCACAAAGTTTTGGCCAGTAAGGCCTTCATAAAAAATAGATGACACACACATAAATGCAACTCACACACACATGACTGCAACTACTGAAGCCACACTGTGTGCATCAGCAGCAGTGCATGATGGGAGTGGCAACTGGGTGGGGTAAGGAGGTGACTGGGGCAGGGAGGGGGATACAGAGGGAGAATGGGGTTGGAGGGGAGGGACAGTGAAGTGCTGCTGGCAAGTATGCAGGGATGAGGTGGAGAGAGAGTGCAGTTGGGAGGTTGGACAGAGGGCAGGTGAGAGAGCAGTCATTGACATGAAGGATGTCGTGTAGAGCAGTGTGCTCAGCAACAGGGTGGTCCACATGTTCCTTGGCCAAAGTTTGTCAGTGGCCACTCATATGTACAGACAGCTTGTTGGTTGTCATGCCCACACAGAATGTAGCACAGTGGTTTGCAACTTAGCATGTAGATCACATGATTGGTTTCACAGGCAGCCCTGCCTTTGATGGATAGGTGATGTTTGTAACTGTACTGGAATAAATGGTGGTGTGAGAACATATAGGACATGTCTTTCATCTAGGTCTATTACATGAATATGAGCCATGAGGTAAGTGGTTGGGAGCAGGGGTGTGCAGCGATGGACGAGTATATTGTGTAGGCTCTGCGGATGGCGGAATACCACTGTGCGAGGTGTGGGAAGGGGCAGGACATTTCTCATTTCAGGGCATGACGTGAGGTAGGCAAAACCCTGGGGAAGAATGTAATTCAGTTGCTCCAGTTGTAGGTGGTACTGAGTTATGAGGGGAATGCTCCTGTGTGGCCGGAATTTGGGATGTGGTTGGAGAATGGAAAGATAAGGCACGGAGATTTCTTTTTGAACATGGTTGGCAGGATAATTATGGTTTGTCAAGGCTTCAGTGAGACCCTCGATATATTTTGAGAGGGACTGCTCATCACTGCACTCCAACATCTAGAGCCGGAATGCTGGAGTCGGCATTCACATGTGCATGAGGTGTGCTAACTTGCGTGTATGAATGGTGTGTATCTCCTTTTTACTGATGAAGGCTGTGGCCAAAAGCTTTATGTAAGTGTCTTTTAATTGTGTCTGTCTGCAACTTAATGTGTCTTCTTTACAATAAGTAGCAATCTGTCTTTTCCTACATTGTTGATATTCCTACCTTGGAGTTTCCATTATTTAAGTTTTCTCAAAACAAGAATTGTTATAAATACAGGTGTATTTATACAGGTGTATTCAATCTATATTCTAAGATATGTTGTAGAGTCAGTATTATCTCGCATATTCTCACATTTCCTCTGGAAACAAACTATTATCCCAGAAGTCAACTTCTATCAGTTTTTTTCCCCATTCTTCTGTAAAAATTCATGTTAGTATTTTGTAACTATGAGTCATTAAAATGCTAGTTCAGTATTCTTCCATGGTGTGTACAGGGACAATTTAAAAAAAACTGGGTTTCTCGGTTAAAACATACTTTTCCCTTGGTGAAAATACACTATAGCACAGGTGAAAGGACATTTTTTTCCATGTTAAGTGACAATATACTTTCCCTCAGAGCTGTAAAACTTATTGAAAGGTAAAGGCTTTATACACCAAAATAGAACTTCACAGACTTTAGGAAACAAAACTCAGCATATGTGTTTTTGGCAGTCAGTCATGGCTCATGTCGCAAGATCTCACCAACCAATGACAGCAGATATTAAGAGCATAGGTCATGAAATGTAGTCAGCCAATAGCAACATCAGTGTTAAGTAACACACAAAAATAGGAAAAGTTAATGGTTTAAATTAGCATACATACAGTATAGCTACAAGGAAAGCTAAGCTTTCACATATAATATTGGCCTTTTTTGCATGTGTTCCCCTTTACGATACAGAGATGAAAAAATGTCGGACTTGGAGGTTGGCATATGATTTCCCATCCATATTCAAGATAGAAATTTATCTAGCAAAATCAGATTGGTAGCATTTTGAAAACACATGTATGAAAATGAGGAGCTGGCAACACTGCCACATTGTGCAGCACATTGAAATTTACAGAGGAACGTGTATCATGTTGCATTACTGTACCAGTTGACATAGCTCACTGTCGACTGCTGGGACATCAAACCCACATCCAACATGGAGCTATGGTTCGAATTCTCATCAAGTTCATTTTTTATTTTTTAGTTGCCCATTCCCTAATTCTTATTGTTCATAAGGAGGACATTATTTTGTCTCCTGACAATAGCCTATCACATGATTAAACTACATACATGTGTCTACTGACTGGTAGTGCACAACAATAAGTGGTCCTGCCAAGTTCATATAGGGTGGCTTCCCTATGGGGTACACAGACGATGAATATGTTGATATGCTTTTGGTGTGCCTAGCACACTCGGTAACCAAGCTGCTGTTGCTGCTCATGCATATGCTGTACAGTACCCTCAAAGGAGCCATCGCAGTAGGAATGTTTTTCGTTGCCCTGAGCAAAACCTTTGGGAAGGCAGTAAGCTTCATCCATACATAATGGGACAGAGGTCATATAAGGACTAGATGTACTCCACAAACAGAGGATGTGATTATTGAAACCGTTCACCAATCATCTCAGAGAAATACCTGTAATATTGCAAGGCAGTTCCAGATGTCTCGAAGACTGGTTGTTGATGTACTGCACGATGAAGAACTGCATCCATATCACTACATGCTAACTCAACACTAGTGGCCAGGAATTGCAATAAATGAGAACAGTTTTGTGGATAGATTTTGCACCAAGTGGAAGATAATGAACATTTTATAAATAACATGCTACGGATTGATGAATCTAACTTCACTCATGAAGGTATTTTTAAACTCCACAACAGCCATTATATGAGGGTGGTTTGAAAAGTTCTCGGAACAGAATAGAAAAAAAGTACTTACATCACTGAAACATTTTTATTTTTTTTTATTTTTCAATGTAGTCTCCTTGTAGATTAATGCACTTGGACCAACGATGTTCCAGAGCCTTGATCCCATCTCGAAAATGAGTTTCCCCCAGGTCTGCAAAATAGTTATCAACTCTGGCTATCAATTCTTTGTTTGAAATGAATCTTCATCCACCAAGAAAAATTTTCAGTTTTGGGAAGAGATGGAGGTCTGACAAAGCCATATCAGGTGAATAAAGTGGGTGTGGCAACAATTCATAGCCTAGTTCATGTAATTTTGCCATGGCAACGGCACATGTGTGCTGGCATGCATTGTCTTGATGGAAGATGACTTTCTTCCTTGCTAAACGTGGCCTTTTTTGCGTATCTTTTGTTGCAATTTGTTCAGGACATTAGCACTGTATTCTCCAGTAATTGTTTGCCCAGTGGGCATATAATCTACAAACAGAATGCCCTTCACATCACAGAACACTGACACCATGACCTTTCCTGCTGAAGGAATTGTCTTTGCTTTCTTTGGCGGCAGAGAATCAGCATGTTTCCACTGTTTTGTCTCTGGATATAGTAGAGCACCCAAGTTTCATCTGCAGTCACAAACCAGTGCAAAAAATCTTGTTCGTTTCTCCTAAAACAGTCCAAACATTGTTCCGATATGTCCATTATCATGCGTTTTGATCCAGTGTCAAGACTCATGGCACCCATCTTGCACATAATTTTTTCATTTTCAATCCTTCAGTTAAAGTGTGATATACTCTTTCAGATGACATTTGGCAAGTGTGAGCAATTTCATGCACTTTCAATCAGCGGTCCTCCATGACCATTTTGTGCACTTTTGCGATGATTTCTGAAGTAGTGACACATCTTGGCCGACCAGTGCACGGATCATCATCTAAGCTCTCCTGACCAAATTTAAATTCATTTGTCCTCTTGGCATCAGTTGAATATGAAGGAGCAGAGTCCCCCATAGTATCCTGGAAATCAGCATGAATGTCCTTTGCTTGCATACCTTTCTTTATGAAATACTTAATCACTGCTTGAATCTCGATTTTTTCCATCTTCGCAAATCACTACGCGGGAAAAACAACAGAGCCACATCACTGCCACAGCTCTCTTCCAAGAGCACTGATGTGGCACATGTTTACAAGCAACAGTCCAATGAATATCACGTGTACAACTTGCACTAGTGCTGACCCCTCATGGTGATTCTGAGAACTTTTCAAACCACCCTCGTAGGTCAAAAGACAGAGAACATGTCACCCATGAACATGATTTTCATGCACACTTTGGCATAAACCTGTGGGTTGGAGTTGTGGGAGGACTGCCTTTGGGCCATCACCTATGGCTAGACAAGTTGAATGTGCTCCTGTGTTGCACATTTCTTTGCAGTACTTTGCTTGATGCATTAGAAAATATTCCACCTGATGATTGGTGACAGCTACAGTTTCAGCATGATGGTGGCCTGCCACACTTTGGAATGAATGTGCATAACTATTTAAATGAAGCCTTTCCAGGGAAATGGATTGGTCATGAAGGTTCAACATTCTGTCCTTCAAGTTCCCCAGACCTTAATTCACTAGATTTTTATTTGTGGTAACAATTAAAGGAACAAATTTACAGTACTCCACCCATGGCTGTACGTGACCTACTAGCTTGCGCATATGCCACTTTGGCAATGGTGGCTGAAGGTGTGTTGCGTAGGATCCAGTAAAGTATGATACAGTGAGTGGCAAAGTGTTTACAAATACAAGGGGGCTGCTTTGAACGTCATCTCTAAACTGAACATTGCTCTGTGAAGATAAGCCTGGATGTCAAATGTACAGAATGGAATTATTTTGCATAGCATAATGTGCAATCTAATGTAGCCTACCTATTGTGTTCTTTGTACCTCATTGGTTACAGACAATTTGTACCCACTATTATTTTCAAAACAAAGTGGTCATTTCCATCTGTAAGAAGTTCATGTTATGTCTTACTGTTTAACTAAAGGTAACAGTAACAGAAATAAATACACATGATACCTCATTGTGGAGATCTAAATTGCATGCAATTTGGTGCTTTAACTGAAGAAAAAAGTTTGGTACAAACGCGACTCGGACATCAGTAAGTCTGCATAACCATTTCTCACGGCATTGCCTCATCTCACTGAGCTAATGGGACAGCTCTGGCACAGTGCAGAGTTCATGTTATCTGTTCTTGGCCAAGCTGCAACCAGTTACAGCATTGCCAGAGCCTCATGTTTTAAAATCACATTTCTATTAAACCTACCAGTGGGACTAGGTTTTGCTTGATACACTTTTGTCTTAAACTGAGATGAGGAGTCACATGCCAACCCCCAAGTGCGCATTTTTGCTTCACCTTGTATATCAAACACATACGTTAGGTGGCTGGCCCTCAAAGTGTTAAGCTTTGAATGAGAATCAGATGCTCCATGATTTAAGAAGTTCATCACACGTTCTCACACGTTATGTTACTCGTCTTGTGTCCAAGGAAATTTGCTTCAAAAGTAACGCTTCTCAAACCACCATTCACAATACTTTCCCACAACCTGTTAGAAATGTAAACATTTGTGACATCATGCTCATCAAAAGCAGTTCATTGTTACAAAGTATTATATAGTCTTTGTCCTAAAGCCTTTGACTCATTTTGCTGTTGGCAGATGTTTATGGGTGCACTGTGTTTTGTTGTTGTAAATGGTGCCTTTTCTTTGCAACTAAAGTGTTATTTTGGTGTCATTCTCTCATTTACATTTTATTGCTGTAATGTTATTCTACAGTAGTGGGCTAAAGTAAAATTCTTTGTAAGATTATCAGTTCTTACCGGTAAAAATTACAAAAATTTGACTGGGAACTAAAACAATGAAAAATTCCTGCAATTCAAAAAAAATCCCCTATTTTCCCCATATTTTTCCCAGATGAAAAAATTCATGTGTTTATCTCATGTGTTTATACCATAATTTCATACCTGTCAGTACCTGCCTTTCTTTGGGATTGGAATTATGACATTCTTCTTGAAGTCTTAGGGCATACCACTTCTCTCATTTAGACTAATGAGCCAAAATGTTATGACCACCTACTTAATATCATGTTATGTAGTCTGCCTTCGTATTGCAGTACAGTGGTGATTCTGCATGGTATAGATCTTAAAGTCCTTGGCAGATTTCTGGAGGTTGTGTAGATATCTAAGCACAGGCCACAAAATTCTCATAAAATATGGGTCAATTGTTTGTGTGTGCAAAGCTAGCATCCCAGATATGTTCTTTTTGGTCCAGATAAGATGAATTTGGTGGTGAAGACATCAATGTGAATATATGAGAAAAAGTAGCATCACAGCTGTATCTTGAGAATGACTTTACTTCTCACATTACTAGCTCAGCAGGACATTACTGCCATCCTCAGGTCCCACCACTGCCAAAAGAGTATTAGATTGTCTCAGCACATTTATTATGGAGTCCTTGTTACTAGTACACGTGGTTTAGCCCTCCTCAGGAATCCCTAAATCCCTACTCAACACCATCTTGTTTCCAATCAGTCTTGGAGAGAAGACGGTGTTAAGTAGAGACTACTGAGGAGATCTAGCCTACGTGTACTAGTAACAAGGACTTCACAATATATGCACCAAGGAAATCTAATACTCTTTTGGCAGTGGTGGTGCCTGAGGATGGTGGCAATATGCCATTGAAACTATTCGCATGAGTCAATAAAGTCATTCTCAAGATACAGCTATGATGATACTTTTTCTCATATGAATCATCAGCTAAGGTCCGTCGTCCACGGAATAGGATGGACATCCATAAATTAAACATCAATTTGAGTTCAGTATCATGCTTCTCAAACCACTGTATCATGATTCTGGTATTGTGACACCCTGTTGAAGATGTCAAGGAAGACAACAGGCATGAACAGGTGTAAGTGAACCAGCTGCCACGTTGCCTTTGACTAATACCACAGGTCTCATGGAAGCCCAGATGAATGTGTCTCCACAGCATAACACTGCTCCAGCAGTCAGTCATGGCAAAGAGCATGTTTCAAACAGTCAGTCACCTCAATGGCTGCATATATGGAAATGACTATTGATCTAGTGTAACAATAAACATGATTCATCCAACCAGGGCCACGTTTCCTTTGATCTGTTGTCCAACCTCAATGATACCATATCCACAGTAATTGTAACTGATGCTGTCATTCAGTCAATGTGGGATACCAACGCATGGTATATCATGGTTGGTAACCGCATAGCAAGTTTCCATCTCATGCCAATAGTGTGTTGTGCTTTGAGAATTTCGGAGGAAATTCTAGAATCACTCAGCCTTCCAACGTTTTGAACGCCCGATATTTTAGATATGAGTAGGAGAAACGCTGACTGAACATAGTTTATTTGTATGTGCAGGTCAAAAAAGAATAGCCACGAGGAAAAAGATGGACACGGTGGCCAAACGGCTGCAGGCAAGTACTTGCTATACAGTCCACAGAGTTTCGTGTACGGGCAAAGAAGAACAAAAAAAGTTTATATAGTATGCTGTGTTCTTTAATGTCTGTCATGAATGTAAAAAGACTAGTGGACAGTTGAAAGTAGTTTCCTAAGGACACTCACGTGCTGAACTCGAATGAGAATAGAGACTTTTAAATTTTTTCATGTCTCGGTTATGATCAAAGCGAGACACATATAAGCTATTTTGCAGAAGAGTAAATGAGTCTAATGTCTGAAGAATGGCTTAGCTTGCCGAAGTTATTGTTTGTGAATGTTGAAAATATGTTGTGACTGAATTGAAGAATATTCTATGAGTACACAAATTATTTCAAGAATAGAGAAGTAGTTAGTAAATTCCCTTAACCTGCAACATATCTTCGGAGAAGAAGCTGTCGGGAGATCGACATAGCAGATTAACCAGAGAAGAGGATCTGCTACACATAACGGGCAAGTTAACTGAATTGAGAGCCATGTGAGTCTTGCACCCCAGCACCACACTGTCTCTTGATGTCATCTGGAGAACGTTACAAGTGACCATGCATGATCCGCTGGACCCACTGAGCCATACCTCCAGCAGCTCTGAAATATGACCGCCCTCTGCTGCTGCAATATCTGCATCTACATCTCTACTCTGCAAACCACCATGAGGTGCATGGCAGAGGGTACATCTCATTGCACCAGTTATTAGGGTTCCTTACTGTTCTATTCACTTATGGACCATGGAAAGAATGATTGTCGGAATGCCTCTGAGTGTGCAATAATTATTCTAATCTCATCCTCATGCTCCCTATGTGAGCGATACATAGGGGGTTGTAGTATATTCCTAGAGTCATCATTAAAAAGCCAGTTCTTGAAACTTTGTTAATAGACTTTCTTGGGATAGTGTATGTCTATCTTCAAGATTCTACTGTTACAGCTCCTTCAATTTCTCTGTGAAACTCTTTCATGGATCAAACAAACCTGTGACCATTTGTGCTGCCCTTCCCAGTATATATTCATTGTTCCTTGTTAGTCCTACTTGGTATGGATCCCACACATTTGAACAATATTCTAGGATGGGTCGCATGAGTGGTTTGTAAGAAATCTCATTTGTAGACTTTGCATTTCCCCAGTACTCAACCAACAAACCCAAGGCTTCCACCTGTTTTGTTTATGACTGAGACTATGTGAACATTCCATTTCATATCCCTACACAGTGTTACAGTCAGGTGTGAGCTGGCCGATTCCAACAGTGAGTCATTGGAATTGTAATCATAGATGCTAATTTTTTTGGTTGTTGAAGTGCACAATTTTACATTTCTGAACATTTAGAGCAAGTTTACAATCTGTGCACCATATTGAAATCTTATAAGGAACTCACTGAATATTTACGGAGCTTCTCTCAGATAGTACTTCATTATAGATGAATGCACCATCTGCAAGAAGCCTGATTGTACTATTAATATTGTGTGCAAGGTCATTAATATACTACATGAACTGCAAGGGTTCCAACACACTTTCCTGGAGCACACCCGAATTTATTTCTACATTCGACAATGACTCTCCATCCACGATAACATGCTGTGTCCTCCCAACCAAAAAATCCTTAATTCAGTCACAAATTTCACTTGATACCCCCATATGATCCTACTTTTGACAATAAGCATAGCTGTGGTACTGAGTCAAATGCTTTTTGGAAATCAAGAAACACTGCATCTATCTCGTTACTATGATCCAAAGCTTTCAGCATTTCATGTGAGAAAAGTGCGAGTTGGGTTTCACATGATTGATGCTTTCAAAAACCATGCTGGTTGGCATTGAAGAGGTTGTTCTGTTCAAGATGTGTTATGTTTGAGATCAGAATATGTTCTAGGGATCTACAACAAATCAGTGATAAGGATATTGGATGGTAGTTTTGTGGATCACTTCTGCTACCCTTCTACAAGTGTGACTTGTGCCTTTTTCCAAGAACTGGGCACAGTTTATTGTTTGAGGGGTCTACAATAGATTATAGTTAGGAGAGGGGCTAAATCAACCGCAAATTCAGTATAGAATCTGACAGGGATTCCATTGGGGGCTGGAACTTTGTTCAATTTTAAGAATTTCAGCTGTTTTGCAGCACCACTTGCACTAATACTTCTTTCATTCATCTTTTCAGAGGTATGAGGATTAAATTGGAGCAATTCTCCTAGATTTTCCTTTGTAAAGCAAAATTTGAAAATTGACTTAAACATTTCAGCTTTTGCCGTGCTACCCTCAATTTCAGTTCCTCTCTCATTCGCTATGGACTGGACACTAAATTCGGTGCCACTAACAGCCTTTGCACACAATTAGAATTTCTTTGGATTTTGTGAAATGTCATTTGGCAATATTCTGCTACTGTAGTCATTTAAGGCATCACACAATGATCCCTTCACAGCCATATGTGTTTCATTCAGCATCTCTCTATCTATAGCCGTACACATTGTTCTACACCTGTTGTGAAGTAGTCTCTGTTTCTTTATCAGTTTCTTTACAGTGAGTGTATACCATGGAGTTTCTCTCCCATTATGAACTGTTCTACTGGGTACGTATCAGTCAAAGGCGTGGTCAACTATTCTTTTAAACTTGAGCAAGAGTTCCTCTACATGCTCCTGGCCCATGCTGAAAGTTTCAAGTTCCTCATTGAGATATGATACTACTGATTTTGGTAAGTATTGTGGCCTCAACCATGTTATGGTGACTGATACCAGTATCAATGTGGATATCCTCAAAGATGTCAGGTTTCTTTGTTGCCACTATATCCAATAAATTTCATCATGCGTGGGGTTCCTAACTATCTGTTCTAGGTAGTTTTCAGATAAGGCATTTAGTAGTGTTTCACAGGATGTCTTATCATGTTCACCACTTACAAAACTGTAATTTTCCCAATTAATTGTTGGACCATTAAAGTCTCCAAAGATGGTTATAGTATGACTCGGGGAACTTACGTACAAGTGAACTGAGATTTTCTCTAAAGTTTTCAGTTAAATGTGGAGATGAGTCTGGTGGGAAATAGAAGGATCCAATTATCACTTTATGTCCACACCTGATACTCAGTCCTGCTAAAATAATCTCACATGCAGCTTCAATTTCTATCACTCGGAATCTGAGTTTCTTGTCTACTGCACAAAATTTCACATTTGCTTATCTTTCAATAAGCACTCAAATTTTCCCCAAAAATCTCACTGCTATTAATTTCAGGTTTCAACCAGCTTTCTGTACCTAGTAGTATGTGAGCTTCACTGCCTTTCAGGTTTGCTTCAAACTCTGGCACTTTGTTGTGAATGCTTTGGCAGTTAACCACCTGTGGGAGGCATTTCTTTCCATATTATACTGATACTCCTGGCTCCTGCAGCTATTGTCATCTGGAATGGATACAGAGTCACCTAATTTAAAAAATTCTTGTGTGCACCCACACTATGGCAGCTACCTGAGTAGCCACTTGACCCTTTATGGCAGACCCTATAGTTCTGAAACCTATGGCTCAAGTCCAAGGAGTCACAGCATAGCTGTTCACAAAACTTTCGAAATCTATGGTTCAGCCCTTCCACCTTATTCATCACAATGATGCAAATTGTGAGCTCCATTGAAACTACATGCACAAGGCTGGCCATTACAACCTTGTCTGCCAGTCACTGGATCTATGATACTGGCACTGGCATTCAGCAACAGTCACCACATGGAATCTCTCCTGGATGTCCAGTAGCTTGAAACCGATGCATGGCAGCAGGTTTACTGTAACCCACACACCCTCACATTAATGGTAGACACAGAAGTTGCTTCACCATTGCATACTACAGGCTCTCTGCTGACGTCTCTCCAAGACAATAATGCTCCCCTCAGGACTTGCATGTCAATCAGAAGGAGCTGCGATATTGCATATGCCTCTAGGACATTGTTGGAGTCATTCTGATAGTATATACTGGCGCTGGCAGTTGGTTATGGTCACAGCATGTAACCTCTCCTGGATGTCCAGTAGCTTCAAACTGACGCACTGTTACCAGTTTACTGTAACTCTCGCACCTTCTCATTGACCATGAGACGCAGATTCTTCTTCATCATTGCATACTAGAGACTCTGTGCCAACGTCTCTCCAAGACACCAATACTGCCCTCAGGAATTGTCTCGCCATTAGACGGGTGCTTAGCCATTGCATATGCCTCGAGGACATAGTTGCAGTCATTCTGCTAATGTATACAGGAACTGGCACTCAGATATGGTCATGGTCAGGAATCTTGCCTGGGTGTCCAGTGGCTTGTAACTGATGCACTGCTGTTGGTACACTGTAACCCTCACACCTTCACATGGATGATAAGACAGAAATTTCTTCATCATTGCATAGTACAGGCTCTCTGCCAACGTCTCTGCAAGACATTAATGCTCCTCTCAGGAATCCTATGTCCATCATAATGAGCTGTGCTACTCCATATGCCTTGAGGACATTGTTGGAGTCATTCTGCTAGGCTATGCTAGCGCTGGCATTTGGAAACGGCCATGGCATGTAACCACTCGTGGGTGTCCAGGTGCGTGTAACCGATGCACATTAGCTGATTTACTGTAACCTTCGTGCCTCCACATTGACGATCAGACACAGAAATGTCTTTACCATTGCGTACTGCAGGTTCTTTGTTGATGTCTCTCCATGACACTATTTCTGCCCCCAGGAACTGTCTCGGTACTAGACGGCTGCTGTGCTACTGCATATGGCTTGAGGACATTGTATACTATATGCTCCCTCCCGACGACTCTCCAAGGCACTGATGTTCCTCTGAGGACATGGTTCCATCAGAAGAGCTACGCTGTTGCATATGCGTCGAGGAGATTGTTATAGTCATTCTGCTAGTATATACTGGCACTAGCATTCAGCTGCAGTAACAGCATGGAACTCTCCCGAGTTCCAGTAGCCTTAACTGATGCACTACTGCTGTTTTACTGTAACTGTCGCACCTTCTCATATAAGAGAGACAGAAATTTCTTCGCCACTGCATACTGTAGGCTCTCTGCCTAAGTCTCTCCAAGATACCAATTGTCTCAATGTTAGACAGGTGCTGTGCTGTTGCATATGCCTTGAGGCCTTTTTCAGAGACATACTGCTTGTGAATATGTATGACACTGCACTAGCATTCGGCTACAATCACCACATGGAACCACTTCTTTGCTTCCAGCAGCTTGTAAGCAATGCACAGCTGTGGGTTTATTTTAAGCCTTGCACACTAACTTTCACGCTGGGGCACAGAAATTTCTTCACCATTTTATACTACAGGCTCTCTGCCTACTTCTCACCAAGTCACTAATTCTGCCCTCAGGAACTGTCTCGCATTTAGATGGGTGCAGTGCTATTGCCTGTGCCTCGAGGAAATTGGATTCTTCCTGTTAGTGTATAGTGAGGTAGGCATTCAGTTATGGTCATGGCAGTGAAGCCCTTCTGGGTGTTATTTATTTTTATTTATTTATTTCATTAATAGTACAGAGTAACCCACGGCCTGGAAATATTAGGTGGGTCAGATGCTTCTAAATCCAACAGCATCACTTCTCATTATTACAACATTATTGTTACACAGTTGTTCATGCTTTTTTTAAATAGCAAAAAGAACTTAATATAAAAATTTTCTCTAAGGTTACAGTGAACTGAGTGCTTAACTATTGTTGAAATTGTTCTATATAATTTGTTTCTGCCAGGTCGACGAGAATATAATTTATACAATGCAAATGTCAAAGAAAAATAAAGAGAGATATGTAATACAATGAGTGGTGAAAATATTTTACAATATGTAGAGGGAAGTGGTATACTGTATCTGGAAGCCTATGTAGCATATTGGTTGGTAATGGCCAATTTCTACCTACTTCAGGTGAGAAGGTCTCGGTAGAAGCTCAAGCTATTCTCATCTGAAATGGTTTGTGCTTATGTATGTTTACTGTATTTGTGTGCATTGGTACATTACTGGGGTGTTGCAACTCGTGACACTACATGTTATTCAGCAGCTGTTTGTTTGTCCTATTGTTGGTAGTTGCGGTATCTTCTATGTCATACATTAGATACATAGACCTGGTATTATGCAGATTAAATACTGACTGAGCATTTGATGCATGGAATACATGAATTTTAGCTTTACATCAGAAATACATTTATGGTTGTAAACTTGTTAGTAGAAATAGAATGTAGCTCATTGCTACTTGAATGCACTATTCCTTAAATAACTTAATACATCACATTTTTAGTTTTATACATACTTTATATGGAAAATACATTTGACGTACAAAATTAATTCATTGTAGCTTTAATTAGAGAAGAGAATATACTTCTTCTACACATAATAAGATGAACAATACATTACTGCTCGTGTGCAGTATAGCTTAAACACTATGCAGCATGTAGTTGGGGAGTAGGAGCTCAGAATAAAACTTCTTTGAGCCTTCTCCTCGCAAGCAACTTTACGTTATTACTAGAGCCTTAGTATGTGGGGTTGGCATTTGTTTGTTTTATGATTGTTACTGCCTGTTGTGTTGTTTGTAACTGTGTTGTAGCAAGCAGTGTCATGCGTTGTCGGTTTCAGTCCTTATATGTTGATCCTTTCTGAGTCGTGTTCAGTTAGTGTGTTGGTTCCTTCCTCAATTTTGGAGTCTGTGGTTGTGCTTGTGTCCTCCCACATGGTTTGCTGTGTTGTTTGTGCTTCTTTACACTTCCTTCTACATGGGTTTTGGCACTTGTTTTCTTCATGTAGTGTGTTAGATACAATATCAGCTATGCTATTTATTGTGTTCCAATTTTCAGGATTACGTATTATTTTGGTGATGTCACTGACATTCTGTATAGGTCTCATTTGTGCAAGCATGTTGCATAGCAGTGTGACATGTTCTGGTGTCCCAGTTTCTCCGCAAATGCATATTTCATCATTAGTTAGTCCCATACGGTTTAAATGTACTGGATACGGCCCATGGCGTCAGGAAATGGACCATTCCCTGGCTCGAGTCGACATGTTTCAGTTGTAATCTTTCGTGTTAGTCAGGAAAGAAAGAGTGTACTCGGCGACACTTGTCAGATGCATCCCATTCTCTCTGCCATGTTTGAATCTGCCATTGTTTCATTTGTGCTTTGTTCATAATGTTGGTTCCTGTAATTTCGGTGATTTTATCGAGCCTGTCCCTCTTAGGCCAGTAAAGTGCAGCTCTATACCAATTGTTATGCCCATAGGACAGGTCCCCATCACAATGCAAAGTGTCTCTAGTGACGTGGTGTTTGAAGGCTCTGTTCATTTTCAGGAGTACACTATGTTCACCTCATCTTGCAGTTGTCTTGTTAGTCTGTATGTTCAGTCTGTGAGCCCACGCACTTGCGGCGAAGCATGCGATGGATTCAAATATCGCAATGTGGTAGATCCTTATCATCTTAATAGGTAATTTGTTCTGAGTTGTGTTGAGTTTTGGTAGTTTGTGCATAATTTTGGAGGCTTTGTCAATTGTCAATTTGATATGAAAGTTAAAAGTCTGTTTTTCATCAAGATGCAATGCTAGATAACGTGTGGCTTGCTTCCTCTGTATGCTTGTAGTGTGTAATTTTAGAATTGGATTCCTCTGTAGTGTCACTCTGAGCAGTAAATATACAGTTTTGTTGGGAGCGATTTTTAATTTATTTTCTTTGCACCAGTAGTTTTGAAGCCTTTTGTATCTAGTGCTGCTCTCAAGTTGGCTGACACCACTACATACAGGTCATCTGCATATGCCACCACACCTCTTACCTTATCCTCACCATCCGGTGTGTTCAGCAAGGGCTCGATTGTGATTTCGCAGAATATTGGTCTGCAGATCGAGCCTTGTGGACATCCCTTGTTATTCTCTCGACAACGTTGCGTGTACCAGCCCACCACTCCGTCATTCTGCCTCTGCAGTAGCTGAGGAGGCTATTGTAGAAGGAAGCTGATAGCTTCATTTCCCTTAACCTGGCAAAGAGGGTTGGCCACGACAGATTGTCAAAAGCCCCGGCTATATCGATTTGTATGACAGTTATGTATTTGTCACTGATGCTATTTGTAACTGTCAGTGCTTGGTTGATGGCCTCTTCTATTGATCTACTTCCCTGAGGCCGATTTGATGGGGGCATTAGCCTGAGGAGGCTTCTGTGCGATTGTAAGCAGTCACACAAGAGCCTGTCTGTACCTTGGTGAGAGTGTTTAAGAGGCAGATCGGTCGGTACATTTTCGGGTCTGTTGGCTCTTTGTCTTGTGCTTTCCTGATTATTACTACATTAACAGTTTTCCAGAGGTTTGGGATTCTACTTGTTAGAAGCGCATCGTTGAACATGTTAGAAAGAAAAGGTGTGATTTGTGTTGCTGTTTGTTTTAATGTTTCTGAAAGTATTTTGTCTGGGCTGGGTGCTTTTCGGTTTTTAAGCTTGCTGATTGCTGTCACGACTTCTTCTTGTAAGAATAGTACAATTACACTGTCACTGATGTATGGCTCCCTCATGCTCTCTCTTAGGTCAACATAGCACAACTCGTCTTGTATGGGGTTGTCATCTGGGAGGAGCCTGTTCAGAAGATATTCTGCTGTGTTTCGCCATCCTCTGGTCATTGTGCAATCAGCTTGTTTTAGTGTTGACAGAACTGTCAGTGTCTTAACTCATTCTGTTTCTATTTTGAAAGGTTGTCCCCAGATGTTGTTCTGTAGCTAGGTTTTGACAAAATTGGTCCAGTAGTCCTGCTTTGTTGTCTTTAGTTGGTTTTGGTATTTCTGTTTAGCATCACGATGCAGGTCAAGTTTTATCTGTCTTTCAGGAGCAGTCTTTGCTTGTTGGTAGTACCTTCTTTTGGTCCGCAAATCCTTCCTTAATCTTGCCAGTTATGTTGACCACGGTTGTTTCTGTCCCCACCCAGTTTTTGCCCATGGTTAAGCTGCTTCCTGTGCTCTTTGTAGGACCTCTGTCAGTACATGCATTTTGTAATTGTACTGCCTTGAACAGTGTTTAGTGACGACATCTCAGCAATATCTTGATCTTTTTGCCAGTCAGCTCTTCCTATGAGTAAATGCTGCTGTTCGTGGTCCATGTTATGTGTATTGACATATCTGTTTGTGGTTATGATGATTCCGTTGTAGTCGCTGTGTGTGGCTCTATCCAATACCCTCCACGTGTTGACTAGTAGAAGAGATTTTACGTTCCCTAGAGAGAGGTCTATGTTACTTACACCACCGGTGTCTCTGTGGTAGGTAGATGGCTGTTCTCCCTATTCAGTATGAAGAGGTTGCAATCATTTACCACATCAACCACTAGTTGTCCTCTATTGTCAGTTCTATCTGGGTTCCACAAGGGGGATTTTACATTGATCTCAGTTAGAATGAGCAGCCTTTTTTATTTCTGAGTGTCGTGCAATGTCTTTTTTTTTGTCTAAGAAAGGATCTGTATCATACGAGTACTGAGCGTAAATAGACAACATGAGCCATACATCCCGTCCGTCTGTTATTTCTGCTGTGGCGATGTGTGGTGATCTGTGATACTATGAGGTTTTTATTAACTACTATTATCGCAGCTTTCGCGTTTGGTGTTCCTGCTATTGTGATATAATGTAAGGGGAGCCCTGAAATCTTACCCCCTTGCAGAAAAGGTTCCTGAATGCAGGCGATGTCTGCTTTTGTTTCTTCTAAGAGCCTACCTAGTTCCATGTTCACTAGTGTACTGCCCTGGCAGTTTAGTTGTATTACTTTCATAAAGGATATCTAGTGAAGGAAAAATACTTGGGCATGGTTTCCTTAAAATCCAGAAACACACGTCAATGTGCTCTCATTAAGTCCTTGTATACTTTCCCTAGGTTTAGGCCCTCTCCCATCGCGCACAGGCCTCCCCTAAGAGTTCTCTGGGATTTGTTGGCAGATTTTCAACTCTTAGGATCATCCTATCAGTTTGTTCTGTAGTTGGGAAGCAGATTTTATCCCCGTTTTCATGCTTAGTTCGTATTGCATAGTATCTGGTTGGTGTTCTTGACTGTTTGTTTGTTGCTACGGTTTTGAGTAGTTTTGCAGTGCAGCGTGTTTTTCCTGCTTTATGGTTTCTGCTAGTGTGGAGTTTGATGTGTTTTCACTGAGCGTTTCCCCTGATAGTGACTTGTTGCTTCTGATCTCTTCCGTTTCTGTGACAGTTGTGTCTGGTGTTGTGACGGTGCAAGATGTATCTTTCTGTTCAGTGACTGTGTGTGCTACCCCTGTGGAGAAAACAAACTGGTGTAATATAGGCTCTACATTTCTTCTTTTAGTGTTCAACCCCGAGGTTGGTTTGCAGCAGAGTGCCATTCCTCTCTTCTGTCTGCCTTCCTCTTCATTTCCACATATGTGTTACATCCAGCATCATTCATGATCTATTGCATGTATGATATCCTTGGTTGCCCCCACCAATGATCAATTTAATTAATTACCCTATCAAACTTATTTCAGTGACATGCAACCTGTCAGGTGGAAGAGATGGCTAGGGCACCGAGGGATGATTCTTGACAAGCATTTATTTTTTTCGTTTTTTCAATATCTTTTAACGAAATTTGAATCTCCCACCTACACATGGCGAGACAGGCTCTCACGATATGTTTCATAAACGCTAGTATCAGACTGATAAAAGTGGCACTGTCATAGTGTACAGAACAGCTATGTTCTCTTGAATTATAGTTTCTTGCTGTCAAACGTAAAAACTATGTGTTTTTTTCTGACATGTGTACCAATGTCGTGAAAGATTGTCTGAAATGTTTGTAATACACACGTGCATGACAGTTTATTTACAGACTCTGAACGTGAAAGACACTCTCAGGTCATGTAATTTGTTCAACAAGCTGGAAGAATTTGCTTCATATAGATCTTTTTATCTTTGGAGTTTATATTCTCGGTTTTTCTTTACTCCAATGACGGTTTCGAAATAACGAGGACATTCTGTGGTGATCGGTAGTTCTCACATCAAAATAGTCGAAGTTTTTTTTCCCTGATTTTACACAGGGTGGGCATGTCTCTGCTGATCATTTGTGATCGGTGGCAATACACTTCGCTGCCCGCACTCGAGGCGGTCAGTGGAGCAACTGGCCATTTGAAGGAGCATGTGTCCCACCCGTAGGTGGAGGGAGGGAGGAAGGGGACCTCGATTTTTGGCAGTTCGTGGACACCTATCGAGGAGAACACATATTCAACTACTGCCTCCTCTGCAGTCCTTTAGGATGACTATTTTCCCCAGTACATGTGCTGCATTATGACCTGTTCATTACGAGTGCTGGTTTTTTCACAACAATTTCAGAATGTAATTAGAACTATGACACACTTTTTTTCCATCAGTTGTGGTAGCACGTATTGGCTTCAATTTCCTGGGCTGCAGGATGATTTTTGAGCAAACATCTGTAGCGAACTCTGACATCAAACAGCGATAGATGCTGTATGCTTACAGGTAACACATTTTTAAACTCCTCTCTGTTGAACACCAGCATCTGATCAGTTGAACGTATTTCCCACCAAAAAGAATAAAGATAGTGCAGCCGTCAGCAGATGGCGATGGCTGAACTGGCAGTGTCCAACTCGTAACCGGGCCAAAACTACCTCCTCCCACCGAGAAGGGCGTGAGGAGGACGTCCAAGCCGGGGGAAGAGGTTTCAAGGCCCGAAGCTTGTTGTCTGTAAGTGCAGCCCAATCGGCATGCCACAGTGATAAAATGCACCGACAAATGACCCTGCTACAATCTGACGAAGGGACACAACCAGAAGCTGTCCGAGGCTGGAGGACGGCAGCCTTGGCTGCGGCATCTGCAGCTTCGTTCCCAGGGATACCGACATGGCCAGGAACCCACATAAAGCTAACCGGAGAACCGACGTCCACCAGCTGCTGAAGAGAGCGTTGGATCCGGTGCACGAAAGGGTGAACCGGGTATGGATCACTGAGGCTCTGGATGGCGCTCAGGGAATCGGAGCAGATGACATAAGCACAATGTCGGTGGCGGCAGATGTAAAGAACAGCCTGGTAGAGGGCAAAGAGCTCAGCTGTGAAGACCGAACAATGGCCATGGAGCCGGTATTTGAAACTTTGTGCCCCGACAATAAAAGAACACCCGACCCCGTCATTGGTCTTTGAGCTATCTGTATAAATGAAGGTCCTATTGATGAACTTTGAACGAAGTTCAACAAAACGGGAGTGGTAGACCGAACCGGGGGTAACCTCTTTTGGGAGCGAGCTGAGGTCAAGGTGAACGCGGACCTGAGCCTGGAGCCAAGGTGGCGTGTGGCTCTCGCCCACCCGAAAGGTTGCAGGGAGTGAAAAATTAAGGTGTTGAAGGAGGCGACGAAAGCGAACTCCAAGGGGTAACAGGGCAGAGACATACAACCCCTATTGACGGTCGAGAGAGTCGTCAAAAAAGGAACGATAAGACGGGTGGTCGGACATTGCCAGTAGCCGACAGGCATACCGACAAAGCAGTATATCGCGCCGGTAGGTGAGTGGCAATTCACTAGCGTCAGCATGAAGACTCTCGACGGGACTAGTATAAAACGCTCTGATCGCAAGTCGTAAACCCCGATGTTGTATGGAGTTGAGGCGGCGAAAGATGGAGGGCCGTGCAGAGGAGTATACGAAGCTCCCATAATCCAGCTTGGAGCGGACGATCGACCGATATAGGTGAAGTAGGATGGTTCGATCCGCTCCCCACGACATACCACTGAGAACACGGAGGACATTTAGAGAACGGGTACAACGGGCAGCCAAATATGACACATGTGGAGACCGGCTAAGTTTCCTGTCAAATGTAAGACCTAAAAATTTTGTTGTCTCCACGAATGGGAGAGCAATGGGACCGAGTCGTAAGGACGGTGGGAGAAACTCTTTGTAGTGCCAGAAGTTAATACAGACCGTCTTCTCGGCAGAAAAACGGAAGCCATTGGCGACACTCCAGGAGTAAAGACGGTCAAGAGAACGCTGAAGACAGCGCTCCAGGAAACATGTACGCTGCATGCTGCAATAGATGGTAAAATCGTCCACGAAAAGGGAGCCTGATACATCAGCTGCGAGGCAATCCATTATTGGATTGATCGCTATGGCAAAGAGAGCGACGCTCAAAACTGAGCCCTGTGGCACCCCATTCTCCTGGCGAAAGGTGTCTGACAGGACAGAACCCACACATACCCTGAAATGTCGATCCATTAAAAAGGAACAAATAAAAAGAGGGAGGCAACCGCGAAGGCCCCATGTATGCATGGTGCGGGGAAAGCCCGCCCTCCAACAGGTGTCGTAAGCCTTCTCCAAATCAAAGAACACAGCCGCGGTCGGGCGCTTCCGCAAGAAGTTATTCATAATGAAGGTCGACAAGGTAACCAGATGGTCAACAGCAGAGCTGCGCCTACGAAATCCACATTGTACATTGGTAAGTAGGCGTCGAGACTCGAGCAGCCAAACCAAACGAGAGTTAACCATTTGCTCCATCACTTTACAGACACAGCTGGTAAGTGAGATGGGTCGATAACTGGAAGGCAAGTGCTTGTGCTTCCCCGGCTTAGGAATCGGGACAACAATAGACTCGCACCAGCATGCGGGAACATGTCCCTCAATCCAGATGCGATTGTAAGTACGACGAAGAAAACCTTTACCCGCAGGAGAAAGGTTCTTCAGCATCTGAATATGAATAGAATCAGACCCTGGAGCAGAGGACCGTGGCCGGCCAAGTGCGTTTTCGAGTTCCTGCATGGTGAATGGGGCATTATAACTTTCACGATTCGGGGAGCGGAAGTTAGGTGGCCTAGCCTCCTCTGCCTGTTTGCGGGGGAGGAAGGCAGGGTGGTAATGAGTGGAGCTCAAAACCTCTGCGAAAAAGTGGCCGAAGGCATTGGAGACATCCTCAGGGGCCACAAGGACGTCATTCGCGATCGTCAAGCCAGAAACTGGTGAGTGGACCTTAGTGCCAGATAGCCAGCGCAGGCAACCCCAAACAACAGAAGAAGGAGTAAAACAGTTGAAGGTGCTTGTGAAAGCAGCCCAGCTGGCTTTCTTGCTTTCGTTAATAATACGATGACACTGTGCACGTAATCGTTTATAATTGATACAAATCGCCACTGTAGGGTGGCGTTGAAAGGTGCGTAAAGCACGTCGACGAGCACGTAAAGCGTCTCTACATGCTGCGGTCCACCAGGGGACCGGTACGCGACGTGGAGAAGAAGTAGGGTGAGGGATGGAATATTCCGCGGCAGTGAGAATGACTTCCGTGAGGTGTGCGACCTGACGATCGCAGCTTGTGAAGGTTTGATCCTGAAAGGTCGCCCTGGAAGAGAAGAGCCTCCAGTCTGCTTTGGAGATGGTCCAACTAGATGAGCACGGAGAGGGGGTATGCTGCAGGAGATGGATAACACACAGGAAGTGATCGCTCGAATATGTATCAGAAAGTGCATACCACTCAAACTGGCGTGCAAGTTGGGTAGTACATATAGAGAGGTCTAAATGGGAATAGGTGTGAGATATGTCCGAAAGAAAAGTAGGGGCGCCAGTATTGAGGCAGACAAGACTGAGCTGGTTGAAAAGGTCTGCTAACAGGGAGCCCCTCGGGCAGGATGCTGGAGAGCCCCAAAGGGGATGGTGGGCATTGAAGTCTCCAGTTAACAAAAATGGTGCAGGTAGCTGAGCAATAATTTGCATCATGTCTGCCCTGGTAACGGCAGACGACGATGGAGTGTAAACGGTACAAATGTAAAATGTAAAAGTGGGGAGAGTAATTCGGATGGCAACTGCCTGCAGGCCGGTGTGCAACGTGATGGGATCGTAGTAAACATCATCCCGGACCAGCAACATAACCCCTCCATGAGCCGGGATACCTACCACAGGGGGTAGGTCAAAACGCACAGAGGTGTAGTGTGCCAAGGCAATTTGATCGCATGGGCGTAGCTTCGTTTCCTGGAGAGCTACGACGAGTGGACGGTGCAAGCGGAGCAGCAACTTCAAGTCCTCTCGGTTGGAGCGAATGCTGCGAATATTCCAGTGAATAAGTGCCATCGTAAGAAGAAAAGGAAGATGAAAGAAGGGGTCACCTTGAAGGCCACTGAGGGCCTGGCTTCGAGCGAGCACTGCCGCCGCTATCAATAGGCGGACAGTCATCGTCCATTGGTTCTACAGGTTCATCGGTCATCTTGGTAAAATGGCCGGGAGGGGGAGCTTCCTCCGCCGGTGAACGGCAAGATGTTCGGCTACCAGCGGTGCGGCCAGGCGAAATGGATGACGTCCTGGGGCAGCAACCACTGGGTGGTGCAGGAGAAGAAATGCGCCGTGGCGGAGAAGGAGAACTGTGCTTCCTACGAGCCTTCTTGGAAGGTCGTTTGGTGGAAGTACCGGTCGATGGCTGGGAGGTCAACGTATGTAGGAAGTCTGGACGGGACGGTTCCTTCTTGAAGGCCCGTGCATCTGACTTCTGGGTCTTCGTCTTAGCAGAAGCTGATGAAGGGGCTGGTGTCTGTGGGGTGATGGGAGGAAGAGGAGACGTCGACCGCGCGATCTTAGCACTGGCCGAACGGACGACCGTGGTGCTGAAGGTCAGATCGCATGTCTGGGTGGCCACCTCCCTGGTAGTCCGAGGAGAGGTGAGGACAGTACTGTATTTCCCCGCTGGGAGCAGCGTGGGCTTCCTACTAGCTAATAGCTTGCGAGCAGCCGAGGTGGACACTTTCTCTTTGACCCGAATTTCTTGGATACAGCGTTCTTCCTTATAGATGGGACAGTCGTGGGAGGATGCTGCATGGTCACCCTGACAGTTCACACAACGAGGAGACGGAGGTGGACAGTCACCCTCATGGGCATCCCTGCCACAAGTGACACATTTAGCCGCATTGGAACAAGACTGTCGAGTGTGACGGAAACGCTGACACTGGTAGCAGCGCGTAGGTGTCGGGACATAGGGGCGAACATAAATAACCTCGTAGCCCGCTTTGATGCGCGATGGCAGCTTAACACTATCAAAGGTCAAGAAAAGTGTCCGGGTCGGTACAAGGTCATTGTTGACCTTTTTCATGACCCTATGGACAGCAGTCATGGCCTGCTCAGTGAGGAAAGACTGAATCTCCTCGTCAGTCAATCCATCGAGGGATCTGGTATAGACCACACCACGAGACGAATTCAAAGTTTGGTGAGCCTCCACCCGGACAGGGAACGTGTACATGAGTGTGGCTCGAAGCAGTTTCTGTGCCTGAAAGGTGCTCTCAGTTTCTAGTAACAAGGTACCATTACGCAACCTCATACAAGACTTAACAGCACCGGCTATGGCATCTACGCCCTTCTGGATAACGAAAGGGTTGACAGAGGAAAAATCCTTTCCGTCCTCAGATTGAGAAGTGACGAGGAACTGTGGGGTAGGCGGTAGTACTTTTGTCACTGGGGGCTGGTCATGTTTCCGTTTGTGGGCAGAAGTCGAGAGAGAAGAAGAGAAATCCATTGCAGAGGAATCCCCCATGATTGCCAGCGTCTCCGATGGCGCGCTCCTTCCTTATGGGGACCCTCTCAGAGGGCACTCCCGCCTTAGGTGAATGTTTACACCTCAGGTCACACCTCCCGAGAAACAGACGGAGGGACCAATCGGCATGGTCAGAAGGTATCAGCTCAGGCAATCACCCCTCCCTGGGCCTGGCCTTTACCAGGGGGTACGTGCGTGCCTTACTTGTCTACCCAGGGCGGGGAATTACGCGTTACCCTGTCACTGGCTACGCGTGCGAACGCGTGGGTCGGCCTTCAGGCGCGCATAGGGAGGAAGGAAGAAGAGGAAAAGGAAGAGAGAGAGGACAGACTGACTCAAACGCCGGAAGCGGAGACCAGAGAAGGCAAGGAGAAGAAGGTAAGGAGAAGAAGGCAAGGAAAAGAAGGCAAGGTAAAGAAGGCAAGGTAAAGAAGGCAAGGAAAAGAAGGCAAGGAGAGAAGGCAAGGAGAAGAAGGCAAGGGAAAGAGTAAGGAAGACAGTGAGATGGAGAAGAACAAAGAAAGGAACCAACCAAAGAAGGAAGAAACGAGAAGTGAGAAACCAAAAAGACCACAAATATAGGTCGTGGGACCGTCCGTCTCCGGACGCAGGCACTAACTACCCCCTTGAGGGGGATGGGCTCCTTTTAGTCGCCTCTTACGACAGGCAGGAAGACCTCGGGCCTATTCTAACCCCCGGACCCGCAGGGGGGGGGGGGGGGGGGGAGTTTGTGTGTGCCTGTCGCTAGTTTCGAGTGGTATTGCCAAATTTTTTCCCAGCAGGATAACACCAGTTGTATGGTATCATTAGTTTTTGTAGTGTATTGTGCTTTCATGCTGTCCTTGTGTAGTGCTATGGACATAGTTGTGTAATTAGGTCGGTCTTTATGATTAATTACGTCCTTAGGATCAATCTTTGCATCAGTTTACCGGCCAAAATAAATAAAATACACTAACCTAACCTCCCTCTTCCACATCTGGACAGTTTCCATGTGTTAGAGGGAGCACTTGGGCTTTCCATCCAAGAGCATCAAGATTCCAGTCCTGGAAAGGGCACAGCCATTTTTAATTTCCTGTCAATTCCAAGTGCCTCTGGAGGTTTAATTGTGTTAGGCGGTACACTTGGGCTTTCCACCCAGGAGGACCAGGGTTTGAGTCCCAATTTCCGGGTGGGGCTGGGGTGGGATGTCAGCACAGTCCAGGGACAAAGAAATTCGCCATAATTCGAAATTCCCGCCATAATTCGAAATTCCTGCCAATAGGGGGAGGAGTGGGCTGGGGAACATGTGCAGCTTAGAAAACACACGACACCAGAAGTGGGCGGAGGTGGCCGTGGTCAGCGTTGGGAGTGGGGGTGATTAATTGATCAATTTAATTTGCATATCTATTTGATATCAGAATTGCGCTGATGCCGGCAACTCTCTACTACTTACACTAGCAGAATGTCTCCAACAATGTCCTCGATCCATATGCAATAGCGCAGCGGCCATCTGATAGTGAGGCATTTCTTGAAGACAGTGTTAGTGTCTCAGAGACATGTCGGCAGAGAACATGTCGTATGCAATGGTGAAGAAATTTCTGTGACCCATCGTCAATGTGAGGGTGCATGGGTTACAGTAAACTGACAGCGGTGCATCCATTACAGGTTACTGGACACCCAGGAGAGGTTCCATGCAGCAACTGTAGCCAAACCCCAGAGACAGTATCATAGATGTGCACTAGCAGAATATCTCCCACAATGTTTGCAAGGAATATGCAACAGTGCAGCACCTGTTTAAAAGGAGGTTCAATTTCTGAGAGGAGTATTAGTGTCTTGGAGAAGTGTCAGCAGAGCATGTCAATGTGATGGGTGTGGGTTACAGTAATGGGGAGCAGTGCATTGGTTTCCATTGTGAATGGGGTTCCTAACTTTCAGTTCTAGGTAATTTTCAGAGAAGGCATTTAGTAAAATTTCACTTGATGTCCACCACTAACAAAGTTGTCATTTTTCGAATTAATTGTTGTATGATTCAAGTCTCCACAGATGATTACAGTATGATTGGGGAACTTAGAACTGAAATTTTTCCTGAAGTTTCCGGTTACATCAGGAGATGAGTCTTGTGGGCAATAGTGGGACCCAAATATCATTTTATGCCCACCCTTGATACTGAGCATTGCCCAAACAATCTCACATGTAACTTCAGTTTCTGTCTCTGTGGATTTAAGTTTGTTGTCTACTGCCACAAATAAACCACCAGGATTCTGTGGATACTGCTCCAAGGAGTGCCATACCATTGGCCGAGTTGCTTGATACTGAGGACGGTACTCTTGGTCACTGCTGCCAACAGTGCTGTGGTCGTACCTCTTCAGGTATGCAGGGTCGGCTAGTATGGGGCTTATCTGTAATGAATCCCTTTTCATAAAAATTTCTGATCGATTCCCTGACAGCAGTTTCCATATGAGTTCTCTGCCTTGGTGTCACTGGTTGAAGTCCCTGGTAGCAGGACGATTTTGATCCTCTGTTCTTTGGTCAGAAGTATGTTGTCACTCACCTGCACAAATTGCTGACACTGATGGGGCGATATCTGGAAGAAGTGTTTTCTTTTGCTCAAGTTGTTTCTTTGCTGTATGTGTCCAAGGTCCACTGGTAAATGTGCTGTATAAATGGAAGATCAAATGTTTAATGTCACCTTGCCATAATCTTTTTTTAGACTGTGGTTGCTAAAAATATCTGTTTGAT
Source organism: Schistocerca serialis cubense (assembly GCF_023864345.2). NCBI lineage: Eukaryota > Metazoa > Arthropoda > Insecta > Orthoptera > Acrididae > Schistocerca > Schistocerca serialis. The sequence goes on along the minus strand of NC_064644.1, from coordinate 598,004,928 downwards.
GGAAAAGCTTTGGTAATTTATTTCAGTGTCTGATATATCACAAATAACAAAATATTTCAAAAATATTTACACCACAGTTCATGGCTGTATGTGCACATCCGTGTGTGACAGTTTGGCATTAAAACAACATACACTTGCTAATATAAGTCCAGTAACCTCCAAAGTGTCCACACCACATTGCACCTTGTGTCTATGACCTACAGCACATGCTGTTCTCATTTTGGCAAGCACAAAATTCTTATTTTACTGTCAGTTTTGTGATAAATAGCTACAATAAATGGGACAAACAACATGTAGTAATGGTGATGCATTATTTGGTCATGCTCCATACATGGTGATTTGTAGACCACCAACAAAATTAAATTTACCTGAAAATATTAGGGTGATGCATAATTTTGTACCATTTTTGCTTGGCCTGTGGCTTGTTTTAAGTTATTTATTAACCATTATTTTATATCTATACACTTACAGCAACCAAATGAGAGTGCAGCGTGTTTATCAGCTGTTATATTTTATCCCCCACCTAAACAATGGATCTGGATCTTGCTGGGTTGGGGTGGCTTGCATGCCTCAACAACACAGATACCTGTACAACACGTGCACCCACTTCCGAATGGTGACTGTGGACAGGTCAGACTAACCTGTGACACCTGAAGGGCAGCAGTTTTTTGGGTAGGTGCAACCAACAGGCTGCATGATTAGCTGAATTAACCTTGTAGCATTTAGCCAACACTACCTAGATATGTTGATACTGCAAATTCCTATAAGCAAGGGGAAACTACAGTTGCTATTTCTCCCTAAGTTATGCAGCTCAACAGTATGGCCTAATGTCAGTGGTGTACTCTTCAGTAAAATATTCAGTCCTTCAGCCGGATCTTGAGGCAGGAACTATTCAGGAAGAGGATGTCATCATGAGAAACAAACATGGCTCTCTGTTGCTGGACTATGGAATGTCAGATCCCTCAATCATATAGGTAGGTTATAGAATTTGAAAAGGAAGGTGTATATGTTAAAGTCAGATGTAGTAGGAAGTAGCGAAGTGTGGTGGCAAAAAGAACAGAATGTCTGGTCAGTGAATGAATGATTATAAATACTAAATCAAACAGGGGTAACGCAAGAGTAGGACTAACAATGAACAAGAAAATAGGAATGTGAATAAGCTAATATGAACAGCTCAGCGAACACATGATCATAGCCAAGACAGATACAAAGCCAATACTCACCACAGTAGTGTAGGTTCACATGCCAATTAGTCTTGCAGATGATGAAGAGATTGTAAAAATGTGTGACGAGATAGAATAAATTATGCATATTGTTAAACCAGATGAAAATTTGTAATGAGGGACTAATTTTAAAGTAAGAAAAGGAAGCATTAGGCAACAATCAACTGAAATAGGAAAAGAAAATAATAGAAGACCTATGGGTAGCTTTGATGGGCGAAGTAGTGAAAGCTGCAGAGGATAAAATAAGCAAGAAGCCAAGGATCAAAAGAAATCTTGGGATGACACAGGAAATATTAAATTTAATTAACAGAGGTAGAAAAAAATGAAGTAGGCAAAAGAGGAGGGGGGGCAGGAATTCTGCGTGGGGTCACTTGCCTTGCAACAGCCCAGATGGAGGAGGAGGGTTGGACATTGGGGTGACAACCCAGTCCCGTAAAACATTGTTTGTTACAAAATAAAAACTTGCCTAAGATATGGATGGATATAATGAAAGATGAAAAGTGCAAAACAAAAATGGTCTACGATTTGGAAATTTTAATTTTGGATCCTGGAATGTTCAAAGCCTATACAGTACAGAAACCATACAGACTATGGTCTCAGAAATTAAGTGATATAAACTGGATTTGGTGACAGTACAAGAGACGAGATGGCTCAGTGAGGATACTCACAAAGAACAGGGGTGTGTATTATTTTATGGGGAATATGTGGATAAACATGAATTCAGCTTCGGTTCTTGTAACTCATGACAAAGTAGTAAATTTAGTTAAAAAATTCAGTTTTTAACAAAGAAATATTGTACATAGTAATTGGAAACCAAGTGTCAGACATCACATTTGTCAGTGTTAATGTTCCGACAGGGTATAAAACAGATGAGGGAAAGGAAGAGTTATGTGATCAATTAGAATAAACAGTTGAGAGCACACCAAGTAGAAAATCAGGATAGTTCTGGAAGATTTTAATGGAAAAGCAGGAAAACAAGAATTCTACATACCATCTATAGGAACACACAGTTTGCATTTTGAGACCAGTGAGAACAGTCAGACGATGATCAACTTAGCTGTTTCAAAGAACCTGAGAGTAAGTTCAACTTACTTCGAACACAATAGAATACGTACGGGAACATGCTGCCCACCGAATGGAAGAACTACCAACCAAATAGATCACATCTTGGCGGAGCAGTGTTATGGCCATAGAGTCATGGACATTATGTTGTACAGATGAGCCGACTGTGCATCAGACCAGTTCCTTGTTGCATGTAGACTTAACTGATGTTCACCTACATGCATTAGAAGAAGGAGACACTAGAACCTGCTTTGAGCTTTGAATGCTGGGGAACTCTGAGAAAGTGCAACTAAAGAACAATAGGCTATAGAAGTAAAAAAAAAAAATCATTTTAAGGTCCTAGAAACCCTGGAAGCAAAAGAGAACATGGAGGAACAGTGGAAAGAAATAAAGTCCATGGTACTACGTGTAGCAGAGGATACAGTGGGGAGAAAGAAAAGAAAATGGTTCAACAAGACATGTCAATTGCAGTAAAGAAAAGGAAGATGAGGGAGAAATGAGCAGCTGATTTGGAGAATGAGCAGAAAAGACAACATTTTATCAACATCAGTAGGGAGACTAAGCGAATTCTGAGAACAGAGAAGAGGATATATCTAACCAGCTTGTTAGAACAAGCTGAGGTAGAAAGCAACACCAACAATTCAAGACAATTTTTCCAGTGCATCAAAAATAAGACATGGATTTCAGAACCCAACCTTTTTCATTAGAGATTAGAACAGCAGCCTGGTAAATATCAAGGAAAATAGAGTTGTAGAAAGTTTGAGAGAATATTTCTCAGGACTGTTGAATCACCCAGACCCCGATGAGATACTACCTGCAGACACCACAGAGTAAAAGAAAGATGAAGAAGAATGGGAAGTGATTGAGGATGTTAAGACTGCAACCAAAAGACTCAGAAACAATAAAGTCCCAAGGGAAAACAGAATAGCAGGAGAATAAATCAAAGATGAAGGTACATTTAGATATGTATAACCTCTTCAACCCCAAGGTATTATATATGATATCTCCAGGTTTTATTTATTTATTTTTTTCCTCAGATGCAGATGCAGCTGAACCTTTTCTGGCCTGTGGTATCATGTACGATACTCATTGCACTTGCTGCAGCTCACTTGTTCATCCTTCTGCCAAGAACCAAAAGGTGGCAGCATTATTTGCAAAATTCTGATTCTGTAAATTTACATTGTGTTTCAATGAAATAAAGGTAAAGACATATCTTTTTCTAATTATAAGTGTTTTCACATGCTTTAATAACTTATTAAAGCTGTGCACACTTCTTCAGTTGTCAGTTAACTTTAAGTTAATGTTATAATGGATTTATACGATTTACACTTTTGGATACCATAAATGATACCTCAATTACCAGACTTGGCTGCCATATTCAGAAGAACAGGGCAAACTGCTAGGCAGAAGGCTGCTGATACCTTACCTACTTTCAGTGCAAAGTGTTTCTTTGCTTCACTACTGACGGGCATTGCTTCACTCATTCCACCAGAAATAAAATTAAATTAGGGAAAGTAATGTTAACTTAATACTAACCCATGTGTTAATACCAGGAAAAGCAAAAATGCTTTTAAAAATTTTGCTATGGTAATTTTAAGTACTTTTATTTGTTGAAAGTTTTGATACCAAGTGTGTGTTTTGACCAATCCTGAAAGATACAGCAAGTGCGAGGAATATATGTAATGTGTATGACTTTTTTAAAAAAATAAAGCAGCATGAAGTTGCAAAGTTGTGTGTATACTTGTCCTGCTCAAGTCCTGAGGTAGCATATATGATACCATCTATAAAACTTTCGTTAGGGTTTGAAAAAATTTTCTGAGCATCATTCACTGTTAATAGGCATTAACACAAAGCAATTAACATAGTAGTAGCCCACTTGTACTTTTAATTTATGCTCGGGACTGAAGTGGATAAAGTGATCCAGGTGATATGGAAGAATGAGACACTGCCAGAAGAATGAATCACAATCAGACATAACATTCCTGATATACAAGAAGAGAAGCAAAATGGAAAGTGTTGTGGCGTAACAAGACTGTTACGCCACACTGAAGTAGCCGAAAGGCACGCGTTATTTTAAGTCGGCTAAATAGAGGTCTGAAACAGGATACTTATTAATGTTATAAAGAAAAGTATGCAGCTCCTCGAATACTTAACTTTTATATAGTTCTTTGGTACATCGATCTTGATAATACAAATAAGACTATCTTCAGATACGGTTAATGGCGCCTTGCTAGGTCGTAGCCATGGACTTAGCTGAAGGCTATTCTAACTGTCTCTCGGCAAATGAGAGAAAGGCTCATCAGTGTAGTCGCTAGCAAAGTCGTCGTACAACTGGGGCGAGTGCTATTCCGTAACTCGAGACCTGCCTTGTGGTGGCGCTCGGTCTGCGATCACACAGTGGCGACACGCGGGTCCGACATGTACTAAATGGACCGCGGCCGATTTAAGCTACCACCTAGCAAGCGTGGTGTCTGGCGGTGACACCACAGAAAGTGTCAACTACAGAGGCATCAGGTTATTGAATGTAACCTACAAAGTACTATCTATTATTATCCTCAGAAAATCGCAACCATTCATGGAGAACAACATACAGAAATACGAAGGTGTCCAAAACATTCAGCAGGATCATATTTTGACTCTAAGTCAGTTGTTTTCAAAACACTAGGAATATGATAAGGATATCTACAGTCTATTTGTCAATTTCCAAAGTGCATATGACATCATTCACAGAAATAGCCTATACCATGCACTACATCACTTCAGAATCCATGAGAAGCTAATGAGAATGGTGCAGACTTGTATGGATGGGTCAAGGGCTGCAGTGCGTTTCCGAGGGGTCACATCAAAAATGTTCAAGATTGAGGGAAGTCTTAGATACGGAGATGGTCTGTTATATATTCTGTTCATGTCATCTTAAAGAAAGTAATAAGAGAATGTAGCAACATGAATGGGCTGCAGTACAGATGGACAGTAATACGAGTTGTATCACACGTGCAGATGAGATTGTACTACTAAGTGAATCAAACTGCAAGTTGAAAGAAATGTACTAGAAAATGGACAACTATGTACAGAGAGTAGGGCTGAAAGTGAATCAAAATAAAATGAAGTTCATGCAATTAGGAAGAATACAAGAGCAGGAAGAATTTATTGAGACAGAGGTGGTGTGAGGTTCACGAAAGTTCATTAGTTCAAATACTCAAATTCTGATTTATCAGTGACAACAGCATAGAAATGGACATTGAGGAAAGAGTAGCAGTGGGAATGAAATGCATGTATTTCTTCAGGGGGATGCTCAGCCCAAAATCAATATCAGCAAATACTAAGATGAGAATATATTACACAGCAGTCATGTGTGTCTCAGAATCCTGGAGTATGACTAGACGAGAAATGGAAAAGCTATTAATATTTGAAATAAGAATAATACAACAACCAATGGTCCTACAGAAGCTGAGGAGGAAAAGAATCCAATGGGTGGGCCATATAGCCCATATATCTGCAGAAAGAAAGATGAAGAAAGCACGGGAAGCGAAACCAAATACCACACATCCCATCGACGAACGAGGTAGTGTTGGATGGATGACCTGACGAGGGACAGGCAGTACTGGAGATTGAAGACATCCGGAGGAAACGCACAAAACAGAAAGAAATGTAGGCAGTTTGTGTAAGCAGTGCATGGTCTGGAGGGACTGTGTGATCACTGGATATGTATGTATGTAGGCTAAAGAGGATAAATATGCCTAAAAAATGAGATTAAGAGGAAGTGCAAAACGGCAAAGCTGGAATGGCTAGATGAGAAATGCATGGTTGTGGAAGCATCATAACTAGGGGAAATATAGATGCTGCCAGTAGAAAAATTACAGAGACCTTTGGAAAAAAGATAAGCAGCCATAGGAATATAAAGAGCTCAGTAGACAAGCTAGTACGAAGTAAAATCAAAACGTTGCAACCACTACCCACTGTGAGATTGAATGGTGGCCTTGAGGGCACATGACGTATTAAGCATAGTGTATATAAGCAGAATAGAGACAAATGAGGAATAATTCTAGGCAGGATTCAGGCTACAAGTTTGGAAATCCACTGAGCAGTATCCACAGAATCCTGGTGGTGTATTTGTGGCAGTAGACAACAAACTTAAATCCACAGAGACAGAAACTGAAGTTACATGTGAGATTGTTTGGGCAATGCTCAGTATCAGGGGTGGGCATAAAATGATATTTGGATCCCACTATTGCCCACAAGACTCATCTCCTGATGTAACCGGAAACTCCATGGAAAATTTCAGTTCTAATTTCCCCAATGATACAGTAATCATCTGTGAAAACTTGAATCATACAACAATTAATTGGAAAAATGACAACTTTGTTAGTGATGGACATGATAAGACAGCAAGTGAAATTTTACTAAATGCCTTCTCTGAAAACTACCTAGAACAGATAGTTAAGAACCCCATTCACGATGGAAATATATTTGATCTAGTGACAACAAACAGATCTGACCTCTCTTAGGATGTCCACATTGGAATTGGTATCAGTTGTGGCAACAATGATTACCAAAGTACAAAGGACAACTAAAACAAGCAGAAAGATATACATATTCAGTAAACTAGATGCAAAATCAGTAGTGTCATATCTCAATGAGAAACTGGAAACTTTCAGCATGAGCTGGGAGCATGTAGAGGAACTCTGGATCAAGTTTGAAAGAATAATTGACCATGCACTGAATAGAAACGTACGCAGTAGAACAGTTCATAATGGGGGAGAACCTCCGTGGTATAGTGTCACTGAACAGAGACTTCTAAAGAAACAGAGATTACTGCATAATAAGTGTATAACAAAGTGTAGGGCTATAGAAAGAGAAATGCTGAAAGAAACACGTTTGACTGTCAAGAGGGCAACGCGTGATGTCTTCAATGACTATCATAGCAGAATACTGTCAAATGAAATTTCACAAAATTCAAAGAAATTCTGATGACTGTATGGAAAGGCTGTAATATCACCAAAGTTAGTGTCCAGTCCATAGTGAATTGGACAGGAACTGAAATTGAGGGTAGCACAGCACAAGCTGAAATGTTTAACTCCATTCTCAAATGTTCTTTTACAAAGGAAAACTAGGAGAATTGCTCCAATTTAATCCTCATACCACTGAAAACATGAATGAAAGAAGTATTGGTGCCAGTGGTATTGAGAAGCAGTTGAAATTGTTAAAACTGAACAAAGCTCAAGGCCCCGATGTAATCCCTGTCAGATTCTATAATGAATTTACAGCTCAGTTAGCCCCTCTCCTAACTATAATCTATTGTAGACCCATAGAACAAAAAACCGTGCCCAGTACTTGGAAAAAAGCACAGGTCATTCCTGTCTACAAGAAGAGTAGTAGAATTCATCCACGAAACTACCATCCAATGTCCTTGACATCAATGTGTTGTAGAATCTTAGACCATATTCTGAGCTCACCCATAATGAGGTATTTTGAAAAGAATGACCTCCTCAATGCCAACCAGCATGGTTTTCGAAAACATCGATCATGTAAACCCAACTCGCACTTTTCTCACATGACATACTGAAAGCTTTTGATCAAGGCAACCAGGATAGTGCAAGGTTTCTTGTTTGCCAAAAAGCATTTGACTCGGTACCGCACCTAGGCTTATTGCCAAAAGTACGATCATATGGGGTATCAAGTGAAATTTGTGACTGAATTAAGGACCTTTTGGTCAGGAGGACACAGCATGTTATCTTGGATGGATAGTCATTGTCAAATGTAGAAGTAAGTTCAGGTGTGCCCCAGGGAAGTGTGTTGGGAATCTTGCTGTTCATGTAGTATATTAACGAACTTGCAGACAATATTAATAGTACAATCAGGCTTCTTGCAGATGATGCATTTATCTATAATGAAGTACTATCTGAGAGAAGCTCCGTAAATATTCAGTGAGTTCCTGATAAGATTTCAACATGATGCACAGATTGGAAACATGCTCTAAATGTTCAGAAATGTAAATTTGTGCACTTCATCAAAAGAAAAAATGTAATACCCTATGACTATAATATGAATGAGTTGCTGCTGGAATTGGCCAACTCAAAGAAGTACCTGTCTATAATACTTCATTGGGATATGAAATGGAATGAGCTCATAGATTCAGTCATGGGTAAAGCAGGTGGTACACTTCGGTTTATTGGTAGATTACTAGGGAAGTGCAATTAGTCTACAAAAGTGATTGCTTACAAATCACTCGTGTGACTCACCCTAGAATATTGCTCAAGTGTGTGGGACCCATACCAGATAGGACGAATAGGGAATATTGAACACATATAGAGAAGAGCAGCACAAATGGTCACAGGCTTGTTTAACCTGTGGGAGAGTGTCACAGAGATACTGAAGACTCTTGAATAGAGGTGTCAACTATCCTGAGAAAGTCTAATAACAATTTCAAGAACCGGCTTTAAATGGTTACTCTATGTATTGTTCACACATTGATTGTGAGGACAAGATTAGAATAATTACTACATGCGCAGAGCCATTCAAACAGTCATTTTTCCCATGCTTCGTATGTGAATGGAACAGGAAGAAAACCTGATAACTGGTGCAATGGGATGTACCCTTTGCCATGCCCATCATGGTGGTTTGAAGAGTATAGATGCAAACGTAGATGACACGTGGCTCTCACAGGTCACCCAAAAAGTTTCCTCCATCCCCTCTGCTTATGTCCATAGCCACCCTAGTCCCTGCCTCTTACCATTTTTGTGTTATTTAACCTGGTGCCAACTTTTTGGTCACACTTTTGTACATAAATGAGGTGGTAATTTTATTAAATCATTATTAGAGTAATGGAGCAATCAAGTATTTGTGTATAGCAATACTAAAAGGTTGCAGGGAGAGCAAATACCACTAGTTGTGTAGAGATGATGAAAGATTGCAATCAGAGAGTTCCGCTACAGTGAAGTGAAAAAGATAGGAGAAAATAGACATAACCAAAGTATAAGCAGTAAGCTATTCATTGTTTCTGGTTCAGCAGAGGAGCAATGGACAGATGTTTGCATAGTAAACATCGCTTAAATGCTGTAGTGACAACCACAAAACTAGCAAACCTTCATCACCGCTAATCAATTTGTTTGACCACTGTTTGACTACATGCACTGGTTCTTAATCAGAAGGTGTCATTAAAATGAGAGCACACATATTTGTAACTGATAGGCAATCTCACAAATACCTGTTATTGGAGTTCTCCTACCACAACACTAAAGTGCTTACTTTCTGCTACTATAATAGCCCCAAAAGACCACTAGCATACATCTACAGTGCTTAAGCGAAATGTCTGCTGTAGAGTACCTGTCAGACATGGACACTTCCTTGTTTCACTTTACCTAGCAGTGAAATGGTTGCTATTACCTGAAAAGTGCACTAGAAAGTGAGTTTATGAATGCCTCAGCAGATGCCAATATAAAAAATATAACAAAGTAATGTGATGGAATGAGAGGCAAAAAATGAAATGAAAGATTTAACAAGGTTCACAATTGGTTTGGAAATGACGTCCTCTCCATTATGATGAAATGACTTTGTGCCCCACAGAGGACTTATGGGGGCAAAAACAGAGGTATTAATAACTGGAGGTGTCGTGGTCTTACAAAGCTTTTGCACTGGAGGTTGAAAGGAATTCTATAGATCATATTTATGAACCTTAAATCATAAGTGTCAAGTCAGGTTTCATAAAGCAAAAGTACTGGCTCATGCCATTGTAAATGGAAAAGCCCATATTCTGCTGCTGAACTCTGCAGTTTTGCACCTACAGAGTTGCTACACTTATGATGAAGCAACATTTCTTAGTAGGGCTATGACAACATGCAGTTAGATAATACTGATCTAATAGAGAGCGTCATGACGGATACAGAGACTGGTGAACACAAGGTCATTGTAGCGAGGCTCAAAACCATATCAACCAAAACCACTAAAAATAAACGCATAATATATCTATTTAAAACAGCAGATAAAAAATCGCTTGATGCCTTCCTAAGAGAGTGTCTCTATTCCTTCCAAGCTAATTATGTAGATGTAGACCAGATATGGCTCAAATTCAAAGATACAGTATCGACAGCAATAGACAGATTCATATCGCATAAGTTAATAAGAGACGGGACTGATCCACCATGGTACACAAAACACATCAGAACACTGTCACAGAAGCAAGGAAAAAAGCATGCCAAATTCAGAAGAACGCAAAATCACCAAGACTGACTAAGTTTCACAGAAGCTCGAAATTTAGCGTGGACTTCAATGCAAGATGCTTTTAATAGTTTCCACAATGAAACATTGTCTCAAAATATGGTAGAAAACCCAAAGAGATTCTGGTTGTATGTAAAGTACACCTGTGGCAAAAAACAGTCAATACTGTCACTGCGCGATAGTGATGGAAAATGTTACTGATGATGGTGCCACTAAAGCGGAGTTACTAAATACAGTTTTCCGTAATTCCTTCATAAAAGACGACGAAGTAAATATTCCAGAATTCGAAACCAGATCATCTGGTAGCATGAGTGACATAAAAGTAGATTTCTTAGGTGTTGCAAAACAACTCAAATCACTTAAGAAAGGCAAGTCTTCCAGTCCAGATGGTATACCAATCAGGTTTCTTTCAGAGTATGCAGACACAATTGCGCCTTTCTTAGCAATCATATACAACCGCTCACTTGACGTAAGGTCTGTTCCTAAAGACTGGAAAGTAGCACAGGCCACACCAATATTCAAGAAAAGAAATAGGAGTAATACATTGAATTACAGACCCATATCACTGACCTCAATTTGCAGTAGGATTATGGACCATATACTGTACGTGAACATTATCAATCACCTTGAAGAAAATGACTTATTGATACATAACCAACACGGATTCAGAAAATATCATTCTTGTGCTACACAGCTAGCTCTTTATTCCCATGAAGTAATGAGTGCTGTCGACGAGGGATCTCAGATTGATTCCATATTCCTACATTTCCAGAAGGTATTTGATACCTTTCCTCACAAGCGACTATTAATCAAATTGCATGCGTATATATGTCTCAATTGTGTGACTGGATTCGTGATTTCCTCTCAGAGAGGTCACAGTTCCTAGTGATAGACGGTAAATCATTGAGTAGAACACAAGTGATATCTGGTGTTCTGCAAGGTAGTGTCATAGGCCCTCTGCTGTTCCTGATTTACCGGTACATAAATGATCTACGTGATAATCTGAGCAGCCCCCTTAGATTGTTTGCAGATGATGCTGTAATTTACCATCTAGTAAGATATCAGACAATCAATTCCCATTACAAAATGATCTAGAGACAATTTCTGTATGGTGCGAAAAGTGTGAGGTCATCCACATGGGTACTAAAAGAAATCCCATGAATTTTGGGTATACAATAAATCGCACAAATCTAAGGGCTGTCAATTCAACTAATACATAGCAATTACAATTACGAGCAACTTAAATTGGAAAGACCACATAGATAATATTGTGGGGAAGGCAAAACAAAGACTGTGCTTTGTTGGCAGAGCACTTAGAAGATGTGACAAACCCACTACAGAGACGGCCTACATTACACTTGTCCATCCTCTGCTGGAATACTGCTGCACGGTGTGGGATCCTTACCAGGTAGGATTGACAGAGGACATCGAAAAAGTGCAAAGAAGAGCAGCTTGTTTCGTGTTATATAGGGGTGAGAGTGGTACTGATATGATACGCGAGTTGGTGTGGCAGTCACTGAAACAAATGCGGTTTTCTTTGCAGCTAGATCTATTTACAAAATTTCATTCACCAACTTTCTCTTCCCAATGTGAAAATATTTTGTTGACAACCACCTACGCAGTGAGAAACGATCATAATAATAAAATAAGAGAAATCAGAGCTTGAACGGAAAGATTTAGGTGTCCTTTTTTCCCCACGTGCCATTCGAGAGTGGAATGGTAGAGAAGTAGTATGAAAATGGTTTGATGAACCCTCTGCTAGGCACTTAAGTATGAATTGCAGAGTAACCATGTAGATGTAGATGATGCCCAAAATTAAAGGATTTTGGCAGATTCCTAAATTCATATGATCTGATGCAGACTGTATTTTTTCCAACTAGGATGCAGGGGAACAGTAGCACAGCCACAGACAATATTTTTAGTCATTCTTCATTACTGGATGGGCATTCTATTAGTAAAAGGGTGAATAGCCTTTCAGACTGTGATGCACAAATTTTAACACTAAAAGGTTTTTGTACTCAAACAAATGCCACATATAATTACAAATCATGTAGGAAAGTTAATCCAACCACAATAATGTGTTTTTGAAACCTTCTCAAGGAACAAGACTGGCAGGATGTTTACAGTGCCAACATCATAGATCATAAAGATAATGCTTTCCTTAACACATTTCTCATGCTCTTTGAGAGTTGCTTTCTAGTAGAACTTTCTAAATGGGGTACTAGCAGTAAAAGGCAGCCCAGTTGGCTGCCTAGTGGGACATCATGTAGAACAAAGCGGGAATTATATTAAAATGTTAGAAGTAGTCACCATCAAGCTACAGTAGCCCGTTACAAACAGTAATGTAAGGTGCTTAAAAATGTTATTAGGGAGGCAAAGAGTATGTGGTAAGCAACTAGAATAGCTAATTCACAGGATAAAATTAAACCATATGGTCAGTTGAGAAAGAAGTGTCGGGTCAGCAGCACAAGATCGACGAATAAAGTCATTTTGTAATTAAAAAATTTCTGCTACTGATAAATAAAAAATTAGTTTCTACATGGAATCATATAACTTTCTTGGCAATGCCTTTCCAAGACTGACATCTGAAATACTCCTCTGTGATACATACAAGGGGGAGATTGAGTCAATAATTAAATCACTGAAGACTAAGGACTCTCTTGGTTATGATGGAGTGCCTAGCAGAATTTTAAAGTACTGTGCTGCACATGTTAGCCCTGTATTTACCCACATTTGTAATTTTTCCTTTAGGAATGGTCAGTTTCCTGAACGATTAAAGTACTCAGTAGTAAAGCTGCTTTATAGAAAGGGATAATTTAGATAATTTTAGACCTATCTATGCCACCAGTGTCTGCTAAAGTTATTGAAAAGGCTGTGTATATAAGGGTAATTGATCATTTTATATCACACGATTTGCTATCAAATGTACAGTTCGGCTTTAGAAGTCTTTTATCAACTGAAAATGCTATATTCTCTTTACTCGGTGAGGTACTGGATGGGTTAAACAAAATATTGCGAATGCTAGACATATTTTTTAACTAAGGTGTTTGATTGTGTTGATCACAAAATATTGCACCAGACGTTGGACCATTACGAAATACGGGGAGTGACTCACAACTGTTTCACCTCTTACTTTAGCAACAGACAGCAAAAGGTCATTATTCACAATGTTGAGAATGGCTGTGATGTGGGATCTGAGTGGGTACGCTCAAGTGGGAGGTGCCCCGGGGATCAGTGTTGGGGTCACTCCTGTTTCTTATTTATGCAAATGAAATGCCCTCTAATATTATGGGTAATTCTAAAATATTTCTGCATGCTGATGACACTAGCTTGGTAGTAAAGGATGTTGTGTCCAACATTGGCTCTGTTTCAAATAGTGCAGTTCATGACCTACTTAGGCTTGTAGAAAATAAACTAATGCTAAATCACAGTAATCAGTTTTCACAGTTTCTAACACACAATTCAACAAAATCTGAAATTTTAATTTCACAGAACGGCCATATGATTAGTGAAATTTCCAAGTGTTTAGACAAGTAGTAAACTGTCGTGGAAAGCCCACGTTCAGGATCTTGTTCAAAGACTTAATGCTCCCATTTTTACTATTCAAATGGTCTCCAAAGTGAGTGATCATTCGGCACGAAAATTAGTCTACTTTCCTTATTTCCATTCGCTTATGTTGGATGGTATTATATTTTGGGGTAACCCTTCCCCTTCTAAAAGAATATTTTTGGCTCAGAAACGGGCAGTACGGGCAATAAGTGGTGTGTGTTCACAAACCTCTTGTCAACCCCTGTTCATGAGTCTGGGTATTTTGACATTGGCTTCTCAATACATATATTCCTTACTGTCATTTCTTATTGACAATATTAGCTTATTCCCAAGAATTAGCAGCTTTCACTCAGTTAATACTCAGCAGAAATGTGTTCATTATACTGCTGCATCCATTTTCAATAAGCTACCACTCAAATTCAAAAATCTTAGCAGTCATCCATGCACTTTCAAATCGAAACTGAAGAGTTTCCTCATAGGTCACTCCTCTTCTGTAGAGGAGTTCCTTGAAAAATTAAGCTCATTCTTGTTGTATTGTTGATTGCATCTACTTAAACTTGTGGCTTGATTTTTTTCAGGTTCATAACATTTTATTTTTATCGTTATTACTTTTATGTTGTAATTTCATGTATTGATATGTTCCATGACCTTTGAGTTTTGCTCCTCAATTTAGTCCTATGGAACTTGACGTGTAAATGAAATAAAGACCCTGCTTGTGTAAGCTGTACTTTAACTGAGGATTCCATTGATTCTTATGGGGAAGATTAACACATCTGCTGTCAATGCAACACTCAAGTCCACAGTTTACATGGAAACAAAATCTTCAGTGTGTGCCTACAACAAGCACCCCAAGATAAGTTATATTCCGTGTACTTTTTAATGTCGCCATCTGTGCATCGTTTTTCTCTAAATAAACATGACATTCTACACTGCAGTATTTAATTTCAGCTCATCTTTTCTAAAGGTATTTATTTTAAAGAAACCCAAACATTTTGGCCACTGTGTATATATGAAAAGTGCTTTGCCATCAAAATAATTAAGCACTTGCAGTAGCTACCTTTGTTTAATTAGCACATCATTCGCTCCTTTGAAGATTTTTTTGATAATCACTGTAGAGTACATTCATTGCACTGACAAAATATGAAAAACTGTATCAGGGCATGTATGTGGACACGAAGAAGGAAAAAAAATCCCAGACTTCCTTGTTAAAATACTGTTTCCAGAGTGAAAATAAGTTATATCGCAGGTTAAAATACATTTTCCCTTTGTTTAGTGACAATACACTTTCCCTTGTAGCTGTAAAACTCATCAGTCCTGTGAACAGTAAAGGTTTTTATACACTGGTGTAAAACGTCCCGACACTTTAGGAAACAAAAGCCAGCAAAAAAGAAAGCCTTTTGGAAAGAACTTCAATGTGTGGCCAACACGTACATTGCATGTTTTGGTATTACAACAGTACAAATATGAATTCGAGGAAATACTGCATGACAGCTTCCAAAGCACTGAAATCAAGGCTGCTTTCTGCTTTTGTTAAGTCAATCATAGCTCATGTTAAGTGATCTCACCAGCCAATATTCAAAGTATAGGGATGATGTCAGCCAATGGCAACATAACTGTTAAGTAGCATGAATACAAATAGGAAAAGTTAAAGCATTAAGTTAACATAAACTACAAGAAAAGTTAAGCTTTCACATAGGGTCTATACATGGGTCGTCAAAAATTTTTTGCTGCTTGTTTGCAAGAGAGTGGCTAGGCAGGACCCTAAGAGTAAAGCTTAAATTGAAGCAGCTCAATGTTTCTGACAAGCACTGCTGTGCATCGAACATTTCGTGGTTTACCTGGCTGAATACATGTTCTGCAGAGCACTTCGACACACACTCTGTTTTTAAGTACAATTATTCTTTTTGCCATCATTTTTGCATAATTTGTAATCTACGAGGGAACTAAAATAAATGTGAAACACTAATCTTGATGTCTGATCTTTTTTAGTATGTGTTACCCTTCAAGTTTTATCGAATACAAACTTACCAATAAAATTTTACTAATGGTGTAAATGACTCGTCTTCTGGGCCTGAAATTTTTTAAAGTGGCTGGTGTTAAGTTTTGAATGTAAGTTGAACGCTCCACGATTTAAGAATTTCATCGCACATTCTCACTCTTAACATAATTCATCTTGCATAAAAGGAAATTTACTTTGAAAGTAATGCTTCCCAAACCACCATTAGCAGTATTTTTCCACAACTTATTAGAAATGTAAACATTTGTGACATCACACTCATCAAAAGCAGTTTGATGTTACAAAGTATTGCACAGCCATTGTCCTAAACCTTACACACAGTTTGCTGTCAGCAGATGCACAGCACAGTTTCTTTGCAAATAAAGTTTTATTTTGGTGTTATTCTCTGATTTAGGTTTTAATGCTGTAGAATTATTCTGCGGTAGTGAGCCCAAAGTAAAATTTTTAGTTAAGAGTATAGGTCTTACCGTTCAGAATTACAGAAATTTAAATGAAAACACAAAAAATTTCCAAAATTCTACAATATTCCCAGGTTTTTCCCAGATGGAAAAATTCCTGCACTTTCTCGGGGTGTATACACCCACAAATACAATTTCATTCATTTATGAGCAATGTAAGATACTTCATTACCGGGTATCGCTTCACTGCAAAGTAGGCTATAGTGTAAAAGAATTTGGAACAGTTTGACAAACACAGTAGAGTTCAAAATGATTGCAGTAAATTTAGATTGATGGCCAATTAGACAAAAGTTTTACCATTTATACTTATATTTGTCAATAAGTCAATTGCTTGCCAGACTTTCAAAGTGACAAACAATACACATGTTGATGTTCCACTCCACACTTTCAACAAAAAAGAATATGCAGTAGCTCATCTTATTGTATCGTGAGTTCCCACTATTGTGGAAACTAAGATCTTATGAATATGTGAACAAGGAAAAAAACATCACAGGTCATTGTTACGTGAAATGCAGTTCTCTAGAGTAGTAGTTGTCCTTGTTGTGGCATGAGTCCACACTGGTTTGATGTAACCCTCCATGCTACTCTATATCCTGTGCAAGCCTCTTCATGTTCGAGTAACTACTGCAACCTGTCTCCTTCTGAATTTGATTAGTGTATTCATCTCTTGGTCTCCCTCTATGATCTTTACATCCAATACTAATTTGATGGTGATACCTCAGAACATGTCCTACCAACTGATCCCTCCTCCTAGTCAAGTTGTGCCACAAATTCCTCTTCTCCCCAATTCCGTTCAGTACCTCTTCCTTAGTTACATGATCTACCCATCTAAGCTTCAGCATTCTTCTGTAGCACATTGCGGAAGCTTCTATTCTCTTCTTGTCTAAACTAGCTTTCGTCCATGTTTTACTTCCATACAAGGCTACACTCCATACAAGTACTTTCTGAAAAGACTCTGATAAATCTATACTCAATGTTACCATATTTCTCTACTTTGCTGTCTGTCAGAATTACAATGTCATCAGCAAACCTCAAAGTTTTTATTTCTTCTCCATGTACTTTAACTGCTACTCCAAACTTTTGTTTCCTTTACTGATGACTCAAAATAGATTAAATGACATTACTGATAGGCACAAGCCTGTCTCCCTCCCTTCTCAATCACTGATTCCCTGTATTTTACCGCTGCCACCTTCAGAATTTGAAAGAGAGTATTCCAGTCAACATTGTCAAAAGCTTTCCCTAAGTCTACAAATGGTAGAAATGTGGGTTTGCCTTTCTTTAATCTATCTTCTACGATAAGTCGTAGGGTCAGTATTGCCTTGCGTGTTCCAACATTTCTACAGAACCTAAACTGATCTTCCCCGAGGTCGGCTTCTACCAGTTTTTTTCCATTCGTGTCTAAGGAATTCGTGTTAGTATTTTGCAACCGTGACCTATTAAACTGATAATTCAGTAATTTTCACACCTATCAGCACCTGTTTTCTTTGAGACTGGAATTATTATATTCTTCTTGAAGTCTGAGGGTACTTCTCCTGTGTCATACATCTTGCTCACCAGATGGAAGAGAGTTGCCATGGCTGTCTCTCCCAAGGCTATCAGTAGTTCTAGTGGAATGTTATCTACTCCTGGGGCCTTGTTTCGACTTAGGTCTTTCAGTGCTCTGTCAAATTCTTCATTCAGTATTATATCTCTCATTTCATCTTCATCTATGTCCTCTTCCATTTCCATAATACTGCCCCGAAGTACATTGCCCTTGTATAAACCCTCTATTTGTTCCTTCCACCTATAGTTCAAAAAGATACAAGGCATTGCAACTTTTCCATCCAAATGTAGCAGGAAGACATAACAGAAACATCTCCTACCTACTGTGGACATGTAAGTGGGAGTCTTAATAATTTATTTATTGCTTCATGTCTTTCAGTGGAAGAGAGACAATGCAGTATACAAATTTTAAATATTAGAAATCTGCAACAGTCGCCATATTTAATTATACACAATCACTGAGAAACCAAGGACAAAGTAATTATAACAACGCATTAAAAGTGCAACTGTCCATTCAGTAAAAATTGAAGTTATAACTTTTGTGATTAATATTTCTTTTGGTGGATTTTCATACTTATATTTCTATCTCAATTTCAGCCACTCCCTTCACTTTACTTCATTCACCATGAGAATAAACCCGATGTTGACAAACACAAATACAATGAATGGCCAGCAGCTGTAGCACACGTACACTGGTGATGTTACTCTCTGGAAATAGGCATTACTCATGTATTATGTATTTTATTACTAAGATTTTCTAATGTATTAACAGCCATCAAAGATTTTTTAAATCTATTAACAGCCATCAAAGATTTTTCTTAATCATACTTTAGCCATGAAGGTTTTATTCCAAAAAATCATGTAAAGTTGCAGTCTTGAAAACAGCTGTAGTTGTGCTTTGTTGTACTGTGAAAATGGCTTACACTGCTTACTGCTCCGTAGTGAAACAAGCCCATAGAGCATCATTAAAAACATAGTGAGAAACAGATTCTTCATAAAGTTTTTCACAAGTTCCCAGAGAAATTGGTTTTACAGTTTTCCAACCATCTCCGTTTATTGATATACGTGGCACAATCCGTAGCTTTAGAGAATGGTACCTGGTTGTTTTTGTAGATCGCCGCTTTAAAACTTCCTGTATTCTTTCATTTTTTTAAATTTATTTTACTTAGTTCAAATGCCTATACCATTTAAATGTAAAATTTGTCAATCGTATACTAATTAACACACACCTAATCATTTTTGTGAACAATGAAGATCTTGTTTCTAATAACATATTGCACGCAAAATTTCAGTTTTCACTGCAAATATTAATCCTTAATTGTCAATATTTTATAAAAAATTGTTAATAAAGATAAGTAAAAACATAACAAATTAGATTTTTGGGACAATAATGAAAACTTTGAGTACCTTTATGTGGACTACGTCCATTGTTCTATACCACAGAAATACTATCTTAGCTAAGAAAGAGAGCACGTTATATTTTCCATTTGGTCCCCTAAAAACCACATTGGCTGTATTTTGTCACATGTTATTCCATTTGATTTCAAATTAAATGACATTAAAAGCTATATCGCTTCCGTGTTCATCTCTTATGTTTTAACTGCAGTTGTTCACATCGCTACAGGTTAGCTGGCACATCTCACAAATGAACGTGGGATATAGAGCAGCAATTTGTTTTGGGAAATAGCAGAAATGCTGCAGTTATGTAAGACCAATTCAGATGTGCAAGTCACCTGGATTGACTCAACACAGCTGCCTAAGTTCAAAAAGCCAGTAAAGCTGTTGTACCGTATTATCAATCTGTTGATTGCATATAATGCACAGCATAAAACGTACCCTTATTATTGTATCAGACTGTGCTCCAGGAAAATCAATGCAGAAGAATACATGGTGTAATGTTTGAATCAGCTTTATTCTTATGATGCAGTATATCTCCTTGTTTTCTTTACCTTTATATACGGTGCTAGAGTCAAGGTAAGAAATGCTTTGTCAGCACTAACACCCACTCCAGCTCATGTCAAAATACTTTGCAACACAATAACTACAACATGAGAGGTGCTCCAAAAGTGAGGTTAAGTCTGACATAATTTGTTTTTGTGTATGCTCACTGATTTGACAAATTTGTGAAACACAAACAGCAAATTTTACAAATGAATAGTAACATGTACGTCGGGAATCCAAAAAAGTGTTCTTACACTAAACTGTCACTTTGAAATTTGGTAAAGTTCACATCATCGTCTTAGAAAGATCAGGTTATGTAGTTATTTTTGTATTTGCAGGTACATACCTGCAATCATTGTAGACACTGAAATCCTTGTGCCACAGTACTACAGAATGCCTAAAGCCAAAACAAAATGGCACATCTCACAAATGAACATGGGATATAGAGCAGCAATTTGTTTTGGGAAATAGCAGAAATGCTGCAGTTATGTAAGACCGATTCAGATGTGTAAGTCACCTGGATTGACTCAACACAGCTGCAACATTCCCACTAATGCCAAAGCCACATGAAACTGCACATTTGCAATGGTTGTGCCACTTAGTTTAAGTCTCTTCTAGCAAAATGCTACAGTACACTTGTGCAGGGATTTCAGGGTTGAAGACATACCAGCAAATAAAAAATTAATTTCACAGATATTTTTCTGAGGTGATAATTATATCTTATGAGTACCCCTCGTACCAATATTCTCAGCTTCAGTTTGTAGAAGTGTGCTACTCAAATGTATAAACATGTCAATACCTACAAATCCTGTTAACTGAGTGACACACAACATACTCAGTTGGTCCTACAGTTTTTTCCTCCCACTAATTACTTGCTTCATCTCAGGCAATGCGACATGTATTTGAAAGAGTTAAGTAGCCCTGTGGTTCAGAGTCAAGTTAAATTGTAGGTCCACTATAACTGGTTTGGTAAAGTAGTTCTAATATTAGAGGAATGCAAGGGATACCCCAAACAATAGCTAGTGGTGTTCAACCTTGGATTGAGGACAGCCTTACCTTTTAACCTTAGAATGCAAAAGCACTACCAAAGCTCACAATGCCAAAGTATTTGGCAATAAGAGAGACAATGAAGCAGATAACTTTTTGTTAACTTTGTAAGATATTCATAGACTAAGACTATGTGAAGATCCATTACTTGACAACAGAGGTAGTATCATTGTTGCCACTGTACGGTCCAAGATACTATTTCACAAAAGTGGAATTTTAGAAACTAGCAATAACTCTGAGATCTGATAATTGTTAAAGATAAGCAGATACACTGCCAGAAGCAGGCACTACCACCTTCTTCACAAATTTGTAATTGTTCTTAAACACATAATTGTTCTAGGTGGCATAAACAGTGACAGATACAGATTTTATAAACTAAAGTCTTTCGATTATATTTCAGTACTCCACACACACTCAGTGGAAGTTGCATATTTGTGTTTCAGCACACCGGCAAATTTCTTATTTTAATGGGAACATATCACCAAGATTCCTACCGTCCTTACAACTCAAGATAGTGAATTCACAATCCCCATTCTCAATTCACAAAAACCAGCACCCCAGATCACATAAGAAACAGATTGACCGTCCTTACAACAGAACAGACAACCGTAAAAATAGCTTTCCTGTCGGTCAACAGAAGTCGCAGGCATCGAACGCTACAATGCTAACTGACATGTCCATGTCACGGGACTGGCAACGCTGTATCTTCGGTGACGTGAATTAGGCCGATTTAGAGCGCTGCGCGCGAAATGCATTCGTCACACAGCTGACTGTAGTTCATGATCGGCTGTGGTTTTTCCCGGGTTTTCAATCGAAGAATGTAGATTAGCTCCTGTAATTCTACAAACCAAGTCTATTTCTACTGTAGGTATACTTCTCACAATCATATGCGAAATGAATGAAAAGTAACACACAAACATTTCTCACAAGTTACTGTTGAAATGCAGACTGTATTGCAGTCGCATAGGTTTTACACTTGGCTTCCATGTCGTCTATTTTCTCTTTGTTATACAGCTCTTCTGATACGGATTATGGCGGTAAAAAAGATCTCCACGTGGAGGTTAACACTAGAAAGTTTTCAAAATCTTCTCAACGTCTTTGAAATATAATCAATTAATCTACCGACAAATATTGCACCGAGCAGTGGTCTCACGTCCTGACATTACCGACAGAATTATTTATTTTGCATAGAGTATGTATAGGGATTAGGTGAGTTATAACACTATATTTTTCACATTGAGACCGTAAATAAGTTTAAGAAAAAGATTTTGCTTCCTTTCTAAGTATTTCTGTGAGCGTTCTTAAGTACAACTACATTTTGCATTTGATTACTGTTAGTTGTAAACGAATATAATTTCATGTAAGCACTTAACAACAATATCTTCAAAAAATAAAAAAATAAATAAAAGAAGGGCTGCCACATTATATCAGAATATAAGATCAACAAAATTTAGATAGGATCGAATGCTTAGGGCTCTTTATTAATTCTCACTCTTAACTAATTCATTGATTTAACTGGATTTAAAATCCACTTCCGTAACCTTTCTTTATCTTTGATGCGAAATCTGAACATTTTTAGTTCAGGATTTGTCTGTCTACTCCTTCCACAGTTGATATACTCGCAGGCCCTCGGCATGACGACTCGATCCACTACCACCGGTATGTCAGAAACAGCTGTACTTCACAGACGCCAAATGGTGGAAAGCTGCACGCGTTCGGACTATGTTGCCACATATTTCACAGAACGGAGTACCATCTAGTGGTTGGTGCCACAAGTAAGGGTGTGACGTCGCTACCTGGTGGCCGTTTTCCTGACAAGGGTTGTTTGCTAGACCAAGCGATCGGGCACTCCTGTTTCTTACGTGATCTGGGCCAGCACCACTCAACAAAACTGATCACACAAAAATGCTCGAGGCCAATAACAATGTGAGCACTGGCAGTACTGAAATGCCCCCAGCTCAGTACAGTCTATTAATTACCCATGCTGCTACCCAAATTCCAAGAATTACTCACTTTTAGTATTACCTAGGTGGCACAAATACTTTACGTATCACCACTCTAAATATATATATAACTCTTTGCCTTTAGATATGTCTGCTTGTGTCTGTTATGTGCAAATGGGTGTGTGTGTGTGTGTGTGTGTGTGTGTGTGTGTGTGTGTGTGTGTGTGTGGGCGCGCGCGCGCATACCTGTCCCTTTTCACCCCCAAGGTAAGTCTTTCCGCTCCCGGGATTGGAATGACTCCTTACCCTCTCCCTTAAAACCCACATCCTTTCATCTTTCCCCCTTTCCTGATGAAGCAACCGTGGGTTGCGAAAGCTTGAATTTCGTGTGTGTGTTTGTGTGTCTATCAACATACCAATGCTTTCGTTTGGTAAGTTACATTATCTTTGTTTATATATATAAAACATTAAAAAATATAATAGTGAGAATGTGATTTTATACTTGCCAAACAGCACAAACAAAAAACAAGCTTTAGGGAATAGTAGTATTAGTACTAGTAGCAGTAGCAGCAGCACCTTCAATCTGATAAAAATCTAGTTCTGAAAGCCCACACCTACAAAACTGTTTCGTACCTGCACCAAAGTGTACTGGCTATGATCAAAACATGGAAGCAACATTCATATATATTTAGCTCACATCAATGTTTTGCATAAACAGAGTGTATACGTGGATAAGGAAAAAAAATTCCCGGATTTCCCGGTTAAAAATGCACTTTCTCCTGGATGAAAATACACTTTTTCCGTATTAAGTAACAGTATACCTTTCCTCGGAACTGTAAAACTTATCAATCCTTTCAATGGTTGTGGTTTTATATGCCAGCATAGAATTTCCCGTCACTTTAGAAAACGAAACTCAGGGGAAAAAACACATTTTGGAAACATGTCTGATACACAGCAACATGTACACTGCATATTTTCGTATTACGAAAGTATAAATACGAATTCTACCAAACACTGCATGTTACTTTCCGAAGGATTGAAATCAAGATTGCGATGCGCTTTTGTAAGCCAGTCGTAGCTCGTGTCAAACCATCTTGCCAGCCGATGGCAGTGGATATTCAGAGCATAGGACACGTGATGTACTCAGTCAATAGCGACATCACTGTTAAGCAGTGCGAACACACAAATAGGAAAAGGTAATGGTCTAAATTAATATACATAGCGTTGCTACAAGAAAAGAAAAGCTTTCATGTATAATGTTGGATTATTAAGCTACATCACACAAATGTTCCGGTAAAATTTTTGACGACATAAATGTCTCATCATCTGGGTGCGAAAATATTCTAAATGGTCGTCCTCAAAGATTTGATTTTTGAAAGAGTCAAATGCTCTGTTATTTAACAAATTCATCGGACATTCGCACACAGAGTTCATCTTGTGTAAAAGGAAATTTACTTGACTTGAAAATAACGCTTTTCAAACATCCATTCAGAATATTTTCCGATGACGCAGGAAGCCTGTACGTTCGTACGTGTAAAACATTAAAAGATCTTACATTATGTCATAAAAGAAACAAAACATACTCCAAGAGCATGAGAATTTTGTGAACCATACTAAAATGCATAATTCGGCTTAAAGTGCACATATGTATGTCCAGATTCAAATGAAAATTTTCTTGGAGTACTAGTACTGTATTATCTCATGTTTGTTTCTTTATTATAGCATAATACCATATGTGCTAGAAGATGAAAATGTGAACTTAAAATGCAGCGAACAGTTGAAACTAGCCAATAGTGTGGAATTAAACACTTCATTTGAAATAAATTGGGCTCAGCAGAAAAGATTAATGAAAGTAGTTTTCTTTGACAAACCGACAAAAAAACTTTATTGTTCTGCAAGGCGATTAACACTTGACAGTCAGAAAGGTGGAAACAAAATCTGAAACTAATAACATATTTTAGCCTTCTGTAATTATGTGAATGAATTTTAATTCACGCCGGCCACAGAAATCCGTTTTGTTTTCATTTGACGTGAGAGCAATAAACGAAGAGGAAACAACAAAATCACTTAAACATGGGTCACATGAAGACTACCATCTCTCCACAACTCCGACTGCTCTGTGCATTAGGTTCGGATCTATGATATTTCTGAACCGGGACAATATTAGATAGTGGAGCTCCCCCTCCCTGGAGCGTTTGTGGCAGGACACCAAAAGTTTAAAAAATCAACTTTTCAAAAAAATCTTCATTTTGTAGCGCGCATCTTTCTGAAGAGTCTGATACATTAAACATACATGTTTCAGGGAACGTAAGACATGTTATTTGGTCTTAAGTGTGCCGAAGTGCAGTGCCACGCCTCTTCACACAGCATTCTTCCATTGCACGTCTCGTGTATTTCGCTCTGAGAAATTCAAACGTATAATATTTTGTAATGGGTGCCATCAAACTATATTCAGACCAGTGGAAATTTAAAATGTCCTGTGGTGCCTCTCCTGCCCCAGTTGGCCGGTTTAACATCCTGCCCCTCTTAAAATAATAAACTCGCAATTAATAGCGGATGGGATTATTTGTAACTGGAAGAAGACTTCTTTAGAAAATTTGCACTATTTATTGCCTATTAGCTAATAACTTGCTGTTTTGTGTGACAAAATTAAATATAGGATACATAAAACCAGAAAAGACACACACACCAAATAAACAAAACTGTTTTGGCACAAATGGTCATTATTATAACACGGCAGAATATAATTCACGAAGTACTAATATCAAATGCCCATTAGGCCTACTACAAGCAAAAAGTTTTGTGTTAGGAAATAGTTTCACATTTCATTCATACTCTCTAGCTTCTGAAGCATGAGATCGAAAAGTAGTAGTACAAAATTTTTATATAAATTTGGAATCATCATATTCTCCCGCAATTTGTGGGAGTCCCCGTTTCTTCTCCTTCCTCGTTCTAACAATCTTGTCATCACTAATTCTGTTAACTATTCCTGCCAGTGTCAAAATTTATTCTATGGTTAAATTCAAAAAACCTGCCACAATCACCGGTTTAGTTATCCCGCATTTATTCTCCAGTTAGGCGTTACTACGTGTTCGTTTTCCTGGCTACCTCCAGAATAGAACTTTAGGGGCTGCTAGCAGGAGACTGCCACCTGCGTCACGTCTGCTGTGCAGCGAGCTACGTTAATTTAAGTATTAACTGTATTTTTCTTACCTGTCACTACTTCTTCCGTGTGTTTTTGCTTTTAGGAAGCTTTAATTGTCGAGTGCTAGTAATAGTGTTCCATAGATTTCGTGTTTGTTTTGAACACAGTCAGAGAGAGTCCCTTTAGTCAACCATAGTGCCAGTAGTGCTAGTGTTTGTTTTCAATACAGACCAGAGACAGGTAGTGCTATTTTCATTGTTTTCTACAAGAAGTGTCTAGCAACCACAGCTTAGTCAACTATCAGCCGCCTTTAGTGAATTAGCAGTCTAGTTAAAAGTTAATTAACTCTCTACAGTAAATTGATTTCTTAGGATGGATAGGTTGTGTGACTGCTGTGTATGGACGCAGGAGAAGCTGGTCACTGTTCGCGAACAGCTGAACGTGTTGATGGCCGCGGTCAGCTGTCTTCAGGCTGCTGCCTCAGAGTGCAGCGGCAGTGGGGAGCCTGATGTGTCACATGGTACACCCCAGGTGTTACATCTTCACCCACTGTCCCTGCTGTTGAGACATCTTCGCGGGTACTGGGCGCGGTTCGGCCACCATCTCCCCAAGGGGAGTGGCGGGTTCAGCGGCGTTCACGGCGCACAAGGCGGAGGGCCAATGTGGAGGCTGGCCGTGTGGCATCGCCCGCTCTGCCTGTGGTGGACATGTGGCCGCTCCTTCAGCAGGGTCCGAGCAGGCAAACGGGGGGAGGGGTTTATTTGTTATTGGGAGAAAGGTCAGGGAAGAAGGCCAGTGTTCACTCTGTCTGCTTGCCTGGGGGGGGGGTCTCATCCAAGATGTGGAGGAGGCCCTGCTGGCGGCGATAGAGAGCACTATGTGCACGTGACTGCAAATTGTTGCTCATGTCGGCACCAATGACTCCTGCCGTCTGGGTTCAGAGGTCATCCTCAGTTCGTACAGGCATTTGGCAGAGTTGGTGAAGGCAGAAAGCCTCGCTCACGGGATGGAATCTGAGCTAACTATTTGTAGTATCGTTCCCAGAACCAATCGCGGTCCTCTGGTTTGGAGCCGAGTAGAAGGCTTAAACCAGAGGCTCAGACGATTCTGTAGAGATCTCTGGTGCAAATTTCTCGACCTCCGCTATCGGGTGGAGAAATGTAGGGTCCCCCTGAATATGTCAGGCATGCACTACACGCAGGAAGCGGCTACAAGGGTAGCGGAGTACGTGTGGAGTGCACATGTGGGTTTTTAGGTTAGAGAATTCCCTCCCTTGGCCTGACACGGCAAGGTAGGAGTAGGCAAAATGCAACAGGCAATAACAATATTAATGTGCTAATAGTAAACTGCAGGAGTGTCTATAGAAAGGTCCCAGAACTGCTCTCATTAATGAACGGTCACAATGCCCACCTAGTACTATGGACAGAAAGTTGGCTGAAACCAGATGTAAACAGTAATGAAATTCTGAACTCAGATGAAACGTATACCACAGAGACAGGCTGGACATTGAAGGGGGAGGCGTGTTTACAGCGATAAGAAGTGCAATAGTATCTAAGGAAATTGACGGAGAAATATGAGAAATAATTTGGGTGAAGGTCACGGTTAAAGGAGGCTCAGACATGGTAATTGGATGTCTCTATAGGCCCCCTGGCACAGCAGCTGTTGTGGCTTAGCACCTGAAGGATAATTTGGAAAATACTTCGAGTAGATTTCCCCACCATGTTATAGTTCTGGGTGGAGATTTTAATTTGTCAGATATAGACTGGGAGACTCATAACGTTCATAATGGGTGGCAGGGACAAAGAATCCAGTGAAATTTTTTTAAGTGCTTTATCTGAAAACTACCTTGAGCAGTTAAACAGAGAACCGACTCGTGGCGATAACATATTAGACCTTCTGGTGACAAACAGACCCAAACTATTTGAAACAGTTAACGCAGAACAGGGCAGCAATTATAAAGCTGTCACTGCATCGATGATTTCAGCCGTAAATAGAAATATTAAAAAAGGTAGGAAGATTTTTCTGTTTAGCAAAAGTGACAAAAAGCAGATTTCAGAGTACCTGACTGCTCAACACAAAAGTTCTGTTTTAAGTACAGATAGTGTTGAGGATCAGTGGATAAAGTTCAAAACCATCGTACAAATGCGTTAGATGAGTATGTGCCAAGCAAAAACGTAAGAGATAGGAAAGAGCCACCGTGGTACAACAACCGAGTTAGAAAACTGCTGCAGAAGCAAAGGGAACTTCACAGCAAACATAAACATAGCCAACGCCTTGCAGACAAACAAAAATTACGCGAAGCGAAATGTAATGTGAGGAGGGCCATGTGAGAGGTGTTCAATGAGTTCTACATACTGACTTGGCAGAAAAACCTAAGAAATTTTGGCCTTATGTCAAAGCAGTAGGCGGATCAAAACAGAATGTCCAGACACTCTGTGACCAAAATGGTACTGAAACAGAGGATGACAGAATTAAGGCCAAAATACTAAATGTCTTCCTCCAAAGCTGTTTCACAGAGGAAGATTGCACTGTAGTTCCTTCTGTAGATGGTCGCACAGATGACAAAATGGTAGATATCAAAATAGACGACAGAGGGATAGAGAAACAATTAAAATCGCTCAAAAGAGGAAAGGTCGCTGGACCTGATGGATACCAGTTCGATTTTACTCAGAGTATGCGAAGGAACTTGCCCCCCTTCTTGCAGCGGTGTGCCATAGGTCTCTTAGAAGAGCGTAGCGTTCCAAAGGATTGGGAAAGGGCACAGGTCATCCCCGTTTTCAAGAAGAGGACGTCCAACAGATGTGCAGAACTATAGACCTATATCTCTAACCTTGATCAGTTGTAGAATTTTGGAACACGTATTATGTTCAAGTATAATGACTTTTCTGGAAACTAGAAATCTACTCTGTAGGAATCAGCATGGGTTTCGAAAAAGACAATCGTGTGAAACCCAGCTCGCGCTATTCGTCCACAAAGACTCAGAGGGCCATAGACACAGGTTACCAGGTAGATGCCGTGTTTCTTGACTTCCGAAAGGCGTTTGATACAGTTCCCCACAGTTGTTTAATGAACAAAGTAAGAGCATATGGACTATCAGACCAATTGTGTGATTGGATTGAAGAGTTCCTGGATAACAGAACGCAGCATGTCATTCTCAATGGAGAGAAGTCTTCCGCAGTAAGACTGATTTCAGGTGTGCCTCAGGGGAGAGTCGTAGGACCATTGCTATTCACAATATACATAAATGACCTTGTGGATGACATCGGAAGTTCACTGAGGTTTTTTGTGGATGATGCTGTGGTATATCAAGAGGTTGTAACAATGGAAAATTGTACTGAAATGCAGGATGATCTGCAGCGAATTGATGCATGGTGCAGGAAATGACAATTGAATCTCAATATAGCAAGTGTAATGTGCTGCAAACACACAAAGAAAGATATCATATCATTTAGCTACAATATAGCGGGTCAGCAACTGGAAGCAGTTAATTCCATAAATTATCTGGGAGTACGCATTAGGAGTGATTTAAAATGGAATGATCATATAAAGTTGATCGTCGGTAAAGCAGATGCCAGACAGAGATTCATTGGAAGAATCCTAAGGGAATGCAATCTGTAAACAAAGGAAGTAGGTTACAGTACGCTTGTTCGCCCACTGCTTGAATACTGCTCAGCAGTGTGGGATCCGTACCAGATAGGGTTAATAGAAGAGAGAGAGAAGATCCAACGGAGAGCAGCGCGCTTCATTACAGGATCATTTGGTAATCGCGAAAGCGTTACGGAGATGATAGATAAACTCCAGTGGAAGACTCTGTAGGAGAGACGCTCAGTACGGGCTTTTGTTGAAGTTTTGAGAACATACCTTCAGAGGAGTCAAGCAGTATATTGCTCCCTCCTACGAATATCTCGCGAAGAGACCATGAGGATAAAATCAGAGAGATTAGAGCCCACACAGAGGCATACCGACAATCCTCCTTTCCACGAACAATACGAAACTGGAACAGTAGGGAGAACCGATAGAGGTACTCAAGGTACCCTCCGCCATACACCGTCAGGTGGCTTGCAGAGTATGGATGTAGATGTAGACTGTATAACTGGCCCTTAGTAGTGTAGCGGTCTGGCCAAAAATTTTCTGTCAAAATTTCATTTTCTTGGATCACTGAGAAGACAATATGTAATCTTTGTTGCCTGTTATTCCTGTTAGTCATTTATTTCCACTCTGGTAGTATGAAACTATGGAATTCGCTAGTAATTATAACAACACTGGTCATTTGCAAACCAAGTCAACCACATACACAGAGATTGTCATTTACCCTTACGTGTGTACGAAATTGCACTGCAATGTCAAAGTCGACAGCATGTATTGCACGTAGACCCGTCCCCTTTTGTTTGCAGGAAAGTTTATTTCTAGATGCGACGGGGATTCCCCTGGCAGAGACATCAAGTACACTATGCACGCATTCAATAATCAACTTCCAATTCATTCAGAAATCAATATAGAATTTGATCAAAAATGTTCAAAAACAAACAGGGATGCTTTCAAAGTCGTATGAGTAATCGATAGACCAACGTGCCCTGGATGCTAGGAGCTTTGTGAAACAAGGTCTTTTTACTCAATAATATGAAGTTGCCCCCCCCCCCCCCCCCCCAAAAACTGCCACCTGGGGCAGATACCCCAGTTTTCCCCTGGCCCGTAGTTCCGTGCCTGTTGGGCATACGTGAATCTGGCAGCTTAGGCGCACCAGTAAAATTTTTTCGGGCAGCATCTGGCTGCTTGCTGCTATAGCTTATACAGCTAACTGCCACACTTCTGTAGCCAGAAGCGGGAAAAGGTACTACTCATACACGACTCAACTGCATTATGCGCATAAGCTCGCTCGCAACCGCTCGAAAGATTCTAATGTGAACAGTTGTGACGTCACATTCATCGGAGGCAATCTGTTCTTATAAACACTGCATAGTCTCCCTAAAGCCTTTGACACATTTTGCTGTTGGCAGACACTTGTATGAGCACTGTGTTTTGTTCTTGTATATGGTGCATTTCCTTTGCAACTTAAGTTTTACTTTCGTTTGTGTTTTATTGCTGCAGTATTATTCTGTAGTAGCGAGATCAGTAATATTCTTTGTTAGAGTATTTGTTCTTACCAGTCAAAGTTACAAAAATTTAACTTAAAACTAAAATAATGAAAAATTCCCGGAATTCTAGAAAATTCCCGGGTTTCTCCCGCATCTCCAGGTTGTCCCAGGTCATATACACCCTGATAAATCAAACAGTGGAATTGGCAATAGTCACTGAAATATTGAGGCATGTTACACATTAATGCACTAAAAATAAATTTACCAAAACTTTTAGCAATGTTGAGAGTTTTTATTAATTCCACAATTCTGGTGATCAACCAACATAACTCCATCCATTATGGATAATAAATTGCAACACAAAGAGTTCAACACTTTCATCACATTGTCTCTCACAACTGCTTTTTTAGGCAATAAATTCATATGCAATTGGTGCAAGGAGGATGGGTTCTTGCTTGCCATTAACGATGTGTGGTGACCTTGGCTGCGCAGGCTGCAAGAAAATAGGAGAAAACATTAAAACTAACAACTCTTTCAAGTAAATTTATTTACAACTTAAACCTTTGACTGTAGTGAACTACCAAAGTAGAAGAGCATCCTTCGAGTGTGGTTAACTGCTACAGCAGCTCAGTGTCAACATATTCTCATGGTGCAATGAACTGCTTTTGAAGTTTTGAGACACTTTGTATGATACGATATAGCAGTGCCTGTGTTATTCTGATTACGACACAAAGTTCCTTTTGACACGATGCATGTCCAAAGCAACAGCCACTGCAGTGACCACAGCCATTACAAAACACATGAAATAAATTCGCAATTACAATTAAGGCCTACCATCAGCTTTGGAATGGAATGATGACAATG
This sequence comes from Schistocerca serialis cubense, assembly GCF_023864345.2. Classification (NCBI taxonomy): domain Eukaryota; kingdom Metazoa; phylum Arthropoda; class Insecta; order Orthoptera; family Acrididae; genus Schistocerca; species Schistocerca serialis. The sequence goes on along the minus strand of NC_064644.1, from coordinate 597,972,848 downwards.
AAAATTTGTGCCAGACTGGGACTCGATCCCAGATTCCCGCTTACTATGAGCAGTCACCTTCCATTTGGCTATCTATGCACAACTCACAGCCAGACCCAAACTTCTATATCTTGTCAACCATGCGTCTACAACCTGAACTCATACATCCATTATGTATAGTCCAGTACAGGTCAGGTGCTGTATTTCAAAGTCACTTGCCCAGTATTAGCAGATAAATATGATACCGCAGTGCCTATGTTATTCTGGTAATGACACTAAGTTCCTTTGGACATGCATGCAAGCCTGACCTGTATGGGGATGTATATAATGGATGTACGAGTTCAGGTCGTAGACGAATGGTTGACGACTTATGGAAGTTTGGGTCTGGTCTGAATTGTACACGGATAGTCAAACGGTAAGGTGACCGTTCATGATAAGCGGGAAATCCGGATTCGAGTCTCTGCCCAGAACAAATTTTCATTGTCATCATTCCATTCTACAGCTGATGGTAGGCCTTATTTGCAATTGCTAATTCATTTGATGTGACCTCTTTTTATTATTTAGCTGTGGTGAAATACATGTCATAAAGCTGGACCTTCAGCACAGCCATGAAGTCATGCAAGTTGTAGTCAAAGGGTTAAATTACAATGCAAGTAAAGAGTTACTGAATAGAAAAGTTAAATAACATTATCATGTTACAAACATTCTGTCATGCTTGTGGAACTAATAATTCTACTCCTAATTGTAAGGCGAGACCAGAAACACAAAAGTCACAATCAATAAGAAACAACCAAAATGATACGTAAATAATTAAATAAGTAATTTGTTTTTAGCAACAGAACTAACTTTTCTTATTGCACCAGCATAAACATAAAATGCATTGACAGACATTAGAGAAAGGTGCCACGTGTCTGTGAAACAGCTCTTCTACATCAGCAAATAGAATGATCTTGTTTAAGAAATGGCTGAACTGTTTATATTTTGCATTTAATAACACTTCTACATATTGTGGCAAGAGAAAATCCCACTTCAATAATTTAAGGGTAAAGGAGACCACAAAATAGTAGAAGTACTGAGTCAACAACAATCACAGAATATTTAACATTTGATTTTTAAAAACTAAGCAGGACGCACTCAAAAAGAATATGGGCTATTCTCAGTAGACTACTGCAGCTGTAGTGACGAGGATCCTCCCAATACAGAAGGAACTTGTGGACGAGTCTCGTATGGCCAATGCATAGTCAGTACAACACAATGACATCTTTTTGTGAGGCCGGGAAATATGTGTGCCACATCTTAGTGGCACCTTAATTGCTCTTAATTTGTTTTGGGCTGTAGTAGCCTGCCATTCCAATTTCCAGAGCCTCAAAATAATGCATTGAAGTTGCAATCTTAACTCTGGGTCCGATACTCGGATGTCAGGTTGATCTGTAGTGGTGTTTTTAGCTAGACTGTCGGCAATTTCATTTCCTAGAATGCCTATGTGGCTTGGTGTCCAGATGAAGGTCACTGTCTTTCCAGAGCTGTAGAGATCAACCAATAGGTCCTGGATGTTGAACACAGAAAATTAGTTGGGATGGCACAGGAATATGCCTGTTGAACAACTCAGTGAGTCACTAAAAATCAGAAAGTTTGTCATGGTAAGGGATTTGATATAACGCAAACCCTGAGATACAGCAACCAACTCTGCAGTATATACACCGAGTCAGATCCCAGCTGGTCTACCCAGTTTTGGGTAGTGAGGAAACCATCGGAACTGTTGGTTGTGGAACAGAGTTGAGTGACATGAGTGAGCAGGCATCTGACAGATTGTGACTGCGTAATTAGCTAGAAGCCGCTCTCATCTAACCCACAGCAGTGGGACACCAGCTTCTGCCTGGAGGCTGCCAACATATCTCGTACTGACGGTGCTGCTGACCCATAGGCAACACATCCATAGTTCAAGTGAGATAAAATCAATGCTTTGTAAAACCTCAGATGAACTGTGCGATCTGCATCTCACAAGGAGTTACTAAGAAAACAGAGCATTTAGCTTCTTCATGCAAGTGGCCTTGAGTCAGTGTACATGTAGCAGCCAAGTTAGCTTAGTGTCAAAACACCTAAGAATTGAAAAGTTTCAACGACTTAAGAATTGAAAAGTTTCAATGAATTCAAGTAATTTGTCACCAAGAGAAATTTCTAGGTGCAGATGCACTGTCCAGAGATGGCAAAAATGCACAACTCGTGATTCTGCACACGAAAATTGATAGCTTTAATTCAAAGCTCAGTCAATGTGCTCTGCACACTCCGGAGTTTGCACTCAGCAGTGTGCAGTGATGCAGAGGTATAGTATAGGCAAAAATTAATCAAATACAGTGACGGAGAGACTGTGGAGCCCACTGCATGCATGATGCTGTTGATGGCAATAGCCAACTGCGTTATGCTCAGACCCAATCCCTGAGGTATTCCAGTTTCCTGTACATATTGGTTGCAGAGTGTCCAACCTATTTGGAGCCAAATAAATTGGAGATATAGGAAATTCTGGACAAAAATGGGTAAACTGCCCCGGAAACCCCACTCATGCAGTGTAATAGGATGTGATGTACACCTTCTGTAGGTCAAAGAATATAGCAATAAGATGTTGGCGATGAACAAAAACATTTCACACTGTGGATTCCAAACAAACCACATGATCTGTGGTGGACCAGAAAGCCCAAAGGCATTCTGCAAATGTGATATATGCCCTCCAGCTTCAAGGTACCAACAAACTCGGCAGTTCAGCATCTGCTTGGTTAGCTTATTCACCCCCTTCGTCAGAGACACCAGCCAGTAGTTAGTTAAAATACGTGGGTTCTTTCCCAGTTTCAGGACAGGAATAATAATACCTTCCTGCCACTGAGAAGGAAATACTCCCTCCGGCCAAATGAAACTAAAAAGCCCAACAATATGTCTCATGTTGTTGGCACGAAGATGTTTGAGCATTTGGTTGTGGATTTTGGGAGGTCCAAGGGCCATATCTCGACACACTGCCAAAGCTCGGCAAAGATCCCATTCACTAAAAAGGGGGTTGCATAGAAAGATAGTGGGCAGCACTTAGTAAGGTATTTCCGGGTCAGGAAATGAGGATGGTAATTACTGCAAGTGGACACTTCAGTGAAGTGAGCTGCAAAACAGTCTGCGAGTACCATGGGATCAGTGCAGAGGTTACCAACAACAAGGATGCCAGGAACCACCGTCGGTGGTTGAGGGCCGCAAATGCAGTGGAGTTTAGTCAATACATTGGACAATAGGATGTGGGATAGCATATTTGAGATGTGTTGCTTCCAATACTCTTGGTTTCTTTCTTTATTAAAAACTGCACTTTAACTGGGAGTCTTTCAAACGCAATTAAAATTATCCATTGAAGGGTAGCACTTGTGCTGTTGAAGAGCCCTGCAGTGTTCCCTGAGCCAGAGGAGTCTGGCATTGTTGAGTCTGGCATTGTTGCTGCTGCAGCAGCACGAATAACAGTATACAGAACCCTGTACCATTTTGTCGATAACCGTCGAACGACTGGCTGCAAAAGTGGCTGTAGAGGAGAAAGTCTGGCTGTCAGCTTTCCAAAGTCACCAATGTGCAGCATGTTCAGATGTCTGTTGAGTGGAGAGGGAGAGGAGGACAGGAAAATGGTCGCTGTCATAAAGATCACCATGGACATGCCACTGAATCAGCAGTAAGATACTCAGACTGCAAATACTGAGATCAATAGTTGAGTATGTTCCGTGGGCTACACTGAAATGTGTTGCAGCTCCAGTGTTGAGTACGCACACGTCTCATTCTAAAAGGAGGTGTTCTAGTACGCACCCTCTGTGAAGCAGTGTCGCTGCCCACAGAGGATTATTGGCATTAAAGTTCCCCATTATGAGGAAGTCAGCTGTTTCACTAACTAATACCTTGTGATAATGGAAAGGTCCGTATGTGGGCAGATAAACATTCCATATTGTCATGAAAACACAGGTAGACACTAACAGCTACAGCCTCTAGTACAGTGGTAAAAGGCACATGTTCAATGAAAATATCGGAGTGTATGTGGGTACAACCCCACCCCCAAATGCTTTTTCGATATTTACATGATTGGTACAGTACGGTTTGTAGTTTTTAAGAGCAGTGAGATGTGTTGCCATAAACTGTTTCCTGAAGCACTATGCCAATTACAAAGTAAGTAGCCATTAAATGGCACAGTCTGGTCAAATGGCAATAGTAGCTGTTACAGCTCCATTGAAGGAGCATTGGAGTCAGGTCTGAGAAAGTAGCAAATGGAAAAGATGGGTGTGATTACTTCATTACCAGGTCGCAGTCCCTCTGTGACATCGTGAAGGTGCATATGCTTGAGGTTTGTTGGGATAGGGAGTGGAACACCCAAAGCCTCAGAAAGTAGTTTATCTTTCTGCTTATCCTTGTGAGATTGATTTCTGCATAGATTTCCCAATTTTATCTTCTGGAAGCAAACAGGACCATACTTTTCTTCAAGCTGGAGCCTGTGGCTGCTGGTCCTTCTCTTGAGAGAGGGGTGCGTTGACAGTTGTCCTTGTCCCCAACGACGCTGAAGGGTGACTTGGCATCTAAGACCGCACCGATGGTGTGGGAACCACCGGTGCTACAGGGGTAGGTGGTGTGGGAGCTGACATTCACTCCCTAACCTGTGGGACAGGCCCTAGAATATGACCAGGCTTAAGGAGTGTTGTGCGAGATCTTCTCATCACATAAGGTGTGGACTGTGACAACAGTAACAAAATTTGAAACTATATCAGTCAAATGAAGTCCTTCAAACTTTTTTTTTCCATCTTGGTAAGATAGGCGGTCAAGTGTTTCATACTCTTGAATTTTCTTCTCCCTCTTAAACACTGAGCATTGTGGTTGACGAGGATGGTGAGGTTCTGGACAGCTGACAAATTGAGGGGTTTGGACACAAATGCTGCCTTCATTGAATACCCATCCACATGCCCAACAGATAGCCTCATTAGAACAGTGTAAGGACATGTGTCCCAATCGCTGGCATCTGAAACATCTCGTCGGTGGAGGAAAATAAGGCCTGATATCACACTTATAAACCAGGACCTTAACTTTCTCAGGCAAAAGGTTGCTGTCAAAAAACAGGATAAAGACTCCAATACCTACTACATTACCTTTGGGTCTCTTCTGGATGCAGCGAAGAAATCTGATTCCATGCCGTGCCTTGCCAAATTAGCGCGCAGCTCTTCATCACTCAGTAGCATTAGGGCCCAATGGAAGATAACACCTTGAATTCTACTGAGCTTGTTAGGAGGAGAAATGGTGACTGGTATATCTCCTATCTTTATACAGGTCTGAAGAGCCCACAGGAGTGGTTGGCGTGTGATGTTTCAATCAGCAAATATGCATTTCTCATCCTCTATTGCTGCAACCTTCCCAAACTTATCTTCACAATATTTTCAATGAAAAGCAGTGGCTTCGTTGTAGCGAAAGATCCACAGTCAGTTCAGGAACAAAGGATTCGGCAAACTGACCACTTCAATTCTCCTTACCTGACTCTCATCTTGACACATGGTCAAAGACGGGAATGCCATAGGATTGTAAATGTCTACATTGAACTCACTTTTCATGACTGCTGAGACAGCCTTGTTTGCATGGTCACCATTAAGTTTATAGGCACGTATTTCTTGTCCAACATGGGGAGATTATAGCTCAAGCATCGGAAGTGCGATCCCTGCGCTGTCAAGGGTCTACCAGCAAGAGACTACATGACAACCCCACCAAGATGGATTGGCTGCCACATTGAATTTTTGCTGCTGTTGTAGATGCACTTCATTAGTAGGTGCCAAAGACAACAGCGCGCACAGTGTAGAGTTAATGCACCACAGTAGGGCACCCTTTTCCACACTGCTGTAGATTTTGGAAAATGGAGGTCAAACCCAAAATGGAGACCACAATTTAAAGAGCCAAGAAAGTTGAGGGAAAAGCCTTAAACAAGTGAAGACCTCCAGAAGTCCAAAGTATAGTCAAAATACCTAGGTAAAAATATTATGAAACAAAATGACTCCCATTAGATGCCTCTTACGAAAGGCAAGGAAGTGCTGCAAGTCTATTCTAGCCCCTGACACTGTAGTGGCTGTAACTGCAACAACGCTTTAAAACATTAAAGAAACAATATTACCTGGCGTTTCAGTTGAACAGCTGTGTTGTTTTCCTTTGCCTCTTTGCGCAGTCTTTCATTCTCCTTCACACGCTTCATGAAATCTTGCCTGCATTTTGAATGTGTTACATGTTCAATGCGAATGTTTATTCTGCAACAAAACAATTGTAAATAATTGAAAAAAAAAAAAAAACATTCCTGAAAATGTGATGCAAAACTGAGATAGTTATATTTGATAAGACAAAGACAGGCTACCAGAGGAAAACCAAGGAATTTTTCCAAAAGGCACTAAGTATTAGCTTAGAATAACTATTAATAAAGTTTTCTGTTGTACAATACCAGGTTTTACTGGAAAACTTTAAAGTAAATACATAAAATTTATTTCTTGCAGTTTAACAACTGAAGTGTGAAATAAAGGGAGTTATACTGCAAGCCAAAATTAGGAGCATACATCTCACCTGAATGCTCAAATAACCAGTAATGTAAGCATAACATTTCCCATCACTTTACTAGGTGCATTATAAATGTTGCATTCTGCGTGGAATTAGTTCAAAGAATGCTAAAAACTGTTCTTGTCATGCAGCATTCCCCAAAGTGCCATTTGTAGTCAATGTTTCATGTACGATTATTACACATGAAAACCTGTTATAGATTTTCAAACAGTCCACGGGTATACTGCCGGTCCATACTGTCCAACGGGCACAATATTTCGGCGATCAGACATGTCGCCATCGTCAGGTGCGCTGACAAACTAGTCTCCTGAGGGCGGGCGGCCATCTTAAATCCCCTCCCCTTGCAAGGCGTTCTCTCTGCAGTCCACGCCCGTGCGTGAGCAGTCGCTGAGACGCTGGCGTCGGCGTCTGTGGCGGCATCGGTGTAATTGCCTTGTCCGCCCTAGTCGCCCGTTTCCTCTGCTGAGCACCGTTTTAATTAAACTCAATGCTGGTTCCCATGCCCTGCTGAGGTTGTAGCCGCAATCTCGGTTGATGAGTCCATTACTGGTACGAATTTCGATCGCCTCTATAATGATGCTGTCCCAGTATTTAGATGTCTGTGCCACAACCCTGGTATGCTGGTAGTCCATTTTGTGATTTTCGGACAAACAGTGCTCTGCAACTGCCGACTTGTTGGGGTACCCAAGTCAACTGTGCCTCTGATGTTCTCGGCAACGATCTTTGATAATGCGCGCACTGTCTGTCCAATATGTCTTCCCACATTGACAAGGAATCTGGTATATGCCGGCCTTCCGCAAACAGAGATTGTCTTTGACACTTCCCGATAATGCTCGCGTTTTATTTGGTGGGCAAAAGACAGTTACTACTCGGTGTTTCCTCAATATTTTTGCTATTTTCCCCGATAGCGCGCCAGTACATGGTATATAGGTAGTGGCGCTCTCTCTCTCTCCGTGACTTCCTCCATCTCCATACGTTGTGTAGAGGTTGGGGGGGGGGGGGGGGGGGGGCGTGTCTGATCTGCCATTCCGAGTATCTGTTTTTCCAGAATACAGTTCTGAGGTGTTCCAGCTCTTGGGGCAGACTCTCTGCGTCAGAGTGGTGTGTGCCCTGTGCACCAGTGTCTTTAGCACCCCATTCCTCTGCACAGGGTGGTGGCAGCTATCCGCATGCAAATTCATGTCGGTGTGCGTTTTCTTCCCGTACACCCCATGGGCAAAGGTGCCGTCCACTCTTCTTTTGACCATGACGTAATCTTCCTTCTGCTTCAGTCTAAATAGTGAATTTGATGTTCAGATTATGGAGTTCAGGTGTGTAAGGAAGTCGAGGAGCTTGTCCCTTCCATGGGGTCAGATCACGAACATCTCATCCACATAACAAGTAGGTTTCCATTTGGATGATGCCAAAGCTTCCTCCTTGAAGTACTCCATATAGAAATTTGCGACCACAGGTGAGAGTGGGCTCCCCATTGTGACTCCTGTTCGAGCAAGAAATACGCCGGAAGAAACTGAATAATCACTGAGATTGTTCGGAGTGCAAAAAATTGCATCAAGATAGACAATGACCGATCTGAAACTGAAGTCAACTCTGCAGGTCCTACATCAACAATGCCAGAAATGCAGGACATGACAAAAAGAATGCACACCTATTTATATTTGAATTAAAATAGCCAAACAAATACAACGGATTATAGCAACTTCACATCAAACAGCATGTTTCCCTCTCCTCCCACAAAATACTCCATATGGCTGTGCAATGTTCAAAATGTAACCACAAGAGTAAACTTTAGCAGGAAATCTAATTACATATGTGGTGTGTATTTTTTCCGATGTGTGTCAAAGAACAGACAATTTTGAACCCACAGCCATTATGAGTCAATCGACAGATAAAGGAACTGCTGACAGTTTGCACTGATGAAATCAAAGGGGTAAGTTGAAAATTTGTTCTGGACTGGGATTCAAACCCAAGTCTCCTACTTACTAGACAGAGGTGCTGACCAGCCATTCGGACACTGTGGTAATCTGAACTTTACGAGCTTCCCATGTATGCCTCCAATCTGATCCAAATTCTCAACTTATCCGCACAATTTTAATGTAGTGCCTCCTGCCCATTACCTTCAGTACGGCAATAATGAGGATAATGGGCAAGGGGCACTACATTAATTTGGGTCTGACAGGGGGCATGATAGGGTAGCCCATACAGCCCCAGTGACCACTATGTCCAGATGGCATAGTGGTCAGTCCATCTGCTTAGAAAGCAAGAGACCTGTGTTCGAATCCTGGTCAGGCACAAATTTTCAACTTTCACCATTAATTTAATCAATGCCCACTGGCCACTAATGTCATCAAGTCCTTTGTGCCTTGAATATAATTACTCTTCTGTAATAGAATTTGACAAGATCAAAATTACAGTATTTTTACACACACTTTGTTTTAACATGTAATTCTTTTGACATTAAAAAAATATTTTGGTTGCAACAGTTTTATGTTAAACATTCAACACTTAACACAAACCTAAGACACTGAGATGTATAACATGTATAACTTGTTAATGTACTGCCATGAACCATAGGTCTTGAAACACATTCAAACTGAGCACATGGTACTTCCCTGTTATGTATAAGCTGCTGTTATGGAACCAAAAGAAAAAAAGATCAGATAATACCATACCATACAGCAAGGAATAAGTCCGAAAAGATTCAACCTTCAGTGCAAAACTACAAAAAAATTCTGAAATTGTGGCGTTACCAATTTAAGACAATCTTCGATCCCCTGACTGTAAGGGTAACATTCACAAATTTGAATGAGTAATTTGGATAACGCAATAAATACAATATTGTTCATGAAACAAACAACAAAATATTAAAAGTACTCACCTTTTAGGAATAATCTTGCCACGTACTCGCTTATTGACAATAACACCAAGTGCATGGGGTGTCACATTAAAAACGCGGCCAGTTTTGCCATGGTAATACTTGTATGGCATACCTTTCTGCACTGCACCATTTCCCTGAAAATGGAAGACTATAATTAAGAAACAATCATTAACGAATCTCACTCTAGTTTAGCTGGGTATGGACAGTAGGAATTCACTTAACAATTTGGTGAATGAACCAACCATAGTACTAGAAGTGACAAGGGAAGTCAAAAAAATATAATCACGTTGAGCAGATGGCGATTTGAATCAATCTCTTTCGAAATAAATGCCAAATATCATTATACACTACACTATGATATTATATATTCATAAGCTGTGCTGCCTTTCATTTGTATCCAACAATCATCTTTAACATACTAGGTCATTTCATAATGCTATGCCTCATGACAAATCGAGTTACATGTGCTACAGTTTTTATTACTGTGTATACAGACATATCTGTCAACAAGTGTACAAGGATTTGGGGTTGTAGTGAAGTTTTAATATGACTGCTCTGCTTTGACCAGACATCTACATTGGCAATATTTATCAGAAACAAAGGTCATGGTGGGAGACTAATAATGTAGCATTACCCTAAAGATGTCTAACTTTGGTTGGAAGGTCATAGTTTGCCATCAAGTAGGTCAAGTGTAGAAGGCAACAAGAACATTTCTCGTCAAAATCATATCTACATAGTTTCCTATAATTCGTCAAAATTTGCAGTGGTTGCATTGTGATAAATAGTTATCTTGTTGATAGCATCACCGATCAAACAGCACTGTAAAATAATTTTTCCCTGCTTCTGGTTTGAGTATGAAAGCTTTTTCACTCCTCTGGTGATATGTACGCAACCTCGAAAAAGTAACGAAGACTAGTGTTACTTTGATGAAGTGTAGTCTATCCATTCTGCAAAGAGTGAACACACTAAAATCATAGGCATACAGGCCACCAACCAAATAATTCAGAATAGCATTTTTATATACAGGTATCCGACTTCTTCCACTGTAACACAACAAACTGAAAAAAGGGAATCTTTCCCCATACACTGTATCATTTAAACACTCTCTGAAATACGCAAGTATAAACACAAAATCACCAAGTATGGCATGATAGCTTTACAAACTTGAATCTAGGTTGCATAGTGCTTTTGTCAGATAATCAAGAGCACAGAATCAAAATACTGAGTATGAAACAGAATTAACATGGATGCCCCTAAAGTAATAAAGTGTACAGTACCAAGCAAAGAGATGCCCTCACATACCTTTGACAGATATCTTCAGTCAGATAACCCACAAAATTTTAAAAGATGTTTGTCTGCAAACTTCAAACTATGGTTCACTCTTAAGATGCTGGAAACCTCCAGTGTTGTCAGAACGGAAGCAGTTGCTAATGACTGCCACCCTTCAGGTATTTGTATCAAGATTTCCTTTGTCTAATATTCAATGGGCTCACAGATGTATTTTTTGACCCTCACTGAATTCCACAATACACGATTTCTGACAATTGCATGGCCTTTGCCAGGTTCCCTTTTCCTAAATTTCACCTTGTCTATTTCAAAGACAACTCCTAGTCCCCCTAACATTTGCCAAAATTTGCAACAAGTCTCACTGTCTTCGGATAACACATGGAGACCCACATGGCACAGAATTCCCTGAATTTACTGTCCTCCATGAAAGTTCTCGCACTCAAACTATTCTAAGGACCGAGAACTGGCTGAAACCTGAAATAGAAAGCACCGAGATATTTAGCGAGTCATGGAATGTATATCGGAAAGACAGATTAGAAGCCACAGGAGTAGAAGTGTTGACAAAAATGTTTTCTTTATTGAGATCAAAATTGAGTGTGACAATGTAGTCATCTGATCACGTATGACAGGTGTAAGTTAGCTGTCGGATTTTTTACAGGCCACCCAATTCCACTGTGCCAGTTCTAGAGTCATTCAAAGAAAGTCTATGGTCTATAGCACAGAAATACCCAGATCGTGCTTTACTAGTTGGAAGCAACTTTAACCTACCAAGTATAGACTGGGATGTCTATGGAGTCCTTGCAGGAGGTAGACTGTCATACTATGTACTTTCCAACAAATTTTCTGAAAATCATCTTTAGCAGTTAGCTTGGCAGCCCATACACAATGGAAATGTCTTAGACTTGTGGCTACAAGTAGGCCCGACCTTATTGGCCATGTCAGTACAAAAATGGGAATTAGCGATCATGTCATTATAGCAACTACGATTATGAAAGATAATAAATCAGTCAAGAAGGCTAGGAGATAGTTTCTGCTAGATAGGTCAGATAAGCAGTTATTAACGTCTCACTTAGTGAACTGTCTTCACTTAGTTCCAGTAAGATGGATGTAGTGCACTTATGGGAAAAGTTTAAGCACATTCTAAACCATGGTCTGGAGACTTACGTGCCTAGTGAGTGGATAAAGGATGGGAAAGAACCACCATGGTTTAACAACAAAATTTGGCAGTTGCTGAGGAAGCAGAGGCTGTTGCACCCTAGGTTCTAAAGGGGAAGCACAAATGACAAGCAAAGGTTAGTAGAGATTCTTACGTATGTAAAAATATCTATGCACGAAGCATACAACAATGACCATCGTCACACCCTACCAAAAGATCTGGCAGAGGACTCGAGAAAATTCTGGTCGTATGTAAAATCATTAAGTGGATCTAAAGCTTTCATTCAGTCCCTTGCAGTCTGACGTAGCAGCTGAAGATAGCAAAATGAAAAACAAAGTTTTAAATTTCACATTCCACAAATCTTTCACACAGGAGAATCGTACAAACATACCGTCATTTGACAATGGGGCAGACGCTCTTATGGACAACATAGAAATAAGCATACCTGGCACAGAGAAACAACTGAAAGATCAGAAAACAAATAAATCACCAGGTCCAGATGAAATCCAGTTCAATTTTACAAAGAGTACTCTACAGCATTGGCCTCTTACCTGGCTTGCATTTATTGTGAATCACTCACCCAGCACAAAGTCCCTAGCAATTGGAGAAAGCACAGGTGACTCCAATATATAAGAAAGGTAAAAGAACGAATATGCAAAAATTATACGGATCAATATTCCTCAGTGGCGTAGCATGAGGGGAGACACACTTTCTGATTAATGTGCGAAGACATCAGTTTTGTAGGCCGTGCCACACCTTGAGTATTGGTGTATTTGTCTGCTTGAAACTAGACTGCTCTCAGTCTCTGCCTCCATTCCCTTAGTTGGCTGTGTGCACCAGCACTTTAGTGGCATTCTTGGCTCCTCCCCTTCCCCTCTTCTATGAAGGCTTGTACACTGCATGAAAGTGAAGTCACACGGTTTGTGTTCAGTCATTCTTTGTGTGATTTTAGTGCACATTTGTGTTGTGTCGCCAACATGAGTGAGCCAGCAACTGAACACCTTACAGAATTTTTATTAAAAATGCCTTTCCCTACATTAACGTATGAAAAAGTGTGAATTGAAGGACAAATGACCTACTCCTATACGCAGTGTAGTTTTAAGTGAAGCCAAACAAAAACTCACTTTTCATACAGCCTGGTACGAAAAGTATACTTGGCTGACTGTGAATGCAGTTAACAACAGATTACATTGTTATATTAAATGTCTTCTGTTTGGTGGTGATAAGGAATGGTGCAATGAGGACATTTGTACAATAAAGAACTTCGACAGGAAAGCACAAAAGCATCAGATACCACAACTCCACCTGCAGAATGAAGAATCATTTCAGTTATTGGGCAAAAGTAGAATTGAGCATGCCCTTTCTGAAGCTGCTCATCTGACAGCAATAAAATACAAAGAACAAGTTACATCCAACAGGAGAGTATTGGCTTGTCTTATTCCGGCAATTTTATTTCTTTGTAAATAAGAACTAGCCTTTCGTGGCCATCGAGAAGACAAATCCTCCAGCAACAAAGGTAACTACCGTATTTACTTGAATCTAAGCCGCACTTTTTTCTGGTTTTTCTGATCCAAAAAACCGCCTGCGGCTTAGAATCGAGTGGAAAGTAAGCGGAAGTTCTGAAAAATGTTGGTAGGTGCCGCCACAACTAATTTCTGACGTCTAACATATGTAGCACTACACAGGCATGCGTTGCAGACACAAAGATAAATACTGGCGCCAAAACCTCTGCGTCCGCAAAAAGAAAAAAAGAAAGAGAGAGAGAGAGAGAGAGAGAGAGAGAGAGAGAGAGAGAGAGACAGAGACAGAGAGAGAGAGAGAAGCTTTTTTCTCCACCCCAAGTTTTGACCACTGCATTTTCATACACTATCCAACGAAGTAAATACAAATCCCGTATTGTTCATCTTCGAATGTAGCGGAATTTCAATGTACTACGAAAATCCGACTGGCAAGACTGTTTGGGATGTTTCTCAATATGGCCAACTCTACATTCTGAATTATTTCCTACCTGTGAGAAGAGATGGTTGCTAATAGGAACTTATGAATTGTGAACCACATGCAGTATTCTCTTCACCATAAGAATAATATAAATATAAACATTTTGCCATGTATTCTTTCGTGATTGCTGCTCTCATTTAAATCCTGTCTGCCTAATAAACTACGAAACTAGAGTGAGACAACAGCAAAGGGGAAGAATATACATATCATGTCATGTTTATATTCGTATTATTCTTACGCCTAATAGTGTTAGTCAGAAATGAAGCACGGCAATCGACTAGATTTTTAAATCTAAGATTACTCTAATTTCTGTGCAAAATGTAATGTACTAAAGAGGCGTCTGCAAAGATTTTCAAACGAAGAAAATTTTTCGCTAAACTCTCGTTCAGAACATCTTCTATCGTACACAGTCTTATTTGGTTCTTGTTGATCATTATCAAAGAAAGCAACAGTATAAGTAACAACAAATAGCAGTCTCTTGCCATTGTTTCGCTAACGAGATGATTCCTCTCTTTTTTTAAAATATTGTAAACGGTGGTAGCACGCACAAAAGCAAGCCACGCTGCAAGCGGCGACAGGTCGTAAACACTCATTACCAGAATGCGACAAACAATGCATGACACAGTACAGTACTGCATTTTCAGCTTAGAGTGACGTAAACACCTGTAACAAAGAGAGCGGACTCATCAGATCAAAGAAAAATAAGCAATCATTTCAAACCAGACAAAGCATGTGCAAAAGGAAGGGTACCCGTATAAATACGGGCGGAGCGCCCGACGCATAGCAATGGCTACCAGGTAAAGCTTAACTGCTAAGCTTACGATTCGAACCAAACTACTGTAGCTTATCATTCATTCGACCTAATTGTGTCTCATATTACAATGGACCAAATTTGTTTTGATTTGGAGGTGCGGCCTAAAACTTTTCTCTCCCCTTGAATTTCGAGTCTCAAATTTCAGGTGCGGCTTAGATTAGGGAAATTTTTCCCCCCCCCCTTGATTTCGAGTCTCATTTTTCAGGCGTGGTTTAGATTCGAGTGCGGCTAAGATTCGAGTAAATAAGGTATCTGGATTTGTTGGATTTACTAACTCAAGGAGACCAGTTAATCCGAGACCATCTGTCATCTTCAACCTTTAAGGGCACTTCTTCAGATATACAGAACAATGTAATAGAAATGATAACTCTGACAGTTAATGAGAAAACAAAAGCTGATATTCAGAACTGCAATTTCATTTCAGTTCAGGCTGATGAAACAATTAACCGTATAATGCAAGAGTCAAATGAGTATAATATTCAAATACTGTATTGCAGAGAAAATTTAGGAAAGATTTGTTGGATTTTACAATGTTTCTGGAGATAAAACTGCTGAAGGTTTGTCAAACATTATTCATGCAGTATTGAAGGAATGGAATGTGGAAGGAAAAGTGGTTAGTCAAACATACGATGGCATTTAAGTAATGGCAGGCAGAGAAAGAGAACTACAACAATTGGTGAAGCAGTTCTGCCCCTACGCGCCGTTTATTCATTGTTACGCACACCAACTGAATTTGGTACTGTTACATGCCTCCACAGTCATAAGACACGTATGCATGTTTGTAATTGATCTTGCTGCATTCCATTCATTTTTCAGCAAATCATCAAAACAAACTGTATTGCTAACTGAGAAAGGATTTAAACTGCCACATGCAAGCAATACTTGCTGGAAATTTCATTCCAGGGCATTTTCAACAACATCTAGTCACTTCTCAGAGCTATATAGTGTTTTTCGTTGTATAATTGATGATACAAACTCTCAGTGGGACCCAGAATCTTTGACATGTGCTGTGGGAATGAAACGACAGATGGATGATCCTACGTTTGTCTACTTGCTTCGCTTCTACCAATTGTGCTTTGTTTATGTTGATCATTTCTTTAATGTTCTTCAGTCAAAAACTGTCAGTATAACTGGTTGCCACGACGAAATAACTGTTTTGAGAAACTTACGACAATTAAAAAGGGAAACATTTGTTGATGAATGCATTAAATACAGCTTGTGTTTGAATGGCAACTTATCATTCTGTGACAGTCAAAAGACATCTCTGAGGGCACTAACTTACAAGATACTGGATCTGCAAATAGTTCAGATGGAAAGAAGATTTCAAGACTTTCCCCAAATTCAGTTTGTTGAATTTCTGAACGAAAAGTATTTCCCGAATTGTCAAAAATTATTTCCAAAGTTGAAACTGGTTCAGTTATTAGAAGAGTACCCTATTTCAAACAAGAACAACTTGAATTTGAACTGTGTAACATATACGGCGATGAGAAAAAACAATGATTTCCAAGGATCTTCTTGAAGTACATTGTGAACAATGATTTAGACTGTTTATGAAAAAACAACGAAGTTCCTGCACTTGGTTTTGACCCTATCCACAACTACAGCAAGCAGTGGACAAAGAATGAGTACTCCTAAACGAGTGAAGAATTATTTTAGGTATTCAATGTCCACCACCCGGATGTCGTGTTTGAGCATGTTAGCAATAGAAAAGACACTACTTGGTGAGCTATCCAGTGATCAGATCTTTGTAGACAGAGTTACAGACTTATTTGTGGAAAGAAAAGACAGGCGCATGGCACTTGGGTACAAGAAAATATAAGTGCTTCTTCTCTCTCAATGCTGGAGTTCTCCAAAATTGTCATCGTTTCTTGAACAATTGGTGGCAGTAGTAGTAGTAGTAGTAGTAGTAGTAGTAGTAGTAGTAGTTTGATGCATTTTGTTTCATTTGTTTAAATTACTGTTTATAGTTATAATAGAGGGAAACATTCCATGTAGGAAATATACAGGGTGATTCAAAAAGAATACCACAACTTTAAAAATGTGTATTTAATGAAAGAAACATAATATAACCTTCTGTTATGCATCATTACAAAGAGTATTTAAAAAGGTTTTTTTCACTCAAAAACAAGTTCAGAGATGTTCAATATGGCCCCCTCCAGACACTCTAGCAATATCAACCCGATACTCCAACTCGTTCCACACTCTCTGTAGTATATCAGGCGTAACAGTTTGGATAGCTGCTGTTATTTCTCATTTCAAATCATCAATGGTGGCTGGGAGAGGTGGCCGAAACACCATATCCTTAACATACCCCCATAAGAAAAAATCGCAGGGGGTAAGATCAGGGCTTCTTGGAGGCCAGTGATGAAGTGCTCTGTCACGGGCTGCCTGGCGGCCGATCCATCGCCTCGGGTAGTTGACGTTCAGGTTTCATAACTAACCTTTTTCGTAGGACTCTCCATACAGTTGATTGTGGAATTTGCAGCTCTCTGCTAGCTCTGCGAGTCGATTTTCCTGGGCTGCCAACAAATGCTTGCTGGATGTGTGCTACATTTTCATCACTCGTTCTCGGCCGTCCAGAACTTTTCCCCTTGCACAAACACCCATTCTCTGTAAACTGTTTATACCAACATTTAATACACCTATCAGGAGGTTTAACACCATACTTCGTTCGAAATGCACGCTGAACAACTGTGGTTGATTCACTTCTGCCGTACTCAATAACACAAAAAGCTTTCTGTTGAGCGGTCGCCATCTTAGCATCAACTGATGCTGATGCCTAGTCAACAGCGCCTCAAGCAAACAAATGCACAACTAAATGAAACTTTATAGCTCCCTTAATTCGCCGACAGATAGTGCTTAGCTCTGCCTTTTGTCGTTGCAGGGTTTTAAATTCCTAAAGTTGTGGTATTCTTTTTGAATCACCCTGTATATTTAAAAACAAAGATGATGTGACTTACCAAATGAAAGTGCCTGTCATTCAACAACATCTTTGCCTCTGCACTTCTGCCTCGACTGACATCTCTGCCCAAACTCTTTGTCTTTAAATATGTCTGTATATGTGTGGATGGATGTGTGTGTGTGCGCGCGCGCGCGCGAGTGTATACCCGTCCTTTTTTCCCTCTAAGGTAAGTCTTTCCGCTCCCGGGATTGGAATGACTCCTTACCCTCTCCCTTAAAACCCACATCCTTTCGTCTTTCCCTCTTTCCTGATGAGGCAACAGTTTGTTGCGAAAGCTTGAATTTTGTGTGTATGTTTGTGTGTCTGTCGACCTGCCAGCACTTTCATTTGGTAAGTCACATCATCTTTGTTTTTAGATATTTACTGTTTATGGTATTATTTTGTCTCCCTATAACAACTGCACAGTCTCACCAACCTTTACAACCACACTACGCCACTGACATCCCTAACTCCTATTTGCTGCAGAATCCTCTATCATTTTCTCATTTCAAATATAATACACTTTCTTGAGACTAAGAAGCTTATGTCTTCAAATCACTATGGTTTTAGAAAGCATCACTTGTGCGAAACTCAGTTTGCCCTTTCCTCACATGATATATTGAGAACTATGGATAAAGGCCAACAGACAGGTTCCATATTTCTAGATTTCCAGAAAGCATCTGACTTGGCGCCCCATTACGGGCTATTAATGAAGGTATGGGCATATGGAAAAAGTTCAGATATGTGACTCAAAGAGTTCTTAAATAATAGAACCCAGTATATATACGTTTGTTTGCTAGTGATTCTGGGATGTGTGATAAGGTATCGAAGTTGAGTGATTGCGGAAAAATACAAGACGACTTAAGATAAAATTTCCAGTTGGAAATGAATGGCAGCTAGCCCTAAATGTGGAAAAATGTAAAGTTAATGCACATGAGTAGGGAGAACAAACCGTAATGCTCGGATACATTTTTACTAGCGTTCTGCTTGACACAGTCAAGTTGTTTATATATCTAGGCATAACATTGTAAAGTGATATGAGGTGGAACGAGCATGTGAGAACTATGGTAGGGAAGACAAGTGGTCGGCTTCGGTTTATTGGGAGAATTTTAGGAAAGGAGACCGCGTGTAGGATGCTTGATTATAGCTCGAGTGATTGGTATCTGTACCAGGGCAGATTGAAGGGAGACATTAAAGCAATTCAGAGACGGGCTGCTAGATTTGTTAAATTGTAACTTTGAACAACACATGTTACAGAGATGCTTCAGGATCTCAAATGGAAATCCCTGGAGGGAAAGCAACGTTCTTTTCAAGAAACACTATTGAGCAAATTTAGAGAACCAGCATTAGAAGCTGACTGCCAAGCAATTCCATTGTCGCCAACATATTTCACACATAAGCACCACAAAGATATGGGAAATTATGGCTCATGTGGAGGCTTACATACAGTCGCTTTTCCCTCCCTCATTTGAGAGTGGAACAGGAGTGGAAATGACAAGTAGTGGTACAGGGTACCCTCCACCATGCATCATACAGTGGTTTGTAGGGTACCTATGTAGATGTAGACGTCCATGATTTTTTCAGACTCTCATTTGCAAATTACCAAACCAAGTACAGATCTGAGCACTCT
Organism: Schistocerca serialis cubense; assembly: GCF_023864345.2. NCBI lineage: Eukaryota > Metazoa > Arthropoda > Insecta > Orthoptera > Acrididae > Schistocerca > Schistocerca serialis. The sequence continues at coordinate 597,953,586 of NC_064644.1, read as the reverse complement.
TCGTTCGGTAGAAAGTTATATGGTGCGTTGCATAAGGGGCAGTTCATTGCTCATGGTAGTAAGTTGTCTGCACCAACCACAACCATAATTAAGTTTTGCTTTATCTATAACATGGAACTTCACTTAGAAAGCATCTGTGGCTCTTTTTTTTCATTATTGAATTATAATGATACCCGCCTTCGAATAAACACAAATTTCGCACAACACATTAGTGCTCAATAAGGTATCGGCACTGGTCCAACACTAACATGACATTTGATTAAAAAAGAGTGACCACTACTAGGGATATGCTGTAACTGCTTAAAAATTGGGAGTTTCCTGGAACAAATTTATAATCTAGGTTACAACAAAGTTGGCTTCACAAACTGAAGCTGTGCTCCTGGTTTGCTGCCTATCTACATCCTTGCAAATTGTGTCATTTGGGAAAGTAGCTCAATATTCATACCGAGTGGGATTATACATTTCCCCGCTGCGCCACAAGCAAAGAGAAGTCTGTCACCACAATCAAGTTCATTACTTTCACATTAGTTGGTTTCACCAATTCACAAACCATTACCTTCCAACCTAACATACAGGTCGGTCTGTTCCCAAAACCAGAGCTTTTCGTTTCACATTCATTAGCTCCAACTTATAACCAAACTATTACCTTCCCACCTAACGAAGACCTTTGTCATTGCTACAGATTAGTCTGTCACCACAACCAGGCATTTTGTCGTAATTCCGGCTATGCTCTTGTTCCAGTCTAACCACGCCCTCAAAAATAGCAACATGGAAATTGTGATAGTCTGGGTGGGGTGATAAATGTTTCTTGCAAACAATCCTTCAACCACGGCAAGTTAAGCAGCACTCTTACATACCAGCCCAACCACATCCCCGTACATACATTAATAAATGTGTGCATAACAAAAATTCATGTTGTAATTGGCTGACTAGATTGTGTCTGCTGCGCTCTCTATAGTTGGCTGACAGCAGCCATCTTAATTTCAGTGTTTCAGAAGCTAACAGGGTGTATTTGACGGAAATGATACTTATACATTTGTAATTCAAAAAGGCACAGTTTCGCACATTAAACATCTCACATTGTTTGCAGTATGGTTTGTTCTGCTAGTGTCATGAAGTCCACTACTGATACATAAAAATTTTACCAATTCAGATACCCACTCCTTGCAATTACCCGAGAATTTTACAATTAGACAGAGAAAAAAAAATTAACTACTGATATGTGTCATCACATTTGCTTGTGGTAGAATTGATAGTAATTTCACTGTGGAATTACTGAAGATATACTTTCTTTGCCAAAAACTATTGCAGTCGCAAAATTATTCAAAAATTATCACTGATTCCCCAAATTTAACCTCATGTACGAAAACTTGCAGCTTTGAAATTTTGGCTATGAAACCAAAAAAAGTTTAAGATCTAATCCAAATATAACCTTTACACTGCTAAGTGTTCCAAGTTTTAGGTCATTTTAAACCCAGCCAAAACTGGCATAGTCCTTTCATAATTCTTTGCAAATCCCTCCCGCCATCCTTCAATGGAAGACTTTTGAAATCTTGAATTTATGCATAGCCTTGTTCAATTCTAATTGACAAATATGCACAAAAGTTCATTACAATTTGAGATAGTCAGGTGAGGGCCATTGGTAAACTTTACATGGAACAACCAAACTGGTGACACTTATTGGAGCTGGTATGCACTGGACAAATTTTTGGCATTGCCAGGACCAAAAAAGGTGTCATTCATAAATTAAGGAATTTTATCATAATATAGAGGGATGACAGACTAGGAGAGAACAAATTAATTTGCAGGAAAGAATTCTAGACATGATAGCAACAGCAACATCCACATGAAACACACAACAAAGCTCACCCTATTACTTGATTATTACTGGAAAAAAGCACCAACACAGTTGCTCTAATGGCCAACAGATTTGTCCAGCTCAAATTCCTCTTATCTAGTGCATATCTCTCCAACAGGAGGAATATGTGGCACATCTGTTATGACCAGTTATATTATCAGCATGGAAACTGCATTACGACAGCTAATATACAATAATGCATATGTTTAATATCAAATTATCTAACCCACATGAGAGTATGGATTAGCTACAATTGATTGAATCTATTCATACTAATACATGTGGGTACTGACCTGCAACAATTATATGGCAGGGGATGACATACCTGCACAACTGATAACGGAATGCAGAATATCATACTCCAATCTCAAGTTAAATTTTACAATATGTACTTGTTTGCAATATAAAGCACACACTGGCAATGTGTCTCCACATCAAGAAGCAGCTAATGAACAGCTGTTAATGAGAAATGTCATTATGCTGCTAACATGCAAATTAATTGCAACTTGTGGATCACCTATCTTTCATATTATGCTTTTGTCCATTTAGGTTTGCTAAAATAAATGTATTGTGACTGATACCAACTGTTTTCTGACTGTCTTAACTGTGCACAGGCACCTTCGTAATCTTCACACCTTTGCACTGAACACACATTTCGTGCTTTACTGTTTGCTCACCTGCAACACTTTGTGACACCTTTGCTCTCTTTGAGTCCAGAATTACTCTTGCCATTTACCACTTTCCTCATTAACTTCCTATATGGACATTATGATAAATTTGATCTCATTGGTTTTGGTAACATACAATTTTGTCACAAACTGATACTATTTATAAGCCATAAGGTTCAAATGGCTCTGAGCACTATGGGACTTAACAGCTGAGGTCATTAGTCCCCTAGAACTTAGAACTGCTTAAACCTAACTAACCTAAGGACATAACACACATCCATGCCCGAGGCAGGATTCGAACCTGCGACCGTAGCGGTCTCACGGTTCCAGACTGACACGCCTAGAACCGCACGGCCACACCGGCTGGCAAGCCATAAGGAAGAAAATCAATTTTTGACAATTTAATGTAATTGGACAGACAGAAATCCTACTCACCAAGTGGCAGCAGAAAATGCACACAAAAGGTTACACCTATGCAAGCTTTCGGAGCCAGTGGCTCCTTCTTCCAGCAGATGGAGAAGGAAAGCGACTGGAGAGGTTTAGGAAAAGGGGTAGATTTTGGAAAAGTCACCAAGAACTGGGATCAGGGAAGACTTAAAGGACAGAATGAGAACTTTTCGTCCTGTCTTACCAAGTCTCCTCCGACATATTTATCAGCTATATATTGTTAACGCAGGTCAAGTATAATGTTACAGCCTGCGTCAAGTACAAAGATGCTTCCATGCATAGAGGCACAGCGATAAGAAAGTGTGGAGGGGACTACATCTGCACATGCATGGTGGCAGAGTGCAGGCAAACGAAGTCCGTATTGCTGAACTGTGTTGCTGCTGCCTTTGATACATTGTACTATACGTTCAACTCTATAATGGAATAACACATTTTAAAACCGAATTTGATCAGTAATCTACATGAGAGAAATGTTATTTCACATTTTCATGGTGTATCTACTACTCCACAGCAACTGTCCATGTGACGTCAAAAGGTGAGAACAGCTAATGGAGCTTTGTGAAGATGTCAAGCACAACTTCTCAAAACAACAATTGTCTAACAACAAGATCATCAAAAATGGTTTCACTAAGTGCCATTTATTGCAATTTGAGCTACGTACGTAAAACTATATAATACACAGCTAAATTTAAAAAAAAATGGTTGCAATAATTGCCATTTATTGCAATTTGGGCTATATAACTATATAATACAGAGCTAAATAAACTTCAAACTCAAACAAAAATCATTATATTTGTTTGATAACTGCTTGAACTCCTCTACATAATTTTTTAAAATGTGTATAATGCACATATGTGTGTGTGACTCGCTGTAGTTCAGTGTAAATCAGTATGCACAGAAAAAGACTTACTAGCGGCAAAGACTAGCAGGAACAACTATCGTAAAAATTGTCGGTACGTTATTTTTTCCATGTTAAGAGGTATTAGGAGTTTAAGCTAATTCATTTGACATTACAGTGGGAGAACACATTATGAACCACTGAACAAGCAAACAATTAACCATCTTCTATGAATAGCTCAACAGAATGCTAACTGGTATCACAGCTAACCTTCCCTTTCATTTCAACGCATTTTCTAATTCATGCCTCGTAAATGACAGGGGTTTATTTGCCGAAATATTGGAGGTTTTGGAGAATTTATCCAGACGCATTCTTGCGAGCAAATAGAGTATACAACATGCTGGGAAAAGTTTAATTTCTCCTTGTGCAGTATGCTGAAAAATATTGTCTGAGTAATTAATAGGCTACATATTCCCAATCAATAAAAGCCATGAAGTTCTCATGTACTATACAAGCAACTGATATGGTGACAGAAACGATTTTAAACTACGAGTCTTTGAAACCAAGAAAGATTATTACTTTACTTTGTTTCAATATCTACACCGTAATACCACCTGCTATCTGAGTCCATGTCCGAACCATTTGATAGTAAATATAGGATGATAGGTTGAAGGCTTTTATCCATCTTCACCCTCCTGTCAAAGTCTTTTTTCTGAAACTCTTTGGCGTGCTGCACCCAGTGTGACCACACTGAAGAGGGATGCTTTCTATTGCTTCCTGCACAAGCATTTCAGTGTCTATCTTGAATGTTTTGGTTTATTCCCCACATAGCTATGCTGTTGTTGTGGTCTTCAGTCCTGAGACTGGTTTGATGCAGCTCTCCACACTACCCTATCCTGTGCAAGTTTCTTCATCTCCCAGTACTTACTGCAACCTACATCCTTCTGAATCTGCTTAGTGTATTAATCTCTTGGTCTCCCTCTATGATTTTTATCCTTCAATGCTAAATTTGTGATCCCTTGATGCCTCAGAACATGTCCTGCCAACCGGTCCCTTGTCAAGTTGTGCCACAAACTCCTCCCCAATTCTATCCAATAACTCCTCATTAGTTATGTGATCTACCCACCTAAACCTTGGCATTCGTCTTCAGCACCACATTTCAAAAGCCATTCTCTTCTTGTCTAAACTATTTATCGTCCATGTTTCACTTCCATACATGGCTACATGCCATACAAATACTTTCAGAAACGACTTCCTGACATTTAAATCTATACTCAAAGTTAACAAATTTTTCTACTTCAGAAACGCTTTCCCTGCCATTGCCAGTCTACATTTTATATCCTCTCTACTTCGACCATCATCTGTTATTTTGCTCCCCAAATAGCAATCCTACTTTACTGCTTAAGTGTCTCATTTCATAATCTAATTCCCTCAGCATCACCCGACTTAATTCGACTACATTCCATTATCCTCATTTTGCTTTTGTTGATGTTCATCTTATATCCTGCTTTCAAGACACTGTCCATTCCGTTAAACTGCTCTTCCAAGTCCTTTGCTGTCTCTGACAGAATTACAATGTCATTGGCGAACCTCAAAGTTTTTATTTCTTCTCCATGGATTCTAACACCTACTCTGAATTTTTCGTGCACAAATTATTTTTATCGGATTATAAGGACAGTGATATGTAGGCAAACGCAAAACTGTGTGACCACATCCACATGCAAGAAAGTCAAATATGTACATTTTGTTGTGTGACTTTTATAAATTAACAAGTGGCAGGAGGTCTGCACAAATCGGCTTACATTGTCTAGGATATTTTTCAGACAGCACAATATCCCCTTTCCTTGTGCTCATACTTTAGTCTTTTCTCTATAAGAAATGAATATCTGGCATTTTAATTACAACAACTGACTTTGAAACAAGGTATGGGAAGAATTTTCAATGAAGAACTTCTTGAAAGTGACAGCAGTCATTCCCGAATGGTAGTTACTACAACTTTTCATACACCTAAAACCAAATTTACTCTCAGGAATCAAATCCATAGAAGAGCCAGCATGCAGCATAAGTATCTCAGAGCCTTTTTCTATGGGAACTTTGTAACTGCAGTACTATCACTCATTTTCAAATAGGTATCCATGGGTTGATTCCGATTCACCCATGTTTCATTGAAGTTTGAAACCAATGGCTTAAAATTCACTGCATTGATGAATTGCTACATTTGAAGCCAATTTGCTCAGGCATAATTGTAATGAGTTTTTTTGTGATGTCGGGCTTTCCCTTTTGTATACATTTTAAACATGCAGTGCTTCAAAATATCATTGTCAAAACAACCTGTGTGTTGCAGGTTTCTTGAGATTTCTATGCTTTCCATCTGACACTAAAACAAATTTTCCTGAGATTCCTACGGCTCTGAAAATTTTATTTACTAGTCTCCAGAGTTATCTTACTGACCCAATTGTCTGCAGTTCACTCTTGCATTTTCAAAAGTTCAAAAATAGAAGTCTTGCTTTCAGATTCACATTTAAGAAGTTATAAATGGGAGACACAAAACTCGGCTGCTTGTGAAGCATTTACATCTACAATTACTCTGCAATTCACAATTAAATGCCCCGCAAATGTTTCATCAAACCACCCTTACACTATTTCTCTACTGTTCCACTCTACAAGCACACAGGAAAAACAAACACTTTCTGTGCGAGGTCTAATCTCTCATTTTTATTATGGACAATCATTCCTCCCTATGTAGATGGAATTAGCATATCATACCCGTGGAAGCCTCTCCTCATTTCACGATAATACAAAATGAGCTGCCTTTCTTTAAACTTTTTCAATCAATCCTATCTGCTGTGGATCCCACGCCAGATGGCAATATTCCAGAAGAGAGCTGGAAAATTTGGTGTAAGTAGCCTTTATTAGACATGTTGCATTTTCTACGTGTTCTACCAATAAACCATAATCTTTGGTTTGCTACCAATAAACCATAAGCTTTGGTTTGCTTTCCAAACACTATCCATTTCATAGCTGCAATTTAAGTTATCCGTAATTGTAATCCCTAAGTGCTTCGATAAATTTACAACCTTTTGATCTGTGTGTTTTAGCCTATAAACCAAAATTTTAAGGATTCCTTCTAGTCACAGCATCTGCATACAGACAGCTGCCCAGACTGTTTCCTAATTCGTCTATTAGATCAGGAACAGCAAAAGGCCTATGACACTTCTTTCTCAATTTCTCATCAATTACTACATACTGTGACCTTTCTGACAGGAATCCACAAATCCAATCACCCAACTAAGACAATACTTCATAGGCAAGCTAATTAATTAAAGTTGCATGTGAGGAACTTCAAGCTCATTGCCGTCATTTAGAAAACCCAATAAAATGTTTACAGATGCACATTCACAACTACACAGTTATAAAAAAGTATCATCATCATGAATGAATAATTCAGTCACTCTGTGAATTAATCTGCATTGTTGCAAAATTTGGCAATAGTGCAGCATATGGGAGAGAGATTCTCAAAGTCTAGTTTGCAAGACGGGGCTAACCACTTTGAGAGAGAATGAACCTTATTGGCTGCTAGCAGCTAATGGTTGGGGATACACAGAAAACGATAGGGCTGCCTTCCTATACGCCGTGAACTATAATATAGCAAAAGCCCAAACATTAAAAATTCTGAACTTCTCATTTCAAACTCACTCTCATCATGTTGGCAGAGAGAGAGCGTCCAACATGTCCAGTTTCTCAATGTCTAGTATTATTGGCATTTGAACAAGATATGTGTCAATGAATTAATTCCATAAGGAAAAACCATATGTACTTAAAAATCCATGTGTTGTTCCTTTGATGTCAGTGGAGAATGACATACATTGTACCTAGAATAATGGCTGTTGTCTTGTTTACCTTTGTACGGCTTCACGCAATACGTTGTGTGTATCCAAGTCAAAAGAGACACTAATTCAACCAAATAATGCTGTTATACATCAGTTGTCTGGAAAGCCTTGGCATGAGAATATGAACTTAGTGTTAGATTACATGTAACTTGGCACACTTTTCAGGGAATGTCTGGAATGGTGAATTACAGAAGTTACCAATAGCGAGTTGATACCAAATGGTGTCGACCGTAGAAGAAGGAAGTGGAAGACAAGACTATTCAGATGCACTCCCTAAAACCCTTCCAAACTTCAACAGAGAAATGCTACCTTATAATCCACACACAGCAAATAAACTATCGAGTACTTTATCAAAAGGAAATTACACAGCAATGTGAACTGATCTCTCTGCCTGAAGATGAAATTAGGAATACTTCCAGAAATTTTCGTGCAATAATTCTGCAACACACAGAAGTTAACATGTACAGCATAGAATTACTAATATCAAATTTCACATTCATTGCAGTTTAACACTTCCTGTAATAAAAATATTCTGTGAAGCATGTAAGCTCGTTAACATGAGATCACATCTGAAAAACGCGGTGAGGTCTGGACTGTTATCCATACAAACAATGCTTAATACATATCTATTTCTGAAAGAAGACGTTTCGCTAGACTACAAAAACACTTGCTTCTACGTTCTTTCAAACCGTACTCACCTTAATATCAACAATATCTCCTACTTTGTACACTTCCAAATATGTAGATAATGGAATTGTACCATGCCTCCGGAATTTTCGAGAAAACAAATCTCTCGTTCCTCTTCTATAACCCTTAGAGTTCGTCATTGTGGGCTAACCTACGAAATATAAAAGACAATTTTGGTACAAATTTCAATCACGTGGCAAGCAGCACAGCATGTCAACACACTTACGAATAAAAGCGAAGTTTGCTTTACTTAAAATCCGTAAAAATATTTTCTTATATCACTACAAACTAAAATCAACAACACTAAATTAAAAGTTTATGATCTAAAACACATTTTCCAATACCACACAAATTCTTCTCTTTCCATACCTCACCCGTGCCTCCAAAGAACAACGAAACCTCTGTTGAGAAGAGACGCACATTGCATTAGTCTCTCTGAATTTGGTACATACCAGCGAATCAGCGAGAATATTCCAACTTGTATGCAATGATTTTACTATTGTCGTTTTATTTCAAACTTCACCGGGCTAAGCGATAGAGTAGATTATATTTTTTATAATGCTGTACTACCAATAATTTTATAATATTTCAGAATGTAAAGTAAAAATCATCTTTCGCTCCTTCACCGTGATTGCCTAGAAATCGACTCACACTCCACAAAACGAAACGGGAGAGAACACGGTATTTAAATTGGAGGCATTCACACAAGTCGTCAACGAAACGGTACGTCACAGAACGGAATGTCAAGATTAAGGTTTTGAAATTGACGATAGTAAGTGAAAAGGTGTTGTAGTTTGTTAACATAAGAAGTTAACGTACTTTCGAAGCGCTCTCTTACAATACAGTTGGGGATATTACACTTTTGAGTCTCGTTTTGCTTCGCTTTCATGGCACATTGCAAATGTTCCATGCTGACTCGAATATTTTTTACACTGTGCGCTCTTCCATATCAGAGGCCAGATGTCTGCGAGCCTAAGAGTGACTCAGGATTTACATTAACGGAACAGATTCGATGCTTTCACTATGTATAAATAATAACTCAAAATGATGAAGAAATTTTGATTTAATAACCTATTTTAAGTAAAAGGGACAGCTTCATTCAGGAAGAAAAATAAATTTATTCATGTACCAGTTTGCTGCACAGCAAAGAAAAGTAGTGGATAAGATAAAAGACCAGTACGTTTTGCTCGCAAATTTTGTTTGATGTGTTTGTGTATATATTTCTTCTCTAGTAAATAAATGTCGTGGTTTGGAATGCTGTTTCACTTCTCATGAGTTTAGCATTCAAAGTCGCTCAAGAAATTTCGTTATGAAGTTTGCTTCGATGATTAATAAAATTTATCATAGCAGTTCCTTGATTCTGATACTATATTCTCACTTTTCATATCGCAGATGATACCCTATAACCTCACATACACTATTCGGTTCTATGCGAAAAGAACTGACGTCGTGTCGACGTACGCTTTGGTATACACAATTCGTCATTTAGCTGGCCACACACAGCTGGATTTCTGACAGGGGCAGGTGAGCCGACTTATAAAAAATATTTGGGGGGGGGGGGGGCTACTGGGGATCTTTTTCTAGATTTTAGATGAAAAATAGTGAGTTTTAAAGTTTCTTAAGCATTTTAGAGTCATATGATCAACATTAGAACCCTGAAAACTGGACTCTCGATAACTCGACACTTCAGGGAACTCGACAAGCTTTGAAAAAAGAAACAAAACTTAAACTCGCACGGTATTTTCGTAAAAACCTGATTTAATTTACAGTAATAGTCATGCTTATAGACTATTACAGAGCAGTGAATATATAGCTCTGAAAAGACTGAAAGTATGTTTAAATAAGTCCTAAACTATCATTAAAAGAATAAAACAAAATATTGCTGCCGCACAGTAATAGCACTTTGATTAATAAGTGAAATATCTCATTTAAGCTTACTTTGAATAAGGCTCAGGGTTCATAAAATGAAAACAATGTATCAAAGTTAATTCTTCGTTGTTGTGTGGTCTTCAGTCCAGAGACTGGTTTGATGCAGCTCTCCATGCTACTCTATCCTATGCAAGCTTCTTCATCTGCCAGTACCTACTGCGACCTACATCCTTCTGAATCTGTTTAGTGTACTCATCCCTCTGTCTCCCTCTACGATTTTTACCCTCCACGCTGCCCTCCAATACTAAATTGGTGATCCCTTGGTGCCTCAGAATATGCCCTACCAACCGCTCCCTTCTTCTTGTCAAGTTGTGCCACAAATTTCTCTTCCCTCCAATTCTATTCAGTACCTCCTCATTAGTTATGTGATCTACCCATCTAATCTTCAGCATTCTTCTGTAGCACCAGATTTCGAAATCTTTTATTCTCTTCTTGTCTAAACTACACTCCTGGAAATTGAAATAAGAACACCGTGAATTCAATGTCCCAGGAAGGGGAAACTTTATTGACACATTCCTGGGGTCAGATACATCACATGATCACACTGACAGAACCACAGGCACATAGACACAGGCAACAGAGCATGCACAATGTCGGCACTAGTACAGTGTATATCCACCTTTCGCAGCAATGCAGGCTGCTATTCTCCCATGGAGACGATCGTGTGGAACGGCTTGCCATGCCATTTCCACCTGGCGCCTCAGTTGGACCAGCGTTCGTGCTGGACGTGCAGACCGCGTGAGACGACGCTTCATCCAGTCCCAAACATGCTCAATGGGGGACAGATCCGGAGATCTTGCTGGCCAGGATAGTTGACTTACACCTTCTAGAGCACATTGGGTGGCACGGGATACATGCGGACGTGCATTGTCCTGTTGGAACAGCAAGTTCCCTTGCCGGTCTAGGAATGGTAGAACGATGGGTTCGATGACGGTTTGGATGTACCGTGCACTATTCAGTGTCCCCTCGACGATCACCAGTGGTGTACGGCCAGTGTAGGAGATTGCTCCCCACACCATGATGCCGGGTGTTGGCCCTGTGTGCCTCGGTCGTATGCAGTCCTGATTGTGGTGCTCACCTGCACGGTGCCAAACACGCATACTACCATCATTGGCACCAAGGCAGAAGCGACTCTCATCGCTGAAGACGACACGTCTCCATTCGTCCCTCCATTCACGCCTGTCGCGACACCACTGGAGGTGGGCTGCACGATGTTGGGGCGTGAGCGGAAGACGGCCTAACGGTGTGCGGGACCGTAGCCCAGCTTCATGGAGACGGTTGCGAATGGTCCTCGCCGATACCCCAGGAGCAACAGTGTCCCTAATTTGCTGGGAAGTGGCGGTGCGGCCCCCTACGGCACTGCGTAGGATCCTACGGTCTTGACGTGCATCTGTACGTCGCTGCGGTCCGGTCCCAGGTCGACGGGCACGTGCACCTTCCGCCGACCACTGGCGACAACATCGATGTACTGTGGAGACCTCACGCCCCACGTGTTGAGCAATTCGGCGGTACGTCCACCCGGCCTCCCGCATGCCCACTATACGCCCTCGCTCAAAGTCCGTCAACTGCACATACGGTTCACGTCCACGCTGTCGCGGCATGCTACCAGTGTTAAAGACTGCGATGGAGCTCCGTATGCCACGGCAAACTGGCTGACACTGACGGCGGCGGTGCACAAATGCTGCGCAGCTAGCGCCATTCGACGGCCAACACCGCGGTTCCTGGTGTGTCCGCTGTGCCGTGCGTGTGATCATTGCTTGTACAGCCCTCTCGCAGTGTCCGGAGCAAGTATGGTGGGTCTGACACACCGGTGTCAATGTGTTCTTTTTTCCATTTCCAGGAGTGTATTTATCATCCACGTTTCACTTCCATACATGACTACATTCCATACAAATACTTTCAGAAACGACTTCCTGACATTTAAATCTATACTCGCTGTTAATAAATTTCTCTTCTTCAGAAACGCTTTCCTTGCCACTTCCAGTATATATTTTATATCCTCTCTACTTCGACCATCATCAGTTATTTTGCTCCCCAAACAGCAAAACTCCTTTACTACTTTAAGTGTCTCATTTCCTAATCTAATTCCGGCAGCATTACCCGAATTAATTCGACTACATTCCATTATCCTCGTTTTGCTTTTGTTGATGTTCATCTTATATCCTGCTTTCAAGACATTGTCCATTCCGTTCAACTGCTCTTCCAGGTCCAAGAATTACAATGTCATCGGCGAACCTCGAAGGTTTTACTTCTTCTGCATAGATTTTAATACCTACTCCGTAATTTTCTTTTGTTTCCTTTACTGCTTGCTCAATATACAGATTGAATTACATTGCCAGCCGAGGTGGCCGAGCGGGTCTAGGCGCTACTGTCTGGAACCGTGCGACCACTGCGGTCGCAGATTCTAATCCTGCCTCGGGCATGGATGTGTGTGATGTCCTTAGGTTAGTTAGGTTTAAGTAGTTCTAAGCTCTAGGGAGCTGATGACCTTAGAAGTTAAGTCCCATAATGCTCAGAGCCATTTGAACCATTTTGAATAACATCGGGGATAGTCTACAACACTATCTCACTCCCTTCCCAACCACTGCTTCCCTTTCACGCCCCTCGACTCTTATAACTGCCATCTGGTTTCTCTACAAATTGTAAATAGCCTTTCACTCCCTGTATTTTACCCCTGCCACCTTCAGAATTTGAAAGAGAGTATTCTAGTCAACATTGTCAAAAGCTTTCTCTAAGTCTACAAATGCTAGAAACGTAGGTTTGCCTTCCCTTAATCTGTTTTCTAAGACAAGCCGTAGGGTCAGTATTGCCTCACGTCTTCCAACATTTCTGCGGAATACAAACTGATCTTCCCCGAGATAGGTTTCTACCAGTTTTTCCATTCGTCTGTAAAGAATTCGTGTTAGTATTTTGCGACCGTGGCTTATTAAACTAATAATTCGGTAACTTTCATATCTGTCAACACCTGCTTTCTTTGGGATTGGAATTATTTTCTTCTTGAAGTCTGAGGGTATTACGCCTGTCTTATATATCTTGCTCACTAAATGGTAGAGTTTTGTAAGGCCTTGCTCTCCCGAGGCTGTCATTAGTTCTAATGGGATGTTGTCTACTCCTCGACTTACATCTTTCAGTGCTCTATCAAACTCTTCATGCAGTATCATATTTCCCATTTCATCTTCATCTACATTCTCTTCCATTTCTATAAAATTGTCCTCAAGAACATTGCCCTTGTATAGACCCTCTATATACTCCTTCCACTTTTCTGCTTTCCCTTCTTTGCTTAGTACTGGGTTTCCATCTGTGCTCTTGATATTCATGCAAGTCGTCCTCTTTTCTCCAAAGGTCTCTTTAATTTTCCTGTAGGCAGTATCTATCTTACCCTTAGTGATATATGTCTCTACATCCTTACATTTGCCCTCTAGCCATCACTGCTTAGCCATTTTGCACTTCCTGTCGATCTCATTTTTGAGACTTTTGTATTCCTTTTTGCCTGCTTCATTTACTGCATTTTTGTATTTTCCCCTTTCATCAATTAAATTCAGTATCTCTTCTGTTACCCAAGGATTTCTATTAGCCCCCGTCTTTTTACCTACTTGATCCTCTGCTACCTTCACTATTTCATCTCTCAAAGCTGCCCATTCTTCTTCTACTGTATTTCTTTCCCCCATTCTCGTCAATCGTTCCCTAATGCTCTTCCTGAAGCTCTCTACAACCTCTGGTTCTTTCAGTTTATCCAGGTCCCATCTCCTTAAATTCCCACCTTTTTGCAATTTCTTCAGTTTTAATCTACAGTTCATAACCAATAGATTGTGGTCAGAGTCCACATCTGCCCCTGGAAATGCCTTACAATTTAAAACCTGGTTCCTGAATCAAATGGCTCTCAGCACTATGGGACTTAACTTCTGAGGTCATAACTCCCCTAGAAGTTAGAACTAATTAACCCAAACTAACCTAACGACATCACACACATCCATGCCCGAGGCAGGATTCGAACCTGCTACCGTAGCGGTCGCGCGGTTCCGGATTGTAGTGTCTAGAACCGCTCAGCCACACCGGCCAGCGTTCCTGAATCTCTGTCTTACATTTATATAATCTATCTGATACCTTCCAGTATCTCCAGGCTTCTTCCACGTATACAACCTTCTTTTATGATTCTTGAACCAAGTGTTAGCTATGATTAAGTTATGCTCTGTGCAAAATTCTAACAGACGGCTTCCTCTTTCATTCCTTACTCCCATTCTATATTCACATACTACGTTTCCTTCTCTTCCTTTTCCTACCAGTCACCCATTACTATTAAATTTTCGTCTCCCTTCACTATCTGAATAATTTCTTTTATTTCATCATACATTTCATCAATCTCTTTGTCATCTGCAGTGCTAGTTGGCATATAAACTTGTACTACTGTAGTAGGCGTGGGCTTTGTGTCTATCTTGGCCACAACAATGCGTTCACTATGTTGTTTGTAGTAGCTTACCCGCACTCCTATTTTTCTTATTCATTATTAAACCTACTCCTGCATTACCCTTATTTGTTTTTGTATTTATAATCCTGTATTCACCTGAGCAGAAGTCTTGTTCCTGCTGCCACCAAACTTCACTAATTCCCACTATATCTGACTTTAACCTATCCACTTCCCTTTTTAAATTTTCTAACCTACGTCCGATTAAGGGATCTGACATTCCATGCTCCGATCTGTAGAACGCCAGTTTTCTTTCCTCTGATAACAACGTCCTCCTGAGTGGTCCCCAGCCGGAGATCTGAATGGGGGACTATTTTACCTCCAGAATATTTTTCCCAAGAGGACGCCATCATAATTTATACATACAGTAAAGCTGCATGCCCTCGGGAAAAAATTATGGCTGTAGTTTCCCCTTGCTTTCAGCCATTCACAGTACCAGCATAGCAAGGCCGTTTTGGTAAGTGTTACATGTCCAGATCAGTCAATCATCCCTGCAACTACTGAAAAGGCTGCTGCCCTTCTTCAGGAACCACATGTTTGTCTGGCCTCTCAACAGATACCCCTCCGTTGTGGTTGCACCTACGGCTTAATACTGTTTATAAAGCTAATACAGAATGCCCAATACTTTCAGTGAAACACTATGTAAATAACAGGTTTTAATTGGGCCTTACATCCTAATACTATTTAAGTATTTGAAAATAAATAATACAGTACTATAGTAATACAGTACTAAACTAGTACTAATATTTCAAAACTGAAAATTATGTATGTATTTAATTCTCTATTTTATAAAGATTTTTAATATTGCTGTAAATGCCATTATTAGGGGTAGAGTGTCTTTAGAAAGTGCAAATGTTGAGCGTCTGACTGGAATACTGAATATGAAGTCGTTGATGACTGGTCAGAAATCCAATTCATCCAAAACATCTCGGTGGGCATGAAGAACAGCCAAGTTGTTCAATCGCTTCTGTCTCATTGCTGATCGGAGATACGACTTCAGACATCTATGGGCTCTAAATGACCATTCTCCTGTTGCTGTCATTATTGGAACTGCTTGGAGACGCTTAATGCACTTCGCTACTTCACATAACATTTCTCCAAGTGTAGGTTCTTGTGTAATGTAATTTCTTACATCATGCTTGTTTTTTAAAGACCAGTTGTTTTTTTATTAGCGATATCAGTTAACATATTCAAATGTAAGTGCAGTCTCTAAATGTCTAGCTGATTTTTCAACTATGTTTCACCTCTGTTTACTAAAAGCAAGCACTCTTGTTCAAGTGCAATGACCTGTGTGAGTCCAGTTGAAGTAAACCGTTCAGTAATACAAGACTGCACCATTTCACAAACTTCAATGTAGATAGCTTTGTACTATTCCTTTGGGGTTCTGAAAATGTGTGGTGTGCTGATTTCGTTGTTTTCATACTTCTTTGGTATACTTTGCTTCCGAGGAAGCGAAGGATCATCAACTTATGAAGGTTTTTCTTTTAAACACAATTTCCAAACGTGTTCAAAACTATGACGACTTCCATTCAATATACAAATCAAGCCTCCAGATTTTTTTCCAGGTCTGCAACACTTAGATGAGGGCACTGAATTTTTTCATTGATATCCTCTACTGGGTTCGTTGCATGGTAATAAAGACATAGAAAGAAATGTCTTGAATTGTAACATTGACTCAAGGTAGCCTGCACATTTGTAACCTGCCTCTGTTTTGTCCTCTGCAGAAAATGTTTCAAAAAAGTTCTTTGAAGTTTTTCAATATTCTCAATACACTAGAAGCTCGCACAGTCCATCGAGTCAGGGAAAGGGGTCGTACACCAGCTTGGTCATTGGCGCTCTCACAGCGTATGTTTCTGAAAAGTCACATCCTTTTGTTGGATTCCTTTATGGTGTTTATTAAGTTCTTGGCTAAAGCCATAATATCCCTCATAGACGTAAGACGGCGGAGACTGTCTAGAACTGCCAAGTCTAAACTGTAAGCAGTGTAGTGCACATAAGATGCTTTTGGTTGTATATCCAAAACTAACTTTTTTAGTCCTTTGAACTTACCTCTCATACTGTCCTTTGAAGTTGTCCATTGACAAATCAGGACCAGTAAAAACGTCTTTTAAAATTCTAAACAGAGTTTGAGCTTCAGTGTTGGGGTCTCGTATAAGCCAATAATGTCTTCGTTGATGATTAAGGAATCATTGACAGTACGAATACAAAATGACACTTGTTCGTGAATCAAAGAATCACTTGTTTTGTCAACAATAATGTTCAGTCTTCTTGATTGAAGCCAATACCTTTCTCAACACAGACGTTATCGTTTTGAATATCATGGGCTGTCCACTTATACCTCGAATGCCCTAACCAATCTTTAAATTTAGGTATGTCATTCTTCTGGAATTCCAAGAACTGAAAAAAAATTGAGTTTACATCTTCATGCCCTCTAATTGCTAGTTCTTGTCGGCATATAAATTGCGCAGTAGTAAAAATTGTCTCAAGAGCTAAATGGCCTTTCTTCATATCACTGTCTAACTGTTAATTCAGTTGGGAGGCCACACTTTGGTTAGTGATAGAATTTAGTTTCAGAACACCATCTTTATGCTTCAACGTATATTCGTGAAGACAGATTTTTTCCAAAGCCTTTTTCCAGTTAGAAAACCCTGTGGAAGTAAGTGCATCTTCTTTTTTGAAGAAAATTGTAATAGATTTTTAGCATCTGCCTCTTTGCAGGTTTTGCAAAAAACTTTTGGTAGATGCTTCACATTCTAGCCATGTACATTTGATCAACTAGGACTTCTGAAAACATCTTGCTTACCGGATTGTCCAGGTTTCTGCTGTGAACAGTTCTCGCCTGAAGACGATGAAGCAGTTGATGACACAATAATTGTTGGAGGTGGACTTGCAGTATCACCAACTTCCAAGCTCGCCTTTTTGGTAACAAATTTATCCATTGCAAACTTAATTCACAATACACTAAGAGACTAAAGTAAACGAATAAAATATGGTCAAATAAAATAGTCCACTAGACACCAAAGTTGGAATACTAAACATGTCTGCAGCATGCACTGAACGAAACTATCCACACTGAATGACTGCGACAGCACGGTGGGCTTTATACAGCGGTGGCATCGTAATGTCTGGAAGCATCAAGGTGATGCGAGGCGGAGGGTTCCAGGTGCTTCTGCTCCAATCATTTTAATGTCGCCATAGCCGCAGTGCTGGCCTATTGGTGCCAGACTTTACCCGAAGGTTCACTCACTGGGACAAATTGTAAGTGTGCCCGCAGCACCATAACACTATCATGATTCACACCACTCGTTTTCAGTTACCCTACTTACTACCATAATAATTATTTGTTTTAACTCATTACTGAATGTATTGAGAGGAAACAGCTTGTTCCATCTCTTCATAATTAGTTTTTTCGTTGTGTTATATTGAATACTGTAGATGTTTATGATACTTTCACCATTTTTTAAATTTAAGAAATGTTATAACTCGAGTGAAGAAATGGACTACCTGTTTACTTAATTCCTAATTACATAAATGCTCTTCCTTTCCTTAATCCCTCTGTGTTGCCTTGGTTTAATTAACTTTGGGGTTTGTATTAAGAGTTCGTCTGCTGGTAGTATCAAGGTAAAGATGTTGCCACTCTGTAGATCAGTTAGTGGCAACATAAACTTGGAGGAAAAGCAGCGATGATGCACCTGTATGCCAAGGGTAGTTTGGGCTTGGTAACAGGTTCCCCTCCCGTCCATGTAAGAGAACGGCCGTTGAGAGCCGCCATGATAGGGTCTCTCTGGGGGTAGCTGTTGAATTGAGCAGGTGGAATCGAGGGCGATCTCCGTCTTTGCCGCCAATTTTACGGTGGGATGATGTATTATGTGTTACACTGTTATTAATCCGCTCTTTTTCAGGGTGCAATTAGTTAGCACGTTGTTTCGTCCATTCCTTTTTGAGAAATTTTGCCTGTATGGTGAAAGTTTTCAGTTAGGGTCTATTTTCCAGAAGTGAGCATGGAAGCTCACGTTATCCATTTATAGTGCTGCAATCAGTTGGTACCTTCAGCACATAAGAGCAGCAATAGCACAAAACAGTTCCACTCTTAGCAACAGCGTTTTGCAATTTTAAAGTAGCCTGGGGCCTCACCCCGCATAGGTAGCTTAACATGTGGCCGTAACTGCTGATGAGTAATTTAGACGACGATTCTGGGTGAAACCTGCTAGGATATGCATGTGTTTTGTGTGAGTTACTTAAGGTTCTAAGCGTGTGACGTAATTTTTAGGCCATTTCATAAATTTTGTTTACGGATCTTTTGATTCATTATAACCCCCATTTGCAAGCAACTTGTCCTAACTGCTTTGGTAAATAATAGGTTGTGCATGTGAACTATTGTATAGAATGGAAAACAAGAACGAACAGAGTAGTGAGTACAAAGAAATTAGCCGTTGGTATCGATCACCCACGTAGAGTCGAACTGCAGTGTCAGCGAGGTACCAGTTCATTCTTGAAAATTAGTTAAGCTGAGGATGCTTGCATGTGCCATTAATTGTTAATTTACGTGTGCCAGATTTCACAGGATGTTTTATTTTTAAAGAATTTGTTTTTTTGTGTATACAGGAGATGCTTGTGTCTACTTCCCCCCCCCCCCCCCCCCATTTTCCCTTCAAGAATATTTGTTATAATTTTGGCTGTTTGATCCAAGTAGCAACTTGGGGCGTGAATTTCGATCGCGGTCCAAGCCGACGGACTACAGAGGCAGCAACATAGATCCCACCTCTTTCCCAGTGCATAAGTACAAACGAGATGCCTGATGGTTTAAGCACCTTCAGTGTGAGAGGGTATTTAGTGGATTCCTGCTAATATGGGCGCCTTCAATGCTAGACAAATATAGAATTTAACTCGACTTGGCTTTGTTAACTGCAGTTATAACGTTTGTAAAATTTTTGAGTATATAGATAATAAATGTGTCATATAAATTTGATTTCATGGAATCAGGGATCATAACACCCCCATCCTGTGTAGAGAGCAATGTTGGTGCTAAATTGGAGTCACGATAAACTGGTGGGAAGAAAAATTAACCAGGGTAGAGAATATATATCATGTTAGAGAGTGGTATTTAGTTACTTCCAAGCTTGGTTGCTTGAACCCTCCGTTGCGAAACTTTAATATAATAATCATCAAATCATTCGACTACTGACTTTGGGCTGGCCCCCTTAGGATTTACCAAGAGGGTAAGCACTGCGTATATGACGTACCTTGGCACACATACAAATCTAGCATGCTCTAACATAGATTGAATGAAAGAGAGAAAGAGAAATATAATAACGGAAAATTATGGTAACCATTCAGTATTTTAAAAGGTAACTATCGTCAAACAAGGAAAATAAAAAATTCCAACATAATTTTGTGATTTTACAAAGTATAATATAACTAAAAATTTTCTTATATTATTGGGGGGCTCTGCCCCCACAAAAGAATTTTTGAGGAAGCTCGGGCCCCCTTAGGCTCCATGGAGTCATTGCCTGTGGACAGGGGCCAGAACTGCAGACTAGTTCCACGGATATTTCTGATGGACCCAACCTGTCGATTTCAGGCCTGTCGCTTTCCATTGACATGTAGACCACAGCCGTTGGATCTGGTGTTTCAGATTTCTCTGGAGACGGGGTCCCTTCTTGTGTGACGTAAACGGCGGATTTTCGTAATTTCTCTGTGGATGCTGCACCGCAGTGCATTCTAGACAGCCCAGAGATCATAAGCGATGGATTTCATTACTTGTGATTGTGTCTCCCTGAGAGTGTGTTGTACACAGCAGTGCAGTAGGTGCAGCTGCCCATAGCGAGAATTCAGTTAGTTTATAAATATGAACAGGAAGCTGTACCACTATGGCCCTGATTTCTAAGACCTAAATTATCTGAATAAATAATCACTAAAATTATTGACAATATCTATAAGAGTTCCTTAAAAATGATATAAAATGTGTATCGAGTGAATTATAAAATGAACTAGAGTAATGAAAAATTTAGTAGAAGGTTGAAACCTTAGAATTACAAAGAGGAAAATTAATTTGAAATGACTATGTTTTTCCTTAAGAAATATCATTCTTTGACGATGTGCGAAAATGTTGTTAAATACGTACAAACACATAGCAACAAAGTCATGTGACATTGTGTACAAACACTTGGGATACAATGTACTTTGACAGTCCCTATACAAAGTCACATGTCCACTCCTCTGGAGTCAGTTATAGTACAGAAATCAGAATTGAATGTCCCAAGTAATTTCTCTTTGTGAGTTTTAATTTGTGGCTAAGTAATGTAATTTAATTTTTTTAAAAAGAAAATGTAAACATTATTGGAAGACAGATTTTTTTTCTGGAGGCATAGCTGCTGTTACAAATATTCTCGAAAAATTATAACTGTGAAAGTTTGCTGAAAAGTAATGCTTCCAGATTTTTTATGTGAAAACTCCTAAAATTTTGTATTTCAAAGAAATATTATTAACATTCTACATCTTTATACTTCTTCAATTCCTATAGTATAGTCTGACTTTTTGTATCATGGTTTTTTTAGACACAACCACATTTTTCACCATTTGATACAGAGCTAAACGAATTGTCATAATGTGACATGACGGACAGTGTACATGGTACAAAATCTATACAAAAAGAATTGATATTTTTGTTTCAGAACTCATACATAGTACAAGTCAATAGTTGTAAGTGGTGTGACAATGTCAAAAGCAGATGAACTATCAAATTATTTGCTGCATGTATGGTACATTCTTGAACATTTTTTTTCTTGCCAATATTAAAAAACAGGGCAAAATGAAGTAACTTCTTAAAATGGCATTATCCAATACAATACTTATACGACAGAAAAACGCAAAATTAAATTTAAATTTATGCAGTCCGAAAATCTGGGAGTCCTGTACTTACAAACAATGTACAGCTCATGTGGAAAGAAGGATTACGTGTCTACAAATTCCAGGCATTCCAAATTAGCGTTAATAAAATGCTATGAAGCTGCCAATTGACGAAACTACTACATGTGTAAGCAGTCTTGCTGTGAAGAATAACCATGGTGAGACTTCATTCTCGGAAATTTACTTCCCTAGGGAACGAAAAAGTCACCCTCCCAGTTTCCACACCACTGATTAAGCTCATTTTCATAAACCTTAAATGGTTAATGGTGTAATAAAACAATTGCATGACAAAACACACTCGATATAAACTTACTTTCAAAGTGGTTAAGAACTATCAGGCGATAATTTAAGTTAGCATAATGTGTCACATTTCTTTTCATTTGCTGTACTGGTATTCATTTGTACTGTCTGGCTCCTCATCAGTAATTGTTGGAACTACTGCTGCGGTGCTCATCAACTAATTGCAGCACAACAGCATTCATTTTATTTAATTTCATAATCACTACAACAAATAAGCATCTACTGCAAATAAGCACCACATTTGAGGGTGAATATGTCTATAATGAGTTTTCACGAAACAGAGATGAACAGTATGGTGCAAGAGTGTTGTTTGTAGTGAATGAAGTTATCTGTTAATTATTCTGCAATCAACAATGAGTTGTGAGCGTTGATGAATGAATGGGTTACAGTTTTATGCGTTGTGAGGTGTAAAATCATAATGAACAGAGAGAAAAATGCCTGATACTAATGAGATTATTGTACCTCATAAATAAAAGAGAACCGAAACAAAGTGAGTGAATCAAAAATAAACTATTTGTGATGCAGTGCGACAAAAAAGTGTGAGATAAAGTCAAATATCTCTATAAAAAGTCCTAGTAATTGTACTGATGGAGAAAATATGGCCCCATGCAGTACCTCTGCTGGCTCAAAGTTGTTGACAAAAAGGATACTAGCCTCTGAGATTGTTGTACATCATAAATAAAAGAAAACTGAAAAAGTTAGTGAATCAAAAAATAAATCATCTATGATGAAATACAACAAAAAAGTGTGAGACAAACTCAAATATATCTATATATATAATGTCCCATAATAGTACTGATCTAGAAAATATAGCCACATCCACTACCTCTGTTGGCTCAAAGTTGTTGATGAAAAGGATACTAGCCTCTTTCTCAGTTTAGGTAGTGTCAGAAATTATTTTTAAAAAAATAGACTCATGATTGCCCAAAATACAAGATTTTATTTAATCCAATTTGATAAAAATTACAATTCCAAAAATTATGTAGTTGGCATAAAAAGAATATTTTCACTGGACGATCTGCCATTATATCCATGGCTGGTTTATTCTAAGGCAGTTAATGGTGAACTTTATAAGTTGTGTGTGCTTTTCTGGACAAGTATAGCACATAGCAGATGTCATGGTGCATTCATAAGCTACCAAGTTTGAAAAAAGTTTCACAAATTTACAAAAATGCTTATGAATTCAAAATGGTTTTATTAATGTTAAGACAAGCAAAATTAAGACTGTAGAAGAGCTCATCAAAAACATTTTGAAAAAAAGGTCAAATGTTTTGTGAATTTATTTGTCTAACAGTAAGAAATATACTAGGATAGACAAACAGCTGATGCACCGTTGATTGATGGTGGAAATGATGTACAGCTGATAAGGTGCATCAAATGTTTCTATTGTCTATTTTATTTCTTTCTTTTGCCAGATCATTTCACAACATATTTGACTGTTTCTTTCAATTCAAGTTGAAATATAACATATTTCAACACGAACCGTTATTATATTATTGTTAAAAGTATATAAACCGAGAGAAAGCTGAGAAGTTTTAATTTATGCAGTAATTTGATATTTATTTTATTTTCTTAACAGAAAAGAAAGTATTTCATAATTTCTATACCAATGCAAATTTTTTATGAAAAAATAGCTAGGTATTGAGGAAAAGAACTTTTAGACACTTCATTTACATAGCTGGCAGCAGCTGTTTGTGAAATACTTCAATTTTACCGCAATTAACTGATTAAGTTAGCCTTGATTATTCTGATTTCTTAAAAAAATATTTTTTTTTCAAAATAAGTCCTCGTGCTGGCCAGTTTGATATCCCATTTGTCCATTTTTAATTTTAGTTTGGCTATGAAAATTCGAACAAAAATCCTTTACATAACTTATAGGGATCCTTTTTACACTCCACTCAAAAATCCTACTAATGAGAATCTTAGTAAATTAGTACTGGTACAAAGTAATCACGCTAAGTTCAAATCAGCTGTATCCTACGTATTGTTATGCACATTACAAGACTAGACTGTAAGAGAAAATAAAATTCATATGCTTTTTTGATGATTTATTGTTGTTTAGAGTATAGCCAGGTGACAAAACATTGTAGAAACGTTTTGAAAGTGCCTTTAAAACGCCACCTACATTTCACACAGATTTCAAACTCATTAAGTTGATGCATACTCTGAAGCAAGAAAATATATCACTAACATCATCAATAATAGCAAATCATGTTCTCAGAAATCATTTCATTGTAGTACATTCTTGGACAATGTAACTCATTTATGTGGTTGATGGGAAGTTAGTATGCATGATAGTAGGAAGAAAATTTTGATAGTTATTGACAATTTGTACATTATGTAATGATGTATTTGTCGAAAGAAAAGGAGCACAAAATGGGTCAGAAAGTGAATTGCCAAAAGGTAACATTACAGACATATGGATCTGCTTCAGAATCGTGGACAATCATCTGAGAATTGGAAAGGTTCGATATGCTAGGAAGAGGACATCATTGACCCTTTGTAAAGTACAGTGATTCGTAATATCAACAAAACAGTAGATGTAACACAGTTATGAGTAATACAAGAATGAACACAGTAAAAGCAACTTTTTATTGACACTCACTATAGTATTGTTTTATGCAGTTCACCCTTGTTTTGCCACTACCTTCCGACAGCTACACGTTTGTGTGTCCCTATTGCATCGAATGCCTTTTTGTTTTACAACTGACATGGTTAACCCAAATTTCGTCTTGCGTTTTGATACAATCGATAACTTTGTTACGATTTTTCTCGTAATCCTCGAGGAAGGTCAGTGCTGCAGCCAATTTGGTTTTTTTTGTGGTGTTTCGTTAGGAGATTGGGAACATACCTAGCATAAAATTTGTGATAATCAAGCTTCTCCGCCACGTTTTCATACGCCAAAACTCCGTGAAAATTGGGGAAGATGTTGCGAAAATTTCGTAATCGTGAAACTAAAATTTCACACATTTTGTTGTTGATTTTCATCAATATTTCGTCAGTCACAATGACCACAGCAGTCCTCATCGTCAACACTGGTATGGCCATTTCTTAAATCAACGCACCATTGCCTCACTCAGCTTTCACTCATTATTCCTTTTCCATAGACCTTATAGAGAGCGCGATAAATTTCAATTGGTTTGCAGCTTATTCCCAACAAAAACCTCACAAGTGCCGGGATGTTCTATTGCAGTACACATTTTAACATCTCACAGAAAGCAAAAGTAGCGGAGACGCAAACAACATGTTACCATCGCTGGATGCATACTGTGTGTAGGAACGTTATGGCACCAAGATGGATGCTGTACCCCAGCCACACGGAGTGGCTGCGCGGTTACAGCCACCTTATGACGAATTGCGCGGCCCCTCCCGCCGGAAGTTCGAGTCCTCCCTCAGGCACAGGTGTTCATGTTGTTCTTGGCATAAGTTAGTTTAAGTAGTGTGTAAATCTGGGGACTGTCTGCTACTTTCTCGACAGCTCTTGTAATGTCCATATGTTGATTTCCCCAACTGGGGTATATCACAGTACAATTGTATAAATTTTTGATGTGGTCATTCATCCACTCCTTCACTATAATTGAAGTAACTAAAATTACTGTCACCTGAAAACCGCAGGAAAACTCACAGATTTATTGAATGCGCCCTGTAGCAAAAATGCGCACATGTATGCCCAGCTGGGAATGTGGGATCGCTGGTTCCGAGAATAGTAGTTAATGGTATGCAGTCGCGTCCCCATTACCCCACAGGTATGGCCTGCAGGTTTCCAAGAATCCGTTGGAAATATTCGTCGCTAAAATCCACTTCTATGTGGGCAGCTTTGGACAATGACACCACTGGCAACCTGTTCCATTCAGCTGATGCCTAGGTGAATAGGCCTTCAGCTAAACACATATCTCAGTCACATTTTAACCACTGATCACAATATTTTCAACATATTTTTATGTGAGAAGATTGTTCTAGATGCCACGATCTATCTGTGCAGATGTCTGAATCGCCACAAGTGTCATGCATACACACAACACAGTTTCAATTTACTGCTGGCTGACCATCTGTCGGTTAAGAAAAGAATTGCAGTGGTAAGCAGATACGTTTTCGTGAAGACATTTCGTTCCATGATACAAACTCTTCATCTACCTTTACTGACATATTCTGTAAACCACAGTGAGATACATCGCAGATGTATTTCTTGGGGCTTCTTCCCATACATCACACATGGGGTGCAAGAAGAATAATGGCATAAATAGTTATGTGCATACTGTAATTAAGCTAATTTTGTTCTCACGATCCCTGTTAGAATGATATGGAGAAGGTTTAGCATGTTATTACATTCATCGTTTAAAGCTGGTTTTTGAAACTTTGTAAACAGTTTGTGTGGATCTTTAGTATCTTCACAACATTCCCATGGGTCAATCTAACCTGTTATCATTCATGCTACCCTTCTCTACATATGTTCAACATCTTTTATTAGGCTTACTTGGTATGAGTCCCATGCACTTATTTAGTATTCTAGAATGCGCTGCATGAATGTTTACTAAGCAATCTTTTTGTAGACTAATTACATTGCCCTATCATTCTATCAGTGATCCAAAGTCTGTCACCTGCTTTATCCACAACATGCTTATGTGACTGTTACATTCCAATTTGCTACAAACTATTGCAACAAGGTATTCGTATGAGTTGGTCGATTCCAACTGTGACTTGTCGAAACTGGAGTCACAGGATACTAAATATTTCCGTTTTGTTAAATGCACAATTATACATTTCTGAACATTAAAAGCAAGCTGCCGGTATTTGTACACTTCCAAATCTTATAAGATTTGAATAGATATTTCTGTTTTCTTTTTCTCAGACGATACTTAATTATAGACAACTACAACCTCTGCAAAAAGTCAGAGGTTATAATAAATGTTCCCAGAATGAAACTTTCACTCTGCGGCGGAGTGTGCACTGATATGAAACTTCATGTCACATTAAAACTGTGTACGGGACCGAGACTCGTACTTGTGACCTTTGCCTTTCACGATCCCGTCCTCACAGCTTTACTTCCGCCAGAATCACGCCTCCTATCCTAGCCCCAGGCTGTGGCTAAACCATGTCTCCGTAATATCCGTTCTTTCAGGAGTGCTAGTTCCGCGAGGTCTGCAGGAGAGCTTCTGTAAAGTTTCGAAAGTAGGAGACGAGATACTGGCAGAAGTAAAGCTGTGCGGACGGGGCGTGGTTCGTGCTGGGGTAGCTCAGATGGTAGAGCACTTGCCCGCGAAAGGCAAAGGTCCCGAGTTCGAGTCTCGGTCAAGCACAAAGTTTTAATCTGCCAGGAAGTTTCATATCAGCGCACACTCCGCTGCAGAGTGAAAATCTCACTCAGGAAACATGCGCCAGGCTGTGGCTAAGCCATGTCTCCGCAATATCCTTTCTTTCAGGAGTGCTAGTTCTGCAAGGTTCGCAGGAGAGCTTCTGTAAAGTTTGGAAAGTAGGAGACGAGATACTGGCAGAAGTAAAGCTGTGAGGACGGGGCGTAGGTCGTGCTGGGGTTGCTCAGATGGTAGAGCACTTGCCCGCGAAAGGCAAAGGTCCCGAGTTCGAGTCTCGGTCAAGCACACAGTTTTAACCTGCCAGGAAGTTTCATATCAGCGCACACTCCGCTGCAGAGTGAAAATCTCATTCTGGAAACATCCGCCAGGCTGTGGCTAATCCATGTCTCCGCAATATCCTTTCTTTCAGGAGTGCTGGTTCTGCAAGGTTCGCAGGAGAGCTTCTGTAAAGTTTGGAAAGTAGGAGACGAGATACTGGCAGAAGTAAAGCTGTGAGGACGGGGCGTGGGTCGTGCTGGGGTTGCTCAGATGGTAGAGCACTTGCCTGCGAAAGGCAAATGTGCCGAGTTCGAGTCTCCGTCAAGCACACAGTTTTAATCTGCCAGGAAGTTTCATATCAGCGCACACTCCGCTGCAGAGTGAAAATCTCATTCTGGAAACATCCGCCAGGCTGTGGCTAATCCATGTCTCCGCAATATCCTTTCTTTCAGGACTGCTGGTTCTGCAAGGTTCGCAGGAGAGCTTCTGTAAAGTTTGGAAAGTAGGAGACGAGATACTGGCAGAAGTAAAGCTGTGAAGACGGGGCGTGGGTCGTGCTGGGATTGCTCAGATGGTAGAGCACTTGCCTGCGAAAGGCAAAGGTCCCGAGTTCGAGTCTCGGTCAGTCACACAGTTTTAATCTGCCAGGAAGTTTCATATCAGCGCACACTATGCTACAGAGTGAAAATCTCATTCTGGAAACATCCGCCAGGATGTGGCTAAGCCATGTCTCCGCAATATCCATTCTTTCAGGAGTGCTGGTTCTCCAAGGTTCGCAGGAGGGCTTCTGTAAAGTTTGGAAATTAGGAGACGAGATACTGGCAGAAGTAAAACTGTGTGGATGGGGCGTGGGTCGTGCTGGGGTAGCTCAGATGGTAGAGCACTTGCCCGCAAAAGGCAAAGGTCCGAAGTTCGAGTCTCGGTCCGGCACACAGTTTTAAGCTGCCAGGAAGTTTCATATCAGTGCACACTACGCTGCAGAGTGAAAATCTCATTCTGGAAACATCCGCGAGGTTGTGGCTAAGCCATGTCTCCGCAATATCCATTCTTTCAGGAGTGCTGGTTCTGCAAGGTTCGCAGGAGGGCTTCTGTAAAGTTTGGAAAGTAGGAGACGAGATACTGGCAGAAGTAAAACTGTGAGGATGGGGCGTGGGTCTTGCTGGGGTAGCTCAGATGGTAGAGCACTTGCCCACAAAAGGCAAAGGTCCTGAGTTCGAGTCTCGGTCCGGCACACAGTTGTAATCTGCCAGGAAGTTTCATATCAGCGCACACTCCGCAGCAGAGTGAAAATCACATTCTGGAAACATCCGCCAGGCTAAGCCATGTCTCCACAATATCCTTTCTTTCAGGAGTGCTAGTTGTGCAAGGTTCGCAGGAGAGCTTCTGTAAAGTTTGGAAAGTAGGAGACGAGATACTGGCAGAAGTAAAGCTGTGAGGACGGGGCGTGGGTTGTGCTGGGGTTGCTCATATGGTAGAGCACTTGCCTGCGAAAGGCAAAGGTCCGGAGTTCGAGTCTCGGTCCGGCACACAGTTGTAATCTGTCAGGAAGTTTCATATCAGCGCACACTCCGCTGCAGAGTGAAAATGTCATTCTGGAAACATCCGCCACGCTGTGGCTAAGCCATATCTCCGCAATATCTTTTCTTTCAGGAGTGCTTGTTGTGCAAGGTTCGCAGGAGAGCTTCTGTAAAGTTTGGAAATTAGGAGACGAGATACTGGCAGAAGTAAAGCTGTGAGGACGGGGCGTGGGTTGTGCTGGGGTTGCTCATATGGTAGAGCACTTGCCTGCGAAAGGCAAAGGTCCGGAGTTCGAGTCTCGGTCCGGCACACAGTTTTAATCTGCCAGGAAGTTTCATATCAGCGCACACTCCGCTGCAGAGTGAAAATCTCATTCTGGAAACATCCGCCAGGCTGTGGCTAAGCCATGTCTCCGCAATATCTATTCTTTCAGGAGTGCTAGTTGTGCAAGATTCGCAGGAGAGCTTCTGTAAAGTTTGGAAAGTAGGAGACGAGATACTGGCAGAAGTAAAGCTGTGAGGACGGGGCGTGGGTCGTGGTGGGGTTGCTCAGATGGTAGAGCACTTGCCTGCGAAAGGCAAAGGTCCCGAGTTCGAGTCTCGGTCAAGCACACAGTTTTAATCTGCCAGGAAGTTTCATATTAGTGCACACTACGCTGCAGAGGGAAAATCTCATTCTGGAAACATCCGCCAGGCTGTGGCTAAGCCATGTCTCCGCAATATCCATTCTTTCAGGCGTGCTGGTTCTGCAAGGTTCGCAGGAGAGCTTCTGTAAAGTTTGGAAAGTAGGAGACGAGATACTGGCAGAAGTAAAGCTGTGAGGACGGGGCGTGGCTCGTGCTGGGTTAGCTCAGGTGGTAGAGCACTTGCCCGCGAAAGGCAAAGGTCCCGAGTTCGAGTCTCGGTCAAGCACACAGTTTTTATCTACCAAGGAGTTTCATAATGAATGTTGTCTGCAAAGTCATCAATGTATGAAATGAACCACAAGGTCCTCAACATAATTCCCTGGGGTACACCTGGAGTTACTTCTACGTCTGTTAATAACTCTACATCATGCTGCTTCCTCCCCAAGAAATCCCAAATCCAGCACAAAGGTAACTTGATACCTCTTATGGTCGTCCTTCGATAATAAACATAGTTGGGGTACTGACTCAAACGCTTTTCGAAATTCAAGAACTACTGTATCTACATGACACCCTTGGTCCATGGATTTCAGAGTGTAATGTGAGAAAAATGTGAGTTGAATTGTACATCGTCGATGTTTTCGGAATCCATGCTGGCGGGCATGGAGCGGATAATTTTGATTAATATGCCTCATTATAGTTTCTAAAATTCTACGACGTATTGATATCAAGGATGTTGGATGGTCGTTTTGTATACCACTTCTGCTGCCCTTCTTGTAGACGAGTGTGACCTGCGATTTTTCTACCATTATGCACGTTTTCTGTTGGAGGTATCTAAGGTAGATTATGATTAAAAGATTGGCTAACTCAGCTGAAAAATTTGTTAACACTTATATTGTACCATTCGTCTTTGTAATGGTGCAAGAATTGAAGTGGGGAATATTGCTGGGCTTTCCTTTGAAAAGGAGGCTTAGAAAACGGCATTCACCATTTCTACTTTTTATTTTCTATCCTAATATTTAGTTCCTGTTTTGTACATGAGTGTCTGGATGCAAACTATGGTGTTGCTAACAACCTCTACATATGACCAGAATGTCTTTGAGTTTTAAGAGAGAGCATTCAATATTATTCCGCTACAGTAGTTGTGAAATGTTCACATATTACCCTCATGACAACCAAAAGCGTTTCATTCAGTATAACTCTGCTCATATTGCTATGCTTGCTTTTACACATGCTATGGGGTAGTCTCTCTTTCTTTAGAACTTCCTTTACAATGACTGTATACCATGGAGCGGCAGTCTGATCATGAATTATTCTATTAGGTAGCCTATATATCTGTCCAGTGCATCGTCAACTATTGTTTTAAACTTGAATCAGAGTTCTCCTACATACTCCTCTCCAGAGCTTAATGGGTTGAGTTCATTATTGAGATAGAGATTACTGCCTCTT
Organism: Schistocerca serialis cubense; assembly: GCF_023864345.2. NCBI lineage: Eukaryota > Metazoa > Arthropoda > Insecta > Orthoptera > Acrididae > Schistocerca > Schistocerca serialis. The sequence continues at coordinate 597,922,439 of NC_064644.1, read as the reverse complement.
TACTTAGTTTGCTGAACAGAAAGATTTTTCTGTTCGTTTTAGTAGCCCTTTGTACTTTTGTACTCATTGTTCCTACAATTTCCTCAGGGTTACTGACAACCATTTCAACATAGTCATCCTGAAGGAGGTCATGTATGTGTTTTGTCATTAGGTCCAATATATTTCTATCATGAGTTGACATCCAAACTGTGATTTGTGTCTAGCACCTGACATGCACGTATGGCTCCACAGAGCCGATCTCTCACGGGAAGAGCCGAAACTGCACCAGGCAACAGACAGAAAATAGGCACTGTTCAGCAGGTATCTGCCTGACACCTAGTAGCACATGTGGTCTAATGTGTATCTATCGAATGTGTGTGGTTCTCGTTGCTGTCGTGCAAAATATTTGAGATTTGGTAAAAGTGTGAAAAATTTCTCCTTCTTGAACTAGGACAGGACTGTCGGAAATGTGATGAATGAAGACAAAAAATACTCACATTCAGAGTGCAGAAGAATCTATGATTATATCAAGAATTTGAGGAAACGTGTATCACAGCTACATCCAAAAGTGGTTAAGTGAAATCACTCCACAGTTAATTATGCAAACGTTTTATGAATGTTTTTGTAGTTTATGAGGCAAATAGTTCAACCAAGAGCGCAATTTAATGTGCCACAAAAGAAACGCACATACATGAGAGAATAATTGCATGAAAATGAAATGCCCATTGAGCGATATTTCTGTCCTTTCTAAGCAATGCTGTTGTGATCACTCCTCAATGAAACGTGCAGTGTCGATCACATCAGAAGAGACGGACTTTGCATCTTTCCAGGAATTCAGTGACTGGAAGCAGCAGACAGTGAGAAACACATTGTCACTTTACATCACAAAGTGTGGGTCGCACTGTAGTTCAGACAACATCATACAGTATTTATTTGAAAGCCATCATTCAGCATGATATGTATCTAAAAGTAAGGCACAGCCTACATAAAAACCTAAGGGACTAACTGAATAGGAGATGTCTGTCTATTGTAGTATTCATTGCCATTTTAAATGCAAGTTTTGCAAATTTTTACTCACATAATTAATTGATGACAGAGTTACCTCTGTAACAATAATATGAATTCACTGATTCAAGTCTGTCATCTAGTGCTTGTTTTACAGTGTGGGATTTTCTCACATTGTCATTTACTTTCTTCTGAGTCTCTGTGCAGTCAGGGAGTCAATGTCAACTGCTTCTATAAGAGCACATATTAGTGCACTTGTATATGAAAAAATGTGTTGAGATACTCAGGGAGTATGTCACTCACGTAATGTGAAATTTTATCTGAAAGCTAATTAAACAAGGCAAAAACTAGTCTCCAGAATACTCGTTTGTAGTCAATATTTGTCACTCATTGTTGCTAATATAGTAGGTGTCTGACTGATATCATAATAGGAAGGATTTTTAAAGTGGTGTCCCCTCAATATTACGGTTCCAAGCAACTGTGAGAGCATAAGTAAACAGTGTACATATAATTTTCTCCTCCCAGATTAGCTGGACTGATGTGAGAAACATGGCGTGAATATAAGTTTATCATTATTATTCATTGCATTTTGTTATTCACTGAAAATATATTGAACTACCTACTACTGTTACTATTGATATCATTAATATAAGTGTATTCGTGACATGCTGCACTGGTGACACTGACAGTGCTAAAAATTATTATGTATCTAATACCCATGTTTTTCTCTTTTTCATAATACAAAATTTATGAAAACGAGAGAAAATCAGAAGAAAGAAGAAAGCCAAGGGCTGACTAAAGTCCAAGTCTGTCCTGAAACACAACGACTTCTGTCACTGAAAATTGCAGGTCAAAACTTTTTTTATTATGCATTTCAAAAATTGCCTGTGCAGACTGTAGTCATTTTTTTTTTCAAATCAAATTCAACTACTTAGTATTAGCAGTGCTGGTAAAACAGTACACGTGACATGAAGTGCTATGAGATTGTTTCGTTTTCGTTTGCAGCCATTATGTAACATTTTTAACAAGAGACATTTCTTTGTCAGAATTACTGTTTTTGTATTTTTGCAATGTACTAGTTACCAATTTCTTTACTTTTGTGCATCTGATTACAACAGTTTTTGATAATGGAGAATGATGAATAAGGTCAACTGGCTGTGAACTGCATACAAGGAATTGACGAAATGTTAAAGAAACATTGCTGTACACACTGGTACCCCTAATACTCCATAGCATGTCCTCTTGCATTGATGTATTCCTGTATTCATCAAGGCACTGTTGGTCCAGATTGTCCCACTCCTCAACGGCGACTCGGCGTAGATCCCTCAGAGTGGTTGGTGGCTCACGTCCTCCATAAACAGCCCTTTTCAATCTATCCCAGGCATGTTCGATAGGGTTCATGTCTGGAGAACATGCTGGCCTCTCTAGTCGAGCGATGTCGTTATCCTGACGGACGTCAATCACAAGATGTGGACCATGGAGACGCGAATTGTCGTCCATGAAGACGAATGCCTCGCCAATATGCAGCCGATATGCTTGCACTATCGCTCGGAGAATGGCATTCACGTATCGTACAGCCGTTACGGCGGCTTCCATGACCACCAGCGGCCTACGTCGGGACCACATATAGCCAACCGATAACAGCAGGGAACCTCCACCTTGCTGCACTCGCAGGAAAGTGTGTATAAGGCGTTCAGCCTGACCAGCTTGCCTCTAAACACGTCTCCGACGATTGTCTGGTTGAAGGCTTATGCGACACTCATCGGCGAAGAGAACCTGATGCCAGTTCTGAGCGGTCCATTCGGCATGTTGTTAGGCCCATCTGTACCGCGCTGCATAGTGTCGTGGTTGCAAAGATGGACGTCGCCAGGGGCGTCGGGAGTGAAGGTGCGCATCATGAAGCCTACAGTTTGAGTCGTAACACGACGTCCTAAGGCTGTACGAAAAGCATTATTCAACAGCCTTTCTCAGAGCCATAATCAGTAGGTAGCGGTCATCCACGGCAGTAGTAGCCCTTGGGTGGCCTGCGCGAGGCATGTCATCGACAGTTCCTATCTCTGTGTATGTCCTCCATGTCCGAACAACATCACTTTGGTTCACTCCGAGACGGCTGGACACTTCCCTTGTTGAGAGCCCTTCCTGGTACAAAGTAACAATGCGGACGCGATTGGACAGTGTTATTGACCGTCTAGGCATGGTTGAACTACAGACAACACGAGCTGTGTACCTCCTTCCCAGTGTAATGGCTGGAACTGATAGGCTGTCGGACGCCCTCCGTCTAATAGGCGCTGCTCATGCATGATTGTTTACATCTTTGGGCTGGTTTGGTGACATCTCTGAACAGTCAAACGGACTGTGTCTATGATACAATAGCCACAGTCTACGTCTATGTTCAGGAGTTCTGGGAACCGGGGTGATGCAAAACTTTTTTTGATGTGTGTGTTATCGACGGTACCTACCTCACCTAGCTGCCGTCCAAGAGTCGATCGCAGCATTTCTCGTCGGCAAGAACACTGCAGGCAATTAATTGTAATATACTGTGGACTCTGGGTACCGTAACAGCTTTCCAGGATCATAAGAAACTTTTAGCATAGGCAACGACGCTGGGACAGCCGAGACTGAAAGTGCTGTTGGCACTTATGGTAGATGCAAGCCAAATAGCAGCGGGAGGAATACTGCAACAGAAAGTCGATGGCAACTGGCAGTCACTTCATTATTTCCAGGAACCTGATTCGACAACAGCAAATATGGAGTGAAACTCACCGTAAGTTGCTTGCTATTTATTTAGCAACTAATAATTTCGGCTCATCCGTCGAAGGGAGGCATTTCGCAACTTTTAGTGAACATACTGATCTCAACTCACTGTGTCAGTGTAGACAGATCGAGTACATTACACAGTACTCAAGTGATGTGTGGCACATAGCAGGAAAATACAACCTGGTTGCACGTGCCAGTGTAAACTCGGTTCGTTGGACAGAGACAGCATTAAAACTACGGGAGGATCTCCTTTTGCGCGGTCTCTTACAGTGGCAGCGAACAACGTTGGAGCTTAGTTGAATACCAGTCCAGAATGTGCCGAATGGCATTTGGTACGAACTAGCAACAGGGAAGCAGCGACCCAGCATACCTTAACAGTGAAGATGGTTCGATGAACCGTCTGCCAGGCACTTAAAAGTGATTTGCAGAGTATCCATGTAAATGTAGTATAATAGAGAATTTTTCGACACCCAGCACGCAACCTGTCGTTCTGGAGCTTGGCACCAGTTTGCGCAGGTGTTTGTGCACAGAGACAGAGCAAACACGATCCGCTTGTGGCCCAGGGATGATACCGTGCGTCCTCCCCTCGTTTCACCGTGTTAAGGGCCTGCACGGTAATCACACATGGAGGCCACACTTTCAAGATGAGGTGAATAGGAGACTGTTGATAGAACGATTCATGCCTGCGTATACCGAAGAGGGTACGTTCCCTTCGCATACCACAGCATCGCACATCAAGGAGGAGGTAGAGCTTTGAGCACTGGTAGAAGGCACCGAAGCATCTACCTCGGATCAGGAGCAATCTTTGCCTGCACCAGCCGTTTTCTCAACGACCCGCAGGCAGATTAAATGCAAGTTCTCTCACATACCGGGGGGAACACATGGTCTCAAAAGGAAGGCGAAGGGAAGGGGGCGGGGGGCTGAGGTGGTGACACCACAGTACGAAATGCTCGCGGACTGTAATAAGCACATTTGCCACAATTGGCATAGCTACAGGTGTTATGTGCAGTTTTTGTTTAGTTTCTGTATTTACTGTGCTTGAGGTATAAAGTTCATTAGCGAATACTGAACGGACATTATTGTGAACGTTAGAGCGAGTTAGCGTTTCTAATGTACGAATTGACTTCGAGTTAAAAATGTGTTGTATCTTCATTAATTTACCGGATCACGTGTTTATGTCAATATTTATTGCGTTACAAGTTCTGTTTATCAACTTTTCTCACGGGGAAGACGTAACACTTCGATGTGGCAGCGATCCGACATTGGAGTGATTTTTATACTGATTTGCGATGTCCATTTTTATTTATCGTACGACCAGAGCCTGCAGCCATTCAGAGAAGAAGTCCTAGATGTTGTAATCAATCATACAGATTAAAGCGGTCATCAAATCACGACACGCAATTGACGTTTTCTGAAATTCCATCGGTTCTCGGTTGCGCCGCTCCCAGCATCGATCTGGGAGGCTTACAGACTTCAGTCTGACAAAATTTTGGAATATGTTAGTTGGCAGAGGTGGCTGCCGATTCACGCTTACACGTATTAAATAAAGCCTATTATATGCAATTGTAATTCGTTTCATTGTTCTAATTGTTTGTCTTTATTTCATGGTCGAGGGATCGCTCGAAGTAAACGAAAACTTGAAACTGGAACTGCTAAGACACAGATAAAAAAGAAATAAAACAAGCAAGGTAATGTATAAGGAAACCAATAACAATCTGGAACCCGAATCTAAGGATTTAATATGCGAGAAAATTCGTTATTGTGGTTTTCTTCTTGAGACAGTGTGTGCTAGGCTGCAGTCTTACGCTTTTTTATATTCAAATAACCAAACAGTACATTACTTTCTGTCTTGATTAGTCACATACAGAACAGTTAACAGTAACAAATTTAACAACATGCAGTTTAGCTGGTCCAAGAGGACAATCTTGTTGCATCTCGCGCGTAATGTTGTATTCCATTATGAAAGTGAATGCCATCAGTATTTTGATCATTCAACAGTGGTGTTAATACCTCTCATTGTCAGTTAATGTCATTCATTATAGAAATGCTTTATTGTGATTTATCAATCTTTCAATATTATGGTCAAAATTAATGTCAGAAATGAATTTTCGTAACTCGTCTTCAGACGAAGAAAGTAATGAGGTAGATGAATTTAAACATGGAGGATATTAATGCTGCTGTGAGTGAAACCAATGTGCAGCCTGAAGATGACCCATTTGAAGCAGATGTTCAACCATTCACAAGTAATGAAAAGATCGCTAGCGCAATGATTCGGATTTATCCGACCTTGCATTCTCGCTAGCATGAGCTTCTAGTGAACTTGAAGTAGGAGCTGAGGTCCTCACATTCAAAAACGAAATAAAAAAAATGAAATAACCACTTTTAAAAATGGAACTGCTACAAAGATCTCAGACAAAATGACAACAAAGTTCGATGATGCAACGAGAAATAGCACAACCCAAATTTCAGAGAATTCATCAAGTGTAGCTAATCTACAGACACAGTTTAGCAACATTTTCCTAGAGGTAGGGCAAATACCTCAATAAAATAAAACTTAGAAGCAACAGCAAGAAACGTTAGCCAACAATATATCAACATTTTCAAATATTTGTCAAATGTTATCTACAAATATGGATAAGCTCAGTGCTGAAAATAGCACACTCCAAGGCACAGTAAATACACTTCAGTCTAAAGTAGAACAATTCACTACATACCAGACAAATACTTAGAAATCGATCACTAGATGCGTACATTTAAGAGTAATTATTCTGAATGGATTGACAGCAAAGATAAGCATATCAATGCTATATTAATGTAGAGTTACTGCAAGCATTGCAAAGGTCAGTGAGTGAATACTTTGCAAGCAGTGAGGTTGCAAAACCTGAAGACATTCAGGATGTGAAGCAACGTAAACAAATCTCTGACAAAGACCTGTCGGTTTGCCAACAAAATGAGTCTTTCCTGGTATCTAATTTTCAAAAGGAATTAAAACAAGTACAGGAAACTGCAACACATCCTCATCCACCTGTGCATGAAACTTTCTGCTAAGTGCAAATATGTATAGTAATGAAAATGTGTAAGGTACTCAGTTCCTTGGCTTAGTACTTAACTTGTCGACTGTATTACAGGCCGAGAGTTTGCTAAAACACCGTAAATTTGAGATATAAGAGAAAATACTGGCCACGCTGCTATTTTTCTTAAATCATTTACAACAGCTTTGCCTAAGTGGTGGATTGACCGACAAAGATTAATTTTGTGATAGGCAACTTACAGGGTGAGCCCATCGTACAGGCAAAGGAAAGAGCACATAACTGTATTGATTACAAACACTTTGAACGCGCTTCCCGACTGAGAAAATAGGTTTTTGAGCCAGAATTGTTCAGATCACGTCAAGATATTTTGCAAAGTAAATATGACCCACTACTGGGACAATCCTGTCTCCAAGCGTGATCTGTTACACTGACAGCAAAAGACAGTTCGAGATACGTGAAAAACTTATACAAGTTCCAGGGACTGGAGGACAAAGCACCCCCATAAGAATATAACTGAAGTGGCGAATGAAACACAATCGTCAAATGATGGCCCATCAAACTGGATCTCATTTTACACCCATGCTATCACCAGAGATCATGTCATGGACAAGACCCTGTCGCAAGTTATTGTCAAGAACCAGAAAAATCAAGAACTAATTAAACAGATCTGGTAATCTTATTAAGATAAAACGAAAACATGGATCTTCACATCGAGTTAACTGAAGAAAATACGACATATCGTGGCCCAAAGAATGTAGCAATACTGGCCACAGCACAAGTTACTATAGGTTGTGTGTCAACCATTTTTTTTATAGACATAGTGGCAGCAATATGTGTTTTATAATTTGTGTAAGAGGATGACGGAATTAGGCCCCGTTCTGAGGTTTACTGTCCAGAAATGCCGAATCGTAAGCGCAAAAAATGGTTCAAATGGCTCTGAGCACTACGGGACTTAACATCTGAGGTCATCAGTCCCGTAGAACTTAGAACTACTTAAACCTAACTAACCTAAGGAGATAAAACACATCCATGCCCGAGGCAGGATTCGAACCTGCGACCGTAGCGGTCGCGCGGTTCCACACTGACGCGCCTAGAACCGCTCGGCAACACCGGCCGGCTGTTAGCGCAGTGGATGTTAAGTCACGTAGGGTGCAAGTTATCGTGCAATTAAGCTGGGATGCAGAGTAATATAATGTCCGTCCGTTCCCAGTAATTGATCATTTAGTCACTGACTGTTTGATAGGCGTAGACTGTTTATCTACATTTCATATTCACACAAAAGTTTTAAAGTTACTTTCAATTCATCATGTATTTTTAGATTATCCTTCATAACTTTCATAATTTACAGTTTTACTGCAGTCAAGAAGTGATTAGGTTCAATTGAGTAAATATTATTTTCAAAATTTATTGTTTGTAATCTATTTGCAATCACAATATCAACTACACAATCTCTAACGGTTCTGTCTCTTGATTTCATAAATAAATTAGTATAAAAAGGAAATAATACTTCATTATTGGTTTTAGTGCTTTGTTTTGCAGACATATCAGTAGAGAATGGACCTATTTTTTTCAAAGCTTTACCTCCTTTAGGTTCTATTACATCATCATTTTTATTTTTATGATAGGATAATTGTTTCCGAAGACATCTTTATTTGTCCAGTTTGGGTGGTGCTGATGTCTTTAATTTACTATAACCTATCAAATTATTGCTTTTACAATAATGACGAAGTTTCATAACTCTGAATCGCTCCATTTGGCTCTTCTGTCGATAGGAAAGAAAATTAATTAGATTTGTTGATCAATAAGAAATCTTATTTAATAGATATTAAAATTAAGTACAAGGTGGTTTTGTTTCTTGTTTTTCATATATTGTAAAACACATTTTTTTACATTTACTACTATGTTTATCTTAATGTGAAGTATTTTTGTAAAAAAATGTCTAAACTTTTTATCTCTCGACAAACTTTACTTTTCTTTCCAGTGCATTTGTTTCTTGTTTTTCTTCATTCTCCATCGACAATAATATTTTCGAATGATCTTCTCTCGGCATTTGTTATAAATGATCTACTGTAATTGTATTTAGCAAATATTTTCCTCACAGGCACAATGAATTCGATTTTCATTATGATTTTGTACATGATAATTATTTACACACTCTCTACACATTGTTCTATCTTTTGTATGTTTCTGTGAATTAAAATTATCGGTTGACTTTTCAATTTTACAATATTTACAAAATTTGGATTTCACAGAAGACTGCTATAGTTGCTGCTGAACCTGGGCCATTTATATAGAAAAAATTAATAATATGGTGAAAATGTAAGATTTTCTAATTTTTCTAATGTACCTTTCACTATATTTATTACCTTCGGAACTAATTCTGATGATTTAATAGAATAATACCAAAGAAAACCAAATCTCTTGTGCCAGCTTTAATTACTTTTTGTGAATTCATTATATTCATAGAACGTATCATTCATGCAAAAATATAACAGTCCATTAATGTACCTAAATACAGAACTCATTTTAGTTGGGAATCCAGGAAATTCTCTATTTATAACTCCTCTTGATTTATGCGTAAAATTTCATTCACCTAACTCCACTTAGAAAAGTAGATTAAAGAATAAAAATGTGCTAACTGACTATGTGTTGACCATGGTATTTAATAAAAAATTCTTACATAATTCTGTACTATGTATTCATTTTAGATATTTAGGAATTAATTGTAATATGTGTAAATTCATCATATATACCATACTGTCAACAAATAACACAACATTGCCGCCTGGTCTTTGATATATTTCATCTATTTTTTGGAAATTTTGTGTAAGAATGTTAACCAACTTGTTATCAATTGTGGTTTATTATAACCTATTGAACCCAAATCCTTATGAAAAGTATACATAACCCCATTTACAAAAAGTAAATCATCGAACTTCTTCATTTGACATAATGACTCAATTGGTTCAGTTGGAATAGAAGGTTGGGTTGATGATGGTTGGACTGGTATATTTGGTTGTGTTATTATTTATTTACCATACAAACTTTGATTAGCATCAATATCATCTTAAAATAATTCTAAATGTGAACTATTATTGTATGGATAAATTATTAATTCATAAAGAACTGAATTATATAAACCTAAGGAGTGACCACTTTCATGAACTAAAGCTTCAAATTTAATTGTCATATGCTTTGGTGTATTTTTTTTTAATTTCTAAGTACCGTAATGCATCATCATCCATATATATTTCCATTGGATCATTATTCATATTTGTAAAAAATGGATGACCTAACACATTTCCTTTCCCATCTAGATCCTATCGACAAAGATGACTACATATTTTTATGTAATTGTCTCTTATTTTAAATTAAAATAAATTATTACTGAGGTGTAATCTAATATCAGTATATTTTTGGCATAAATGAAATTCTTTTTCTGTTATTTATAATACTTTCTTAGTTGTTCCTTTATAGAAAAATTTTATATTCTTTTTTCCATTTATACAAACTAGTTCTATAATTACAAAAAGAATCCTTTACATCACATCTAGGTTTATTTCATAAAATTTAAAGTAGCACCATTTAACTCACCAGTTGCTTAAAGCTCGTGTGTTAACTGAAATAACATTAATGATTCTCTTAGTAGGTCTTTGTTAGCTTGAGTATTACGATTACTGATGAAAAAATTATCCATGGTTTTATGCAAATCAAGTTGCTGATCTTCTAGGACATGAACATCCTAGGAATGAAATTGAAGATCATGTTAAACAAAAATACTGTAAATGCTTTCAAAAATTAGGTAGCAGTGAAATGGTGCTGCCTAAATATATACAAAATTCAACAAAATTTATCAATGTACCTGGTCTGTATTCTGTAGACATGCATTTTGCTGAAGATTTTCAAAATTGGATTTATGAAGATGATTTACCATCAATTCATAAACATGGAGCATATATAATTAAAAAAGAAATAAAAGAGAATTATAAATGTCAAATAACTCACTTAGAAAATTTAAATAAATTCGAGAAAATCACATGGAATAGTTAACAATGCATTCAAAATAGTATAACAAAGAAACAAAAAAATAAATCATTTATTACCTCATTTTGTTCCTCAAACAGATAAAGTAAATTTAAGACCATCCTTCATTCTTTAAAATTATTTGATGATGAATGTGAGTATGATAATTGTTTGATTAGAACTCTGATGAAAAATTTACGAAAACAGTTACACAGAATCTAAAGTAGAGGAGGAGATTAGTGTTTAACGTGCCGTCGACAACGAGGTCATTAGAGACAGAGCGCAAACTCGGGTGAGGGAAGGATGGGTAAGGAAATCGGCCGTGCCCTTTCATAGGAACCATCCCGGCATTTGCCTGAAGCGATTTAGGGAAATCACGGAAAATTTAATCAGGATGGCCAGAGACGGGATTGAACCATCGTCCTCCCGAATGTGAGTCCAGTGTGCTAACCACTGCGCCACCTCGCTTGGTCGAAGATAGACATCCTAAGATAGACATCCTAATTGTGAACAAGTGTTGAGACTTAATTACAATTCACATTCAATCAATTTATACAAAAGAATGAAGGAAACCTTTAGAATTATTTATTGGCACATTTATTTCAATATTATGGATGACTATAAGCAGGAACAATTGATTAATGGTATTAATACACTTCATCAGACTGAATTAATATATGTTTCACCCCATCTATAATATTATATGGTCTTTATTTACCCAACTCTTGTGTGAATTATCAAATCCCAAACATCTGACATAAGCTTTATGTCCTTTTTCAACGAGATATACATCTGGATATTTTGTATTCTGTAACTCATTATCATAAAAATTTCCTTTTATTTCTTCTCTATCCAATGATTTTAATTTATTTGTGATTGTATTAGAATGAATAACACATTTAATTTCAAAAATTTCTGTTGACCAGTTGGCTGTATATCCTTTTTGAAATATTCCTTTAATTTACTACTTCTAACTATATCGCCTTTGTTAAAGTTATTTTTATCGTTAGGTACAATGGTGCCAATCGTACAGTTCTTTTCACTTACTGCTATTGGTTTCATTTCTATAGATGAATGTTTTGTGTTATTGTATTCATCAATTTATTTCGAAACTAAGTGAACCCATGAAGAGCAAATAGCTTCCACATCTTTTCCTTCAATGTTCTGTTAAATCTTTCAACAACAGATGCTTGTTTTGTGTAAAAGTTGCATAGCGATTAATGTTACATTTTTCATTAATTCTTGAAAATCTTTATTATTATTTACCATTAACAGTTTACAATTTTTTTGAATTTCTCTGAGGCAACAACTATTTTCTTTCCTGTTTTATCTTTCACAAGGATAGGCCAAGAAAATTTTGGAAAAACATCGTAACACTCAATAAATATTTTTATGCTTTGTTAATCTCCTTTGAGATTACCAGTGTCCATTTGAACTAGATCTGCTTCCCATAAATCATCTATACCAAAAGAACAATTGTTCATTTAAATCTTTTTCACTATGGTTTATGTAATTCATTAGTAATTTGTTCATGAATATGTTCTTTAGGATGTAGTTCATTTTCAATGAATGTATTTAGACCATCACCTACAATTTTTTTTTACGAATTTACTCTTTGTAGTTTTACAAATTGAACAAAGAGCTTCGATTCTTTGTCTCCCATTTTTAGTTGTCACTCTGTTAGGATTATGTGTTTTAGTAAATTTTTTACTTATTATTACCTTGATGATTCGGATTAATTTTTTCAATACACTGTGCAAAGTGACATAAGTGTCGAACTGCATTGAAACACTTGTGTATTTTGTAAAATATTTTGTATAGTAACTGCATCATAACCACTTACCAGACCTTTTATATCTATGAGTTTTCTACCATTAAAATCAATAGAAGTTTTAATTACTTTAAAATTTTTGTGAATTTTTTTATGTAGATATTTGATTAAACTTTCTATTTTTGGATCAATTTCGCTTTTAATTTTTTCTAGATCTCCATTCTTTAATTTCCCATTATTTAATTCACCTTTAGGCAGTTAATTTCCAAAACTGTCCAATTATTAGATTAAATGTATATTAAAATTATAATTATCGCACACTAGTTTTAAAATAAACAGACACAAATGTCCACATATTACTTCATCAAAATTTTGAATTCGTTCTTCATTATAATACAGTTCATTTGATCCGAGATATTTAACCAATTCTTCAGGAATATTTCAGCCAAATGAAGCAAAAACAAATTTTTTATCATTATTCCTATAATAACCAATCCAGTGAGTACTAACATGATCAGATGTATCTAAATTTACTATTCCAGATTGAAATTTTTTTGGTTTGTAAGGCAATTCAACGCCCCAAAAGTGACTGATTTGTGATTGTTCAACTAAATTTTCTATTTCAAAATTAGATGAGCGAGAATTACATTTTCTGATTATTCTTTCGAAATTTTTTTTGTTTTTTTTTTAGTCTAGCACAAGCTTTCTTATCCATTGCTTCCTTATTTCTTTTTTGTTCTTCCAATGCTGCATCAGCTTTTTTCATTTATATTACAGCATTTGCAGATGCTGCAGATTTGCCAGCAAGTGAACCTATTGTTGCATGATAAGGTAAGGCTGCTGAAAGTAAAGAACGAAAACCACCTTCGTGTTGTGTTAGTCCATTACCTTCTTTCTTTTTTTTAGGTACTCAAGAATCTTTTTCACAATGGGAGTACCCAATGTAATAATTAAACTTCCACCATTTTTTTCTCTTTCTTTCTTTTTTGAACATCAGTTAAATAGCTTCAATACTATTAAACTGATCATTATTCAGTTTAAGTCTATTTGATTTTGGTTTAGTTTTGCCACTTTGTAGCAAAGTATTATCAATAGTTGTGACAATCCCCATCAGCAACATCCGAACCCATTCCCAATTTTCTCTGTCTACACATTATGCCTTTAACTGCAGTTGCTGCTAATTTTTTTCCTAATGAAGCATCACTTGCATGCATTCTCTCTTTTGCAACTAACTGAAGTTTTTCATCTGCTTCATGTCTTTTTTCTAATTCTTTATTACCTCTATAAGAAATATCATGTTATTTAGGTGATTCATCTAATGGATTAATTCCTTGATCTCCTTTAGCTAATCTTTTTTGTAATTTGGTTCCTGGAGAACAAAATCGCTCACCAGCATGATGCATCTCGTATAGTATTTTGTTAATCAAAGTGTTTACTAATCCTTTTCCATATTTTTCACTTTTCCAAAATGTATGTGGCAAATTATTCTAAAATCTAATAAAAAATGGAATTCCTTTTGGATTATAGATTAAAAAATCACTAAATTTCTTTGTCAACATCTACTTTATTCCAACTTTCTCATTATGACAGTTTTTATTTTTTATTTAACCCTTTACCCATGTTTTCAGATGAGCTTATTTCTGAAGTATCTAAAGAACCTCAGTCTGATGATACTTGATATACTTTTGGGAAATAGACATTAACCATTTCTTTTAACAGTTTATTGTATTTTTAAATCAACTTGATTTTGTTTTATTTGGATTAGTTTCCGAATAACGTGCTCCTGAATGGAACAATACTTCAGCATAATTTGATAAATGAACAGAATCAAATTTTCCCCAATATCAACCATAGTAATTTGTTCTTTAGTTACAAGATTCATTAATCCATCTGTTCCTTCCCATTCTTTGCCATCAATTTTTAATTTATGGCCATTGAATTCAATCGCAAAATGGCCAACAAATTTAAATCTGTCAACAGGATTTAGTCCAAAAGTTGGATCTTCACTATGAGTAATATACCTTAACAATCTTTCACTTATATTTATATTTCTGTCAGCTTCCTTTATTTCTTTATCATCACTCATTGCTCGACCGATATTTTTTCTACTTTAAGTTTCTTCTTTTTTTTCTACTTTTAGTCTCTTCTTCATACTCTTTCAATGCATCTTAAATTACTGATTCACTTAATGTATAGTCCTATTTTCCTGAAATATCATCAGACCAATTGTGTAATTGTCTAATTGGTGATAAATCTCGAAAATCTTCTGTGTGATGACGATATGGAATAATCTGTTTTTCAACTTCTCTGTTTTCTTCAATAGTTTCCAAAACATCGTCACCTAATGATTTGATTCCTTGTTCAAATTGTTCAGTATCATCGATAACTTGTTGATCTTCTTTTTTATTACATTTTTCATATTTTGTTTCTGGTTGTTTTTTCCAATGCTGGAATTGTTCGTTCAGTTCTTCAGTTTGCTTTCTACTTTGTTTGACTTCTCTAACAACCTCCTCATCGTATTTTGCAAACATTGATTAAATACGAAAAACATTAATAAACATTTAATGTTTATGTTGAACATTATGTTTTTGTTCCCTTTTGTTGTTATGAAATGTTGTCTTTTATTTCTGAACATCCCTCCATTTGGTTTTCTAGTCATATCTATTGCAAAAAATCCAAACTCGTCATTCCAACATTTAGTACACATTTCTTTGAAATCATCCAACTTTAAATCTCCACCAACAAACTCATTATGAATATGATTTAAATTTGTGTCATCTTATCTAAATATATTTTAAAAATTTAAGTTATCTTAGACTCATTGTTTCGGTATTTTTGAATAAGTTTGACCTAAATAAAAATAATCTATTCCTTTATGTCATCCTCTAGTAACATATTCTCTAGCTGTATCCTGATTTTCAAAAGTAAAGTCGCCGAAAACAACAACTGAATTATCTAGACATTGAATTAGTGGAATAATTGCATCATTATTTTCAATAAATGTAGTAACCTTCTAATTATTTTTATCATCAACTTTTTACACCTTCTTATAAATTCAGAGTATTTTGCCTGATCCAAACTTTATGAATAAACGTGCAAAGATTATTGTTATTACAATTCAGCAATCCTGGAGCTAGAATATAATTCTCAATCAGTAATGTTCTTTCTCCACATCCACTTGGGCCAATTATTGCACATCAAATAGAATTAGTTAAGAGTTTATTGTGTCAATTTTTAAGATTTCTATTCTGGAATTCATTTATTTAAAAAACTTATTAATAAATTATTAGTAAATAATTACCTAATTCAATTGAGTGGTAAGTCATTTTTTCTCAAAAGAGATTGACTGTAACTATATGAGATAGTTATACTAATGTTTCACTTGCTGGTTTACATAGAACTTTTTTAACTCCAAATATAACATCGTAAAATAATAAATTATATACTGAAGGAGAAACGATAGAAATTCCTGTTGGTCAGTTTAGTTTAAAAAATTTAGAAAAATGTATAAAACCAAACACTCACACAAAAGCAGATGAAATTATAAATAGAGGTACTATTGAGAGTGGTGTTAAATTATATATAAATAAGGAAGATTGTGTTAGCTAAGTTCTAAGATTTAATTATCAGATTATTGAGCCTAATGAGAAAACTGTTGCTGAAGATATTCCTAGTAACTCTACCATTTGAATAAATAAATATAAATTTTAATTCAGCTGATTGGATGTTTGTTAAACATACACGTCATTTTCACAGAGAAACAAATATTATTGTTTCATTTAAAGCAAATGCTGACTTTGTTGGACCATTAATTCATGAGCCACATTATCCAGTAAATATTCCAATTTTTTTTCCTATTCAAGATTTAAAAATCACTGTAATTGATGAAAATGGTAATTTAATTGGCATTAATGAAGCTACAGTAACAATTGTTTTAGAATAGTTTTAATCTTCATAATTTTTTCCATAATAAATCATGACTAAAGTCGAGAGATATTAGTTCTACTCATTCCCTGTGAATGAGAAAAATAGAAATAATTTAAATGCACCAAATAAGGATACAGAAAACGAAATTAATATGCTCAACTTTATATGAATTTCTGTATTATTGGAACTGATGGAACAGATTATCCTACAAATTATAACCTTGAAGAAAAGAAATTATATTTTATGTAGAATCGAACACTTTTATTTCCTCATCAGTTTTAGAAGGGCATATTCTTAATAATGGAAAAATAAAGAGAAAGAGAAATGAAGTGATTTATCCATTATCAATGCCTGATGGATTTTTTAAAGATTATAAGGTAATTATGATGGATGGAGATTTAATAATAATTTTTACTAAAAGTTCAAGTTCTGGAGATTCTATTCTTCGATGGTCTGATTATAACGATGCTGGAACTGAAATAAAAGACACTCTTCTAAAAGAAGGTAAAGTTTGTCAGAGAATCGATGGAAATTCATGTACCAATTGTTAAATGTCAACCAAATTACGAGTTAGAACAACAAGAAAATATTCTGAAAAATCCAAAAATTCTGATATCTTTTTATGAACTACAAGCTGTGGAAGTTGCTGAATTAACGGCCAAGAAAATTACAAACTAGATATCATGAATTACTATTACTCAGTGGAATTTGATATGCCATATTTGTATTTGTTACATTTCAGACAAATTGTAAAAATAATCAGCTAATTGATTCATCATTATTAGATCACGTTAAACTATAGAATATCTGTATGAAAAATGGAAGAAACGAATTTTTCCCACACAAGATGTATATTAATCCTCCAGACAATTTTCTTAAAGCATACAATGCTTTTCTTGATTTTAAAAGAGTTACTCTACTAAAAGGGGATGTAAATATTAATCCATTTAGTTTCATAATAAATTATCCGATTTATGTGATTAACATGACTCAAAGAAAAAATATTGTATCTTCACAGGAAATGACTATGAAACTTTGTGCAACTTTTAGTGAAAAAATTCCTCTAGACACTTTAGGACATAAATAAGGGGCATTCAAAAGAAATGAGTTGGAGGCATAATTACAGAAACCAGTACCTGTATCTGTATTGCCCCTGGCTGTTGAGACACGTGTCCAAATGTGACACAAGGCAGTGAATGGCTGTCTCACAAGATTACTAGGGCTGCAATGTTAACCAGTTCTGCATGTACAGCTGGACGTCGTCGTCTGAGGTGAATCGTTTGCCCGTAAGAGCCTTTTTAAGGGGACCAAAAATGGCGTAATCTCAGGGAGAGAGGTCTGGACTGTATGGAGTGTGGGTGGGAACCTCCCAGTTGAATTTCTGCTGGAGTGCCATGACTGTGTTGACCATATGACGCTTTGCATTCTGGTGAAGCAGAATGACCCTATGGGTGAGACTGCCTGGTCAGTTTGATTTGATATCTTGGTGAAGGGTGATCAAGGTTTCTGAGTAATGCTGGGCATTCACTGTTGTCCCATGCTGCAGAAACTGAATCAGAAGGGGTCCATCTTGATCAAAGATAAACATCAGCATAACATTTCCTGCACTCGTGTGGATGGCCTTGGCTTTTTTTGCTGGTGGTGACCATGGATGCTTCCACTGGAGACTTTGTCATTTTGATTCTGTTTCGAAGTGATGACACCATGACTCATCTCCAGACACCACCAGTGCCTGGAACACGTTCCTTTCCCAATCTTAGCACCTCAGATGAGCAGGACAATGGGCCATTCGATACGCTTTTTGGTGTGATTGAAGACTGTCTGACACCCATTGGGAACACATTTTGCGTTCCTTCATGATGATGTGAACACTTCTGACGCTCAATCCGACTGTGGCGGCTATGACTTTCACTGTCAATCAGCAGCCCTGGTTATGACTACATCCACCAGCTGGATGATGTCATCGGTAATGCAGTGTGGTGCTGCAGACCGTGCATCATCAGCCAACAAGACCCATCCTTCCCTGAAGAGCTTGTGGCACATCTTGAACCTTGCAAGGTCATAATAATGTTCACTGTACACATGTGACATTTGTCAATGAATGTCCATTCCTCCCTCCTTACGCTGTCAGAAAATGAACAACACCTCTTTGCTCTCCTTTTGAAGCCTCCATGTTACTGTCTGCAATGTGACTGGCAGCGGTGAACGATTGATCCACGCCACGATATTACCCTCCTGTCACCGGTTTGCGCATTAGAGACTCTGGCTCGTTTCTTTTTGAACATCCCATAAATGTATGGGAAGAAGAATCTCTCATACGATTCACAACATAGAATACTTACTGAAAAGTTTTGAATGGGTCTATATGTTAGCACTTTGAATTTTTAAAATCGGTTAATATTTGGCTAAAAAATCGATCTATTCACTAACGATACCTATCGCACAATATTAACTGAAAATTTTTAATTATATTTTTTCCGGATAGCTCTTTTGGTGTAGATTATGTTAGCACTTTGAATTTTTAAAATTGGTTAATATTTGGCTGAGACATTACCTTGTGATCTGGATGAATAAAATAAGCATGGGTCTTTCTCAATCAGTGGCTTTGAGGCGACTAACAGATGGAGAATGTGTATTCATTGAATGTCTAATTGCGCGTGGCCTCTGACCTCAGATAAAGATATCTGACTATCTCAACGAATGACAAGTGATATCTCAAGATCGAATTCCATCTTTTGTAAACTGGCGACTAGGCAATTAGCGAGCATGAGGAAGTGATTTTAGAAGCCCACAACCTGTTTAGACATTCTGCTCTCCTAGTACAGCGACTCACAATATTCAGTATAAGTTAAAATTAGTTCGAAATTCTGTTAACAGATGGCAAAGCTGTTTGTTTCATTTAAATTAATATGGGAACATTCTTGACTTTAAATTCGAATAACTTTTTTTCTGATGATAATTTGAGTATTTTAACCATCGTTACATTTTATTTACAATTCGCGTCTTCAAATAAAAGTATATTTTGATAAATTAATTCGTGTTTTACTCAAAATAAATTGATGGAAAATGGCACTTTTCGGAAGTACTTTGTCACTTGAATACCAGCTATATATACAATTTGTAAGTAGAATTGCTTTGCCCTATGGGACAAAAAGCTGGATTACTACAGAACTGGTTTGGCTGACCAATACTATTGTAATTTGTTATCGTCGTTCACCACTCGAGCCCATCAATAAGAAGATGCCAACGTCAGTCATCAGTGGTTCTCCTATCTGTTCAAGAGATAGATGACAAGATGCAGCAAAAACAAAAGGAGATGATGGGTGAACAGCGAAGCAACCAAAGTTACAGAACAACAGCAACGTTTGGCGAAAAAACCTGGAGAGTGAATATGAAATAATGAGAGCACCATCAAGAAGAAAAAAATACCTCTAGGTTTCCCTCAGTTGGCGCCGAAGGTTTTGCATTTTTTGAAATCAATTTAATTCATTTTATTTTTTTCTTACTGTATTTAAATTCTTTAAATGGAACAGCTAAAGCAGTGTGGTATGTGTGTAGAATAAGAGAATGTTAGTGAATTTTACAAGGAAAAATATCGAAAAGGTGGATAATGAAGAATGTGTATAGAATGTGATAGAGAATATCAGATAATTAAAGTTACTTGAGAATGTGGTAGAACTGTATTCAAGAAATCACTCAAACAACATAAAAATTCAGCAGTTCTTAAAAATATTATCACTGCTAAAGAAGAAAGAATTAGGAAAATTTTAGGTAAGGAATAGATTGCCATAATTAATTTTCTTACCTTCACCTTTAAATTTTTAAATTTTCCTTCATTTTCTTACATTCACCTTTTATAAAAAATTATATTACATTTATTTTCTTACATTCACCTTTTATAAAAAAATATATTAATTTTATTTTCTTATGTTCAACTTTTAAAAAATATAGTGAATTTGGGCTGAAAAAATATATTATAGTAGCTAAAAAATGCAGGTTCTGGGTAAATAGCTCAATTTTTGGTGAAACCAAAGGTTGAGCCAGAAATTGAGCTATTGGACCAGAACCCGCCTTGTTTCGCTACTGCCCAAATTTAACACAAAACTTGACTACATAACGTTGATCTAAGTTTCTCTGATTCATTTTCGTATACACAACAAGAACACAATTTCACTGACGGTGGTCTCAAAAATCATGTGATGGCTGTACGGAGCTGAAATTGGGACTTTGTATCTGGAAGGGATGAACACACAGGTATACACAAGAAGGAGAACACAGTGTTGCTAGATCGCTTGCAGTGTTGTCGGTCTCATTACTTTTCTAAGACACCTCATATGCCTTTGTCACCTGGTGGCAAAACAGCTCAGTGCAGGTGTGCCATAAATAGGCAGGTACGATGAAACAACAAGCAGGAAAGAGTGCAACGACAGATCTCAGTGTATCTGTATCTTGACTCAGACAGACTCTGCCAGGTAGCCACCAGCCATGCCCCTCAGGGTGCAAAGACTGCCGCCGCCAAGCTGTTCACAGGATTCTGCAAATGCAGTGGGCCATTAGAAGTCGCCACTGGCTCCACTGACCATGCAATTCCTGCCTGTATGTAGGCTGTATCAGGTGGCCAGTACTGTAGACCACCATCAGCGCACCATATGATAGTAGCGAGAGATTCAGGCACGGCCACCTCCACTGCTCTGGCATGAAGACGTTATGGGTTGATGCCAAGCTGTGTGCACCAGGCGAGGGCCTGCACCAAGCTCACTCTAGCTTGATGAATTAATGAAGAGTTTCCAGTAATTATTTATTTCACTGTGGTCTCCCTCACCTTTGACAGAGTCCTGACTCCCTCGCCTGCTGATTAAATCTGCTACAGCTGAGTCAGAGAGAGGTTATGTCATCCTGACAGACCAAAGCAATGCTCCTCAACCTCTCAGCGATAGACAGTGGAACTGGTCCTTTACAACTGGCGTCAGCAGTATCGACGGATTATAGCTTTTATAAGAATGGTTGGCAGACGCCATTATTATTACAACTGGAGTCAGTCTCAGAGGGTCAACAGACGTGGCTTTTACGCAGGTGACAGATGGAGCTGGAACTGCAACGGCCCACATTCATAGGCCTGTAGAGCCTTTTTGTACTTTTCATTGTATTCCTCCTGTTACTTTTCCTTTCCCATCCAGTGCTGGACGACTGCAGCAAGAATTACGATTGATACATAGGACGAGAAAGTGACTATAGTGGAGGGTATCCAGTGCTCCACCCGTTCAGGTTACCCAGATGCAGACAGATAATACTGAGATGGGTAAGGAGTTAGGAAAGTTGTAGGAAGAGAGAAGGGAATGATCTTTTCCTAGTGTTTCCTCATCCTTCATAAGTTGTAGTACCAATACATTAGTTACTCCTTTACAGGCATGTCAAGGAAAGATATTGTGGTGTTCGTGGTCAATGAACACACAGTTGAAAATTAGAAGGATGGGATAATGAACACCTGTTAAATATTGTTCGATGAAAATTAATGGAGAATGGAAAGTCATATGTTATGTGACATTAAAAGCTGCAGGAAGCTCATTCATCTCAGGAATCAGGATGTGCAGGAAGGATTATTGGAGAGCTCCTGGAGGGCAAATACATCTATGTACTATCAGGAACAGCTAAATAGCTCGTCAGAGACAATGGGACTGCTTAGAAAATTTTTTACACTAGGTTAGGAAACTGAATATTACTGTCTATGAGTTTTAGGATAATGGAAGTGCTTATAAAGCCCTACTAGAAGAAATAGATGCTTTCCTGTGTGTTTGTCTGCTGAAGTTCCCCATTATGTACGAGCAGAGTTC
This sequence comes from Schistocerca serialis cubense, assembly GCF_023864345.2. Classification (NCBI taxonomy): domain Eukaryota; kingdom Metazoa; phylum Arthropoda; class Insecta; order Orthoptera; family Acrididae; genus Schistocerca; species Schistocerca serialis. The sequence continues at coordinate 597,900,114 of NC_064644.1, read as the reverse complement.
CCAAAATTGTTGACTGAAGCTGTGACAACTGTAACAACCATCCAGGAAATAAAAATAGCGATCAGATGTAAAAAGAGGAGGAAAGTGTTTAACGATGAAGTAACATGTTATCAGAGTAACCGGTCTGGTTACATTCTACCTATCTGCAGAGAACCCCAGGTTACTAAATGTAGATAGAGCGACCACATTGAATGGGAATGTCATTAGAAATTTACACAGGAAGAAGGCAGATGGACATGAGGCGCATTTCGGATCCCACTGTTAAGCGAAAATGGGAACACTGTGCGCCGTTCCTTATAAAAGTAAATCCCAAAACCAATATCCAAAATCAGAGTCAAATTACTGTATGCCCAGCTCTGAATGAGGAAGAATATGCAAGTGTTTATTGGGTAGGGGATTACAGGATCTGTCGAGTCAGGATGTGTAGTTGGGGACAGATTTCGTGAGAATCCTCTTCTTTTCGTTATACTGATCTGCATAGATTTACTGTTTGTTACACAACGTAATGGACATGGGGACATAGTGCTACCAATATACTGTCAACTCACTATACCTCAAGTTTACCTTACAGGAATCAAATAGTGATACGCCAATTGGACCAGAGTTATGAGTTCACAAACAACGAATTTTAAGCAAAAATAGCTTTTCAAAAAGGTCAGTTTTCTTCTATCATAACACTTAGAGGGAAAATAGTCATCTACAAATATCACACCCAGTAATAACAACTTTCTTCGCAATGTTCACTTTTTTTAATGACATGTTCTTCAATTTTATTTTTCTCAATTGTTTTAAGCTCTTCACGACTGTCACTTAGATCAAACCAGACAGATGGTATGGACGTTCGGTGGGTTGTTAAGCAACCAATAACGATATATTCAGAAAAGGTTGACACAAAACCTGTGATTATATTGCTTTACTGGAAGTAACATGATTCTATGTCTATATGCAAACCAAGTTATGTCTAACAGTTTTACTCATGTGTGCAGTGCTTGATTGTCAGCTTACTTTCATATAGCAGTCTGCACAACACCAAGGGAAGGCCAGAACTCATTCTCAATGTCGCAGACAGATGTAACGAAATTTTGAGTAAAATTTCATCGTGGACTGAATCATATTCAGCCACATCTAGAATATTACTTAACACTGCAGACTGTACTCACAATTATACCTTGATGAGTCTTATATGAAAATTCTGATAGCCTAGAAGCCATGTCAGTATGAAGTTAACAGAGATTAAATAAAACAATTACTACCAGCTGCAAGGCACTGCATAAAAACTGTGTCCAATATTAAGAATGGTGCTCATCTAAGTATTATTTTGCTTTTTCCCGTCTAATGAATCTGAATAAACCTATTTGTGAGACGTTTTTCGCTTTTACTGCAAAGAAACAGCGGTGGCAGCATTCTTATTAGAATAAATAAATTACTCTAGACTGAACCACAGTTTTACTGATTGATAACACAGTCTAGACAATACGGTCAGTATTTAACATTCCCTTCTACAAATTCTGGGACAGCTGTTACTCCCTTCGTGCCAAACGACCATGGAATAGTATTTGCACTGCACACATTGGTTGGTTCAATTTCTGCATGGGTTTTTGAGGCCTGTTTGTTGGTCATTATACACGGTTTCCTCGCAACATTCACGTTATTGATTTGAAACTTTATGTTATTCATAGCTTTGGGGTAGTGCCAATGGAAGTATTTCTAGCCGGCCGGTGTGGCCGAGCGGTTCTAGGCGCTACAGTCTGGAACCGCGCGACCGCTACGGTCGCAGGTTCGAATCCTGCCTCAGGCATGGATGTGTGTGATGTCCTTAGGTTAGTTAGCTTTAAGTAGTTGTAAGTTCTAGGGGACTGATGACTTCAGATGTTAAGTCCCATAGTGCTCAGAGCCATTTTGAAGTATTTCTAAGAAAAACAAATAGCCAATATAGCAAAAAGTGTTATCTCCTCATAAAGATATACAGGGTGTCCCATTAATCCTGACCACCCTAAATAACCTTTTGTCCAGATACAAATTACAGAGTATTTCTAGCAAATTTTCTTTAACCGTCAGGAGGACATCAATCAGCATGATTGCCTTCGTTGTAACTTTGTTTCTTATAAAAATATGAACAGTGGTATGACTTTTTTAAATGGCACCCTGTATTTTTTATTTGGTAATTCATTTCCTCCCCTAATGACCTGTTCAAAAATGTATCACAGTGTACCATTCACTGAGACAGAACGTTATTAATTACGTAACACAACACTGACGTTGACACTTCCAGCACTTAAAGTGCTGATACTCGAGGTAATGGAACACATTCACGTGCTGGCGTTGACAGAGGACAAATGTAAACGTAAGTAGAATGCACACCCGTCATTCCATCAACCATCGTCAGTTAATGAGTTGTGTGAGTAGAATGTACATCAACGAAGAGAAGGTAGAAATGCTACTCATCTATGGGGAATGTAAGTTAGCAGAACAGTAGTTGCAATACTGTTTTCTTATGTACGGGTACATTTAGTACAGTAGTTTAGTCCTTTTAAATACCGTTGTGTTGAGTAGGCACACAGTAAAGGGTGTCCTTCCTACAAACTGCATCGACATAACGTTTCTTTTTTTGTTCTTGTTGCGAAGCTACAGGAAACGGAAGTTTCAACCCACAAAAACGCAATCGTCGTGGCACTTGCACAGACGAAGCTGCCAAAGTTACTGTTCTCGCTTCTGTTGCTGTGAATCCACATGGGAGCACACGACAGCTTGAACACAAGATTGGCATTCCTAAAACCAGTGTACATTGTATTCTTACACTTCACTGGTTCCATCCTTACCATGTACACCTACACCAAGAATTGCATGGGAATGATTTCCAGAGTCATGTACAGTTCTGTCAGTGGGCACAGCAGCAAATCCTCGCCAAACAGAACTTCTTCTCCAATGTTCTATTTACCGAGGAATGTTCCATCTCAAACAAAGGACAGGTAAATACAAGGAACATGCATTATTGGTTCAGTGACAACCCATGAGGGCTTAGACAGGTGGAACATCAGCATCAATGGAGAGTTAACATCTGGTGTGGGATGCTTGGTACTACAATTATTGGGCCTTATTTCATCAATGGTAGTCTAAACGGCACAGCGTATGCCAACTTCCTCAGATGAATTCTTCCTAAGAACTAGAATGCTTATGTGGTATCAACACGATGGATGTTCAACACACAATGCCTTGCACGCAGGTCGTGTTCTGAACTGAAGGTATTCCGACAGATGGATTGGTCGAGAAGGAACAGTTACTTGGACTTTTTTCTTTGGGGATGCATTAAATACGTTGTCTATCGCGATAATCCAACAACTCCAGAGGACATGCAGGAACGTATCGTGCTTGCCTTTAATTCTCTTCAGCAGGTCACACTGGAAGCAGTAAATAATTCTTTCATTCAACGAGTGCACCAGTGTATCGGTGTCCAGGGTCACCATTTGAGCACCTTTGAATGTTCTACTCCTGGTCAATAATACAGGATAGTCAAAACAATTTTCTGTTACGTTTTTACTTGGTTTTCATTTGTTTTCTGACAACTGGAGCAAGTGGACGAGTTGTGATCCCAGGCTCAAAGTAAGTGTTGTGTTATGTAATTAATATCGTTGTGTTTCAATGAATGGTACACTGTGATACATTTTTGAATAGGTCTTTAGGAGAGGAAATGAATTACCGAATAAAAAATATAGGGTCCCATTTAAAGTCATACTACTGTTCATATCTTTGTTAAAAAGCAAAGCTACAACGAAGGGAATCATGCTGATTCATGTCGCCCTGACAGCTAAAGAATATTTGCTTAAAACATTTTGTAATTTTCATCTGAACAAACGGTTATTTAGAGTGGTCAAGATAAATGGGACACCCTGTGTAACCGTGGAGGTAACGGAAAATAACAAAATAAAGAGAATCACCTCTAGTGAATAAGCCTTTCTGTTTGGAGTACACTGAAGATGGAACAATACAAACAGCTACAGAAGCTACTTCAAATGTAGGCCACCCAAATAATTCCAACTGCTCTTGTTTATGACATACAGGTTGCAGTTAGTGCATCTGAATATTAGTTGCAACTATGCTTTAGCACTGACCACTGGTTATAAAAATGAGAATAGAACTCATTGACATTTTCATTTGGTCTTTTGGCGCTTGATCAACCCAGCAGCTTGCTGCACAGCGTGATTGGTGTGCAAGCTGTGCACCTCTAGAAAGTTTGGCTGTGATAACATCCCTGCCATTCATGTGCCTGGGTTGTGACAAGCCTGTAGAATATATTTGGCAACTCGGTTAACATCTTGTTACTTCCTGGAGTGGCTCAGAATTGTTGTTGTTGTTGTGGTCTTCAGTCCTGAGACTGGTTTGATCCAGCTCTCCACGCTACTCTATCCTGTGCAATCTTCTTCATCTCCCAGTACCTACTGCAGCCTACATCCTTCTGAATCTGCTTAGTGTATTCATCTCTTGGTCTCCCTCTACGATTTTTACGCTCCACGCTGCCCTCCAATACTAAATTGGTGATCCCTTGATGCCTCAGAACATGTCCTACCAACCGATCCCTTCTTCTAGTCAAGTTGTGCCACAAACTCCACTTCTCCCCAATCCTATTCAGTACCTCCTCATTAGTTATGTGATCTACCCATCTAATCTTCAGCATTCTTCTGTAGCACCACATTTCGAAAGCTTCTATTCTCTTCTTGTCCAGACTAGTTATCATCCATGTTTCACTTCCATACGTGGCTACACTCCAATCATATACTTTCAGAAACGAATTCCTGACACTTAAATCAATACTCGATGTTAACAAATTTCTCTTCTTCAGAAACGCTTTCCTTGCCATTGCCCGTCTACATTTTATATCCTCTCTACTTCGACCATCATCAGTTATTTTGCTCCCCAAATAGGCAAACTCCTTTACTATTTTAAGTGCCTCATTTCCTAATCTAATTCCCTCAGCATCACCCGACTTAATTAGACTACATTCCATTATCCTCATTTTGCTTTTGTTGATGTTCACCTTGTATCCTCCTTTCAAGACACTGTCCATTCCGTTCAACTGCTCTTCCAAGTCCTTTGCTGTCTCTGACAGAATTACAATGTCATTGGCGAACCTTAAAGTTTTTATTTCTTCTCCATGGATTTTAATACCTCCTCCGAATTTTTCTTTTGTTTCCTTCACTGCTTGCACAATATACAGATTGATCAACATTGGGGAGAGGCTAAAACCCTGTCTTACTCCCTTCCCAACCACAGCTTTCCTTTCATGTCCCTCGACTCTTATAACTGCCATCTGGTTTCTGTACAAATTGTAAATAGCCTTTCGCTCCCTGTATTTTACCCCTGCCGCCTTCAGAATTTGAAAGAGAGTATTCCAGTCAACATTGCCAAAAGCTTTCTCTAAGTCTACAAATGCTAGAAACGTAGGTTTGCCTTTTCTTAATCTACCTTCAAAATAAGTCGTAGGGTCATTATTGCTTCACGTGTTCCCATATTTCTACAGAATCCAAACTGATCTTCCCCAAGGTCGGCTGCTACCAGTTTTTCCATTTGTCTGTAAAGAATTTGCGTTAGTATTTTGCAGCCGTGACTTATTAAACTGATAGTTCGGTAATTTTCACATCTGTCAACGCCTGCTTTCTTTGGGATTGGAGTTATTATATTCTTCTTGAAGTTGGAGGGTATTTCGCCTGTCTGATACATTTTGCTCACCAGATGGTAGAGTTTTGTCAAGACTGGCTCTCCCAAGGCTGTCAACAGTTCTAATGGAATGTTGTCTACTCCCAGGGCCTTGTTTCGACTCAGGTCTTTCAGTGCTCCGTCAAACTCTTCACGCAGTATCATATCTCCCATTTCATCTTCTAATACATCCTCTTCCATTTCCACAATATTGTCCTCAGACCATCGCCCCTGTATAGACCTCTATATACTCCTTCCACCTCTTTGCTTTCCCCTCTTTGCTTAGAACTGGGTTTGCATCTGAGCTCTTCATATTCATGCAAGTGGTTCTCTTTTCTCCAAAGGTCTCTTTAATTTTCCTGTAGACAGTATCTATCTTACCTCTAGTGAGATAAGCCTCTACATCCTTACATTTGTCCTCTAGCCATGCCTGCTTAGTCATTTTGCACTTCCTGTCGATCTCATTTTTGAGATGTTTGTATTCCTTCTTGCCTTCTTCATTTACTGCATTTTTATATTTTCTCCTTTCATCAATTAAATTCAATATTTCTTCTGTCACCCAAGGTTTTCTACAAGCCCTCGCCTTTTTACCTACTTGATCCTCTGCTGCCTTCACTACTTCATCCCTCAAAGCTACCCATTCTCCTTCTACTGTATTTCTTTCCCCCATTCTTGTCAATTGTTCCCTTACACTCCCCCCAAAACTCTGTACAACCTCTGGTTCTTTCAGTTTATCCAGGTCCCATCACCTTAAATTCCCACCTTTTTGCAGTTTCTTCAGTTTGAATCTACAGTTCATAACCAATAGATTGTGGTCAGAGTCCACATCTGCCCCTGGAAATGTCTTACAATTAAAACCTGGTTCCTAAAACTCTGTCTTACCATTATATAATCTATCTGAAACCTGTCAGTATCTCCAGGCTTTTTCCATGTATACAACCTTCTTTTATGATTCTTGAACTAAGTGTTAGCTATGATTGAGTTGTGCTCTGTACAAAATTCAACCAGGCGGCTTCCTCTTTCATTTCTTACCCCCAATCCATATTCACCTACTACGTTTCCTTCTCTCCCTTTTCCTACTCTTGAATTCCAGTCACCCATGACTATTAAATTTATGTCTCCCTTCACTATCTGAATAATTTCTTTTATTTCATCATACATTTCTTCAATTTCTTCGTCATCTGCAGAGGTAGTTGGCATATAGGCTTCTGCTACTGTCATAGGCGTGGGCTTCGTGTCTATCTTGGCCACAATAACGCGTTCGCTGTGATTTTTGTAGTAGCTTACCCGCATTCCTATTGTTTTATTCATTATTAAACTTACTCCTGCATTACCTCTATTTGATATTGTATTTATAACCCTGTATTCACCTGACCAAAAGTCTTGTTCCTCCTGCCACCAAACTTCACTAGTTCCCACTATATCCAACTTTAACCTATCCATTTCCCTTTTTAAATTTTCTAACCTACCTGCCCAATTAAGGGATCTGACATTCCACGCTCTGATCTGTAGAACGCCAGTTTTCTTTCTCCTGATAACGACGTCCTCCTGAGTAGTCTCCGCCCAGAGATCTGAAGGGGGGACTATTTTACTTCCGGAATATTTTACCTAAGAGGACGCCATCATCATTTATCCATACAGTAAAGTTGCATGCCCTTGGGAAAAAGTACGGCCGTAGTTTCCCCCGGTTTTCAGAATTATCCTGCTGTATTTGTTTTATACTTTCCTGACATTTCCTTTAAAAATTCTGATTTATTCTCAGTTAATCTGTGACACTGAAGTAAAACTTTTAGTTTCTGAGTCTAGGAAGGTCATTCCATGCAGAAATTACAACTAATCTCAGCTTTCATGTAGCAAAATGTCTGTCTAAACTGCCACTGGGTCAATCACAGAGAGTTAAATATTGTAGTTGTTCTGTAATATAGTAGTAACATGCTCGCACAAGGAAAGCCATGCCGCCTCTTGGTTCAAGTCTTGCTGGAGACAAAATTTTTACATCTAATGTGAGATAGCTACAAGTGGCCAGATCGAAAACTAGGAAGAAAGAAAAATCCATCATAAGACATTTCGCTGACACGATTTAGTGCTGAACAGATCAAAAAGTGAAAAACTTGTTGTATTGCTGTAATAAACATTTTTTAATGTTTACATTTTTCTGCATTTGTAAACAAAATTTTTAAGTTTTTTAGGCTACACAATTTTATTGACAAAACTATTGCACACAAATTTGTTGACTAGGTTTCATAAAGTGTCTAGTCCAACTGTCACATTTCCATACCTTTATTTAAATTCAGAAACGCTTCTTCAGTATGATGCAGGAATGCTTTTAAGTCAAAATTTTGTAATAATTTATTAATTCGTGAAAGTTTTGGCATGCTCATGTTACAAATACTTAATGTCTTATAAAAACATTGTTTTGTTGTTAAATTGTCACAAACATTTGTAATTCATTTGTATTAGTACAGTGCATATTTTAAGGAGGTCCTTCATTAGTTTATTGGACACAACAGATAATCATAAGAGAGAAGTTAATCATCAACAATATATCTTTCACATAATGGAAACAGTCTGACAATACTCAGGCAGTTTACTCATTCCATTCCTGTACAAGCTTATTAATTCAGTGTTCCAAATTTGAACCTCATTTTTGCCCAGGAAGTGATTTTCTTCATAGTTGTTCGATAGGCATTATAAAAGGTAAACGTTTTATGGCGGAAGATAAGAAGAACGATTTCCAAAGCAATCTCCTGGACAGATTTTTCTCTGAAACTGGCATAGTGCTGGTAGGCCTTATCATACAACAACAAACTTTGTTGCAATCTTCTTGGTCATTTTCCTTATATAGCGACCAAAAGGAGTCTAAATTATTGCCAACAAATGCCAGATACAGTGCACATACCCTGGGAAGAAACTTGTAGTTTGCAACACCTTTCTCCCATCAAATGTATAACATTATCTTCTGAGGACTTACACAAAACATTGCTTCGGATACGATTTTGTTAGGATTCAACAGTGAATTGGTTTTTCGTCATTGACATAACGTACCATACCTTGTCACTACTAAAGATATTCAACAGGTATGCTTCACAAGGCAGATGATGACATTCAAGTAAAAATGGATAAATGCAGTACCCTAGCACCTAACATTTTATTGGGGCATATAGTGGTGCAAATCCACAGCCTACCTGGATGATTTAGTTCCATCTCTCCACAGTTGTTTGGAAACCACATTAAGCACTATGTGTCCCCTCCACTGTCCACCTGGGAGAAGTCTGTTCAGATCAGACCATGACACAGACAGACATCGCAGCAAATATGAATTTTGTATTTTGCTTACACACGAAATTTACTGTTTGTGTCATTATTGAAAAATAAAAAGTAAAAAATATCGTTATGTGTTATCAAAATTATTATAGTCAAACACAGTTCGTTGATGCACATGTTACATGTCTATTCATCTAGATTTTTTCGATGCTACCGAATAAGATTGTGAATGACCATATGAATTTCGTTATGTTTTTGATCCTGTAGTACTATTAAACATACAAGTTTTCTTTGAAATGACAAAAGCATAGTGAGAACCATATGAAAGTGTAAGTCATGGGCAGAACAGGAGCTTTTGATGTTTCTGTTTTTTGACCAATTGTATGTCAGCTGGTTTGAGTTTTTAAATAAATTCACCATTTCTACAGAACTCGATAGTCTAAGTTTTGGTTTCATACACTCGTACATATTAATATTAGGCACCAATAATCTATTGGATGATTCTTATTAATTGTTTTAACAGAATACGAAATTTGGATCTGTTAGATACGGTTGTAAGCGTGGACCATCGATTGTCAAATTTGTAGTTGTGGGCTTTGATGTGTGGCAATAATTTAAAAAGAAATTACAACATTTGTTTCCCTACTATTTGTGTGCACTAAAGATAATATAATAAAGCTAATGGCCACTGCATTCTGCACCTGAAAGGTTTATTTTTGTTTGGGTGCAGTTAGAACTATTGTTCCAACATTGATTCAGGACATCCAGTAGGTTACTATATCAATTATACATCTATAAAGGAAACTGTCATCAATTTAGTCATAGCTAGCTTGTATTTCTGTTATATGTAAGTTAATATTTTAGTTCTACATTAACCTCAAGTATTAAAACTAATGGCGACAATGCTTAGAAGCTGTCCTAGCGACTGAGAAAACTGATAGACTGTCTGAAAATTATGTGGCTCCTTGGCCTCTAGAGATTCATAGCAAAGAGTGTAAAGCAGTGCCCACTATAACTGTCTGACAAATGAATGAGGGTACAGCAAGCATGCTGATGCAGTGTGTACCAGTTAATGAGCATTTTTGTGCCAAGCGAGATCGATACATCATAAATTTTTCCTGGAAGACGGCATGTGTCGCAACACTTCGAAAGTCAGAGTAGCGACCACAGATATACGTTGGAGTGTATGCATAGTTTAAGATGTTGGTTCATCAGACTGGATAGGCCAAAGTCATCTCGGTAGACTGTGGATCATTTGATCCAATCATGCCCACCAGCCGGTGTGTGAGTCTTGGGTGAACTTGGCACTGGTTATCAGCTTTCAGTTTAGGTGAATGTTTGACATATAGGAACAATAGGAAAAAATTACCTGGCTCCTAATGCAACTCTGAGAACGATCGTTAGACATAACTTGGTTTGCATACATACATAGAATCATGTTATTTATGGTATAGGAATATGCTCACAGGTTTCGTGCGATCCTTTTCTGAATGTACCATTATCGGTAGCTTAGAGACCCACCGAATGTCCATACCCTCTGTCTGCTGTGATGAAAGTGGTGGAAACTTACAACACGAGCAACTGTTGGTGTTTTGTTTCCCATCATTTAATTCACAGAATTACATTCCATTGTGTCTGAAATGCCTGACTAATATGTCTGAACTGCAGCACCTCAAGCTGTCTTCATTCACTGAATTTACGATGACAGGGACATAGGAAAGAATGTGTCAGTCGTGAAGAGCTTAAAATGCTGCGGGAAGAATAAAGCTGCAAACCATTTGAAATTCCATTTACCAGGTCCACATCGTGTCATAAAAAAAACGCCCATTGTCAATAAAGTTGTTATTATTGGCTCCAATATTTGTAGATAACTATTTGCCCTCTACATGCTATAATAGAAGAAAATTGACCTTTCTGTAAAACTATCTTTACTTAAAATTTGTTCGTGAAGACATAACGTTCGTCCATTTGGTATATCACTATTTGATTCCTGTAAGGCACACTTAGGATACATGTGAGTTGACATTATCTTGACACCACTGTCTCCTTGCCTATTAAATTGTGTACAGAGAGTAAAGTTTTGCAGCTCAGCATAATTAAAAGGCAAGGAGGTGTCCCACAAATCCTGTTAATGACTGTACATGAAGTAGGAAATTTGGAATGCCTCATTATAGAGTGAAGGCATGTAGGCACATGTAAGGTGCATTCTCTCAGTTAAGCAAGAGTGAACTTCCAAGTGGTGCAGAGCTTCCTTGAGTTGGTGGCAGCTACAAAGTTATACTACAACTGGATTTTCTGAGTAATCAGGAGTCAGTTGTTGCCCATCAGTGTAAAGGTACTGAAAGAGGAATATTTGGATGAGAAATTAAATACAGATTCCCTTAATATAGGATAGTTAAAAATGTAGCCACCTTGGAGGAGAAAATGTTGCATTTACTTGGAAGCGATAGGGAGTGAAAGGAAAAGTCGTTGGAAGAATGTGCAATATTGTTTAACCATCCTGGACCATTGCCAAAAACTATGATAGTGCAGCGTGGGATTCCCACAAGAAATGAACTCCTGGTGTACAAACTAGGGCAGTGTCGATATTTTATAACATGGATTTGCAAAGTGCGCACCATCAAGATGAAAGCAGCAACAGAAGATCGACCTAAGACTGTATTTACAGTTCCACCCAGTCATTACCAGTACCACCTAATGTTATTTGGATTGAAGGATGCACTGACAACTTTCAAATACATGTTAGATGGGATGCTACAAGGACCGAAACCAAGGCAGTGTATGCTTTATTGGGATGATATTACAGTGCTTTCAAAACACGTCCGAGAGCATGTGTGCAGCTATGGAACGTGTTTGGTTGACTGCAAGCAGCGAAGCTAACACCAGGTTTGAGGAATGCCATTTAATCCTAAATTAAGTTAGCAATTTAGATCGTACTATCATCCATGGTGGTGTGCAATCAGATCCCTAGTTTTGACAAACTGAGAAGGAATTTGCTACTCGTAATACAAACAAGAAACTGAATGCGTTTTCAGGTTTGGCTAACTATCACCGAAATTTGCAGAATTAGTGACACCACTCAGACGTCTGAAGAAAGGGGAAAGGTTTCAGTGGATTCTGGACTACATAGATGTGGAGTTGCAGGAATTATTGACCTTTAGTCCAATTTTCACTTTCCAGATTATCAAGGGCAGTTTATATTGTCATACGATGCCAACAACCATGACTTAAGATGCATATAAAGTCAAGAAGTAAATGGAACAGAGCAGCTGATAGCCCAGGCTTCTAGGTAATTAAAAAAAGACAAGAGAAATTATTCTACTACAAAAAAGAGCCGTTGAGCTTGATTTATAGTATCACACTTTTCTGTCTCTACTTGTATTGCAGATGCTTCAAAGCAGGGATGGATCAGGCAGCATTAAAATGTCTTATGGGCCTGAAGGACTCGAAGAGCCACTCAATATGTGTAATGTCTTAGTGAATTTAACTTTGAAGTTATACATCGTCCCGAGAAAATGCATAGTAGTGCTGATAGCCTCAGTTGAAAACAACACAGAACTGAGTGTGTTAGCACTTCTGTAGATGAATGGCGAAAAGTGCAGGGCGCTGATCCAGACTGTCAGTGATCCCCCAACATAAACACAGTTCTATGTCGATGACAGGATACTGTAGAAACTGACCAAACGTAGAAACAGTATATTCGTACCAGTGGCGTCATCTTACAAAGTGTTGAGATCCACTTACAATTATATCCTGGGAGGACATAGATGGCAGCAAGCAATAGTCCGGAAGGTTGCAGAATGTCTGGGCATTGTGGGATGAAGCACAGCACTTGAGTGATGCCATGTCGATGTTTCAGCTTGTACCTCATAATAGGAAAACATACAACGAAACCTTGGGACAACATAGGATATTGTGACCCCCTTTTGACAATCTTTGAGAGCAACTGCGACAGCCCATGGAACATATACGGCAGACACTGCATTGGCAGAAGAGATGGTGGTTCTATGTGGAGGAGAGATTCCGGCCTTTGAGACACCAGACTTCACAAACAGACACAGAAGCCTATTGTGTAACAGTAGATTTGCGTGTCATCCAACTGTTAGTCTTGAAGAACAGTGTGTTATATGAGATACCTCCTCAGTTTAGCTGCTGCACAAACAGCTCACATTTTGGAGATGACCATCAAAATGAAGCAGGATCTGGTGGTCGTCAGGGTCTGACTGGACATCGTCGATATTCGGCTGTCCATCACGAGGTTTCAATGAATTCTTGTAGACAGCATCTCAGAAACTCCCACTGAAGGATCCGAGCTGTAGGAAGCCCTCCATTGTACTGTCACACAACAGTTAACTCCGACACTGCAGCAATTCCTTGCAGTGTTACAGCTGGAGCAAGAAAGGCTACTTTGGAACTATTATCGGCCCCTTTTCTATCATATGTTTATAGAAGAGATAACCACTGATAGCACAAAGGTGCTGAAACACACAGAATGTCAGTACAAATGTTGTATTATACACTACAACCTGGTTGTATGGCGGATGCTGAAAGAGTCCGTAGTCACAGATGGGAGGAACCACATTAATTACAGCCCAAAATGATTGTAGTGCTGAGCTGAGAGGATGGAGGATGCCTTGCCAAACTTACTTTTACTGTACTGGGATCGTGCAAACGCAACTTATTTCACACCAAAGTTCGCGCTAATAACTGATACTGAGAAAGTCTCGCCAACTGTACCTACCATTTTTAAAAAGTGGGACCATACTAGTTGCAATCTATTGCTATAATCCGTGTTCCAGCGGAACACTGTATAAAGCTGGAGGGCAACGAATTGTTGCTCAGAAGGACTCATTGCGATGTATCTGGACCTACTTATTGGCTACCAGTGGGCATAACGCAGACCACTAAGTAGAACATCACAATTTCCCTGTTCTATTTGCCTGATTTTCTCTTTGAATCTTGCCAGCCAAATATATGACCTTAATACTACCTTAGATTCTACACCTTATGCTCACTGGATCAATTGGCTGCTACAAGGAAGAACTGAATTATCATGGAACACTTATAATAGAATGTGAATCACAATTGCAGGAACCAGCAATTACCTGCTGTTCTGGGAACGGCTACTTTCTTAGTACTACTCATTGCTAGCACAGATTACTTCTGTAATAGACAGAAAGTCACGCAGATGTCTCCCCTGCTATCCTTCCACCAACAAGCCTATGCCACTGACGCACCAACAAATTCCAGCCATTGACTAAAACTCTACCAACTCTGGAGAGAACTGCAGCTTTTTAATATTACTATGTGTCAATATCTAACAATTTCTCAGCGCCACTCTAACTCTGGCAACTGAACTTCTCCAATGAGCCGAGGTAAGTCTTGGAATATCCTGACACAGAGAAATATTGAGGTATGGTGATCCAACTATTGTCGCTGACGGCATGCATCTGATAACACATGTCCACTCCAACTCATTGTGTCAATAAAGAGTTTCATAGTGATCCATCAGTCTCGCTGGGACCATCATCACCTTTGGCTGAGTCCAGACTTTCCTACCCATTCAACAGACCGCAATGCATGGGTGGAAAAGCAGTTACACCACTCTGTAAGTAGGTTGGGAGTGAGGGTCTGCATTGCTGCCAGATTTCTGACGTCATGCATTTTTACCAGATTTTCCCCTTCCCCACCTCATCTGAAAGAGTTCAGTTGCCTTATGTATAAAATGACGGGAAATTCAAAAATGGTATGAAAGTAGAAATAGCCCAATTGTGCTACAGAGGTTGCCCCATTCCTATGATGTGAGTGCAAAATTAGGGCTGTTGTCCTAAGTATAAATTGACGAGAAATTCAAAAATCAAGGCTGGGACAGTGTTCAGCTGGCGTGAAATTAAAAAAAAAAATTTCAACATGGGGATCCAAGATGGCTGATCAGGGATACTGGTGCAACTCTGTGATTGCAGAATTCTAGATGGCGATCCGAGATGGCTGACCAGGGATATTGTCGGAGTCTGCATCATTGGGGGATTTCCTGAGTTTTCTCAAGTCCTTTTGTCAGTCTTAGCCTGTAAGCGCTGATTTTCACATCCAGGGAAAAGGCTGTTTGTTCCTCCTGAGGTCAAAGCCCGCCTGTTGGCTATTTCCAGTACATGTAAACATGTTTTTCACCATACAGGTTGTAACTGGTATGATACAAAAAACCACTTATCATGTACCCTCCCCCCCTGCAGTTATTACTTACTGATATCTGTAGGGATGTGCATGATTATTTTTATAGCAATCAGGTCTCTTAGAGAATCCCTCCCCCCCACTTGATATCACATGCACCATGTCTGCTAAGTTAAAGTCCAGTTCCCCTTTGAGATCACTCTAAGTTTTGATTTACATCTAGATCTGATCCATACTCTGCAAACCACCATGTGGTGTATGGGAGAGAGTATGTTCCATTGTACCAGTTATTAGTGTTTCTACCCATTCCATTCATGTATGGAGTGTGGGAAGAATGATTGTTTGAATGCCTCTGTGCATGTAGCAGTTATTCTAATATTCTCCTCATGATCCCTATGTGAGCAATACGTAAGGGGTTGCAGTGTATCCTTAGAGTAATCATTTAAAGTTGGTTCTTGAAACTCTGTTAACAGATTTTCTCGGGATAGTTTATGTCTGTGTGCAAGTGTCTGGCAGTTACGTTCTTTCAGTACCTTTGCCACACTCTTCCATGGACTAAACAGATCTGTGACCATTTGTGCTGCCCTTGTCTGTATACATTCAGTATCCTCTGTTAGTCCTACCTGGTACAGGTCCCACACATTTGAACAATATTCTAGGATGGTTTGCACAAGTGATTGTAAGCAATCTCCTTTATAGACTGATAGCACTTCCCCAGTATTCTACCAACAAACCAAAGTCTAGCACCTGATTTATCCGTGATTGAGCCTATGAATCATTACATTTCATATCCCTACAAAGTGTTACACCCAGGCACTAATATCAGTAGGCCAATTCCAGCAGTGACTCGTTGCTATTATAATCATAGGACACTATGTTTTTATTTTGGCAAAGTGCACAATTTTACATTTCTCAACATTTAAAGCAAATTGTTAATCTTTGCATCACTTTGAAAGCTTATCAGGATCTGACTGAATATTTATGCAACTTCTTTCAGATAGTAATTCATTATCTGCAAACAGCCTGATTTTACTATTAATATTGTCTGCAAGGTAATTAATATACAACATCAACAAACACACTTCCTGGGGCACACCTGAAGTTACTTCTACATCTGATGATGACTTTCTATCCAAGATAATATGCTGTGTCTTTCCTACTAAAAAGTTCTCAAACCAGACACAAATTTCACTTGATACCTCATATGATAATACTTTTGAGAATACACATAGGTGTAGTACTGAGTCAATGCCTTTTGGAAATGAAGAAACACTGTGTCTAACCTACGTTACGTGAGAAAAGTGTGAGTTGGGTTTCACATGGTTGATGTTCTCGAAATCCATGCTTGTTGGCATTTGGGAGGTCATTCTGCTCTAGATATCTCATAATGTTTGAGCTCAGAATATGTTCTAAGACTCTACAACAAATCGATGTCAGGAATATTGGATGGTAGTTCTGTGGATCACTACTACTACCCTTCTTGTAGATGTGTGACTTGTGCCTTTTCCCACGAACTTGCCATGGTTTTTTGTTCAAGAGACACTAACACAGTTGTAAATTCTGTATAGAGTGTGACAGGGATTCCATCAGGGCCTGGAGCTTTGATCAATTTTAATGAGTTATCTGTTTCTCAACACCACTGACACTAATACTTATTTTATTCATCTCTTCAGTGGTACTAGAATTAAATTGGGGCAGTTCTTCTAGGTTTTCCTTTGTGAAGGAACATTTGAAAATGGAGTATTTTCATGTCATCGAAAAGTCCTCTTGTGCTATGCAGAGAAGGATACGAGTGTTTATGTCTTTCAGTATTTAAACAAACGGCACATCAGTGAAGGGTGCTTCTTGTTCCATGCCACCACTGCTGTTGCCAATGCCATCTTGTGCCATTACCACCACCACCACCAACCCTGCAAGTAAGACGACACTGGATCGTAAGTCGTCAGCCAGACAGGGCCAGGCAGCTTGATGATATGCGCATGCTGATGCTGTCATTGCTGCAACCACTGGCTTGACCGTGACCAAGAAGTACTCCAGCTCATCACAACGCAGCGCAATGCGTTGTGTGACATCACTAATTGCCCTTGTATTTCAAAGGCTGGTGCAGCGAACTTCAATGGTCGACTATCCTGTTATCAACAAGAGGCATCGATATCACACTGCATTAATAGGGGCATGAGACTAGGAAAATAGGTATTCACGTGCGATTGGAATTTTGGATTTATTGAAGCCTGTCTGTTATCTGTGATGCCAGGTTACCCTCTGTTTGCAGCTCACCTACCTGTCCATGCCATGGAAATACTCTTAGAAACGTTGCTATATAGCTAAGGTAAAGAATGCTTTTCTAAACTTGCCGGATATTTCCAGGATTCATAAAAATGTTTTAGACTCTGCACATATCAACCAGTCCGCTATCTACGCCTGCCCTATTCTGCATCATGGAAAAGACTCAGACATATTATTCATTCAGAAATGATATTTAGATAGTAAACAGTCTGTTATACATTGGCGACTACATGAAAATCCTCTTAACATGTTTAGCCCCAAGGAAGAAAGTGCTCAATCCCGTATGGACCTGGAGGGCTGTTTACACCACTCGTTAAGACGTGGAGATCGACTCTATGGAATAATTTTGGCGATATAAAATAGCTGAAGATCGCAGTCCTTCTAAAACCTGAATGATGCTCAGCGCATAACTCACCCAAAAAATGAATAAAAACAAGTTGTTGGTTTAGTCATAATTGTAATCGGTTCCACATAGAAATGTGGTAGAATGTCCATTCCATATAAATTCAAATAGTAGATCTTCTACCCCAGCTAAGAGTCCAACATTAGGTTTC
Source organism: Schistocerca serialis cubense (assembly GCF_023864345.2). NCBI lineage: Eukaryota > Metazoa > Arthropoda > Insecta > Orthoptera > Acrididae > Schistocerca > Schistocerca serialis. The sequence goes on along the minus strand of NC_064644.1, from coordinate 597,882,151 downwards.
TTCCCCCTCCCTTCACAGATTACTGTCATACATCGAGCACACACTTTTTTCATGTAGTTAACTACACTGCATACCAAAAATAATTCACTGCATATATAACACTGATAAGAAATGATTTTCAGTTAGCAATTTGTGATCGGGGTGTTAACAGTCAACATCCTGTACACATCATCATGTTCTTGTATATATGTGTGTGCTATGTGTGCATGGTTCAACTCGTTTTATTTTGTTGTTTCCAGATGATGCGAAGTATCCTGTGATGAAGATATCTCAGCAGGAGTAAATAATCATTTTGAGTATGTCTTGCACCGTAAACTGAAATGGAAGCATCAGAATGTTGTCTGACTGTGAATTGAACACAGTTGAGATTTTGGAAAACCTACGTTATTGTGGCACGAAAGTAATATTGCGCTCTGTAGACTGGTGTAGGTCATATGACAGTTCAATAGCGATTGCAGTATGTTTACTCATAATAGTCAAACAACACCTACAGTGGTACTGGGTGATAACAACATTTTAACGAAATGGAATCGACTCACATGCAGGAACAAACCTTTAAGAATTTCATGTACAACAGTAACGCCTTACAGAACACATTCGATCAGAGACTGATCTAGCAGTCTGAGGTTTATAGCCTCTACAAAACATTGGTGACCAGTTTACAGGAACATCTGCAGCAAATTCCAAATCCTATGGAATATATTAATGTGTGTTGCTTCTCGATATGCAGGACTTGATGAAGGCATAAATAACGTTCTTATTTGAATATGTATATATACCGAGCTATCTGTAGAAATAATTGGAGTGTGTATATGACATCTGTGTGCTTTTTTCCTATAAAAACCACTATATTCTAGTGTAGTCATATAGTATGAAACACCCTCTTCACAAGGACTTCAGTATGCCTCATTGGTCTGTGAATATACTGCTGGACAGTATCAGATCGATTATTATTGACCCATTTGACTGTGGGAAGGCGAAAGTTCTCATGTCCCTGCAATTGCGTCTCGATGGTTTTCGTTTCGATGAAGTATATGGATTTTAAAAATACTATTGCAGCCCAAATATCAGCTACTTGAGGAAATACAGGACGGAGCAAGTAAAGGTGGCCAAGATAGGTTGTGGCAGCATTAAGGGAGGATGAAAAGATTTACTGTTACTTTCAACACGATGGAGCAAATGCCCATACAGCACACCAAACCTTGGTGCACATTTTCACAATCTTCAAATCTGACAGAGTTGTTAGCAGAGGTCAGTCTGGTTGCGGCCTTAGCCGGCCACCCAGGTCACCTGATCTGTCAGTTTGTGATTGCTTTGTGTGGGGAACCCTCAAGTGTAAGGTGTATCATAACAACCCTCGCAGACTTCGAGAACTACAGCAGAACATTTTGGTGAGATTGCAGCAATTCTAGCAGTCCAGATTCGATTTGTGTTCAGTGAATTGGTGACCAGTGTCTTGGTGACTTGGTAACCTTGGTCACTTTCAATATCTACTATAGTCAGGTTAGTACTGTATTTCCTTTCTCCTCTGCTGTTCTCCTATGTACCCTGGAACTTTGTTCTCTAGGCCACTTTTATTTGCCCCAGCCTGTACTTTCAGATGTTCACAGTATTACAAATAAGACTTTCATCCAAAGTATTACAAATAAGATGTTCATCCAAAGTGAACTGCAAGGGTAAAACTTAATACAGTATTCATATTTGATGATATCACTGTGGAAAATCAAGATCAAAAATGGGAATTTTTTGTTTTGCTCACCACAGAGGCGATAATGTCTTCTAAGTCAGACATTTTACAAGACCCCAAAGCAACTGATATGAGATAATTTGAACCTTATTATTGTATTTGAATGCATGGTGTCTGTTCCTTTGAAAGAACTGACACCACACAGATCACACAACTTGGAATCACTGTATGTATCGTTGTATTCAAACAGGATAATATGAATTTCAAACTCATTTACCAGGCACATGTAACAACTGCCACCGCATTCAATAATTTACAAATTTGCGTAGAGATTGCTGGGATAATTCACAGTACAGCTCTAGTTATCAATAAAACAAGACTGTTGAAAGATGGTTGATACCAGTGGAACTTTCAGAAGGTTTTTAAAAAGATGATGCCATTTGTGTATGCATAGTGAAACAACATGGTAATTACGTCATTGTAGTTTACAGTATGGACAAGTTCATTCATACATTCAGCCACAATCAGTCTGAGAGGGGAAGGCACAACGTTCGTCTGTGCTTTAACTCGAAAATTCAGACACTCAACAAAAGTATTAAAGGTCGTACTACTAGGCATCAATCACTCAGCAAAAGTATTAGAGCATTACATACCTATTTTCAGAAGGTTGATGTAATTGAAAAGATGACAAGTGAGTTAACTGCGCAGGTTCATGTAACTGAAAAGAAGACAAACAAGGTAACTGCACTGATTGGCGTAATTGAAAAGAAGGCCAAGGAGAGTTTATACAATGGCTGTTCAAAAAGTATCTGATCCTATTTTTCATTGTTGAAACTAACATGGTGTCAGGGCACACAGGCCATCTATGTTTGCAGGCGTATGTAGTGTGCATACCTGTTTTATTTCACGATTGTGGGAACGACCAGTCTCTGGATAGCCTTTGACATGTGATATGTGTAAGTGGTAGTCGTGGGATTCTGTGTTGTGAGCAAAATGACAGAAAAAGTGGTACAATGTTACTGTATCAAATTTTGTTTTATGCTTGGTGATTCTCTAGTTGAAACACTCCACAAGATTCGACAAGTGTTTGGTGTCAAAGCAATGGGTATCACACAGATAAAGGATTGGTACAATAACTTCGAAGTTTGACACTCTTCACTGCAGAGTGAAGCGCATTCAGGTAGGCCCCAAACATCTGTAGTCGAGGTTGTTATTGATCACATAAAGACTTTTGATGCAGGATAGATGGTTCAGAATCAGAGGACTTGCCAACAGGTTAAAATTAGTATTGGATCCATTAATTCCATTCTAACAGAACACCCAGACATCAGGAGGATTACAACCAAATTTGTGCCAAAGTTGCTAATAACTGCGGACTAGCAACTTCGTTTGGAGATTGAACATCACACTCTGGACATTGTGAACAGTAATCCCAACTTCCTTAACAAAGATACCACTGTAGGTGAATCCTGGATTTATGTGGACAACCAAGAAACAAAGTTCCAGTCATTGCAATGGAAGCATACCGTACCCCAGAGACCCAAAACTGTGTAGCAGGTTCACAGCAACGTGAAAGTCACGCTAACTGTCTTTTTCGACTCTAATGGCGTGGTTCACCACGAATACACCCACAAAGCCATTAATGTCAATAAGGAGTAGTACCAAGAGATTCTTTGCTGCCTTCACAAAGAAGTGAGAAACAGCCAGACTTGTGGGCAGCGGGCAATTGGCACCTTCTCCACGACAACGCACTCGCTCGTTGTCATCAATGCCATGAATTCAGTGATTTTTAGTCAGACACAACACAGTGAAGGTCTTCTTCAAGATAGTGTTATTCACTATTGCTTCCAACTGCTCATTCGCTTCAGAAAATTCCAATTGCGTGGTGCCTACCCTCTTTCGGACAGTGCAGCTAAGTGCAGCTAGCAATCGGTGGAGGTACGTACAGAAAAAATGTTTCCTTACTTTTAAACAGTATAGTTTATTTATATGTGCTGTGCCTGGTCATCTATAACCCGTAGCCTGTAATGTGTCAGATCCTGAAGCCAGTGAGAGGGTAGTTTCATGTAATGAATGAAAGCGAGAAAATACAATTTGCTTTTAATGCCGATTTCTGTCTTGAGACTGCATGTAGAGTTTAGCTCTGATTGCCGTGAGCAAAGCGAGTGTGATGAATAGTTCTGCCACAAGTTGGTGACTGCAGTTTACTCAGATATATTGTATATGATGAATAGTTCTGCCACAAGTTGTTGACTGCAGTTTACTCTGATACATTGTATATAATGAGGTTGTGGTCACATTAACAGTTGAGTCATTAGTCACTTAAAATCAACTGTCGACAGAGTATCTCATATTCCCATCATATCTCACAGTAGCTGCTGCTAATATTGCTATGCACTACATGCAAGTCATGGGGCCCTCATACATTCAATAATATTGTCAATCCATCAGTATATTGACCGCCTGAAGGCTCATACTGACGTATTGTCAATATTAGAAATACTGACGATCAGGATAGATGGCTCAAAAAATATTCTTAATATTGTCAATGCATATTGAGCATGTGAGATCGAGCATTGATGGTTTGACAGCATTTGCCATTCAGTTGTTTGCAAAATTCGTGAATCAGCCAACCAACATTAGAGTGCAGTGTTTGTATTTTCAATGTGTCATTGAGTCAAACATCTCTCAGTTTCAATTTTTCGAGTAGTCGTTTAACACAAAACAGTTACAATAGCTCTATGCAATAGTAGTTATGTTTGCCATTTTACAGTGACCAGTAGAGGATTCACTACATAAAATATGTTTTTTTTACATTTTGTGCTAATGTTATGAGGCTGAAATGTATTTTGCAGTCATTGCATATTACGAAAATAGTTTATGGTATTTTTTGTTTATGCAGTTATTATTTTATTCAGTAATTAACATACAACAAGTCATTTCTTTGTTCAGCCATTCTCAGACTTATTTTCTCTTTTTCTTTGTTTTCTGTTGTTTACCAGCTATAGCTAAAATAATTACACTGTGCCCTTTCTTTTGGGTGTTCAATATCTAGACCATGTAAAATCGTGTTGCCAACTGACAGTACCAACAATATTATTCATGATGTGAAAGTCGCTTCATTATAGTGGAAGTATAACAAAAAAGTATTGATAATATATATCGAATGTGTGCAGGACATTTACATACACTGTCATACACTGCCTATAACTGAGAGCCACCTGGCAGCCAATGTGGGAACACCGTAGCAGCAAGTGGCAGACGTCAACTATCAAGTAATTTTCATTGGACTATAGTTCCTATTATCATTAGAGATTGCCCCAAATGGAGTGAATCTGTAAAGAGTGGTCCTGTTGATATAATCGTATTGAATATGAAGCCCCTCAGAATTTCACATCAGGTACAGCAGCATTCACATTGTTACTACAAGATGATATCATCAACTACAGCCCATTTACGAGAATTGTGTAGAGACTTATATACATTAATAGGTGTAACACAACAACTGAACCATTTCACAATGGCACCTCAAACTGCTAACATGATAATCGATGTGCAAGGCTTCCTCATCGAAGATGTCGCATTTATCACATTAACGATGAGGGGCAAGTTATCACATCTTTCACAACTGTAACTTCAAATAAACATTCAAAGACGACAGGTGCCTCAAAACTCGTAAAAGAGCTTTATGGATGAGTCGAGATTATCATGACATCAACTGGGAGAACAGCTGAATTATTTTTGAAGATATCGTGACATTATTTCGAAATTTCGATCATATAGACTCGATTGTTTACAAGAAAGGTAGCAATTAATAGAACAACATCGTTTGTATGTGCATTTGATAATGTAAAAATACTGTTTCATTGGATTACAAATAAGTTATTTTTTAAACTATCTCTCATGCCTTCTTATTTTACAAACATGCCTGTAGCACTCTGGCCCAGGAGCCACCATGCCATGCATCCATCTATTCCCTAATGGAAGCTGGATGGTAGTGGCTGAGATGCTAGCCTCATCTATATAAGACTCAGTTTCACTTTAATCTGCCTTCACCCATTCGTCCATCACAATACTACCAGCCTTAGCATCATCATCATCATCATCACCATTATGAAGAGGTCATGCAGGGACACTGGTAGCAGTAGCAACAAGTGCCCTCATTTTCAAGGGAGGGTGATGATGGCAGTGTACCATCATTCCTCTTCGGTGATGATATATATGCGGATTTAATGCATCCTGTTGAGGGGAGTCAGGATCTCGAATATGAGTACCATTCGTTTCTTCTGTGTGTATGTGTCTGTATTTTCAATACTTATTGTCCATTATGTTGTTGTTTTTTGGTACTGATGAATGACTTTACTTTACACCATCCTTTGAAACAGGTGATGATGCTGGTATATAACAATATTTATAAATGTGCAAGTGTATGTATTTTCGCATTTTACTTAGCTAGTATTGTTCTTGCTGTTTCAGAATCGATGAATTATCATATACCACTAACACCATTCAAAGCTTTGACAGTATCAGAGGGTTGGCGTTGAAATGCCATCCGATGTATTGAGATACTGGCTACAACATCACAGGTGAGCCTTCTATATACATGCCTGTGTCACATTTTACTTGGCCAGCATCGTTCTTGCTCTTTCAGGGTCGATTAATGTACTGGCGCTACACTGTTTTCAGCATCATCAGTCGACAGAGCTGGCAGCTAAACATTAACCCATGCACTGGGATGCTGGCCACACTATCCCAGACCTCTAACTATGTTAAGGAATGTATATCTCTTTCTCTACATACATATGTGGGCACATATACATACTGATGCTATTGTTTTCATGTGTACTTAACAAAATACCACTGTTTCGTTATTTCTAGTGAGCCAGATGCAGCAAGACATGTATTCTGTTATGAGACAATGGATTCATGCAGGCCAACACACTGACTGACGATGATGAGATGATTCCCAGAGTTTATGTATCTCTTTTACTTGTGTGTGTGTGTGTGTGTGTGTGTGTGTGTGTGTGTGTGTGTATGTGTGTCTGCATGTAAATTTTATAGACTGCTGTGCTGGTTTTTTCAGAAATGCTTGACTAATAAGAGATGCCACCCCTATCGCCAACAATACAGCTTTTATGATAGGCAGTGTTCGTGTACAGCATGCACCCAGACTTCCACCACTGGCAGTGGCAATGCCCGCACCACTGGTGGCTGAGGCACAACCCACATCCTGACTTCTACAGCTGGCAAAAGTCATGCCAGAGTCTATGGCATCCAGGAAACAGCATGCAACCAAACTGTCTCGAGTAGTAGTGCAATCGACACTTGCATCACCAATGTCATAAGCAGCAGCAGCACCATCATCAACATCTAGACCATCTGAATGGGATCTCCGACGTTGAAAGGTGGCTACACTGAGCCACAGCGCCAGAGATTGCGCCAAAGAGTGTTATTCAGCCGCCTCCACTGGCAGTTCTTGTCGAGAAGTCGTAGTGGAGAGTTCTTGTCGAGAAGTCGTGGTGGAGAGTGCTTGTTGAGATGTGGCAGTGGTGAGTCGTTGTTGAGAAGTTCCCATGGAGAGTGCTTGTTCAGAACTTGTAGTATTGTTTTGATGGGCTAGACACCAGATGTTGTTGGATTAGGGATGCTGTAATGTGCTTTTCGTCAATATATATGAAGGAAAAAAAATTCCTTTTTTTTATTATTTCAATGTCTTAAACAATAATGCCTATTGGTCACAGGTTCAGTCAACAAAGCATCTGGCTTGTGTTCTTGTACTAGACTGTATTTCTGGTTTCTATGTGCAATTATAGTATTTGTGTTTATTTTTTTTAATTACTTCAGTATAAATGGTATTTAAAATATCTTGTCGTATTGAGGAAGAACCGTGCCAGATGTGTACGTTGAATCACACTTCCACATACAGAACAGCGACACTTGTGCCTTGTTGTTTCGTAGGTTTTATAGTTGCTGGGGACTTAATTAATTAATTGTGTTAACAGAAATTTCCTTTCATTCCTTGTTGTTATTCTATGCAGTCAGATTGCGTACAAGTACCAGTCAGGGCCAACCAGTACGAGACTTCGTAATCGGACAGACAACTACTAAAAAAATAAAAAAAATATTTGCATTATAAAATAATTAAGCCCCATGCAACGTATTAACGAAGATCAACTGTGATTCAGCAGTAGCCTCTCTTCCCGTTCTGATTACTTGGAGACAGGATCTTGCTTACCCGCACCTGTAATGTGGTCAGATACAGAGATCTGTCCATTTCATGAAAAGGTGACTGTTAATGGCACTGCTGTGATATGCTGCGAGTTCACAAGTTCACTCTCCCGCCTAAGAAGGATGTCTCGAAGAATGTCTTTATATATAAGCAAGGTGATAATTTCGAAATATTGCAGGGCACTTCAGTTGCTAAGTGATTTGATGAGCTTTCCCTCAAGCCATTACAGGCTCTCTGAATTCCAGCAAAGAGGTTCGGGTAAAGCTCTCTATAGAGTTCTGTAAATGGACATTCACATTCATATACATGATACAGTATGTGATGGGTCCTGCAATATCCTCCTTCCAAAAGAGATAACTGTTATTAACGTCGAAACTAACGACAGGTACTGCCTTCCGTAGTCACCACTGGGTTGCAAGTGTAATCATAAGAAAAATTCACATCGTCCACAACAATATGATGTTGATTTTTTTTCTCGCAATAGGCTTTTTGGTGGTGACCATTCAGCCATCTCAATAGTGAAACGTCAATTATGACGATACAAATGTAACAACAACACAGCACCCTGTCCCCAAGTGGTGAAAATCTCCGACCTGGCCAGGAATCAACACAAGAACCCTTCGCTTAGCAGTCTGCTGTACTGACCAAGTAGCAACCAAGGCGTTTTACCATTTGGATGCTTGTGGATGTTACAAACATTCTGCTATTAAATTCTCCAAGGGCCTTCAGTAGTCAGGAAATTTGAGAGGCAGAATACCCATGTATCTATTCTTGTATGTGGCCTGCAGGAATGCAAGTCAGGTGATGATGTTGTTGCACACAAGATCGTGGGATCCCTTTACTTTTCCAAACTCACTGGTCAACGTTAGCAACATGTAGATTTTCTGTTAATCTCTGAGGGTGAGAGACCATACTTCTGATGGATCAAAAGCGTGCCCCATCAACTCTCCTCCCAAATGTTGAACCATAATGGTAAATGGCACTTTTGCCCTTTAGCCTCATTAAAGTTACTGGTTAATTGACATTTCACGAGTTGGAGCTGGTTTCCTCCAACCAGAGCGTTGAATGTCACTCACAAACCGTATGCCGTTACCAAACTGACAACAATCGGTCACTTAACTTGCAATTCCTAGTTCAGAAGTCTTTTGTGATGTGTTTGCAGCCAGAATCATGGGTCTGGCACCTTTATTTTGTATTTCATCATGCATGATAATCATACTACAAACAAGACACACACATAACGTTGCTAATGAAATTTACACGTTTCACACACAGTACTAACCAAACACTATGGGGCGCTTCTGCACAAGACGCGAATCGGCGTCACATATGTGGTTATTATAGTCACAGAAGTCAGCTTACATAAACTTTGTACAACAATACATGAAACTGAGTCTTTGAAAGCTCCAATTTATCATTGGGCCTGGGTGATTACAGTAAAAAATATACCACTTCATACTGTGTTCTAGTTTAGGTCAGCCAGCATGGTAGCTCAGTGTGTGCGGTCAGAGCGTTAGCTGCCCTCTGTAATAAAAAACTAAACGATGAACTTGAATGGGTGTCCTGGGACGTCCGCCCTGAACAAATGCAACGAACAAACTCAGATAACAAAAAGAAAGGTTAGAATGTTAGCCTACAATGCTGAAGGTTGTAGGTTCGAATATTGTCAATAGTCCTGACATTTTTTGTTTTTAAATCTAATACAAAGAGTTTGGGTATCATTTTTATTTAATTAATTAGTTTAAATGTAATATTAAATTTCTAATTCTTTTCCACAGCATTTTCTTCTTCGTATTGGCTTTTCTATTTGCTCTTATTTTTCTACCTACCATTCTTTTTTCGTCTGGAATCTTCCTATGTCATCTATAACCTTCAACCAAGTTCCAATGAGAACTGCTCATTGGTTGGTAGCATGGAAGTTTGTGTAGCCAGTGAGAGGGTAGTTTTCTCGTCTGGAATCCTCCTATGTCATCTATAACCTTCAACCAAGTTCCAATGAGAACTGCTCATTGATTGGTATCGTGGAAGTTTGTGTAGCCAGTGAGAGGGTAGTTTCATGTAACTCGAGACAGTGAGAAATTACAGTTTGTTTTTAGTGCTGATACCGAACTTATTATGTCTTGAGTTTGGTTGTGGAGATTAGCTGTAATAGCTGTGAACAAAGCGATCGTGATTTTAGTTCTGCTGCAGATTTTTGACCACTGCTTTCTCAGATACGTACACGTCACGAGACGATGGTTGTCTAACGACGTGAGTTTAAATTAGGACTACAAAACGCGTCGTCTGCTGCAGTTTAGTTATTAGTCAGTTAAAATCAGCTGTCGACAGAGCATCTCGCCTTTTCGACACACCTTGCTGGGGCCACTTCCAAAATTGCTCTGTGTTACACCCTAAAAGGGTTTGTAGAGTGACTTGCCGTATTTGTGTATTGCCGAAAGCGAGCGGTAGTCTGTGGACGATGTGGCAACATTGTAGCAGCAACTGACAGATGTCAACTATCAAGTAATTTTAAATGGACTATTGATGCCTGCACTCTGTTATTACGAGTGAGCTGTTAACAATGAATCTGGTAGATTCGTCTATCAAGTACTGGTATGTGAAAAAATGTCTACTAAGGAGAAAAAATTCTTAAAGTTAAACGATTTTCTCCATGAGTAGCGAGTACCCTTTGCCGTACATGCAGACTTTGAATGTAATCTCGCTCCTGTGGTGGGCTGTGAGGGTGATCCCACTGCCTCACATTCTCATCTTATAGGATGGCATGAACCTTTTGTGGCAGCATATCAAACTGTATGCGCATATTATTCTAGTCTTAATAATTTTGGTTCATACCTGGGGATAATTCAGTGGGATGGTTGCTCTCTGAGCTTGTAATCCTGGAAGGAAAGTTGATGAGATCTATAGCACTGCCGTTTCTGTGACCAAAATGCAGGAAGATAAATTACTGTAAAGGAATGCAGACACAGAGGCAGCAACATCACATAGAGATTATTGCTACTTATCGGGCAAATTCCATGGTACTGCACACAATGCATGCAACTTGAATCAACAACTCCCAGGACACATACCTGTTTTCATCCACAATTTGTGGGTATATGCTTACCTCCTAGTCCAGCCCTTGGCTCATTACAGGCTCATCAAAATCAGGGTAGTATCCTGCCTAACAGATAAATTTCATTTTGGAAGAGAATCACAAAAAATGTTAGACTAGATTTACTTGACTCACTGGTATTCTTGCAGGCACTACTACAGAAACTTCTTGAAACCAAGCATTAGGATGGTTTACCTCTCTCGAGCGATGATTTTAAGTTTCAGCTCATAACGGAGAAGGAGGTTTTTCCCATATAAATATCCGGTTTCGAGGGAGAAAATAAAGCCATATTGCCTGACATACCCGCATTCTCCATAAACTTTCAGGCATTTATATAGTAGATGCTTCATCTCTAAATTACAGAAATATGCAGAGTTTTGTGTGGCCACAGACGTGCACTTGCTTGCAGACATTTTTGAACGATTCTATTGTGTATGCCTGGAAACAAACTACCTGGAACCTGTCTACTGCTACGCTTTCATGGGACGCCATGTTGAAAAAGATATGTGTCAACATTGAACTCTTAACTGCTGTTGACATCCTGCTATTTTTCAAATGAGGTATAGTGGGAGACTTTGCCCATGTGTCCATAGGTACACCAAGGCACATAGTCGACAATAGCATGAACAGTTCAGTGCATCTGGCGATATAAGTTACGTAATGTACTTAGATGTAAACATCTTGAATGTACGTACATGCCGTGGAACAATCTCTAGCTACTGAAGAGTTTCTAAAGCTGCCTGATAAAGAAATAGTCAGATTGGGTAAAAAAAATCAAAGATGTGCTGACAGATTCTGAAACGTGTTAAATTTGGAGGTGCAGTTAAGGTATCCTATAGTTTGCGTGTCCAGAGCCCCCAGTTCTGGAAAATGGTTCCCACCTCAACCAGATGACAACACTAGAGGAAACAGCAAGATACATACTACATTATCGTCATCTCCAGCAATGTCTTAAGTTTGTGTCGCTACTGGATACAGTCGCCCACTTCACATCCTTTAAGTGGTGCCCTGGTTGAAGCAATACATTGAATTAAATACCAAAAAAAGGTCTCCGAAATTTGTGTATTTGAGAAAGGGCTTTAAAAATATATGATAATGAGGCTCTTGGCACAACTGTGCAAAATATCCGAGAACATTGTGAAACTCAGTTAGTTATCCATTGAGATGGGCATTGTGATGCAGCAAATTGTATCGCCAGGACAAATTTTAAATGGGCCACAGTGTTCAGTAAAGTTATCGTTGAACTGAGAAACTGTGTGGGGCTCAAAACTGAACTGAATGGGACTTTGCAGTACAAAATTTATTACGTACATCAGACGACGCATATGAAATATGTACTGAGATGTAGAACAACTGGCTGCTTTGCCAGTGGATGAGACATCAGCACTAATGGAGGCTTTTAATGCTGCATTAAAAACATGGGACGAAGCTGATCATGTAGCGAGTCAGATTATTGTCAGAACTATCAAAGGAAAAGTGATGGCATTGTAACAGAAAACAAAGCAAGCTGCACATTCTATTCAGTCAGAATTCTTCAATTTTCACATGCGTTCAGGTGATGATATGATGACACATATCACTCGATTTCAAAACTTGGTTTTGCGAATGCAACACCGCACTGTGAAACCTGATGAATAATGAGTAATGGTGCAACTACATGTCACACTGCCTGACAGTTACGGAAGTGTACGACAGTCATAGAGGGCAAAAAAATGGTTCAAATGGCTCTGAGCACTATGGGACTTAACATCTGAGGTCATCAGTCCCCTTGAACTTAGAACTACTTAAACCTAACTAACCTAAGGACATCACACACATCCATGCTCGAGGCAGGATTCGAACCTGCGGCCGTAGCGGTCGCGTGGTTCCAGACTGTAGCGCCTGGAACCGCTCGGCCACTCCGGCCAGCCCATAGAGGGCAATATTCGAAGATTAACAGATACCAAAACATTTATTGGATGTATTAAATCCTAACGACAGTCGTCGTGCTTAACGGAGAGGGAAATGAGATGAGTTAAATGCATTCTTCACTATCAAGACAAACCTTAAAGAATCGAAAAATGCATACCACACCACTGGCAGGAATGTTATTTCATCAACTAAATACGAATACTCGACTAACAAAAATAAGCTGAAATGTTTCGGTTGTGGTTGATTTGGTCATATAAAAAAATGTGTCCAAATCTCAAACACAAGTAAAAAAACTGTTTATAATCAAAATAAAACTGTAGCTTAGGCAATTACAGCTAAAAGCTTGTATAATGTGAAGGACAATCAAACAATTTAAAATCTGATATGGTAAAATAATCTATATTAAACAGAGTGAGAGTCCAAGAATTTGAACTTCCACCCAGTTTAATAGAGACCATTTTATCGTCTCTGATTTTAAATTGTTTGATTGTCCTTCACATTGTGTAAAAGTGAAATGGCTGAGTAGACCTTCAGTGATGAGGTAATGAGTTCAGAGTAGGATGAGAACTCGTGAATAGCTGATTGTGGAGCAAAATGGCCAAGAAAACTGAGTGGTATACATTGTTTATTAAGTTTGCAAAATCACTGCAGATATGCATGGGGAATGATTTGACTCTGAATACACTAGGAAATGGCACTATTTATTTTGAAGCCTTCATTGAGAACAGAAGTAACGTCATATGGATATGTTTTGTGTACTCCAGAAGGTCGAAAAAAAATCTACTTTCTGTGTAATCTGCCATGGACAAAGGATTAGACTTTTATTCATCGAAACAGAAGTGTGTGTTTCGAAACAATGTGTTGTAAAAGCATGTGGTATACACAGTGGCAGCTTATTGAAGATGCTGACTTGAGTGACAAAACAAATTCATCCTTGTAATCCAGAGATAAATCTTGCATCAAAAGAATCTCTGCTTGGGTCATCAGAATAAACATCATGCCCAACAATTCCTGACACAATGCAGTGTTGAAGGTGAAGACTTTCTGGAAAAAATTTTGTGAGGCAGTAGCATCGATGCAGTTTTCAGTCATGACTGTAGCAAGCCACGCAACGTGGAGGAATGACTAATGCTGATCTGTATTAACTTATGGAGTGTAAGTCATTGGGAGGAGCTGAATGATTTTTCTGCTTTACTTGTGATTTTTCAAGGTAACACTGGTACATTATCTCAAGCAGAAGTCTGAGACTGCAGAGAAATTTGCAGATGTGGTGAGCATTGTGAAGAATTTTTGTTCAACTACCAGAAACATTTCAATGTGATGGCATACGAGAATGTGATAATATTGAAGTTAAAGATTTGATGAAATTAAATAGTATATAACTTATCATCACAAATCCTTGCACTCCAGAGCAGAATGGATGTGGTGAGCATACCGACAGAACTACATCGAACTACATCGAACCATGTTGCCAGCTCGTGGTCCACCCAAGTTTTTGTGGGAAGAAACGATAAACTCAGCTGATTATGCGTTAAATAGACATGGTACAAATTTTGTGAATGGCAGAACAACCTACCAAGTATTCACTGGAAAGATGATACAGTCAAGTAAACTTCATATTTTTGGGACAAAGTGTTTTGTTCATATTCCAAAAGAAAAGCGAAAGAAGTGGGATCTAAAAAGAACACCAAGACCCTTTGCTGGTTATTAGATGGAATTGATGGTTTCCGAGTTTGGATTGAATCAGAAAAAGGGATTACTCGCAGTACGGCTATTTCTTTTGAACCCAAGATAACTGGAAAGTCAATGGTACTGCTGCCAAATGAAATGGGCGATGAAGAATCGAGGAGTAATCTTGAAGATGATGCAAGTATGTTTAAACAACCTGCAGAAGGAAATTCTAGCGAAGGAGAACTGAGGAATAGGCAACAGCCAAAGAAATCAGAATGTCTCATTCAAATTATACTGGGTGAAATAAATGAGCCTAAGAATTATACAGAGGTTTGTTGTCTCATGCCTACCCATCAAATATGGGGTGCCTAGGAAACCTACTTTCTCAGATTGCTAGACAAAAATTCAAGCAAATCGTATTAATGAGCTTTTATTACAGTAAGATGAATGACAATACTTAACTTTGAGAAGCAAGCAAAGGGTGACACGCAAATAATAAAACTCTTCAGTATATAGAATGCTACACAGCAGATGTGAAATGATTGTTCTTGATGCTATTCTTTAAGTCGCTGCTGAAGAACTCGTAGGACTGGTAGTCTTCAAGTGGGCCATGGCGAGGCGCCGCGGTGCATATGACCTCCCCATGTCGTGGGCGCTGCCATTCGGTTGGCGTCCTAGAGAGGGGTCAGTCTGTGTGCAATTGGCTGATGTTGTCTCACAGCCCTTTCTGCTCTAATGTTCCCTACCTGGTGTGCCGGCGCTTGGCTTTACACTGGAACAAGGTTAGTGGTTCTATAGACCATGAATACTGGAGAATAGCAGTGGAGGAAGAAATGGCTTCCTTCGAAGAAAATGCTATGTGGAACCTCTGTCACTAGATCATAAGCCCATTACAGACCTTTGGATTTACACAATTATGCGTAAAGCTGGTGGTAAAATTGATTGCTACAAAGCAAGTCTAGTTGTTCCTGGATTTAGTCTCCAAGAAATTATTGACTATAATTAAATGTTTAGTCCTTTTCCTAGATATGGTATAATTAGTACAATAAAAAAATTTTGAGTGTTGCTGCTAGTGAGCATCTTCAATTGGCATAGTTTGATGTAAAATCTGTTGAGCTTATAGGATGTTTCTTTAATATTAATATGACATGTCATGAAAATGAATCAACAGCGATTAACCAAGAAAATTATGATAAGACATTCTTCAATGGTTTAACATAGGCAAATCCTGTATCACCTCCAGTTGAGCAATATCTACAACCAGATGAGCTGACCAATTGTAAACCAACTTATGCTCAATATCGAGAAGGAGCTGGCTGTCTCATGTATTTATCTGTTGGTACAAGGCCTGATATAGCATTTTTAGTGAGCTATGTGTCGAAATTGTTATGAAGAAAATCGCTGGTCTTTGGTAAAAAGGATTCTGAAGAATATTAAAGGCTCAGTGTCACTGGGTATAAAGTATGATGCTGTCTATGCAGGCAGAAGGCTGGAGCTGCTGATTCTGCCAGTGATAAAGCAGCTCAATGCCCAGTTAGCAGAGTGATGGCAAGATTTTGTGGAGGACGGTTTTCTGGGCTAGTAAGGGGCAACAGTGCATATCACTGTCAACAACTGAGTCAGAATATGTGGCTGCCAATGAATGGGCAAGAGAAGGAATATCACTATCCAAGCTGTATGAAGTAATTTCACCACTGTAGAGTGTTCCTGTTCTCCTTGTTGATAATACAAGTCCCATTAAACTGGCCAAAATCTTGAATTTCACAAGTGATTAAAGCATACTGATGTTTGCATGCACTAAATCTGTGAGAAAATTCAAGGTCAACTATTCATCAAGCAAGTACTGGGCAATAACCAAGCTGCAGATATTCTCACCAAACCAGTGCCATGTGTCCAGCTTGAATATTTAAAATTGTTTATGGGGTTGTGTTGAGCAATATAAGCATTTAGGGGAATTGCTGAAGTGAAATGTTTATATTAATCTCTATTCAGTGCAGCTTATCTCTGTCTTTCGTTGCTGTCCTAATATATGTGTGTCTTATTATAGCAAACATGTTGTGAGTGTGCTCTATACTGTACCCTTTCTTCTTGAAGTTTATGCAATAGTCTGCATAGCAAAAGGCTTTTGACAACTCATGGAAAATTCCAGTAAGTGACGTGTTGTTATTTATTGACTGAAGAATTATATTTGTGAGGGAGGAAATAGCTTGTTCTGTTACATTCCTTTTTTTTGAGACAGAATTGGTCTCTATTGACTATATTGCGAACATATTTGGACAGCATGGTCCAGAGGCATAACAATGATCTGGTGACACAGTTGGGTTAAAACAACAATCTAGTTCGCAATAATATTTTATTGGTGATCAGTTTGGGTTTTACATAGAAGTGAACTTCAAAAAATGAATACTGTAAGAACAACAGTAGCAGAGTTACAGAAAGTTTGGTGTATATGGTGTCAGAGGAGTACAATGAAGTAACGATGTAGCATTCAACCATCTAGCTGCTGCTGGCAGTTCCTTCCATGCTCAAGCAGCACAATCGTAAACTGCTGAGAGATGGCTGCGGGGCCATGGCTTAAATAGTATGCAAACTCACGTCAGACACAGATCACGTCAGCCCCTGCCAATGATAAACACTTCACAAAATGTGAGATATTGATATTATTTAGAATTTACAACGTAAGTTATTGTAAACTATGTACGAATTTACAGACAGATAAGTAGTTACATATCATCAGACAGGTAGAGTTTTTCATGTTAAATTAGTGAGTTTACAGAATGAAAGAAAATGAAAGGCTGCCTAGTACCACTGGTACAAAGTGTGAAGACATCATTCTTAATAGTTTCCAGCTGATGTACAAAAGAACACAACAAAAATTAATTTTATATGCATGTTGGTATAATATGACATACAACTAGCAAATAATTGCATTAAATGATGAAGACATACAGATAACGCTATGTAGCTGCTAAGCAATAGCCTGAAATGTGTATTCGAAGTGACGCCATTGTCAAAGGAAAGCCAAGTTCCCATACCCATGAATTTCTTACATGTGCAACCCCTACCACTATGCTTAGTGTTTCGACGTGTCAGGTAGGAAATGCTAGTTACGCGACTTTCAAGATATTACCAAGTCACATAATCCATATGGAAATTTAGCAGCTTTCAGCTGAAGATCTTATAGCGACGTCGATGGACGAAAATCGGACACGCAAATGTTGGGTATGGAAATGGGCATCTTGTAGGGATTGTTTGGGAACATGCAATAAGCTAATGAGGGAGATATCTGCTGAAGACAACAGTTCATTCGAAAATCAATCTCGAATGAGTAAAATCATCAATTTTGACATCTTTATGAGTTACATTTCTAGGTCTATACGAAAGTCTAACACACATTTGCAAGATGCTGTGCCAGCTCGCATTAAATTACAAATAACACTGAAATATCTGGGTACAGGAATCACTGCAATACATGTACTGTATTTCAAAGAGCACTGTTTCTAAATTTTTTATGTAATCTACAACACACTGAAGGTAGCTTGGAAAGTAACGTTTTTGTCAGCAGTTTAGCTTTATTTTTATTTTCAAGGTTAATCAAGATTCTGATAGGTCACCGGTGCTATAAATATACGTTTCTTTTACTGGTGTAGTACTTAATTTAACAGCCAAATTTTGTACTACTGCGAAAAACAGTCATTGCTCAATGGACACTGTCATACTTGCATAGGGTTATAATGATGGCCAGGAGCAGTTTTAAATCTCTAAAGCTACAAATAAATTTCCATTTCACCATAATATTTACCTCAATGACTAAAGCAAGAAATTGTAATCATTGTACTGAAATGAAATAAATCATCACGGTATTGACTGTACTGCAGTTATATAATTCTCAATAAGTTCACAGTCTCCTTTTTGTCGACTCAAATGATGTTTTGTTACTGTACTATAAGTACCTTTTTATTAAAGAGTTACTTAATGCAAGCAAGGTGTTCCTCTCCCACTGTTTAAGGATATTTTGCCACTTTAGGAAGTATTTATTTACTTAGCTAGAGACTAACTTTCCATAGCGCTAACTTCCCATGTTCATAAACAAACAATTCTAGATCTGTGTGTCAAACTAATCAGAGTAGATTGAGACCAGATCCACCTGTCCTCCTGCTGAGGCTCATAGGCGATGGTGGGGGAAGTGACATTGTGCAGGAAAGTAGGCAAGACAGTGGGTAAGTAGGGTATTACCATATATAAGTTGACACACGAGTGGTGGATGGGGTTGCACATGTAAGAAATTTATGCCTGTTGGAACTAGACTTAACACAATGACCTATCGGGCAGCTAAGAAATCAAAGAAGTATGCAAAGGGACTTCATCTGATATCAGTCTGTAAGCTCACTAATTAACATAAAAAGACTACCTGTCTGATGATCTATAACCATTTATGTTTACATATTCTTACCTAGTTTACAATAACTTATTTTGTAAATTACATCAATATATTTTGTGAAGTGTTTATCATTGGCTGGGACTGACATGATCCGTTCCTGGAGTAAAATTTGCAAAGTATTTAAGCTGAAGCACTGCAGCCATCAGTCAGCAGTTTACCATTGTGTTCTATGTGAGCATCTGAGGACCCACCAGCTGCAGCCAGATGGATAAATGCTACAACATTATTTCATTATATTTTCCTCTGACGCTACACTCACCAAACCTTCTGTAACTCTGCTGTTCTTGTTCTTACAGTGCTCATTTTCTAAAGATGACTTCTACATGAAATCGAAACCAGTCATTAATAAATATTATTGCGATCTAGACTGTTGTTTCAACATAGATGTTGTAAATGTAAAGGTGGTCTACAATTCTTTTGCACATTAGTTTGTCGAATATTTTCGAGAAATGACTTAGCAGAGATATTGGACGGTATTTGGATAAATTAGTTATGTCACTCCTGTTAAAAAGCAAACAATAGCAAACTTTAATCTTTCTTGGGTACCACCTTGCTGCAAAGATCAATTGAGGGATATATATATATATATATATATATATATATATATATATATATATATATATATATATATATATATATATACAGGGTGAGTCACCTAACATTACCGCTGGATATATTTCGTAAAAAACATCAAATACTGACGAATCGATTCCACAGACTGAACGTGAGGAGAGGGGCTAGTGTAATTGGTTAATACAAACCATAAAAAAATGCACAGAAGTATGTTTTTTAACACAAACCTACGTTTTTTAAAATGGAACCACGTTATTTTTGTAAGCACATCTGAACATATAAACAAATACGTAATCAGTGCCGTTTGTTGCATTGTAAAATGTTAATTACATCCGGAGATATTGTAATCTAAAGCTGACGCTTGAGTACCACTCCTCCGCTGTTCGATCGTGTGTATCGGAGAGCACCGAATTACGTAGGGATCCAAACGGAACGGTGATGGACCTTAGGTACGGAAGAGACTGGAAGAGCACATTACGTCCACATGCTAACACCTTTTTATTGGTTTTTTTCACTGACGCACATGTACATTATCATGAGGGGTGAGGTACACGTATACACGTGGTTTCCGTTTTCAATTACGGAGTGGAATAGAGTGTGTCCCGACATGTCAGGCCCATAGATGTTCAATGTGGTGGCCATCATTTGCTGCACACAATTGCAATCTCTGGCGTAATGAATGTCGTACACGCCACAGCACATCTGGTGTAATGTCGCTGCAGGCTGCCACAGTACGTTGTTTCATATCCTCTGGGGTTGTAGGCACACCACGGTACACATTCTCCTTTAACGTACCCCACAGAAAGAAGTCCAGAGGTGTGTGATCAGGAGAATGGGCTGGCCAATTTATGCGTCCTCCACGACCTATGAAACGCCCATCGAACATCCTGTCAAGGGTCAGCCTAGTGTTAATTGCGCAATGTGCAGGTGCACCATCATGCTGAAACCACATACGTCGACGCGTTTCAGTGGGACATTTTCGAGCAACGTTGGCAGATCATTCTGTAGAAACGCGATGTATGTTGCAGCTGTTTGGGCCCCTGCAATGAAGTGAGGACCAATGAGGTGGTCGCCAATGATTCTGCACCATACATTTACAGTCCACGGTCGCTGTCGCTCTACCTGTCTGAGCCAGCGAGGATTGTCCACGGACCAGTAATGCATGTTCCGTAGATTCACTACCCCGTGGTTTGTGAAACCCGCTTCATCGGTAAACAGGTAGAACTGCAACGCATTCTCTGTTAATGCCCATTGACAGAATTGCACTCGATGATTAAAGTCATCATCATGTAAATGCTGATGTAGCGACGCATGAAACGGGTGAAAGCGGTGACGATGCAGTATGCGCATGACACTACTTTGATTCAGTCCACCGGCTCGTTGCAATGTCCCGTGTACTCATGTGTGGGTTCATGGCAACAGCAGCTAACACACCAACTGCACCCGCTTCTCCTGTGATGGGCCTGTTATGGACCCGTCCGGGTACCGTTCTGCATACACCCTGCAGGCCTCCGCTGCATTTCGTCGACACTCGCCATAGATGAGTATCATCTCCGCCTTTTAGAGTTCGAATGCACCATGGTCATAGTTCCTACAACACTACACTATCATAAACGTCTGGTAACATGGTGTACTACAGTTGGTCTGCGTGCGGAGACGAATGCAGAATAACAATAGCAGCAAGCGCTACACGCGAACACTGCGACAGCTAGACCAAACCACAACAGTGTACTACAGCCACACTCGTAAACACGGTCGTCATCGTAAACATGTCCCTGCAGATGCTGCTCGCCGACCGGGGCCCGTGTTTTTTACAACACGCAACTGAACGTCGGAGGTTTCAAGCGTCAACTTTAGGTTACAATATCTCCGGATGTAATTAACATTTTACAATGCAACAAACGGCACTGATTACGTATTTGTTTATATGTTCAGATGTGCTAACAAAACTAACGTGGTTCCCTTCAAAAAAACGTAGGTTTGTGTTAAAAAACATACTTCCGTGTATTTTAGTATGGTTTGTATTAAACAATTACACTAGCCCCTCTCCTCACGTTCGGTCTGTGGAATCGGTTCGTCAGTATTTGATGTGGTTTACGAAATATATCCAGCGGTAATGATAGGTGACTCACCCTATATATATATATATATATCCTTCAATTGATCTTTGCAGCAAGGTGGTACCCAAGAAAGATTAAAGTTTGCTATTGTTTGCTTTTTAACAGGAGTGACATAACTAATTTATCCAAATATCGTCCAATATCTCTTCTAAGTCATTTCTCAAAAATATTCGACAAACTAATGTGCAAAAGATCACTACAATGCTTTAGAACCTGAGATGAAATGTTATCAATACCTGTGGTATTTTTCTATGTTCTTGATTATATGTTTAAAAAGAGCACCAGTTTGATATATCAAAGAGAGAAGTTTATTTTTACAAAAAACACAAACAAAAATCATAAACAGGTGCATATAACCTTTCCATTTCGTGTAAGAAAAATGTGAGGCATATGACCACCTCTATTGCACTGTCATGCAAGAACTTTGTCCATAAAATTCACTATGGCTGCACGACAAGTTTCCACATCTGTTTCACTGACAACTTGTCGAATTTTCTCTTTCAAGTCATGGTTGTTTTGGGTTTTTTTGGTATACATCATTGATTTAACATGACTCCAAAGACAAAAGATCACAAGGAGGTAAGTCACATGACCTTGATGGCCATTGATGATCAGCATTGCACGAAATGAGGCGATCAGGGAACCGGTCATGAAGCAACTGAATTGTTTGGCTGGAAGTATGGCAGTTGGTAATATCCTGTTGAAACCACAACTCTCCAGTGTCCATACCATTGAAATGCCACAACAGCTCCTTTATCATCCATCCTACAGTACTATTAGATATTGACTCCAATTAGTCCTAAGTGAGATTAGAAAGTTGACCTTTTAATCAAATACACAATACACCATATTGCCAGGAACACACACTTTTAGAGACCATTTATTCAACGATGTACATAATGAAGATCAAGGAGAAAACATAAACTACCATACATACAACACACCAAAGAGTAAAATATGAATGTTCCCAACACCCCCACAAGTTCTCAAGATGTCAATTCGTGAACTCTGAAAGTCCCACAGCTTGAGAGCAACACTGATGTTTACATTTAGGCAGTGCCTTTGTCAAAAAATCAGCTTGCTGCTTATCAGTACTTACAGGTTTCACACTGAATTTTCCTGTTTTAATTAAACTGCAAATATAGTGGTGCCTCACGTCAATGTGGTTTGTTAGAGTGTGATGCACACCATTGTGACTCAGTGCAATGACAAACCTCTATTTTCACAGCATACACTTACTGGTGTTTCACTATGTGTAACACACAATTCACGAAGAGCAAACCTTGAAGGTATACCGCTTCTTGCGCTGCTGCTGATAGACCCATATACTCAGCTTCTGTAGTTGAGAGAGCGACGGTTTGTTGTCGTTTTGAAGTCCACGAAACTGCTGTCCCAGCTAACTTGAAGATATAGCCGGTCGTTGATAGCCGCTGATGGAGGTCTGATGCGTAATCAGCGTCACAGAAACCTTCAATTTCAGTTGTACCACTTTTTCGGAAAGTTAGTACTACATTGACTGTGCCTTTAATGTATCGCATAATTCGTTTGACCGCTTCCCAGTGGATTTTCCGATTATTAGAATTCAATCTGCTTTGAGCTAAATACAGTAGTGATCCTATGGCTTGCTGATAAGGAATGCGATGTAACACAAGGTTTTCCTCATCTGTCAATTTATTTTCACATTTTCGCAGCTTTCAACCAGGTTCAAATAGATATGCAACTGGATTACAATGTTCCATACCAAATTACTTGAGTATGTTTGCTGCATATTTGCTTTGATCAATACTGTTGTTGTTGTTGTTGTTGTGGTCTTCAGTCCTGAGACTGGTTTGATGCAGCTCTCCACGCTACTCTATCCTGTGCAAGCTTCTTCATCTCCCAGTACCTACTGCAGCCTACATCCTTCTGAATCTGCTTAGTGTATTCATCTCTTGGTCTCCTTCTACGATTTTTACCCTCCACGCTGCCCTCCAATACTAAATTGGTAATCCCTTGATGCCTCAGAACTTGTCCTACCAACCGATCCCTTCTTCTAGTCAAGTTGTGCCACAAACTCCACTTCTCCCCAATCCTATTCAGTACCTCCTCATTAGTTATGTGATCTATCCATCTAATCTTCAGCATTCTTCTGTAGCACCACATTTCGAGAGCTTCTATTCCCTTCTTGTCCAAACTAGTTATCGTCCATGTTTCACTTCCATTCATGGCTACACTCCATATGTATGCTTTCAGAAACGACTTGCTGACACTTAAATCTATACTCGATGTTAACAAATTTCTCTTCTTCAGAAACGCTTTCCTTGCCATTGCCAGTCTACATTTGATATCCTCTCTACTTCGACCATCATCAGTTATTTTGCTCCCCAAATAGCAAAATTCCTTTACTACTTTAAGTGTCTCATTTCCTAATCTAATTCCCGCAGCATAACCCGACGTAATTTGACTACATTCCGTTATCCTCGTTTTGCTTTTGTTGATGTTTATCTTATATCCTCCTTTCAAGACACTGTCCATGCCGTTCAGCTGCTCTTCCAACTCCTTTGCTGTCTCTGACAGAATTATAATGTCATCGGCGAACCTTAAAGTTTTTATTTCTTTTCCATTGATATTAATACCAACTCCGAATTTTTTTTGTTTCCTTTACTGCTTGCTCAATATACAGATTGAACAACATTGGGGAGAGGCTACAACCCTGTCTCACTCCCTTCCCAAGCACTGCTTCCCTTTCACGCCCCTCGACTCTTATAACTGCCATCTGGTTTCTGTACAAATTGTAAATAGCCTTTCGCTCCCTGTATTTTACCCCTGCCACCTTCTGAATTTGAAAGAGAGTATTCCAGTCAACATTGTCAAAAGCTTTCTCTAAGTCTAGAAATGCTAGAAATGTAGGTTTGCCTTTCCTTAATCCAGAATCTAAGATAAGTCGTAGGGGCAGTATTGCCTCGCGTGTTCCCAGATTTCTATGGAATCCAAACTGATCTTCCCCAAGGTCAGCTTCTACCAGTTTCTCCATTCGTCTGTAAAGAATTTGCGTTAGTATTTTGCAGCTGTGACATATCTAAACTGATAGTTCGGTAATTTTCACATCTGTCAACGCCTGCTTTCTTTGGGATGGAATTATTATATTCTTCTTGAAGTCTGAGGGTATTTCGGCTGTCTCATACATCTTGCTCACCAGATGGTAGAGTTTTGTCTGGACTGGCTCTACCAAGGCTGTCAGTAGTTCTAATGGAATGTTGTCTAATCCTGGGGCCTTGCTTCGACTTAGGTCTTTCAGTGCTCTATCAAACTCTTCACACAGTATCATATCTCCCATTTCATCTTCATCTACATCCTCTTCCATTTCTATAACACTGCCCTCAAGTACATCTCCCCTGTATAGGCCCTCTATGTACTCCCTCCACCTTTCTGCTTTCCCTTCTTTGCTTAGAACTGTGTTTCCATCTGAGCTCTTCATATTCATGCAAGTGGTTCTCTTTTCTCTAAAGGTCTCTTTAATTTTCCTGTAGGCAGTATCTATCTTACCCCTAGTGAGACAATCCTCTACATCCTTACATTTGTCCTCTAGCCATGCCTGCTTAGCCATTTTGCACTTCCTGTCGATCTCATTTTTTAGACGTTTGTATTCCTTCTTGCCTGCTTCATTTACTGCATTTTTATATTTTCTCCTTTCGTCAATTAAGTTCAATATTTCTTCTGTTACCCAAGGATTTCTACTAGCCCTCGTCTTTTTACCTACTAGGTCCTCTGCTGCCTTCACTACTTCATCTCTCAAAGCTACCCATTCTTCTTCTCCTGTATTTCTTCCCCCCATTCCTGCCATTTGTTCCCTTATACTCTCCCTGAAACTCTGTACAACCTCTGGTTCTTTCAGTTTATCCAGGTCCCGTCTCCTTAAATTCCCACCTTTTTGCAGTTTCTTCAGTTTTAATCTACAGTTCATAACCAATAGATTGTGGTCAGAGTCCACATCTGCCCCTGGAAATGTCTTACAATTCAAAACCTTGTTCCTAAATCTCTATCTTACCATTACATAATCTATCTGAAACCTGTCAGTATCTCCAGGCTTCTTCCATGTATAAAACCTTCTTTCATGATTCTTGAACTAAGTGTTAGCTATGATTAAGTTGTGCTCTGCGCAAAATTCCACCAGGTGGCTTCCTCTTTCATTTCTTAGCCCCAACCCATATTCACCTACTACTTTTCCTTCTCTCCCTTTTCCTACTATCGAATTCCAGTCACCCATGACGATTAAATTTTCGGCTCCCTTCACTATCTGAATAATTTCTTTTATTTCATCATACATTTCTTCAATTACTTCATCATCTGCAGAGCTAGTTGGCATATAAACTTGTACTATTGTCGTAAGCGTGGGCTTCGTGTCTATCTTGGCCACAATAATGCGTTCACTGTGCTGTTTGTAGTAGCTTACCCGCATTCCTATTGTTTTATTCATTATTAAACCTAATCCTGCATTACCCCTATTTGATTTTGTATTTATAGCCCTGTATTCACCTGACCAAAAGTCTTGTTCCTGCTGCCACCAAACTTCACTAATTACCACTATATGCAACTTTAACCTATCCATTTCCCTTTTTAAATTTTCTAACCTACCTGCCCGATTAAGGGATCTGACATTCCACGCTCCAATCCGTTGAACGCCAGTTTTCTTTCTCCTGATAACGACGTCCTCCTGAGTAGTCCCCGCCCGAAGATGGGGGACTATTTTACCTCCAGAATATTTTACCCAAGAGGACACCATTTAACCACACAGTAAAGCTGCATGCCCTCAGGAAAATTTACGGCCGTAGTTTCCCCTTGCTTTCAGCCGTTCGCAGTACCAGCACAGCAAGGCTGTTTTTGTTAGTGTTACAAGGCCAGATCAGTCAATCATCCAGACTGTTGCCCCTGCAACTACTGAAAAGGCTGCTGCCCCTCTTCAGGAACCACACGTTTGTCTGGCCTCTCAACAGATACCCCACCATTGTGGTTGCACCTACGGTACGGCTATCTGTATCGCTGGGGCACGCAAGCCTCCCCACCAATGGCAAGGTCTATGGTTCATGGGGGGGAGGGGGTTGATCAATACTAATCGTCCCTTTTTTCCTGTTTCGTTTTATTCTCATGCCAAGACGCCAACTAAGTTAACTAAGATCTCTCATCTTAAACTGAATCATTAATCCTTTCTTCAATTCTTTCTTCCACCTTATTATTTCTATTAGAGAAAATGATCAACTCGTCTACATAAACAGCTATAATGAGTATATTTTGTTTCTCAATTCTGAAGTAAATGCAAGAATCATATTCTGACTTCTTTAGATTCATTTTATGTAATGTAACATCTAATTTTATATTCCAGACGCGTGACGCCTGTTTTAGACCACAAATTGCCTTCTTCAGCTTGCAAACCTTCATCTCCTCCCCCTTCTTCACGTAGCCTTCAGGTTGACGAATGTAAACTTCTTCATCGAGGTCACCATATAGGAACGCAGTTTGAACATCCATATGTTCAATGTCAAGATCAAATTCAGCTGATAAAGCTAACAGGATGCAAAGTAAGAATGACGAACAACAGGCGAGGACGTTTCATCAAAGTCTATTCCTGGTATTTGGTAATAAACTTTCGCTACAAAACGAGCCTTATAACGTTCAATTTCACCATTTGACGTTTCTTTCACCTTGACCACCCATTTCGAATTAATTACCTTCCTGCCTGGTGGCAAATCAGTCTAAATCCATGTTTCATTTTCAAATAAATATTTATATTCATTATCTAAGGCTTCCTTCCATTTTTCACAGTCATCACAATTCATTGCTTCTTCATACGAATTTGGTTCACAAATACGAGCAAGACAAGCAAAATCATCATTAAAATATTTAGTATTTGGTTTTCTTTCACGTGATGATTTTCTAATTTCTGGTTGCATTTCTGGCTGCGCAACTTCCGTGTGTCTATGTACGTTGCTATTTACTGTTTTCTCTGTGTCACTTTGTTCTAATTCAAGATAAACTGCATTTCTGCCAACTTCAGCAGGTTGTGTCAGTTCAGTTGCCTCTTCAATGATGTTAGGTGCTGGCGCTAGTTGACGACTGTCTATACGATGATCGTCAATTGGGTTACTGTTTGGAATACTGTTTCCACAAGTGCACTTTGAGTTTTCGATGAATTGCACATCACGGGCTTTCACAATTGTCTTTGGTGAATTTAGATCAATCAGATGATATGCTTTAGAATCTTCGCAATATCCAACAAAGATAAGTTCCATAGATTTGTCTTCTAATTTCGTCCTTTTTTTCTTTTGGTATATGTACAAATGCTCGACATCCAAAGATTCGTAAATGACTCAGATTTATCCGACGACAACTACATAATTCCTCGGGAGTGACATTCTTAACAGCTTTTGTTGGAGATCGATTCTTCAAATAAATTGCTGTGTTTACAGCTTCAGCCCAAAATTGTCTACTTAGACCTGCATCTGTTAACATTGATCTTGCTTTTTCAATGACTGTCCGATTTAAGCATTCTGCAACACCATTCTGTTCTGGCGTGTAAGGAGTTGTTGTTTCATGTTTAATTCCATTCGCCTTTAAAAATAACTTAATGCGCCGATTGACGAACTGTTTTCCATTGTCTGTTCGAAGTATTTTGATTTTTCGACCAGTTTCATTTTCTACTCGTGCTTTGAATTCGATTGATGTGTGTCAGACTTCTGTTATTGATTTTAGCATATAACCAAAAGATTTTATTGACAGATCATCCATAAAAGTGAGAAGATATCGTGATCCTCCCCACGAAGCCATGCTCATTGGTCCACAAACATCAAAATGCACAATGTCAAGTAGATCTTTTGCTCTTCTACCTGATGTTTTAGGAAAAGGTTGTCGAGACTGTTTACCTTTTATGCAGGGAATACACGGATCTAAATTGACGTTCGTCCAGTTCAGTCCATCAGCCATTTTTTGTTTTAATAAATGAAACCTTACACGCTTCAGATGTCCCAATCTTCGATGCCACAATTCATAACTGTCAATTTCTACAACATTTGCGTAATGATGCACTTCATCTAATCGATACCATACCATTTATTTGAGTTGCAGTTGCTACTGGTGTTCCAGAAACAATTACATCACTTTTATTGTATACACCGCACTGCACATTGTCAAACAATACACACAATCCACGTCTTATCATCTGACTAACCGACAATAGGTTGTAAGCAAGGCTTGGAACATACGCAACATCATTAGCAGTTATCTGTTTATTCTTGTCGTCACAAGTAACACGAAGATGAACGTCGCCTTCTCCAATAGCCTGAAGATTGGTATTATCTGCTACTGTCACTTTAGCAGCTGTGGTCGATTGGAAAGTGTTGAACGAGTCTCTTTGATTCGTCATGTGTCGTGAACACCCAGAATCCATATACCAGCCATCACTGTGATGCGAAGATGCAGTTAGAGCCATTAACACAGTTTCGTTTTCAGTACTCACTGCATTCGCAGAATTTGAAAATTTATTTGTTTTCTTCTTTTTTCTACACTCATTCGCCTTGTAACCAGGTTTCTGACATTTATAACACTGAAAAGGCTTGATATTTCGCACATCACGTTGGATATTCTTCTTCTGGTGTTTACTGTTCTGCTTACTAGCTACCAGCGCCGAACCTGTGGTCTCATTTGTGGATGCAAACTGACATTTCGTCGATTCTTGAATTAATTGCTGACTAACTAAATCACTAGTAATCTTGACACGCAAATTCTCAATTGCGATAATCAAGGTTTGGAAATCTGCTGGAAGTCCACTTAGCATAATTGCAGCTATGAAATCATCGTCCATTTTCTTACCAATGTTTCGAATTTTTTGAGCAAGTGACATAATTTTCGACAAATACGCCTCCATATTTTTCTCAGAAGCCAATCATACATTCATTAAGCATTGTAACAGCCCATTATAACTAGATAAACTCTTATCTTCAAATGCAAATTGTAAATTTTGCCATCCTTCTTTAGCATTCGTTGCTCCACGTAGTTTTGGATACACATATGAATTTACAGATAAACATAATTTTGATATTGCTTTCTGTACATTCTTCTCATCTTCGTTAGTGCCAGCAATTGTGTCCCATAGTCCCTCATGTTTCAGGTACATTTCCATCGTGAATTTCCAGTCGTTTTAGTTTGTCATACTGGTCAACTTTTCAAATTTAAACAGTGATTGTCCACCCAAAGCCATCTTGAATACGTTCAGATAGTTAAACAAATAAATCTTGAGTTTCTCTGCAAAAAGAAAATACGATAGCAACACGTTGAACACTCGCAAAAATTATGTAACCTTGATTTATCAGTTTATTTCTTTGGTATGGAAAGTTCACTAATATCTCCTGGGCCAATAACTTATTAGATATTGACTCTAATTAGTCCTCAGTGAGATTAGAAAGTTGACCTTTTAATCAAATACACAATACATCATATTGCCAGGAACACACATTTTTAGAGACCATTTATTCAACGATGTAGCCGGCTGGTGTGGCCGAGTGGTTCCAGGCGCTTCATTCTGGAACCGCGTGATCGCTACGGTTGCAGGTTCGAATCCTGCCTCGGGCATGGATGTGTGTGATGTCCTTAGGTTAGTTAGGTTTAAGTAGTTCTAAGTTCTAGGGGACTGATGACCTCAGATGTTAAGTCCCATAGTGCTCAGAGCCATTTGAACCATTTTCAACGATGTACATAACGAAGATCAAGGAGAAAACATAAACTACCATACATATAACACGCCAAAGAGTAAAATATGAATGTTCCCAACAAGTACCGTTCCTACTGACTGTCACAGCTTGTCCTGCCTTATCTTCAAAAAATAAGTGCCGATGACACCACACAATCAAAAGCCACGCCACTTGTTATGGATGCGTTTCCCTTTCTTGGATCGTGTAAGGATTTTAAGTGTGCTTTGTCACCAAAGATGATTTTGTTTGGAAAGTTGTCACCGACACAGAACCTAGTCAACAAACTCTCGTCTCTTCTGGTAAATAAATGTAAATGTCGCGACTAGGGCCTTCCGTCAGGTAGACCATTCGCCGGATGCAAGTCTTTCAATTGGACGCCACTTCGCCGACTTGCGCGCCGATGGGAATGAAATGATGATGATTAGGACAACACAACTCCCAGTACCTGACCGGAGAAAATTTCCGACAAAGCCGGGAATAGAACCTGGGCCCTTAGGATTGACATTCTGTCGCACTGACCACTCAGCTACCAGGGGCAGACGTCTCCTCTGGTGATCTGACACTTTCAGCTGCTACATCAAGTGACTTTTATAGGGCCGTTAATGGAGATTATATGGGAGAATTCTCCATACTGAAGAAAAGCTTAAGCCCAGTGTTGGGAACTGTAACGAACTGATTTCATCGGGCTAACAGCAACATTGCTATGAACCACTCAGCCAGAAAGATGACGCCAAGGTCTTTCAAGGTTCAGTGCTGAACCCGTCTCAAAGAACTTTTGCATAAGACTGCGAACTGTTGATTCATTTGGTGCCTCATTACGCCCGAGAATCGCGCGATTTTGCCAAACAGCTGCTGCTTAACTTTGTAAATTCTGATAACACGTTTTCACGATTAGCATACGCTATATACAATTGAATAGCTCCATGGTTAGACACCTAATGCGAGAAATTGAAACCGAGTGAACAGTCAGAATGTTTCCTGGAAATAGAAATGAATCAAAACAATGTAACTAACTGACAAAGAAGAATTTACCAGCCGATTCAAGACTGGGGCTCTTTTTGAAACACCCTTTATTTTTAACTTCATTAATGGTGACTGTGGCTATACAGACTGGGTCATATATTTTATGGTCAGTTCTTTGTAAAAAGTTCATAGCTGTGGTCAAGGAACTCTTACAACCTATGTGTTCTGCTGCACTTAAGGAATGATTGTGTAGAGTCGCTATAGTCAAGAAGGTTACCTATGGTTGTACAGTCCTCATTTCAGTCACTCATACACACTTGACATTAGATCGTGAGGCACTCAGAACAAAAAGAGGAGTATATTGCCACTGATCATCTTTGCTGTATTTCTGTCATTGACAACTTTGGAAACCACATGGTTATTCTATGAAGGTTAGGCCTGAAGCGAAAGGACGTGCTATTGGCCACTGGAACGACGTCAGCATCGAAACAGAGCTGCGAGTGAGGGATGCGAAGTTGTGTGGCGCCGTCACAAACTAGGTTACTCAACAAACAGAATTTACCATTTACGCATTGTTTGTTGGCAGTTACTTACTTCCTTAGATCCCGCCTTCTGGTGAGGAGCACCATCGTCGGGATTTCCGCCTCTGTGATGCTGCTGCTTTCTCTCTTTTTAATTTAATATTGGAGTAGCATACTCTAATAAAAGTTTAGTTGGGTCCATAAAAATATTTCAATTGCCTCCAGCGCCACTTCAGTATATTTCTGCTAAGTCACGTTGGCTAATCTCTTATGAATGTTTTTTTTTCTTTTGACAGTGTGTCAGTTCCATTATCCTTGTTGAACAGGAGCTCAGATTCTGATATATGTTGCATCCACTTGTCAGACGGTACTAACAAACCTCGGAATAGAAATTCTACCCAGATATGGACATTGGAGGAGGTCAAAGTAATTCACTTAACGATGCCCCCAGTATGTTATCACATTCTGCAGCACAACGTACAATATAGCCTGCCAGATATCTGAATCCTTTTGCTGAGCATTCAACATCATCTGTCACAGCAGATGGTGCAGAAGCCTCGCAGCCAAAACTTATATCCTGTGTCTGTTCTTCCCCATCTAGCATGGCCAGTGCTTTAGACATATCAGGCTGGATTCCACAAAGCAAACTCGATGAGAGGAATTGCTGTTCTTCCATTTGAACATACGATATGTTCGACAGTGGAATGTCATGAGCATTCTTTCTCAGAAGCAACAAACGTAGGCGCTGTTTCACTTCTTTCGTAGGAGCATGTTGATAAAAACGACCTACCTCACTAATTTGAGAAAACAAATTTACGAGGCCTTCCTGGTTCAACCCTTCTGTTAAAATGTGCTTACGTCTGAGGTAAAATAAAGAATTAACTGATGTTAACAGTCCTTTCTGGAATATCCGTCGCTGCTTTCTGTTGATAATCTGTATTTTCTCACAGCAAGAATACGTTTTGTTGAGTATTGGTTTTCTGGAGTTACTCTTTAGTTCCGCTAATGTCTTTTTGTCGACCACTGTACGAGAATTCGGAATGTGAAAAGATTCGCTGAAAAGTTGAAGGAAGTCTGCCGTTTCCTCTTCTTCCGGCAACAGGTAATGAATTGCTTCAGCAGTTATATTTGAAAACAGTTGCAAGGCTAGATATACACGTTACCGCTCTCTTATTTTGAATGTTTGACACTGAGAAGAAATTGTGACAGTTTGGAACACATTATAATTACCATTTAACTAATGATAGGAGTTCCTCGATTGGCACTTTCGTAATAACTTTCCCATCGGAAAGCTTTATGCCTTTGTCAAGAAAGTGATTGCGAAGTAATTTGTAAAAGTGAGAGACATCTGAAAATACAATTTTTTCACTGGATCCCGTGGATGTGGGAAACATGAACTGACGTGATTGGGATGCAGGTTGTTCCCCACAAATTGATTTTTCGGCCCAAGGTCACATTATAACCTACATTATGATTTGAGGAAACTGTTGAGTTTAGAAGCGCCTCTGCCATCTGAATGTCAAAGTCATAAAATATCGCATGTTTCTACCCTGGACAAAGTCCATGAAGCACAACAATAAGAACATTACTGTGTGGACATACAACACATTCCTTCACTTCATTAAATGTCACACTTCCATAGACGTTCGTAAAAAGACAATACATACACGTGCTCGATGTCAGAAAATGATCGTCCCTTGGCTTTCATCAAATATAACGCATTAGTCAACACCCCCAGGCTACAATGGAACGACTGTGACTACCATCTCTTCAAAGTTGAAATTTCATGTAGTGGAAAATCGAGTCTGTTCCTCAAGAAGGTATAGCACTTCCTCGGGATAGAAAAAATTGTCACTGATTTGCATATGTCCTCTCTTTTCTTCTTCCCAGAGAGCAAACAGCTGATCTGAGTTTCTGAGAAAATCTTCAAAACATCCTTCACTGTTTTAGATACTAGATTATTAGAAGCCTATTGACTCTCCGTTTGTCTGTGACGAAAGGACTTCAGTTTTTCTCTCATAACTGTGTCTTTCGCTTTTAAAGCGCTGCACATAGTTTCAAGTTTTTAGATTCTATTCTTTAATCTCTTCACTCAGTTTCTGAACTGACACAGTTATTGTTTTTCTGGGTTCGTAGTATCAGTTAACGTGGACTGATGGACTGATCGACCTTCAGTTTCTTGGATGGCAAGTTTCCAAATGTTTCCAGTGCCCTTCTCAGACTCGCTCTCGCCTGATACATGTCTTCCCAGCTTTGTTTCAATTGTCATTCAGCACCAGTACAAAAACATGAACCACCCAGCAGATTCATGCTCGGTACAGCATCCGGTTTCAGAACTTTTCTGCTGGGTATATTCTACAGCTCCACAAGCAACTACCAGGCAAAATCGGCTGATTTAAAACGCTGTGAACAAACAGTAGCATTAGCCACATTAACGCTATCTTTATGGTAACACTTTGAAAACCACATAGTATCATACTAGAGATGAAGGGAGTTTGTTTACACTTGCACTTCTTTTCGACAAACAGAAACGATTTTAATACCTTATTATGCTAGTAACTTGATAAATTTTCATTATTTCTGATAGTGACAGGTTGGAATGTTTTAATACTGTAATTAGATCATAGGTTCATTGGTGCTGTGTATTGTATGTGACTTAATTTGTGGTTATAAGGATTCCAGCATCACCTTACATTTCTTTAAAGCCTGATCTGTAACATTACTCTTATTATGCATACAATATGACTTAATTAGCCTTTCCCCCATGTCCTGTTTCTACTGTTGCAGTCTTCTGTAATTGCATTATTACACTCTTTTTAATCGTGGGTAGAGACACTGTGAAAAATTTACAGACAACATAGGCACGCAATATTTTCTATATCTATAATGCAGTACCATGTATATGAACCACATGATACACTGAACAAGTTTATTTCAGTCCATGACTAGTGATCACATGTACACTGAACCACAAGTACACTGAGGATACATTCATCTGAAACCATCAGTTACACTTATATTTAACATATTTAGTGAACATTCTGTTAGAGTATCCACACAGTAGCTATTAGAGTTGTTACTGATACAGTGGCTTCATTAAAATTTTTCATGTTTCTGGCGTATTTATTTCCTTATTCTGGAATTCCTGTAGAGTCCTGGACTGGGAGATTACATGGGACAAAATAGTTTCCTTATGGTGTCTGTGCATTGTTTCCCTGCACTTCTTTGCCACTTACTTCTGCCCCTCAAGTTACTTTCTAAGTAAACTGAATCGCCCAACCTACAACTAAAGTAACATAATAACACATGGAATGCTTGCAGTTAGCAAACACACAATTAGCTTTTATTTTAGGTACCAAATTCCATTCCCTGTAGTGTTTGGATCTCACTTGTACTATCTACATTATTTCACTTCTACTCATTATGCTTTGTGCTATATCTGTTAAGAACACATTTAATTTTCGTAGTGTGTACTGAAAGTCGTATTAATGCTTCCACCAAAACCGTACACGGTACACAAATATGGCGTGGAAGACAAGAGTACAACAAAGACCATTAGCGAAAAAATCGAATCTTCGTGTGAGGAATGCATCAGCTCGTAACGGCTACTCTCGCACGCATGTGCGATGTTGACTTTCGACCGGCGTTCAAAAAGAAAAAACTAAAAGACTCCGCTATCCAAACAATGAACAGTGTAGAACAGTGGTTCAGCTACAACAAGCTAATTATAAACAAAGAAAAGACAGTAGCACTGAACTTCTATAATGTAAAAGGGAGACACCACCCAAACTTAGGGACAGAGTTCTTGAAAGTGTTGACAGCACTAAATTTCTGGTACTCTGGCTCCAGAGCAACACAAAATGGAAGGTACACATTGAATATTTGCAAAGAAAACTAAGCAAAACCTGTCACATGATACGGATCTTAAAAACTTGTTGCAGCAAAGCCAGCATGTTAAATGTATACTACTCCTATGTGCATTCTGTAATTAAATATGGCATAATCTTCTGGGGCAATACACCAACAAATATTAAACTTTTCAGGGTGCAAAAGAGAATATTAAGAATTATTGAAGGGGTAAACAATACAAAATCATGCAGACCCATATTCAAAAAACTGTCAGTTCTTCCTCTTTCTTGCATTTTTATCTACGAAACATCGGTTTTCATCAAACAATATATCGAGAGACACCCTACATCTACATCTACTTGAATACTCTGCAATTCACATTTAAGTGCTTGGCAGAGGGTTCATCGAACCACAATCATACCATCTCTCTACCATTCCACTCCCGAACAGCGCGCAAGAAAAACGAACAACTAAACCTTTCTGTTCAAGCTCTGATTTCTCTTATTTTATTTTGATGATCATTCCTACCTATGTAGGTTGGGCGCAGCAAAATATTTTCGCATTCGGAAGAGAAAGTTGGTGACTGAAATTTCGTAAATAGATCTCGCCACGACGAAAAACGTTTTTGTTTTAATGACTTCCATCCCAACTCGCGTATCATATCTGCCACACTCTCTCCCCTACTACGTGATAATACAAAACGAGCTGCCCTTTTTTGCACCCTTTCGATGTCCTCCGTCAGTCCCACCTGGTAAGGATCCCACACCGCACAGCAATATTCTAACAGAGAACGATCGAGTGTAGTGTAAGCTGTCTCTTTAGTGGATTTGTTGCATCTTCTAAGTGTCCTGCCAATGAAACGCAACCTTTGGCTCGCCTTCCCCACAATATTATCTATGTGGTCTTTCCAACTGAAGTTGTTCGTAATTTTAAGACCCAGGTACTTAGTTGAATTGACAGCCTTGAGAATTGTACTATTTATCGAGTAATCGAATTCCAACGGATTTCTTTTGGAACTCATGTGGATCACCTCACACTTTTCGTTATTTAGCGTCAACTGCCACCTGCCACACCATACAGCAATCTTTTCTAAATCGCTTTCCAACTGATACTGGTCTTCGGATGACCTTAATAGACGGTAAATTACTGCATCATCAGCGAACAACCTAAGAGAACTGCTCAGATTGTCACCCAGGTAATTTATATAGATCAGGAACAGCAGAGGTCCCAGGACGCTTCCCTGGAACCATATATCTTATTAAAAAATGAAGATATACGTGCACACAATACAAGGCAAAAATCTGACCTTCATATGAAACAGGTGAGAACATCATTGTGCCAAGAAGGCACACTACATACTGGGATAAAGATTTTCAATAACCTACCTAAGCATATTAAATAAATAGGTAAACTCTGTAGTTCTAAGGCTGAAGTAAAGGCATATTTAATTGATCATTGCTTTTACAGTCTGACAGAATATATAAAAGCCAAACAACAAAAATAAAGATGCATTATTAATATTCTACCTTGTATGTAGCCTGTAATGTTTGTTGTATGTATGAATCTTTGCTAAATTACTTCAATATCTAGTCCTTAGTATTGCAATACAAATTGTATTTTATCTTGTAAATACCTAACCATGTCCAACATCCTTGTATATATTCTATACATATGGGATTTGAAGGACTAAATAAATAAATAAATACTATAGACCACAGTCTAACATTAGACTGTGCTATAGACTGTGACGAAGAAGTTTCGAACACCGCTGTTGGCTACCCTGCAAGCTGAGTTGGAACTTGACAGTAAAACAAGTGAACGTGGAGAATTCGCGCGGTGGGTTTTGTGAATTTATGAGTTGGAAATATTTATATTATTATTGAAGGTACGTTTCAGAAAATAAAGCAACGTATTCTTTTGTCATTGTCTTACTCTGGAAATCCGTAAATATTAAAGACTTCGTGTATTTAAATTCACTGCTCTTGGAAAGTCGAGCCATTAGGCGTAAAAGTTTTCGTTGTGTCATATAATGTTCAGAGGATAAAGATTTTACGTATTTATGTGTCTCAGTGACACTTTTAAAGTACCTTATGTAGTGAAAGTCTTAATTACCAACTGCTGTCCACATCACGGAAGCAGGATACTAAATTGATTAAGAGCTGCGAAACGTTGCCGTTCTTGGTTTTTCTGACAGTTTTTGTACCCAAAACATTTCATGTTGACGCGGAGACAATTCAGACAGCGAAGTATTTTCTGACGTTTCCTTCACTGATGTGAAAAGCCTACCGAGTGCTCAGTATTCAGCGACTTGCCTATGGACAGGGTGTTGACCAGAATAAAATACCATTTGGTACTGACTTCAACCAAAAGTTCTCCGATGCATGCCATGCTAGAAAATGCCCTGGGTCTCGTTCCGCAAGCCCCATCCTTCATTGCCGCTCTCACTCTTCGGTACTCTGTTTCAGTAATTTCAGCGACATTTTCTTAAATGTAAGAACAATTGTGCAATACGGAACTGACTTGGTGCATAAGGTTACGGTAACAATTGTTGATTTCTCTTTATGTACATAATACCCATAAAAACTCACATATGTTTCATTTTCTGTGCTTAGTTTTCTGTTAAGCCGTTGTTGTCATGATAGGGATGTGTCCAGTTTTGTATATTTCCGCCATTGTCCCTTCATTCCTGTGTGGTATTCTCTCCACACATTATAATGTTACAGGTTGCTTTGTCTTTTCCCCATGATTCTTAAATCTATCTTCCAATGTCATCTGTATCAGGCATTTTTAACAGCTTGATACTGTGTCGATAAATAGATGGGCTTGAGCTGGGAATTTTCTTATTAACCCCCTCAGATGCATAAAAACTTTAATGTATTGTACTAAAATGGGAAAGTAGGAGTTTTGATCAGAAATGCAGATGTAACTGGAATACTCAAATGTATTATGTCCATTTTACTGGCTTTGCCAACTCACACTAGACTTCTTCATTCCAGCCTGACATAGTCATCTGGCTATGATACAGTTCAGTCTGGATTGCAGGCTTATAAAGGAACATATATATACTTCTAGTGTAGTACATGATCCAAAATATTCTTCCACCCAATGGATCACGATCTTCACTAGATCTGTTTGGGTCTAGTAAACAGCGCTATCTAAGCCACAAACCACAATAAATAAATGGCATACTATAAACAAAATGCAGTACTGACATTTATCACTAAACATACAAACAAAAACAGGCCAGGCAACATTTATGTATCGTATATCAAACTTAAAAGGATTCATCAGTTGCTCACATTGTCCATGAGACCCAGTTTCTCTGTATAGTTTATCAATTCTGTTGTGTACTGTGATCCTTTCAATTTCGTATTCCACATAGGCACCAGCATTAGTAACACATTTTTCCAGTCTGAGTGCATCATTCGTGACAGACCGTTGCAACATATCATTTGGTACCTGCGCATGCTCTTACCTGATGACTGCT
Source organism: Schistocerca serialis cubense (assembly GCF_023864345.2). Lineage (NCBI taxonomy): Eukaryota > Metazoa > Arthropoda > Insecta > Orthoptera > Acrididae > Schistocerca > Schistocerca serialis. The sequence continues at coordinate 597,842,888 of NC_064644.1, read as the reverse complement.
TCTGAAGTGGCCAAGTCAGGCAGTTTTCTGGCATATACTTACAACTAACCCCAGAGGAAAAAATTGAGTGGTGTCATTCGACTTCTCGGTGGCCACTCATTTCCACGATGTCCAATACCTGGAAAAGCATTGTCAAGCCATTCTCATGAAATCACTGCAAACAGGTGAGGTGCCCCATTGTACTGATTAGAGCATCATCGTGAATACCACACTACAGTCAATGAAGGACATGCTGCAGTTTTTCAGTCATAACTTCAGGACTGTAGTTACTTAGACTGCAGTAATGGCAGTTATGGCAATTTATGAACCCACCCATATGGAACACTGCTTTGTCTGACCGCAACATCTGGTTTGTCTTCCATCAGTTGTAATGTGGATTCAGCAAACTCCATTAACATCAGTCTTCAAGTGACAATGCTTGGACAAAGTGCGATTTCCACTGTCTCCAGTCAGTCAACCACCTGAACCATATGTTAAACTAGTTTCCCCTCTGATATTGTCTCAGGGACTTTGTTCATATGCTGCAGCATTGCTGGTTTTACCCTCTTCAGTGAAAACTCTCTTTGGGGGTCCATCACCTCTTTGGTGAATAACTGAACCTGTACGCAACAAATTCGCACGCAGTCTCTCTATTGTTTTCACATCCAGAGTTGTGTGTCTCTTCTCTCCCACCTCCACCATCGTTGCACCATTAGAGGTGACTGCCTCCACCCTAACTGCAGTATGGGCATGATCAGAAATTTCTAATCTCTGTGCCATCTTCACTTAATTCGTGGTTAGAACTGCAACAAACAACAGATGTGTAACAATTACATAATGACATACAACAGAGCATAATGTATGGTACAGTGATTGATCTTACATTGCTTGTGATGGAATAGTAGTGAAATAAAATCAGGGATATGATAATGGATCTCCTTGCACATGCTGTTGAATTGCACCATGGTACAAAGCCAGTGTCAAACTGCGGGTCCTGCTATAACTGACTGGGTAAGTCAGTTCATAGATCAGAGGAAGGTCAAGATTTACCACCTCCAAATCAGCACTTGTGTTGTTGTCTGATTTAGATACTATATAAAACTCTAATTGTGTTCTTGTTAATCAGTCCCTTTTTTTCTGTTAGCATGTTATAACGTTGAGAAGATTTATTTAAATTTGAATTATTTTTGTCTTTTCCCCAGAAATGACGTGTGTTGGTAAGATGTACCGTTCAGCATTTCTACTTCTGGTTATCAGTGTAGCTCTGGCCATTCCAAAACCAGAAGACAAAGAAAAAAAAGACAGAGTCTTGAACAATGTAAGTTATATTCACATATAATTTATGAGAATAATATATGTATCTTAATTTCACTAAATGGAAAACTTCCTTTTATTAGGATCTGAGTGATCAGGAACATTACCAGAATGCAGAGCATAATACCCAGTATGACCATGAAGCATTCTTGGGAGAAGAGGCAAAGACATTTGATCAGCTGTCACCTGAAGAAAGCAAAAGGAGATTGGGGTATGGAGCTTCCAGTTCTGGAACTAAGATTAACTACATGATCATTAACACAAACAATATGTAAAACTCGGATACTCTACTGCATGTACTGATTCTGGAACTGGTTTCTTGGTTTCTGTTGTCTTCGTCTGGTAAATTTTGATAACTGGCTACACTGTAGATTAAGGCTATTGATGGTCAGAACACTACCAGAACACAAAATGGAAAAAAAAAACAAAAAAAAAAAAAAGAAAACTGTGGGACACATTTGATAGGTCATAGTAAGAGACTAGATCAGGGGAAGTGGCAACGTGTAGCAGAGCGGTGTTGGCAGAGTTCAGTGTGAGATATGAAAGGAAAGTAAGGTGTGTGTGTGTGTGTGTGTGTGTGTGTGTGTGTGTGTGTGTGTGTGTGTGTGTGTGTGTGTGTGTGTGTGTCCCACAAGAAAGCAGCCGTGATGTACAAAACTACCATCCAATATTCTTGACATCCATTCATTTTATAATCATAGAATGTATTCTGAGTTCAAATGTAATGACTTAATTTGAACAGAATGACCTCCTCCAAGCTAACCAGACAATACTAATAGTAACATCAGCCCTTTTGCAGATGATATAGTTATATATAAGAAAGTGCGCTCAGAAAAAAGCTGCACAAATATTGAGACTGATCTTGCATAGATTGGCAACTTGCTGAAAATTTTCAATAATGTAAAACAGTGTGTTTCACAAAACTAAAAAAAAAGGTAGTATTCTGTGACTAAAATATGAATAAGTCACAGTTGACATCACTCAGCTCAAATACCTAGGTTAACAATTTGTAGGGATATGACCCGGAACAATTGCATAGCCTCATCGTAGGTAAAATGTGGTAGATTTCAATCAATTGGTGGACAGTTAGGAGAATGCAATCAATCTGCAAAGGAGATTCCTTACAAAACACTTTTGCACCGTGTCCTAGAATATTGCCAAGTATGTGGGGTCAGTGCCAGCATCTAACTGAGAATGTTGAACATGTACATGGCAGCACAAATGTTCACAGGTTTGTTTGACCCATGGGAGAGTGTCAAGGAGGTGCTGAAAGAAATCAACTGGCAGACTCTTGAAGATACATGCAAAATGTTCCATGAAAGCCTACTCAGTTTCCAGAACCAACCTAAATTGATGATTTCTGGAATATTGTTAAACCTACCTATTGCTTCCATAGAAACTGTGAAGACAAGAGTAATGTGATTACTGTGGTAACAAAGGTGTTTATGTAATTATCCTTCCCACACTCCATACGTGAATAGGATAAGAAAAAGTCCTAATAATTTGTACACAACAAGCCAAAAACTGTTACATCTTATTCTTGAAAACTCAGGTTTTTAATTTCAAACAAAATCATATAGTGAAAACTCGAATGAGGAACATCAACAATGTAAGGAAAGGAAATATTGCTACGGGGAAGGGTAAGGGATAACAGTGTATGGGTTGGGAGAGAGAAGTGTGCTGTCTGGCAGTGTGGGCTGGGGCTAGACTGCCAACAGGCATAGTGTTGGGAGGTGTGGAGGGAGAGGAGGAACGCAGTGAAAAAGGAGAGAAGGGAGGAAAGATGGGCGGCTGTGTAGGCAGAGAGTGGTGCACACAGAGGGTGGAAGATGAGAACAGTGATAGGACAGACAGAATAGGTGATAGGACAGAGGGGTGGAAACTGTTAGGTTTAGGGAGTGGGGACGTATGTTACCATAGGATGAGGCCGGATAATTTTGGAAGCGGAGATTGTGTTATAAGGATAACTCCCATCATCACAGTACAGTTAAGCTGGTGGTGGAGGGCAGGATCCAGATGGCTCAAGTAGTGAAGCAACCATTGAAATCAAGCATGTTATGTTCAGCTGCATGTTGTGGCGCAGGATTATCTACTTTGCTCTTGGTCACAGTTGGGCAGTGGTTGTTCGTCCTGGTGGACAGCTGATTGGTAGTCATATCAATATAAGAAGTTGTGCAGTGACTGCAGCAGAGCTGGTATATGACATTGCTGCTTTCATACATGACATGGCCTGTGATGGGATAGGATAAGCCTGTCACAGGACTGGAATAGGAAGTGGTGGATGGGCAAGTCTTGCATGTGAGTCTTCCACAGGGATATGATACAAGTGGCAGGGGGTTGGGATTGTGAGTGGCATAGAGGTGAACTAGGATGTTGTGGGGGTTAGGTGAGCAACGGAACATTACTTTTGGAAGGATGGGAATGATCTTGAGTAGTAGTGACTGTCTGTGAAGACCTTGTTCAGACCCTCAGCATACTGGGCAAGGGAGTTCTTGTTACTGCAGATATAATACCATTCCTGGATAACTGGGCTGTATGAGAGGGGTTTTTTTGTTGTAGAAGGGATGACAGCTGTCAAAATTCAGGCACTATTGATGGTTGATGGGTTTAATGTGGATAGAGGTGTGAATGGAACCAGCAGAGAGGAGATGCTAAATGTATGTTGGCAAACTTGAGTTTGGAGAACCAGATGAAGTGGATGGCAAAAAAGATGTTGAGACTGTGAAGGAAAGAAGGGTGTTTTGGCCCTTAGTCCAAACCATGAAGATATCAGCATGAATCCTGAATCAGGATTCCTGATCCAGATTAGGAGTTTGGTGTCTTTGGATGCTAGGAATATCTCTAGATGACCTATAAACAGGTTTGCATAGGAAGGTGTAATGAAGGTGCACATGGCTGTGCCACGGTGTATACCTTCCCGTCAACGGAGAAGCAGTTATGAGTTTGACTAATGTTAGTAAGGCATAAAAGGAATGAGGTGGTGGGTTTGGAGTCTGAAGGATCTTGGGAAAGGTAATGTTCAATAACAATAAGACCATGGACATGAGGGATGTGGGTGTGTAGAGCGATGGTGTCAACAGTGACGAGTAGAGATCCGGAGCTGAAGGGGTGGGGATGGTGGAGAGTTGGTGAAGGTGGTGGTTGGTATCTTTGATGTGGAAGTCTACATTACGGGCGCTTGGTTTGAGGTGTTGGTCAGTGAGAGCTGAAAATCTGTCAGTGGTGGCACAATAACGAGCCACAATGGAATGTCAAGGATTGTTGGGTTTGTGAATTTGGGGAGTGGCCTGAGGATTTAAGCAGGAATTGAAGGTTATGTTGGACTTCTGGTATGGGACCATTCTGGCAGAGTTTATAGATGGATGAGTCAGGCATTCTGCAAGGTGGTCACTGTGATTCATAACATCAGTGGTGGAACCTTTGTCTGTAGGTAACCTGATTATGTCAGGGTTTGTTTTGAGGTTGTGTATGGCTGGTCTTTCTTCTGCTTAAAGGTTGTTGTTCTGAGGAAGGGACCTGGGAAAAGATGGTGAGGCCAAATTGGAGGATGACTATCAGTTGGTTAGGTGGGAGGGGGAGAGGATTATATTTGGATGGTGATATGGACTGCTAGAGGCAGGGTTCAATATTGGGATTAATTTGGCTTTGGCTGGAGGACTGGAAGCAAAGAAATGTTTCCATTGCAAGGATCAGGAGGGGGAGGAGGAGGAGGAGAGTAGGCCTTTGACAGGTCCAGCATGGTTAAATTTGGATGCAGTGTTGAAGGTGAGGCTTTTGGATAGGACCGATACTTCTATGGGGCAGAGGGTTTTGGTGGAAAGCTTAAAAACAGTGTTACAGAAAAGTTTCAGCTCTGGTTTGGTGTAGTGTTGGTAGGGAGTTTAGGGGGATGTGGCAAGTTGAAAAAGTCAGCAAGGGAGGGTTTGGGTGCTGTTGGGGGTTGATGAGGAGGGACACTGTGGGTAGGATAATGATGGCCTGTGCCGGCAGCTGCATGTCAGGAAGTTGGATAACTTATGGATGTGGTGTCTGGAATGATCCTCCAGGTGCTGAAGAGCAAGGCATTCAGTTTCAGAGATTTGATATATGGCTCAGGGATTGCACAATAGCAGTATCTTGTGGAGGGGGCAAAGGTGATTCTGGGGTGCCTGTGCCATGGAGATGTGTCTTTACAGTGCCAGGTCAATCGGAAAATGTGAAGGTCATTGCGGGAAGAAGGGTTGAGTGCAAAGAAAGAAACTTTTTATGGTTAGGTCATTGGGGGAGGGGGGATTCCATGGCTTAGGCAGCATTTAAGAAACAGAATGTGGGACTGGGTCTTAGTTTGGGAAAGGGATACTTTTCTGAACTGATGCAGAAAGATGGAGCAGGAGTCCATTGTTGCAGGGGTGCCATAGGGGAAATGGGAATGACGTGGAAGTGGGCAAACAAGGTGTTGGATGGTTGTGAGGGGAGCTGGATCAGGGAAAGGATGTGTAAAAGTATATAAAGACATTCAAAGACACACAAAAATATGCACAGAAATGTAAAACATACAGAAACATGGGAGAAAAGGAATGGATGATTTATAGGATTATTTGTGTGTTGCAATAAGGGAAGAGAGGGGCAGGGGGATTGATTAGAGAGAGAGTTAAAAGTTCATGTGGTGCAGGTAGGTGTGAAAAATAAAATGCTAAAGTACATAAGGATGAGGGAGGAAGTGGGATCAATATGAATAAAAATAAGTATCGTTGGGAAGAATTTCGGTTATCGGTTCAATAACCTACACAGATGATCATTGATACAGTGTGGCTCAGAAGTTTGTGTGGTGTGGAAAGCGGTGAAAGAAGAGAAAGAACACACACTGATAAGAGTAATGCTATAGAAAATAGTAACAGAGAAAAACATCAGAGGGTTGTGGGATGGAAGAAAAGCCATCGGGCAAAATCAAACATTGGAAACTCCAGGTTGGAATATCAACAATGTAAGGAAAAGGTAGATTGCTATTTACCGTAAAGATGACACATTAGGTTGTAGACTTTGTAATTTGAGCCACAGCACATTTCTTCAAATTCTTTCTGACATTCTAGCAATGTGTGTTTCACATGTTTAATTTCTGTGGCAAAAGGATTCTGAATCCACTCTGATTATTTCTAAGTGTTGGTAGAAAATACTTCTAAAAATGATTTTCCAGACATAACAAGGGATCAGTTACATGCGCACCTAACAAAATCAGATTTAATGTTCGTTTGTTTGGCCATCAACCCCAGAAAGCAGAAAAATGTTATTGTGTGTGTGTGTGTGTGTGTGTGTGTGTGTGTGTGTGTGTGTGTGTGTGTGTGTGTGTGTGTGTAAGAGAGAGAGAGAGAGAGAGAGAGAGAGAGAGAGAGAGAGAGAGAGAGAGAGAGAGAAGGACGGGGGGGGGGGGGGGGGAGGGGGTTGTCAGGGCGAGTTGTAGAATGTGAATGTAACAGCTGTTAGAGACTGGTTGAAAGTTGTAGTGTTCTGCTGATGTTTTGTGAAGAGTTCATGGAAGAGCGAGCAGGAAGGGGTAATTACGATGATAATCCTCTGCTGGAATTTTTCTGTTATTGTATCTATAATTGTACAATCAGTGAGTTGTTTGTCATGCGTACTTGATCATTCAACAGAGTTTTCTGTTGTGCTTTGACTTTTTGTATGTGGTAATTTTCTTGTGGTGTTAAAGGTGTCTTGTACTGTTTGTAATTATTTTCGTGTCTTCTTCTCTGGAGTTTGGCTTGTGATTATGATCTTGTAGGTGCTCTGCAAATGTAGAGTGGTTTGTCCCATACTTCCAGGCTCTCACATGTTTGTATCTGATATCAGACATTTAGCCTGTTTGTGTTGTAATATATATGCCATTAGAGGTGTTACACTTTGATATAAACTTGCTTTCTACTATATGTGTATGTCTCTTGTCAGTTTCCAGGTTTATTTTTGGATAGAATTGTCTGTTGTGTGTGCTGTGCTTGTGCCCTGTCCTTTGAAAATGTTAGTGATTTTATGTGTGAGTTTGTATTTGTATCTCATTGTGTACCATTTTGTCTCTTCTCTTATGTTTTCCTGATTATTCTGTGTAGTTGTTTATGGTACAGAATGTTTGTGATTGTGTTTGGTTCAGTTGTGGTGTTGTCTGTGGTTTTGTGTTTCTTTTAATTTTCTTAGTTAGCTTTGTGACTGTTACTATTGTAACCATTGTTTTTGGCTATCCAGATCATTATGTCAAATTCGTTGTGGTAGTTTTCTTTTTTGAGTTTATGGAGCATGTGTCAGTGCTGCTTGCATTTGTGAGTGTGGGTGCTTCAAGGATTGAGCGGTGATAAGACATTTGCTGTGGGTTTACGGTAAATTTCAAACATGTATGTAGTGTTTTATTTTTTATTGTTATATCCAGAAAGTTAATTTGGTTTCACTTGAGAATATTGTGTTTATATATTTTGTTGACTTCAGTATTTAGTTTATAAATTTTTGTTTGTGGTTCATCTGTTAAGCAGAGGATCTCATCCATATACCTGAATAGTATAATATATTGTATTCATTTGCTGCCATTTTTGTGAAAATTATGCATTCAGTGGGATTTTTAAAAATTCTTGCAAAGGCTCTTGAAACTGGGGATCCCATCGGTAATCCATTTTTTTGTAAGTAAAATTTATTATTAAATTAAGAGTAATTTTGTTTATTAATGCAAATATGTCGTTATTCTATTCATCAGGGAGTTGACTTTGTGTTTTCAAGTTTTTATCTGTGATTATTGTTTCTGGTACTGGTATATTGGTATACATGCTTTCTACATCAGACAAGATACGTATTGCTGCTTGTGGGATTTTTATATCTTTCATTTGTTGTATTAACTGTGTAGTGATTTAATGGTTCTGAAGTCTTGTACTTTGAAGTTTTCAGACAATAATTTTAACATGTGTCTTGCAAGCTTGTAAGTGGAGGATTTTCTGAAATCCATTGTCAGTATCACTGGGATATTTGGTTTGTGGATCTTTGATTGGCTTTGGAGGAGAGGCGCAGCAGGATTATTGTCAGCTTTCTTTTTTCTATATTATTTAGGATGCTGTCCATATTTTTCAGTGTGTTATTTTACGTTTATCTGGAGTCTCTTTTTGGGTCTGATTTTAGTTTGTTATGTTATTTTGACAGATGAATTCTTGTGTTTTTCAGTGTATTGTTCTTTAACTAAAAATACTACTGTGTTCCCCTTATTTGCTTCTGAAATAACAATTTTCATTTTGAAGTTTTTTCCTACGGCTTCTGAGTGTTATGGATTCTGTTTTTGTGTTGTTGTTTTTATGTTGATTATTATATTATGATTTTTTTTACTAGTTCTCTAGTTAATCCAATGTTGACACTGCTGTTTTTATCTCTCAAATTCCCTTCCCCTGTCAATAGACTTTCTGCTTCTATAATTAGATTTTTTTACATAATCCTCATCTATTTTTAATTTATATTATATTTTAATCTTTTCTCTAACAGTTGTCTTTCTTTGCTGTTTTTTGTGTGTCTGTAAGGTTCACTTGAGTTGAATTTGTGTATGTGTTTTTGTTGGTTGTGTTTAGAGTTACTGTGTTGACTGGAATTCTTTGAATTGACTAACCTTTCTCCTATGCACTGTTTCCATTCTTTGTTTTTGTGTGACTTTCGACCTTGCTGACCAGATGGGAGAAAACTGTTGTATTGTTAATGGAGTTTGAAAGTTGCAAATGTGTTCTGTATAACTCGTAATTTAGCTCTTATTTTGTAGAGCAAAGGGATTTGATTTCTAATGAACCGCATTTTTTGGGCAACATTAACTGCTGTTTGAGTGCTGGGTGAATGGTTTCTAATCTTTACATTGATATAAATAGGTACAGTATCATTACATTTGCATATGGTGTTAAATTTTGTGTGTTATATGGTTTTACGAACATTCAGGTGAAGTCTTCTTAATTTATGGTAGAGACTACATGGAAATACCTGGCATAGTCTGAATAACAAGTTTGTTTGCATGGCCATGATCTACAGCAAGCACAAAAGTATTCCTTGTGTGTGTGTGTGTGTGTGTGTGTGTGTGTGTGTGTGTGTGTGTCAAGGTGAGTTGTAGAATGTTGAATGTGCATGTAATAGCTTATTTATTTATACATTTGTCCATAGATCATATTTTGCAATGATATTAGACATGTCATGTTTATAGTTTTATGCAAAATAAAACAAATTTTGTAGAAATTTCTTGTTGACACACAAAAAGATTTTCTTTGTAATAATGCTTTATAGAGAATCAGTACTAACACACAATGATGAAATATATTAATAGCTTACGTAAATTTACGCAACACTCCTGCGTACAAGCAGAGACTACAAAGCTATATGTCTGTGCTATACTGCTGAAAATGCTAATACAGTGACTGTGTAGCAGAAAATGTTTGGACATACACACATAGTGAAAAACATTTAAATCATATCTGCATGCAGCTTTACTGTATGATTAAATGATGATGACGTCCTCTTGGGAAAAATATTCCGGAGGTAAAATAGTCCCCCATTCGGATCTCCGGGCGGGGACTACTCAAGAGGATGTCATTATCAGGAGAAAGAAAGCTGGCGTTCTACAGATTGGAGCATGGAATGTCAGATCCCTTAATCGGGCAGGTAGGTTAGAACATTTAAAAGGGGAAATGGATAGGATAAAGTTAGATATAGTGGGAATTAGTGAAGTTCGGTGGCAGGAGGTACAAGACTTTTGGTCAGGTGAATACAGGGTTATAAATACAAAATCAAATAGGGGTAATGCAGGAGTCTGTTTAATAATGAATAAAAAAATAGGAGTGCGGATAAGCTACTCCAAACAGCATAGTGAACGCATTATTGCGGTCAAGATAGACACGAAGCCCACGCCTACTACAGTAGTACAAGTTTATATGCCAACTAGCTCTGCAGATGACGAAGTAATTGAAGAAATGTATGATGAAATAAAAGAAATTATTCAGATAGTGAAGGGAGACGAAAATTTAATAGTCACGGGTGACTGGAATTTGGTAGTAGGAAAAGGGAGAGAAGGAAACGTAGTAGGTGAATATGGATTGGGGCTAAGAAATGAAAGAGGAAGCCGCCTGATAGAATTTTGCACAGAGCACAACTTAATCATAGCCAACACTTGGTTCAAGAATCATAAAAGAAGGTTGTATACATGGAAGAAGCCTGGAGATACTGACAGGTTGCAGATAGATTACATAATGTTAAGACAGAGATTTAGGAACCAGGTTTTAAATTATAAGACTTTTCCAGGGGCAGATGTGGACTCTGACCACAATCTATTGGTTATGAACTGTAAATTAAAATTGAAGAAACTGTAAAAAGGTGGGAATTTAAGGAGATGGGACCTGGATAAACTGAAAGAACCAGAGGTTGTACAGAGTTTCAGGGAGAGCATAAGGGAACAATTGACAGGAATGGGGGAAAGAAATACAGTAGAAGAAGAATGGGTAGCTTTGAGAGATGAAGTAGTGAAGGCAGCAGAGGATCAAGTAGGTAACAGAAGAAATACTGAATTTAATTGATGAGAGGAGAAAATATAAAAATGCAGTAAATGAAGCAGGCAAAAGGGAATACAAACATCTCAAAAACAAGATCGACAGGAAGTGCAAAATGGCTAAGCAGGGATGGCTAGAGGACAAATGTAAGGATGTAGAGGGTTATCTCACTAGGGGTAAGATAGATACTGCCTACAGGATAATTAAAGAGACCTTTGGAGAACAGAGAACCACTTGTATGAATATCAAGAGCTCAGATGTAAACCCAGTTCTAAGCAAAGAAGGGAAAGCAGAAAGGTGGAGGGAGCATATAGAGGGCCTATACAAGGGCATTGTACTTGGGGACAATATTATGGATATGGAAGAGGATGTAGATGGAGATGAAATGGGAGATACGATACTGCGTGAAGAGTTTGACAGAGCACTGAAAGACCTAAGTCGAAACAAGGCCCTGGGAGTAGACAACATTTCATTAGAACTACTGACGGCCTTGGGAGAGCCAGTCCTGACAAAACTCTACCATCTGGTGAGCAAGATGTATGAGACAGGCAAAATACCCTCAGACTTCAAGAAGAATATAATAATTCCGATCCCAAAGAAAGCAGGTACTGACAGATGTGAAAATTACCGAACAATCAGTTTAATAAGTCACGGATGCAAAATACTAACGCGTATTCTCTACAGACGAATGGAAAAATTGGTAGAAGCTGACCTCGGGGAAGATCAGTTTGGATTCCGTAGAAATGTTGGAACACGTGAGGCAATACTGACCCTACGACTTATCTTAGATTCTGGATTAAGGAAAGGCAAACCTATGTTTCTAGCATTTGTAGACTTAGAGAAAGCTTTTGACAATGTTGACTGGAATACTCTATTTCAAATTCTGAAGGTGGCAGGGGTAAAATACAGGGAGCGAAAGGCTATTTACAATTTGTACAGAAACCAGATGGCAGTTATAAGAGTTGAGGGGCATGAAAGGGAAGCAGTGCTTGGGAAGGGAGTGAGACAGGGTTGTAGCCTGTCCCTGATGTTATTCAATCTGTATATTGAACAAGCAGTGAAGGAAGCAAAAGAAAAATTCGGAGTAGGTATTAAAATCCATGGAGAAGAAATAAAAGCTTTGAGGTTCGCCGATGACATTATAATTCTGTCAGAGACAGCAAACGATTTGGAAGAGCAGTTGAACGGAATGGCCAGTGTCATGAAAGGAGGGTATAAGATGAACATCAACAAAAGCAAAACGAGGATAATGGAATGTAGTCGAATTAAGTCAAGTGATGCTGAGGGAATTACATTAGGAAATGAGACACTTAAAGTAGTAAAGGAGTTTTGCTATTTGGGGAGCGAAATAACTGATGATGGTCGAAGTAGAGAGGATATAAAATGCAGACTGGCAATGGCAAGGAAAGCGTTTCTGAAGAAGAGAAATTTGTTCACATCGAGTATTGATTTAAGTGTAAGGAAGTCATCTCTGAAAGTATTTGTATGGAGTGTAGCCATGTATGGAAGTGAAACATGGACGATAAATAGTTTAGACAAGAAAAGAATAGAAGCTTTTGAAATGTGGTGCTACAGAAGAATCCTGTAGATTAGATGGGTAGATCATATAACTAATGAGGAGGTATTGATTAGGATTGGGGAGAAGAGAAGTTTGTGGCACAACTTAACTAGAAGAAGGGATCGGTTGGTAGGACATGTTCTAAGGCATCAAGGGATCACCAATTTAGTATTGGAGGGCAGTGTGGAGGGTAAAAATCATAGAGGGAGACCAAGAGATGAATACACTAAACAGATTCAGAAGGATGTAGGTTGCAGTAGGTACTGGGAGATGAAGAAGCTTGCACAGGATAGAGTAGCATGGAGAGCTGCATCAAACCAGTCTCAGGACTGAAGACCACAACAACAACATATCTGCAAATGCTTTGTATGTTCTCTTCTGTAATTTCAACACTACACTTCGTTTTCCACTTTCCTTCTTTCAGGAAATTTGGTCCCACACAAAAAAGAAACTGTTTTACTCCATATTCAAGTTTATGTTTCTGCTATGGATGTGCCTGCAGGTATTTCTTACCGTGTACCGATATCCAGAGATGAGATGTGCCTTCAGTTTCTATTTGGAGGTGCTCACTTCCTTTATGCTCTTTATGTTAAGTTACAGTCCATTATAAAATAAGCTTCGTGCATTTATAGGTCCCCTATTTATCATTTTCTAGCTTTTACTGCAGATATTTCTTGTGTTGCAGATATTTCTTGTGTTGTGGTCATGTATATGTCTCAAGGGGATGCAACAATGTTGGAATCACAGATTTATTTCTAGCTTTGTACACCTTTAGTAGGCCGTTGTTTCTGAGAAAATTGTAGGAGAAGTTTTATGTGCCTGTTATGAAACAAGTGAACCTATTTGAAGGGGCCGGTTTTAAGAGGTCATTGTGGTCAAGCAGTTAGTGTTCGCACATTTCAAATGGGTCGTGGAGGAGGCAGTGGTTTGAATCCTACTTCCATGTACTTTTGTTATCAACATTTCTATTATTTAATTTATATGACATTTGAGAGAGAATATAATGAAAAAACACATGTATTCGCATGTAGTTTAATTTGTTTTACATGTCCATATGACAAATATAATCCTGAAACGTGTGATGCGTGGAGCACATCCCAAGTAATTGTACATTACTCTTGTGGTCTGGCACATTGTGACTTAGTATATTACTGATTGTCAATAACATCATTCACATAATTATTTATCGATGTTTGACTTGGGCTTTCCAATCCTGTCCCAAGTCCTTGAAAATTTAGTTACAAAGAGCAAAGAGCCAAATAACATGTGAAATTCACTACTTCATCAAAATTCACATGTTCTTTTTTCATTATATTACCTCTCAAATGTCATATAAATTAAATAATGTGACCAGTAATGAAAAAATATCAATTAAAAAAATCCAGCAGCGTGAGGATTTGAAGTGCCGCCTCCTCCAAGACTAGTTTGCAACGTGTGAATGCTAACTGCTTGATCATGATGACTTCTTACGACTAGCTCCTTTGCTCGGATACATCAGTTACATAATAGATGTGTAATACTTTTCTTGCAATTTTCTCAGAATTCTAAGAGTAGTGCACCTTACTACTTGCACATTGTTGTTTTAATGGCTCGCTAACGGTGTACAAAGTTTGAAGTAAGTCCATGTTCCCAGCGTTGTGGCCTCCTCTTGTCTGTTTAGAGGTGCTGTGTAACTTGGCACAGTTATTATTTCAAATTCTGTGAATTTGTTTTTGTAGGATTTCAATGGTGTTAGTGCAGCTAGGCATCTGATGGCTTTCTTTTGAAGTTTTAAGATTCTCTAAATGTGTGTGTGTACTGCTCCTCCCCATATGGTATACAGTACAGTATGTGCGGGGAGATACATCTATATTTTTATCACAGTTTCTGTGCCCACTGCATAGCACATTCTTTTCAATGAGAATATATTTATACCCCTCTGTGGGTCTGGGAGCTGGAATAGGACCGAGATATTCCTGCCTGTCGTACGAGGCAACTAAAAGGAGTTTCACACGTTTCGGCCTTTATGTGATGGTCCCCTGTAGGGTTTGACCTCCATTGTTCAAAATTTTCCCGAAGAGCGAGCCAATTGGGGAAGGGCGCCTTACAAGGTGTGTCATGTCCATCGTGCATTGAGATCTTTAGCCCACTTTCTCATTGTCGCATTGCAGTCCTGCCCATTCTCCATCTCTTGGGCGAGGACACCTTCATGGGTGCATTTCTGTGTTGACGATGACCATGGACTTCTTTGCACCTGATATCCAGCACGATAGCCAGTCCGTTGTGGTGGGGCCGCCATGTACCCTGTTGGTTGTAGCCCCCTGACCACACAGGGATCGCTCTGCTGATGCCTGCACCATTAACTCCCCACGTATGCCAAGGGGTAGATGCCCATCCACCTGGGGCATTGGGACTCCCGGCAGGTAGCCTTCGCTGCGGCTGGTTGGCGCCTGTGGGGAGGGCCCCTGGTCGGAGTGGATGGCATCAGGGCAGATGACATGCGATGAAGCCTAGTCCATCATCTCTTGCTGGTGGTGAAACACCAGCAGTCTCTAAACGATCACGAGCTCAATTCAGTGCAAAGAAGTATGACCCCAAATCATTCCCCTCCCTGGCCACACCATGTGAGGAATGTCAGGCTAAGGATGGCAGCGGATCTTATTCGCCCCGGTACCTTGTATGTTTGAGAGCTGATGGGGAATGTTTCATGGCGATGAAGCCTCAGTTTTTTGTTGAGCATTTAGAGGACAAGGTTGGGGAGGTGGAAGACTTGTCCAAAATGAGATCTGGGTCAGCCTTGATCAAAACAGCATCCTCTGCCCAGTCATGGGAGTTACTCGATTGTGACAAGCTGTGGGTTGTTTCTGTAACCATCATGTCCCATAAGAGCTTAAATATCGTCCAGGGTATCATTTTTCATAGAGACCTCGTTTTGCAGTCCGACGATGAGCTGCACGCCAATTTCCAGCGACGAGGTGTACATTTGGTCCGGTGTGTCCACCGGGGTCCGAAGGATAATCAGGTTGCCACCGGTGCCTTCATCTTGGCCTTAGAGGGTGATACATTGCCCAAGAAGCTCAAGGTGATGGTCTACCGGTGTGATGTAAAGCCCTATATCCCTCCCTCGATTCGGTGCTTTAAGTGCTAGAAGTTCGGCCATATGTCTTCCTGCTGTACTTCCAGTGTCACATGCCGAGATTGCAGACGGCCATCACATCCCAATACTTCATGTGCCCCACCTCTCACCTGTGTCAATTGTGGAGAGCACCATTTGCCTTGCTCGCCTGACTGCAGGATTCTCCAGAAAGAAAGGAAAATAATGGAGTACAAGACCCTGGACAGAGTGACCTACACCGAGGCTAAGAGAAAATCTGAATGCCTGCATCCTGTGCTTATGACATTGTCTTAAGCTGCTGCTACAACAGTTGTGGCACCATCAGCTCTGCCAACCCAGGTCACCTCTCAGAGCCGGAAGACTACACCTGCCCCCTTGATGGTGGGGGGCATTTCCCTCCCTGTTGCTCCTGCAACACCTACGTAGGGAGCAACAATCCCCTCCCCACCCTCCCCCTCCAACCATCAGGGACATCCGTCCCCACTTCTAAGCCAGAGAAGCATAAGTCTTCTCTCGCTAGGAAGGGGTCCCTTGGGTCACTCCCTTCCCAGGTTTCTTCTAGTGGGACATTCACCAGTGTCTGAAGAGCTCAAAAGCAGCTGGTCATACGGCTTCATGCTCATCTTCAGTCCTGGAGACTGAGCCAGTGAAGTCCTCGCAGCCAGGGAAACCCAAGGAGCAGTGAGAGAAATCCAAAAAGAAAACCACTAAGACCAAGGAAATTGCGGTGGCACCCACACCACCGCTACCTACAAGCTCTGCGGCTGAGGATGGGGTGGAGATTTTGGCGACGCCCTAGATCTCGCCAGACCCTCAAGACACAATGGATATAGATTGCTCAGGCAATAAATCAATGGCAGCAGGTGACTGAGGTGTAAACTGCCTCATTGAATGAATGTTCCGTACCTTCCCAGTCTCACGATGTGATCCTCCAGTGGAATTGCAGTGGTTTTTTCCACTGCCTGGCTGAGCTGTGGCAACTGTTAAGCTTTACACTTGCTATCTGCATTGCCCTCCAGGAAATCTGGTTCCCAGCAGTGCGGACCCCTGCCCTCCGCGGCTATAAGGGATATTACAGGAACTGTAGCGACTATAATAGTGTGTCAGGTGGAGTTTGTGTTTATGTCCTAAACTCGGTCTGTATTGAACATGTGCCCCTTCAAACCCCTCTTGAAGCTGTGGCTGTCAGAATAAGGACGACACAGGAAATAACTGTCTTTAATGTTTATCTTCCTCCAGATGGTGCACTCCCTAAACCTTTCCTACTTCTGGGAGATTTTATTGCCCATAACGTCTTGTGGGGTGATACCATGCTTATTGGCCAAGGCAGAGATGTCTAAACTTAACTGACGCTATTGAACCTCTGCCTCTTAAATACTGGGGCTGCCACATGTTTCAGTGTGACTCATGGTAGTTACTCAGCCATTTGATTTATCAGTTTGCAGCCCAGGACTTCTCCCATATATCCACTGGAGAGCACATGACAACCTGTCACCGCTCCAGTGTCAGGCACACGGACGCCTGCCCAGATGGGCTTTGAACGAGGTGGACTGGGGAACTTTCACCTCTGCTGTCACCGCTGACTCTCCCCCACACAGTAACATCGATGTGATGGCTGAGCAGGTGACTAGCACAGTTGTTTCTGCGGCAGAAAATGCGATCCCTCTCTCGTTAGGGTGCCCAAGGTGTAAGGCAGTCCCTTGGTGGTCGCCGGAAGTTGCTGAAGCAATTAAGGAGTGTCGGCGAGCTCTACAGCGGCATAACCGGCACCCTTTCCTGGAGCACCTCATAGCCTTTAAACGGCTCCGTGCCCGTGCTCACTACCTCATCAAACAATGTGAGAAGAAGTGTCGGGAGAGATACATCTCCACCATTAGGTGCCACACGTCACCTTCCCAAGTCTGGGCAAAGATCAAACGTCTTTTCGGGTACCAGGCCCCAATAGCTGCCCCCGGTGTTACCATAAATGGCGAGTTATGTACCAACGCAAACGCGATTGCCGAGCACTTTGCTCGAGTCTCTGTGTCGGAGAATTATCCCCCAGCCTTTCGCACACTCAGGCGGTGGCTGGAATGGAACGCCCTCTCATTCACCACACGGTGAAGTGAATCATATAACATCCCATTTACAGAGTGGGAGCTCCTCAGTGCCCTTGCACATTGCTCGACACAGCTCCTGGGCCTGATCGCATCCACAGCCAAATGATAAAACATCTCTCATCTGACTACAAGTGACATCTTCTCGTCGTCTTCAACCGGATCTGGTGTGATGGCATCTTTCCATCGCAATGGCGGGAGAGCACCATCATTCCAGTGCTCAAACACGGTAAAAACCCACTTGATGTGGATAGCTATCGGCCCATCAGCCTCACTAAGTTCTCCATAAGCTGCTGGAACGTATGGATATGTCGGCTGTTGGGTTCGGCCCTGGAGTCATGTGACTTGTTGGCTCCATGTCAGGGCGACTTCCGCCAGGGTCGCTCTACCACTGATAATCTTGTGACCATCGAGTCTGCCATCTGAACAGCCTTTTCCAGACAGCAACACCTGATTGCCGCCTTTTTCTGGCTTACATAAAGCATACGACACGACTTGGCGACATTGTATCCTTGCCACATTGTATGAGTGGGGTCTCCAGGGACCACTCCCGATTTTTATCCAAAACTTCCTGCCACTCCGTACTTCCCGTGTCCAAGTTGGTGACTCCCATAGTTCCATCCATATCTAGGAGAATGGAGTCCCGCAGGGCTCTTTATTGAGTGTCTCTATTTTTAGTGGCCATTAACAGTCTAGCAGCAGCAGTCGGGCCCTCCGTCTCACCTACTCTGTATGCAGACGACTTTTTGCATTTCGTACTGCTGCTCCAGTTCTGTTATTGCTGAACGGAGCCTCCTTGGAGCCATCCACAAGGTGCAGTCATGGGCTCTAGCCCACGGCTTCTAGTTTTCAGCCGCAAAATTGTGTGTCGTGCACATTAGTCGGCATCGTACAGTTCATCCAGAACCCACACTTTACCTTAATGATGATTCACTCTCTGTAGTGGAGACACATAAATTCCTAGGACTGGTTTTCAACATTCGATTGACTTGGCTCCCTCATCTTCATCAGCTTAAGCAGAAGTGCTGGTAGTACCTCAATGCCCTCTGTTGCCTGAGCAGCACCAATTGGGGTGCAGATGGCTGCACGCTGCTGCAGCTCTACAGAGCCCTTGTCCAATCCTGAATTGACTATGGGAGTGTGGTTTATGGTTTGGCAGCACCTTCAGCATTGCATTTACTCGATCCTGTGCACCACTGTGGGGTTCAACTGGCGACAGGAGCTTTTAGGACTAGTCTGGTGACCAGCGTAATTGTGCAGGCTGGTCTCCCTCCACTACAGATCAGACGTGTGCAACTGCTCACCAGTTGTGCAGCACACATGCATAGTTCCCCTTCGCATCCGAATAACCATCTGCTTTTCCCGCCCTTGGCAGTCCATCTCCTGCATCTGCGGCCCAGATGGGGGCTAACCATTGCGGTTCGCGTGCGGCCCCTTCTCTCTGAACTGGAGTCCTTCCCTTTACTGCCTCTACTTGCGGTCCGTTCACGTACGCTTTCGTGCTGTACACCTTGGCCGCAGCTTCGTCTGGACCTTTTGCATGGCCCTAAGGACTTCGTTAACCCTGCCTCTCTCCGCTGTCAATTTCTCTTGATTCTTGACATGTTCTGGGGCTCTGAAGTGGTTTACACCAAAGGCTCAATGGCTGAAGGTCACGTAGGCTTTGCATATGTTCATGGAGGACATTTTGAGCAACACTCCTTGCCAGTTGGCTGCAGTGGTTTCACTGCAGAGCTGGCGGCCATATCTCGTGCTCTTGAGTACATCCACTCATGCCCTAGTGAGTCATTTCTCCTGTGTACTGACTTATTGAGCAGCCTACAAGCTATCAACCAGTGCTAGCCTCACCAACCTCTGGTAGCATCCATTCAGGAGTCCATCTATGCCCTGGAACAGTCCCGCTGCTCCGTGGTGTTTGTGTGGACGCCAGGACACGTCGGAATCCCCGGCAACCAATTTGCCGACAGGCTGGCCAAACAGGCGACGCGGAAACCACTTCTGGAGATAGGGATCTCTGAAGCTGACCTGCGTTCTGTCTTATACCACAGGGTTTTCCAGCTTTGGGAGACGGAATGGCATAACAGCATGCATAATAAACTGCGTGTCATTAAGGAGACTATGAATATGTGGAAGACAGAGGGACATGTGCAAAAACTTACATAGAAGTATAAAACCGTTCTCACAGATAAAACGTAAAACTAAAACTGCTGTGGAGGCATTATCGCCCAACACCGAAGGCATAGTGCACGGAAAGTTAGAAGTCTGCTGCAGAGCAGCTAAAAGTGGGCAGTCCAGCAAGAGGTGGACAACCGTCATTTGAGAGCCGCAGCGACACTGAGGTGGGTCCTCGCACCGGAGTAGGTATCCATGCGTTAGCCACATATGGCCAATGCAGAGCCGGCAGAGGACAACTGATTCCCTTCAAGAGGCCCGCATTTCCAAGGGAGTGATGACCTCGTAGTTTGGTCCCTTCTCCCGCCTTTAAACCAACCAACCAACATATTTATATTTATTTTTGAACAAATATCATCAGTGTGGTTTTCTCATGTTATAAATTTGTCTACTTCTATTTCCAGAAACCAATTACAGTCCAGTTCGGTTCCCAATGCTCAGAATAAATTCCTCTGAGCTTTTAGTTATTTGTTTCAAATTTTGAACGCACAGTTTTTTTTACTGTTGATCAGTAAAATATTTTCTCTAATAAACTGTTCCTCCATGTCCAGATTCTCACTGGCTCTCTTTTTCCAAATCTTCCACTGAGTCTCTACATACTAGTAAAGTTGTGTAATTGGCATACATATGAAATTTGTCACTGCAGTCTTAATGGACCTCCCTTTCTAAATCCATGTTGTGCTTTGTTTAAGATGTTTTGTTTCTCAATGAAGTTATAAATCTGTCTTTAATCACTGCTTCTATTATTTTAGACAAAACAGTTCGGATTGTTGTAGGTATACAGTTACCTGGATTTCCTTTCTTCCCTCCTTTAAATAGTGCCACTACCTTGCTCCTTTTTAAACATTTTGGGAATATGCCTTTCTTCATTACTAAATTTATCAGGAATGTCAGAGGATTTGCAAGAGCCACTTACCCACTTTCTCCATGACCCCTCTGAGGATGGATTGTGGCTTCACATCAAATTCCTTTTTATATATGTGTGGTGTCATGCGGTTCTCTTCATGAAATGTTTTGTCCTCCTAGAGTTAAGTACTGAAATTGGAAATTAGCATTTGTGTTGGTTTTGGTGGCCTTTGGCACTACCTCCATGCTGTCCAGTGCCCCCCTCCCTTTTTCTTATGTTTCGTCTGCTCTTTTGTGCCATTTTGTTCACTCTTTCTTTGTGTCTTCTCTTTGTGGCATTTTCCCTGCTGTGTCATGATCATGGTTTTGTGTGAGGATCCAGATGGGTCAGCGGTGGTGCTGTCGCCCTGTTGTGTGTAGAGTGCCTCTGGAGCATCCCATGCGCTTAGCCCTCCCTCCTCCCCCTCCCCCCGTCCCTCTTGTTCTTTGCTCTTCCTGCCACCACAGTGTTCCCTATAGCTCTATGTTTGCTTGTTTTCCTTTCCCATTGACTGGACTGTGCTGTAGGTGTTGTTCCTCTCTTAATTTCTATCAACTTGAACTTTGGGACCAGTGACCTCACTGTTTGGTCACCCTGCCCCCTTCTCCTCTAATCAATTGACCAACCTCAGCATAACAATCCCTGACATATGCCAACAGCTTGAAAAGTTTGTTGTCTGTCAGTTCATCTACCTGAATTTCAAATTTTTAACCTCCTTTAATTCTTGCTCTAAGTTTCACACACGAGCCGGTGCTAATTTCCAAGATACATCTACTTACTTTATCATTTGACACCGGAACTTTGTTTTAATTTATTTGCGAATATTTGGTCCAGAATAATTTCTTTCATCCTTACTTTAATTGTCAACAGTAAACCTTTGCCTGTAGTATCAAGTGATAAAGTAAGAGGCTTCATAGACTGCTTTTAGGAGTTTCTTATTGACCAGTGAATGGTATCTTTCACTTTTTGCGTGTCAAGGCACAATTCCTGCACTTTTATCTATCTTGTCATACCTATTGTTGCTGGATTGTCCTTCTGCTGTAGAAAGTATCGCTTCAGTATTGTCTGTTGTCTTAGTCTTTGAGAAACCAATGTTAGGATACTTGGGATTATTTTTGGCTCTGAAATAATGCCAGCCAATAACTTGACCCAGTTCACTCGCTTGTTTCTTACTTTGGATATAGCATTCTATAAGTAATGCATTAAACTTATAACCAGATAAACATGGTGTCCAAAACTATGAAACTTGCTAGATCACTGAACACAGCGCATCACAAACTGTTACTAGCCATTCACACAATGTTGCCATAAACGTCGACACAGCTAGACCATGAACATGGTTGATGCAATCAGAAGGGAGTTCATCATACACCAATGATCACACATTGGCCAAATTATAGGGAACAGAGTGGGGCCATATGTCACAACAAACAAATCTTAACTTCTGTTGTTATTGATGATGGTGATTGAAATAAAGTGTGAAAATATGTAACCAAGTGGTAAAAGCTTTTCACCTTCTACTGCTCAACAAACAGTATTAACACCTTTGTTGAAAGTGAAGGATAAGATAAAAAAATTAAGGAAACAGCTTTTTCTGTATTATTATGTGATCGCCAGATTTAAGCTTCTGATTGCTGATAACAGCATTGTCTCAGGATGCAGAAAAAAAAAAAAAATGAAAATGGTTTGCATGATGCTTAAAATTTTGTTTCTTCATTGGTATTGTGCATTTGTCTTTTCAGAGCAAGTACTTTTAATAATTTTTAACTGGAAGACAGTGGATACATACTTTTGTGATAATACTTAAATTATTCACAATTTTGTACTTCTTTCAATTGCAGTTTAATAGTGGACAAGATTGACAAAGATAAGGATGGTTTTATCTCTCAAGAAGAACTTAAGGAATGGATACAATTCACTCAGAGGCGATATATTGTTGATGATGTTGAACGGCAGTGGAAGACTCACAATCCAGACAATAAAGATAAAATTACATGGGAAGAATACAAGAAGATGGTTTATGGTTTTATGGATGGTATGCATTTTCTTCAGTTTTAGTTACCATGTAGCACATGTTATTCCTGCAACATTAATTTTATATGACCATTAGCTATTTAGAAACCGTGATTACAAGTCAATGTGCCAATGCGCCAATAGGGAGGGAAAGGGGTGGGGAGGCACATCAGTTGTATTCATTTGATTGTGTGACAGCTCTGTATAAAACTGTTAAGTAACAATTTTTGTGTGCTTTAACTGACATTTATGTGAAAGTGGCACTATTCTGTTCATGGAGCAAAAACCATTGGATTACTCGCAGCACTTATTTTCGGTCGGTCTGAATTTCCCATCATAAGTTAGGATGTACACTGAAACTTATCATACACTAGCTGTGACAAAGCTGCCAGTACAATCCCTTGCCTATAATTTTCAAATCTTTTTTTTTTTTAAAGAAAAAGGGGGGGGGGGGGGGAGTAAGCAAGAAATGGATAGTGTGTTGTTTGTATTCTTTTCCCATATGCTGCATCCTGTTTTTTTCTGTCATAAATGTTAGACAATGAACTGGTAATGTTGTTGTAAACATTGTGGAATGTGTATGTTAGTTGCGTTACAGAATATGATTCAGTTTTCTGTCTGAAATATGTTATATCTCAATCTATTTGTCTTGGCATTAAGTTGTCCTCATACTATATTATGGCACACAAATATGGAAGAAAGGAATGTGGTTTAAAATTTTGTGTAACAACAAATTAAAAGCACGAAGGAAGGCTAAGTTTTTATGTCCTGTCAGCAACAATATCTGTACTGATGGAGCACGAACTAGAGTAGGAAATTGGCAATCATCTGTGCATTTGTGAAAAGTGATTTAGGGAAATCAAAGGAAATCGAAATCTAGATGGGGATTCAAACAGTTCTTGACAAATGTGGGTTCAGTTACTTACCATTGCACCACCTTGCCCTATCCCATCAACTGTAAGTTTTACACACTCTCTCTGTGTGTGTGTGTGTGTGTGTGTGTGTGTGTGTGTGTGTGTGTGTGTGTGTGTTTATATAATTATTTTTTGTTATGTTTTAGATTGTGTCTCTTCTACATTTCAGACATGGACCCATCAGAGTTGGAAAAAGAGGGTGAGGGATTCTCCTACCAAAACATGTTGCGTCGTGACCAAAGGAGATGGGATGTGGCAGATGTAGATGGTGACCGTGCTCTTACAAAGGAAGAGTTCACTGGTTTCTTGCACCCAGAAGAAACAGGACATATGAGAGATATTGTTGTAGTTGAAACCATGGAGGACATTGACAAGGACAAAGATGGAAAGATCTCCTTGTCTGAATACATTGGCGATATGTATAGAGGATCAGAAGGCGAAGAGGAGCCAGAATGGGTGAAAAATGAACGAGAACAATTTTCCCAGTACAGAGACAAGGATGGGGATGGATTTATGGACAAGGAAGAGGTTTGCGAACTTCACTTTTAATGCTAAAAATTGTGGTGCTTTGTTCTACAACAAGTTTTTTTATGAAAATAATTTTTTTCCTCTACATAGGTGAAGAACTGGATAATTCCACCTGACTTTGATCATGCAGAAGCTGAAGCAAGACATCTAATCTATGAGTCAGATTCTGATGCAGACCAAAAACTGACCAAAGAAGAAGTACTTAACAAATACGATTTATTTGTTGGCTCACAGGCTACAGATTTTGGTGAAGCTCTTGCGAGACATGATGAATTTTAATTTATATTTCTTATTTGCTTTTAGCTTAAAAATTTACATTTCTAGATGAGAATATGCTGTCAGAAATGTATTTTCCTAACCAAGCAAATATGTGGACGAGCCTGGAATTTGTGTTGTGCTGTGAAGTACTAAAAATTGTGCATTTCAGAAAGAAGTCATTTGTTTAGTACTTAGTTAAAATAGTTCATTTCTTAATTAACATTTATAGACTTTGAAAATCAGCATTTACTGAGTACTCCTGAGTGAATTATAAAATCATTGCAAGGCATACCTCATTTTTAATGTGCAGGCGTGCCTTGAAATATTTCAGGTTGAGAAGAAATTGCTGTACAGATTGTACTGTACTGCTAACAGGTCCTAAGATGTCTGTATTTGAATCTCAATTTGGTGTGTGAATTGTTACAAACTGGAAAAAATATTGTGAAGCAAGAATTGGAAAATCTTTCTCTAATAATGTTGATAAAATTGTAAAATTGAAACAAATTATTTACAGGACAGCTGAATCTCATGTTAGTAAGTGTATTATTCATTTATAAAATAATACAATTTTGTAAGCCCTTTACAGAAGGAAACTGTCACTAAAGTTGTGGCAGAAAGTATGATTGTAGCAAACGAAATTCCATGTGCCTGAACAATAACAAGTACATGCATTTACATGAAGGTATTCTGAACTTCGTCTTAGTGCCTTGTCTTCCATTTTAAAAGCTTGTTATAATGTTAGTCATATTGACTGAACTGATGACTCTAGTGTTTGGTAGCTATGAAACAATGCTCTACAAATCATAAAAACAACTTCAGGTGTGTTATTTTATTTAGCCATCCATCATTCTTGCACTATATGTTCATTATCATATGAAAGTGATTCTCCTTTAATTGTATGTAAGAAACCAAAAATTGTCCAGAAAATTACTCATCAAATCTTTTTATGATAACCAATCATAGAATATTAAAAAAAAAAGTTAAAATTTGTATACTTTGTAAGGGCAGTATATTGGGATGCATTCACATGACATTGGTGGCTACTGTTTTAGTGCAATTATTGCCTTTCCAATTAAGGAAAGGATGTAGGTGGTAATTTACTATAGTGAGAGAATGGTTGACACTGGGAATGATATTCGCTGTTGGCAAAAGTGCAGTAGTTGCAGGTTAATTCTCAAAGTTATATTACTTTAAATATTTCAAAGCAGAGACAGAGTAAAAGTAAAATGTTTGGAATCCAAACTGACTGGTCTGCATTACCAATGTCAAAATTGGTTGTTGCTCTCCTGTGTGTAAACTGTTATGAAAAGTGAAGTATATTTCATGTCTCTTGTGTAAAGGTTAGCGATGGAAATGTCGTGTGACGAGGGCCTCCCGTCGGGTAGACCGTACGCCTGGTGCAAGTCTTTCGATTTGACGCCACTTCGGCCACTTGCGTGTCGATGGGGATGAAATGATGATGATTGGGACAACACAACACCCAGTCCCTGAGCGGAGAAAATCTCCGACCCAGCTGGGAATCGAACCCGGGCCTTTTGAATTAGCATTCCCTCATGCTGACCACGCAGCTTTACGTAATTTAGATCAACTTTTACCAGATTTGTGAGAGGCTGGTTTAGTTGTCAATTTACTTAAAATTCACACTTGTTAGCCACTGGTAAGTGTTTGATTCTGTACAACATTACAACAATTTAAAATATCCCTTTTTTAAGGAAAAATCTTGTGTAACTTTAACTTCAGGTTTATATTTATTTGTTAAGATATGTTTGTGCCAAAGCTTACAAATAGAGAAAATGGAAGTGGAAGTATGAATGTTATATTGGTGCTGTGTATAATATATTTATAGTTTAATTAGTTACTGTTTTCTACTTTTTTATTTCTCTTTTTATATGTTATGTATCTTGTGCTAAAGATATTGTATAATTTGTGCTTTAAATTTCATTTTATCTGGAAATAAGATTTCCTGTATTACTGCCATTAATGTAACAGATATAATTACAGGAAAATACTTACTATTTTTATTGTGTGTGTGAATGCTGTTCTAAATGTTGTGGAATATTGCCTATTTTCCCCTTCCTCTTGATTACATGCAAGGGCATTCAATAAGTAATGCATCACATTTTTTTTATCTGAAAGCATTCTTTTGGCTTAAAAACTCTGTTTTCCAACATAATCTCCATTCAATGTGACAACCTTATGTCACCTTACTGGGAAAGCCTTTTTGTCTGCATGGACCACTCTACAGCTTGAAGTTGGAGCCAAAGTATTACTGCAGCAGTAACCACCTTATCAACCATGTATTGCTTCCTGCAGAGTGTGTCCTTCATTGGGCCAAACAGATGGAAGTTGGAAGGTGCAAGATACAGATTGTAGGTTGGAGGAAGAACCGTCCCATGACGTTTTGAGTGTCCTCGAGTGCACAGACGTGTGAAGCCTTCCGTTGTCATGAAGAAGGAGAAGTTTATTTGGATTTTTGCGGTGATGAATGTCCTGAAGTAGTTTCTTCAATTTCCTGAGGGTAACATAATACACGTCAGAGTTGACGGTTGAACCATGGGGGAGGTCATCAAACATCCACTCCATGGATTGCTGTTTTGTTTCTGGTTTGAAGTGATAAACCAATGTTTCATTGCCTAAGATGATGATTGGCAAAAAATTGTCATAATCAGACTCATAATGCTCAAGCAGTTCCACACAATTGGTACTTGGTTGCTGTTTAAGCTCTTCTGTTAGGTGGCGAGGAATGCAGCAGGTGCACATCTGTGAGTACCCCAACTGTTGGATAGTGTGTCAGCACTACCGAGACATCCAATTGAGCAGTTAGGTGTTTGATTGTGATCTATTGAATGGGAGTTCCCACAGATTCCATTATTGCAGGAGTCACAGCTGTGTGCAACTGATTGGCAGATGGAAGATTGGACGGATTTGTGTGACCTTGTTGCGATGGTGACGGATGCCTTGCCCAGTGACTCATCGTGCTTGTGTTAACTGCTATTCTCTGCAGACATTCTGCAAGTGCCATGAATATCTTTGATGCTCGTGTTCTTTGCCAAAAGAAACTCGCTGACAGCTCTCTTCTTGGAACACAATTCCGTTACAGACACCTTTTGAATGCCATGTATAGTGCCCACTCCTATTGGAACTTTGTGAAACTGTAGGGGCTAAAGCAGGAATATTCCAAGATGTCCCACATTTAACTCCGCTTCATGTGAAATTGGGGGGGAAAAAAGTATGTGGCATAACTTATTGAATGCCCCCCATAGTAAAGTGATAGAACCAATGCCAACCATGAAGGTTGCTCACCGCATTGTGTTGCATAGCCTTTAACTGGTATATTAATCATAGAAGTAGTAGAAAATGGTATGTAAATAACGTTCTTTAGTCATGTCGGACCTGACCATGCCAGCAGGTAAAAAAAGTAATTTTATATTATTGGGGCAGGTACTGTTTGCTCTCAAATTTGTTTGTCCACTGATTCACTTAATGCGTTCTCCGGAGCCTACCCTAAATGGCCCCCCTATGGATTTGAAACAAATGAAGATCCACATATGCAGCTATTAGAAAATGTTTTGGTATACTGCGCTAACTGATTTTATTTGTGTAACCATATTCTGCTTATGCTTAAAAAGTTTATGTGATGGTGTGATACACGGTGCTCCTTTTCTTGTTTCAAGCAGAGGAAAGTCCAGGTTGGAATAATGACAATATTAGGAAAAGGGTAAATTGCTCCTCACTGTAAAGATGGTACACCGAGTTGAAGATTTTGGCCGGAGCTTTCTTCAGCAAAGACAACACATACACTGACACAAACAAGCACACCTCGTGCACATATGGCCGCTATCTCTGACAACTGTGACGTTGTACAAAAGCAGCAGGTGCAGGGAGAGATGATCACTGTCTGGAGTAATGTGCAGGGTCTACACTGAAGAGGCAAAGAAACTGGTATAGGCATCTGTATTCAAATACAGAGATATGTAAACAGGCAGAATATGGTGCAGCAGTCTGCAACGCCTATATAAGACAAATGTCTGGTGCAGTATTTAGATCAGTTACGGTACTGCCGCCAGAAAGGCAGGTTATCAAGATTTAAGTGAGTTTGAATGTGGTGTTATAATAGACACATGACAATGGGACATGTCATCTCTGAGTTAGCAATAAAGTGGGGATTTTCCCATACGACCATTTGACGAATGTACAGTGACTATGGGAATCCGGTAGAACATCAAATCTCCGACATCACTACGGCCGGAAAAAGATCCTGCAAGAACGGGACCAATGATGACTGAAGAGAATCATTTGTGACAGAAGTGCAATCCTTCCACAGATTGCTGCAGGGGCGTGTCTGTCTGTGAAGGCTTTGGTAAGACCTTCAGCATACTGGTCAAGGGAGGTCTTATCACTGCAGATACATTATCCCTGTGTGGCCAGGCTGTATGGGAGGGATTTCTGGGAGCTCCACAAGACAGCACTCTTCTTTTCCCCCTTACATTACCCACCTATGCCACTACCACCATCTCCTTTGTCCATTCTCCACATTGTTGCTTTCATTCAATGTGACAGCTACATTCTGATTGGAGCTGCTGGAGATAGTTGTCATGTGTATGTGATAGCTGCACGGGGTTTGGCCAAAATCTAAATGCGTAACAGTGTTCTCTTGTTTACTACTCAGCTGGTGTTTGTTACTTCATGCTCAGTATTTGAGACTGTACGGATGAATTTCTTTTAATAGTTATTATGTGCAGTATACATGGAGATACATTTAATTGTTCCTTGCAGTGTTAGGTGTATTGTCAGTTCTCTTCTCATTTGTCTTGTTGTGTCCCTGACCATGCTCCAAGGTGACATTCCTGTGTCACCTTTTTCCTAATAAGAGGGTCTGATGCTCAATGTCCATACCATTTTATAAGCAAACACTTGTGGCATGTATCACACAATTGGTATGCGTCTTCATTGCTCAGGAGTGGTAGTGTGGCAAACTGCAATTTCTGAGGCGGAGTCTGGTTAATACTACAAATTCTGTATTGTCATAAAGTCTGGATATACTTAAAGAGATAGTTTAACTGGCTAGGTAAAGTGTTGAATAAACTTTTATAATTAGCTGGCCAGCTTTAAAGAAAGCTGTGTGCTGTTGGAGTATATGGCTCCTGATGTGGAATAGAATATAGAATTCTTGTCTGGTAATAGTGCTGTGAATGTTTTCCCTGCAATAGAGAGAAGGCACCTTTGCCATTGTAAAGGATGCTATAGCAGATATGTTGGGGTCTGTTAAATGTTCTAGAAATTGTACACTTTTGATGGAAATTGCTACATCTTTACAAACGACAGTGTCAGAAAGCAAAAATGCTTGGTCATTACCCTGTTTGTACACATCTTGAAGTGCAGTAAGGGTACTCCCACAGAAACTTGATGTATATACAGGGTGTCCGTAAAGTTCAAGTTTCAGAACCCTGTGGAAGGAGAACCACTACTCCGAATGACATCAAATTTAAACAGCATACTATTGATGCTGGGGGAATGTCATGGAGGGGGGGGGGGGGGGGGGGGAGGAAGGGAATAATGGAAATTTTACCAGCAGATGGTGCTGTAAGTACACTAATAGACGTGCAGCACACTGCTGTTCCTCAGTTTGCATCTGAGACTCCCAACATGACTGTCTATATGAAAAAATGTGCACCGCTGGTGAAACACTTTTTATAGGAACTGCGACTGTACCAGTAGCCCTGCAAAAGTTCCAGGCATTCAAGGGTATAAAAAAAGCATTGGTCCAATGCCTGCCAAGGGTTTGGTGAAAATGATTACAAAATTTGAAAAAGACAGCTTTTTTTGAAGTACTGTGTGCCAGAGGGGAAAGCGGTAGATCAGACACCTGTTGAAGATTTGGCCACAGCATTGCAGCAGGGATCGAGCGCTGGTGTACAGACCTGCGGTGTATGGTGAATTTCGCTTGCCTGCAAGCACGGTGCATAAAATCCCACAAAACACTCTGGATTGTTGTCCATACAAAGTTACCCACATTCAGGAGTTGCTTCGTGCTGGCTTGCCAGCTAGACAAACGTTTGCTGTGGAATTTGCCCACGTGGAAGTGCAAAATGAACAGCCAAGGAACATTTTGTGGCTGGATGAAGCCCATTTCTATCTCCAAGGACTTGTCAATACACAGAAGTGCAGAATATGAGCAACAGAAAATCTGCACAAACATCAGCCAGTGCCACTTCTGTGAAGGTGACTGTGTGGTGCAGGTTGATGGCATCATTTATTGTAAGACTGCGTTTTTACGAAGAGGTGAGTCCTGTGGGTACCATTACCTGTGCTGTCACCGGTAAATTCTATGAGATCTTTTGCACACCAATGTCATTCCAAACCTTCAACAGCAAGGATGTGTTAGTAGAATCATTTTTATGCAAGATGACTGTCCTCCACACATTGTACAGTTAGTGAATTGGCTGCTGCAGAGGCATTTCGGAAATGCTAGAATTATCAGCTGTAATTTCCCCACCTGATATCAATCTGAGAGACTTAGCTGTGGGGCTGTCTGAAAGGTGTTCAGTGCTACAATTAGAAACATAGCTGAACTGAAGGCATGCATTGTGCAAAGCACTCTGAATGTGACCCTCGAAACCCTCCAATCTGTTGTGGAACATGCTGTTCCTCGATTTAAACTTGTGGCAGAAAATGGTGACAATGTATTGAACATGTTTTGCACCAGTCTCACGACAATTAACAACAAATGTAATTTTGCTTTTTATGCAGATTTTGGCCCAGGACAATTAAAAACTGACGTCTTTTGCTTTTTATGCAGTTTTTGGCCTCAGGACAATTAAAAATCGATTTTTCCTATCGAATATGGTATGGCCTCACCGTGATGAAAGGGCTTACCAACTACAGTGCAACAACTGTTGACTGCTGAACTTGTGCAGTCATGCACATTGAACAGTATGGATGGTGTAATGTGCAACTCAAACCATAGACATCGTACTGCGATTCATCTGTCATTTGTAGTGACCCCATTTATGTTAAAATACACTCCTGGAAATGGAAAAAGGAACACATTGACACCGGTGTGTCAGACCCACCATACTTGCTCCGGACACTGCGAGAGGGCTGTACAAGCAATGATCACACGCACGGCACAGCGGACACACCAGGAACCGCGGTGTTGGCCGTCGAATGGCGCTAGCTGCGCAGCATTTGTGCACCGCCGCCGTCAGTGTCAGCCAGTTTGCCGTGGCATACGGAGCTCCATCGCAGTCTTTAACACTGGTAGCATGCCGCGACAGCGTGGACGTGAACCGTATGTGCAGTTGACGGACTTTGAGCGAGGGCGTATAGTGGGCATGCGGGAGGCCGGGTGGACGTACCACCGAATTGCTCAACACGTGGGGCATGAGGTCTCCACAGTACATCGATGTTGTCGCCAGTGGTGGGCGGAAGGTGCACGTGCCCGTCGACCTGGGACCGGACCGCAGCGACGCACGGATGCACGCCAAGACCGTAGGATCCTACGCAGTGCCGTGGGGGACCGCACCGCCACTTCCCAGCAAATTAGGGACACTGTTGCTCCTGGGGTATCGGCGAGGACCATTCGCAACCGTCTCCATGAAGCTGGGCTACGGTCCCGCAAACCGTTAGGCTGTCTTCCGCTCACGCCCCAACATCGTGCAGCCCGCCTCCAGTGGTGTCGCGACAGGCGTGAATGGAGGGACGAATGGAGACGTGTCGTCTTCAGCGATGAGAGTCGCTTCTGCCTTGATGCCAATGATGGTCGTATGCGTGTTTGGCGCCGTGCAGGTGAGCGCCACAATCAGGACTGCATACGACCGAGGCACACAGGGCCAACACCCGGCATCATGGTGTGGGGAGCGATCTCCTACACTGGCCGTACACCACTGGTGATCGTCGAGGGGACACTGAATAGTGCACGGTACATCCAAACCGTCATCGAACCCATCGTTCTACCATTCCTAGACTGGAAAGGGAACTTGCTGTTCCAACAGGACAATGCACGTCCGCATGTATCCCGTGCCACCCAACGTGCTCTAGAAGGTGTAAGTCAACTACCCTGGCCAGCAAGATCTCCAGATCTGTCCCCCATTGAGCATGTTTGGGACTGGATGAAGCGTCGTCTCACGCGGTCTGCACGTCCAGCACGAACGCTGGTCCAACTGAGGCGCCAGGTGGAAATGGCATGTCAAGCCGTTCCACAGGACTACATCCAGCATCTCCACGATCGTCTCCATGGGAGAATAGCAGCCTGCATTGCTGCGAAAGGTGGATATACACTGTACTAGTGCCGACATTGTGCATGCTCTGTTGCCTGTGTCTATGTGCCTGTGGTTCTGTCAGTGTGATCATGTGATGTATCTGACCCCAGGAATGTGTCAATAAAGTTTCCCCTTCCTGGGACAATGAATTCACGGTGTTCTTATTTCAATTTCCAGGAGTGTATGTACAGCACCACCTGTTGGTAAAGTTTGCGTTAATTTTTTTTTCCCATGATGTTTCCCCCTATGTCAGTAATGTGATGTTCAAGTTTGAGAACGTCTGCTCAGAATGATATCAATCTACAGCATTTTGAAACTGCAACTTTAGTTACTGACACCACATATATTTACAAATGCTGAAGGATAAATGGAAAGTCTGACTGGACTGACATTAAAATGCTATGAAGAGAGTGAGAAGTTAGCCAGTGTTCATTAACTAACACCACAACATGACTTATTCTTAACAACTCGGTGGCTTCTTGCTATATGATTGAAAAATTACGAGGCCGTCTGCAGCTGATCAGCATTCACATTCCTGAAGATCCACACATCCAGTATTCACTGCAGAGAGGTACTGCTCACACTATCAGAGAAGGG
Source organism: Schistocerca serialis cubense (assembly GCF_023864345.2). Lineage (NCBI taxonomy): Eukaryota > Metazoa > Arthropoda > Insecta > Orthoptera > Acrididae > Schistocerca > Schistocerca serialis. Next base: position 597,809,703 of record NC_064644.1, on the reverse strand, counting down.
CTCAAGACTGGGAATTACCGGCTCAGCATCTCGGAATCACTGTTTTGATGTAGTTTATGTACCCTTGAATAATGTCAACAAAAAAAACCAGCCTGTTGGCTGTATAGTGTACTGTTAGCTTTACTGAATATTCATTCTGGTAGCTTTCTTTTAGGCACTCACACAACCATTAAATGTATTCAGGTTGGGAACTGACCACACTAGGGTACAAATAATTGACACATCGCGCTGGGCAGAGGCGGCCATTGACAGATTGTCTGGGGCGTGTGATGGAGGTCCATAGCATACTGTGAACATTTTATGTCCCCCACAGAGAAGAAATAGTCAGTGAAGCAGTATGACAAGCTCAGTGAAACTTCATTTTTTAGGGGCTCATGTGGTGTCAATTAAAAGGAACAGTTTGTTACTCTATATGGTAAGTGTGCTGCAACAGTTATTGCTAGAAAGATTGTGTCGACGAGGAGATGTAAGTAGTACAATTTGTCTTTGACAAATATGGCTACAGCACTTCCATAACTATCTATGGAGATTGCAGTCATATCAGAATATCTAAAAAGGGTTTCAATAGAGGGAAACATTCCACGTAGGAAAAATATATCTAAAAACAAAGATGATGTGACTTACCAAATGAAAGTGCTGCCAGGTCGACAGACACACAAACAAATACAAACATACACACAAAATTCAAGCTTTCGCAACAAACTGTTGCCTCATCAGGAAAGAGGGAAAGACGAAAGGATGTGGGTTTTAAGGGAGAGGGTAAGGAGTCATTCCAATCCCGGGAGCGGAAAGACTTACCTTAGGGGGAAAAAATGACGGGTATACACTCGCGCGCGCGCGCGCGCGCGCGCGCGCGCGCGCGCGCGCACACACACACACACACACACACACACACACACACACACACATATACAGACACAAGCTTGTGTTTGTTTGTGTGTCTGTCGACCTGCCAGCACTTTCATTTGGTAAGTCACATCATCTTTGTTTTTAGATATAAAAAGGGTTTCATGTAGACGTAGGATATTTTACTATTAATGAGGTCTTGTTTGAGTCTCATCTATGTGATAAACATACAGTTCATAGATGTTTAGGAACTGTTAATTTCACTTTGGCACCTGTACCCCAGGGGATGTGAGTGAGTGTCTTCTCCAGATCTATCAGTCAGGAATGGAGGAGGATGGTGTAGATTACCTTCAGTCATGAAGATTCCCAATAATTAGTAATAAAATGATATTTATTAAATATGAAGAAATACTCAACTGAAATGATGCTGCTTCTTGTGAAATGTCCCACACAATTAGACATTTGAAATTATTACAAGTCCTCTAAAATATTATAGTCCTGTCACTGTCTCAGAATGCTGTCTTCATAGAGTCCAGAGCTGGTCTACAATGCATGAGGAGCATAAGTCTCAGAGATGGCGTGACAACTGGAGACTGTGCATGACTCAGTCAACTGAGCTCAGTGCTCCGGTATTTAATGAGACATTGATCAATTGTTATCCACATTCATGATGCCCATGGGTTGTCAGCTGCAGTCCCTGGCAGACCTTGGTATAGTTCCTACTGCCAACCCATACAGCTGTTGCACTGCAAGTGTTTCGAATGTGGCTTATTACTTTTGGTGCAGTACTTTCTGGAGTCTCCCCTCCCTCCTCAAATTGATGCACATCTTTAGAGGATGTTGGAAGGTGGAAAGGGAAGGGGTGAGCATTGTTGCTGAGGGTATAGCCTGGTGCCCGCAACTGACATCTGCCGTATGAGCATCCTCTGAGAAATTTTTGGCAGCGTTCACACACAGGGCAGGTCTTCAGGTTAGCCAGGAGGTGAAGCGTCCATGGTGGTTCTCGAAGGTAGTTGGCAATGGAGGTGATGTCAGTGCACTCAGGTCCATGGGGGGTAGGGTCGTCCAGTGATGACGGGTCCATGTCCATGTGGGCTGGCAGAGGGGAAGATGGTGCCACTGGTGAAGGCGTGCAGAGGCGACTGCGTCCTAGGGTTGGGGCAGCCAGAGGAAATGCCACAAAGCCAGAGAGAAGCCCTGCTGCCCGAAGGGAGACAGAGCAATCTGCTGAAGCCCTGGATGGTGATCGGTTGGAGTCTGTGGAAGGAAATTTCACTGTAGAATTGCTATAATCATCATAATAAGGGGGGGAGGGGGGCTCAGTTGGTTCTTCTGCCAATGACAGATATGACCAAAAGCCAATGAGACGTCATAATGTGCCTGACCGTGAGTGGTGACCACAGTGCCTGGTTCCCAGGCATGTCGCTGATTTATATGCAGGATTATATCTTGTCTGACACTGTGAACTTTGTAAGAAACTGCTGAGGAGATGACATAGTTCAAGGATGCAGTGAGCTCAAAATAGTACCATGAGGATGTCCACGTAGAGGCTCTGCTGGAGACTTGCAATCAGAAGGCAGAGAGTGATAAGAACTGAGGAACAAGAGAAGAGAATTCTCTTGGAATGTTCTTGGCGGAGCTTTGTCATTTGCATCTTAAAACATTCTTACGAAGTGTTCAGCTTCCCCATTGCTTTGTGGTGAAAAAGGCAGTGTAGTCAAATGATTAATTTTATCGAGGGAACAAAACTTATGAAATTCTGCTGCAACAAATTGAGGTCGATTGTCAGAAACAATCACTTTTGGTAATCCTTATGAACAGAAAATAGTTTTTAGTGCACGAATGGTGCTCGTTGACGATGTAGGGTGCATAGGGCGCAGAATGGAAATCTTCTGTATGTGTCCACTATAGTTAGCCATCTCATATTCCAGAATGGTCCACAAAAGTCAATATGAATACGTTCCCACTGAACAGTAGGACAAGTGCAAACCAAGTACAATATCGACGAGCAAGCTGTTTAGTCTTGACAAGACCCCCAGTGTCCCATATGGAGTTGGTGTAAAACAGAAGCTTGACACTTGCGAGAAACTAGGGCTCAAGTATGTCTGTTTGGTGAGTGAATCAGAGTAACACCTTGTTGTATTGACAGTGCCTGCCGTTGTGGAAATTAACAACCAATGATAGGATCTGTGAACTCCAATCCATTAGTCGGGCATCTATGTTTGACTGAAGCAATGATCCGCACATCGATCAGGAAGGGTTGCAATGTTTCAACTTCACACTGATCCGGTTGACAACAAGAATATTCTGATGAATCAAAAACTGGGTCTTCACCTTCTGGCAGACATGAAAGTGTTTCTTCATTTACATGCTTAGTGGTGGGGCTATAGGCAATATCATAATTACAGTCGGAAAGGATCATTGCCCAATGTCGAAGTTTCTGAGCTGTTCAATCTGATATATTCTTGGACGGATGAAACAAAAAAGTCAGTGACTTACGGTCAGTGATTAAAGTAAACCATTTTCCATAGAGGTACTGTTTAAGTTCAGAGATGCAAAAAATGACGAGCAGTACCACCTCCTCTATCTGGCTGTAATGATGTTGCGTCTCAGTAAGCAACCTGGATGTGAACATAATGGGTTGTTCCAAGGAGCCCAATTTGTGTAACAGCACTGCCACTACACCGACATTAGAAGCATCCATTGCAAGGTTAAATGGCTTCACCAGATCAAAAGGCATGAGGCAAGGGTCACTGAGAGGTGCATACTTAAGTTTTTGGAAAGAACATTGCCCACTGAAAAGGTACATGCTTCCAGCAAAGGCAGTGAGGCGGAGCAACGATTTGAGCTGCATTGAGAATGAATTAATGTAACAAGGCGACTTCTCCAAAATAGTCTGTTGTTCAGATGTATTCTTTGAAACTGGTAACCAACAGATAGTGTCCAAATGCTTTTGAGATGGGTGAATGCCTGATTTATCCAAATATTCCAACTTAGGAACAAAAAATACAAACTTGTCATGATTACATTGAAGCTAAAACATTTCTGAGGTTATTCAAGGGATCCTCAGCTGATCTTCCTGAAAATAAAATATCATACAGATATGTGGCACAAAATGGAACATTACACAATAGTTTTTCTAAGTACTTTTGAAATAATGCAAGAACAGAAGAGCTGCCGAACCGTAAAAGTTGGAAATGAAAGAAGCTAATGAGAGTATTGATCACCATGAACTGTTGGATTTCTTCATCCAGTGGTACTTGTTTTAGATCAGTTTTGAAGAATGTGCCAGATTGAAGTTTATCAGTGAGATCTTCAGGGTGAGAGAGAGGAAAAGTATCAACTATGGTCTGGGCGTTTACAGTAGATTTCAAATCCACAAAAATTTTGATGTCTCCAGTAGGTCTGGTTATTACGATGAGAGGTGATGACCATTGACTTGCTGTAATAGGCTGCCAAATGCCAATGCTTTGCAAAGTGGCATAGTTCTATTACAGATTTGTCACAAAGTGCATGGGGGACAGGATGCGCCGTACAAAACTTTGGACGTACGTCAGGGTGAAGAATAATACCTGCAGCATAATCTTTTGCACACCCCAGAGATCCGCCAAATAAAATTTGAAATTCATTACATAAGGCATGAAAATCAGTAAAAGGTGTATGAGAAGTCAGGTGCGGCACATTGTCCTGTGTTTTCATCCAAACCAAAAACATTCTGACTCAAAGCTGCATGAAGGACAGTAAATGGCACTGATTTTGTGGTGTTCTTACAAGCAGAATTTAAGAGACATGTTCCTAAAATGTCAAGTTTAGCACCATCATAAGCTGTTACACATGTATCTGAAGGAAGCAATGAAAGACTTCCAAGCAATGTGTAAGTATTTTGATTTGGTAATGTAAGAAGTGCGTCTGTGTCCAGTTGAAATAGCAAATTGTGCTGTCTGGTCTTCAGAGAGATGAACAATTTATTCAAACTTCTAGTAACTTTTGATCAGCTCTGGACAGGTTTTGCTTTATAAGCAGTGGCAGACGCAGGTGCAGATTTATGACATCTGCATCGACTTGACATTTTGAGGACATTAATAACATTTATATTCATGTGTTCTACTTGCTGTCTACATGCTGAAGGCTTTTGTGAATGTAATTTATGAGAGCAGACTTGTGTACATGATCAGGTTTGTTACAGAAAAAACATACAGTGTCCTTATGAGGACAATGTTGACATTCTTGGTAGACAAAGCACTGTGGGCATAATTTTAATTTATTTTCGACAGATGCACGTAATGACTGTTTTGGCTCATGTGAGTGTGTCTCTTGTTTACAAGAACACTGTGCCTATGCTGGCCCAAAGGTGCATTACTGGCAGCTGTTTGCTGTGGCACTTTGTCAACAGCAACGATTACAGTAAATGGCATGTCAGTGTTTGCTGAAGATTTGAGAATTTGCACAACATCTGAGAGGGTTGTGTTCTGGTCTGTGATATTTGAGAAGTGATTCTTCCACCAGGAACATTCTGAGTAATTGTGTCATGGAGCATATCATCTCAGCAAAAGATTTTCTACAGGAACAGTCAAATCTGCAGTTTCTAGAAAGATGACGTAGCTCAGGAAGCCATTCCTTGTAGGTTTGCTGTGTTCATTTGGTACAGTGAAAGAATTTGAGCTGAGTGTCAACGACGTGAATTTTGCTGTTCAAAAATGGTTCAAATGGCTCTGAGCACTATGGGACTTAACATCTGAGGTCATCAGTCCCATAGAACTTAGAACTACTTAAACTTAACTAACCTAAGGACATCACACACATCCATGCCCGAGGCAGGATTCGAACCTGCGACCATAGCAGTCGCGCGGTTCCGGACTGAAGCACCTAGAACCGCTCGGCCACTGCGGCTAGCAAATTTTGCTGTCATAGTAACCTGTCAGAGATGTAATAATGTGCTCGTAAGTGCACTTGCCTGGGTCAGACTCAGGAAAAAGTTTAGCAAGGAGACTGAAGGTCTTCTCACTAACTCAGCTTAGAAAAAATGATCGATGATCCTCACCTTTGATATTGTAGGCCATAAAGTGCTGCAGTAGTTGTTGAAGGTAGATTTTTTCATCTCTACCTTCTCGTCAACTATGAAAAGGTGGCACATCGATTTTATTGGTTTGTCCCTCTTGTCAAAGCACCAATGTTCGAAGAGCAGCCATAAGTTGCATCATCTGTTGTGACAGACAAAAATAATTCACATAAATTCACATTATTGTTAGGTGTTAAAATGGTAAATAATGAAACCTACAGATTTACAGAGTGTTTCAAAATGAATATATGGGTTATAAGGCTTTTTCAGATTTATTACATTTAACTTACAATTATAAATAGTACACCAAATGAAACAGCAACTCAAACAGTTTTGTTTGTGTAGCTGTATGAAAAGGAAAGGCAACATCCTTGCCGCAGTGGATATACTGGTTCCCGTCAGATCACCGAAGTTAAGCGCTGTCGGGGATGGCCGGCACTTGGATGGGTGACCATCCAAACCGTCACGCACTGTTGCCATTTTTCGGGGTGCACTCAGCCTCGTGATGCCAATTGAGGAGCTACGTGACCGAATAGTAGTGGCTTCGGTCAAAGAAAACCATTGTAATGACCAGGAGAGCGGTGTGCTGACCACACGCCCCTCCTATCTGCATCCTCAGATGAGGATGACACAGTGGTCGGATGGTCCCGATGGGCCACTTGTGGCCTGACGATGGGGTGATGAAAAGTGAAGAGAATGGAATGACCCAAGAGTGAGAGAGGAATGTGCTGAACCAGTGAGACCCTTTCACGCGCAGCCCCAAGAAATCAGTTCGAATAGCTAGTCGTGAATTAGCATTTCCAGTGACATCTGTGTAGAGACTTTTAAAGAGAAGCTTATTGCAATCATTTGGAGTTGTTACAACATCTAAAGCCTACAGAGTTCGATTTACATGCCAACTTTGCAAACGAAACGTTGCTGCATGACTATGAAGATTTTCTGGATTGTGTTGTCTTCAGTTATGAATTGACATTTCACCTAAATGGAAATGTGAACAGACATAATGTGCACATCTGGGGATCAACAAATCCCTGCAAGATAGTACAATTGAAAAGAGACTACCCTAAGCTGAATTTTTCTGTGCCGTATCGCTGCGGAAAATTTATGAGCCTTTCTTTTTCAGTGAAGCAACTGCGAGTAATGGGTCTTGTCTTGATATGCTAAAACTGTGGTGCTTTCCTTAACTGAAAGAAGCTGAACTACAGAACTTTATTTGGCAGCAGGATGATGCACCACCTCACTGGTATAACAGCATGTGATTGATTAAATGACGTTGCATCTTAACGCCGGATTGGCCGCAAGAGGCTGAAGGACAGAATTTGTTTTGCATGATCTCTACCTTCACACATGATCTGACTCAATGTGATTTTCACCTTTGGGGATTTGTAAAGGACGTTGTGTATATGTGGTCCACTACTGGTTGATCCACCCGACGTAAGAAACAGCGTTGTTGCACCAATTATACCAGGAGCACTGTTGAAGGTCTGGGAAGAGCTCCCATATCAACTCTCTGTGAGATGAATGGTGGTCACATTGAAAACTTGTAAGAATAACTGTTTGAGCTTCTCTTTCATTTGATGTATTGTTTATAATTGTAAGTTGAATGTAATAAATGCTACAAAGCCTTAGAACCCGTACATTCATTTCAAAATGCTCTATATATGATAAATAGGAAATACTGTTAAATTAAGTTGTGCTTTCTGCCTTTCTGAAACAGAAATTTGCCCTCATGCACAGTAAATTATTACAAACAAGCACTACACTTTGTTTTTTCTGCTATCTGCTGGTCACTGTAGAGAAAATGATGTATCAAACAGAAATTGCCTACTGTGCCATTTTGATGGGAATGCAGGAGGATGGTGTAGATTATCTTCAATCAGAAAGATTCCCAACAATCAGTATAAAAATGATATTTATTAAATATGAAGAACAAAATCAACTTAAATACTTCTTCATGTGAAATGTCCAACACAATTAGACATTTGAAATTATTACAAGTCCTCTAAAATATTAAAGTCCTGTTACTGTGCCTCTAAGTGTTGCCTATGTAGAGTCCTGAGCTGGCCTATGATGCCTATGGAGCCTAAGCCTCAGAGACAATGAACGAACAATGCAGCTTCTAGACTCGGCGTTAACTGGAGACTGTGCATGACTCAGTGCACTGAACAGAACTATCCACCGTAGCATAGTGCTCTGGTATTTAACGAGGCATCAACGAATCCGCCCCTGGCAGACCTCAGAATAGTTTGCACTGCCAATCCATACATAATGCGCTATAAGTATTTTGAGCACAGCTTATCGATTTTGGTGCAATACTCTCTGGAGTCATGTATGATGAATGTTGTTTGGTCTGATGGATTTAGTCAGATTTTCCTTTGTGTAAGCTTCTTCAAATGTATCCCCTGTTATAAGTCTGCTTCCTCAATAAGATAGATTTTGTTGAATATCAAGTAAGTATAAATAACTCACAGAATATTGTAGGTCCAAACTTTTGAACTAAATGGAAACGGACTTCTGGAAATGGGTGCCTTGGCTGATAAAGTACTCTGGAGATTTACTGAAGAACTGAAACGATTGTGCAGTATTATAGTCTGACTGGTAGGACCTCGAATATGAACCACTTCTTTGCTGCATGCAGACCCTGTCAGTTTGCTCACTTAAGGCACAACATGTGGTCAAAAGAAGAAAGCACTGCATTAGGGAAATAGACCCTGTGCAAGCGAAATATCAATGGCAGGGAATAAAAAAAGTCCAAATCATTCTCAATAAAATAGCCAAATATTGCTAGTCCACCGGAGGGCTTGTGGTACATGTCAGTGAGCTGAGACAAGTGAGGTCGAGATGGTCCCTGGCAGTGTCCTCTTTTCCCACATGACCTGATGCCAGCAGATGTAACACTCTGTGCTGTGTGTAACAATCTTGCCAGACATATCCATAATTATATTGACTGACACAGTCTGATGTGATGACAAGCTCTAACACTATCAAGAGAAAACTACTTGCATGTGTGATGGTATGCCTACTGCTTCATCTTTTTCCTAAATGTTGTTGTCTTGGTCATTGTACATTCACTAAGGGTCTGATAGTTACTCTCAGCTAGTAGCTGCTCTACCATTAGAGTTTTCTGAAATTTCACCCTAAGCTACCTGTTTCCTGTGAACCAGTTGTAAGCTTCTTATATTGTCTTGGATTTGACTATTATGGTTATGCTTGGATCCTTTATCAGTATACTTGCATCAACAGCAGCTGACATCACAATTTTTAAAGTGTTCCCTGATGTCTGTGTTAAATAATTTATATAGATCAAGAATATTAGTGGGACAAGTACCAAACCTTACCAGATCACATATTTAATGTTTCCATTTCTTGTTGTGCTATCTTTTGTGAATGTCAACCCAATTTATTAAGATATGGCTATCCTGCTAAGTGGTTACTTTAATGCCATGATGATTTAGCCTCTTAGTAGGACTTTGTGATTTATTGGTCTAAGGTCTCAAATCCAATCACTGAACAAGTATCATGTCTATGATGCAGATTTGTATGAGATCTTAAGTACGCTGTAAGAAATGAGAGACATATTTGAATTATGTCCTGCTTCTCTCACTATACTTCAACTTGCATAATGCATGAGCCCAGCAGAGGTACCAGTGCAGCGCAACCAGGGCACTCTCCTCTGACCACATCATCTGAGGAAGAAGGTTCCTGGTAATGTCAAAATCCAGAGCAACAAATTTATGGATCCAACAGCCAAGGAGTCTTACACAGTTACTGCCATATCACAGTGTAACGTCACACTATGTAGCCTACTATAATACTGCTGCTGACAAACAAGGCTATGTATCAGTGGCAGCAGGAGTGACTGAAAATGATGGTTTTTATTTACAGTATATAACTTCAGACCATTAAGATCTGAATATAGATTAATAAAGTTGGAGGAGGCATTAAATAACATATCACATTAACACACTACAACTCTGCAGGAACCAATTAAGATTGGAATAGGACAACATTAAATATTTCCTGCGAGGTTTGGTGTTTGACCCACTATATGATGTCTGTTAAAAAATTCTGGAACTTTATTCACAAAATTTTTCTATGGTTGCATTTTACTTATTATGCATGGTCTCTATCAAATACTCTCCTCCACAATTGAAACACTGCTCCCAATGACGTTTCCACTTCCAGAAGCAGTCTCCGTATGCCTCTTGCTGGATCACGTGAAACACTGTGAATATTCTTTTATCTCATTATTGTAGCAAATCTTCAACATTTGAATGGGGTTTTCATTTTTGGAAATAAAAAGATCTGCTAGGGCCAGGTCTGGAGAGTACAGAGAGTGAGACAGCACAGTGATTTCATTTCTTGTGCAATAGTCACACATCAACAGGGATGAATGTGTGGGTGCATTATCGTGATGCAAGAACCATTAATTGTCTTGCCACATTTCAGGCCATTTCCTTCTCACATTCTCTGACGTGTGTCACAACATGCCCTTATAGTACCAGCAATTAACATTTGTCCATGTGGCATGAATTCATGATGAAATAATCATTCAGAGTCAAAGAAAACTATCACCATGGTTTGACATTTGATCTGACCTGATGAACTTTTTTGGTTTTTGGAGAAACTTCCCCAACCCATTGTGAAGACTGAATCTTTGTCTCAACATCATAACTGTAGACCCACATCTCTTCACCAGTTATGATTCTCTTAAGAAACATGTTGTTCTCATTTATGTGATCCAAAAGCTCTTCACAGATTGTGGGGCAAAGATCTTTCTGGTCTTGACTCATGAGCCCTGGGACGAATTTAGTAGCAACAAGATGCATTCCAAGGTGCTATGTCAGGATTTCATTACATATCCAAGTGAAATGTTGTATTCTTCTGCAATCTCTCAGACAGTCAGTCTTCGATTGCCACCCACAGCTTCATTGAGATTCCTGACATGAGTGTCATCAGTAGATGTTGAAGGATGTTCTGAACAAGGGTCATCTTTAACTTCTGTCTGGTGATTTTTAAACAGTGTGAACCATTCATAGCATTGAGTATGGCTTAAGCGCTCATCATTATAGGCTTCTGCATCATTTGGTGTGTCTCTGTAAAGATATTCTTGAGTTCTTGAAATTCGCAGAGTGTGCGACACAATGTTCTACTCAATGCAGCACTGAACTATAACTAACAGACATAAAACAGTGAAACTTCTGGCAGTTACACATTAAACACAGGCATGTGCAGGGATGTCAACTGCAGTTTGCTCAAACACACCATTAACAGGAAATAACAAATGTTCTGGAACTTTTTGGACAGACCTCGTGTATTAGACTTCTTAAAACATTGTTTTAATGCTTTTCTGAAGATTTTAAAAGTGTGAATACAACATTTGTACTAGTAAAAAAATGAAGTTCTGTCATATCACATCTCAAAATCTGCAGTTCTGATTCTTTTGTGTCCAAGGTACTGGTGGGTACTGCTATATATTTATCAGGAGCACTGGATAATTCTTGAAAACTGTGAAGAACATGTGTGTACTCATAAAGGGGCTCAGCACATGCATACTAGACAGAGCCAATAGAATAGTGAAACAGATTTAAAACTGGTTCCCAGCAAACAGTGCAATCCTTACTCTTAAAAAGACTCGTATGATGCAGTTTCATAAAAATAAAAAAATCTTACAGGTACTAGAAGTCGACATTAATGGGCACACAATGGATGAAGCTCAATGGGGAATTCTTAGGTATCCAGATAGGTAATAAGACGAGATAGCACCAGCAAGTGAGTAAGTTAATGAAAAAGCTCAGTTCTGCCTTCTTTGCTCTTCAAAATATTGGTCATTGCTTTGCCTGGCAGATAGTTATTACAGTATTATGCAGTTCTGTATTGTGGCACAATCTGACTTTGCTTTTAATAAATTGTATCCTGATTAGGTTTTATATTCTAGATTAAATGTCTGGTACAGGTTGCTGACTGATACCTGACTAAGTTTGGACATGGGGATGTAAATTCCAATTAACACTAAAGTCCATATTAAGTAGGATTTTTTAAAGTGACTACGTAGGCTTTCCCGGCGTAATAAGTCTTGAAAGTCTTTTCGGGTTTGCTGCCGGATCCTAAAATCAACTTGACTCGATATTTCGGCGATCCAACTGTTCGCCATCTTCAGGAAATGCTGCTTCTGCTGATGAGTCCCGCTGAGAACTGTTTTTCTAATATAAAGAAAGCTCATAGTGACCTCTGAAATCAGCAAATTATGTCAATGCTTAATACTGAGTAGTAGGTAAAAAATAAAGCAGATGAGTAATGTAAGAGCAGGTACAGTGGCTTTTTTGTGTATGTACAGACACATTCATAAAGTGGTCTAGAAGTAATACACATAATCATCAGTGTGAGTAGATTAGTACTAGTTGCCTGCAGTGACTGCTTCTGTCTGTTATAGTATAAATAACTAATTCATATCACGTCCCTGAAGGACCTTCTTCATGATGAGATTTAACACATTGACTGTTCTGTGGCCGCTAGTGGACACAGCAGAGGTTCATGTCTGATGTCATATGCCCGCTGACTGCCACACACTGCACTATGTTTAGTACAGTGTATAGTGCAGTACTGTATATTAATTTCTAGCTCTTGACTGAGTGGATTGTTGTGTACAGTAAATCAGGTGCAATGTCTTGTTCTATGTTGTGAACTTTGTTTTTTGCAATTCTACACACCATCAAAAGATACACTATACTAAATAGATTAGAATGAGTGGCAACTGGTGAGCATATGGCATCAGGCATGAACCTGTGCTGTGTCCACTGGCGGCCTTGTAGCAGTCAGTGTATTAAGGAACATGAATGAATAAATGAGTGACAGTAACAATATAACCTCAATCCTAGTCATGAATCTGTCATCTACAATATATTTTTCTTTTTTTCCATTCTGGAGGCTTCTTCACTAAATATTTGTGTATATGGGTAAATACAGTTGGTGGCTATGTAGCAGACTTGTCACACCAGTTAACACAGCAACTGTAGATATGCTTTTTTTAAAAAAAATTCTAAGCCCAAATTATGCAGGGAAACAGAAAATAATAATAAAAGACTGGATGCCTAAATGTGTAGTTGAATAAAATAAACAGAGTGAATCAGAAATGGAATGAAATAAATTCTAGTCTGTAAAACTGGAAAAGAGTGGGGCAATCCTAATCAAGAGTTAACTGGTTTAAAGCAGATATTCTCTAATACTTGTGATATTTTACAAGAACTGCAAACAGTGGTTCAGAGCTTCAGAACACAACAGAAGGTTTGTAAGTATATTGTAACAAAAAATTAAATGATGTTTAATAAAGAGGAATAGGAGGACAAAGGGTAATAAAGCATTGTCAACAATTCAGGACAGGATTTATAGCCATTCTCAAAATAACTGAATGTATTATAAAATTTAAATCACAATCTCCAGGCTAGCTACACTAACTATAAAAGCTGCAAATACAATATACACAATAATAAATATGCATTCCCCAATGAATGATAAATATACTAGTTATAAGAAAGAACACAGAGAAGTTGTGGATGAATTTTGGGAGTTCAGACTGCAACAAACAAATGAAAATTGCATCAAAGTTTTAATTAGAGATTTCAATGTCCAGTTAGAAAGAGAAAAGAGATGTAATAGGGAAATGGCCAGCACAAAGAAGATCAAACAGGAGTGCACTAGACTGGTGGAATTCTGCAAAAACCATAACATGATCTCAAACTCAGTGTACTTCTAGAGAAGACCAAATTAACTCAAAACTTGGAAACATCCAGAATGCAATGGAGGAGTATAGCCCAGATTGGACTGGAGGAGAATGGCAACTGCATGATGTCTGCACAGATAAAAATTACCACAGGGAAATCTACAATGTGAATGTTATGAGAGAGACAGGTACTGGATCAGATGAATACAAGATAAAAATAAAAATTCAATTCATCCGATTGACAAAGAAAAAATCCCCCTCTAAAAAGAAGATAACCTACAATCCTGATAAACTGATAAGTTAGTAGGAGTATGAAGAACAAAGAATACAAAAATGACAGATGATTTACAGGGATTAGTTCTCCAGTTGAAACAAATGGATGAACAGGTAGCTCCAATAAATCCAAGGGAAAAACACCAATGGTGGAATGATGAGTGTGGTAAAATAGTGGTAGTTAGACACCAAGCCTGTTTACGGTAGAGTCATAAAACAGAAGAATCACACTTGGAACTCATAGAACAAAGGAAGATAACCACAAAAATGATAAGAAAGGTTAAATGCAAATATCAAAAAGATACACCTCTAATGATGGAAACAAACAGTGAGAAAACCAACTCAAGGGATTACTACAAAATGTATAGTCAGACAACTACAAACATATGACCCTCCAATATTAGCACATTAAAATAATAATATGGCCCATAGCATGAACCTTGGAACTTGCCATTGGTGGGAAGGCTTGTGTGCCTCAGCAATACAGATAGCCGTACCGTAGGTGCAACCAGACGAGAGAGGCCAGACGAATGTGTGGTTCCTGAAGAGGGGCAGCAGCCTATTCAATAGTTGCAGGGGCAACAGTCTGAATGATTGACTGATCTGGACTTGTAACACTAACCAAAACGGCCTTGCTGTGCTGGTTCTGCGAATGACTGAAAGCAAGGGGAAACTACAGCCATAATTTTTCCTGATGACATGTAACTTTACTGTGTGGTTAAATGATGGTGGTGTTCTCTTGGGTAAAATATTATTAAGGTAAACTAGTCCGCCATTCAGATCTCCAGGTGGGGACTACTCAAGAGGACAGGTAGGTTAGAAAATTTAAAAATGGAATGGGTAGGTTAAAGTTAGATATAGTGGGAATTAGCAAAGTTCAGTGGCAGGAGGAACAAGACTTTTGGTCAGGTGAAAACAGGGTTATAAATACACACTCAAATAGGGGTAATGCAGGAGTAGGTTTAATAATGAATAAAAAAACAGGAGTGTGGGTAAGCTACTACAAACAGCATAGTGAACGCATTATTGTAGCCAAGATAGACATGAAGCCCACGCCTACTACAGTAGTACAAGTTTATATGTCAACTAGCTCTGCAGATGACAAAGAAATTGATGAAATGTATGATGAGATAAAATAAATTATTCAGATAATGAAGGGAGATGAAAATTTAATAGTCATGGGTAATCGGAATTCGACAGTAGGAAAAGAAAGAGAAGGAAACGTAGTAGGTGAATATGAATTTGGGCTAAGAAATGAAAGAGGAAGCCACCTGGTAGAATTTTGCACAGAGTATAACTTAATCATAGCTAACACTTGGTTCAAGAATCATGAAAGAAGGTTGTATACATGGAAGAAGCCTGGAGATACTAGAAGCTATCAGATAGATTTATATAATGGTAAGACAGAGATTAGGGACCAGGTTTTAAATTGTAAGACTTTTCCAGGGGCAGATGTGGACTCTGACCACAATCTATTGGTTATGAACTGTAGATTAAAACTGAAGAAACTGCAAAAAGGTGGGAATTTAAGGAGATGGAACCTGGATAAACTAACTAAACCAGAGGTTGTACAGAGTTTCAGGGAGAGCATAAGGGAACAACTGACAGGAATGGGGCAAAGAAATACAGTAGAAGAAGAATGGGTAGCTTTGAGGGATGAAGTAGTGAAGGCAGCAGAGGATCAAGTAGGTAAAAAGACATGGGCTAGTAGAAATCCTTGAGTAACAGAAGTAATATTCATATAATAGAGGGAAACATTCCACGCGGGAAAAATATATTTAAAAACATAGATGATGTGACTTACTATACGAAAGCGCTGGCAGGTCGATAGAAACACAAACAGACACATACATACACACAAAATTCAAGCTTTCGCAACAAACTGTTGCCTCATCAGGAAAGAGGGAAGGAGAGGGAAAGATGAAAGGAAGTGGGTTTTAAGGGAGAGGGTAAGGAGTCATTCCAATGCCGGGAGCGGAAAGACTTACCTTAGGGGGAAAAAAGGACGGGTATACACTCGCACACACACACACACACACACACACACACACACACATATCCATCCACACATATACAGACACAAGCAGACATATTTAAAGACAAAGAGTTTGGGCAGAGAAGAAGAAATATTGAATTTAATTGATGGAAGGAGAAAATATAAAAATGCATTAAATGAATCAGGCAAAAAGGAATACAAAAATGAGATTGACAGGAAGTGCAAAATGGCTGAGCAGGGATGGCTAGAGGACAAATGTAAGGATGTAGATGCTTATTTCACTAGGGGTAAGATAGATACTGCCTACAGGAAAATTAAAGAGACCTTTGGAGAAAAGAGAAACACTTGTATGAATATCAAAAGCTCAGATGGAAACCCAGGTCCAAGCAAAGACGGGAAAGCAGAAAGGTGGAAGGATTATATAGAGGGTCGATACAAGGGTGATGTACTTTAGGACAATGTTATGGAAATGGAAGAGGATGTAGATGAAGATGAAATGGGATATACGATACTGTGTGAAGAGTTTGATAGAGCACTGAAAGACCTAAGTCGAAACAAGGTCCCGGGAGTAGACAACTACTGACAGCCTTGGGAGAGCCAGTCCTAACAAAACTCTACCATCTGGTGAGCAAGATGTATGAGACAGGTGAAATACCCTCATACTTCAAGAAGAAATAATAATTCCAATCCCAAAGAAAGTAGGTGTTCACAGATGTGAAAATTACTGAACTATCAGTTTAATAAGTCACGGCTGCAAAATATTAATGTGAATTCTTGACAGATGAATGGAAAAACTGGTAGAAGCCAACCTTGGGGAAGATCAGTTTGGATTCTGTAGAAATGTTGGAACACGTGAGGCAATACTGACCCTACGACTTATCTTAGAAGATAGATTAAGGAAAGGCAAACCTATGTTTCTAGCATTTGTAGACTTAGAGAAAGCTTTTGACAATGTTGAATGGAATACTCTTTTTCAAATTCTAAAGGTGGCAGGGGTAAAATACAGGGAGCGAAAGGCTATTTACAATTTGTACAGAAACCAGATGGCAGTTAAAAGAGTCGAGGAGCATGAAAGGGAAGTAGTGTTTGGGAAGGGAGTGAGACAGGGTTGTAGCCTGTCCCCAATGTTATTCAATCTGTATATTGAGCAAGCAGTAAAGGAAACAAAAGAAAAATTCAGAGTGGGTATTAAAATCCATGGAGAAGAAATAAAAACTTTGCGGTTTGCCGATTATGCTATTTGGGGACTAAAATAGCTGATGATGGTCGAAGTAGAGAGGATATAAAATGTAGACTGGCAATGGCAAGGAAAGCGTTTCTGAAGAAGAGAAACTTATTAACATCGAGTATTGATTTAAGTGTCAGGAAGTCGTTTTTGAAAGTATTTGTATGGAGTGTAGCCATGTATGGAACTGAAACATGGACAATAAATAGTTTGGACAAGAAGAGAATAAAAGCTTTTAAAATGTGGTGCTACGGAAGAATGCTGAAGATTCAACGGGTAGATCACATAACTAATGAGGAGGTGTTAAATAGAATTGGGGACAAGAGGAGTTTGTGGCACAACTTGACTAGAAGAAGGGATCGGTTGGTAGGACATGTTCTGAGGCATCAAGGGATTACCAGTTTAGTATTGGAGGGCAGCGTGGAGGGTAAAAATATTAGAGGAAGACCAAGAGATGAATACACTAAGCAGATTCAGAAGGATGTAGGTTGCAGTAGGTACTGGGAGATGAAGAAGCTTGCACAGGATAGAGTAGCATGGAGAGCTGCATCAAACCAGTCTCAGGACTGAAGACCACAACAACAGCAGAGAGTACAGAAATTTTAGCTGAAACATCTAACAACTTACCATTCCTTCTCTGTACATCTGCAAAATTTTTATTTTCATATATAAAAAATCAAAATTCACTTGACAATTTTCAGTTCAGCCACAATTACAGTACTCACCACAGATACGGTTTCAAACTTCCTGCTCATAATTTAAAACTTTACGCTTAAACACCAATGTACATGGGATTAAAAATTTACAATAAATTAAATAACACAAATCTGTTAAATATGGAATTTGACCTACTAAAAAGATTGTTATTTAATACACTTGTGGAAAAATATTATTATTACTCAATTGAAGAATTCGTGCAGGACAGTTTGGCAATTTGAAAAGAAAAGAAACAATAAAGATTATGTATTTATCAAAAAACAAAGATGATGTGACTTACCAAACGAAAGCGCTGGCAGGTCGAAAGACACACAAACAAACACAAACATACACACAAAATTCAAGCTTTCGCAACAAACTGTTGCCTCATCAGGAAAGAGGGAAGGAGAGGGAAAGACGAAAGGATGTGGGTTTTAAGGGAGAGGGTAAGGAGTCATTCCAATCCCTGGAGCAGAAAGACTTACCTTAGGGGGAATAAAGGATGGGTATACACTTGCACACACACACACATATCCATCCACACATATACAGACACAAGCAGACAGCTCAAAGGAGAAGTAAGTTCAAAAATGGTTCAAATGGTTCTGAGCTCTATGGGACTTAACATCTGTGGTCATGAGTCCCCTAGACTTAGAACTACACTCCCGGAAATGGAAAAAAGAACACATTGACACCGGTGTGTCAGACCCACCATACTTGCTCCGGACACTGCGAGAGGGCTGTACAAGCAATGATCACACGCACGGCACAGCGGACACACCAGGAACCGCGGTGTTGGCCGTCGAATGGCGCTAACTGCGCAGCATTTGTGCACCGCCGCCGTCAGTGTCAGCCAGTTTGCCGTGGCATACGGAGCTCCATCGCAGTCTTTAACACTGGTAGCATGCCGCGACAGCGTGGACGTGAACCGTATGTGCAGTTGACGGACTTTGAGCGAGGGCGTATAGTGGGCATGCGGGAGGCCGGGTGGACGTACCACCGAATTGCTCAACACGTGGGGCATGAGGTCTCCACAGTACATCGATGTTGTCGCCAGTGGTCGGCGGAAGGTGCACGTGCCCGTCGACCTGGGACCGGACCGCAGCGACGCACGGATGCACGCCAAGACCGTAGGATCCTACGCAGTGCCGTAGGGGACCGCACCGCCACTTCCCAGCAAATTAGGGACACTGTTGCTCCTGGGGTATCGGCGAGGACCATTCGCAACCGTCTCCATGAAGCTGGGCTACGGTCCCGCACACCGTTAGGCCATCTTCCGCTCACGCCCCAACATCATGCAGCCCGCCTCCAGTGGTGTCGCAACAGGCGTGAATGGAGGGACGAATGGAGACGTGTCGTCTTCAGCGATGAGAGTCGCTTCTGCCTTGGTGCCAATGATGGTCGTATGCGTGTTTGGCGCCGTGCAGGTGAGCGCCACAATCAGGACTGCATACGACCGAGGCACACAGGGCCAACACCTGGCATCATGGTGTGGGGAGCGATCTCCTACACTGGCCGTACACCACTGGTGATCGTCGAGGGGACACTGAATAGTGCACGGTACATCCAAACCGTCATCGAACCCATCGTTCTACCATTCCTAGACCGTCAAAGGAACTTGCTGTTGCAACAGGACAATGCACGTCCGCATGTATCCCATGCCACCCAACGTGCTCTAGAAGGTGTAAGTCAACTATCCTGGCCAGCAAGATCTCCGGATCTGTCCCCCATTGAGCATGTTTGGGACTGGATGAAGCGTCGTCTCACGCGGTCTGCACGTCCAGCACGAACGCTGGTCCAACTGAGGCGCCAAGTGGAAATGGCATGGCAAGCCGTTCCACAGGACTACATCCAGCATCTCTACGATCGTCTCCATGGGAGAATAGCAGCCTGCATTGCTGCGAAAGGTGGATATACACTGTACTAGTGCCGACATTGTGCATGCTCTGTTGCCTGTGTCTATGTGCCTGTGGTTCTGTCAGTGTGATCATGTGATGTATCTGACCTCAGGAATGTGTCAATAAAGTTTCCCCTTCCTGGGACAATGAATTCACGGTGTTCTTATTTCAATTTCCAGGAGTGTACTTAAACCTAAGGACATCACACACATCCATGCCCGAGGCAGGATTCGAACCTGCGACCGTAGTGGTCGCGCGGTTCCGGACTGAAGCGCCTAGAACCGCTCGGCCACCATGGCCGGCTAGACTATAGTTGGTCATGGTGCTTGGGAAGGAGCTTGCAGGTTTGGAAGTCAGATGTTGGGAAAGGTAGTGCTCAATAGTGGCAAGACCATGGACATTGGGGATTTTAGTGTAAAGGGAGGTGGCACCAGTAGTGATGAGCAGGGCACCATATGTTAAAGGAGCAGGAACTGTGGAGAGTCAGTGGAGGAAATAATTGATATCTTCAATATAGGAAGGTAGGTTGTGGTTAATATGCTGAAGATGTTCTATGAGAGGAGAGATTCTCTCAGAGGAGGTACAGTAACCAGTCGCAATGGGACATCCTGGATGGTTGGGTTTATGGACTTTAGGAAGCATGTAGAAGGTAAGAGTCTGGGGAATGGTAGGAGTGAGGAAAGAGATAGATTCCAGGGAGAATTTCTGAGATGGGCCTGAGGATACGAGGGGAGACAGGAGAACCTGCTGGGTTTCTGGAATTGTGTCACTATGGTAGGGTCTTTGGTCTTTGGTTGAGTCTGATTCGTTGGACTGGTGGTGAAAAAATGCTTTCACTGCAAGGACAGGGAGAAGGAAAGAAGGCCTTTAACCTCCATCTGTTCAGATACTACCAGTTGTCTTCAACCCTCACCAACATTGTCCTGTTAAACCATGTCAATCAGGCCCTCTCCATCCACAAAATTCTCCTGCTACACCATCTCAAATTCCTGATGACATGTCACACATTGAAACTCTAGCCCTCCAGGAACTACAGGAGCATGCACAGTGCCACCTCAAAAAACTCTCCAACCTATTTACTTCCTACTCCTGCCTTGGACTACCAATATCCACCATCTCTACAACAGCCTCCAAATCTCCCCCACAGCCTTCATAGCTGACAAACCCTTGCCTCATGAACCTAATCATTTAGCCCACCAGCAAAAACTACGTCCCACCACCATACAGTCCAGAAACTAAATAGACCCAAGACACAGTCATGAACCTTATCCCCAAAAGACTTAACCCCACAGAAGTATCAGTCCTTTCTGAAGGCTTTACCTTCTGCCCCATTCCCAAATTCAGTCATGCTGGACTTCTTAAAAGCCTTCTCTCCTTCTCCCAGTCCCTATAATGAAACACTTTTTTGCCACCAAACCTACCAATCAGACTCAACAAAAGACCAATGTTGAACCCTACCTGACCAGTTCATTCCTCCAGCCAATCATGATCCATCCCACTGCCCCAAATCACCACTTGTTAACTTTCCAGAATTACTTAACCTCAAACCTTGCTCACCATTGTTCCCCAAGTCCCTCAACATGCAAGCTAACCTCACAGCCGCAGAAAGAACCACAATCCACCACCTAAAAACTGATCATGTCCTTATAACCCTACCTGCTGAAAAGGGCTCCACCCCTGTTGTTTTGAACTGCAAGGATTATCTGACAGAAGGACTCTGCTGGTTTTCGGATTTGTCCACCTACAAACCCTGCCACAGTGATTCCATTCCAGAAATCCAGCTGGATCTCCAGTTTCTCCTCTAATCCTAGGCCCATTCCAGAACCTCTCATGGAGTCTACCTCATTCCTCACCCCTACCACTCCCTGGATTCCTAACTTCTACATGTTTCCTGAAGTCCATAAACCCATCCACCCAGGACGTCCCATTGTGATCAGTTACTGTACCCCACCGAGAGAATCACTGCTCTTATAGACCAACACCTTCAGCCTATTACTTGCAACCTACCCTCCTACATTAAAGATACCAACCATTTCCTCCACTGAATTTTCACAGTTCCTGTTTCTTTATCACAAAGTGCCCTGCTCATTACTACTGATGCCACCTCCCTTTACACTAACATCACTAACTACTGAACACTACTTTTCCAGACCTACAACCTCTTTCCTGATCAAGATGACCAACAGTAATCACACCCATACTAATTACTTCTCCTTTGAAGGCATCACCAATCAAGCAATCTGGGGTACAGCAAATGGCACCCATATGGTATCATCCTATGCCAACCTATACAAGGACCATCTAGAGGAATTATTCCTAACTCCTCAGAATCCATAACCCCACACCTGGTTCTATTTGGATGATGACATCTTCATGATCTGGACCAAGGTGAGGACGTCCTATGGAAATTTGTTCAGAACCTCAACACCTTTTCCACCACTTGCTTCATCTGGTCCTTCTCAACCCGACAAGCCACCTTCCTCAACGTTGAACTCCACCTCAAAGATTGCTACATCAGTACCTTTGTCCATATCGGCCCTACCAACCACCAGTAGTACCTACACTTTGACAGCTGCCACCCATTCCATACCAAGATGTCCCTTTCATACCTCCCCAACCTTGTACAGAAGCAGATCTCCTGTGCCTTATGTCTCCAGTCATCCACCACCTTCCAAAATCCCACTGTCTGACTACAGAGGGGCATTCCCCTCATGACTCTCTATCATTAAGAACTGGAACAACTGAATCACATTCTCTGCCAGGGTTTTGATTACCTCTCATCATGAAAAATGTCCTACCCACTATCCTTTCCACCCCTCCCACAGTGATATTCCGCTGTCCACCAAACCTACACAATATTCTCATCACCTGTACATAACCCCTGCTCCCAACCCCTTGTCTCATGTCTCATACCCTTGTAATAGACCTAGATGCAAGACTGTCCCATACATTTTCCCACCACCACTTACTCCTGTCTGGACACAAGCATCACTTATCTCATCTATGGCAGGGCCACCTGTGAAAGCAGTCATGTGACACAAGCTGTCTACCTACATGTGGCTATGAAACAGCTTGACCACTTAGTTGGTGAGTGCACTGCATAACACTATGTTCTTCATTTTAATGCCTGGTGGATCCTTCCTACCAGCACCAGCTTTTCTAAATTGTGCAGGTTGGAACACTCCCTGCAATATTTCCTGTAACCTTCCTGGCCTCAACCTTCATTAGTCATTGTCCTTCACTGATGTATCCCCTTATCTGTTTCCAGTCCAGTGCTACACAGCCTTCTATTCCACCAATGCACCCACAGACTTTTTACATCTCTCCTCCCCTCTTCCCCCATCCACCCTTCCGATTGCTCCTTCCTCCATCTAACCTCCCGACTGCACCTAGGTGCCCTGCCCTTTCTCCATCTCATGCCTGTATGCTCCCACAAGCAACAGTTTACCATCCCCCACTCATATCCTGCTATACGTCCCCTTCCCCACCCAAGACTCCTCCTTGCCCCCACCACCCATATTGTTTCTCCCATCGTGTGCACTTGCTCGCAGTATGGCATCAGCAGCTGAACAGTGGTCATGTGTGCATGTGAGTTTTGTTTGCAGGAATATGTGTGTTTATGTTGTTTAATTGAGAAAAAGGACTTTTGGTTAAACACTTAGTTATTTAGCAGTCGTTTGTTGTACCTATCTGCAACTCAACATCTTCACTATGTGGTGAGTAGTGATCTACCCTTTTCATAATATTGTCATTATTCCATTCTGGATTTTGCATTTGCTGAAGTCATAATCCTTGTAGACTGCAAGAATTCTTATGACTGTATCCACAGATCTTCAGTGATGAAGACAGTAAGGAATCTGTCTCCACCCAAAATTAATAAAATGATAACAAATGCCTAATCTAATGTTCAGAGAAGAGGCATCTAAGTCATGTTTGTTAAATGTAGTGTTAAGACGAGTAGATGATCTATTGCTATTACTTTTCAACTGTTCTCTGGAGAATGTGATGAGGGAATGGTACAAGGAAAAATCCTAAAACCATATTAATTCGAACTAAGAAAGCTCAAACAGACTTAAATTATATGGGATTCTCAGATGACTTGGTGTTACTAGCTAAAAACATTCAAGATGTCAGAAATTAAATAACAGGCCTGCAAAAAATAGGACTCCAGATCTCATTAGAAAAGACTGAGATAATGGTAGCAGATCCATTAATAATCAAGCACACAACAGTGAATAACAGGAAAGTAAAAATAGTAAAACCATTTAAATACCTAGGAGAAATTGCAATATACAACCTGTATGTGAAGCCTGCAGGGCAAGAAAAAACTAACAAAATGACAACAGCTCAAAAATTAAGTTAGTCTACATAAAATAAAAAATGTCTATCAATCAAAGCCAAATTTAAACATTACAAGATGGTGGTTGAACCAGAGGTGACTTAAGGAAGCGAAACTCTTTTTCAAAGTCACCCAGAACACTGAATTGACAAAATCCTGAAGTAGGAAGAAGAATAGCTAAAATATGCATAAACAAGAAATACCAAAAAGATGGACAACAATGAGAAATACCAAATGAAGTGGCATACAGCACACTGGAGCCCATTACAGGTACTAGACAGAAAAAAAGGATGTCTTTTACTCTTTTGTTCGTACTTTGAGGACACCAAAAAACCAGATTATGAAGAAAAATGATAGAGAAACTTTGGAACATGAAGTAACAAGTAGAATGGATAAAAGAAATTGGGTAGGATATGAAAGAGGTAGAATCAACCCTGGACAGTTTGCAACACAAATCATAAGATTTAAAGAAACTGAAAAAATGTAAAAATATGATTTAAACCAGAAATAAATGAATGATAAACAATGAAAAGGGAATTTATGAATGAGGAATGCCAAAAAGATCAGAACAAATGAAAAGATACTTGACATTTCAGAAATAAAACCTACTGAAGAAGATGACCAGAAAATGAAGTGGCCACTGAGGCTATAAAAGCAGAACAAGAAAGGCGAAATGTATGTGAAGAATATCAGTCCATGATGTGTGCAGCAGCATTAACTTTAAGTACAGCTACTACATAAGCAGAAGCATTACAGTAGTGGGTGGAGGGTTTTGAATCAGAGCCATTCTGAAATGGTGCATTCAAGAAGGGAGTGAAATACAATCAGTGACTCTTTTTGAAATTATTACAATGTACTTTACTTGACTCATGAAATGATAATGGGATAATTTTATTTATAGTAACTCATTTAGAAGCTTTAAATTATTTTAGAATGTAAAAGATTTTGAGAAATTGTTTAAAAGTAAATGTCGTACAGAATAAGCCCAGAAAAGGCATTGACTACACCATATGAAGTCTAATTCATATGATATATATATTTTTTAAATATATGGAGGAACCAATCATTAAGATCGACTTGATCAGTATTCTGCTGAGAAAGGTGCAAAGTAAAGTGGGAGAAAAGTTCAATGGAAATAGATATAATCTTTATGAGACAGTCTAGAGCAAAACATTGTATTATTAGAAGGTGACAAGATGCATTAAGTAGTTAACCCATTCAGATGTATAGGACATTATAGTGTACAAAAATTTAGAATCAAATAAATTTATGCCAAATTGAGGAAATTGGTATAAAATGCACAACTCTTTTTTTTGACAAAATATTGGTTTTTTACTCTGTGTTGTGATGTCTTCTAGACCAAATTCTGATTTTGAAGCCATTAATGGGCCAAAAACCACCTAAAATTGTGAATTCATAAAACCTCCAAAAATATACTCCTGGAAATGGAAAAAAGAACACATTGACACCGGTGTTTCAGACCCACCATACTTGCTCCGGACACTGCGAGAGGGCTGTACAAGCAATGATCACACGCACGGCACAGCGGACACACCAGAAACAGCGGTGTTGGCCATCGAATGGCGCTAGCTGCGCAGCATTTGTGCACCGCCGCCGTCAGTGTCAGCCAGTTTGCCGTGGCATACGGAGCTCCATCGCAGTCTTTAACACTGGTAGCATGCCGCGACGGCGTGGACGTGAACCATATGTGCAGTTGACGGACTTTGAGCGAGGGCGTATAGTGGGCATGCGGGAGGCCGGGTGGACGTACCGCCGAATTGCTCAACACGTGGGGCGTGAGGTCTCCACAGTACATCGATGTTGTCGCCAGTGGTCGGCGGAAGGTGCACGTGCCCATCGACCTGGGACCGGACCGCAGCGACGCACGGATGCACGCCAAGACCGTAGGATCCTATGCAGTGCCGTAGGGGACCGCACCACCACTTCCCACCAAATTAGGGACACTGTTGCTCCTGGGGTATCGGTGGGGACCATTCGCAACCGTCTCCATGAAGCTGGGCTACGGTCCCGCACACCGTTAGGCCGTCTTCCGCTCACGCCCCAACATCGTGCAGCCCGCCTCCAGTGGTGTCAATAAAGTTTCCCCTTCCTGGGACAATGAATTCACGGTGTTCTTATTTCAATTTCCAGGAGTGTAGATTACTGAGAGTCCATATTTGATGGTGGCCAAAGAATTTGATTCTCTACTTCTAAAATGTTTGTGCCTGGAGGGGTTCAACATGATTCACAAAATGAATTTTCTCATCTTCTTCTTTGGTTCTGGTGTAGCTGGTGGGTTAGGTTCCTCCTCACTGACTTGTGGTTTTGGTTCTACTTCAAAACACAGAACTTCTTTCTATTCCTCTTTGCAATGGATCCAGATGTTTTTAAAAAGATGATCTTTTCATTGCCTTGTCATCCATGCTGGTATTACTTCACCAAGAAACCAATGAGTCCATTTTTTGGGAAATATGCTGCGTGCAACTTCATTTCCATCATTGTCGATTTTGCTATGTCCTCTACCTCTGTAGCTAATGATGAACTCAAAGTAGATGTATTTGGTTATGTGAGGTACTTTGTTAGCATTACTATTCTTCAAGACAAATAGGCAGTCACAAACACTTACAGCAGCTTCGCCTTTTTCATTTATAGCAGCAATAGCAGACTTAACATGGGTTGTAGGTGTAGGATTTTGTTGCTACAGTAACGTCAGGTGTCAGGTGGCATTTTAGGGTTGCCAACTGCAAATTGGTAACATCCATCGGCATTTATAGCTCTCATATAAAAAGGGACCACTTGTCTTGTTTGGCATTATTGTATTCATAACACATTCTTCTTTTATATTAAGCTACTCTAGCTCCTTAAAATGCCAATAAAATTTAGGAGACACTATTTTGCGAAGCACTGCATCTGCAGCCATGAGATTTCTAGCTGGGGGAGTGTTATTTCCCTTTATGGGAACTCTACCTTCAATTGTTATACATGCAATAATGATGGTAGTTATTACTGAATTTACTCACTACACACAAAACAATAACACAGCTTACATAATAGAATATCAACACAGTAGTTGTCATTGAAGAACATACACTGGTCAGCCAGAACAGGTTTTGAGTATGCTGGCTTTAGGTGGTCAACTGACATCATGTCTTGTTTACCATTTGCAATGGAGCCACCCATGTGCTATGTGATCTTGATACAGCTCCATCATTGATCATGTCATTGAATTACAGCTCTGCTGAAGGTAACAAATCAGGAGGCGAGCTTTGAAGTCTGACAGCCAGAAGCTAACCCGGTGTTGTCCTAATATAATGTTGAGTTGAATGACTTCTGTTGCTCTTGGACAACACAGGATCCATCAGCACAGGATAATTATGCAGCAGCTGTTGGCCAAGGTTGTTGCCAATGCACAGGCAGCCTTGGAAAAGGTAGAGGAGAAAGAAGCTGAGCCACTGCTGACTCTCTGGCAGTGCAGTGCAGGTGCTGTAACTGTTCATGTGTGCAGTCCAACTCTTTTTGTGATACAGAAATTTTCCTTCACAGTTAAGTGTTTTCGTCTTGTAATTCATAAGCAGGCGATGTTTCTGCAGAACACACTCCTTGCATCTCAGAAATTTGTGTTCAAGTACCTTGCAGGTCTCTTTCAACCCCAGATGCCCAATTGTTTCATGCAAGTACATGTGTCATGTAAAGCACTCTTGTACACTCTGCATTGAGATGGTAGCAATCTTGACTGCTGTATAACCACTGTGGGTAGTCTGCAATGCTTTGCATGAGTGAAAACAGCAGAGCCATGCAGTGTGTGATTTGACGTGGTGGTGGGTTTGAGGGAAAGAGATATTTGCCCTAGGCATTGGTGCAGTAAATCTGGTACAATCGAAAAATGTCAGAGAAAGACAGCTCCTAAAATTGGTCTAATCAAAACAATGTATTATTAGATGGTGACAAGATGCATTAAGTAGTTAACCTATTCAGATCTATAGCACATTATAGTGTACAAAAATTTAGAACCAAATAAATTTATGCCAAATTGAGGAAATTGGTATAAATTACACAGCTCTTTTTTTGGCAGAATATTGGTTTTTTACTCTCTGGCAATAACAAATGTGTATGTAGGATAGGAGTTTCATCGAGTTCCAGAGTTAGTGTTTTCTCCCTGTATGTTATGACTGCAGAACTGTTGGCCTCGTGTATGTGATGCTGCAATGCATGGGTCATGGCTTCCTGCTGCAGCTGTAGTCACAATGCACGGTCCGGGACCTTCTACAATAATCTTATTGACAGCAAGCAGCACAGGCTGTTTTACCTATAGGGGAGGGTGGGGCAGATTGAACCATAAAAAATATTTCTCCATGTTACTCATCCAATAATTGTATTACAGAATTGTGATTTACAGATGTTACAGTTTAATCATTCATGTATCAAATGGCCTTATATGATTGCACTGTCATTAATTGTTTTTTAGCTGCATGCCTCTGAAGAAAATTTGGTAAATGGTTCATTGTGCCCCACATGTGGGGTACAATGAACCACTTTAAACAGGTTCACTGAAAGAACCTATTTAGCATACAAAATAAGTGTACATGTACATTAAACATAATGTTTACATATATTCAATGTGTGAATCATATAATTAAATCTGTAGGCACAAAATAATGTAACTTATTTTGGAACTACCAAACATCAATGCACTCGAAGCTGATTCCAAATTTGAAATATGATTTTTGCCTCTTTGTCACACCACCAGTAGCAGGTCATGGGAGCACGTAAAGTATGTTGCTAACTGGAACAAAAGCTTCATCTTTTACCTGATGAAAATAAAACTTCCCTCCCATTTTTTCACTTTTTCACAAAAATGATACCTGATAGTCTTGTGCTTCATCTTTTGGTTTCAAAATCTTCCCCACATAGTAAACCGGTGTTTTGTTTTTCAGTTAAAATTTGGTCAAAATGAAATCATCTGTTTCTGGTAATTTGTTCAAGTCTTCAAAGTTGTACTCAGATTCACCAGACACATCCACGTTGGCATCGCTCTCTTCATAATGCGCCTCACTAATGTCATCATCTGATTCCTGGTCATAAAGCTTCCGGCTGACCATTTTATTGGGATGTTTTGTGGCTTGCAACAAATCTTTCTCTGGTGTATCAGTTGCAATTAAACTTCGTCCTCTCTTACGTTTATTGTTCTTCTTTCTGTTCTCTGCTTTTGGATATCCTCGAATTATTTCAGGAGAAACTGCATTAGGAAAAGCTGTTTGGGTGTTAAGCACTGCTGATGGTCCTGCTTGCTGCAGATCTTGTGACTGGCTGACACCGACTGAGGCTTGTCCTGCAGATTGTGCATCATTGATATGATGGAGAGAATTAACATCTGAAGTTGTTCTGTTTATCTCCACGACCCTGTCTGTTACTTCGCTGACCATAAAGTCTTCGGCAGTGAAGATGTCTTCATCAAATGGAAATATTCCACATTTCTTGAAAGCCGAACATTTGTTAGTGGGTGTCACTGATCTGTCATGAGCAATTTTGACACATGCAGCTACATCATAAATAGTGAGAGGTGTGCCTTTCCTGCGTAGGAGTTTTGAATTTAATGGTGAGTAATAAGTTCTATTGAATGAAGAAAACACTCCTACATCTAGAGGCTGCAGTTTGTTTGAGGTATGTGGGGGTACAGTTAGCATAACCACTCCATTGCCCTTTGCTACATCTATTACCTCAATTGACAAATGGCTTTCATGATTGTCTAAAATTAGAAGTGCAGGATTGTCTTTGCTACTACTGGATTTGTTGATGAAATGTTTCATGACGTCCACAAAAAGTTTGCTATTCATCCAGCCAGTCTTTGTTGCTAACCCCAGGGTGCCTGTTGGTGCATTACTTATCATATGTTGTTTTAAAATGTACTCGAGGAAATGTCATTGCTGGGGGCAGGAAAGTACCACCTGCACTGATTATGCAACAGGTGGTCACTAAGACACCACGTTCTCCACTAGTAGCTTGAGAAATCTGTTTACTTTTCTTTTGTGCCACTACCTTTGGAAGTCTATCTGGTACAGTTGAGGTACTGGTTTCATCCAGATTGAAAACCCTTGTAACATCAGCGAAAGTAGGGTATCTCTGGTAAAGGTCTTTCAAGTTTTTGATGAAATTCCAAACAGTATACCGATTAAAGGATGTTGCTCTGGATAAGCTGCAGCCCTCTGGGGTTTGGACACTTAAACTGGGATTTCGTTTCATGAACCCATAGAATCAATCTACACCAGCCATTCCCTCCTTCCAGTTCTCAGGACATTTCAGACCATTTTTCAAAGCCAGCTCACTTGCTAAGCGTTTGCATATTTTAGTGTCAACACCAAAGCATATCTGACAAGAATGCAACAAATGCTCCACTAATTCTTTCTCCTGCTCCACAGAAAATACCTTACAATTGTCATAGTTTGGCATCAATCTTTCACTGGAACCACATTTAATGTTTTGAACATATCGTCAAAGAGTAGGGTAAGGTATTGAATGAGATTTAGCTGCTTGGCGAACTGCCATGCCCTTATTAAGAACATCCTGTACAGCTTCTTGCATAACATCGTGGTCAGTTTTACCTCTGTCTATCTTCCTGCGGTATGAACGAACCATCTTCAAACCTGATAATATAAAACAAGACTGCTGAACATCTATAATTTAAAAGCCTTAAATACCTACACATATGTTTTTACCCATGCTAAGGAAACAAAGTACAGAGTGCTTGTATTGGATAATTAAAAGATTCCTGGGGCATAATGGACCACCCTGGGGCACAATGAACCATGGCTCATTGTGCCCTGGGAGACCTTAGTTCAATGTGCCCCAACAGTATGTATTTCAAACAAAGCTCATGTGAGGTTATGTATGAACATTGTTAATATTTTAAGATCTATATCATTAAAATACAGTATTGATATTGTTACAAAGACTTACTTTCTCTAAAATTTGGTGACAAAGGACTGAACAAAATTCAATCTACCTACGTCTCCAAAAATTACTTCACTGTCGCAAAACCAACATATCACCAGTAGAGCACTAATGGCGGGAACTATATCCTGCAGAAAACAAATGGCAGTTGGTAGAGCAGTACTGACAACATATGCACAGAGGAAAAAATAATTTACCGCCTTATACTGAAATTATGCTACCTGATTCATTTTGCCCCTTGGTTCAGAGTGATCCACTCTCCCCTACATGCAACTGTGACTGCATCAAATTTGTATGGCAATTTGTTAACGGGGAGACATGTAAAAGCACAAAGAATGGCCCTCATGTTTTGTGGCAGACTTTGAAGCCAGAAAAATTGTGAAGACTATTCTGATGGCAGTTTATTATGCAACATTGCATGTATTGTATTGTATTGTATTGTATTGTATTTATTGGTCCAGTAAATCTTACATGTACAGTACAGCACATCAGATATTGGACAGGTCAAAGTATATCTTATAATTAAAACACTTTAGAAACTAGAAAATTATGTTCACAAAATTTTACAGCACTTCATATACTGGGCAAGTCAATGTGTAAGATATAATTAAACCACATTAGAAACTTGAAGTTTACAACTGAATACATGTATAAGCCAATATTAACGATTAAAGTATTTGCATGATCCTCACTTAAGCTCTAAGGATTTTTGAGGAACTCTTCTACACTATGAACTGACATGTACACTAGAGAATTACATTCACAGAATTTTACTTCATATACTGGGCAAGTCGCTATACAACTTATACTTGAACCCCATTATAAACTTGAGAATTACATCTGAATGTATTTATAGGCCAATATTAATGGTTACAGTATTTGCATAATCATCACTTAGACTCTTGAGGATTTTGGAGGAACTCTTCCACATTGTAAAAGCAATGTGTCAACAGATATTCTTTTAATGCTGCTTTAAAATTTTTTACATCTGTCATTACTTTAATTTCTCTTGGCAATTTATTGTAGATAATTTTTCCATGGTGTAATGTTCCTTTTTGGCACAAACTGGTTTTTGTATGGAGTACATGAAAGTCAGTTTTCTGTCTTGTATTATGATGATGAACATTTTCATTTTTGGGGAGGATACTAGGATTTGTTATTGTGTATTTCTTTATAAACATTGCACTTTCAAATAGGAAAATACATGGAAGGGGAAGAATCCCCATCCTTTTAAATAATGGTCTACATGGTTTGTTCCTTTTTATTCCAGCCATGATTCTCACTATTCTTTTTTGCATCCTGAACAGTTTTAGGCAGGATGGCGAGTTACCCCAAAAAGTGATCCCATATTTTAGGACAGAATGTATATTAGAATAGTAAACTGTCATTAGACAGTCCTTATGACAGCAGTTTTCTAGCACTCTCATTAAATAACACATGGTACTTAGCTTCTTTAATATGTTGTCAATGTGAGTTTCCCATCTAAGATTATCCTGTAGCCAGACCCCCAGAAATTTTGTATTAGGCACACTTGCAATATCCGTGTCTGACATCTGAATTCTTATATCCTCTTCAATGTTTCTCTTGATATTATGAAAATTTAATGCTACTGTTTTGCTTTTATTTATTATTAGTTTGTTTTGGTTGAACCAGTTTACAACATTTGTTAATGCTTCAGACAGTCTTGTCTGTAGTATCTCTGCAGTCTTCCCGCTGACTAATATGCTTGTGTCATCTGCAAACTGGATAGTGCTATGGTACTGGTTGGCTGATGTTAGGTCATTTATATATAGCAAAAATAGGATAGGGCCCAGTACCGAGCCCTGCGGTACTCCATATTTTACTGCTTTATAATCAGAATAGTGTCTTGTTGATTTATTTTCTTTGTGAAAATGTATTTCTACTACTTGCTTGCGGTCAGTAAGATATGATCTAATCCAGCTGTTAGGCATACCTCTGATACCAATTCTTTCAAGCTTCTGCAGCAATAGAGTGTGGTCTATGATGTCAAAAGCCTTAGACAGATCAAGGCATATGCCAGTTACTTTTTGTCCACTATCAATTTTTTCGAGTACTTCACCCAGAAATTCATATATTGCTGTTTCTGTTGATCGGCCTTTCCGGAAGCCATGTTGGGTTGTGGATAATATTTTGCACTTTTCTAGAAAATCTAGCAACCTCTTATGAAAAATTTTTTCTAGTATTTTAGAAAATGTAGATAGCAAGGCAATAGGTCTATAATTGGCTATGTCTTCTTTCTTACCCTTTTTGAACAGTGGTTTTAGTTTCACTGTCTTTAAGCAGGAAGGAAAGACTCCATTTGTTAATGAACTGTTGAAAATGTGGGCTAATGGTATTGCAATGAGGTCCCCCACATTTTTAATGACATAATCTGGAATCTCATCCACACCTGTTGAAAATTTTGTTTTTAACTCTCTTATTGATAGTATAATTTCCTTAGGGTTGGTTGGAGTAAGAAATAGGGAGTTGCAGTTTCTATTTTGATTGGATGGTGTTGTAGCAGGATTTTTATTTGAAGATTTTATGTCAGATAGTAATTTTTCACTAATATTTGCAAAGTATGTATTAAAAGCATTGGCTACTTCTTCTGGATTTGTAATTTTTTTGCCATCTTGGATTACCTGGAGATTTACATTTTGGGAGGTCTCGTTTCCTACTTGTTCTCTGACTATCTTCCACATGGCTTTCATTTTGTTCCTGGCCATTTTTATATGGTGATCATTTGTTGTTTTTTTAGATTCTTTTATGACTTTGTGAAGCACTCTCTTATAATTCTTGAAATGCACCAGAAATTCTTCTGTAACATTTTGTGTTTTTGAGATTTCATAAAGTCTCCTCTTTTCAGCACATGATATTTTAATGCCTTTCGTCAGCCATGTAACATTTCTTTTTTTAGTTTTTAATGTTTGGTTTTTAACTGGAAAAGAAATATTGAAATAATGGGAGAATATTTCCATGAACATGTCAAACTTTTTACATGTGTCCTCATAGTTGTCTATATCATTCCATGTTTCTTTTTTCAGTAAGTGCCTTAAGTGTTCTAGGTTGTGCTTGCTAAAATTTCTACCTTTTCTTGTCATTTGTTGTTCAGTATTTCCCGCAGTGTCTACTGGGAATTCAATAAACTGTGCATAATGATCACTGAAACCTGTATTCATATTTCCAGATTTGTATAAATATTTATCTGTGTTTATTAGTATCTGATCTATAGCACTGCTTGACGATTTGGTGACTCTGGTGGGGGATTTGATAGTTGTATGTATGTTGTAGGTTTTTAATAAGGCCTCAAGGTTTAATCTGTCTTTTGAGTTCTTGTTGAAATCTATATTAAAATCACCACATATGATAGTTGTTTTACTAACTATTTTTATACTGTTAAGTGCCTTCTCAAGATTTTCAATGAAAGTAGTTACGTTTCCATCTGGGCTTCTATATATGCAAATAACAATTATATTTAAATTTGTCAGTTCTGTAGCAGAAATTTCGAAGTTTTGCTCTTCCCCTAGCTGGTTAGTGAACTTTAAATTTTCGTGTTTGACGTCCTCTCTAACATATATGCATGTTCCTCCATGCATGGAGGTTTTCCTACAAAAAAAAGATGAAAGGGTAAAGCCCTCTATCCTTGTGTGATGTAACATATTTTCGGATAACCAGTGCTCACTAACACATATAACAGACACTTCTTGTAGTTCATTTGCTAACAATATTTCTATCTCACTAACTTTATTTGATAAGGATTGTACATTTTGGTGCAGGAGCATAAATTTCGACGATGACTTATTTACTAGGTTGTTTTGGCCTACCTTATGTTCGACAGCTGCACATGACATATCATTTTTAACACTTTTACAATTGAAGTTTTCTTTCCAGAGCGATGTTTTAGAAGATGAAATCAACATTTCTCTGGAATCACTTGCCATAAAAAACGTTGTGGTTCTTTCCTGTTTCGTGTTGGGCGAGTTGACTTGTAGTGTGATGGCGTTTCTGCTGTAATTTTTGGAGTTGTAATTTGAGGAACCACAACCAGGCTAGATGGGGATCCTCTTCTTGCCGCTTCAACACTTCCTGAAGTCATTGGAGTGATATTCTCTTTATTTGAAATTGGTGATTCCGTTGCTGCTGCTGCTGCAATTGGAGGCTGCACTAAGCCTGGCTGATTTCGGTTTAATTGTTCCAATGAGTTAAGTACTTGGAATGAGTCATCACTGAAACATGCTTCACTCTCAACAGTGTTTTTGTAACCTTGATTCTGAAGATAGCCCAAAATGATGGAGTACAGAGTCTTTAAACACAACATAAGATTGTTGACTTAAAACATCACCCAGTTGTTCAATCACGTTTAACTCCAACTGTGATATAATCTGTGTAAACTGTTCCATGTCAGGTATAAATACATGTAATTGCAAAATGGTCTCCACCTGTGTCAGCCAAAGTTGTACCCTGGTTAGGCCAGGTGAGCAGAATTTTTATGTTGTAGTTCTTGATGCTGTTGCTAGAGCCTGAGCTGATACTCGGAGCAGTTGTCTACGGCATAGTGACACTCTGTCTGCACAGCAGTGGTTGTGTTGGGATCCACTGTGTTGCATGCCACCTGATTGAATAGAATGCTCTGTGTCATTCAGTATGAAGTCACTACTTCAGGGGAACTCTACTTCCAGTTGTTATATGTGTGATTATGATAGTAGTTAACACTTCACTGCATTTACTCACTACATGTAAAATAATGATATAGCTCACACAATAGAATATCAGTATAGTAGTTGTCACCAAACAACATAATAATGTAAGTCATATTTGTTCTCTATAAAAATAAATCTCATTTTTATATCATAGCTAACTCACAAATCGAAATTTGCACTCACACCATATTGACTGTCTGTTTGTCTACATAACAATATAAGATGGGAAAGCACTGGTAGATAGGCACAATAAAAAAAACACACAAACACACACACAAAATTTCAAGCTTTCGCAACCCACAGTTGCTTCGTCAGGAAAGAGGGAAGGAGAGGGAAAGATGAAAGGATGTGGCTTTTAAGGGAGAGGATAAGGAGTCATTCCAATCCTGGGAGCGGAAAGACTTACCTTATGGGGAAAAAAGGACAGGTATACACTCGCACACACACACATATCCATCCATACATATACAGACACAAGCAGACATATTTAAAGGCAAAGAGTTTGGGCAGAGATGTCAGTCGAGGCGGAAGTGCAGAGGCAAAGATGTTGTTGAATGACAGGTGAGGTATGAGTGGCAGCAACTTGAAATTAGCGGAGATTGAGGCCTGGTGGATAACGGGAAGAGAGGATATATTGAAGGGCAAGTTCCCATCTCTGGAGTTCGGATAGGTTGGTGTTAGTCGGAAGTATCCAGATAACCTGGACGGTGTAACACTGTGCCAAGATGTGCTGGCCATGCACCAAGGCATGTTTAGCCACAGGGTGATCCTCATTACCAACAAACACTGTCTGCCTGTGTCCATTCATGCAAATGGACAGTTTGTTGCTGGTCATTCCCACATAGAAAGCTTCACGGTGTATGCAGGTCAGTTGGTAAATCACGTGGGTGCTTTCACACGTGGCTCTGCCTTTGATCGTGTACACCTTCCGGGTTACAGGACTGGAGTAGGTGGTGGTGGGAGAGTGCATGGGACAGGTTTTACACTGGGGGTGATTACAAGGGTAGGAGCCAGAGGGTAGGGAAGGTGGTTTGGGGATTTCATAGGGATGAACCAGGAGGTTACGGAGGTTAGGTGGACGGCGGAAAGACACTCTTGGTGGAGTGGGGAGGATTTCATGAAGAATGGATCTCATTTCAGGGCAGGATTTGAGGAAGTCGTATCCCTGCTGGAGAGCCACATTCAGAGTCTGATCCAGTCCCGGGAAGTATCCTGTCACAAGTGGGGCACTTTTGAGGTTCTTCTGTGAGAGGTTCTGGGTTTGAGGGATGAGGAAGTGGCTCTGGTTATTTGCTTCTGTACCAGGTCGGGAGGGTAGTTGCGGGATGCGAAAGCTGTTTTCAGGTTGTTGGTGTAATCTTTTGTTTGTTACCTATGATTTGAGTTCTCTTGAATCTATGATGAAGCTCTCTTGGTTTATGTAGCAGTTTTCTAATACAGCTATTAAACCACGCTAGCTCTTCCTCATACCTGAAGACCTTGCTTGGAATATACTTGTATACTTCTCTAAGGCATATTGACTAATGCTTTTGAATTTTTTCCATTTGTGCTCCACATCTTTGTTCTCTGCACTTAATATTTGATGCTCACTTCTCAGATACTCTGCAATTTGTATCCTGTCACTCCTTCTAAGGAAAATATTTTTCTACCTTTCTTAACAACCTTTGTAGAACATGCAGTTACGATTATTGATACCTCCCTCTGTGGTAACTGAGTCAATAAGTTCAGGTCTGTTCATTACTAGGATGTCTAAGATGTTACCTTCATGGGTCAATACTGTAATAATTGTCTGCTCGCAGTAATTTTCAGACACTACAATCATATTAATGCCACAAAAATCCCTGTCTCTGGCACCAGTTTCGATAGCATGACTCTTCCAATCTGTACGTGGCAAGTTGAAGTCACCCCTATTATAGTGGCAAGATCAGGAAAATTATTAACAAAACACTCTACCACTACAGATCCTGACCCGGGTGGTCTATGAAAGCATCTGATTCTGATTTTTGACTGATCTCTGATTCTTAACTTCACCTAGATTAATTCACATTCAAAATCTGTGATAACAGCACTAGATATTATTGTATTCATTCATCATCATCATTTACTGCATTAACAGGCGTTTGAAGCCTACAGCAGAAGAACACTAGGAAAAAAAAAACATTACAAACACAAAAACCCCAATAAAAGGAACGTCTGTCAATCACAAGAGAGGAGGTATTTGCAGCAGGTGGCACTTCATCTTTTTTGGTCTCTAGCATCATCCTCCACGGTCACTGGTTCCACTTCTTGAAGAATCTTGGGTGTCCTCTTGGATGTTTTCCCATGGGTTGAGAGTGGAGGACTCTCTTAGGAAGGGATCTGTCCACTTGTAAGATGTGGCCAAACCACACCTCTGTCCCAATATTCGTCCAATGTGTGGCTTTCCAAACCTCTGGTACAGGTCTTCTTTCTCTCTTCTTTCCCATTTACCTTTCATGTTATTGTAGATGGCTCCATAGATCTTCTGAAGTATCTTTCTTTCAAATGTACATACTGAATCTTCTGTTGTTGCTGATGTTGCCCAAGTTTCACAGTCATATAAAAGTACTGGCCTCATCAGTGTCATGTACACATGGACTTTGTTCTTCTGAGATATGAGATGAAATTTAAAAAGATTGTTCAGATTAAAGAACATGTGATTAGCCCTTGCTATGCGTTGATGTTCTTCTTTTGTTGGTTAATATTGAGCCCACGTACTTGAACTCTTCAACTCATTCGAAGATATGCCCATCTGCAACAATGGAGGGAGAGAGAATTTGATGATGTGATACTCCAAGATATTTAGTTTTGTCGTCATTCACTTCCAGCCCAATTTTCTTTGCATTTTGGAAGAATCGGGAAGTATCAGCACACGTTTGATGTAGAGTATCATCAAGGATCACAACATTGTGAGCAAATGCCAGAATTATGTCTGCTCCCACAACCTCCATTTCTCTGGATCAGCAAGTGTCACAGCTTGCTTTTACCAAGGCCAAGTTAAAAAATATCGGCACCAATGGATCTCCTTGTCTCAATCCATTTTGGATAGTGAAAGGTGGTGATAGTTGGTTGTCACACCATACTTTAGAAGTTGACTGCAATAAATATGCCACCACCACCAGCGACCAGTCTCTTCTTATGATAAATATTCCAATCTGAACTTCAGATTTTGTTGCTATTCACTTCCAGCTGCAACCAATTTTCTGTTCTCAATGTTATCTAGGCATCATAACCTTCAATATACAATGCTAATTCTGGAACCTTGTCTTGGATGCTCCTGCAGTTTACTAATATCATATTAACCTTTCATATATATCCAATCTTACAGGATGAGCCTTCTCTGAGAATGTTGTAGCTGAAGTAACTTTGATTATGGCAGACAATTCATCTCTGATTCTGAAGGGGGTTCCTCAAACCTAAAAAGACTGCCATGTGCATGCCAAATATACTCCACTAACCTAGTAGTCATGTCATGTGTGTTGTTCATGCCAAACCTATTGAGGGGAGCCCTAAAGTTTTCCACCCAATAGTAGAGGTTGAGAAATTCACATCTGAAACTATTGTCAGTCATCTGAACCTCTAGTTTAGACCTTCCACCCTGTTCCAAACCAGAGGATTGTGATCAACCCTGGGTACAATGCTACAAATAGTAAACTTAAGGCTGCAGTCTATGTGTGATGCTAGTTGTCAATACCTCAGCAACCATCCTGGAGTATGGTCTCAGAACCCAGGTGTCAGGTGTCATTTGTGCCTAAATATGTCACTATTGGCAACCGGTTGCATTCAGTGTGTTGGATAGCTGCTGACAGAGCATCCTCCATGTGACAGATGAGATCATTCCCTCCCCCAGCAAACATACTGAGCACACACTGGCATTTCTTCCTGCCCTGCTTGCTATTTCCCTGAGGAGCTCCATTACCTGCCTAATATTGTTGGAATTTCCAATGACTAGCATATCCACTCTCTGCAATTGTCCAGATTGGGCAGGAAAATTGTCCACTGGACCAACAGGAGAGGCATCCTGTGCTGGCTCATAAGTATTATCGACACTGGGTAGCACCTCTTACTTGTTGCGAAGGTGTAAGGAGGCAGCCATGCGACCTGTTCTCTTGTTCACCTTCTGCCCAGTCACACGTGAACCCACCACTGTCTGCCACTCACTCTTGAGTGAAGACAAAATGGTCAGATGCTGCAAATTGGAAGATGCAGTGACAACAAGATCACCATGAGATTCCAATGGCACCGAGGGCGTCACATGTCTCATTACCAGCACCCTGATGTTGTTGCAGCTTTGTGGTATAGCCAGAAGCCTGTCGACCATGGCCAATGCAGTCTCCAGCTGTTTACAGATAGCAGCCAATTCTTTATGTGTCTGTTCACAGTGACCTCTGCCCCAATCTATATTATACTGCATAAAACAGTGAATAAGAACTCAAAAATGCAAACAAACCAGTGAGGAGTAACTGAGAAAATACAAACAGATCCCTGCAAAAGAGAAAATTACCTAACTGTGGCGCTACTGAGGTTGGGATGTACACAATGTATAAAGTAGGAGAATCAACAAATGCTAAAATCTGCTGTGTGGATTTCTCAGCAGAGATGATAAGTTGCAGAGACGCACAACAAAAAGATGGTGAGAAAGTGAGCTTTGAACCAACAAGACCTTCATTGGAAATAGAGAGACAACACACACATGCATGCATGTTAGCCAGTAAGTATGGTGTAGCTATCTCTGTGATAAGAGGCATTATGAAAATTACAGATTCAGTTTTGAAGTATGCCTGCAAACTTGATAGTGAAGAAGGGAATAAACATGTAAAAGTGACAAAAAATGAGAAATGAGCTTTTGCAAGAATCTTTGTATTGTTGGTTTGTACAAAAACAATCACCTAATATGATGTATTAAATGTAGAAAGATAGCTTTATTACAATTACCTGAAAGTAATTATATGTGGGTGATGTAGGTTATCTTTCCAGAGTTACTAATACAAAAATTGCTCTTCTTCATACATTCGGTTACCGTATTTACTCGAATCTAAGCCGCACTCGAATCTAAGCCACACCTGAAAAATGAGACTCGAAATCAAGGGAAAAAATTTTCCCGAATCTAAGTCGCACCTGAAATTTGAGACTTGAAATTCAAGGGGAGAGAAAAGTTTTAGGTCGCACCTCCAAATGGAAACAAAGTTCATGTAATTGTAATATGAAACACAATTTAGGTCGAATGAATGACGATACAGCTGCAGTAGTTTGGTTCGAGTCGTAAGCTTAGCAGTTAAGCTTTAGCAGGTAGCCATAGCTATGCGTCAGGCGCTCCATCCGTATTTATACGGGTACCCTTCCTTTTTCACATGCTTCGTCTGGTTTGAATTGATTGCTTATTTGTCTTTGATCTGATAAGTGCTGTTTTCTTTGATATAGGTGTTTACGTCTCTCTAAGCTGAAAATGTTATCGTTATCAGGAGAAAGAAAACTGGCGTTCTACAGATCGGAGCGTGGAATGTCAGATCCCTTAATCGGGCAGGTAGGTTAGAAAATTTAAAAAGGGAAATGGATAGGTTGAAGTTAGATATAGTGGGAATTAGTGAAGTTCGGTGGCAGGAGGAACAAGACTTCTGGTCAGGTGACTACAGGGTTATAAACACAAAATCAAATAGGGGTAATGCAGGAGTAGGTTTAATAATGAATAGGAAAATAGGAATGCGGGTAAGCTACTACAAACAGCATAGTGAACGCATTATTGTGGCCAAGATAGATACGAAGCCCACACCTACTACAGTAGTACAAGTTTATATGCCAACTAGCTCTGCAGATGACGAAGAAATTGAAGAAATGTATGATGAAATAAAAGAAATTATTCAGATTGTGAAGGGAGACGAAAATTTAATAGTCATGGGTGACTGGAATTCGAGTGTAGGAAAAGGGAGAGAAGGAAACATAGTAGGTGAATATGGATTGGGGGACAGAAATGAAAGAGGAAGCCGCCTGGTAGAATTTTGCACAGAGCACAACATAATCATAACTAACACTTGGTTTAAGAATCATGAAAGAAGGTTGTATACATGGAAGAACCCTGGAGATACTAAAAGGTATCAGATAGATTATATAATGGTAAGACAGAGATTTAGGAACCAGGTTTTAAATTGTAAGACATTTCCAGGGGCAGATGTGGACTCTGACCACAATCTATTGGTTATGACCTGTAGATTAAAACTGAAGAAACTGCAAAAAGGTGGGAATTTAAGGAGATGGGACCTGGATAAACTAAAAGAACCAGAGGTTGTACAGAGATTCAGGGAGAGCATAAGGGAGCAATTGACAGGAATGGGGGAAATAAATACAGTAGAAGAAGAATGGGTAGCTTTGAGGGATGAAGTAGTGAAGGCAGCAGAGGATCAAGTAGGTAAAAAGATGAGGGCTAGTAGAAATCCTTGGGTAACAGAAGAAATATTGAATTTAATTGATGAAAGAAGAAAATATAAAAATGCAGTAAGTGAAACAGGCAAAAAGGAATACAAACGTCTCAAAAATGAGATCGACAGGAAGTGCAAAATGGCTAAGCAGGGATGGCTAGAGGACAAATGTAAGGATGTAGAGGCCTATCTCACTAGGGGTAAGATAGATACCGCCTACAGGGAAATTAAAGAGACCTTTGGAGCTAAGAGAACGACTTGTATGAATATCAAGAGCTCAGATGGAAACCCAGTTCTAAGCAAAGAAGGGAAAGCAGAAAGATGGAAGGAGTATATAGAGGGTCGATGGAAGGGTGATGTACTTTAGGACAATGTTATGGAAATGGAAGAGGATGTAGATGAAGATGAAATGGGAGATACGATACTGTGTGAAGAGTTTGATAGAGCACTGAAAGACCTAAGTCGAAACAAGGTCCCAGGAGTAGACAACTACTGACAATGTTGACTGGAATACTCTCTTTCAAATTCTAAAGGTGGCAGGGGTAAAATACAGGGAGCGAAAGGCTATTTACAATTTGTACAGAAACCAGATGGCAGTTATAAGAGTCGAGGGACGTGAAAGGGAAGCAGAGGTTGGGAAGGGAGTAAGACAGGGTTGTAGCCTCTCCCCGATGTTGTTCAATCTGTATATTGAGCAAGCAGTAAAGGAAACAAAAGAAAAATTCGGAGTAGGTATTAAAATTCATGGAGAAGAAATAAAAACTTTGAGGTTCGCCAATGACATTGAAATTCTGTCAGTGACAGCAAAGGACTTGGAAGAGCAGTTGAATGGAATGGACAGTGTCTTGAAAGGAGGATATAAGATGAACATCAACAAAAGCAAAACAAGGATAATGGAATGTAGTCTAATTAAGTCGGGTGATGCTGAGGGAATTAGATTAGGAAATGAGGCACTTAAAGTAGTAAAGGAGTTTTGCTATTTGGGGAGCAAAATAACTGATGATGGTCGAAGTAGAGAGGATATAAAATGTAGACTGGCAATGGCAAGGAAATCGTTTCTGAAGAAGAGAAATTTGTTAACATCTAGTATAGATTTAAGTATCAGGAAGTCGTTTATGAAAGTATTTTTATGGAGTGTAGCCATGCATGGAAGTGAAACATGGACGATAACCAGTTTGGACGAGAAGAGAATAGAAGCTTTCGAAATGTGGTGCTACAGAAGAATGCTGAAGATTAGATGGGTAGATCACATAACTAATGAGGAAGTATTGAATAGGATTGGGGAGAAGAGAAGTTTGTGGCACAACTTGACCAGAAGAAGGGATCGGTTGGTAGGACATGTTCTGAGGCATCAAGGGATCACCAATTTAGTATTGGAGGGCAGCGTGGAGGGTAAAAATCGTAGGGGGAGACCAAGAGATGAATACACTAAGCAGATTCAGAAGGATGTAGGTTGCAGTAGGTACTGGGAGATGAAAAAGCTTGCACAGGATAGAGTAGCATGGAGAGCTGCATCAAACCAGTCTCAGGACTGAAGACCACAACAACAACAACAAGCTGAAAATGCATTACTGTACTGTGTCATCCATTGTTTGTCGCATTCTGATAGTGCGTGTTTATGGCCTGACACCGCTCGCGGCATGGCTTGCTTTTGTGCGCGCTACTGCCGCTTACAGATAAAAAATAGAGAGGAATCGTCTCATTAGCGAAACATTTGTTGTTACTTACACTACTGCCTTCTTTGATAATGACCAAATAATATAATAATATAATGACCAAATAATAGACTGCGTATGATAGATGATGTTCTGAACTAATTTTAGCGAAAATTTTTCTCCGTTTGAAAATCTTTGCAGGTGCCTCTAGTTCAGTACATTTTGCACAGAAATTAGTCATCTTAGATTTAAAAATCTAGTCAATTGCCGTGCTTCATTTCTGACTGTATCACTATTAGGCATAAGAATAATATGAATATAAACATGACATGATATGTATATTCTTCCACGTTTGCTGTTGTCTCACTCTAGTTTTGTAGTTTATTAGGCAGACAGGATTTAAATGAGATAGTAGCAAACACGAAACAATACATGGCAAAATGTTTATATTCATATTATTCTTATGGTGAAGACAATACTGCATGTGATTCACAATTCATAAAAGTTCCTATTAGCAATCATCTCTTCTCACAGGTAGGAAAAAATTCAGAACGTAGAGTTGGCCATATTGTCAAACATCCCATACAGTCTTGCCAGTAGGATTTTCATAGTACATTGAAATGCTGCTACATTCGAAGATGAACAATACGGAATTTGTATTTATTTCGTTGGATAATGTAACAAAATGCAGTGGTTGAAACTCGGGGCGGAGGAAAAAGGCTCGTCTTCCACCTTTTTTGTTTTAATTTATTTACTGATGCAGAGGTTTTGGTGCCAGTATTTATCTTTGTGCCTGCAAAGCATGCCTGTGTAGCGCTACATATATTCGACGGCAGAAGTTAGTTGTGGCGGCACCCACCAACGTTTTTCAGAACTCCCACTTGCTTTGCACTCGATTCTAAGCCGCAGGTGGTTTTTTGGATTACAAAAACCGGAAAAAAAGTGCGGCTTAGATTCGAGTAAATATGGTATTCAGATTTTTGATAATCCAAATAACTTACAACAATTAGTCCAGGAAATTGGGTCTGCACTGAACACTGAATATTGTGAGGATAATTTGGGCTCCATTTTAAACAAAAGTAAGTTTTTCATGCATCTCAATGTTTATGATGTGATATCTCCTAAAATATGTGACATAAAATGGTTTAATTTTGCAGGTACATTCAG
The DNA here is from genome assembly GCF_023864345.2 of Schistocerca serialis cubense. Taxonomy (NCBI): domain Eukaryota; kingdom Metazoa; phylum Arthropoda; class Insecta; order Orthoptera; family Acrididae; genus Schistocerca; species Schistocerca serialis. The sequence goes on along the minus strand of NC_064644.1, from coordinate 597,764,750 downwards.
TGATATATGTACAGGGGATATGCAAAATAATGTGAATACCTGTACTTACTTGGAAATGGTTTATTAATAAGGGCTTGGACCACCATTTGTCCATAATACAGCTGTGATTCTTCTTAGAATACTGGCATATAATGATTGTATAGTTTCCAGTGTAATGTGGAAATCCAGGGAGGTGGAAATCTGCTCCAGAGTCTACGCTCCAGTACCGCCCACAAGAGTTCAGTAATGTTCAAGTCCAGGGTCTGTGCTGGCCAGGAAGCCACTGCAGTTCAGTTGCATGCTCCTCATACCATGATTGTACTGTCCTGGCTGCATGAATGTGTGCATTGTCATTCTGAAATATATCGTCATTGTCGGGGAACAACATTTGAATCATGGGGTGCTCCTGATCACCTGCAACATGGCCTTTGGGAGTAACGAAGAGGCCAGCAGAATACCATGATATGGCTGTCCATACCATTACACTTCCACCTCCATGCTTAACTGTTGGAATCAAGCAAGTAGGACTGTAAGCTTCTTTTGCTGTTTTCAAGACATAAACCCAGCCCAATTTAGAAATAATGAAAATGTTGACTTGTCAGACAATATAATGTGTTTACACTGATCAACTGACCAGGATTTATGCTATTGACACTATGTTTTATGCTTCTTCATGTTGGTTGTCATCACTTATGGTTTTGGTATAGCAGCTCATCCATGAATATTCACTTTATGGAGTTCTCGGCAGACAGTGTCAATAGATACGGGGTCTCGAAGATGGCTATTGAGCTCTGCAGTCACTTTGCTGCCATAGTTTTGTTTTGTTTTGACACAATTCGCATTAGTATATGACGATCTCTGTCATTTAGTTTTGATGTTGCCCACTATTACATTTACACGATGATGTCTTTCCCTGTTCTGTGTAGGCTGTCATGACTGTTGAAACAGTTGCTCTTGAAAAATTCAATAAGTTGGCTGTCGTGGTTACTGATGCTCCGACTAATTGGGCTCCTACAATCTGCCCTCTTTGGAACTCTGGCAGGTCTTCCATTGCACATTGATCTCGGCCTGTGCATGCAAATACTCGCAAACAACCTGCACTGATGCCTAGTCCGTACTGAACACGCACAGTCCAGCACAACACGGCCTTACCTGCATTATTGGCCATCAAACATTACTACCACTGTTTGCATTATTTTGCTTATCCTGTAGATACTGTCTGCAAAGAGTGTTGGAAATAGAGTTAGTAGTAAAAAAGTAATAAATTGAAGTGTCATTCCTGATGTCTGAAGTTTTACTGCATGCCGTATGAAGCAGCAGCTAGTTTTTCGCACATCTACACTCCTGGAAATGGAAAAAAGAACACATTGACACCGGTGTGTCAGACCCACCATACTTGCTCCGGACACTGCGAGAGGGCTGTACAAGCAATGATCACACGCACGGCACAGCGGACACACCAGGAACCGCGGTGTTGGCCGTCGAATGGCGCTAGCTGCGCAGCATTTGTGCACCGCCGCCGTCAGTGTCAGCCAGTTTGCCGTGGCATACGGAGCTCCATCACAGTCTTTAACACTGGTAGCATGCCGCGACAGCGTGGATGTGAACCGTATGTGCAGTTGACGGACTTTGAGCGAGGGCGTATAGTGGGCATGCGGGAGGCCGGGTGGACGTACCGCCGAATTGCTCAACACGTGGGGCGTGAGGTCTCCACAGTACATCGATGTTGTCACCAGTGGTCAGCGGAAGGTGCACGTGCCCGTCGACCTGGGACCAGACCGCAGCGACGCACGGATGCACGCCAAGACTGTAGGATCCTACGCAGTGCCGTAGGGGACCGCACCGCCACTTCCCAGCAAATTAGGGACACTGTTGCTCCTGGGGTATCGGCGAGGACCATTCGCAACCGTCTCCATGAAGCTGGGCTACGGTCCCGCACACCATTAGGCCGTCTTCCGCTCACGCCCCAACATCGTGCAGCCCGCCTCCAGTGGTGTCACGACAGGCGTGAATGGAGGGACGAATGGAGACGTGTCATCTTCAGCGATGAGAGTCGCTTCTGCCTTGGTGCCAATGATGGTCGTATGCGTGTTTGGCGCCGTGCAGGTGAGCGCCACAATCAGGACTGCATACGACCGAGGCACACAGGGCCAACACCTGGCATCATGGTGTGGGGAGCGATCTCCTACACTGGCCGTACACCACTGGTGATCGTCGAGGGGACACTGAATAGTGCACGGTGCATCCAAACCGTCATCGAACCCATCGTTCTACCATTCCTAGAGCGGCAAGGGGACTTGCTGTTCCAACAGGACAATGCACGTCCGCATGTATCCCGTGCCACCCAACGTGCTCTAGAAGGTGTAAGTCAACTACCCTGGCCAGCAAGATCTCCGGATCTGTCCCCCATTGAGCATGTTTGGGACTGGATGAAGCGTCGTCTCACGCGGTCTGCACATCCAGCACGAACGCTGGTCCAACTGAGGCGCCAGGTGGAAATGGCATGGCAATCGTTCCACAGGACTACATCCAGCATCTCTACGATCGTCTCCATGGGAGAATAGCAGCCTGCATTGCTGCGAAAGGTGGATATACACTGTACTAGTGCCGACATTGTGCATGCTCTGTTGCCTGTGTCTATGTGCCTGTGGTTCTGTCAGTGTGATCATGTGATGTATCTGACCCCAGGAATGTGTCAATAAAGTTTCCCCTTCCTGGGACAATGAATTCACGGTGTTCTTATTTCAATTTCCAGGAGTGTATATGTCTATGGTGTGGTATCTCCTGAATCATGTGTCATAAAATGACATAATTTTGCATCTAAATTGAGTGAGACATGTGGATACTGTCTGCAAACTGCATTGCAAATAGAGTCAGTAGTAAACAAGTAATAAATTAAAACTTCATGTCTGATGCAGCATGTTTGCTTTATGAATACCATATATATAGTAAGTGATAAATTTTTTCCCTTTCATTATTCTGTGTGGGGGGTCAGTGAGAAAAAGTCCTTTAAAGGTTTGAAATTAAATGTGTCACCTTTGTGGTATGTAGCAATCTGTATTTTCCTTATATTGTTGATACTTTGCCTGTATTTATTTGTCATTGTTATACTTGTGTCTATATTTTCCAGTATCATGTTTTATTACGTCCTACACTACTCTGCTTTTGCAGAAGCAGGAGGAGTAGAGAGATTTAGCAATCACTGTTGCTTACAGGAGTGGAGGCTTAATATTTTAATAGTTTTAGACATTACATCTATGAAATGACAGCAACTCATTGTCAAAAACTGATATTCAAACCGTCTCACTCTCTTTTTTATTCATACTTTGTTACTGATTTCAGTTAAACCTTCTTCAAACCAAAATGTTCATGCTGAGGTAGCAGTGTTGACTGTAATGATGAAGTGCTAAGTAACAGTTGATATGTAATGCTTGTGGCAGGGTAAGCCTTGATCCTCAAGTAACTCCTTTTCCCAGTGGTGCTATTCCCACACATCCCTGGAAATTGTAGTGGAAATATCAGTGGCAGTGAAAGTGGGAGTCAGGTTTAGAGAGTCCTCAGGTAGCACAAGGCTAAAGAGGTTGCTTGTAAAAGGCAGCAAACGTGTGTTTGAGTGCTTGTTTGGGAAAACTTCCATAAGGCACAACATATTCATGAATGCAATCTCACTGGAAAGTAACCCTTATGTGTATTATGATTCATGTCAAAATAGTAGGATACATCATTCTAAGGCAGTCTGCTAGGACACCCAGTTTCTCTAAAGACTGGAGATTGTACAGTTTGATGAATGGCCACCTCCAAACTGCGGCCAAGACCAAAGTAGACCATCCTGTGGCACAGCAGGCAGCTGAACATAACACAGTTGATTTTGAAGGCTGCTTTACTATCCATGCCTTCTGGATTCTTCTCTCCACGGCCAGCTTCCCTGAACTATGCATATGGGAACTGTCCTCACAACACATTCTCCACTCCCAGCCTTAATCTACTGTGTCCTCACACCCTCCACTCAACAGTTTCTACCAACTCTGTCCTCTCATCTCCTCCCCATTTTCATCTCCCATCCTGTTTATTTGCAGCCCTCTGACAATGCATCCGCCCATCTTTTCCCGTTCCTCTCCTTTTTTGCTCCTTTTTTCTCCATCTCCCCGTCCCTGCCTCCTGACGCAACACCTGTTGGCTGTCTAGTCCCTCCACACTCCACCAGACAGTGTTCATCTCTCTCCCCACCCATACAATACTGTCCCTTCCCCTTGCCCTTCCCCACCCTTTTCAGATTGCTGCTTGCATCCCACATGATGTTGTGTTCTGGCCCAAGATGCTGGAGTTGGCAGTCGCGTGTGCGTGAGGAGTGCTTGCTTGTGTGTGTGTGTGTGTGTGTGTGTGTGTGTGTGTGTGTGTGTGTGTGTGTGTGTCTTTTAAAAACCTATATGTGAGTGTCTTTTAACTGTGCTTGTCTGCAGCTTCTTTATATTGTACTGAATGGCTGGTGAGTACTTACCTTCAGGTGGCAGATTTTTCAGTACTGCTGATAGACACATGTAAAAGTACAAGAAACTATCATAGCTTACAGTTAGTTATTTCATGGATGTGAAAAGACAAGTATGTTGGGAAGTCTGGCTAAAGCAATAGCCACCCTATTCCAGATCCACAATGTGTTCCTAAGGCCTTTATAGGGGTAGATTCACTCAAAAGGCAGAGAGGCAGATTAAATAAGGTACAACTGAAACAGCAACTAGCAAAACAGAATACAGCATCTTGGATAAAGCCAAGGATGTTAAGAAACAAGCATTTAGTGTTATTCATCAAAACATCAGCAAACTCATAAATAAGAACTGCAGACTTTTTGTGCACATCAGAACATCTCATGAAAATGTCTGAAATTGTACAAATTCATCTTTGTGGACACAAATAAAAATAAAGTGGAGTTAAATCTCAGGATCCTGAGGTTTACAAATATTGCGTTGAACATGTTTTTGAGTACCGTGCCATAATTTTACTTGCTCATGAAACACACAAGCTTGTAGTACTGACACTTTACAGGCAACCAGCAGGAAACATCTTTAGCTTCATAAAGCATATACAAACATTATTAATTACATTACGCAAAATTTACTAGAGCATCATTGTTTGTGGAGCCATTAACATTGTTTTTCTGCCAGATAGTGCTGATTAAAGGCACCTAGAGTTGATATCCAGCTTTGCATTACTTTTTACAGTAGAAGTGCTTATGAGGGCTGAAGAACATAGTGTGACAGCTATTGACAATTTGATTTTTAGACTCAACAACCTGCAGTGATTTAGCTATAAGGATTTTGTCTGACAACAATGGTAAAATGTCAATGATACAATTTTCTGACCAGTTAGATACAGATCACAGAAAAAAGTATTGTACTGCAAAATTATCAAGGGTGATGCAGCTACAATGTTTTGAGAGTGATTACGAGAACAACAATGGGGATAAATTTTTAAAGCAGACAGTGTTATGGAAAATTTAAATATTTATGATATTCCTACACTACATTGAGTCTTACCTTCCCATAAAACAAGTGAGGGCATCATCAAAAAGGAGCAAGGATAAGGAATGGATAATTCATGGGATTAAAGTATCTTTTTCTTGGACGAGAGCGTCCTATCTAATTAAGAGGGCAAGCTGTAGTCAAGAGTTGAAACTACATTATTACCAGTATTATAAACTCTTCTAATCTGTCAATAAAAAGCAAAACTCATGTATTCTACTGGAAAAATAAAACACTTCATGAATAAGGTAAAAACTATTTGAAATATTGTTAAATAAGAAACAAATAACAGCAGTCATCAAAGTTAAACGGAGAGCCTAGAAAAAAGATCTGGCAAATCAGTGATTACTTCATCACAGTGGCTATAAACATCGCTAGTGTCAGAAGTTCCATGTGGCTTTTCGTGGATGATGCTGTAGTATACAGAGAAGTTGCAGCATTAGAAAATTGCTGTGAAATGCAGGAAGATCTGCAGTGGATAGGCACTTGGTGTCAGGTGTGGCAACTGCAAATGTAATGTACTGCGAATACATAGAAAGAAGGATCCTTTATTGTATGATTATATGAGAGCGGAACAAACACTGGTAGCAGTTACTTCTGTAAAATATCTGGGAGTATGCGTACGGAATGATTTGAAGTGGAATGATCATATAAAATTAATTGTTGTTAAGGTGGGTGCCAGGTTGAGATTCATTGGAAGAGTCCTTAGAAAATGTAGTCCATCAACAAAGGAGGTGGCTTACAAAACACTCGTTTGACCTATACTTGAGTATTGCTCATCAGTGTGGGATCCGTACCAGGTCAGGTTGACAGAGGAGATAGAGAAGATCCAAAGAAGAGTGGTGCATTTTGTCACAGGGTTATTTGGTAAGCGTGATAGCATTACGGAGATGTTTAGCAAACTCAAGTAGCAGACTCTGTAAGAGAGGCACTCTGCATCGTAGAGTAGCTTGCTGTCCAGATTCCGAGAGGGTGCGTTTCTGGATGAAGTATCGAATATATTGCTTCCCCCTACTTATACCTCCCAAGGAGATACCTTTACCCCTAAGTTATGTTTACTTATGCAGACGCTGGATACTGGAGTAGGCTTCAAAACTACTACCCCTAAAGAGATTTTTTTTAAAAAATCACAATTTCAATAGAAAGTAGCAATTCTACTGTCTATGATGCTTTTTCTAGCAGAATATTAAAATGTTAAATTGACTTGATAAAGTGACAGGCTTGAATATGCTATCTATAAAACTGGACATAACCAAACCACCACTACTTACAATCAAATTTGACTCAAACCAGTCTTAACAAAAGCGTCTGAGAAAGTGACCTATGATGAAGTACTGACTCATTTAAATGAGCAGAACTTGTTAACCACTTCTAAGTTTGGCTTTCATAAATGGCTCTCCACAAAGAAACAGAACATATCAGTCCATGAATCTAGATATTCAGATAATTGAGAGAGACTGGTTAACAAAATATGTTTCTAATTTTTCTCTTTAATTGCTAAGGAATGTCAAATATTTACTCTGTGCTAGATGGGAGCCTATTGAATATCTTACCACCAGAATACACAACTCCATTGTGGCCTGTGGTCCAGAATGGAGAGTCTACTTGAAAATTATTTTTGTGTCTTGTATTGTGACTCTGTATATTGTATTTCATTTGGAACTGATTTTTGTTATCAACATCATAAGCCACTAATAAAATAAATAATTAATTGGGAAGTGGATGTAAGAATTCCAAGATCTTTAAAAAGGCTTTTGCCAGATGTATATTTATCTACTTTACACAATATTACCTACTATGAAAAGGATAGATTAGTACTCACCATAAAGATGACATGTTGAGTTGCAGACAGGCACAACAAAAAGACTTACACAATGAGGTTTTGGCCAAAGCCTTCTTCAAAAAAGAAAGGGGAAAATACACCAACATTCATACGAGCAGGCAAACCTCACACACTCATGAATGCTATTTCCAGTTGCTCTGACTGGACTGCCAGTACTACACAATATTCTTAATTCTTGCTTCTATTGAACCAACACTTCATTTATAGTAGGTGCACTGTTCCAGAATATAATTCTGTGAGACAACCAGGAGTGGAAATATCCAAAACAAGCCAACAGTCATGTTTTTAAGTCAATACAATGAGAGATGCTTCTGAGGACATAACACACAGAATTGAGCATCTTGATTAGTTTATTCCTGTGTAGATTCCATTTTAACTTGTTGTCTCACTCAACACCAAAAATTTTACATTAGCTGTGAACCACTTATACGCCAGTTCAGTTAATATCTGAACTGTGTTTGTTAGGGTTGAGTTTGGACCCTCAATTAGTTACATGTGTCACTGGCAAACATTAGATTTTGAACCTCCTCATAAAGTCATTTATATAAGTTAGAAACAAGAGCTAGTCCAGTACTGTTCCCTGTGACACTCCACATGTTATGTTCCCACAGTCTGACATTACACTCACACCTGGGATACGGTCTGTTAATGAGACCATCCATTTTCTGTTACAGAGGTAAGATTCCAGCCGTGCAAAAGGGGTGCTGTTAACGCCTTAAGACTTAAATAACTTTCAAATCTCTTGACAATACTTTTTATTATTTCCAAAGTCGCCTTATGCATTTTGACATTCCATCATTTTCAAAGGCCATAAAATACAATACAAAACCTGTAGGAAAGATACAAAATATGTTACATTTTCACTAGTGAATAATGACATAGTGTAAAATATGATTTTTTCTAGGTTACCGAAAGCTATGTCATAAAGTGAATCTTAAAAAAACTGCCAAATGGACTCATTGTATCTCACCAAATTCTTAACTAGGAGTTGATTGCAAACTGCTGTCAATGAACAAAATTAAAACTATGTGGACTTTATCTCCAAGCCACAGACTGGGGACCTATTCGAAGTACAATTTTTTCAGTAATGAAGTGGCACTGAGATTTGAAAGCACCTTCCCAAAAAGGATATACAAGATCCAAACTACAAAACATACCAAAAAGCCCTGGATAACCACTGGTGTTAAGATTTCATGCAAAAGGAAATGAGAACTGTACATTGCCTCAAAAAATTCAGACAACTACACCCAGCTAAATCACTATAAAAAATACTGCAAAGTACTAAGCAAAATTATTCAGAAGTCAAAAAGTTTGTATCTGTGCTCCAAAAGTAATAAATCTAGTAACAAAATCAAAACTGTATGGGAAGTGATAAAGAATGAGACTGGTGCAAATTGCCCCAGTAGGTCCCAAGACATTGTTCTCAGTAATGAAGACAGGCAAGTACAAAGTCAAAATACTGTGGCAAAAATTTGCAATGACATTTTCTAAGTGTTGCTGAGAAAGCAGGACATAATGGCTCCTTATAAGAAGCATTAAAACTCCATAGAGCAGATAGGTACAGCCCCTAAAACAGTACAGGAAGTAAGAAAAACCATTATGTTTTTAAATGCAAAAAATTCAACTGGTGTTGATGACATCCCTAGAAAATTGCTAAAAGCCTGCTGCAATCAGTTCAGTGGAGTCCTAGCTCATATATTCAATGCCTCTCTAAAACAAAGTATCTTCCCTGAAAGGATGATATGTGCTATTGTAAAGCCCTTCTACAAAAGAGGCAATGCCTCAGATATTACAAACTATCAGCCTATCTCTCTTTTGACTACATTTTCTAAAGTTCTCAAAAAGTTAATATATGACAGAATAGTCAGTCACCTAGAAAAACATGCGATAATTAGTAAAAACCAGTTTGGATCCAAAGAAGATATCTTCACAACCAAAGCAATATTTTTGTTTATGAATAATGTTTTGGAATGCCTCAACAAAAAGACATTGCCTGTGGGCATATTTTGCAATCTGTCTAAAGCCTTTGACTGTGTCAATCATAAAATAGCCAATATGGACTCCGAGGACAAATGGGCAACTGGCTCAAATCCTACCTACAGGGCAGACAACAGAAAACAGAGCTAGATGGTAACAATAGTCACATAAGAGGGGTAAAGTCCGACTGGAGAACAGTAAAATATGGAGTTCCACAAGGTTCTGTCCTTAGTCCCCTGCTATTCCTCATATATATCAATGACCTACCATTGTTGTCAAACAAAACAAGCAATTTTACAACGTTTGCAGATGACACAAGTATTGTGATAGACAGTAAGATACCCTCTGATCTAGAATTAAATACCAACCATTTACTTGAGGATGTTCTGAACTGGTTCACAGTAAATTCTTTATCAATAAACCTCAGAAAACTAATTATATTCATTTCCATTCTGGTCACAAAAGTTCACAGGAAATAAACATAATGCATGAGAGCCAGCAGATAGAGAGAGCAGATTCTTTGAAATTCTTGGGCATATATATAGATAGCAGGCTTAACTAAAAACAGCACATCCAACAAACCCTGAAAAGACTCAGCTTAGCAACATTTGCCATTCAGATAATCACCAAAATTGGAGACATCAGTGTCTCAAAATATGCTTACTTTGGCTATTTTCGTTCACTAATGTGTTATGGAATAATCTTCTGGGGCAATTCACCACTATCGAAAAAGGTTTTTACAAGTCAGAAAAGGGTTGTTCAAATTTTGTGTGGAGTGTCTCCAAGAATCTCACGTCAGAATCTTTTTAAGCAAATAGGGATCCTAACCACTACTTCAAAATATATCTTTTCAACCATGACATTCATGCTTCACAATCTTTCTCAATATGAAACAAATGAAATGTACAATCACCGTAACACAAGGAGGAAATGTGACATAAACTGTGACCTAAAAAATCTGTCCCTGGTGCAGAAAGGTGTGAAACACACAAGCACAAAAATCTTCAATGCACTTCCAAGTAATATAAAGTGTCTACGAGATAAACAAGAACTGTTTAAAAATAAGCTAAAGGAGTTCTTGCTTAAAAGTTTCTATTCTGTATAAGAATTCTATAGCAGAGATAGCTAATTCTATTTCCCATATACTATTGCATATTCCTGCCTCAATATATCTTGCTGTGTTAATCAGATTATTTGGTGATCTGTAAAAAATTATTTGGACAAAATCAGAATGTTGTATCTGGAACTCTGCTTGTGAGTGTAATTTTATCTTGCCGATTGTGTTTCCAACTTGTATTATTAATCTTTGTTTATTGTCCTTATGGAAACTAATGTAATAATGAACTAAATGTTTTTGACTCATTCCACATCCATGCGTTAACGTGCAGAACTGTATCTACAGAATACGTATTGCAATAAATAAATAAAATAAAATAAACCACTACATGGCACTAGATACATGGTACAAGATACATTCTGTTTGTTCACAACTAAATTTTTTGTCATTAGATGGCACAAAACATTTTAGTTTGCTCAGCAGAATTTTGTTATCAGCACAATCAAGAGAAGGTCACAAGATACAAGTAGAGCCTCAGGATTATTTTTGATCTCTCAGGTTTTCTTGGTACCACTGATTAATAGTGTGCTTCTGGGTTTTCTGCTGAGTTGCTATTTCTATTTTTTGTTATTTCCATTTTATGCACAATATATCAATGCTCAACCAAGCTATCTTCTTCAGGTGCTGCGAGTTTTGCGGCTATGTGTACTCACTGCTTGTACTCTGCTAGCACTTCATTTATGAGGTTCTGTAATCTTTTTCTGTGGAGAACACTTTGTGATAGTCAAAGTGAGTGGCAGTTAACAAGTTCTGCACAGTTATATGAGCCAATATATTATTACAGGTCTATTGGTGGTGCATGCAGTGTCTGCACAAGTAAATCTACCATTTATTACTGAGCACATTGTTTGCATCCACTTGGTGACAGTAATCTAGTCAAAATATAAATGGTACTGACTTTATACCTCCATTAGCACTTAGCTGTACAAATAAACACAAATTTGTGGGAATTATTGTTGATGAACACCAGTCACGGAAAGTACACATAAGTCACATTTGTGAGAAAATCAGTACAAATTTATACCTACTGAAATTGGCCTCAGCCCTACTGGGGCATGATAGTTTAAGATAAACATATTTTGGACTGATACATCTGCATCTTCAGAATGGTACTGAGATATGGGTTTGGCCTCCAGCAGTCTATGCAGACAGGCTTTTTAAACTACAACAGAAGGTAGTAAGAGTGGTAGATAACATAAACAAGAGAGCCTTGTAGAGAAATTTTCATAAAAGATAAAATACTTACCATCTACTCCAGGTACATCCTGCAGGCAATCATGTTTGTAAAACTAAATCCAGAACATAACATAACACAAAAGGAAATTTTTTTTACAACAGACCACCATCTGATCTCAAGATCAGGGGCATATCCTCCATGAATGCAATTCATGCATTGCTTGCTCCATTTAGTACACCAGCCAGTAAGCCACAAGTATTCATTACAAGCCCATTCATAATAGTTAAATCGTAACATAATACAGTATCTATTTCAGAATCTGTATTTTCTTTCCTTTGAACTGATGGATAGTTTCTGTGCTGTACAGCAGATGGTATGCCTGAATGGGCATTTCCTTGTAGTACTTCTTGAAATGGATAAGCAGTGGTAGTCTAAAATCCCACTTGGCTGTTTGTGACATCACACCAAGTTTGCCCGAAATATGTGTGGATGCATGCAATAGGAAGATGACATTCGGCACGTTTTGTCTTCTGCTACCCTGAATTCAACATGCATTAGTGAGTTTTGTGACAGATGAATACATCATGATTAATGTGTCTGAATAATATTTTAGCCTGCAGTTTCACAAACTGAGTTATCGTAATAGTGATTTTATAGTGTTTTTAATCAAACTTTCCACTCACAGCCATTCAGCAAAAAGTTAGAATTTGTTAAAAATGGTTGACGTACCCCATGTCTCAGTAATTTAAAAAGAGAGAACAAATCCAACAATTTCATATGAACATTTAATTCTGATATTTACAAGAAAACATTTTGGTTATCCAACAGTGAAACATTGTGTAAACTCTTCTATTGACCATGTTTGTTACTTGGAAAAGTCAAATTTCTTTGGAACAATAAAGATCATGGTTATTCAGATCTGAATAAACTGCACACTGTAATTTCAAGACATGAAAAATTAGAATCTCATAACCTGGACACATTGATTGCAATTAAATGAACAGAAACATGCAAGCACTTTCAAGCACAGTGAAGCAGTGGAACTACTGGGAAATACTTAAGAGATTGACAGCAGCCACCTGAATTTTCAGAAACCAGAATTATCATTTTGAGGACACAAGGAAAGCTGCAACTCCAAAATTGTCACAATTATATGGAGTTAATTCATATGTCGGCTGAGTTTAATAAGAGGTTGTGAACCCACTTATTTATAGCTTCTGTGTTCATCAGATCATCTCCTCTCATTAAAAATGATTTAATTCAAAGTATACATGGTGTTATGCTGTCCACATTAAAAACTTAGATGAAAGAAGTGATATTTGTTGCTATTTTACTAAATGAAACATCAGATGTCACAAATATTTCACAATTATCAACTGTATTCAGACATACGTAAGTGAGACAGATTTAAGAAAGATTTGTAGGGTTTAGTAGAGTTAACAGTGATAAATCAGTAGAGGTTTCAGAGGTGTTAACATTGATAGATTGGCAGAGGTTGCACTGGACCATCTTGAAGAACTTGCATGCAAAAATAAGTTGGTCACACTGACATATGATGGGGTGGCTGTCATAAAGGTACATTCAAATGGTGTGCAAACAGTTATTCCACATGTCATATTTGTGCACTGTTATGCCCACAAGTTGAATTTGGTTTTATCAGAGGTAGCATCATGTATTAGTGCACGTAGAATTTTTTGTTTGTTAGCTACAATAGTGAGTGAGAGATTTACAAAACTTCCACCAACAAGATGGACTTATTCAGGTCACTTGTTACAAACTGTGGTGGCTCATTGGGTTAAATTTGAAGATTTGTATGAGTACATTTTGGTAAATCCACAAAATGGGAACACAACTGCTATTAATAAAGCACATGGATTTCTTATGATGTTACAAGATTTTCAGTTTGACTTCTGCCTGTCTGAAGCTGTTTTCACTGAGAACACTATATTTATCATGGTGCAGCCAAAACCCTTAGACATTGCATTTTGCAGTGAAGAAGTGGAAGACATGAAAGAAAAGGTGCATACTGACAGATACAATGGCACTGAGAACACTGCAAGAGAGAAAGGAACATCTGTAAAGGACGACTGCCCGCCCGATTAGCTGTGCAGTCTAACACAGTAACCCTAGGTTCGGTGTGGGGCAGTGGTTGGGAGAGTGGACTGCTGTAGCCTGTTGTGGGGTTGTGTACCACTGAGGGTTATGATGGGGATGAAGCCTCTCTGTCATTTCTACGTCCCCAGTTACATACAATACAATACAAAGGATGACTATAGGAGAATGGATGTACCTTGAGACATTATGTGCTGTAATTATGCACTTAAAAATCAAATTTGATTTGATGCCTCATTTAAAGAGTATTGAAATGTTTAGATCAGAGAAGTTCTCAACCTTTGCACGTTTTTCCAGAAGAAGTGTTTGAAAAATTAAGGATAGTATATTGGAAGTTTTTTGATATTATTAGCTTAAAATATGAAAAAAATGTGTGCTATGGTTATGTCATATCATCTTGAAGCCAACTCTGTGAAGGAAATACAAAGTTTCCTGTATCAAAATGAACTTTAATTTACCCATGTTATACAGAACGTTCTAAGGACTGTGACTGTGTTGTAAATTTGTGAAATAATTTCTACTGCTTCAGTTAATTTTTAGTGATGTTTAAGTAGCACTTGCTTATTAAATATTAGTAAAAAGTGACTGAAACAGTAGAAACTGTGTCATAAAAATGAACTCCACACTGGACTTCCAGAACTCTATAAACTCCGAGAACTGATATTAACCATGTTGACTACATCAGTGGTAGTCAGCCTGAGCCCTATCACCCACTAGTGGCTGTTCTAGCTTTCATGATTGGTGGCTCGTGGTAGTGACTTTAAAAAAAATCATAAGGTTTGCAAAAAATTTTGACATGAAGTATTTGGTAATTAATTATTATTGTATACTTTAACTTGTAACACAGCTTTATAAATTTTATACTGTAAAGTTAATTCCCTGCTTTATAAATCATCATTACTATGGAACCAGTGAGCAGCTAGAAAATTTTGTTACAAACAGAGATACAAAGATGAGCAGCAGATAAAAAAGGTTGACTACCTCTGGGCTGTGTTGTCATCAGTAGAAGGATTGTTTTGCACACTGAAATCAATAAAGACCTTCATTATGGATACACAAGCACAACTTTGTCCGTACACACTCTCCATCTTGCCCATAAAAAATGATTTGATGGCAAAGGTGAAATTAAAAACCCATTTTTGGACCCTGTTTATGAGAAGTTCTGCAAGCAGAACCACTACAGATAGAACCATGTTGAGTAAGCAACGTCACCAGTAGCTACCACTGGTGACATGCCTCACCAACATTTTCAGGATATGCTATAGCTCAAGGTAGTAATCTAAACACCTTAAAGTATAAACTGAAACATTTATTAATAGAGAAAAGGTGCTTTCAATAGAAAATTTCAATTGGTAATGTCACTTTATAAAATGGTGAAGCAGTCATAAGCTTGTTTTTGAAACAAAAAACTGAAAATTTTTGATCTTCACTCTTTACATCAATATATGCCTATATATTTCAAATTATAATATCTCTTTGTAAAACAGTGTATATAGCTGTAAGTTCTTTTCTGCAACATTCTGATCTTCACTCATTATATCAATGTATGCATTTATAAATACTAAAGCATTGTATATGTTAACTAAATCTATGGCAGTGTCTGAAAAAAAATAAATAAATTTTATGTGGTGGTCAATGATCTGAAAGCATCACCGTTTCTGCTGGAACTATTTTCTGGGAACTCTATATCACTTGTATATCTAGTTATGTTTGTTTCATGCTGAATAATATTTCAAACAGTTTTCCTCATTTTTCCTGGACTATTTTGCTTTCTTAATGGCAGAATGGAGGATCTGACAGTACTGGTGGCAGTGGAGTTACAAATTTTGACTACTGCTCCCTTGCAGAAGGTACTTTATTCCTAGGAGCTATGTACCCCTTATCGTTGCTTCTGGACTATTTTGTCAGTATTTGTTTTACAGCAAAACAAAACTCAAAGTGCTGTGGAATATGTTTAAGAAAGAGATAAATTTTCTGTCAATTCCATCTGGTCTATAAATTTCTCCCCAGTGTTCTTCCTGTAATATCCCTCAAAAAACTGTGGTTATGTTGTTATTTATTATTTATTTAGTTAATGAGTTACTAGTCTCATAGATCAAATTCACAATAAACTTTATGATGTGGAACATGTCAAGAGAAGAAACAGAACACTTGTATAAAACTAAAAAAAGTAATATTTATGTGGCTATATGCTGAGCATTAAAAGGTTCTTTTTTCTTTAAAAGTAACTAATTAGTAAGCATGTGACAGTGGGCACACCTGATACATTCCAAAACACTGTGCATAAAAACCAGGTTTTCTGGTGCTCATAACTTGGGTTCTGTTGGTGATAAAAAGATAGGGTCAAGTGTCTCGAATAGCCCTTGCCCTAGGGGTCATTAGTATACCTAAAAGAAGGATTGTCTTAGTGTCACTATCCTAGGGTCAGGGGGCCAAATTATGAATATTACTCCCTTCCCCTAATACACAATTCCTTCTGCTTAGCAGGAGTAAATTGGTTGGTTCTTTTTGCATCTGATGTGGTGTATCATGAGCTTGATGGGACTTATGGAGGCACAATTAGTTCATAGGCAGTTTCTCAGAAAATCCCATGAAAAGGATTTTTTTTACTATATTTTCACTGTCACTGGCAGACCAAAACAAAGCTGAGGATTACAAGATGGCTATAAACAGCAAATGGCTGAAATTTTTACATTATGTTCCTAAGATCCCGATCTGGAACAATCTTGAAAATTTTCTTGATGTCTTTATCTGTTTCCAAGATAGAGATTCAAAGTTACCATTCTTTTACACCTAAAATTTGGTATGAGGTAAAATGTAAACAATAAATAGCTGCAGCAAATTGCTCAGATTTTAAAGGTATTTTCCTTAGCCTCTTAGTTAGAAGAGACATTTCTGTATTTTTGGGCACGAAATCTCAGCTTCGGATTCTGAAATGCTATGCACAGCAAATGGCTGTAATTTTTGCCCTATATTCTTAAGGTCTTGATCTTGAATCTTGAGAATTTCCTTCATATCTTTATTCATTTCCGAGATACAAAGATCCAAAATTACTCTACTTGTATATGTATATTATGCACATAAAATCTGGTGTGAGGCAAAAACATAGTTTATAAAGTGACAGCATGAGAAATTTGTTGTAAAGTGTCTCCATTATCATCTGGGAACACCATGTTGTAGTACTGAAGAACATACAAAATTTTTCGTATGTAAAATCTGGTATCAGGAGTAACATTAATCTTGTGTTATTTCAATTTCATATATGCAAACAACCTAAATTTTACTGAATAATACTTTTCTTTTCATGTAAGTTACATGCCCTGTTGCAGCAGGAAAATACTCCTATCAAAGCACAAAAAATGTGAATATGTTCCAGTTTATTTAAAAGACTCTGACTGAAAAGTGGGGTACCAGCTGCCTCATCTACATTCCTTAGCACCATTAAAAATTTTGGTAGGTGAACATATTCACACTTTTTTATGCTGAGAGAGAACACAGTGGCAGTGGCAAAGACACAGAAAAGTAATAAATGCTGGAAAGACAGTAGACAGTGGCTGTATTCTAGAAACAGGGAAGGAGACAATGGCAGTGTGAGAGAAAGAGAAGGGCACAGTGGCAGTGGAGCATAGTTGACAGAGAAAGAACAGTGCTAGGAGAAGAGTGAAGGAGACAGTGCCAAGGGGGAGAGGGGGAAATAAAGATGAGAATAAAGTGAAAGTGGACGTGGGTGAGAGCCACTGATAATGAGAGACAGAATATGTGACAGTGACAATGATGACAATGAGGAAGATAGAGAGATAGTGACAGTGAGAAGAGACAGCAGCAGTAGGAAGAAAGGAATAAGATATTAGCAATAAGAGAGAGAGAGAGAGAGAGAGAGAGAGAGAGAGAGAGAGAGAGAGAGAGAGAGAGGGAGAGAGAGGGAGGAGACAGTAGTCGTAGTACAGAATGAAGGAGATTTTGGCTGCCAACATACAAGACAATGGCAATCAGTTGTGCTAAATGAGTGAGTGAGAAAGGGCAACTGGGAGATGATGGCTATGAGTGACTTACAACAATGCACAAGTGGGTGTGAGTGACTTACAGTTAGAAGAGCTTGTGGGAGTCCGAGGTGAGTTGCATGTTAAAAAAAGCTCAAATACGTTCCCATGCTAAACTTTTTGGAAATTTTTAAAGGTTCTCAGGAAGGCAGAATGAGGCAGCTGATTCGTCACTTTTTAGTAACAAAGGAATAAACACCATCCAAACAGGTGTTGAACACCCTCAGCCCTTTGGTGTCACTGGATGTGGATACAGGGGGGCATGTGGTCAGCACACTGCTCTCCCAGCTGTTGTCAGTTTTCGTGACCGGTGTTGCTACTTCTCAATCAAGTAGCTCCTCAAGCTGAGTGCACCCTGCTGCCACGTGGGATAGCCGCGTAGTCTAAGACGCCTAGCCACGATTCGCGCGGCTCGCCCCGTTGGAGGTTCGAGTCCTCCCTCGGACATGGGTGTGTGTCTGTTGTCCTTAGTGTAAGTTGGTTTAAGTTAGATTAAGTAGTGTGTAAGCCTAGGGACTGATGACCTCATCAAATTGGTCCCATAGGAACTCACCACAAATTTCCAGATTTCAAAAAATTTGCACCCCACTTGCCAGCAGCACTCAGCAGGCTTGGACGGTGACCCATCCAAGTGCTATCCAAGCCCAACAGTACTTAACTTTTGTGATCTTACAGGAACCATTGTTAACACTGTAGCAAGGTTGTTGGCCCACTTTTCAGTCAGTCTTTTAAATAAACAGGAACATGATTCATTTTTTGTGCTCTGGTAGCAGCTTTTTTCTGCTGGCTATCTTTACTCAAGAGTTCCTCTGTGGTCTAGAAGAAGTTGTTAGGGAGAAACATCTTTAAACCACATTTGTCACATACTTTAATTCCATGGGTACATTCTCAAAGACATTTGTGGTTGTATATTTCACTCCTTTCTGTGCCAGAGGTACACTTATTAAATGGTACTGAAGATCATTTTTCATTCTAGTGTTGTAAATGTGAATATCTCTGCTACTCTAAAACTTGGATGGATTATTGATGGCAAATTTTGTAAGAGGATAAATGTACTGTGAGGCTTTAGTTAATATTTCCAGCTGCTTAAAGAGATACGTGCAAGATGTACATGTGAACACAAATAATTCTAATTTCTTTATTTTGTGCAATGAATACTTTTGCCTAAGCAAGGTGTTACTTTAGAATATTATCCTGTGAGGCACCAATCAATGGACATATGATAACTGACTGACTTCTGTATCTCCAAAGTTGGCACTTATTCTTAAGGCGAAAGTAGCCGAACCAAAACATTTTAGCAAGTCATTTATATGGCTTAGCCAGTTTAAGTTTTCAACAATACAGTAATATACGTACTTATAACTTTCTACCCTGCTTATTATTTCTTGTAAGTATACTAGATTAATGTTAGGTGGAGTATTTGTGAAAGCACAAAACTGAGCAAACTGCATTTTTCCCCAAAGTTTAAATCTAGTTCATTTGTGCAAAACCACTCAGTTATTTTCACAAAAAAACATAATTTACTGTTTTCTATGTTGATATGTCTTTGCTTTACTTCACGACAATACTTGTATCATCTGCAAACAGGACTTATTCTACCTCCTGATTAAAATAAAATGGCAGATCATTAACACAAAGGTGGTAGTGGGCCAGTGATCAAACCAGAGACCCTAGGGCACCTTTCTGCATTATGTTTCTTCAATAAGACCTAAGCCAGCCGTTTGCTGAACTACATACTCTATAAAAACTTAACTTTCATAATAAAATATTATGATTGACACAGTCAATTGCTTTTAGTAAGTGACAAAAGATTCCAGTTCATGACATTTTATCATTTAAAGAGTTAATTGTGTGATCAGGAAATGTATAAATAGCTGACAAAATAGAATGGCTTTTTTAAATTCCAAACTGTGATTGTCTAAGTATCCCATTACTACAATGGTGATTGACAACCAGGAGTACATTAACTTCTCAAAAACTTTAGAAAATGATAGAAGCAGTGACACTAGGTTGTAGTTATTGATATCTGTGGACTAACCCCTTTTATAGAGGTCTAACAATGGCATATTCATTCTCTCTGGAAAAATGCCTTGAGTTAATGATGCATTGCCTAAGTGACTAAGAGCATTACATATTGTAAGGCCAAAAATTTTTTGTAGCTTACTGAAAATAATATGCACAACAAATTAACTTTTAGTTTTTAGAGTCAAAATGATCTTACTTAGTTGAGAGGGTTGTGTGAGGTTAATTTTTAACTCACTTAATGTTCTCTGTATTACTTCTTCAGTTTTGATTTATTTCCTGAATTATTGGCACCAGTTTTCTCACCTATTTTTAAAACATAATTTTTAAAATTTTCCCATTCTATTCAACATAAATAATATCATCCTCTATGACTTCTTTCCCTGACTCTCTTTTAACAATATTCCATAGTTGTGGTATGTGTGTGCAAAATCCTTGGCACTCAGTTGCCGATAGTATCCACCCTGTGTATGTCTCTGTCCTGTTGCTGGGAAACTGGAGGATTTCAGCTCGCAAGAGGATGTGTGAACAGTGGCAGGTGGGTATGTGGGGATATAGGGGTATACACTGCAAGCAGAAGGAAAGGGACCTATGGCAGCAGAGTGGAGAGTTGGAGGTCTAGTTTTACCTAGGAAGGGTGAGCACTCTGTTGGTTCAAACATAGTTGGAAGGCAGCAGCCTAGTTTGTGGAGTGTTACTGGTAACATCACATCAGTTGGAGCTTCAGCTACTTGACTGTTGGAGGAAGCAAGCCTGCTTGGGGAACCATTGCATGCCTATATTGTGGACTTCATGGTGAGCCCTTTTCTGTAACAGGCAGTAATTTTGTTATTAACTGACATGTGATGCACTACGTCATCATTCCCTTTGGATCTAGCTGGTATTTGTGGTTATTCCTCTGATAGAGTGTTGTGAGCAAAGGCACAGTAATTCACCAAAACTGTTTATGAAAATTTCCCACTCACCCATTGGAAATCTATATGCTGTAACAATCACAAATATTACATTTTCCAATAACAACTCACAAGCACATGCAGCTATATCCTGATCTATACAAAATTTACTTACTTCTACATTTTTGTTTTTATTTTTATTTATTTATTTTTATCTTAATTTTGTATAAATATCCCCCCTTTTTTGTTAATGTTACAACTCCTACCTTACCCATATTGGATCTACATGAATATGGAGCTAACTTATAACCACTTACATTAAGTTTTGCTAACCCTGTGGTTATAAGATGTTCAGACAGACAACTGAGATCAGTGCCTTGCAAACAAGTTTGCAACTTGTTTACTATATTTTTGACCTTCTAATATTCTGATGAAGCAATCTGATTTCCCCTTTTACCTCTATTATTATAAGACAAACTGGAAATCTGTCAGTTTAATTTCTTTTAATGCTGTCTGTATGAGTTCTGAATTTGACCTAATGTCAGTGTCTCACCTGATCTCAATAACCACTGAGATTTGCCTCTGTGTGCTGGTGGCCCACTTATGTTGTCTGCTAATAGAGCTGCTAACTTATCCTTACATCCCCCTTTCTTCCCCCCTCCCCAAACAGGTATAGCCCACAATAATTATATTGCCATCTTTGTATAGCAATTGCATCATGTTCTTCAATCCATGTAAGGAATTGTACCATGGAAAATAATCGAAAGCTGGACATCAACAACTCGGTCAGTACTATATGACAGAAAATTGGTGTTCAAGTCTTCACAGACAATGATTTTCCAGTTAAGTCTTCATAACTGAATTAAAACTATTTCTAGATGCTTCATGCTTCCTGCCAATTGTCTGTAAACTGTCAGTACTATAAGATTGTGTGTTTCCTGATCCACTACTGTAGTGCAGCCTTCAAAAAGATTTCAACACAATGTGACCTCTCAGGTTTGCTCTGCATGATTGGATAAGCTCCGACAGACTCCTCAGCACACCGACCTCTTTAGGAAAAAAGGAGGGAGGGAAGGAAGGAAGGAAGGAAGGAAGGATTATTAGGTTTAATGTCCTGTTGACAGTGAGGTCTTTAGAGACAAAGCACAAGCTCGGACTGTGTCAAGGATGGCGAAGGAAATCGGGTGTGCCCTTTCAAAGGAACCATCCCAGCATTTGCCTGGAGTGATTTAGGGAAATTACAGAAAACCTAAATCTGGATAGCTGGATGCAGCTTTTAACCATCATCTTCCTGAATGTGAGTCCAGTGTGCTAACGAACGAGCCACCTCACTCGGCTGATATTCCTAAATAGTTCACACTCTGGTTGGAGTCCTGGCAGTGTAAACACATCACAGCAACAGTTGCAGTACCTAAAGAAGACAGCTGGGATGACTGTGGAAATAATGTGCATAAAATGGAAACCACAACTTCACAGAACACCCAGAAGCACACCTTAATTCATTATAATATTTGTTAACCTGAAGAGCCTGGGATTTAATTCCATGTTTTGCATATATAACCACCCCTTTTATTCTTATTAGTTCTGCAGTAACATAATATTAGCTTGTATCCATCAAGATGGATTGTTGCATATCAGTTAATTCCTTGTGATGTTATAGACACAAGTTTGCTGAAATTCCATCTACCTTTTCCTTTTCCTGAATTCAGTGGTTTGTTAGCTCTACTCCTGATTTATGTATAATCAGTATACCATATTAGCTTTAAATTATCACTATATTCTTTAATGTATCTGTGCTTATACAGGCTAAATTTAATAAAGTGAATCAAAAAGAAAGCTGCAGTCTCATTAGATAAGTAAAAGAAAGTTGTATGGCATGAATGGCTGGGATATGCCGAAGGGCAGATTTACTCTACACTATTGCTAGTTGAACTATTAACTTGATTGCAATGGTATTATTAAAAGAAAATAGTTACTTGTGTATGTAAATACTGAGTATAATTTAGAGTACATTGCTACTTGCACACAGATTTACAATTAATACTGATATTTGCCATGCTGTTAACAGACCTTTCCAACCCCATAAAGCTAGAGATTTAGATAATTTGTAGAAGGTGTGACTAATGAGTTATGTCCTTAATTCTCCTTTAAACTGGTAGAGATTCCTAATTTATTGCATTATGTTTGAGGAGAGCCTGTTGAGTATTCTTGCACCAGAATACACAACTTCACTCTGGATCCCAGACAAGAAGGCAAAGCTAAATGGAAACTGTTTTTGTATCTTCTATTGCAATTGTGCATATAAGAGTTCAGCTGAAAGTTTTACCATCAGCAACAATAACCTTTAAGTTGTAAATGTAAGATTTCCAAGAATCATTCAAAGATTGATGTTAGCCGCATTTGGCTATTGAAATGTATAAATGGTAACAGGCGAAAATTTGTGCCGACTGGGACTTGAAATCATATTTCCTGCTTTACATGAACATTCAGCTTAACTGCCTCAGCCAACACAGTGTGCTTCCTTTCTGACACAAATTCCCAGCCTGTTACTCACTGGTGATGTAGTGACACCTACCCATGAACCACTTACTTGCAGTTTCATTAGCTGTGAATCAACTGCAAGCACATTCAGCTATCATCCAAGCTTTGCTTGCTAAGGCTGACATTGAGTCATTGCTTAGTATGATTATGTCATCAGCAAACATTACAGTTTTTGAACTGTGTTTTAGTCATTCGGAAATAATTAGTACATGTTCGGCGTGTCGGAGGGTCATACTTAATGGCCTGGGTCCGATTCCCAGCTGGTTCAGAGATTTTCTCCACAGAGACTGGATGTTGTGTTATCCTTATCATCTCTGTTTCATCCCCATTGACATGCAAGTTGCCGAAGTGGCATCAACTTGAAAGACTTGCGCCAGGTGAACGGTCTACCTGACAGGAGGCCCTAGCCACAACACATTTCCATTTCCATTAACATAGGTTAAGACTGAAAGTGGGCTGAGTACTGATCCTTGCAGAACTCCATTTTTTTTTTATATTACCTGCATTCTGAAGCTATATTTTAAAAATGCACACAAACAATCTCGACGGCAAAAACATTTATTTTTATAGTAACCAGGTTTGGTCAGCTTCGGCCATCCTCAGAGCCTCATATTGAAATAAGAACACAGAATGGATTTAGAGGGAATTCCAATAATATAATAACATATAAAATACATCAGGTATAACAAATATTAGAAAAAGAAATTATGCCCATCTTGTTAGGCAGGGGCAGTGAATGGAGCAGGTATTGTAACTCTATGAAAGCCAACTGCTAAGGAGAACAATGCTGCTGTTGCTTAAATATGTGATGCTCCACCCACTGCATACCGAATTATATCAGCAATAGCCAATCGGGCACACAGGATGTAAAACAGTTGTTACAATAAGCTATATACAGATTAATTACACAAAAGCTCCCACAGGAACCGTTGGAAGCACTTAACCACTATTTTGGTGGCATACAATGTGTGAGTTTGTCATAAATCCCCATAGATGGCCATCAGTGTCCTCGCAACAAATTATGATTGGTTATGTATTTTATACATATTTTATCATCTATTGATGAAATGCTGTTTATAGCAGTTATTTTGTATAATGTAACATACCTATTTCTTCATTGGTTGTTAGCTTTCGTGTAACTATTCTGTATATAGCTTATTGTAACAACTGTTTTAAGTCCTGTATGCCTGACTGCTTATCGCTGACATAATTTGGTATGCAGTAGGTGGAGCACTGTGTATTTAAGCAACAACTGCATTGCTCTCCTTAGCAGTTGATGTTCATGGAGTTACAACACCTGCTTCATTCACTGCCACCAGCTACTATCATTGTTGTATATGATGTACTTTATATGTTACTACTATTGTTAGACAACCTCTAAATGCATTCTGTGTTCATGTTTCAATACAAGGGTCTGAGGATGGTCAAAAACTGACTGAAACCAGTTACCGTCAAAATAAATGTTTTTGGAGTCAAGACTCTTTGTGTCCCTTTTTAAAGTACTTTCTACCTGACAACAGTTTCTCCATGAGAAATGTTCTAAAAAATTACACATTCTGAGTCTAATTTCATGTCTGTAACATGATCTGTCAGTGGGACTCTTGCTTTCTATTAAGGATGTAAGACCCCCAACCATATAAGAGGGATGCCATTACTGTTGCAGCACTTAACTTTACCAAGCAGAATTTTATGATTCACACAATTGAAGGCTTTGTCAGTGTTACAGAACACGCAAAAACAATAATTTTTGTGCTTCATATCAGACAGCACTTCATTTGTGAAGCTTGGTATACCATTCCCAATTGCTAATTGTTTATGAAAGCCAAATTGACAGGCAGTTAACAAGTCTTACTCTGTTAAATGAGCCAGTGTGCTACCATAGGCTACTGTCTCAGTTACTTTTTAAAGAACTGGTTGGAGTGAAATAGGTCTATAATTAGAGGTGGTTTGTGTATCTCCAGTCTTGTGGATAAGTACAGCACATTCAAGTCTGTCAGGGGATATGCCCTGACTTATTGGCTTATTATGAAGATAGCCTAAAGGTAATTTAAGTCAGTTCAAAATGATAATATTCTGCTAGAAACACCATCATAGCAAGCAGAATTACTACTTCTTAATGACATGGTGGAGTTTTTGATCTTCTTAGAGATTGTAGTTTTGAAAATAATGTCTTTTGGTGATATTTACTAGTAGGTTCATCATTTTCTGTCACTGAATTTGATGCCACAGCTATTTTCTGAGGGCCTAATTTCATATGGGTTTCTATTTTTATTTGTTTCTTCTTTAATAATATTCCAAATTGTTTTTGGTTTATTATTAGAGTGTTTTATTTCTTTTGGCATAGTGAATGGCTCAAATCATCATATGATATCCAGTAAATACATATTTTCATTTTCTTGAGAGAATGAATCTGCAGTACAGATAGTTTCCTCATGATGAGATTAAACACAATACCAGTTGCAAAAACATTAAATTGAGTGCAAACATTGTGGAATAAAAATATCTCTTATTTCAGTAAATACTGCAAAACCAATGTACAGAAATCATTCTGAACAGTGACAGATTGGACTGAATTTATGATTTTTTGGGCAATAAATAGTGAAGCCATCAGTGGCTATGCTTAATATAGTGGGGCATGGCCTATTAAAATTCATAAAATTTTGTATGTGGATTTAAATAATAATCGAAGTTCCTGGATGGAACAAAACATTAAGTAAAGGGAAAGACATCACCTTTAGCAGATTGATGTGTGACATATAGAAGTGGACAGCAGAACACAATGTTGACTAGCTTTCAACACCTGGCTCTTCTTCTGGCAGAAAGCACACACATTCAGGCACACTGACACCCAAATGCATACTACCATGGCTTATGTAGGAGTAACTGAGCAACAATGATTTTCCTTCAATGTGTCATACAATTTCTTCCACATTTGAAACATTCTGATGCATTTTTTTTACGTATTCTGTAATAAGGGTTCACATGTGGTATGTACAGATATATAAACATTTATGATGATTTTTAAGTAAAGCTGACAGTCAAAATAGAGAATGTTGTCATTGAAAAATATTACTTGACTCTGGACCCAGCACAAGAAGACATAGTATTTCACTGGCTATTAGTGGAGGAAATATGAAAAGGCAGCAAATGAAGCAGGAAAAATGGAATACTGACCTCTAAAAATTGAGCATGACAGAAAGGCAAAATGGCTAAGAAGGTATGGCTGGATGAAAAATGTAAGGTTGTAGAAGCATGTATGATTAGGGGAAAGATAGATGTCACCTATGGGAAAAGCAGAGAGATATTTGGAGAAAAGAGAAGTAGCACTTCGAAAATCTAGAGTTCAGATGGCAAGTCAGTACTAAGCAAAGAAGGGAAAATTGAATGGAGGATGGAATATATAGAAGGGCTATAATTTATAACGGAAATGAACTTGAAGAAAATAGTATAAAAACAGAAGAGAAAGTAAATAAAGGTGACACAGAAGATGTGATTCTGTGAGAAGAATTCAACAAAGCTCTGAAAGACCTAAGTCAAAATGAGGCCCCTGGAGTAGATGACATACCCTCAGATTTATTGAGATCTATGGGGGAACCAGCTATGACAAAACACTTCCACCTCATGTGCATTCTGTGAGACAGGTGAAACGCTCTCCAACATCATGAAGAATGTAATAGTTCTAATTCCAAAGAACCCAGATGCTGTCAGGTGTGAATATTACTGAATTATAAGTTTAATAGGTCATGCTCACAAAATACTGACACAAATTATTTACAAAAGAATGAAAACACTGGTAGAGGTTGATCTCATAGATAATCAGTTTGGATTCTGTCAAAATGTAAGAACAAGTGGGGCGTACTGATACTTTGACTTATATTAGAAGAATCTTCTGAAACTGCTGACCTTGAAATTCAGAAGATAGCTGGAATAAAACACCAGGATGAAAAGGTTAGTCACAACTTCTACAGAAACCAAATTGCATTTATTAGAGTAGAAGGACATGACAGGGAATTAGTGATTGACAAGAGGGTGGGAAAGGGTTATAACCTGTCACCAATGGCATTCAATTTGTACACAGAGGAAGATGTGAAACAAACTAAGGAGAAATCTGGAAACGAAATTGAAGTTTCAAGAGAAGAAATAAAAATTTTTGAGGATTGATGATTACATTGCAATTTTATGAGATGACAAGGGAATTGAAGGAGCAGTTTAACAGAATGGTTATAAGACGAACACCAATAAATGAGCCACTTCAGACAGATGACATTCTTCATTGTGGCTCTAGGACTTTGTTATTTTGAATGGGATGAACTGATGCTAGTGTTAATCCTTGGAAAACTATTATAGAATACGTCACAAATCTAGCTAAATAAAACAAACAGCCATGCATTTTGAAATCTGTGTACATATATAAGCTGACTTCCAGCCTTTCCTTTGTGTGAGACTTCATGTAAAGATAGGTGCCACTCTAAATACTATATGCTAATATTTTACTGTTTGTGTCCTTTTCTGCAATTTTTCACTGATTGTGTGTGGTGCATGACAATATATTGTTTATTTCTGAATATGTGTGAATGCTGTACAAAATTCATACTGTATTGTCAATTGTAAGCCACATTTGCACTTCTTAGACATTTTGGAAGTAGTATCCTTAATGTACCCATCATTTAGGGGTAGCATCTTTGATTAGTAATGAAAACATCCTTAGTCCCAGGTTCAAACACTGCCACTTCTTAAATTTTGAATAAATACATCAGCAATGGTGACCAAAGACTTCGATCATAAGAAGTCACCCTCATTCTGCCAACAGCCTTGTCAAAGAGGGCAGAAGAGCAGACAGATGTTCAGAGCACTTTCTTGCCCTTGGGGTGGGAGAATGCCCCTAAAAGGCAGAAGAATCAGTAGTGATCAATTGCCTGAAGATGAAGAAGGCAATGTAAGCCACTGCACTAAAAACATACAACAAGTATCCACAGGACATGTGGCCAATAATTGAAAAAGTGTCATGATCTCTCCATTGGCAAAAGACTCCGAATTAGTAGCCCATTCAGATCTCTGGGAGGGAACTGCTAAGGAGGAGGTGACCATGAGAAAAAGATTGAATAAGTGATGAAAGGATAATGTTCTATGAGTCAAGGTGTGGAATGTCAGAAGTTTGAAAGTGGCAGGGGAGTTACAACATTTGAATAGGGAAATGCTAAGTTTCATGCTATATTTAGTGGATGTCAGTTAAGTGTAATGGAAAGAAGACAAGTATTTCTGGTCAGATGAGTACAGCATACTATCCACAGCAGCAGAAAATGTTATAATGAGAGCAGGATTCATTATGAATAGGTAAGTAGGACAGAGAGTAAGTTACTGTGAACAGTTCAGAGGAAGGGTTATTCTCATCAGAACTGACAGCAAGCCAACATTGACAATAATAGTTCAGGTATACAAGCTGATGTCACAAGCAGAAAATCAAGAGATAGAGGAAGTATGTGAGGATATTGAATGTGAAACTCATTACACAAAGGGAGATGAAAATCTAAGTCATAGGGGATTTGAATGTGGTTATAGGGGAAGAAGTAGAAGAAAGAGTTATCGGAGAGTATTGATTATGTGATAGTATTGAATTGGTATTAGTAATGAGAGAGGAGAAAGACTATTTCAGATGGTGAGAGTGAATACTTTGTTCACGAATCACAAGAGGAGGAGATACACTCGGAAAAGGCCAGAGATGCAGGAAGATTTCAGTTAGATATGTTATAACCAGGCAGAGATTCTGAAATCAAATATTGGATTGTAAGGCATACACAGGGGCAGATATTGACTCAAACCACAGTTTGGCAATACTGAAGAGTAGGTTAAAGTTTAAGAGACTAGTCAGTAAGAATGAATGCACAAAGAAGTGGGATACGGAAGTACTAAGGAATGAAAAAATGTGCTTGAAGTTCTCTAAGGTTATAGATACTGATATAAAGAATAGCTCAGCAGGCAGTTCAGTTGAAGAGAAATGGTCATCTCTAAAAAGAGCAATTATAGAAGTTGTAGAGAAAAAAATAGGTACAAGGAAGGTGACTGCAAAGAAACCATCTCTGACAGAAGAAATACTTCAACTGATTGATGAAAGAAGGAAGCACCAAAATGTGAATAGTGAATAGTGAATTTCTAATCATATGATTAGTGTACAGGAGACACATCAAAAAATGGATAACACAACTTAGGCCCAATTGGTACAATGAATTTTAACATTAATATAAACTTTTATTTTTCTTTCCTCCCTTTTGTGAAGGACAGCTACAATTACACACAAGACTATATGTAAATTTATCCTGCTCATATGTTCAGTTCATGCTTCATGAACTCCTCAACACTGTAGTGGCACCGTTTGACAAGTATATCATATAACTTTGTTTTCAGTGTCTCTAGGTTCATACTCAAAACATTCTTTCCTTTTAGCTTGTTATGAATTTTCATTGCCATATACTGAGGAGACTGCGCATATAGGTATTAGCGATGAGTGGGAAGCATAAAATTGTCTTTGTTTCTTGTGTTATAAGCGTGATTGAAACAGTTTTTCTCGAATAACTCTAAATTGCTATGTAGAAAGATGATAATATCATAGATGTATAAGGAGGGAACTGTTCAGAGAAGTTCAGGAATACAGAAACACAAGTCATTTAGGAATTAAATAAATAGAAAGTGCAGTGAAGCTAAGGTGAAATTGCTACATAAAAAAATGAAGAAACTGAAAAAGAAATGATTGTCAGAAGGACATTATGAATGCAGTGGGAATTCCACTGTCAAATGCAGAGGAGAGAGAGGACATGTGGAAAGAGTACATTGAGGGCCTCTATGAGGGGGAGGACTTATCTCATGACATGACAGAAGAAGGAACAGGAGTTAATAGGGAAGAGGGAGGAGATCTTGCATTAGACTTTAGAAGAGCTTTGGAAGACTTAAAAACAAGTAAGGCAGATGGGACAGAGAAAATTTCATAAGAATTTTCAAAATGATTGGGAGATATGGCAAAAAACGATTATTTATAATGGTGTGCAGAATGTATGAGTCTGGTGATATACCATCAGACTTTTCGAAAAACATCAACCAAGCAATTCCCAAGATAGCGAGAGCTGAGATGTGCAAGAATTATTACACAATCAGCTAAACAATTCATACACCGAAGTTGCTGACAAGAAAAATATACAGAAGAATAGAAAAGAAAATCAAGGTTTTGTTAGATGACAATCAGTTTGACTATAGGAAAGGTAAAAGTACCAGAGAGGCAGTCCTGACATTACGATCGATAATGGAAGCAAGATTGGAGAAAAATCGAGACATGTTCATAGGATTTGTTGACTTTGGAAAAGGGCTTAATTATGTAAAATGGTACAAGATGAATGACATACTGAGAAAAACAGGGGTAAGCTATAGGGAAAGATGGGTAATATACAATATGTACAAGAACCAAGAGGAAACAATAAGAATGGAAGACCAAGAACAAAGTGCATGGTTTAAAAAGGATGTAAGGCTGAGATGTAGTCTTTCATACCTGCTGTTCAATCTATATGTCAAAGAAACAAGGGCAGAAATAAAAGAAAGATTTAAGAGCGGGATTAAAATTCATGTTGAAATGAGATCAGTGTTAAGATTCATTGATGACATTGCTATCCTCAGTGAAAGTGAAGAAGAATAAAAGGACCTGTTGAATAGAATGACCAATCTAATGAGTACAACATATGGTTTGAGAGTAAACTGAGGATATGTGAAAGTAATGAGAAGTAGCAGAAATGAGAACAGCGAGAAACTTAATATCACAGTTGGTGATCATGAAGTAGATGAAGTTTAGGAACTGTGCTACCTAGGTAGCAATAGCATCCATGACAGATGGAGCAAGCAGGACATGAAAAGCACACTAGCACTGACAAAAAGGGCATTCCTAGACAAGAGAAGTCTACTGATACCAAATATGGTTTTAATTTGGGGAAGAAATTTCTGAGAATGCATGTTTGCAGCACAGTATTGTATGACAATGAGACATGGACTGTAGGAAAATCTGAACAGAAGAGAAGAGAAGCCAAAGTACACATCATCACTGCATTTCATTGTATATCAACGAAAATAAAACTGCATTTTTGAGAATTTTCGGAAGCTACCATTGTCCTTTGTACAATCTACAAGCAATTTGTAACAAATCAGTGTTTGTTATTTCGCTACTGTAGCAAGTTTTTCTAACTAACTTTTGTGTTACATCTAGTTTTCCCTTAAGAGGAGTAGTCTTATATATTATCTGCATTTATCACAAATTACCTTGGCTTTTGAGTATGCTAACAACTGTAATCAACATAGGAAACTAGTAATTTTTAGCACAGGTTTTTGTGTTGCCTTAACAGAAATCTTGTTCTGTGTATCTGCTTCAATTCTTATAGAGAATTAGCAACTTTTTAGCTCTACAGATTAAAAGATAAGCAGCAGGTTTAATTTAAAGTCCTTTGTTCACTGACTTGTAATACATTGCACCAGCCAAAATGCAGACCCACTGAGAATGCTGTTCTCAAAAACAGGATCAGTTGGTTGATGTTTGCAAGCAGCTGGAAATTGCCCTGACTACTGTCAAACAGCTAACCACTGCTGCAAACTGGTGTGTTGGTAGAGCTGCCTAGAGTAATGTACCTGTGATATGTGTACCAGAGGTACCTCAAGTACTATGCTCTCCTGTGGATCCTGTCTCCTCTGCAGAAAGTACAGGATCTTTCATTACTCGTCCACTTGCCTGTGAGTGGCGTGTGAATGGTAGATCTAGATGTCCTGTACATGGTGGATGGGGACCAGGGAATGTGTCACCAATCCACCTAACCAACAAGTTTGACATGCTGTCTTTCACTGAAAGTGACCCAGTGGGACTCACTTCACCTTTTGTGGGAAAACCTGTTTTGTCTAGTGTCAGGAGGCAAATGCAAAAGGGAAGGGGTATATTAATCTTCGACAGTTCAAACATAAGGTGAATGATGGTAGGCCTTAGGGAAATAGCAGCAAGAGACAACAAAGGACACCAGGTGCACTCACTGAGTATGCCTGGGGGCCTCATTTAACATGTTGAAGAGGCTATTCCAGCAACCACTGAGGTAACAGGGTGTAGCTAACTGTAGATTGTGGCGCATGTTGGAACGAATGATGCCTGTCATCTGGGCTCTGAAGTCATTCTTGGGTCATTCCAGCAACTGGCAGAGAAGGTTGAGAAGACCAGCCTTGTGTGTGAAATTTCAACAAATTTGCTGCATTGTCCCCAGAAATGATTGTGGCCCTTTGGTTCTGAGTTGATGGAAGGACTGAACCAGAGACTCTGAAAGTTCTGCGACAAGCTAGGCTGTGACTTCCTGGACTTGTGAGAGCTGTAGGGTCCCCCTACATAGGTCACATGTACTCTTCACCTCAGAGGCTGCTACTCAAGTAGCTGACTGACTCTGGGGTGCACACAAGAGTTTTTAGATTAGGCAACTCCACATCCAATCCAGATAATAGCTGTAGGAAACCTGGAAGTACCAGTGTAAGATCAAAAGAAATGCCTCCCATAGGTGAGAGTATTAAAATCCAACTGGTAAACTGCCAAAGACTTCGCAATAAAGTGCCAGAATTTGAAGCACTCGTGGAAAGCAGTGAGGTTCACTTAATATTAGGTACAGAAAACTGGTTGAAATCTGAAATTGATAGCAGTGAGATTTTTGAGGAAAATTTAAGTGTATATCAAAAGGATAGGCAAATGGGAAATGGAGGAGATGTATTTGTTGCAATAGACAAAAAGCTCAAACCCACTGAGATAGAAATTGAAGCCGCATGTGAGATGTTTGGGCAAGACTCGGTATCAGCGGTGTGCATAAAGTGTAAAGTGGATCCTTCTATTGTGCACCAGACTCATCTCCCGGTATAACTGAAAACTTCAGAGAAAACCTCAGTTCACATGTGCATAAGTTCCCCAATCATACTGTAATGATTGGTGAGACTTTAGTCATCCAACAATTAACTGGGAAAATTACAGTTTTGCTAATGGTGGGCTGATAACACATCATGTGAAACTCTACTAAATGCCTTCTCTGAAAACTACCTGGAACAGATAGTTAAGAACCCTACTCATGATTGGAATAAATTGGATCTAATGGCAACAAATAGACCTGACCTCTTTGAGGATGTCCACATCTAAACTGGTATCAGTGAACATGATGTTGTTGTGGCAACAATGATTACCAAAGTACAAAGGGCAACTAAGAGAAGCAGAAAGATATATATGTTCAGTAAACTTGATAAAAAATGAGTAATGTCATATCTCAGTAATGAACTTGAAACTTTCAGCACAGGGCAGGAGCAGATACAGGAACTATGGCTCATGTTTAAAATAATGATCGACCATGCAGTGGATAGACATGTCACCAATAGAACAGTTCATAATGGGAGGGAACCTTCATGGTGTCACTGTAAAGAAACTTCTAGAGAAGCAGAGATTACTGCATAATAGATGTAAAACAAATCATAGTGCTATATATAGAGAAATGCTGAATGAAACACATTTGGCTGTCAAGAGAGCGATGCGTGATGCCTTCAATGAGTACTGTAGCAGAATATTGTCAAGTGATCTTTCACAGAACCCAAAGAAATTCTGGTCATATGTAAAGGCTGTTAGTGGCACCAAAGTTAGTGTCCAGTCCCTAGCAAATGAGGCAGGAACTGTAATTGAGGGTAGCAAAGCAAAAGGTGAAATTCTTAACTCCATTTTCAAATGTTCCTTTACAAAGGAAAACCCAGGTGAACTGCACCAATTTAATCCTTATATCACTGAAAAAATGAATGAAGTAAGTATTAGTGTCAGTGGTGTTGAGAAACAGATAAAATTGTTAAAATTGAACAAATCTCCAGGGCCCAATACAGAATTTGTGGCTGAGTTAGCCTCAGTTACCTCTATAATCTATCATATATCCCTCAAACAAAAAACTGTGTCTAGTTATTGGACAAAGGCACAGGTCACACCCATCTACAAGAAGGGTAGTAGAAGTGATCCACAAAACTACAGTCCAATATCTTTCATTTAAATTTTTTTTTAATTTGTAGTAAGGTCTTATAGGACCAAACTACTGAGGTCATCGGTCCCTAAGCCTACACACCACTTAATCTAACTTAAACTAACTTACGCTATGGACAACACACACACCCATGCCCGAGGGAGGACTCAAACCTATGCTTATTGTCAAAAGTACAATCATATGGGGTATCAAGTGAAATTTGTGACTGGATTGAGGATTGTTTGGTAGGGAGGACAGAGCATGTTATCTTGGTTGGAGAGTCATTGTTGGATGTAGAAGTAACTGCAGGTGTGGCCCAGGGAAGTGTGTTGGGACCCTTGCTGTTCAAATTGTATATTCATGACCTTGATGACAATATTAATAGTAAAATCAGGCTTTCTGCAGATGATGCAGTTACCTATAATGAAGTAATATCTGAGAGAAGCTGCATAAATATTCAGTCAGATCTTGATAAGATTTCAACATGGTGCAGAGTATGGCAACTTGCTCTAAATGTTCAGAATGTAAAATTTTGCACTTCACAAAATGAAAACAAAAAATAAGTAGTATCCTATGACTATTATATCAATGAGTCACTGTCAGAATTTGCCATTTCATACAAATACCTGGGAGTAACACCCTGTAGGGATATGAAATGAAATGATGACGTAGATTCAATCGTGGGTAAAGCAGATGGTAAACTTTGGTTTATTGGTAGAATACTGGGGAAGTGCAATCAGTCTACAAAAGAGATGCTAACAAATCACTCGTGCAACCCATATTGCTCAAGTGGGTGGGACCCACAGCAGATATGACTAACAATGGATACTGAATGTATACAGAGAAGAGCAGCACAATGGACACAGGTCTGTTTAATCCACAGAAGAATGTCACAGAGATACTGAAAGAA
This sequence comes from Schistocerca serialis cubense, assembly GCF_023864345.2. Classification (NCBI taxonomy): domain Eukaryota; kingdom Metazoa; phylum Arthropoda; class Insecta; order Orthoptera; family Acrididae; genus Schistocerca; species Schistocerca serialis. The sequence goes on along the minus strand of NC_064644.1, from coordinate 597,729,590 downwards.
CTGAAATGGCACACTCTTGAAGACAATCGTAAACTATCCTGAGAAAGAAGATTACAAGGATTACAGCATACACAGATGTATTCAAACACTCATTCTTCCCGTGCTCCATACATGAAAGAAATGGTACAATGGGACACACACTCTGCTATGCATGTCACCGTGCTTCGCATAGTATAGATGCAGATATAGATTTGAGATGTGGTGCTACAGAAGAATGTTGAAAATTAGGTGGACTGATAAGATAAGGCATGAGGAGGTTCTTTGCAGAATAAGTGAGGAAAGGAATATAAGGAAAACACTGACAAGAAGAAGGGACAGGCTGATAGGACATCTGTTAAGGCATCAGGGAATAACTTTCACGGTACCAGAGGGAGCTTCAGGGGGTAAAAACTGTAAGGGAAGGCAGATATTGGAATACATAGAGCATATAATTGAGGACGTAGGTTGTAAGTGGTACTCTGAGATGAAAAGGTTGGCACAGGACTGTCCACCCTACCCCAGAACTTTAAAGGTTCTGTGAGGAGCTAAGCTGTGACTTCTTAGACTTGTGTCATAAGATTAAGAACTGTATGGTTTCCCTAAATGGTCAGGGGTGTGCTATACCTCAGACGCTGCTACCCAAGTGGCTGATTGTATGCAGAGTCCACTCAAGAGCTTTGGCAGCTCCATCTGATCCAAATCATGATAGCTGTAGGAGTGAAGTGTCAGCATAACACTCAAAAAAATACACCACCCCCAACCCCCACCTCCTTTTGCCTGATGAAATGATTAAAATCTTACTAATCAGCTGCTGCAGCATTCACAACAAAAATGCTAGAGTTTGAATCACTCCTAATGCTAGATACAAAATGCAGGGTAAAAGCTGAAATTTGAAGGTAAATCTATGTGTATATTTAAAGGATAGGCAAATGGAAGCACTTTCAGATGGTTTCTTTGTCAAAGAAAACAAGAAACTCAAATCCACTGAGAAACTGAAGCTGGATGCAAGATTGTTTCGGTGAGACTCAGTATCAAGAGTAAAACAAATGTAACTGGGTCTTTCTGGTAACTACCAGATTCACCTCCAGCTGTAATCAAAACCTTCACAGAAATTCTCAGCTAACTAATACATATATTCACCAGCTGTCATTGGAGAAGACTTAAATAATCCAAGAAGTGACTGGGGTAACAGCACTTCTGCAAATGGTGAGCATGACAGGCCTTGAAATTATTATGAAATGAAATGTTTTCTCTGAAAACTACCTGGAACAAATATTTTAGAAGACTGCTCATGATGGAGATATATCCAAAGGCAACAAATTGCCGTCATCTGTTTGTGGACATCCATATGAAACTTATTAGGGCACATGAGGCAGATGCAGCAACAAGACAAGAAACCATGAGAAACACCAGATAATATGGACAAAACACATTATGGAGAATAAAATCACTAGAAAAAATACAAAATTTAAACATTTCTGAGAGAATGTTGAAATGGATGTATGCCCTCACACAAGACAGATCATGTGCAACTAAATAAATAACACATTAAGTAAATATAATAAATCTAAGAAGGGAGTTCATCAAGGTACTGTGACCAATCTGACATCATTTAACACTCACATCAATGATCTCTCCTCATATGTATCTTCACCACAAGAAGTAAAAACCACACTGTATGCAGATTATGATGTTATCTGTATTTCATTTCCAAACAACAAAAGAAAATATAATGAATCAAGTGATAAACTGACTTCAAGAACAGCAACATCAAAACCTTATGGCAATAAATACTCAGAAAATCTGCTATTGAATATTTTATGTCACTCTCATCCAAAAATAAAAACTGAAGGGGAAAATATACAGCATTCTGAACATACTAAACATTTGGGGGCATGTATGGATCAAAAATTAAACTGGCACACACACATAAATAAAACTGCTGAGAAAGCAAAAAACAGAATCAGCATACTGAAGAGATTAGCCAGTAGTAAACAGGGGTGTTCAGAAACACTGCTCCTCAATACCTACAAAACCTACGTAAGACCAGTTTCAGAATGTGGTAGTGAAGCACTTTTAACAGCTGATACTAGCAATACAACAAGTTTGAGACAGTTCACACCAGGCATTAAGAATACTAACTGGTGGAGCAAATTGTCATCTTTAGGATCTATGAGAATTCTATCTGGATTGACTTAAGTATTCAAAGATTACAACTACTTCAATGTGAGAAATTGATTTGGCTATCCAGTCATATCAAATAGCTAAAAAATAAAGATCCATATAATAATAACAGTAATAATAACAATAATAATAACAATAATAATAACTATGAACTACAGGAGTCATACCACACAATATCCGCCAGTACATCAATGCAATACAGCTACATCCATAGGTATATATACAACTACAGAAATCTGTAATTACTGATACATGTTAATTACCCGAAAGTTCCTATGTGCAATGTAACATATACCGTACAGTTAAAAGGAAGTCACACTTGATCAAGGTCTGCATCACTTTCCATTTTTAACCAGACATAACATTTGAGAAAGGAAAGAAATAATAATAATAACAATAATAATAGAAGACAGTTAAAACATCGATTGGCGTAATCCAAAAACTACAAGACATAAAATCACAACATAAGCTGCGAGAAATTGATGCTGAAGAATTTATTTTCTCACTCTCTACAGTTACACTTCCTCAATTAAAATACTTAATGAGTAACTATAAAAAAAGTGAAACACACAAATTGATAGTGAAAACTGTGGTACTGGAAACAATAAATCTGAGATACACCGAAGAGCAGTGGTTCCCCTTCTACTCACATGGCTCATCAATGGAAAAAGAAGAAAACATTGGTGTAGGAATATACAGAAAAATTCTCTCTTTCTGCCAGACCTTAGAACCACACCACTCAAATATTGAAGGTGGAGCTGAAGCTATCAGAATTGCAATAAGTCAGTTAAACAACTTTTTACACACATTCAACAAAGCAGACATATTTTGTGATGTTAGAGCAACAATATTAACACTTATCAACATGCAAGATATAAAAACTATTCAGACTAAAGAAGGCCAATTAAATCTCTACAAAAGAAGAAAAATAAAACTGGAATTTAGTGGATACCTTATCACTGGTATTAATGGTAATGAAACAGCAGATTTTCTAGTCAAAAAGGGCACAAAAATTAAACAGTTTGAAAAATTAAAATGCCATACTTCTCAGTAAAATGCACCATTAACAACACATGTCAAGAAAAATTAAAATGATTCAATAAAATTTCATGTGAGGGAAAAACCTCATGGACAACGAAGTAGTATGCGATGGACCAAGAAGAGAATCAATAGCCATATGCCACTCAGCTACTGAACATGATTCTTTAGCCACCCACCTGCATAAAAAACCCAACTGTGCCATATCTAGAATGTGTTCTATGTCACAAGATTGGTTTGATTATGAACAAAGAACATTAAAAAAAAAAAAAAAAGAGTACAGAAATGGCAGCTGAAACAAGTAGAACAATTTACATATTCAGTAAAATATAAAGAGGCAGTTATGCCACATCTGAAAGGCACAAAGAGAACTGTGGCTCAAGTTTAAGGGAACAGTTGACCAAGGACTGGATACATATGTACCTAGTAAAACCAAGAAGACTAATCATATGTTACTGCTATCTGTTGTAACAAAGTTATTTTATAGACACTCATGGATAGCGCAGGAACAGGAATTAAGGGCAACAAAGCAAAAGCAGCAATTCTGAATTCTTTTCTCAAGTGCTCCTTTACTAAGGAAGGCATATAAGGACAGCCCCAGTATAATTCTCATTCCACTGTGAACATGAGTGACATAGCATGGAGGATAAGATGAAATCACAAAAATTAAACAAGGCTTAAGGGCCTGATGGAATCCCTATCAGATCCTATTCAAAATATGCAGCTGAGATAGCTCATATCGTAACTGTAATATAACATCGGTCCTTCAAACAGAAAACTATGCCTAATGGCTGGAAGAAGGCACAAGTCAAACCCTGTCAGCAGGAAGGATAGGCAGAACTGATGCACATAACTACTGTTCAATACCATTGATTTCAATCTATTGTAAACTCTTGGAACATATGCTGAGCTCAAATGTAATGTGGTATCTTGAACTGAATGATATCCATGGTAACCAGTATGGCTTCCATAAATATGGATCATACAGAATCCTCTTACAAGGTGTGATCAAAATGTAGTGCAACTGATCATTTCCTCATGCTCCTATTGGCCAGAGCACTACCCTGATGGCAAGGAATGGTGGAGTGGGGGGGGGGGGGGGGGCATCAGATTTCCAGCACTTCCTTCCACAGTCTGCTTCAAACTGTGGAACTGTCAGCATCATTGTTTGCGTAAACCCTTGTTCACTGCTTGCGTTGTTGTTGTTCAAGACACAATGCTATTGAATCAAGTTTTGTTCAAAACTCAAAAACCCTCTGGCTCAAACTTACAAAATGATTCAAGAGGCCTGCAGGGTCTGCGATGTCTTACTCACAAGTTTCCAGGAGGCTAAAACAATTTAACGAGGTCTGGGAACAGGTTATTGATACAGCCGGCTCTGGATGACAGTCAACAAGTTCAACACCTGATAAACAGTCAACAAGTTCAACACCTGATAATGTAACCTCTCTCTCTCTCTCTCTCTCTCTCTCTCTCTCTCTCTCTCTCTCTCTCTCTCTCTGTGTGTGTGTGTGTGTGTGTGTGTGTGTGTGTGTGTGTGTGTGTGTGTGTGTTTTTCTGAATGCCAACAAATGTACAAGGCTTTGGTGGCTAGCGGATGAGCTAAACATGTCATATGGGGCTATGTTTAACATCATTACCGATGTTTTGAACATGCATAAAGTGTGTGCCAAATTGGTTCCAAAAGTGTTGAGTGACAAACAGAAGCTCAACTATTTGGAGGTCATGACAGAACTTATGGAACAGCTGGAAAAAGACCTAGGCTTTTTAGACAATGTCATCGCCGGCTGTGAGAGGTGGGTTTTTGGGTATGAATCAGAAATGAAATGCCAAAGTTCAAAGAGGCATACTCACATATATTCCAAACCCAAGAAAGCAAGAATGAACAAATAAAAAACGAAAACCATGTTCTCACCTTCAATGTGAAAGGCTTGATCCATTCCGAGTTTGCACCAAGGAATGACTGAACAGCCTGTTACTTCAGAATATTAGAAAGACTAGCAGATCACATTACCTACACAAGGCCCATGCCCACTTCAATGCGGGTGCTGCATCATGACAACACACTGTGCCGTACGGGTCTGTTGATTCAGGAGTTCCTAGCGAAGTACAAATTGGCAATGCTGCTGCAGCCACCATACAGTTCCAACATGGCACCATCAGAGTTCTTCTTGTTTCCGCACATCAAAACAAAGATGAAAGGGTGCCATTTTATACCACTGAGGACATCTAAAAGGTGATAACACATGCTCTAAAGAAAATTCCAGACACCACCTTCCAGAAAGCATACCAGTCATGGTGGAATCACTGCTCAAAGCAAGTACTTTGATGAATCTTAATAGATTGTATGATTTGGATCAATATATTTGGTTGTATAGATACAACTGCATTACCTTTTGATCACACCTTGTACATGACATCCTGAAAGCCATGGATCAAGGCAAACAAATGGATACAGGGTGTTTTGACTTCCAGAATCTTTTTACTCAATACCAGACACACATTTATTAACAGAGGTGCGATTGTATAGGGTATTGAAAAAAGTTTGTGAATGGATGGAAGGCCTTTGATAGGAAGATCTCAGTATGTTGTCTTGAGCGCAGAGTCATCAACAGACATGGCAATGATTTCAGGCATACCACAAGGTAAATGTACTGGGAGCCCTGTTGTTTCTGCTACATATTATTGATCTTTCTGAAAATATTAATAGTAGTTTTTGACTTTTTGTGAAGAATTCAGTTATCTTTAATGAAGCATTGTCTGATAAAAGCTTCAGAAACATCAGGTCAGATCTCAATAAGATGTCAAAGAGATGCAAAAATTGGCAACTTGCTTTAAATGTACAGAAATATAAAATTGTGCACTTCACAAAATGCAGAAAAGTAGTATCCTATGATTTCAATACCAATGAGTCACAACTTGTGTAAATACCTGTGCGTTACAATTTGTGGGTATATGATGTGGAATGGTCACCCAGGATCAACTGCAGGTTTAGTACAAGGCAGACTTCAGTTTATTGGTAATGCACTAGGAAAATGCAGTCACTCTACAAAGAAACCTGCTTACAAGACACTTGGCCATCACATCTTAGAATATAGCTCAAGTGTGTGGGTCCTATACCAAATAGTACTAACAGGAGATATTAAATATATTGAAAGAAGTCTGACACAAATGTTCAAAGAGTTGTTTGACTTGTCAGAGGGTTCAGTCAAATTTGTACATGTAATACTCTGGAAAATATAGCAATTTGAAAATGAATAATACTAGAAGAAAACATGATTATTATTTATTTTTATATGTTGCAGGCTGCAACAATAAGAGAATGACTGATTTCCTTTTCACCAAATTTGTCACTGATTCATGACTCATGCAGTATAGATTAAGCACTGGATATTTGTTTTAAAACAACCACACAGCTCACGTATTGTGAAAAATGGAACATGCATTTGTAACAATTTTGTAGTGCTTTACACTTAATCATGTAATAACATGTGTGGCCCTATAGCTGAGTGGTCAGCGTGGCAGATTGCCATCCTATGGGCCCGGGTTCGATTCCCAGCTGGGTCAGACATTTTCTTCACTCAGGGACTGGGTGTTGTGTTGTCTTCATCATCATTTCATCCCCATCCAGCGTGCAGATTGCCCAATGTGGCGTCGAATGTAATAAGACCTGCACCAGGGCGGCCGGACCTGCCCTGCAAGGGGCCTCCCGGCCAATGACACCAGACGCTCATTTCCATTTCCATGTAATAATGTGTTCATCCCAACAATGTTATGTGAAAACTTCCTGGCATAAAAAATGAATATGATTCAGAAATAAAAACATTAAGTTGTGTGGAAACATTTGTGTAACAAAAGACAACATTTATTTCATCTTTGTTCATGGTAACATATTTACATTTAATTTTCAGAAAAACTTACAGAGAGTGTTTTCCGAAAATAAATGGAAGAAAGGAAAGTGCACTTAGCTCCACTTTATTGTATAAACATATTTAAATTTTGTGGAAAGTATAACAGACTTAAGCTATACAATCACAGAAAGTGAGGATAAAAAAAGCAGCAGTCACTGAAACTGACCGAGAGGTTTCCTCCCTTAATAAATGTTCAATTAAAATGCAAAATTGATATTAATAAACACAATGTTTACAACACACTGACACTTCAAGATTAGGGGTCTTACAGCTTTGAAATTTATACAGTATAAAATTTTTGTACATGTAGTCAGTTTCACATCAAACTCTGCTTTTACCAGTTGATGTAAGTTCCAGTTTAAGTACTGAAAGAAGGCCTAAAGCTCTTTGGCATCTCCTTTTGCATACATAAATTCCAGTTGTCAACAAAATTAATTTTCACAAACTGTTTTACATCCACGCAAATATTTGTTTTAGTAATCGGCAAGATATTTTCCTCAATTCATTAAAAAAGACATGACAAGAAAATAATTCAATCAAATTATGTAAGTTGTGAAACATTTCTTCTTTTCGAGGAACTAGCAAGTGAGTGTCACTATATTCCACATGTTAATGAGAGAAAAAATGTGATTCATTGTAGTTCCAAAGAAAATTAACTATTGTAAAGGCTATGCTCCCTTGAAACTGTAAGTTGACAATAGAAGTTAGACCGTAATCATATGAATTCTGTTACATTTGTTGAAGAGGCATAACTGAATGATTATACATTCAATTCACAAGCAATTTCCTCTTTTTTCATACCCATCACAGTAAGTAGATTTGGATCATTATCTTAATTTCCATTTATATTATACCCACCACAATAAGCAGATAGGATCATTATTTTGTTGTTTCAAAGCAAGGTCATATCCTAGGAAATTAATGAAGAAGAAAAGAAAGACATAGTACACTCATACATAACTAGAAACTTTCCATCTGAACCAGGCATGAAAGTCTGAGATTATTTTCTTAATATGTAAAATTCAATGGAGTTATCTATTCTTTAAGATTGCATGAAAATAAAAACAGACAAACATATCTTCTCTGTGGACAGAAGAGACTATGCTAACAAGCATATTGATGAACCACTGGTTTATTGGTGAGCTTTGTCTTGCAGACGACAGGTTGCTCTATTTTGTACCCAATCCTTTTTAAACATTTCTGGAAAACAAAAAAAAGGGATTCATTGCCAAGTTGGCCTTTTGATGTCACCTACCAGCGCTCAGAAATAACAGACCTAAGTGAATATAAAAATTCAGAACCATGTTGCAAGGTATATTAAAGCTATATAGATGCCTCTATGAAACAGTAAATGGTTATTATTGTAAATATTCATGGCCCAGTAGGCTTGACAGTGATAAACTGTAACCTTGTGCTAATTTAATCCACAGTATATAGAAACAGTGCAGCCAGAAGATGAACATCATCCAACTTGTTCTGAAATGCACACTTCTTCAAAACCACATCCTCATGAAAAAGCATAGGGATCACACATTACTTATTTATGCATGTAATTCCTGAAAGCATCCTTTTGCATAAACCACTTTAGAATAATGTGCCTACTGTATCCAGTTTGTAACCACAGACAGTTACAGAAAAACAAACATATTATGTTAGATCTATCATTCACCAAGAACACAGCAATTAATTTGCATCCACTAGTCAGAACATAATTTTTCACCCATTTCTATAACCATGCACGTTATTACTGACTGTTTATGCCCAGTGGCAACACCAGTGATTACTAATTAGGAACCATGGTCTGTTGAGATACACATTGGTTAGCACTGAAGGCATGAGTCTTACTTGCCACATTACTTGTGAGTAGATTACTATGGTTCTTAGGTTTGCAATGGCTGGCTTAGCGCCCATAAATCTGCTTCTGATTAAATTCCAACCTCATATTTACATGAACAATCCCACTTCCACAGGAAAGTGTGATCCTTATGGCTCTTCTGAGGAGAACTATTCAGAATTAGTTTGTCATTTGTCTGGTGCTATAATTGCAATTTTATTTCAAGATTCTAAACTCTACCTTCCTTTTATCTTACTTACTTGTTCATTAAGCCTTGAGTCAGTGTGGAGGAGAGGGGATTGTTGGGGGAGGGGACAAGGTTATGGGAAACTTCTAAAAACAAAATTTTAAAAGACAAAGATCATATTATAGTCTCTGGTTTGACAATCAGAAAGCCATAGTGTTAAATTTTCAATAGGTATTTTACACTGGCTTTGCTGTCAGTTGTATTATTTGTGAACTTTTGTTTTGAACCTAGGGTGAATCAGTTTTCCCTGCGATTCCATTTTTACTGCTGCTGTAGTTCCTACAGGAAAGTCCCTTATCATTCTGGGACTTATTATTACCGTTGTATTTTCCATACTCTTAATGAGTGTTACAAGATGCCTGTTTATTACATTTACATTTGTTTTAGTTCAAGACTCTGATAAAATTCATTGAATGCAAAGACTTCATCATAGCTTCCTATTTGCAAACATCCTCTGACAGCTTTTCTACTCCATATTAATGCAAGTAAACAAAATGAGAAAAGCCTGAAGAAAATATTTTATTGGTTTTCACAATTATTTCTTCATATATTAAACCATTTATATTCCTGTCAACCTTCACTCACAACTGAAAAGTTTTATAATTTTCCCCAGATTTTTAACAATAACAAAAGATTCTTGCCCAGTCATTGGAGTCTCTTGGACTAAACATGCCATGTTGGAGCATAATTAGGGCAACAGTGAAGTCATGACCTTATATTTCATTAAGTGTAATATAATATCACTGTAGTTCACTTGTTTAAGCTTTCTCCTACTGGAACATTGACATTTAAAAAGTACAGAGTGACAATACTTCCAAATTTTGCACAGATTCCTTGAGCACATTGTATTTAATTACACAGTTGATTGAAATATTTTATTATGTCTCTGAATTATACTGTACACGTCTGAGTAAATTTTTCATTATTTTGTCACTGGCCACTACATGGTATACATGAGGATACTGATCTCCATTATATTCTTTCTTAATTTCGTATACTTCATTAATAAGGATACGTGAAACTAAAGTTTCATATTTGGCGAATCGACTAGCACAGATTCACAAACTATGTGTAAAAATATCTTTACAGTCTCTTTAGCTTTATGTATTACAGTTTCTGATGTATATTGCATTTTTGTCATTTACAATTATATTTTGCAAATGATTTCTTTCTAGTAACTTATTTTACAGGAAAATGTTTGAATATAACAAGGTGAGGCTTGAAATCTTTTCAGATTCTTCTCGAGTTTATATATTGGTAAATTTTGTAATTCTAAGAAAAGCTAAATACATTTCACATCTGATAATATCACACACTTTGCCACTCACTGGTTGCAACAGTTTGAGTCCACAGTATACAAAAGTCATTCCTCTGTTATAAACTGTTACTTATATGGCATTTCACTGCACTTTGGGCATTCACTTCCATATTCTGCTTTTTCCTTCAAAAAATTAAATAAGCAGTCTTCCAATGTTTGTTTACAATGAGTCACATAGACTGCTACTACCTTGATGTAGCTGAACAAATAGGTCCAAATCAGTTGCACTGGGTGTCAAATGTTTCAGAGTCTGGGCTGCCATAACCACTAGAGCCATCATCACGACCATGTTGGTTGGTATTGGGGATGGACACTTTATCACTGTACGAGTGTGGCTGTCCTGTTGGTTGTGCATGATGGAGGTGTACAACATGGTTCTCGTAGTTGATGGTTAAATTGTCTCCTGCTGGCTGAAAAAAAGTTATATAGTTAGTTTGTGATCTTTTTTCTTTGTCAAACATAACATACAAGAAAAAAGTAATACATATAAGAATTGCTCACAACTCAACTAAAACATTACCTTGAACAAAAACTTTAAAACTGTCTTTATCTGGTACAAAATGCCTCGATGCTCTTATTAACTGGAGAAATTATGTAGCATAAAATGAAACCCAAATACCAGGATTTTAAAAATGTGGTAGGGACTATTAAATTATGACAAAAAACTGCTGTTTGTTGTATTGCAACTATCTCTACAATAAGTATGCAATTTTTGATGTGACAAGTAAATGGATCAAACAGATTATTTGGTTCCAAAAACCCTATGTGTTCTGCTATCAAAAATCACTTGAATGATGTATTGTGATTAAATGAAACTGAACTTGGAAAACAGCTTTTTTTTTTTAATGCCCATTGCATTTCTTAATACCTATCCTCTTTGAGTATCTAAAATACGACACTAGATCCAATTCTTGTCTTACTTCATTTTATTTAATGCTTAAAGCAATGATCTGCATAGCTGACACATTTCTGAAATTTACTTCTTGTGATAAGGGATCACTGCTTTTCTAAGATTTTTAAATAATGTCATGTTGCCTCTTAGCTGTATCTGTTTTATTGTGCTATTGCACTTTTGTGCCATTTTCAAGCATATTACCATCAGGAGTGGTACAGCCCTGCAAGAACACTATTTTTAATGTATTTCTGTGATATAACATCAAATCATATACTTTAAAAGCCATAAAAGCTGAGTTGCAACAGTGCATTAAAACTGTTACAGCTAAAAAGTAAAATTCATATCATTTAAAAAATTTTGAAATTATTTTATCTTTGACTGATTAGTTCATTCAAGCATTTCTGATACACATTATGTGCTCTCACATGTTTTCTTACTCTGATTGTAGATCATGGAAGACAATTTACTTGACTATTACCCACAAAAAATTTTTTTGAATGAGCTAGCCAACTGATGCACACTACTAAGCCAGTCCTTTGTCTGGTAACTTTCTGTTCAGAAAATCATGTACTGCACATGTGACTTTGAGACAAACTGTTGATTGAGCCAAAAGGATGCACTCTCATATGTGGTATTTAACATAGCACTAGAGATAGTAATAGGTTCAGTTCAAATCAATATATGAGGCACAATATTCAACAGAACATTGCAAGTTCTGACTTATGCAGATGATGTGGATACTACTGCAAAAGCAGAACTAGCTGCAAAAGAAACGTATAAGGCACTGGGGGCAGCAGCAACAGAAATGAGACTAAATAAGGTGCTGGAATTTGACAGGTGTGAACAGAATCCGTTAGTGGAGTTGTCTACTTGGGAACCCTGTTCATATCACAAAATGACATTAATGTGAAAATAAAGTGAAGCATCCACTCAGCTAACAAACGCTATTATGGTCTGGCCAAACAACTTAAGTCCAGAAAAACAAAGTGTCAACTGTCTAAAACTTTAATATGCCCCATATAAACATACAGCTCAGAAACCTAGACATTGACACATTAGTATGTAAATATATTAGGATGTTTTGAATGGAAGCATTGCACAAAATCAATGGGTGACTAGTGAAGGTGGAGTATAGTATAACTGATATAGTTTTGAACTTTACAGATTATATAAAGATCTTGAATTCATAAAGTTCATTAAAATAAACTACCTGAAATGGGTCTGCTATGGTTTCTGTATGAATCATGAGAATACCCCCCAAAAATAGTGATGCAACAATGGAATGAAGAAGCAAGGGAAGACCAAAACATGGATGACATACAAGATGACCTAATAATTATTATTGACAAAGGATTGGCATGCAAGACACTGGAGAGAGACAAATGGAACTATGTCCTAGAGCAGGTCAAGGCCCATCAAGCATTGTAGAGAAGAAGAAGAAAAAGAAGAAGAAGAAGAAGGAAGAGGAGGAGGAGAAGAAGAAGAGAAAAGAGGTTTGCTCATTCAAGCATTTCTGATGTGATGATCTCATACTAATATGCTCTCATTTGTTTCTGCACATTGACTGTAGAGACTGGTGGACAAGTTCCTAGACTATTACCCAAAGAAAAAATATACAGAATGAACCAGCCAAGTGATGCATATTACTCAGCCAATCTATTTGTTTGGGAACTTTCTGTTCAGAACATCGCATGCTGTAAATGCAGATCATGAGGGACAATCATCATGTTTTTAGCACATCCTATGTGCTTTGTACAATGAAGAATGTTTTCTAGCAATTCTGGTAATGTATAACTGACAAAGCTGGCATACTTGGGACCATTCAACTTTCTATCGAGAATATTAACTTTTCCAAAGAACCAGCCAAAGAGTTGCATCATAAGACGTGTATGTGAGCAAGCTGTCACAATCATTTTATATTTTCTTCTTCCCTGTAATGCTAGATGTGTATGTTAGTTTATTCACAATTTGTGATAGTTGATTCATAACTGAACAGGGCATTGTCAAATAAATTTTTATTAGCTCATACCCATCACTACACCGCCCCCCCCCCCCCCATGAACATGGACCTTGCCGTTGGTGGTGAGGCTTGCGTGCCTCAGCGAAAGATAGCCGTACCGTAGGTACAACCACAACGGAGGGGTATCTGTTGAGAGGCCAGACAAATATGTGGTTCCTGATGAGGGGCAGTAGGTTTTTCAATAGTTGCAAGGGCAACAGTCTGGATGATTGACTGATCTGGCCTTGTAACAATAACCAAAACGGCCTTGCTGAGTTGGTACTGCGAATGGCTGAAAGCAAGGGGAAACTACGGCCGTAATTTTTCCCGAGGGCATGCAGCTTTACTGTATGGTTATATGATGATGGCGTCCTCTTGGGTAAAATATTCCGGAGGTAAAATAGTCCCCCATTTGGATCTCCAGGCGGGGACTACTCAAGAGGATGTCGTTATCAGGAGAAAGAAAACTGGCGTTCTACGGATCAGAGCGTGGAATGTCAGATCCCTTAATCGGGCAGGTAGGTTAGAAAATTTAAAAACGGAAATGGATAGGTTAAAGTTAGATATAGTGGGAATTAGTGAAGTTCGGTGGCAGGAGGAACAACACTTCTGGTCAGGTGACTACAGGGTTATAAACACAAAATCAAATAGGGGTAATGCAGGAGTAGGTTTAATAATGAATAGGAAAATAGGAATGCGGGTAAGCTACTATAAACAGCATAGTGAACGCATTATTGTGGCCAAGATAGATACGAAGCTCACACCTACTACAGTAGAACAAGTTTATATGCCAACTAGCTCTGCAGATGACGAAGAAATAGAAGAAATGTATCATGAAATAAAAGAATTATTCAGATAGTGAAGGGAGACAAAAATTTAATAGTCATGGGTGACTGGAATTCGAGTGTAGGAAAAGGGAGAGAAGGAAACGTAGTCGGTGAATATGGATTGGGGCTAAGAAATGAAAGAGGAAGCCGCCTGGTAGAATTTTGCACAGAGCACAACTTAATCATAGCTAACACTTGGTTTAAGAATCATGAAAGAAGGTTGTATACATGGAAGAACCCTGGAGACATTAAAAGGTATCAGATAGATTATATAATGGTAAGACAGAGATTTAGGAACCAGGTTTTAAATTGTAAGACATTTCCAGGGGCAGATGTGGACTCTGACCATAATCTATTGGTTATGACCTGTAGATTAAAACTGAAGAAACTGCAAAAAGGTGGGAATTTAAGGAGATGGGACCTGGATAAACTGACTAAACCAGAGGTTGTACAGAGTTTCAAGGAGAGCATAAGGAAACAATTGACAGGAATGGGGGAAAGCAATACAGTAGAAGAAGAATGGGTAGCTTTGAGAGATGAAGTAGTGAAGGCAGCAGAGGATCAAGTAGGTAAAAAGATGAGGGCTAGTAGAAATCCTTGGGTAACAGAAGAAATACTGAATTTAATTGATGAGAGGAGAAAATATAAAAATGCAGTAAATGAAGCAGGCAAAAAGGAATACAAACGTCTCAAAAATGAGATCGACAGGAAGTGCAAAATGGCTAAGCAGGGATGGCCAGAGGACAAATGTAAGGATGTAGAGGCTTATCTCACTAGGGGTAAGATAGATACTGCCTACAGGAAAATTAAAGAGACCTTTGGAGATAAGAGAACGACTTGTATGAATATCAAGAGCTCAGATGGAAACCCAGTTCTAAGCAAAGAAGGGAAAGCAGAAAGGTGGAAGGAGTATATAGAGCGTCTATACAAGGGCGATGTAGTTGAGGACAATATTATGGCAATGGAAGAGGATGTAGAGGAAGATGAAATTGGAGATATGATACTGTGTGAAGAGTTTGACAGAGCACTGAAAGACCTGAGTCGAAACAAGGCCGCCGGAGTAGACAACATTCCATTGGAACTACTGACGGCCATGGGAGAGCCAGTCCTGACAAAACTCTACCATCTGGTGAGCAAGATGTATGAAACAGGTGAAATACCCTTAGACTTCAAGAAGAATATAATAATTCCAATCCCAAAGAAAGCAGGTGTTGACAGATGTGAAAATTACTGAACAATCAGTTTAATGAGCCACAGCTGCAAAATATTAACACGAATTCTTTACAGGCGAATGGAAAAACTAGTAGAAGCCGACCTCGGGGATGATCAGTTTGGATTCCGTAGAAATACTGTAACACGTGAGGCAATACTGATCTTATGACTTATCTTAGAAGAAAGATTAAGGAAAGGCAAACCTACGTTTCTAGCATTTGTAGACTTAGAGAAAGCTTTTGAAAATGTTAACTGGAATACTCTCTTTCAAATTCTAAAGGTGGCAGGGGTAAAATACAGGGAGCAATAGGCTATTTACAATTTGTACAGAAACCAGATGGCAGTTATAAGAGTCGAGGGGCATGAAAGGGAAGCAGTGGTTGGGAAGGGAGTAAGACAGGGTTGTAGCCTCTCCCTGATGTTATTCAATCTGTATTTTGAGTAAGCAGTAAAGGAACCAAAAGAAAAATTCAGAGTAGGTATTAAAACCATGGAGAAGAAATAAAAACTTTGAGGTTCACCGATGACATTGTAATTCTGTCAGAGACAGCAAAGGACTTGGAAGAGCAGTTGAATGGAATGGACAGTGTCTTGAAAGGAGGATATAAGATGAACATCAACAAAAGCAAAAGGAGGATAATGGAATGTAGTCGAATTTAGTCGGGTGATGCTGAGGGAATTAGATTAGGAAATGAGACACTTAAAGTAGAGGATATAAAATGTAGACTGGCAATGGCAAGGAAAGCATTTATGAAGAAGAGAAATTTGTTAACATTGAGTATAGATTTAAGCGTCAGGAAGTCATTTCTGAAAGTATTTGTATGGAGTGTAGCCATGTATGGAAGTGAAACATGGACGATAAATAGTTTGGACAAGAAGAGAATAGAAGCTTTCGAAATGTGGTGCTACAGAAGAATGCTGAAGATTAGATGGGTAGATCACATAACTAATGAGGAAGTATTGAATAGGATTGGGGAGAAGAGAAGTTTGTGGCACAACTTGACCTGAAGAAGGGGTCGGTCGGTAGGACATGTTCTGAGGCATCAAGGGATCACCAATTTAGTATTGGAGGGTAGCGTGGAGGGTAAAAATCATAGAGGGAGACCAAGAGATCAATACACTAAGCAGATTCAGAAGGATGTAGGTTGCAGTAGGTACTGGGAGATGAAGAAGCTTGCACAGGATAGAGTAGCATAGAGAGCTGCATCAAACCAGTCTCGGGACTGAAGACCACAACAACAACAACAACAATCCATCATTGTGCCCACCCACAACAAAAATTATATGATTTTGTAATTCATGGGCTTCACGAACCTATTGCAAAGGCATATTCTTAGGATGAAAATGATATTGTATGGGAATTTATTTCTATATGTTCATCGCATTTTACAATTTAGATATGAGGTTTATCTGTGTAGTTATAAGTTCTGTTCAAAAACTTCTGGAACTTTGTCCACAAAATTTTTCTATGCTCACCTTTTACTTATTGTGCTTGATCTCCTTTGAAATACATTCCTCCACAATTGATACACCACACCCAGTGCCATTTTTACTTCCAGAAGCAGTCTTGGTATGCTTCTTGCTGGATCATACAAAGTGCTATCTGCGAATTTTCTTTTTCCTTGTTTATTGTTGCAACTTTTCCTCCTTTCAATAGTGTTTCAAACTTTGGAAATACGAAAAAGTCCGCTAGAGCCAGGTCTGGAGAGTACAGAGTATGAACCAGCAAAGTGATTTCATTCTTTGTGCAATAATCATGCACCAGCAGTGATGAATGTGCAGGTGTCTTATCGCGATGCTAGAGCCATGACTTGTCTTTCCCTCTCACATTTTTTTGCACACATCACAACATGTCCTGATTGTATGATTGATTAACAGTTTGTCCCTGTGGCACAAATTCCTGGTGAACTAACCCTTCAAAGTCAAAGAAAACTATCAATACATCTTTGACATTTGACCTGACTTGGTGAGCTTTCTTTGCTCTTGAAGAAACTTTCCTGATCCATTGTGAAGATTGAATCTTGGACCCAAAATCGTAACTATAGACCTACATCTCATCACCACTTATGATTCTCTTAAGGTACATCTTGTTCTCAGTTCTGCAATCTAAAAGCTCTTCATAGATTTCTGCTTTGGACTCACGAGTCGTGGGACCAACTTGGTGGCAACACAATGCATTTCAATATGCTGTGCCAGGATTTCATGACATGATCCAACTGAAATGTTGGATTCTCCTGCAATCTCTTGGTCAGTCAGTCTTTGATTGGCATGCACAATTTTGTTGATGTTCCTGGCATGAGGGTCATTGGTAGATGTAAAAGGCATCCTGAATCAGGATCATCTTTAACTTCCATCTGACCATCTTTAAACCATGTGAACCATTAATAGCACTGGGTGCAGCTTAAATACTCATCACTGTAGGCTTCCTTCATTATTTGGTGTGCCTCTGTAAAGGCTTTATTGAGTTTCACACAAAAGTTAATGCAGATATGTTGCTCCTCTAATTCTGCCATCTCAAAAACCACAAACTGTGTGACACACCATTCAACTGAATACAGCACCAAACAGTAACTAATAGATATACAACAATAAAACTTCTGGCAGTTACACATTAAACACAGGCATGTGCAGGGAGCCAACCACATTTTGCTCCAGCACATCATTTGTGCGAAATTATGAATGTTCCAGAATTTTTCCGACAGACCTCATATAATGGACTTTATGGATACCACTGAAGAACACTGTTACAATAAATAATGAAATCATATAAGTACACTTTATGTGAAAATTGTATCAAATCAAAAATACATTTTCTTATTATCACTTTTATTCTAAGAGGGTTTTGTATAACTGACACAATTTTTTTAAATGTAGTGAACAAATACTGAACAAGGCAGTGTGTAACACTAGCTTCACATTAAGATAGACAGTGCCTCAAATCCCTACATAGATAACCAGATTTAGGCTTTTCTATGGTTTTCTATGGAAACGCCAAAAGAAGTATGAAATTTAGCAGAGTGGTATAGAACCGCGTGTTATAATAGAACTCCTCACATAAATATTACTTGTTTTTTATTTTCACTTATTTTTCTGTACTTTATGCATTCATCATGTTTTGATAATGTGGCTTGGGATAAGGTTACACCTATAAGTAAAAAGTGAGTGGACTGGAAAAGCAGGAGTCTTATAAATTTGGAGAGAGAAGGATATGGTCAGTGATGTTTGTATATGACGTGATTCTTTCTGGCAGTGAATAAAAAAAGGCATCATTGGAGTTGAAGGAAATAGCTGTGGAATCAAAACAATACAAAAATATAAGAGCACTAACAGGAGATAGAAATGTAAAGATAATTTTAAGTGGAAAAAACTAGAACATGTGCAAAGCTTTAAATGACTAGGAAGCAGAACAGTTAGTGACAATGTGCAGCACAGGATTTAAAACCAGGATAGTAATGGCATAAGAGACATTCTGCAGGAAGAGTTTTCTTCTGCAATGGTGCTGAAATGTGAACAATGAGGAAGGAGGATACAGCAAGACTAGAGGTTTTTGCAATGCATATGTGGCAGAGGATGAAAAAAGAAACTTGGATAGATACGATGAAAAAAGATCAGTGAGAAGTGGAGGAGTAGACACCATTACTTAATTTAATAATAATATAAAAGGAAAAGGAACTGGATGGAACATATATGAAGAAAGGAGTAGTTTATAAAAATATATTCAAAAGGACATGTGTAAGAGAAGTGGAGGTAAGAAAGAAAGAAAAAAAAAAAGAAAAAGAAACTGGATAGGCCATATATGAAAAGGACAGGCTTGTAAAAAGCCTCTCAGAATGGTATGTGGAACAGAAGGAAAGATGAGGGAGGAAGAAATAGCAAGTCATGAATGATGTATTCGATGGCAGCATATACAAAAGCTTTAACAAGGAAGTCATGGACTGACAGAAATGCAGATGCAAGCAAACACTGGACAGGCTGTTTACAAAGAATGGCCAAACTTCCTTCCCCCAGTGGAACTTGCGCTCCATCTGTAATGACCTATCCGTTGTAGGAATTTTAAATCCTAATCTTCCTTCCTTCCTTCCTTCCTTTCTTCCTTCTTTCCGTTTTCTAACAAACAAAATATCTGTATCACAGATTGCAAATTAGAGTTGTAAAGACATGTAGAAAGTTAATTTTAGGTATTTCATTTTTACATTGATTTACCTTCATCATTATCCATTAGTCCAATTATAGATGAGCTCCTTCAGTGTTGTTGAATTAAAACATATTATCAAAGTGAAACAGCTGTTAGAAACTGCATTAATATTTAATTACAATTGAACTTCAATAAATTATTTTTGTTTATCAGGCTAAATTTAAAATAGAAAAATTGGGGGGGTGGGCGCTAATTTGGAGGAAAAAGCTACTGATTCTAAAATATATTAAATGTCTCTTGTTTTTCTCATATTTAAAGCAAAATATTTACAGGACCACATTGGTATGTATCACATAAAATAATTATCTATCTTCCTTAGGAGCAGAAGCCTGTTTACAAAGAGCACTGCTACTTATCATGCAACTATGAGACATCTTCAGTCCTTGAATCTAGATGAATTGGTGTATGGATAATACAAAATCTACATCTACAGTCAGCAAACTACTCTGAAGTGCATGACAGAGAATATATACCACTGTACCCATTATTAGGGCTTTTTCCATTCCATTCATGTATGGAACGCAGGAAAAATGATTTTTTAAATGCCTCAGTGGGAGCTGTAATTTAATCTTGTCATCATGATCCCTATAGGATCAATACGTAGGGGGGTTGTAGTATATTCCTAGAGTAATCATTTACAGCTGGTTCTTGAAACTCTGTAAGTAGGTTTTCTCAGGAAAGTTATCATTTATCTTCAACAGCCTGCTAGTTTAGTTTCTTCATAATATCTGTGACACTCTCCCGTGGACTGAACAAACCTGTGAACATTCACACAGCCCTTCTCTGTATACATTCAATTACCCCTGTTAGTCCTATCTGATATAGGTCCCACATGCTTGAGCTATATTCTAGGATGGGTCACAGGAGTATTTTGCACACAGTCTCCTTCAGAGATGGATTGCATTTTTCAGGTTTTCTACCAAAGAAACATAAACTTTATTTACAATTGACACTATGTGGTTGTTCCGTTTCGTATCCCTACAAACTGTCACACCTAAGAATTTGTATGAGTCAACACATTCCATCTGTGACTCATTGATAATATAATCACAGACTGTCATGTTTTTTTCTTTTTGTGAAGTGCACTATTTTACATTTATAAACATTGAAAGTGAGTTGCCTGACTGAATATTTGTGCAGCTTTTCTCAGACAGTACTTTGTTATAGATGACTGCATCATCTACAAAAAGCCTTACTTTATTATTAATATCATCTGCATGGTCATTAATATACAATATGAACAGAAAAGGGCCACAACATACTTCTCTGGGTCACACCTGTCACTACTTCAACATCTATTGATTACTCTTCATCCAAGATACCTTGCTGTGTTGTCCCTAACAAGAAACCCTCAATCCAGTCACGGATTTTCCTTGATTTCAATAATAAGTGTAGATGTGGTACTGAATCAAATGATTTTTCAGAAATCAAGAAATATTGCATCTACCTTTCTGCCTTGATCCAAAGCTTGCAATATATCTTTTAAGAAAAGTGTGAGTTAGGTTTCACAAGATTGACATTTTTGAAATCCTTGTTGGTTGGCACTGAGGAGATCATGCTCTTGGAGATATCTCATTATGTTTGAGCTCCAAATATATTCTAAGACTCTACAACAAATTGATGTCAAGGATATTGGACAGTAGTTTTGTGGATCACTTCCACCACCAAATGGGTGTGGCCTCCACTTTCTTTGTACTACTAGATATGGTTTTTTGTTTGACGGGTCAATGATAAACCATTGTTAAAAGAAAGCCTAACTTGACCACAAATTCAGTATAGACTCTGATAGGGATCCCATCGAACCCTGTAGCTTTGTTCAGTTTTAACAATTTCAGCTGTTTCTCAATGCCACTGACACTAATACCTATTTCAGTCATCTTTTCAGAGGTACAAAAATTAAATTGGGGCAGTTCTCCAGAGTTTTCCTCTGTAATGGAACATTTGAAAACAAAGATAAGGATTTCTGCTTTGCTACCCCAATTTCAGTTCCTGTCTTGTCCATGAATCATTGTCATCAAGATTGTGTCCAATATTGAACTGTTTATAAATAATTCAGAGAAACCTAATGTCTTGGACTCTGTAGAGTGTTTATTATGTCTCAAAATTGTTCATAAAGGAATCTGAATTTGTTCTACATTACGAAAATGGTACCATACAGAGTGTTTTGGTGATATTAACTTACTCAAATTATGAGTGTAGCATGTTTATGTGTGAAGGTTGTTAGTCTGCAACTGAAATTTTTGCCAGTGGACAAATGGAAAATGGACTGACTTCTCTACAGTGTGATGTGGAAATGTGTGAAGAGTATTCTGAAATGCTTAAAAAATTACACAAAGCATTCATAACAATTTAGATGGTAACAGCTGTGAACATGTTAGGTCAATGAAGTTAGTGCATTGGAAACAATGTGAAAAAATGTCATTCAGCATTAAACAGTCATGCAATTGAGGCAGAAATGAGTGCAGGGAAATCTGAAATACTTAGTAAACGCAGTAGGCCTACCTACAGTCATACTCTTAAAAATGCTTCAATACACAGACTGTACGGAAGACATAACTACATTCAGGCACAGCAAACTTTACAAACAAACATCTGCAAATTTCCAGAGCTGATGTAATGATGTACTCTGATAACCATGACATGGCCTTGGGGCACCTTTGGTAGAAATCACAAGAAACATTAACATTGAAAATCTTTCCAGTTTCTTACAATATGCAGTAATTATTGGGGGCACTAATGATGAGTACAGAAATGAATTATTCAAAGCCACAGAGAATTTGAAAGAAATTCTTAACTCTACTAGTAGAACACCAGTAATTATCATTGGGATTCCTCACAGAGGTGACCTTGTAAACACTTCAGTTGTGAATGAGGGAATCATTAAGACCAAGAGGCAGTTTGAAAAGATTTGCAAAGTATTCTGGAACCCACATTTCTTATCTGTGGATTCCTCTGAGAGGGAACACTTTACACAACATGGTCCACATCCAAATATTAAGGGAAAGACACCACTATGCCATGAAATTCGAGACACGATAAACTTAGTAGGCATTCTCCTACATACTACTTCCCAGTCAACAGCATGCTTTACTGCACAGTAGTCATCATCATTTTAAGAAGCAACAGGATAGCTTACACCACTGCTACCAACAACAACAGTATCAACTAAACCACCCAAAGCAGTAAAAACCACCTGCCCATCAAGTGAAAGAAGTGTGTCACCACCAGACTATGAGGATTTTTTATTGATTAGATTAGATTAGATTAGATTAATACTAGTTCCATGGATCATGAATACGATATTTCGTAATGATGTGGAATGAGTCAAATTTTCCAATACATGACATAATTAGGTTAATTTAACAACATACTTAAGTTAATATAACAACTTTATTTTTTTTTAATTTTTTTATTTTTTTAAATATTTTTTTCTTTTTTTCCCTTAATTTATATCTAAAAATTCCTCTATGGAGTAGAAGGAGTTGTCATTCAGAAATTCTTTTAATTTCTTCTTAAATACTTGTTGGTTATCTGTCAGACTTTTGATACTATTTGGTAAGTGACCAAAGACTTTAGTGCCAGTATAATTCACCCCTTTCTGTGCCAAAGTTAGATTTAATCTTGAATAGTGAAGATCATCCTTTCTTCTAGTATTGTAGTTATGCACACTGCTATTACTTTTGAATTGGGTTTGGTTGTTAATAACAAATTTCATAAGAGAATATATATACTGAGAAGCTACTGTGAATATCCCTAGATCCTTAAATAAATGTCTGCAGGATGATCTTGGGTGGACTCCAGCTATTATTCTGATTACACGCTTTTGTGCAATAAATACTTTATTCCTCAGTGATGAATTACCCCAAAATATGATGCCATATGAAAGCAATGAGTGAAAATAGGCATAGTAAGCTAATTTACTAAGATGTTTATCACCAAAATTTGCAATGACCCTTATTGCATAAGTAGCTGAACTCAAACATTTCAGCAGATCATCAATGTGTTTCTTCCAATTTAATCTCTCATCAATGGACACACCTAAAAATTTGGAATATTCTACCTTAGCTATATGCTTCTGATTAAGGTCTATATTTATTAATGGCATCATACCATTCACTGTACGGAACTGTATCTACTGTGTCTTATCAAAATTCAGTGAGAGTCCGTTTACAAGGAACCACTTAGTAATTTTCTGAAAGACAGTATTGACAATTTCATCAGTTAATTCTTGTTTGTCAGGCGTGATTACTATACTTGTATCATCAGCAAAGAGAACTAACTTTGCCTCTTCATGAATATAGAATGGCAAGTCATTAATATATAATAAGAACAACAAAGGACCCACGACTGACCCTTGTGGAACCCCATTCTTGATAGTTCCCCAGTTTGAGGAATGTGCTGATCTTTGCATGTTACGAGAACTACTTATTTCAACTTTCTGCACTCTTCCAGTTAGGTACGAATTAAACCATTTGTGCACTGTCCCACTCATGCCACAATACTTGAGCTTGTCTAGCAGAATTTCATGATTTACACAATCAAAAGCCTTTGAGAGATCACAAAAAATCCCAATGGGTGGTGTTTGGTTATTCAGATCATTCAAAATTTGACTGGTGAAAGCATATATGGCATTTTCTGTTGAAAAACCTTTCTGGAAACCAAACTGACATTTTGTTAGTACTTCATTTTTACAGATATGTGAAGCTACTCTTGAATACATTACTTTCTCAAAAATTTTGGATAAAGCTGTTAGAAGGGAGATTGGACGGTAATTGTTGACATCAGATCTATCCCCCTTTTTATGCAAAGGTATAACAATAGCATATTTCAGTCTATCAGGGAAAATGCCCTGTTCCAGAGAGCTATTACACAGGTGGCTGAGAATCTTACTTATCTGTTGAGAACTAGCTTTTAGTATTTTGCTGGAAATGCCATCAATTCCATGTGAGTTTTTGCTTTTAAGCAAGTTTATTATTTTCCTAATTTCAGAGGGAGAAGTGGGTGAGATATTGAAGACAAGTAGCAACCAAATAGCGGGGTGAGCATTGTGACAGTTCTCAAGGGTAAAAAATCAATAGTATTTTTTATAAGAATATCCAGCATATAACTAGTAAGATTGCTGAATTACAAGTACTTTTATTTGATCAGCTAAAGGATACTTCAGTTTTGTGTGGGAGTGAACATTGGTTAAAGGAAAACCAAGCCTTTACTGCTAGAATGAAAGGATTTAAAATTGTTAGTAGCTTCTGTAGAGACTTTTATAGATGGAGAAATATGCTTATATGTTAAGCAAGGAATTGAATGCAAAGAGATTAAGTCCAGTATCATAAATAACATTGAAAAACAGTTGGAATATTATGCTTGCAAATTTAAAGAGCCCAAAATAATCACTATGTGCATATACCGTTACCCATCAGGCAACTTTATGTCATTTTTGGGCAGTGTAGAAAGACTCTTTAGTGAATTAAATAATTTGAAATAAAAAATTATTGTAGCTGGAGATTTCAATGTAAACTTTAAAATAACCGGTTAAAATGCTTCTAAACTGAATAACTTGTTATATTCACAACTGTCTGTAGATACACTAGAGTTGGAAAGACTTCTAAAACTACAATTGACTTGGAAATACTTGGCCATAATCTAAAAGTGATTGACACTGGATTGTCAGACCATGGGGGCAATAAAATTTAGTGTAAATGTACTCAGCACACATCCTAGGAAAAGTGAGAAATATTTGTACAGAAAATGTATAAATAAGGACAACATTAGGATTTTTAAGTCTTTGTTAAAAAAATTCAAACTGGCATTTGGAAAAATATGACAATGTAGATATGAAGTTTGAGTCATTTTTAGCTTGTTACAAATATAACTAAGAAATTGCATTGCCTCTTAAGCAAAGTAAAGTAAAAACCAGAACCAACACTTGGATAACACAGGGCATAAGAAAATCTTTAGAGCAACTCAGAAAGCTAATTAAATCAGCTAGGCAAAATACATCTCTGAAACATATGTAAACTGTTACAGAAAAGCGTACAAGAAAGTCATTACAGCAGAAAAAAAATTAAGCAATGAGTCCTATATCAACAGAAACAAAACAAGTAAAATCAGTTGGAATGTGATAAATACAAGCTTAGGTGAAGCAAAAACATCAACATTGTTATCAAAAGTGGGGTAAAAATATAAATGATCCTTTACATATTGGCACTATATTCATTAGTCACTGTACAATTATGGTACAAAATCTTATAAAAAAAACCAAGGTCACATAAAGGCTAATCATAACATCTCTGTAAACCCCAAAACTATGTTTTTTTATCCTGTAACAGTGCAAGAGGCAGAGAATAAAATCAGTGAACTAAAAAATAAATTGTCCTGTGTTACAGATGGCATTTTAGATAAAGTCATTAAACACAGCAAATATATTGTTCCTCTGCTTGTTGATATAATTAATGATTCTTTCAGCGCTATTACTTTCCCTAGAGAACTTAAGCTATCACTAAGAAAACCATTATATAAAAACAGTGATCCTTATGATGTAAAAAAATACAGACCTTTATCAAAGTTGTCTCTCAAAACTTTTTGAAAGAATAGTGTACAAAACACTCTCTGTTGTTTTGAACAAAAGTGGAATATTTGCCAGTGAACAAATTGGTTTAAAAAAAAATAGATTGACAAACTGCTATACAGGGTGAGTCACTAGCTATTGCCACCTAGAATAACTCCGAATGTATGACAGTAGCGGAAACGTTTGTGGATCAAATGTTGCTTGTGACAATGGAGGCCGTAATATGACATTGATTTTTTGTTACTAGGCGGGGTCTTTTTTTTTTTTATGAGATGCTATAGTTTGGTACTTATTTTCTGATAGCGACTATCAAGATGAATCCAATGATGTGTAACAGTAAGGTCTCTGAAGGTCAATAAAGGTCACAAAGGTGGCATGAGTGTCCATTTATAGAAGGTGTTTGAAGTGATGACCATTGGTATCAATGCCGTGATGCAATCTTCTCCTTATGGATTGAGTGGTATTCCTTATCACTTTGGTACTTATCAAAGCACATGCCTGACAGTTCATACATCGTGCAAATAGTACATATTAGTCGAGTATCATGTGTCCCTCTAATGTGCCATTGACATGTAAACACCATTCGATGGTTTCGCAATACAACACTAATGGGAATGGTAAGACTAGTATCGTTGAATCAAGCAAATGCGAATGATGTATTCCTTCAATGAAGTTGATATACCTCTCATTTATGGAGAATGCCAACGAAGTTCAGTGAGAGAGAGACTTATATGTACATGTTGTGCATTTAAATATGTGTATGTTAAATTTAGAACAACTGGATCTTTAATGCATCGGAAACATATCCGGCCAAAGAAAGTTACTAATGAGGAAATGGAAATTAGTACTCTTGCCACTGTGGTTCGAGATCCTTGTGTTAGTTAGTGTCAAATCGCAAGGGGATCTGGCATGAGCCAGAGTAATGTTGTTGGTGTTCTACATTGCCATAAATATTATCCTTACCACATCTGTCTCCACCAAGAATTACCTGGTAAGGATTTTATGCATCACATTTAATTCTGCCGATGGGCTCAACTTCTTACTCAGAATGATGACTAATTTATTAATTTGATTTTATTTACTGATGAGACTGGAATGGATGAACCATGGAAATGTTAATTTTCATGACACGAATTATTAAGCAACTGAAAATCCATGTTGGTTGAGGAAAGTTGCACACAAAAAACTGTGGTCTGTGAATGTATGGTGTGGGATTATGGAGGACAGAATTATAGGCTCCTATTTCATCAAAGGAAATCTTAATGGTAGGAAGTACACCACATTCCTGCAAGAAACATTAGGTCTGTTATTGGAAGAAATACCTTTAGGAACAAACAACAGAATGTGGTATCAACATGATGGGTGTCTGGCACATTTTTCGCTGATGCCTAGAAATGAGTTGCAGAGAAAATTCCCAAATCGTTAGACTGGACGGGAAGGAAATGTGTCATGGACAGCTCATTTGCCAGACTTGACACCTGTGGATTTTTTCTTGTGGGGATTTGTAAAAGACATTGTTTATAAAGAAGTTCCAACTACACCTGAAGATATGCGAGAGAGAATTGTCAGAGTATGTGCTTTGATAAGTGCCAAAGTGGTAAAGAATACCACTCAATCCATGATAAGAAGACTGCACCACTGCATTGATACCAATGGTCAACACTTCAAATACCTTCTGTAAATGGACAGTCATGCCACCTTTGTGACCTTCGTTGATCTTCAAGGACCTTACTGTTACATAACACTGGATTTGTCTTGATAGCCGCTATCAGAAAATAAGTACCAAACTATAGCATCACATTAAAAAAAAAAAAAACAAAGTTGACCATATCTCTGAAGTGACCCCACCTAGCAACAAAAAACCAATGTCACATTATGGCCCCCATTGCCCCTTGCAACTTTTGTCCCACAAACTTTTCTGCTCCTATCATACTTTCGGAGTTATTCTTGGTGGCAATAGTTAGTGACTCACCCTTTATATTATTTTCTAAGACTTGTTCTAAATTCCACTGATCGTAATGAAGTAAACTGTGGATTCATTAGTTAAAACTTCTGGGCTGAGAGGCCAGAGTCATTGAATGACCTCGAATGATGTTTCCCCCAGTTGGCAACAAAACATCAGGAAGAGAAGTTTTACATATCGACCACGGCTTCCCAGCCCAGAAGTTTTAACTGACGAAGATGCTGGTCATGAAAGCCTACACACTATGAATAAACTGTGGCTATTTTTAGATTATCTAAGGCATTTGAAGTAATTTCTATACATAAAAGGCAATGTCCTGGCTGACTGATTGGCCCATCATTGCCCAACCGAAACCATTAAGGATAGAAACATGAAATTTGGAGAAGATGTGGATCTTATACTGTAGGTGTCATTTAAGAATGGATTTTGTGAAATTCCAACCCTAAGGTGGTGAAATATGGGAGGAATGTGTTTTTTGAAAAATGTCGCTACCAAGTTAGACCTACGAAAATTGGTATTTGGTTTCTCGGTCAGAAATAAAGATATACTTGTTCCATAATTTTTTGGAAATTTAACTCTATGGGAATGAAACAGTGGGTGAAAGTTTTTTTCGAAAAATATCATTATTAAAGAACTACTAAAGTATTTTTAAGGTATATCTATGAACACTGGTATTTGACTTCTCTTGTACAATTAAAAAAATATTTCTGACAGTGTTTTTGGAAACTGAATCTCTAAGGTGGTGAAATAGGGGTTGAGATTTTTAATGAAAATATTTTGTTAAGAAAGCATTTTTAAAGCTAAATCCATGAAAATTTAAATTTGTCTTCTCAGTTAGAAATAAGAAAAGATGTGTTTCACTGTTTTTGGAAATTCAACCCTTATGGTGGTGAAATGGGGGATCAAAGTATTTATGGAAATGTTTCATTGCACAAGCATTTCTGAAGCTAAATATGAAAATTTGTATTTGGCTTCTCTGTTAGAAATAAAACATACACATGCCACTGTTTTTGGAAATTCAACCCATAAGGGGGATGAAATAGGCTCAGAGTGACTCATAATTATCCAGCCCAAACTGCTAAGTATATAAACTTGAAGTATGGAGAGGGTATGGATCTTATACTGTAGGCATCATTTAAGAAAGGATTGTCCGAAACTACATTCTTAAGGGGGTGAAAAGGCAATGAAAGGCTTTTTGAAAGTATGTAACTATTAAGGAGATTTTGAAGACAGAACTATGACAACTGGTATATGATACTTGTTTCAAAATTTTTGAAAATTCAACCACTAAGGGGGCAAAATAATGGGTAAAAATTTTTTGAAAATAAATAATTAACAAAGAAGTACTAAAGGATTTGCAAGGCTACATCTGTGCCAATTGGTATTTAACTTCTTATTAGAAATAAAAAAGATATGAGTTTCAGTGTTTATGGAAATTCAGCTCCCTAAGGATGTGTAATAGAGGATGCAAATTTCTAAGGAAATATTTCACTGCATTATAAAAATTTTAAAGCTAAATTTGTGAAAACTGGTATTTTGCATCTTGGTTAGATATAAAGAAATATTTGTTAGGGTATGATAGTTATTATGGAAATATCTCCACAAGAATGCAAAAGACATGATTAACAAAAACTTTGGACTCCAGCTACCAGAATAACTGTTTGGTCAGAAGTTCATCTGGAAAAGACCATGCTTATTTGGCCTTCATAAGAGTGAAAAGCTTAGAAAGCGTTGCAATTTGTGTACAACATAAAAATTTGATTGAGTAAAAACAGAAACAAAAGAAAAAAATCTCTGCAGGCCATACAGTCTATGTGAGCAAAGCAGCCGGTGCTAAGCTAGTTGATCATAAAGTATTGCTTGACAAACTATACTGCTGTGGAGTCCGTGGTTTAAATAGTACCAGAAAGCAGCAATAGTTCTAAATCCTAATTTCCTGGATATGTGAAAGTTACTCACGATGTATTCCACAGATCAGTGTTGGAACCCCTGTTCTTGATATTCATACCTAAATGACTTACCAAGTTATTTAACACAAGCTGATGCTATGTTTGATGATGATACTAGTTCTTTGTTAAAATTCAGAATGTGACTGACTTAAAAAAAAAAAATAGAGATAATAGCTGAAGAAGCAGTTAAATGGGTTAGAGATAACACTCTATTTGTTATTTTAAACATAGCTGCACAACAGCAACGGTTCCACGTAATAAAATTATAAACAGCCGACCAGTTGCAATGGATAAAGAATTCTTTACCTAGGTTTCAACAAATTTAAATTTGTCTTCTTCAGAAGGTGGCCTAAGGACAATGAACATCATAGCTTACATTAGAAAGGTATGAAACCTAAGTTAAGAATAGACTTTAACACAAATTAAAGAGCTCTTGCATTACAAAAATATGAGAACGACGACTGGTACTTACAATTTTACATTAGTATGGACTTCTGTATCATCACCATTTTTACAAATGTCTGCATAGACCCATTTGTCAAAATTAAAATATAGCCCTAATAATAGGGTTTGTCACATAAATATAAATTAGTACATGGATGTTGCAGAGCTCACAACCGACTGAGTGTAATCGGCCAGCGTAGTTACTCTGCGGCCAGGGCAGGTGGCGCTCATGGTGTGAACCATGTGCCAATTGGCGTACAAGAGCAACATGTAAATTATCAGTATTAATAGCATCCTTAGATAAAGTAACAATAAAAAGAAGGAAAGTGTTTAACACTCCCGTTATAACAGTGTGGGAGCCTTGGTACAATTAATGTAGTTATACATCTAAAAGGCAGGTGGTGCTTACGCCGAGAGAGTTACGTACAGTGGCATATACACCCAGAATATAAAAATTACATTACAATATTAGTGAAGCCCACACACAGTATATATGTCAGAACTTTAAAATTGACATTAATGGCTCTTAAGACAGAATTACGAACCCTGGTCTACAATCCAATTAATACACATTCGCAGGGAACCAATGTTTTAGAGCCAGACAAAATCACATAAGGGCCGATGTAGTGGCAGCCATACATCGTGAGAAAACCACATTACATAAAGGATAGTGAGCTTAAAGATTTGAAAGTGCATCATAGCTTCCTGAGAAAATAGACCACTGACGTTACCAGCATTAATGTTATACCATAAACAGTACAGGTTTAACGCCTTCGAAAAATTGTCTACAAGCAAGGTTCAACTGGTTGTTCAGTATATTACCATCTTTGAGCTCTAGATGTTTAAAAATTTGTAACTCTTCCCACAGATCTAGTCTACGCCCTTTGACTTGTCTGTGTAGGATAACCGTGTCTTCTAACGGTTTAGGCGTATGGCCGGCTATCAAGAGGTGTTCAGCAAAAGTAGAGCTGTGTATATTCACTCCTTTTTTACCTAATAGGTGTTCTTTATATCTTGTTTTCACAGCTCTGCCTGTTTGACCAATATAATATGAAGGGCAGTTATTACAGGTTAGTTTGTAAACACCTGAATTGGAAAACCAATCTCTGGCAATCTCTACTGAATGTACAAGATTTCTTTTTAAACTGTTATCTGTAGAGAAGGAGACGTTGCAGTTATGTTTTTTCTTTAGAACGTTGGTTCCCTGCGAATGTGTATTAATTGGATTGTGGACCAGGGTTCGTAATTCTGTCTTAAGAGCCATTAATGTCAATTTTAAAGTTCTGACATATATACCGTGTGTGGGCTTCACTAATATTGTAATGTAATTTTTATATTCTGACTGTATATGCCACTGTACGTAACTCTCTTGGCGTAAGCGCCACCTGCCTTTTTGATGTATAACTACATTAATTGTACCAAGGGTCCCATACTGTTATAACGGGAGTGTTAAACGCTTTCCTTCTGTTTATTGTTACTTTATCTAAGGACGCTATTAATACTGATAATTTACACGTTGCTCTTGTACGCCAATTGGCACATGGTTCGCGCCATGAGCGCCACCTGCCCTGGCCGCAGAGTAACTACGCTGGCCGATTACACTCAGTCGGTTGTGAGCTCTGCAACATCCATGTACTAATTTATATTTATGTGACAAACCCTATTATTAGGGCTATATTTTAATTTTGACAAATGGGTCTATGCAGACATTTGTAAAAACGGCGATGATACAGCAGTCCATACTAATGTAAAATTGTAAGTACCAGTCGTCGTTCTCATATTTTTGTAGTGCAAGAGCTCTCTAATTTGTGTTAAAATCTATTCTTGACTTAAGTTTCATACCTTTCTAATGTAAGCTATGATGTTCATTGTCCTTATGCCACCTTCCGAAGAAGACAAATTTAAATTTGTTGAAACCTAGGTAAAGAATTCTTTATCCATTGCAACTGGTCGGCTGTTTATAATTTTATTACTCTATTTGTTAATCAGAAGAAAATGTAATGGATGAATAGCAGACATACATCAAATAAAGTAAACCCTAATATAACAGCGAAGTTAGATGAACAGAAAATACTACAAACTTCAGATACTAAATTTTTAGGAATTTGGTTACACGAGCATCATGAATGGAATAAACATACAGAAGGGCTCAATAAAAAATTAAGTACATGCTGTTACATATTTTGAACGCTCAAAAATTCCTACAGTGAAGAAAGAGTATGAGTGCCTTTTATGCATTCATGCACAGTCTACTGCAATATTGTGACTTATTTTGGGGTATTTCAAGTCTAGCAAAACAGTCCCTTACTATTCAAAAATGAGAATTTTGAAATCATATTCCCCCAGTTCTTTTCTTTGATCAGCGATTACCATGACTACGAAACTAGGCACAGAACTGACTTTCATAGAGAAGTACATAAGAAATCCCAATATCATAAAAGTGTAATATATCACCCTAAAATTCTTTTGAATGCCCTTTCCTTATGAATTAAAAGGATATAAAAGCTGCACATTTTTAAAAATGAGCTTAAGAAGATGCTTATAAGTGAAAGAATTTACAGTGTTGATGAGTACATGAATTTTACAAATTCGAATACATGCGTCACTGCATATATTGGGCATAATGTAAACTTAGAATTTGTTTCATTTATGTATTTGGTTGTTTGTGAGCTTTGTATCTATATCTGTATGCTTTGTTTCTGTTTACGTATTTAATTATGAGTATGATTTGTATACAGACACATTTGGTTAAGTTTTCTTTGTATCAATGTGTAACAAGTTCTGTATCATTTTATATGACAAAACAGATGATCAATAAAATGGAAATGGAATGTATGGACATTAACTTTGATGCCACTAACAGCCTTTACATGTGACCAGAATTTCTTTGGGTTTTATGAAAGGTCATTTGATCGAATTCTGCATTGGTAGACATGCATTACTCTCTTGATAGCCAAGTGCACATCATTTACTGTCTCTCTATCTATAGCCATATGCTTTGTTTTATACCTATAATGCAGTAGTCTCTGTGCCTTTAGAAGATTCTTTACCATGATTGTATACCATGGATGGTCCCTCCTGTTATGAACTCTTCTGCTGGGTACATATCTATGCATTGCAGTGTCAACTATTCTTATAAACTTGAGCCATAGCTCCTCTACATGCGTCTGTCCAGAGCTAAAAGTTCAAGTTCCTCATTGAGGTATGACATGACTCCTTTTTTTATGTAGTTTACTGAAAAGATATATATCTTTCTACTTCTTTTAGTTGTCCTTTGCGTTTTTGTAATCGTTGTCACCACAGTTTTGTAACATGGTTTTAATTTTTTTGAACTGATAGGAATTCTTAATGCTTTATGTCAGATAGTAGCATGCCCGAACTATGTGAACAAGACACAGAAACCCATTTTGAAATCCACTGAGAGGCAAAGTCTACATGAGAATTATTTTTCTGTTTTGTGTTGATGTTATGTAACATAATTAAACAGAAAATGATTTTTTTATTATAGAAACAATTATAGAGCAGTGCACTTGAAAGTAAGTTTAATGATTCTACAATCTTTGGATAGCCTTCTCTTAGTTACCTGAATTATTCTTATTGTTTGATTTTGCTGAACAAACACATTTTGTGCTATAGCTACACTGCCTCAGAAGAAAAATCTGTAAGGCAGTAGAGTTTGAATGTATGCAAAATAAGCCTAGTTAATACAATTATTAGAAGCATTTGCAAGTGCAAAATATGCTGAGCTGATGTTCGTGATTAACTTATTTGTCTGTGTTGCCTGTTTTAGATTGTTATCCAGCTAGACCCCATACTGTTTCATTTAGTATATGACCACTAACATCTCTCTGCGTACTAGCATGTTATTTTTGCTTCTTTTTAAATGCATTTTAGTAATTGCAACCCAGACCATGCACCCATCTCCTTATCGACTTCACTGACAAACCTGCTGTATATGCAAAGAACAGACTTGTATGTTTCTATTTAGCACTGGCCACCAGTCATTCACATTTGTGTCATCATCAGAACAGTTTTATTTTAACCCTGCTACAAAACCTGTTGCTTTGTGAATGGGACCTTTACTACATTACCACACTGGTACAGAAAAGGGCAGATTCTAACTGATATGGTAAGAATACTGAGACATATTTTATACCACATAATAGGTTCCTGACAATACAAAAATGATCAAGGTAAACAACTGAAATGTTATCTGGCTTTAGAAGTTAGTATATCTGGGTGGTGGGAATAAGGAGACTGAGGTGTGGATGGGGAGGGATAGCAGGGTAGGGGTGGGGGATGGTACAGTGCTGCTTTTGAAAGCGTGTAGGGGCATGGTGGGGACAGGGTAGGGCAGCTAGACACTGTCAGAAGGTTAAATGAGGGGGAGGGGGAAAGGGAGCAGAAAAAGAGAAAAGTAAGAGGGGAAAAAAGACTGCACATGGTGGAATAGAAGGCTGTTCATTGCTGGATGGCAAAAGGTGGGTGAAGGCATAAACTAATGATGGTTGAGGCCAGGGAGATTATGGGAATGTGGAATATATGCAAGGAGAGTTTCCACCTGTGCAATTCAAAAAATCTGGTGTCTGTAGGAAGGATCCAGATGGTGCATGCTATGAAGCAGTCATTGAAGTGAATAACATTGTGTTGGGCAGCATGCTCAGTAACTTGGTGTTCCAGCTCTATCTTGGCCATAGTTTGTCAGTGGCCTGTCATGCGGAGAGACAGCTTGTTGGTTTTCATGGTTTTCATGTCCACATAGAATCCAACACAATGGTTGCAGCTTAGTTTGTAGATCACATGTCTAGTTTCACATGTAGTCCCACCTTTGATGGGATAGGTAATGCTTGTGATGACTGGAGTGGGCGATGGTGGGAGGATGTATGGGACAGGTTTTGCATCTAGATCTATTACAGTGATATGAGCCATGAAGCAAGATGTTGGGAGTATGGGTGGAGTACAGATGGATGAGGATATTGCATAGATTCAGTGGCCAGCAGAATACCAGTGTTGTGGGGGGCAGAAATGAGAGTGCATTCAATATTCCTCATTTCAGAGCACAACGAGAGTTAGCTAAAACCCTGGCAGAAAATGTGATTCAGTTGCTCAAGTCACAAGGGGAATGCTCCTTTGTGGTCAGATGATAGGACAATGTGAGGGGTGGGCAACTAAAGAGATAAAGCATGGGAGATCTCTTTCAGTAAAAGGGTGGGAGAGTAATTTCAGTCTGTGAAGGCCTCAGTGAGACCCTTGGTATATTTGGAGAGGGACAGCTCATCACTGCAGACGTGATGGCCGTGAGTGGCTAGGCAGTATCAAAGGGACTTCTTGGTTTGGGATGAGTGGCAGCTGCTGAAGTGGAGGTATTGCTGGTCGTTAGTAGGTTTGATATAGACAGAGGCACTTATGCAACCATCTTTGAGGTGGAGGTCAACATCAAGGAAGGTGGCTTGTTGGATTGAGGAGGATCAGATGAAGTGAATGAGGGTGAAAGTGTTGTGGTCCAAGAGGAATGTCAATAGGATGTCCTCGGCCTTGGCCCAGATCACAAATATGTAACCAGTGAATCTGAACCAGGTGAGAGGTTTGTGATACTGGGTTGCTAGGCAGGATTCCTCTAGATGGCCAATGAATAGGCTGCCATGGGATGATGCCTTGTGGGAGCCCACTGCCGTACCATGGTTTTCTTTGTATGTGATGCCTTCAAATGTGAAGTAATTGTGGGTGAATTGATCATGGTGCCCAGGAAGGAGGTTGTAGGTTCTTCCTACCAACACCAACACTAACTTTTCTGAACTGCACAGGTGGGAACTCTCTCTGCAATATATTATATCTTCCTGTAAACTGACTGTCCTCATACTCCCTGTCTTTCACCCACCTACCACATTTTGTAAACCCACTCCAGCACTACACAGCCTTCTATTCTACCATCCACCAATGCACCCACAGTCTTTTCCCCCTCTTACTTCTCTTGTTTTCTACCCCCATTCCCCTTCCTCCCCTCACCTAACCTCTCAAGTGCACCTAGCTGCCCTACCCTACCCTACCCTACCCTACCCTACCCTACCCTACCCTACCCTACCCTACCCTACCCTACCCTACCCTACCCTACCCTACCCTTGCCATGTCCCTGCAACCTCCCACAAGCAGCACTTTACTGTCCCTCACCCCTAATCTGCTATCCCTCTCCCTCCCCACCCCAGCCTCCTCCACTAGCATCTGTGTGATGTCTACTTTGGAAGAAAGCCCTTTGGCCAAAAGCTTAAATGTTTAGCAGTCTTTTTATTGTGCCTGTCTGTGATTTAACATCTCCCCTATATGGTGAGTAGCAGTCTATCCTTTTCATAATATTGTCAGTATTCCATCCAGGAGTTCGCATAGTTTGATTTTTTTTTTTTTTTTGCAGGAGACTAATCATTCTTCACTGTTCAAACTGCGCCACAAATTGATGTTATTCACTTCAAAATCAGTGAGCCACATCAGCGCTTGGTTTCAGATTTCCACTTTAGTTCATAACTCTTCAGTGGCAAGCTTCTTGTAAGGCTGAATTATATGGGTAAACAAGAGAGGCTGCCACTTGGCTTAAGTGTACACCATCTCCATGTGGAGTTAATTATCTATTGCTGGTGTGCCATTACCACATCTTCTGATTCTGGATTCATGTGGGGCATTCTTTCTGTCAGTTGCAGATTACACTAACATTAGTGTATTATCTAAAATGTTGTGTTACCACTGACAAAAATTAATGATCAGTGCATGAATCAGGACGAAAACTCTTGAACCATCATCAAAACAATATACAAATTTCACTGCTGCCACAATGTTCTTACACAGAAATGGTTCACCAGATATTTCACAGTTGTGCTACTGCCACCGATTTCAATAACAAAAGTGCAGTTTCAATAAGTTTCCAAATGGCCACCTGCATGCCACGCCACACTGTGTGACTCACTGTTATATGAAACCATCCACATAGCAACAATGGAGTTGTCTCCACCACCATATTAGACATTGGTCTTCTAGAACAGATTTTTATGCAGGATGTGTCACAATTAGTAGCAGCCACTTGAGGTGCCAAGGAGAGAGGATATCCAAACTGCATGATTTGTACATTTCAAAATTAGTCATGAAAACTGACATGGGTGAAAGTGTACAAGAGAAAAAGGGCTGGGGAAGATAAGTCACTCGTGTGGAAAAATGTTCTCAAAGCAGCCCTGTCTGGGTAGCAGAATAACAGTAACAATCAGGTTCTGTTGCATGTAAATGAATTCTGTCACTGGCCTCTGGGTCAGATCCACAATGGAAGTCTTCTATGATTGTTGACAGAAACAGCTGGAGAAGTAACAAGATGGGCAATCTATTAGTTAATTCTTTAGGTCTAACAAAAAAATGCTTGCTTGAAACTCCATTTTGCCCCTGAAGTGAGAACATACAATCTTTTTGCTTCTTCCACGTCTTGCTTGAACTCATTCATTCTTTCCACTGACTCATTCCGTCAGGAAATATGTCCATAATGTTGTGGGATTGTGACTGGACCTATATCTCTCTCTGTTTGGAACCTGTTGTCACAGAGGCTTAGGATGTCCAGAGAATTTTGGTTTCATGTTGTATTTTTATATAGTTTTCTTTTTCCTGTCAAAGGAACTATTCAAAAGCATTCAAAGAGCTCTCATAAGATTTTAATTTGCCTTTCAGCTCTACCTTAGTTCTTGTTTCAATAACTGATACATAGATGCTTCCCTTCTGTCTCTAATATTGTAAAGAATTAGTGTATCATTTTACTGAAGCATATTATCTCATTACTGGCTGAGTGGCTCATTGACCTGTTTCACTTCTGAAGTACATTTGTGTTCAAATGAAACATTATACATCTGAATGACTAGGTGCATTCACACTTTCAGACTGAGTAATATATTTTCTCTGATTTTAGCTTGTTTCTCTTAATATAATAGATCTGCTTCTTTCTCCGTAAAATTGTGAGACAGAATTTCTGGCCACTACACACCTTCAGGAGAAATGTCAGTACACATAAAAGGACATACACTATCCTAGCTTCCAGAACTGACAGTTCCCTCTTGAGGGAGAAGCAAGGAACTTATTAGGGATGGTTATAAAGATCTTTGCCTCAGAACAACCCCCCTCACCCTGGTGTCTTAGTGACCTGCCCTTCCTTTGGGGCCTATACCCATCTCTCTCTCTCTCTCTCTCTCTCTCTCTCTCTCTCTCTCTCTCTCTCTCTCTCTCTCCCCCCCTCTCTCTGGGGATGGCACTATTTGTCCCTAAAGCTAGGATTTTGGATATAAGTGTACTCCTGATTTTTTTGGGTAATATAGGGGAGAAGATGCACGAATAATAAAAAAAGGGCAAGATATTTTCAAACACGCATTCTTCATTCAAACATTTCTACAAGTTCTGTGCATAGGTACTGTAGGTCTGTTTATTTCTTGAAACAGTCTGTGATTTGATCTGCTTCTGACAGGAACTGCACGGTACTTCAAATTTCATTGTATCAAGACCCTCTTCTGGCCCATATAATCTGGAAGAGTACAACACATTGCAATGTGGCACAATGACTGACAAGGTCACTGTCTTCAGCCCTACTTTCACATTCATTGTCCTCTCATTTGTTTTGTTGTGAAGCAGCGGCCACAGTTTTGGCATCGCTCTGTACCAGAAGTTGGGTTCACATGCATCAATATTTAGCCACTCATTCAAATTTTCTTCAACATCTTCAAAACCATTTAAATCCGTTGCCAGATACATTATTTGTGCAGTTATTATTTCTTCATAACCAAAACCTTGAAAACCACTTTCTTCTATATCTGGAAGAATTTTCCTCCATGATCGAATTAGTGTATGTGGCTTGATTTCCTACTGGGCATAAAAAATCCTGCTTGTGGCATCTAGGACTGTCAACTTCTTCCAGAATTCCACCAAATCATCATCATCAACTTACATTCTCAGTATACCAACCAGTAATGCTGTTTTACAGATGCAACTGGTCCAATGGCAGTCACATTGGGAGGTAAAAACATAATTACAGTGAGACCATCAGTAGATAAGAGAACCCTCTCATCGGGATCGAAGAGGCATTATTAAGCAATAGAACAGCCTTCTGTGGCAATCCTTTCTTTTATAGAGACTGCTGAAGTTGTGGTACAAAATCTGAGTGGAATGATTTTCTGAAAATTTCGCTATCCATCCACACTCCTTTTTGGTCATAATAATGCACAGGGAGAGCCATAGTGCAACATCCTTGAATGCTCGGGATTATTTTGATTTTCCAATGAGTAGTAGTTTCACTTTGTGGTTTCCAGAAGCATTATTACTGAACAAAATTGTAATGCGTTCCTTAGACAACTTATATCCAGGAGCATGAACTTCACTCTTAAAAGCAAGGGTTCTGGTTGGTAGACATTTCCAATACAGAGTACTTTCACCAGCATTATAGTACACCTGAACCAATGACACCTCCTGCTCATTTTTGGCAAAACAATTGCAAAAGAGAGGCATCTAATTCATCAAATGTAAATCTCTTCATGCTTTTTCATGCAGGTGTCCAGAAATAGACTTTTATTTTCTGACAAAATCATATATTTTATGCTTATTCTTTTCAACGTCCTGAATAGTGTGCATTCCAGTTTCATAATCAACACTTAGTTTTGCAGCAGTTTCCTATGTTCTCAAATCTTTTAATTAATTCTAATTTTCGTTTTAGTGCCAGCACATATTCTGTGTTGTCACACGGCAGTTGTTTAAATAACGGAAATGACACTTATTGTTAGTGGTTTGTTTATTGCTCTTTTTCTAGAGAGAAATAGTGCATTTTTTTGGTTAGATGCATGAATAATCTGCAAACCAGATAATCTACAATTGAATAATCAGGAGTACACTGTACTTTTATATGTGTTCATCAGCAGTGCTAATGTTTCTTCTAGACATTAAGTTTTGGGCAGTAAGGCTGTCTCATAATTTTATAGTTTTCTTAAGAGAATTTTGCTTTTTTCTCTGTTGATCTGTAACTTTTACTGCCATTATTTGTTTCCTTAACAACAATAGGTCCTTTAATGTTTCTTATAAATTTAATCTGATATGGTTGTTTGAACATGGTTTACAATAAATGGTTGTTTAGTGAATGTAACTGTTTAGAACATATAAGAAATAAAGCTCAAAATGACAGTATTTTCACAAAAAAGTGGCATTCCATTATTATATAACTATAATGAACACTGAGGACTTACATTTCTTTAAATGTAGAGCATTACTGGAATGTTTGTGTTTTTTCTA
This sequence comes from Schistocerca serialis cubense, assembly GCF_023864345.2. Classification (NCBI taxonomy): domain Eukaryota; kingdom Metazoa; phylum Arthropoda; class Insecta; order Orthoptera; family Acrididae; genus Schistocerca; species Schistocerca serialis. The sequence continues at coordinate 597,688,743 of NC_064644.1, read as the reverse complement.
GAATGTTCGTAGACTCTACAAGAGGAAAAGTCATACAAGGAGAATGAGTCACGAACATGTACATGTACGTGTGGGGCATACCTGCAAATTACTGACTTGCCTTCGTATGTGCGCCAGACTGCTGGGGTTGTACACCATGTTTGCAAACACGAGGCGTTCCTCGTAGTCATACTCACACAGGATCTTGTTATCACACAGGTAGAAACGGTCTCCAACACAAAACCTGAATCATAGATGAAAATTTAATAGCTTACAAACATACTCACAGAATAGGAAACACTTTTAACATCAAAGCTTTCACAATGAATATGTATATACATAATTCAATGTTTTTAAAAATGTTTTAGAAATTACTGTCAGTTGTTATGGATATACTGAAGACTACCCTAAAACACCAATTTCTCTAAGGCTAGGATGTTTTTCAAGATGTGCAGAGGTTTATACTATTGATAATGTTTTAATACAAATTGTACACTCTGAAAAGAATTCAGTGTGGTGGCTGATGGGGCAACAGAATCATCAACAATCGCAAGACAGTGTATGACTTTGGACTGATATTTACTTAGTTTGGGTTGTTGCCAACCTTAGCCCAGCACACAATTTGTGTATATTAGTACTGTTGCCACTATTCTGTATTGTCTTTGATGTGATGCATTTTGTTTCTTGTGTCTTTAACTCTGTGTGTAGTGTCTGCATCCATATACAAAAGCAGACGGGACCTAGCCTCAGTTCTTATGCATTCAGGGAAGGTTGGCAGTGGAGGGAAGAAGTCATTGCTGCTTGGGTATTTTTTATTTAAACCATTTCAGCTAGTGCCCACCATCCATCACACTGAGTGTCACAAAGGAGTGTGTGAATAATACATCACCCGTAACTTGCATCTGCCATTTCCTGAAATATACTGAGCCCATCAGAGAATTATGTGTGCTTCTCTTATTAATATGTTTCCATGGTGGTGCAATGATGACAATCCAGTGAAGACAAAATAAAACAAAAATTGTGTTTCTGAACTACAGGCTTTTTACCATTCCACTGACTATAGGAAACAAAAACACACAGCGTTCAGAAACAGTTAACTACCATTAAATACATGAAAATCATCATCTAAATCTCAAGGAAAGATGTCATAGGTCCTGTAAATTCCTATTTGTATGCAAAAGAAAAATAATCAACTTCAATTATAGCTCTGTCATGTGAGCAGAATGCCTTGAATAAGAATGGTGTTGTCCTTAACCATCAAATGTATAAACTACACAAGAAGGCATGAAATAGCAAAAATGAAAGAGTTACTTTTCGCATGAAGGTACATGTAAATTTTTGTCAATAAATTAATGCCTTCAATGCAGCTCCTTTGTGCTTTACACATTTGTTTATTTTCTCTTCAATGAGGTATAATGTCACATATTAAAATTTCTAGCTGGTGCTTCATTATCCTTTTCCTCTGACTCCTTTTCCCAGATATTACACTATTGTGAGTACTATTGTACTCCATTACTACCCTTACCATCAAAGATACACTATACATCAATGACAAGAATTATGTGGAATATAGCTCATTATCCTCTCTGCCCCCCACCCCCGCCCCCCACCCGTCACCCCCTCTCTCTCTTCCCACTCTACCCAAATACATGTTTAGCAATTGTTGAAGTAACACATAGTTTATTGATAAAGAGATGGAGGATTGAGATGTTTTTAAATAAAAAGTTAGATGCAACCTGCAAGAAAGAAAGTAGTTTGTTTTCACGTAAGTGATGAATGTAGAAAAAGGAACATTGGAGGATACTGCAGTAATGGGTATATGATCCGACAACCTTTGCATGTGTCTCCTGCATATGTTAATTCATGCCAGGCGAGATATGCACATTATTGCTTAGGCTGATTAAGGTATGCTTGGTTCTAGTACCATGAGGGTTTTATTTAATATCATGTTTCCAATGTCCTTGCAGTTGCCATGATCTCATCTTCAGTCTGCTTCTCAATCTCTGCAACCTCTTCCATGTCACTACTTTCCTTGACTTTTGAGTGATTTCTTGTAATCAAATCTCATATAGGATGAGAAAAGTAATGGAAACACACACTTTCACTAGAGTTATTTCAGCCTCATGAAGTTCTCATGTATGCTATTTGCACATTATGCATCTTGGGCCAAGATCTACAATAGTTAGAGTGGCAGACTTAAAAACAGGACAGACTGAGGTACATTCACAACAAAAGTAGCTGTTACAAAGCCTGTATAATTTTATTTAGTGTTAACAATGAGTCCTATGCATAAGATTATAATTCTTGCATAAATCAGTTATAGATGCAACCAGCTCTCAGAAATAGTGTTCAAAAATGAACCATAACAGAGAGAAATTATTGAATGTTGAAGAGAGTTGCTGTGATAGGTGCACAACTGTGAAATACATACTGGCACACAGTATACTGCTACAGAGTATATTTAGGTTTGGAGATAACCCCAAGTCTAAAGAATTTCCAGACTGCTTTATTCTTATTGTATAGCATGAGGGGGAATCTGTGGCAGTTTGAGTTGCAGTATTCTGCATGGTAACAAAATTGTATTTTTATAAGCCATAATAGATGGGATTGCTGCCAGCAACAATGTAAACTTTTTAGAGTCTTGCGGCACAGACATTGTTTCTTAGTGAAAAATTGTTGCTGAATGACACTGGAATAGAGCAGGCACTGTGATCTCTGTTCATTTATGGACTGAAGGATATGTCTATGTGCTTAGCTCCTTCCATACAACAGTACTGTTGATACACAATTAACAATTCAAAATGCACAAAAAAAAAATCAGTTCTCTTATCTCTGTTGAATGCATGATTAACAATAAAAGTGTTTATTTGATTCTGGCCTTAACATAATTTTTTGGTATCCATACCAAGACAAATGCAGAATTTTGTAAAGGAAATACATATTTGTAGTAAAGAAGTCTATAGAGGGTACAAGAGTTCTGGAAATCAATAAGACATCAGTCAGTTACCACTGGAAACCACGGATACTCAGTTTGAGCATGTTAGCATCTGTTGATTATTGCCATTGGGCCATACTGGTACTAAGCCTCCAGGCCACACAAGCCACTCTTTGTTAAAGTAATTTAACGCATCAACTTTCTTCATTTTATCGACACTGAGACCCCATTGTCCATTCTATACATTTTGCAACACATTTTGTAGCCTCAATGTTATCCCTACAAGCTGTTCTGGTAGTTGAGATGTATTAGGGATGTCCCAGTTGACTACTGCAGGGAAAAAAAGGCAAGTGGAGCAGAGCAATACATCTCGAACATATTCAAACATTTGGTCAGCAATGTTGCCTCACCTGTGGTTGCACTGCTGGCAGGCAAAGCACTCCAGGTGGTAGACATTGCTGCGAGCACGCATCACCATCTCAAAGGCTGGGATCACCTTGTTGCAGGCAGCGCACGACCCCGTCGTGCCAAAGAGCCTGAAACATTTCATAATACTTCTGTTGATATGTTTCTACTATTTATTAGTTAATAATCCATATGAAATGTCTCTAGTTTATTCATAACACACAGAACGGTTTACCAAACAATGGAAAATCCAGGATGGAATTAAAAATATTATGAAAAAGTAAGTTGCCACTCTCCATATAGCGGAAGTAGGCACAACAAAAAGACTGTCACAAATAAGCTTAGAGATTGCTGCTATGTGGGGGGAAAGACGAAAGGATGTGGGTTTTAAGTGAGAGGGTAAGGAGTCATTCCAATCCCGGGAGAGGAAAGACTTACCCTAGGGGGAAAAAGGACAGGTATACACTCGCGCGCACACACACACATGCACATCCATCCGCACATATACAGACACAGACAGACGTCTTCCTGTGTCTGTATATGTGCAGATGTGTGTGTGTGTGTGTGTGTGTGTGTGTGTGTGTGTGTGTGTGTGTGTGTGTTTTTTTGTTTTTTTTGGGAGGGGGGGTAAGGCCATGGTCCACAACAAGGCTCCACCAAACATTTTGTCTGCCAATGCGGGAGACATTGTCAGAGACTTTAATGACTCAAAAAGCACTTACATCCTCAAACAAGCTAATGAAATTATAATTTTCTCACAGATGGCAAAGAACTTGGAAGAGCAATTGAATGGAATGGACAGTGTCTTGAAAAGAGAGTGTAAGATGAACATCAACAAAAGTAAAACAAGATTAATGGAATGTGGCTGAATTAAATCAGGTGACGCTGAGAGAATTAGATTAAGAAATGAGACACTAAAAGTAGCAGATGAGTTTGTTATTTGAGCAGTGAGGTAACTGGTGATAGCCAAAGAAGAGAGGATTCAGAATGCAGACTGGCTACAATAAGAAAAGAATTTCAGAAAAACAGGAATTTGTAACATAGAAATAAATTTTAATGTTAGGAACTCTTTTCTGAAGGTATGTGTCTGGAGTAGATATGGACAATATAAAGTTTAGACAAAAAGAGAGTAGAAGCTTTTGGAGTGTAGTGCTACAGAGGAACACTGTATGGAAATGAAGTGTGTGTGATAAGCATTTCAGCTGAGAATACAAGCTTCTTAAATGTGCTGCTACAGAAGAATGCTGAAGATCGGATGGGTAGATCATGTAGTAAATGAGAAGGTACTTAATCTAAATGGGGAAAAAATAAATTTATGACACAATTTGACTAAAAGAAGAGACTGGTCAATAGGACATACTCTGAGGCATTGAGCAATAGTCAGTTTGGTAATGGAGGGAAGTGTATGTGTTTGTGTGTGTGTGTGTGTGTGTGTGTGGGGGGGGGGGGATACTATAGAGGGAGATCATCATCATCATCATCATCATCATCATCATCATCATCATCATCAACAACAACAACAACAACAACAACACTATACAACTACAAATGGAAAAACACATTAATTATTATTTGCCATATCTTAATGTAGATAAATACTTTGAGCTTGATGCAGTTGCCTGTAATGAAGAGTATTTGAAAAAAAAAAAAAAAAAAAAAAAAAAAAAAAAAAAAAAAAAAAAAAAAAAAAGGGGGCATGATAAATATTCATTCGGATCTTGATAGGGCTTAAAAGTGGTGAGAGGATTAGCAACTTGCTTTAAATGTTTGGAAATATAAAACTGTAAACTACTCAGAATGCAGAAACGTAGCTTTCTGAACTAGGCCTACAACATCAAGTAGTCACAGTGGTAATCACTAAACTAATACAGATACCTGGCTGTAGTAATCACATAAGCTCAGTCTAGGTTAATTAGGAGCCATACTTTGGTTCATTAGTAGAACACTAGGAAAATGAAGTTTGCAAAGGAGTTTGTTTACTACTGATTCATGCAACCCATCCTAGAATATTGCTCAAGAGTGTGAGAACTACATCAAATAGGATTAACAAGGAATATTGAATGCATGCAAAGAAAGGCAGCACAAATGATACACATTCATTTGATCCATGGAAGAGCAACACAGAATGAGAACTACCAGATGCTCGAAGATAGATGCAAACCATCCCATGTAAGCCTACTCACAAACGTTCAAGAATGAGGAATAAGAGAAAAGACTACAACTTCCTATGTATCGCTCCTGTAGGGCAAGACTGGGTTAATTACAATGCACGCAGATGCGTTTAAGCAACCATTCTTCTGTGCCATATGGAAATGTAATGGAAAGAAGCCGTAATAACTGGAGACAGGAAAAGTCATTCTATTTTATGGCCAAATTCCGTGTTATTTTTAAGGAATTTCGGTTTTATTTGTAGCCAATTCTGGTGCTTCTGTATCCAATTCGGTGCCACTTTTTGTCAAATTCGTTGCGATTTTTGTCATATTCGTGTTGTGTACTATGTGGATCACCTTTACATGGTATAAAACTTTAAGAACCAAATCATAATTAATCTATACAGGCACTTCCATACTTAACAACAGGTCTGGTTTGACAAGGACAGGAGAGCTAGTCGATGGTGGTATTCCAGCAATGATCGTCCCATTATTTGCTTGAAGTCATTTAGGCCTTTATGGAGAGCATGGAAAACCTAAATCAGGATTGCCAAATACAAGGCCGGCCTGTTTGAAAGTGTGCAATCACCGTCAGTCTATACCTAGTGTAGAGTACTGTTTTGTTAATACATTGTTATAAGTAAGTTATTTCACATGTAATGTACAAACTTAGTACCGGTACTATATAGTTTATTCGTTTCTGAATAGTAATCACTGCACACATTACAAACATATTATCCGCTGACACCAGAACCACAATGCGAATGTTTGGTTTTCGTTTTGTGTTCTACGCCTTCCCAGTAGCTTGATTGAAAAGATGTGTCAGCGTCCCTCCATTAGTATTGGTTTATGTTTATTCTTCTTTCGTAAATGCAGGTTCAGTCTAGAACCTGTGCCATGGTCATGGACAAAACTGTTTGTGCAGTAACTATAAAAGTGTACCCTCTATTTTAAATATATCTTTACACTGAGCACAGCTACTGTTTTTGGTTATTACTCTAATAGCTCTTTTCTGTTGTTTGCTGATATTTTGTTTATTTGTGACCCAGAAAAAATTCCATAGCTAAGACTTGAGGATATACTTGAGTAGTCTGCAACTGAAAGATACAGCCAGCAGGTGTGACCGAGCGGTTCTAGGCGCTTCAATCTGGAACCACGCGACTTCTATGGTCACAGGTTCGAATCCTGCCTTGGGCATGGATGTGTGTGATGTCCTTAGGTTAGTTAGGTTTGTTGTTGTTGTGGTCTTCAGTCCTGAGACTGGTTTGATGCAGCTCTCCATGCTACTCTATCCTGTGCAAGCCTCTTCATCTCCCAGTACCTACTGCAACCTACATCCTTCTGAATCTGCTTAGTGTATTCATCTCTTGGTCTCCCTTTACGATTTTTACCCTCCACGCTGCCCTCCAATACTAAATTGGTGATCCCTTGATGCCTCAGAACATGTCCTACCAACCGATCCCTTCTTCTGGTCAAGTTGTGCCACAAACTTCTCTTCTCCCCAATCCTATTCAATACTTCCTCATTAGTTATGTGATCTACCCATCTAATCTTCAGCATTCTTCTGTAGCACCACATTTCGAATGCTTCTGTTCTCTTCTTGTCCAAACTATTTGTCGTCCATGTTTCACTTCCATACATGGCTACACTCCATACAAATACTTTCAGAAATGACTTCCTGACACTTAAATCTATACTCGATGTTAACAAATTTCTCTTCTTCAGAAACGCTTTCCTTGCCAGTCTACATTTTATATCCTCTCTACTTCGACCATCATCAGTTATTTTGCTCCCCAAATAGCAAAACTCTACTGCTTTAAGTGTCTTATTTCCTAATCTAATTCCCTCGGCATCACCCAACTTAATTCAACTACATTCCATTATCATCTTTTTGCTTTTGTTGATGTTCATCTTATATCCTCCTTTCAAGACACTGTCCATTCCATTCAACTGCTCTTCCAAGTCCTTTGCTGTCTCTGACAGAATTACAATGTCATCGGCGAACCTTCAGGTTTTTATTTCTTCTCCATGGATTTTAATACCTACTCTGAATTTTTCTTTTGTTTCCTTTACTGCTTGCTCAATATACAGATTTAATAACATTGGGGAGAGGCTACAACCCTGTCTTACTCCCTTCCCAACCACTGCTTTCCTTTCATGTCCCTCGACTCTTATAACTGCCATCTGGTTTCTGTACAAATTGTAAATAGCCTTTCGCTCCCTATATTTTACCCCTGCCACCTTTAGAATTTGAAAGAGAGTATTCCAGTCAACATTGTCAAAAGCTTTCTCTAAGTCTACAAATGCTAGAAACGTAGGTTTGCCTTTCCTTAATCTTTCTTTTAAGATAAGTCGTAAGGTCAGTATTGCCTCACGCGTTCCAGTGTTTCTACGGAATCCAAACTGATCTTCCCCGAGGTCGGCTTCTACCAGTTTTTCCATTCGTCTGTAAAGAATTCGCGTTAGTATTTTGCAGCTGTGGCTTATTAAACCGATTGTTTGGTAATTTTCACATCTGACAATACCTGCTTTCTTTGGGATTGGAATTATTATATTCTTCTTGAAGTCTGAGGGTATTTCGCCTGTTTCATACATCTTGCTCACCAGATGGTAGAGTTTTGTCAGGACTGGCTCTCCCATGGCTGTCAGTAGTTCTAATGGAATGTTGTCTACTCCGGGGCTTTGTTTTGACTCAGGTCTTTCAGTGCTCTGTCAAACTCTTCACGCAGTATCGTATCTCCCATTTCATCTTCATCTACATCCTCTTCCATTTCCATAATATTGTCCTCAAGTACATTGCCCTTGCATAGACCCTCTATATACTCCTTCCACCTTTCTGCTTTCCCTTCTTTGCTTAGAACTGGGTTTCCATCCAAGCTCTTGATATTCATACAAGTCATTCTCTTATCTCCAAAGGTATCTTTAATTTTCCCGTAGGCAGTATCTATCTTACCCCTAGTGAGATAAGCCTCTACATCCTTACATTTGTCCTCTAGCCATTCCTGCTTAGCCATTTTGCACTTCTACTCTATGCAAAATTCTACCAGGCGGCTTCCTCTTTCATTTATTAGCCCCAATCCATATTCACCGACTATGTTTCCTTCTCTCCCTTTTCCTACACTTGAATTCCAGTCACCCATGACTATTAAATTTTCGTCTCCCTTCACTATCTGAATAATTTCTTTTATTTCATCATACATTTCTTCAATTTCTTCGTCATCTGCAGAGCTAGTTGACATATAAACTTGTACTACTGTAGTAGGTGTGCGCTTCGTATCTATCTTGGCCACAATAATGCGTTCACTATGCTGTTTGTAGTAGCTTACCTGCATTCCTATTTTCCTATTCATTATTAAACCTACTCCTGCATTACCCCTATTTGATTTTGTGTTTATAACCCTGTAGTCACCTGACCAGAAGTCTTGTTCCTCCTGCCACCAAACTTCACTAATTACCACTATATCTAACTTTAACCTATCCATTTCTGTTTTTAAATTTTCTAACCTACCTGCCCGATTAAGGGATCTGACATTCCATGCTCCGATCCATAGAACGCCAGTTTTCTTTCTCCTGATAACGACATCCTCTTGAGTAGTCCCTGCCCGGATATCCGAATGGGGGACTATTTTACCTGCAGAATATTTTACCCAAGAGGACGCCATCATCATATAACCATACAGTAAAGCTGCATGCCCTCGGGAAAAATTACGGCTGTAGTTTCCCCTTGCTTTCAGCCGTTCGCAGTACCAGCGCAGCAAGGCCGTGTTGGTTATTGTTAAAAGGCCAGATCAGTCAATCATCCAGACTGTTGCCCTTGCAACTACTGAAAAGGCTGCTGCCCCTCTTCAGGAACCACATGTTTGTCTGGCCTCTCAACAGATACCCCTCCGCTGTGGTTGCACCTACAGCACGGCTATCTGTATCGCTGAGGCACGCATGCCTCCCCACCAGTGGCAAGGTCCATGGTTCATGGTTCATGGGGGGGGGGGGGGGGGGGGGGGGGGTTTAGGTTTAAGTAGTTCTAAATTCTAGGGGACTGATGACTTCAGATGTTAAGTTCCATAGTGCTCAGAGCCATTTTGAAAGATACAAACTATTACAAGCTGATGTGTGCAAGGGTTACCAAGAGTTGTGTGCCAGAAGTACCAAAGATACTTCAGGTACTCTCCTCTCTTGTTGACACTGTTTCTCCTGCAGGAAATACAAGTCCCATCAGTACCTGTCAACTTGACTTTGAGTAGCATGTAAATACTAGGTCTAGCCGTTCTGCACAGGGTAGACAGAGAACAACGAGGACTCAGGGTGTTACACCGATCCTTCTAACAAACAAGTTCGAGGTGCTTTCATTCACTGAAACTGAGCAAGTAGGACTACTTCACCTGTTTCGGGAAAACCTATGTCCCATGTCAAAAGGAGGCAAGCACAAAAGGATAGGAGTCCATTAAACATTGACAGTTCAACATAAGGCGAATAATGGTACTTCTTAGGGAAATGGCAACAAGGGATGCAAAGAAATACACCAGATACACTAAGTTAGTATGCCTGGGGGCCACATTCACTGTGATGAAGAAACTATTCTGGCAGCCACTGAGGGAACAGGGTGCAACCACCTACGAACTGTCACGCACTTTCGAACAGATGTCAATCGTCTGGGCTCTGAGCTCATACTTGGACCATTCTTGCAACTAGCAGAGAGAGCTGAGAATACAAGCCTTGCTCACAGAGTTTCAACGAAGCTCACAATCTGCAGCATTGTGTCCACAACAAATCGTGGCCCCTGCTTCTGAGTCGACTGGAATGCTTGACCCAGAACTCGCAAGGTTCTGTGACAAGCTAGGCTGGCACTTCCTAGACGTGAGCCATAGGGTTGAGAGTTGCTGGGTCCTAAATGAATCAGGTGTGCACTACACACCAGATGTAGCTACTCAAGTAGCTGACTGTGTGGGGGATACACGCAAGAGTTCTTTCAGATTAGGCAACTTTCCCTCCAATCCAGATAACGACAGCTGTGGAAAACTCAGAAGTATCAGTTTAAGATTCCAAGAAATGCCTCCATCTGATGAGAGTATCAGAATCTTGCCGAAGCATCCATAACAAAGTTCTGAGCGCTTCTAAAAAACACTGAGGTTCACATATTAATAGGCATAGAAATCCGGTTAAAACCTGAAGATTACATTAGTGAGATCTTTGTGGCAAATTTATACCGAAACGATAGGGAAATGGGAAATGGATATGGTGTATTTGTCACAGTAGACAAGAAACTCAAATTTCCCAAGATAGAAACAAACTGCATGTGAAATTGTTTGGGCAAGACTCCGTATAAAGGGCGAACAAAAAATTATAATAGGTTCTCTGTACCGATCATCAGATTATCCTCCTAACATAACTGAAAACTTTAGAGAAAATCTCAGTTTCTTATACATAAGCTCCCCAATAATACTGTAATCATTGGAGGAATCTTTAATCATCCAACAATCGATTGGGAAAATTATAGTTTTATCAGTGGTGGCCATGAAAAGACATCCTGTGAAGCTGGCCGAATTGGCCGCGTGGTTCTAGGTGCTACAGTCTGTAACCCCGAGACCGCTACAGTCGCAGGTTCGAATCCTGCCTCGGGCATGGATGTGTGTGATGTCCTTAGCTTAGTTAGGTTAAAGTAGTTCTCAGTTCTAGGGGACTGATGACCTCAGAAGTTAAGTCCCATAGTGCTCAGAGCCATTTGAGCCACATCCTGTGATATGTTACTAAATTCCTTCTTTGAAAACTACCTATAACACATCATTCAGAACCCTTCTCGTGATGGAAATACATTAAATCTAATGGCAACAAACAGACCTGACCTCTTTGAGGAAGACCATATTTAAGCTGGCATCGGTGACCATAACGCAATTATAGCAACAATGAATACCAAAACACAAAGGGCACATTTGGAAGACTGCTAAAACAAGCAGAAAGATTCATATGTTCAGCAAACTAGACAGAGAACAGTACGTGAAGCTTTCAGTGACTACCATAGCAGAATACTGTCAAATGATCTTTCACATCCCCCTGCCCCTCCCCCCCCCCCTCCCCCCAAAAAGAAAATCTGGTCACATTTAAAGGCTGATAGTGGCACCAAAGTTAAGTGTCCAATCACTCATGGGTAAGGTTGTAACTGAAGTTGAAGGTGGCAAAGCAAAAGCAGAAATCCTTAACTCTGTTTTCAAATGTTCCTTTAAAAAGCAAAATCCGAGAGCATTGCTCTAACTTGATCCCCTACCACTGAAAAGATGAGTGAATTTGACATTATTGTCGGTGGAGTTGAGAACAGCTGAAATCGTTAAAACTGAATAAAGCTGCAGGACCCGATGAAATCCCTATCATGTTCTATACCCAAATTGCAGCTGAGTTAGCCTTTCTATTAACTATAATCTATCGAACCCTCGAACAAAAAAGTGCACCCAGTAGTTAGAAGAAAGCACAGGTCACACCTGTCCGTAAGAAGGGTATCAGAGGTGATCCACAAATTACCTATAATATCTTTGACGTCAAATTGTTGTAGAATCTTTGAACACGTTCTGAGGTAAAACACAACGAATTTCGAAAACATAGATCATGTGAAACCCAACTCACACTTTGTCACATGGTATCCTGAAAGCCATGGATAAAGGCAGTTACGTAGATGCACAAGGGTTTTTTTGATTTATGGGAAGCATTTGACTCAATACCCCTTCGCTTACCATATAGAGTATCGGACGAAATATGTGCTGGACTGAGGAGTTCTTGATAGAGAGAACGCAGCACGTTACTATGGATGGAGAGACATCGAGAGATTTAGAAATAACTTGGTGTGTGCCCAGGGAAGTGTGTTGGGTCCACTGCTGTTCATGTTGTTTATTAATGATCTTGCGGACAATATTAATAGCAAGCTGAGACTTTTAGCAGATGATGCAGTTATCTACAATTAAGTACAACATGAACGAAATTGTACAAATATTCAGCCAGACCTTGATAAGATTCCAAAGTGGTGCAATGGTTGGCAGCTTGTTTTAGATGTTCAAAAATGTAAAACTGTACACTTCACAAAAAGAAAGAAAGCATAGTATCCTATGAAAATAATATTAGTGAGTCACATCTGGTGTCTCTTACAAATAATTGGATGTAACACTTCGTAGGGACATGAAGTGGAACGATCACATAGGATCTGTCGTCGGTAAAGCAGGTAGGAGTTTTAGGTTTATTAATAGAATACAAGGGAAATGCAACCATTCTGCAAAGGAGATTGCTTACAAATCAGTCGTGCGACACATCCTAGAATATTGCTCAAGTATGCGGGACCTGCACCAAATAAGACTAGCAGGGGATATTGAATGTATATAGAGAAAGCCAGCACGAACGGTAACAGAGTCTTTTGATCCGCGGAAGAGTGTCACTGTGATGTTGAAAGAACTGAACCAACAAACTTTTGAAGATCAATTGGACAGAATGAATATCCACGTCAGTCTATGAAAATTTTGTTTCCAGATCTGATTGACCTTGCATATTAGACAAGTAGAAGCTAGTTAGGTGAATGTTCGATAGGAAATGAAGTAATATGGGGAGTGTCCCAAGAAAGCTAACATTGTCAGTGTATAAACTGATTTATCATTAGCGCCTGTAGCACCATAAAATCGTTCGCTGGTGGTGCTGGAAAGTATAGTTGTTGGCAGATCAAAAGGAAATGAGAAAAGATCTGGGGAACATTTCGATTTGGTACAATTAATTCGTAAAGATAGGCGAATTCTATCAGTAGAAAGCCTCCTTACAAGAACCGGCTTTAAATGACGACTCTAGCAATATACTACGATCCGCTTCATACAGCTGCCATAGGTTTGTGAGGGTAAGATTAAATTAATTACAGCACACACAGAGGCATGTAAACAATCATTTTTGCCTCGTTCCTTACGTAAATAGAACGGGAAAAATACCGAATAACTGGTACTTGCTTCAGTTCGTTATCCTGAGTGGACTCCAAGTACCTAACGGAAACATGCAGTTACTCTTTGCCGCCTACTTGGTAATTTTCGTATTCCTCCGGTTTCTTAATCTCAGCGAAATACAGGGAGTACCAAATAGGTTGTATCAGTCGTCATGTTTTTTCCCCGCATGTACTGTAATTCGTATCCGTCGTGGGTGGAGTCGACAATATTCGTAATCCTCGAGAAGGTATATATTATAGGTCCTCGGTAATCCTCCAGTTTCTTATTACCAGATACATTTCGCGCGTCCAATAATGGCGTGAGTTAATTGTGCGAAAATGTAATGTCTCCATTACCACCTATCTTGTTAGTTTGACTCACCCGCGTTTTTGCAAACGGTTCACTTCTATTATAAAGTTCAGTTGTGATGATAGTGGAGTTGTCACTAATATTTTACAACGACTCGTTATTCTAGTTTTTTAAGTTCATATTAACGGAAATTTTGTAAATTTTCTCAGCGTGTAGTATAATAATCACGTATGATAGTTTTTTTCCAGTTTGTTTCCATCATACCTGTCACGTCTGCTACAGTTTTCTACAACCACTTCACTCGTCTCCTAGTCAACAGTGTAAAATTTCTGAGAAAAGTGGTACAACTCCGCCGAGGTTTTGGTCCATATCTATATGCGATTCCCGCTCCGACAACTGACGCGCCATTAATTTGTCAACGAAACAGCGTGCTCATTGCTCAGCGGTAACCGCATGTTTTAAACGCGTTATACTCGTCTGTAATGACGTCCAGTAACAAATTCTGTGTAACGGGTAAGTGCCTCGACAATACCGATTACATAGAGTATAAAATTTAGTCGTGGCGTAGCGTCTGGAGCGAGGCTGCGCCTGGCGGCAGTTTACACGAGCAGGCAGCAGCTGAAGCAAATGCCGCAATCCCGCATCTCCGGCTCGCTCGATGATTGCCAAGATTTCATTTTCAGATAAAACGGCCGCGCCGCGCGCCGGAAGAGGCTCGCCAGCGGACGGGCTCCCCCGTTTCGCCGGCGCAGATAACAATCGGAGGAAATTAAACGGGACAATGCCTCAAATGCGGCTAAACTAATTAACTCTGCGGATAGCACGCGCCGGGCCACACTGGCGGGCCGCGGGTTCGTTTCCCGAGCCCCAGGGGACGCTGCCATTTCCCCCTCCGGCCGCTACTTCCCGCCCCCTCCTGCGCCTCGTTCTGCCGTTCCCTCTCCCTGTATCTCGTGCTACTCGCCACGCTGAGGAAGCAATCATCATAAATCTCCGAAACTTTGCTCACGTATCAGAGAAAGGAGTAAATTTCTCTCTCTGGCATTGAAAATCGGTGTCTTTTATGCAAAAATACCAAGGAAAATCGGAAAGTAACGTACAATAATTTTATTACCAAAATATTCAATAGGCAACAGAGAGAGAAAAAAAAGCAAAAACTAAACACACACACACACACACACACACACACACACACACACACACAAGTGAACTTACAGCTTTTACCTACTTTTCCACATAGTCACCAATATTCTCAACACATTTCTCCCATCATTGTATCCATTTCAAGATGTCCTGTTCGTAGAAGTTCGTTCGGGTGGAGTATAGCCACCTGCAGACCGCTATTTCCGCGTCTGTCGCAAAGCTTTGGCCGCCTACGAAGTTTTTTATGGCACCGAACAGACGAAAATCCAACTGTGCAATGTCTAGATTGTGTGGTGGAGGTCTCCCACCAAAATTTGGCGATTTCCTCACTAACAGGAGCAGCAAACAGGGGGGGGGGGGGGGGGGAGAGGAGCATTGTCATGAAGAAGTACGACACCGCCAGCATTACTGTTGTGACGTTTGCCAAGAAGGGCGCGACGCAACTTAACCAAAGTTTTGATGTCGGCTGCAGCATTCACAGTGGTCCCATGTTCAGCAAAGTCCAACAACAACACACCATGCGAATCCCAGAACACTGTCACGAGCAATTTAAAAAATGATGCAAATGGCTCTGAGCACTATGGGACTTAACATCTGAGGTCATCAGTCCCCTAGTACTTTAGAACTACTTAAACCTAACTAACCTAAGGACATCACACACATCCATGCCCGAGGCAGGATTCGAACCTACGACTGTAGCAGCCGCGCGGTTCCGGACTGAAGCGCCTAGAACCGCTCGGCCACCGTGGCCGGCCGAGCAATTTCCTTCGAACATTTTTCGCAGTGGGGAACCAGCATGTTTCCACTCCGTTGAGGTCTGCTTGGTATCGGACAAGTTGTGGTATGCTCACGACTCATCACCACTGACGATTCTTTTCAGAAAGTCATGCCCTTCTGCGGCGTAACACGTTAAGTGACCCAAGCTTGTCACCATTCGCTGGCCCTTGTGGCTGTCACGGTCTTAAGCACCTAGCGAGCACGAACCTTACGAAATTTCAACGTGTCATGAACAATATCGTACACTGCACCATAGGAAATGGTAAACTGCTGCGGTAAATTCCGCTTTTGCACACGGCGGTCGTTCAAATTTGCCGCCTCAATGGCCCCGACATTCTGTTGTGTTGTAGCTGTTACTGTCCGCCCGGAGCGTGGCGAATCAGACGGCCCTCTTGCAAGACTGCACACCTCCTGCAGACATTGATACGGTCCATACAGTCGTCCCCACACACGCCACGCATATCGCAGCGAATTTCACTCGGTACATGCCCTTAGGCCCACAAATATCGAACTACACTTCGCTGGTATTCACAAGTTGACGACTGTAACGTGCGCGCCATGTCTGTTTCGTAGTTCAGGCTCCTCTCGCTACAGCTGCACATGAAAGCAAAATATCCTTTGTAAAGCAGACTTCGGATTATATCGTCGAAATGTCAACATTCTAGCTGCAGTACCAGTGGAGAAAAAAATTATTGCGCGTTACTTTCCTATCCTCGTATATTGTACTGATTTATCTACTTGTTGTCATGGGCGTAGACAGAGAGCAGGTTTTCGGGGGGTTGGACCCCCGGTCCCGCGCTTCCGGGATTACAGCAGCAGTGTCAACAATTCAGGTACGTTCCTTGTGTTGGTCAATGCTTCTGACCTCATACCGCATGTCAGGTAAGACTGAATAGCCCTTTTTTTCGAGAGAATATCATAGTTTACTTGTGCTGACTTATTTTTGAAACCAATAAAAAAGAGTTCTTTTTGTATAGGCTCGATCTCTGGGAAGTATTCATGATAATTCTTCAGAAAGTCTTGGTTTCCGAACTAATGATTATCTTCATTTGCTCTAAATGCTAGTAAATGAAATTCACCTAGGCAGACACCTCGACATCCTCTGGTCGTCCAGGCTACTTTGAAATGGAGCATAAGATCTTAAAACCATCTCGGCACAATTACCGTAGTATTTACCTCCAACAACAAGATGATCTTCAATACGCCCTTCTCGAAATTTTTCTAGGGTTTCCCAGTCATTATTGTTTTGTCACCATTTCCATTATCAAGTTTGAAAAGTCTTCGTAACTTCAGGAGTAACATTTTTAGGCAAGAAAGGTTGTTTCATCTCGTTTTTTATGTCATCATGTAATGTTTCTTCCCCACAAAATAAACAGTTCGTTTTAAGGTAAAATTTTTGAACTGGTGATCAATAAACGTGAGACTCATTTTCACTGTACCCATCCTAGCATAGTGATCTTTCTAATAAGATTTACTTCACGTTTCAGCAACAAAAGTGATACAGTTCACCAAAACATCCATCCTTTCTCGTTTTAGTCCTCTCAAGAAACGCCTGTACGCCTTTTTTCTTCACTGTGTTAGGTCTACCCCGTCAATAACTCTTTCACCACAAACAAAACGTTCAGACATTGCTCCGGCTTCCGCTGACGGACGTAACTAAATAACGGTCAGCTGACGACTGATGCCTCTTTTACTGCCAGATTTAACAGTGGTCAATAAAAGATCCGACAGAAAGCAATGTTTTCAGAAGCAGACCACAAAATACAGAGAATGACTGCATAGATAAATAAATGAAGCAATAAGGGCGAATACTGGCAAAAACAATTGAATGGAAAGCAAAGAATTGATGGTCATTTAGCGGGATTTCCATAAAACTGGTAAATGGAAATATTTATTAACCCAACTAGGTTTGTCGACACCTTCTTAGCCTTTTTGGAAACATTCATGTGCGCTACGAATTTTCGCCTACAGATTTTATCTTCTAACTAGCCAATACTCAGATACTGCAAGTTTTACGGCGATGAAACAAGTGTATATCGAAATCTGAAAAGCTTGCGTCTCGTGATATAGCCTGCAAGGCGTGGAAGTACCAGTGTGCCGCGTGAGCGCGTTATAGATACTTTCACATTCAACTGCAATACTTATTTATATTAGCGAGTGTGAAATTCCATTAATCCTATTCTAACACTTCCAGTTAATCAGTTGATTACTAACGTTCGCAGGGACGTCAAACAGAACACAAGCGTAACTATGACTTCCGACTTTACCTAGAAATACAGAACAGAAAACGGGGATGAATGTGCCTAGAAAATTTTTACAATCTATAGTCGAAATCAATAGACCTTTGTGTCGGCAGAAGTCGTTAAACTCTTTGCAGTAGCCGAATATAGCCAGCCTTACCCATATAAAGTTGTTAATTTAATTTCATATTCATTATTATTAATAAGTAGATACCACTTTCGAACATAAGCTTTCCTCTTCTGCATATTCAAAGGATCTTATAATTTTTTATATGGATATGAAGATGGAATCTGTTCTTTCGGACCATTGGTGATCTTGCAGCTCTCGTAGAATGAAATTACAATGAAATCCAGACCTTTAGCTGCTTACAGGAGTTGATAAATATCAACGGGGCAGTTGAAATGTGTGCGCCAATCGGGACTCGAAACCAGGGTCTCCCACTTACATGGCAGACGCTCTACCCGACTGAGCCATCGAGGACACACAGGATAAAGTGACTGCCGAGACTTATCTCTGGCCGGCCGTAGTGGCCGAGCGGTTCTAGGCGCTTCAGTCTGGAACCACGCGATCGCTACGGTCGCAGGTTCGAATCCTGCCTCTGGCATGGGTGTGTATGATGTCCTTAGGTTAGTTAGGTGTAAGTAGTTGTAAGTTCTAGGGGACTGATGACTAGAAGGTGTCAACAAAATATTTTCGCATTCGTAGGAGAAAGTTGGTGAATGGAATTTCGTGAGAAGATACCGTCGCAACGAAACACGCCTTTCTTTTTAATCATGTCCAGCCTAAATCCTGTATCATTTCTGTGACGCTCTCTTCCATATTTCGCGATAAAACAAAACGTGCTGCCCTTCTTTGAACTTTTTCGATGTTCTCCATCAGACCTATCTAGTAAGGGTCCCACACCGCACAGCAGTATTCTAAAGGAGGACGGACAAGCGTAGTATAGGCAGTCTCCTTAGTAGATCTGTTAAATTTTCTAAGCGTCCTGCCAATAAAACGTAGTCTTTAGTTAGCCTTATCGCAACATTTTCTATGCGTTCCTTCCAATTTAAGTTGTTCGTAATTGTAATATCTAGGTATTTAGTTGAATTTACGGCTGGATTATACTGATTTATCGTGTAACCGAAGTTTAACGAATTCATTTTAGCACTCATGTGGATGACCTCACCCGTTTCGTTATTTAGGGTCATTTCGCACCATTCAGATATCTTTTCTAAATCGTTTTGCAGTTTGTTTTGATCTTCTGATGACGCTATTAGTCGATAAACGACAGCGTCATCTGCAAACAACCTAAGACGGCTGCTCAGATTGTCTCCCAAATCGTTTATATAGATAAGGAACAGCAAAGGGCCTGTAACATTGTATGGCATTTGTAGTGCCCCTGCTCACTATAATCATTACTCGCGGCAATCAATCTACCGACCATCCTGATTTAGGTTTTCCGTGATTTCCCTAAATCGCTTCAGGCAAATGCCGGGTTGGTTTCTTTGAAAGGGCACGGCCGATTCCCTTCCCCATCCTTCCCTCACCCGAGCTTGCGCTTCGTCTCTAATGACCTCGTTGTCGACGGGACGTTAAGCACTAATCTCCTCCTCCTCCAATCTACCGATTCCTGTAAGAGTTCGGGCAACGTGAGTGCATCCGCACTGAAGAAGATCATTGGCTGGTTAGCCTTATCTATATGAAGATGGTATCTGTTCTTTTGGACATGTCCTTGAAAAGGACGCGCCCTTCCTTCCGTTGCAATAACAAAAAACGCGAGCAAAGATCTGTGTCTAATGACTTTCGCTGTCGTCGAAACAGAAAACACTACAATGACTTTCTTACTTTCACCATGGAGGTGACCGTACGAAGTGGAAACAGTACTGTGTAGTCAGCACTGAATGTAGTCAGCACTGAACAAGATGGAAGTTCTTTTCCATGTACTTCTCCTCTCTTCATGGCTTTCACTGTACGTTCACTACTGTTTAAAATTACAGCACTTGCTGGATAGACGTGGATTCCCGATATGCATGCGCAAATGTTTACTGCCATCTCTGAACGGCGTTTACTTCACTGCCTTACACAAACATTTCTTTTTCGAGATACCATTGACAAAAGAATTTTACTGACTGATTTCTGCCCGGTATCCACAATAACTTAAATTTTATATATCTATATAAAATTTTAACTTATTGTGGATACCGGGCACAAATCAATCAGTAAAATTCTTTTGTCAATGGTATATATATATATATATATATATATATATATATATATATATATATAGTGCCCTTTTGCGTTCTATTTCAAGTCCAGTATATTACCACGTGCATTTGTTGAACCCACCCCACTAGCCCAACAATCAAATCCTAGCTTCCCGTAAGCTTCTTGTGTTGCTGTCTTCTATCCCAAGAGTGCTTCGTCTCAGCTCTCCAAGCCCATTCCTCTCTGCTGAACTAATCCAACCTACATCCACTCGAACCTTCTGTGTACCCAAGATTTGGTCTCCAATTTTTCTACCCCTCGCACTTCCCTCTGTTGTGTCTAGACAAGACAGCCTAGACACAATGAGAGGAAGCCGAAAGGCAAGCGCTTAAACGCACACAGGCTGGCGTGAGGTCTGAAACAGGATACGTAATGAATGCTATAAAGAAAAGTACGTAGCTTCTGGAATACTTAACTTTAATCCACATTTGTAGAACATCGCTCTTGATGATACATTAATAGAATCTCAATATCAATTGAATACGGCGCCTTGCTAGGTCGTAGCAAATGTAGCTGAAGGCTATGCTAACTATCGTTTCGACAAATGAGAGCGTATTTGTCAGTGAACCGTTCCTTGCTATGCTAACTATCGTTTCGGCAAATGAGAGCGTATTTGTCAATGAACCGTTCCTTGCAAAGTCGGCTGTACAACTGGGGCGAGTGCTAGTACGTCTCTCTAGACCTGCCGTGTGGTGGCGCTCGGTCTGCTATCACTGACAGTGGCGACACGCGGGTCCGACGTATACTAATGGACCGCGGCCGATTTAAAGGCTACCACCTAGCAAGTGTGGCGTCTGGCGGTGACACCACACCCTCTGTTACCAAACTCACGATTTCTGCATATCTCAGACTGTCTCCTATGAACTGATCCCTTCGTTTTGTAAAGTTGTGCCATAAAATTCTTTTTCCCCCGATTCAGTACCGCCTCATTAATTCTAATCTTCAGCATTTTAGCACTGCATTTCAAAAGCTTCTATTCTCTTACTGTCTGAACTGTTTATTGTTCACGTTTCGCTTCCGCACTAGTCCAGACTCCACACAAGTACTTTCAGAAATAGTTTGCTGACATATTTATATTCGATGTTAACAAATTACCCTTTTATAAATGCCTTTCGTGCTGTTGCCAATTCGAATTTTATATTCTCTCAGCTTCGGCCATCTTCTATTATTTTGCTGCCCATTTCTAAAATTCACCAAGTACTTTTAGCGTTTCATTACCTACCTCAACATCCTTTGATTCAATTCGACAACATCCCATTATCTTTTTTTTTCTTTTACGGATATTCATCATGCAACCTATAGTCAAAATACTATCCGTTCTGTCGAACTTTAAAGCCTTTTTCTTTCTAAGTCAAAATTACAATGTCATCGGCAAACCTCAAAGTTTTTATTTCTTCTTCCAGACCTTTAGTGACGTTATAGAGAAAACTTTCGATGTGATGATGTGAGATCACCTGAAAGTCAGACAGGTGCCAAATCTGGTGAATAGTATCAAAATAGTATGAACGTTGCAACGTTCTGTACTTCATATATTTCACATTTTCCATCGCCGAAACAATTTTCATGGTCTTAATGAAAGATCTTTTTTTTTTCTTTTGTATCTCAAGTCTATTTTCGCGCACTGTCTTACATATATCTGGTGAAAAATACTTGCATAGTTTTCGACAGTTATTGTTTTACTCCTCGAAAAGTAATCAAGAACGACAATCACTCTCGTAACTCAGAAATCAAGGGCTTCACCTTTCCGGCAGCTGCAGCTGACTTTGCCTTTCTTTGTGCAGGTCCACTTCCTTCCATCCATTGCTTCGATTGTCTCGTTCATAAAACAGTATACAGAATAGTGCGCTTCTCCCAGCATGCCAGTGTACTGGCACCACAATTCGAGTAAACCGTACACTTTGTTCTCTCTCTCTCTCCCTTTCTCACTCTCACTCTCTCTCTCCCTTTCTCACTCTCACTCTCTCTCACTCTCTCTCTCCCTTTCTCACTCTCACTCTCTCACTCTCTCACTCTCACTCTCTCACTCTCACTCTCTCACTCTCACTCTCTCACTCTCACTCTCTCACTCTCACTCTCTCACTCTCACTCTCTCACTCTCACTCTCTCACTCTCCCTTTCTCACTTTCTCACTCTCACTCTCACTTTCTCACTCTCACTCTCACTTTCTCACTCTCACTCTCACTTTCTCACTCTCACTCTCACTTTCTCACTCTCACTCTCACTTTCTCACTCTCACTCTCACTTTCTCACTCTCACTCTCACTTTCTCACTCTCACTCTCACTCTCACTCTCACTTTCTCACTCTCACTCTCACTTTCTCACTCTCACTTTCTCACTCTCACTTTCTCACTCTCACTTTCTCACTCTCACTTTCTCACTCTCACTCTCCCTTTCTCACTCTCACTCTCCCTTTCTCACTCTCACTCTCCCTTTCTCACTCTCACTCTCCCTTTCTCACTCTCCCTTTCTCACTCTCACTCTCTCACTCTCACTCTCTCACACTCTCACACTCTCACACTCTCACACTCTCACACTCTCACACTCTCACACTCTCACACTCTCACACTCTCACACTCTCTCTCTCTCTCTCTCACACACACACACACACACACACACACACACACACACACACACACACACACACACACACACACACACACACACACACACACACACACACACACACACACACACACTGGCTTCATATTATTTTACGGGACGCATCACCCTATAATCATAATAAAATTGACTTCAAACTCTTGGTTGAGACCACGTTTTTGGAGAAGTTCAAACATTGCCATATATTGATAAGATTGAAGCGTGAATATCAATGAGTCACAGTGGCAACCGTTCTACTCCTACTAATACCTGGGTGCAGCTTTTTGCACGCATATGAAACGGGATGATCACAAAGGCACAGTGGTACGGAAGGAAATGGCAGCCTTCGGCTCATTGACAGGTTGTAGGTAAAATGCAGTCAGACTATAAAGGAGATTTGGCTATCAACTGCTGCGCCCCCCCCCCCATCCCCCCACCCCCCACACACAATTAATTCATTCGTCCATTCAGACCACAGGATGGGGATGTAGTTTTCTTTTCGGGAAGGTTTAGGATTTACTTCTCTATCATCTTGGGTTAGGGTGCTCTTCTTGAGGGAACAGAATGTGGAGAGTCCTCTTATGGGAGAGGAGGGGTTGAAGTATTTACTGGTTGTCTTTCTAAGAAGGAAGGTTTTATTATCTGTCACTTTCTGACAATGTGAGTGTATGTTAATTATGGTATGGTGCTTGCTAGGAGCTGGTACATTTCCCTCAAAATAGACGACGCTAGGATTTTGTTGGGTTGGTATTACTGAAAGTCTTATCTTTACTATTTTGACAGTGGCCTGGGTTAATACATTTCCCCTTAAATATCCCCAAAAATATAATACTAGGATTTAATTTAGAGGTTGTTATTAACCGTCTTGCCTTTACAGTTTTGACAGTGTCCTGGCTTGGATGTACACTCCTGGAAATTGAAATAAGAACACCGTGAATTCATTGTCCCAGGAAGGGGAAACTTTATTGACACATTACTGGGGTCAGATACATCACATGATCACACTGACAGAACCACAGGCACATAGACACAGGCAACAGAGCATGCACAATGTCGGCACTAGTACAGTGTATATCCACCTTTCGCAGCAATGCAGGCTGCTATTGGCCCATGGAGACGATCGTAGAGATGCTGGATGTAGTCCTGTGGAACGGCTTGCCATGCCATTTCCACCTGGCGCCTCAGTTGGACCAGCGTTCGTGCTGGACGTGCAGACCGCGTGAGACGACGCTTCATCCAGTCCCAAACATGCTCAATGGGGGACAGATCCGGAGATCTTGCTGGCCAGGGTAGTTGACTTACACCTTCTAGAGGACGTTGGGTGGCACGGGATACATGCGGACGTGCATTGTCCTGTTGGAACAGCAAGTTCCCTTGCCGGTCTAGGAATGGTAGAACGATGGGTACGATGACGGTTTGGATGTACCGTGCACTATTCAGTGTCCCCTCGACGATCACCAGTGGTGTACGGCCAGTGTAGGAGATCGCTCCCCACACCATGATGCCGGGTGTTGGCCCTGTGTGCCTCGGTCGTATGCAGTCCTGATTGTGGCGCTCACCTGCACGGCGCCAAACACGCATACGACCATCATTGGCACCAAGGCAGAAGCGACTCTCATCGCTGAAGACGACACGTCTCCATTCGTCCCTCCATTCACGCCTGTCGCGACACCACTGGAGGCGGGCTGCACGATGTTGGGGCGTGAGCGGAAGACGGCCTAACGGTGTGCGGGACCGTAGCCCAGCTTCATGGAGACGGTTGCGAATGGTCCTCGCCGATACCCCAGGAGCAACAGTGTCCCTAATTTGCTAGGAAGTGGCGGTGCGGTCCCCTACGGCACTGCGTAGGATCCTACGGTCTTGGCGTGCATCCGTGCGTCGCTGCGGTCCGGTCCCAGGTCGACGGGCACGTGCACCTTCCGCCGACCACTGGCGACAACATCGATGTACTGTGGAGACCTCACACCCCACGTGTTGAGCAATTCGGCGGTACGTCCACCCGGCCTCCCGCATGCCCACTATACGCCCTCGCTCAAAGTCCGTCAACTGCACATACGGTTCACGTCCACGCTGTCGCGGCATGCTACCAGTGTTAAAGACTGCGATGGAGCTCCGTATGCCACGGCAAACTGGCTGACACTGACGGCGGCGGTGCACAAATGCTGCGCAGCTAGCGCCATTCGACGGCCAACACCGCGGTTCCTGGTGTGTCCGCTGTGCCGTGCGTGTGATCATTGCTTGTACAGCCCTCTCGCAGTGTCCGGAGCAAGTATGGTGGGTCTGACACACCGGTGTCAATGTGTTCTTTTTTCCATTTCCAGGAGTGTATATATCAATTTACGGTGTACTGCTCGTTAAGAGCTGAGTAGACTAATATACTATCTCGCATGCTCCCCAGAATACTAAATTACTAAATGTCCCAACCAGAATTTTGCATCATGTTAATACCCCGTCCCTGGTGTCCCCAAAATGTAAGATCAGTTGCACAGTAATCAAAATATCCTTAACTATAGGACTAATTACTACACCGTCTCAGTGGCCCATACGATTTTAAGATAATTGAATTTTCTCATTTTGAGAAGAGGGAAGGAGCGATTTCTTTTTGTAGCTAAAAACAATCAGCAGCCAAGCTCGCGTTAATATTTATTACTTTATTTTTAAGTAAATAAATATTTATGCGATCTTGGCTGTTCAACGTTTTATGCAAATTTTAAGTTATTCAGCTAACCCAGGTAACCCTGCTCTGATCGGGTTGGCGTCCTAAATACGTGGACCGTTACTCCCTCCATTACTCCGCTCCTGTCGCCGTCCGCGCAGCTGCCGCGGTGGTGCGTGTGGCGACGCCGGGCTGCAAACTGCGGACCTCAGCATCCGTGCTGTTGCTGTCGCTGCTGGATGCGGACCTCAGTGTACGGAACGCTTTGCTTTTGGTCAGCACAGTGCAGGGTTCTACGCCTGACTCAGAAAAGCGTTCCCGAGACATTCGGGGTAGAGTATCCATATTTCGGGTGGCTGCCTAATTTCAGATAGCTGAATATCTACCTTGCTCGGTTCTTCACTCCGTAGCTCGCTCCGACAACCAGTAGCGAAGGTCATTCTAATACGCCATTGTGAGCTTGGCACCGGTGCTGCTTTGGACAGCTATTTTTGCATTTTGGTCAAGATAAACATTCAATTGCAAGTCCGTCCGCAAGCTAGGTTAGACGTACTTCCAAAGTATTTTATACGAGACAATAACTAGGAACATGCTCTTTCTTATCTAATTAATAAAACGTGTCGTACACAGCTCACTCAAGGAAATAGGTTGTGCCTAAATAGGACTCTCGATAATAGCGGGTAATAATAGGTTGCACTGTTTCGGGTACTCGAAATTTGGTGTCAGTTTCTACAGACGTTCTGAATTTTTTTCCAGGTGCTACCTTCCAGCGTTTGAGAAACAAAGACGTTGGACACTGCAGACCCGCAACGATGGAAGTAGCTGCAAATAGTTTAAAAATGTGAGTTCTATCCTTGTGACCACTTGGTTTCTTCATCTATGGATTTTCCTCTTCAACAATGTGCAGAAAATGTGAATAAGGCCTCAGTAGCCACAACAGGGCCATTGTCGACTGCAGTTAATGGAATGCGAGAAAAAGCGGTTTCTATTTTTGAAATTAGCCAAACTCCTGTACTCCCACCATCTACCTTAACACCTAGTGCAGGTAAAGAAATATTTTCGACGTTAAAAGGGCTTTGTAGCAATCCCTGGCTAGAGCGAAAATACAGCAAGTACCAAGACTGTAGGGAAGACACCACCTTCAACAAAGCCTACTCCAGCAGCTTCATTTGATGCATTTGATAGACCTGCAATACCTGGGGCAACCAAAAGGAAGCTGTCCGTATCAAAGAACCAGAGGAAGCAGCAAGATCATGATGAGGAAGACTCCGATTCAAGCGTTTCTGAAACCATGATGAAAGACCCATCATCTGAATATGAAGAGGAGAAGGAGTGCATTTACTGCGACCAGCTGTGGTCAAATGGTTCAAATGGCTCTGAGCACTATGGGACTTAACATTTGAGGTCATCAGTCCCCTAGAACTCAGAACTACTTAAACCTAACTAACCTAAGGACATCACACACATCCATGCCCGAGGCATGATTCAAACCTGCGACCGTAGCAGTCGCGCGGTTCCGGACTGAAGCGCCTAGAACCGCTCGGCCACCGCGGCCGTCAGCTGTGGTCAACTGACCACATCTAAAGACACATGGATTAAGGGCATCGGTTGCTTTCTCTATTGCTATGAGCTTTGTACAGGTGTCGACGATGATACTTGGGGAAGTTTTTAAATGTGACTTTTGTATCTTGTTGTGGCTGAAACGTCTGCAGGTTAACCGACTGTTATGCAGCACTATTTACTTTTAAAACAAACATTTGTTGCGAATAAAGGCTATGTTTCCAATTCGTTACGTTTTAGTGTTTATTTACAACCCGTAATTAGGAACTCCGAAAACCAGAAATTAGGAACCATACTATCCGAAGGTAAAAACTACAAGTTTCAATTCTTTGTTCTGCTATTAAAGAACGAGAAAAGATTTGGCAGATTTTTTGCAAGGGCAGTATTTAAATATTCCTGAGTACTAGTGTAAGACACTTTCCATAACTTCTAATTTATCCATAATTTTAAATTTCGAAACAGAACCCGATAACAGACACTTTCCCCTATAACATGCGCGCTCCATCTTTCAAGACAGAGAATAAAAGAAAAAGAAGAGTACTTATAAAGGCGGATGGAATTGTTGGATGGCATGCTGTACGTCATGAGCTGGACCTCGCTGGAGAGATCAATCAATCAGCTGAGAAAACCTACAAAAAGTGTCCGCCTCCATTCAGCAAGAATGGAAATAAATGCCACCTTGATATTTTCTATTATTCCCGACGACTAAAGGTTGTAACTGTAGAAAGGGGAGGTCCTGTTAAGTCACAGCGCTACCGTCTTTGCAGCATAGAGCAACGAGTATTCAAGTACCTTTCATTTATGGAGGAGGCGTTTGGTTGGTGCTGTGTGGGAGAGGGAGGACAGTATTTCGGGGAGATGTTGCTACGCATGTGAAATTAATCGACACGCATTTTGTTTGAAAGCAGATTGGTTTTATTCTGGATTCTAATATACTATGTTATTCCCCAATCTTCTGGCTACAAAAACCTATTTTTCAGCATAATCTCCGTTCAATGCGACAGCATCACACCACCTTACTGATAGGGCCTGTATGCCCGCATACTACCACTCTACTGGTCGACGTCGGAGCCAATGTCTTGGTGCGTCAATAACCTCCCTCATCCACGTACTGCGTCCTGCGGAGTCCATGTTTCATTGCGCCAAACAGATGGAAGTCGGAAAGTGCGAGAGCAGGGCTGTAGGATGGATGAGGAAGAACAATCGAATTAATTTTTGTCAGCTCCTCTGTCCCAATTAGGAGGGGAACCTGAAAATATTATTTGCCAACAAGATAGAACTCTTCCCCTCTGGCATCTCGTCGAATGACAGTGGTTGAACGTCGAAGTCCCTGACCGTTGGGTTGGTCGTAATAGTCAACACGAGAGAGCTCTTTCCTGCTGGGCTCCCAAGTTCACCTGACATCATGTCATGTTATTTTTATCTTTGGGGTTTTATAAAAGATCCTGTCTACATTCAGCCATTACCTAATGATATGTCAGAGTTAAGACACAGAACTGAAGATGCTATTGTACTCTGGAGCTTTAACTAAATTGTTGGAAGAATTGTATTTTAGGTTGGATGTGTTCCGCATAACTCAAGGTGCACATATGAAATGTTTCTAAGAGAAATTAGATGTATTTACCTTCATTTGGATAGATTCGTTATAAATAGTCTAAACTGAACCATTATAGTATACCAGTGAAACTGGAGCGTCGTTCCACGGACAGGTTGAGATGGACTCACCTCAGGTAGTCCCTCTTGCAGAGGATGAGGTTGGCCTTGGTGTATAGCGTGGAGCCCACCTCGCCGAGTCTGCAGTCGCAGCAGCCGCACTTGAGGCAGTCCTCGTGCCAGAACAGGTCCAGCGCCTGCCGACAAAACACGCATCACTGTACTGGATGGCCGCTGGCTCCTCATTCACGTATGTTTTGAAATGCTGTAACTCATCACAAGTAGTTGCCACAGTCTTAACATACGCAGTCCATAGGAACGATGCATTTTTATATTGCTCACTGTTCTTAAGATTGGCACTTTGTTTGACGCGCAAAAGTTTTGCACAAACTCTAAAGATTCGATCATTGTTGCATTTCACTCGACTTTCTAACTGACAGATACTTGTTTAATATAAGTAATACGTCTTCAGTCGACTTCTGAAGAAGAATTTTGACGTTTGTGGCTCCAGCGCAGCTATAGGTGAGGAACTATTTTCTTCTGAATCAGGAAACAGTTCTATCGTTTTTGTCATTTTATCATCACGCTTATGGGGTATTTCACTCTCCAGCGACAGTAACAGTAATTTATATTGTACGTTGAGTAATGTAGGAACTGCGTTTCACACCAATTTTCTACTCAAAGAACGCATAAACTGTTTTTTTCGGAAGTGTAGGGAACAGAACTTCACGTTACTGTGTAGGTATATGATATCTTTCTGCAATTCATCGTGTCTTCTGCTGTTTACTATCCACTCGTTGATCTTAAAAAAGAAACGTTATTCCTCGGTAAATGTTTCTAGGCTATCGTAATTAAGCAGTCATTTAATGTGCCGTTTCATTTCTCTTATGGTCCTTAGGAAACCCATAAAATGGCACATTAGGTGTCTGGTTTTTGTTATTTCTACAATTCTTGCGCTATGAGCGACCCATTTTGTACAAACCATATAACAAGTCAATATAAAAGGTACTGTTCGCATTCATCGCCTATCTAAGTCAGCAGTCACTTTCCAGTTAGCTTCTAGTGAATCTAGCTTTCCCTGTGTTAGGCTGTGTGGTATTCTTATCAAATCAGGACACGCCAATCTCCCGGAAGAATTTTGTTGAAACGTACTTCGGCCGCTTATATGTTTATCAATACTAATGTTATTTTTTTTTAAATTTCAATGGATAAGGTAAACTGCTTCCCCCCATGAACCATGGACCTTGCCGTTGG
The DNA here is from genome assembly GCF_023864345.2 of Schistocerca serialis cubense. Taxonomy (NCBI): domain Eukaryota; kingdom Metazoa; phylum Arthropoda; class Insecta; order Orthoptera; family Acrididae; genus Schistocerca; species Schistocerca serialis. The sequence goes on along the minus strand of NC_064644.1, from coordinate 597,658,899 downwards.
TGGGGAGGCTTGCGTGCCTCAGCGATACAGATAGCCGTACCATAGGTGCAACCACAACGGAGGGGTATCTGTTGAGAGGCCAGACAAACGTGTGGTTCCTGAAGAGGGGCAGCAGCCTTTTCAGTAGTTGCAAGGGCAACAGTCTGGACAATTGACTGATCTGGCCTTGTAACAACAACCAAAACGGCCTTGCTGTGGTGGTACTGCGAACGGCTGAAAGCAAGGGGAAACTACAGCCGTAATTTTTCCCGAGGGCATGCAGCTTTACTGTATGATTACATGATGATGGCGTCCTCTTGGGTAAAATATTCCGGAGGTAAAATAGTCCCCCATTCGGATCTCCGGGCGGGGACTACTCAGGAGGATGTCGTTATCAGGAGAAAGAAAACTGGCGTTCTACGGATCGGAGAGTGGAATGTCAGATCCCTTAATCGGGCAGGTCGGTTAGAAAACTTAAAAAGGGAAATGGATAGGTTGAAGTTGGATATAGTGGGAATTAGTGAAGTTCGGTGGCAGGAGGAACAACACTTCTGGTCAGGTGACTACAGGGTTATAAACACAAAATCAAATAGGGGTAATGCAGGAGTAGGTTTAATAATGAATAGGAAAATAGGAATGCAGGTAAGCTACTACAAACAGCATAGTGAACGCATTATTGTGGCCAAGATAGATACGAAGCCCACATCTACTACAGTAGTACAAATTTATATGCCAACTAGCTCTGCAGATGACGAAGAAATTGAAGAAATGTATGATGAAATAAAAGAAATTATTCAGATAATGAAGGGAGACGAAAATTTAATAGTGATGGGTGACTGGAATTCGAGTGTAGGAAAAGGGAGAGAAGGAAACATAGTCGGTGAATATGGATTGGGGCTAAGAAATGAAAGAGGAAGCCGCCTGGTAGAATTTTGCACAGAGCACAACATAATCATAGCTAACACTTGGTTTAAGAATCATGAAAGAAGGTTGTATACATGGAAGAACCCTGGAGACATTAAAAGGTATCAGATAGATTATATAATGGTAAGACACAGATTTAGGAACCAGGTTTTAAATTGTAAGACATTTCCAGGGGCAGATGTGGACTCTGACCACAATCTATTGGTTATGACCTGTAGATTAAAACTGAAGAAACTGCAAAAAGGTGGGAATTTAAGGAGATGGGACCTGGAAAAACTGAAAGAACCAGATGTTGTACAGAGTTTCAGGGGGAGCATAAGGGAGCAATTGACAGGAATGGGGGAAAGAAATACAGTAGAAGAAGAATGGGTAGCTTTGAGGGATGAAGTAGTGAAGGCAGCGGAGGATCAAGTAGGTAAAAAGACGAGGGCTAGTAGAAATCCTTGGGTAACAGAAGAAATATTGAATTTAATTGATGAAAGGAGAAAATATAAAAATGCAGTAAATGAAGCAGGCAAAAAAGAATACAAACGTCTCAAAAATGAGATCGACAGGAAGTGCAAAATGGCTAAGCAGGGATGGCTAGAGGACAAATGTAAGGATGTAGCGGCTTATCTCACTAGGGGTAAGATAGATACTGCCTACAGGAAAATTAAAGAGACCTTTGGAGATAAGAGAACGACTTGTATGAATATCAAGAGCTCAGATGGAAACCCTGTTCTAAGCAAAGAAGGGAGAGCAGAAAGGTGGAAGGAGTATATAGAGGGTCTATACAAGGGCGATGTGCTTGAGGACAATATTGTGGAAATGGAAGAGGATGTAGATGAAGATGAAATGGGAGATACGATACTGCGTGAAGAGTTTGACAGAGCACTGAAAGACCTGAGTCGAAACACGGCCCCCGGAGTAGACAACATTCCATTGGAACTACTGACGGCCTTGGGAGAGCCAGTCCTGACAAAACTCTACCATCTGGTGAGCAAGATGTATGAAACAGGCGAAATACCCTCATACTTCAAGAAGAATATAATAATTCCAATCCCAAAGAAAGCAGGTGTTGACAGATGTGAAAATTACCGAACTATCAGTTTAATAAGTCACAGCTGCAAAATACTAACACGAATTCTTTACAGACGAATGGAAAAACTAGTAGAAGCCAACCTCGGGGAAGATCAGTTTGGATTCCGTAGAAACACTGGAACACGTGGGGCAATACTGACCTTACGACTTATCTTAGAAGAAAGATTAAGGAAAGGCAAACCTACGTTTCTAGCATTTGTAGACTTAGAGAAAGCTTTTGACAATGTTGACTGGAATACTCTCTTTCAAATTCTAAAGGTGGCAGGGGTAAAATATAGTGAGCGAAAGGCTATTTACAATTTGTACAGAAATCAGATGGCAGTTTTAAGAGTCGAGGGACATGAAAGGAAAGCAGTGGTTGGGAAGGGAATAAGACAGGGTTGTAGCCTCTCCCCGATGTTGTTCAATCTGTATATTGAGCAAGCAGTAAAGGAAACAAAAGAAAAATTCAGAGTAGGTATTAAAATCCATGGAGAAGAAATAAAAACTTTGAGGTTCGCTGATGACATTATAATTCTGTCAGAGACAGCAAAGGACTTGGAAGAGCAGTTGAACGGAATGGACAGTGTCTTGAAAGGAGGATATAAGATGAACATCAACAAAAGCAAAACGAAGATAATGGAATGTAGTCGAATTAAGTCGGGTGATGCTGAGGGAATTAGATTAGGAAATGAGACACTTAAAGTAGTAAAGGAGTTTTGCTATTTGGGGAGCAAAATAACTGATGATGGTCGAAGTAGAGAGGATATAAAAGGTAGACTGGCAATGGCAAGGAAAGCTTTTCTGAAGAAGAGGAATTTGTTAACATCGAGTATAGATTTAAGTGTCAGGAAGTCATTTCTGAAAGTATTTGTATGGAGTGTAGCCATGTATGGAAGTGAAACATGGACGACAAATAGTTTGGACAAGAAGAGAATAGAAGCATTCGAAATGTGGTGCTACAGAAGAATGCTGAAGATTAGATGGGTAGATCACATAACTAATGAGGAAGTATTGAATAGGATTGGGGAGAAGAGAAGTTTGTGGCACAACTTGACCAGAAGACGGGATCGGTTGGTAGGACATGTTCTGAGGCATCAAGGGATCACCAATTTAGTATTGGAGGCCAGCGTGGAGGGTAAAAATCGTAGAGGGAGACCGAGAGATGAATACACTAAGTAGATTCAGAAGGATGTAGATTGCAGTAGGTACTGGGAGATGAAGAAGCTTGCACAGGATAGAGTAGCATGGAGAGCTGCATCAAACCAGTCTCAGGACTGAAGACAACAACAACAACAACAACAACAACAAGGTAAACTGAAGAAACATTGCTTAAAAAAGCGCAAGAAGTATTGTGAGACGGTAAGCATTCGATGTATTGTTTTACGCCAGAAGGAACGCGAGTACTCTACGTCCAGTCTAGGTCGACGGCATTAGATGCGTAGAACGGGCTCGCGCTACGCTCAGAAGCCGTATCGTTTATAGTGGAAATGGATTTTCTTCCATCGCGCATCTCTCTCTCCTCTTCATAAGTTATTGCGAAGTGTTATCGATCGTTATTTTCGTTAATTTGGCTTTTTCATTAATTGATGATGTTTCAAAAATCAAGAGCTGTCGAAGGAGATAAATAGTTCTGGATGTTATTTGGCACTTAGAAATAAAACAACACACGAAGGACAAAGCAAAAATCCGCTCTGTATAGCCATATAAATATTGTTTGACGTGATTGCATCATTATATTTCCTGCAGCAAATAAATATTGATGTTCTGAAATGTGTGGACGACACATTTCCTATTTCTTCGGGTCACAGCATACGAAGAATTTATCACGCAACCTGTGTGAGGAACGTCCACAATTAATTTCGCTTCGGACATTAGTAGTCACTAGTTCCTTAATACTGATACTGTATTACGAGTTAGGTAATGAATTCCTTTCGCTACGCCGGCCTTCGTGGCCGACCGGTTCTAGGCGCTTCAGTCCGGAACCGCGCAGCTGCTACGGTCGCAGGTTCGAATCCTGCCTCGGCCATGGGTGTGTGTGATGTCCTTAGGTTGGTTATGTTTAAGTAGATCTAAGTTTACGGGACTGATGACCTCAGAAGTTAAGTCCCATAGTGCTCAGAGCCATTTGAACCTTTCGCTATCAAACTTGGCAGCAGACAGCACTCAGAATACACGCAGTTTCGGCGCCAACATGCAAACAAAAACGATCACTGGTGATAAGCGAGTTTCAGTGCAGAAAATAATACAGCAGAGGCGTTGCAGTAATGTTCAAATGGTTCAAATGGCTCTGAGCACTATGGAACTCAACTTCTGTGGTCATCAGTCCCCTAGAACTTAGAACTACTTAAACCTAACTAATCTAAGGACATCACACACTTCCATGCCCGAGGCAGGATTCGAAACTGCGACCGTAGCAGCAGCGCGGCTCCGGACTGGAGCGCCTAGAACCGCACGGCCACCGCGGCCGGCTGCAGTAAGGTCACCAGCCACGAGTAGCTGACCGAGGCAGGAAAGTCACTTAATCGAAAATCGATCCACACTAGACGCAAAGAAACGGAATGTCAGAACACTGGACAATGCACTTCAAATGGCGGCATTCGGGGAGGCCGTCAACAGAACGGGAAATTAACGTGAAGGTATGTCGGCAAGAAAGTTTTGACATCGACGTTGGTGAGGTGGATGGTGTCGTCGTCGTCGTTAACATACATGTATTTCCCAAGGTCACTTATGCTACAGTAGTGGATTTCGTGCCATTCCGCATTCTTGTTCTTTATTTACCGAGTGCTACTTTGCTTTCTTTTCGTGACATATTGCAAAGGCTTCCGTGATAACTTGGTTTATCCCATGACTGTTTTTCCACGACGAATAAGTATTTTAATAGATGAAGACTTTTTTTATTAAATAACGTCTTTTTGACAACGAATAATTCAGCTCTTTGATGGTAAAAAATACGACGTGGTTTGAAAAGTTCGTGGAATCATCGCTAGATGTCACCGCTAGCGCAACAAGATTACCACGCAATAATGGGTCATCCTCAAAAAGTAAACAAGTAACGCGTCAGTGCTCTGAGATCTGTGGTGAGGACGTCTCTTTGTTGTTTCCGCGTAGTGATTTGTGAAGATGGGAGAATGCCGATATTCGATGAATGATGAAGCACTTTGTAAAGAAAGCTACGAAAGCAAAGAAAATCCATGTCGATTTTCAAAGCACAGTTTTCTGGGATGGGGCAAGGATTACGCTGATATCTTTCCACTTGTCAGACAATTACGGGACAATACTATGCCAACGTCATGGATCAATTACAGTAAAAGATACATGATAATAGGGGATGGTGGTAAGTTCCTATGGGACCACACTGCTGAGGTCGTCGGTCCCTAGGCTTACACACTACTTAATCTAACTTAAACTATCTTACAATAAAAACAACACACACACAATGCCCAAGGGAAGACTGGAACCTTCGACGGGGGGGAGCCGCGCGAACAGTGACAAAGCGCCCATAGACGCTTGTGTCTGTATATGAGCGGATGGAGATATATATATATATATATATATATATGTGTGTGTGTGTGTGTGTGTGTGTGTGTGTGTGTGTGTGTGTGTGTGTGTGTGTGTGTGTGCGCGCGCGCGCGCGCGCCAAAGGTAAGTCTTTCCGCTCCCGGGATTGGAATGACTCCTTACCCTCTCCCTTAAAACCCACATCCTTTCGTCTTCCCCTCTCCTTCCCTCTTTCCTGATGAAGCAACTGTGGGTTGCGAAAGCTTGAATTTTGGGTGTGTGTTTGTGTTTATTTGTGTGTCTATCAACATACCAACGCTTTCGTTTGTTTTTAGATATATTTTTCCCACCTGGAATATATATATATATATATATATATATATATATATATATATATATATATAGGTGCAACTGCAAAAGTTGACGGGTATTTTGTGCAGGCCTGGAGGAATATAATCTTGGAGATGGAACCAATGCTTTGGATCATAGCTGGACCAAGTGCGTTAGTGCACAAGGAGACTACACTGAAAAGTAAATGTTTTCCGCTAAGGTAAGTCGTTTCTTTCTATTCCATTCCGATAACTTTTCAAACTATCCTCGTACAATTGTTTTGTTTTAGGTTTTGGTACACAGAACGTTAAATAACCACAATGAACACGGTTAAAAGGCTCTTAGTGTCGCCCCACATTAATATTGTTTGATGTATTTGTATGTGTATATTTTCACTAGGAAATACCTGTTGATCTTCTGAAATAATTGGACTACACTTTTCCTATCTATCATTTCTGGGCAGAATACCGTAAGAACTTTATGAAGAACACCGTAATGAAGTTAGCTTTTTCCATTAATAAACTTTATCGTTGGCAGTTGCTTCGTTCTGATACTATAGTCCAACTTTTTGCGTCACCAAAGGTACCCTGTAACATCACAAACGCCGTTTGGCACTGGACTAAGCGTCGTGACATGCTGGCGTTCCGTCTGCAGCGAACACACCACCAGCCGACGATGACGTCGCCTGCCGCTTCTTTCAGTTACGTCTGTGTGTGTGTGTGTGTGTGTGTGTGTGTGTGTGTGTGTGTGTGTGTGTGTAGGCCTACCTTGAGCAGGTAGCGCTCGGTGATGCGCTTCCCGCAGCCGGCGCACTCCCTGGGCGGCGCGCCGGCCCCCGCGCTGGCCACCGCCGCCCCCGCCGCCCCCGCCGCCGCCACCGGCCGACCAGCCGTCCCCACGCCAACTGCCACGCCAGCCACTGCGCCCGCTGCCCCCGCTCCGCCCGCGGCCGCCGCCTGCTGCTGCTGCTGTTGCTGCTCCAGCGCCCCGGGCTCTGCAACGAGGCGAAAACAGCAAATAACGATATAGTTTATGCTATCTTGGCGGTTGAACGTTTTTTTTACAACGTAAACAACACCGTCGTCATCAGTTTCAGATGAAAACCAGCAAAGCATTGCTGTCCAGTACGCCGACCAGCGTTCTGTTTCGATGGGAGAGGAGACAGAATTTTCGTGATCTAGAATTATTTTTAAAATGTGTTTCATCATCTCTGTAGTTTGCAAGGGAGAGAAAGGGACGAGAGTCACACCTACACCCCCTCCACGTGATTTTTTTGGTATTGTTGTTGTTCTGTATGTAGTCTACTTTTTTTGTAGAGTATCAATGTCTGTAGTTAACTCCTCACCATCAAATATAATTCGCACTACTCAGAGTTTTAGTGTGCCACAAATGCGAATGAATTCAATAATAATAACAAAAATAACAGTAAAATACATAACAGGTTTTAAAATGATAATGATTATTAGTTTACATTAGTGCTTACTACATCGCTTTAACACGGCTTATACAATAAAATGTAGTTCAAATACATACATTATTTGGAATGCGTTTTGTTGAAAAGAGAAGTACACGTGTCACACAAGTAATTTAAGAACTTTAAAAGCAACGAATTAGTAATGAACATCGGAGAAACTAAGGAGAGAAAATGAGCAGAAAACCAAATAAGAGTACGGAAGCTGAAGCTAAAAGCAGCTCAGCTGAAGCAACAATACATGAAAAAGACAAGTAAAACCCCGCTGGAATAGCTGCAAATTGTGGTAGGAGACTGGACGAGATTTAACAGCACTCTAGTAGAACCATAAGAGGTGGTCCGTGCGAGAACCGGAAATAGCAGGAGATACCGGGAGACATCTTGGCAGAATTCTGAATTTAAAGAAGCAGTTCTGAAGAATAATAAGGCGTTTAGAGAATAGTAAAGTCGGCACGAACCAGAGCAGAAGCAAAAGAAGAATACCCGGTGAGAAAGAGGGATGCGCAGAATGCGGTTTTAGAGGAAATTTGGAAGTGCATAGCAAATGGATCACAGTGATGGAACAGGATAGCACACGAAATAAGAAAATACTGTTGGAATGATCAGAAAAGGGAGACGAGGAATTTGAGGGAACGTAAAAATGGTTGATACAGATGAAAAAGAGGTAGACAAGAAGTTTGATCTCAAAGAGCCCTGGAGGACATGTTTTGATAACTTGCTGAATCCAGACGCAGCAGTGGAGGAAGACAGAGGTGTAAAAGAGATAGAGCGTGGCCTGGAAATAGAAAATAATATAAATTGTGGACCGAAATGGATGAGGCATTGAAGAACACGAAAAGAGGAAAAGCCCTTGGTCTGGCTGAACTATGTGTCGAAACAATCAAAGCGGAAGAAGAGGTGGGACTCAGTGGCTGTATAAGATTATATGAGTATAGGACAGCTGTAACGAAGCAAATGAGTAGTCCAGAAGGCTAAGATGGGGATAATTCTTCCTGTCTTCAAGAAAAGAAGACAAAGGATTTGGAAAATAAAGCTGTAGTAGCATTAACCTAAAGTGCCAGCGAGGAAAAAAAAAAAAAAAAGAAGTTTTAGAGAGACGAATCTGGAGAATATTGGAAACGCAGCTGACGGAAGAACATCATGGCTTCAGTACAGGAAGCTCCTCAGCAGGTCTCATATTTGCAGTGAAACAGCTACAGGAATAGCACTATGAGTGTGGGAGAGGTCTACTGATGATCTTACTGGATTTAATGGATGCATACTACATTGTATCCGAATGTAAAGTCTGGGAGGCACTACGCAAGAAATGGGTACAGAAATAGACTGTGCCGACGATAAAGGAATTGTTGTAACAGGCAGTTGTGATTTGTGTGAAAGTGAGAGGGCAGAACAGGTTGGCTGTTAGAGAGAAACCGTCTGTAGCAGGGAAGTGCACTATCTCCATTACTTTCCACAGTGGTGATGAATCATTTAATGACGCAAGTGGCAAGAGGAACAAAATACAAGAAGACACGACTGTTGTTTGCCGACGATTTGATGGTGTACGTAACAATGAGGAGGAAGTACAGAAGCAGTTAGATGTTTGAGAAGAAGTTGCGCTGGAATATGATCTAAAATTTAATGCAAAGAATTGCAGAAAAGAAATATATACTCATAAGAAATATGACACCGGAGACTATGTAAGGGACAGAGTCTCTTACAAGGAACAAGACAGGTCTGCTGGGGAGCGTGAGGCTAAAGAAAGATTTTGAGGAAATTCGGAGATATAGTGAGAAGTCTCACAACCACTAACTACGTAAGCACGTGTAGAAGATAACTGACACGATTTGGAAAGGAATGAGCCCAGGAAAATTTCAAGTACCTGATGAATCTAAATTGAAAGTAATGGTAAATTCAGATAAGTGAACGTGCAGGGCAAGGTGATAACTTTATGAAAACTGGGAGATAAAGGATATGGAGCAAAGAAAACCTCGAGATAAGTAAGAATGTGACATATAAATCGTTTTATGTACCAGTTTCGTTGTACTCTGCAAAAACCAGGTTCTTGGATAAAGTGAGTAGAGTAAGGTGAGAGCAAGTGAAACGAAGTTTTTGGGAAGTGAGGTAGGAGAAACAAAAAATGATAAACATGAGACATGAAAATCTTATGGCGAACGGAGATAACACATTAAGAACTCATACAAGAGTAGATTGAGGAAGAAGGATTTTATTGATATGGTCATGCAGAAAGACTGGTTCAAAAATGGCTCTGAGCACTATGGGACTTAACATCTGTGGTCATCAGTCCCCTAGAACTTAGAACTACTTAAACCTAACCAACCTAAGGACATCACACACATCCATGCCCGAGGCAGGATTCGAACCTGCGACCGTAGCAGTCGCGCGGTTTCGGACAGAGCGCCTAGAACCGCTAGACCACCGCGGCCGGCAGGAAGACTGGATAAGAGGAAGATGACGCCTAGGAAGATGCACGATGTGGGGGACCAGGCAAAAGGTCAAGGGGTAAGTTGCTTAAGGGAGTGGAAGAAAGCATTTGGAAGAATGCAGAAGATTGCGTCAGAGCAGCGACAGAGAGGTGTTGGCAGCACTGGAGAAGATGGCGCGACCTATGTTGCAAGCAGATCCTACCAGTGGCGGGAAACTGTACAAGATGAGAATTATGAATATGATGACGATGATGATGTGATGATCATTCTCACAATACTGACGATATCATAATTTACAAAACTGGAGTCCAGCTGGACGTAAGGCGTAATTTCACGCAACACATCCAGACAATCTTAAACTAGGAAGTAACATGATGCACAAAATTGCTCGTACCTTAACAGCAAACTACAAGCCCTTGCTGTATGCAGTGAGAACCTATCAAGATGCCATTTTCACGTCGATGAAAGGCTACGAATCAAGTCTTTGGGAGCTCAGACATTGGTGCGTACGGATCGGGCTAATCCTGTAACAGAGACGGGTGTTCTCCTTACTCTGACAGGGGCGTTTGGCACAACGCAACCGATGCTTTACTGGTGATCCTCGGAATCTACCCAGTACACACACACAACGGTGAAAAATCATCCAGGATCTTGCTAATCACATAAAGGGAAGGTAAAGAAAGTCCAATAAATCTCAGACGAAAGGGTTAGTACCAGTGGTTCAATTCTTGAACTGGAAAGTGGGCACGTGGCAGAACGAGTGGGACGACAGTCTAAGAGTCGACCAGCTATTGCTTGGCCGTGTAAACTCCAGTCAGGTTATGGTACGTTACCTAACGAGACACGGGCCATATCCATTAAGAAACAACGAATGGTGGACAATAATACTGCTGCTAACACCATTTCTCTGCATGAAAAACATAAATTTGTAAGGGTATGGTAATTGCAGTCCCCCGTCCCGCCCATCCTGCACATAATCAGGATAGGAGCGCCAATTATAATAACGAAATGCTACGAGTGGATCTACCGATGGGGAAGATGTGAATTCGAGTGCTGCGTCACAGGATATGCGTGAGTGCGTGCGTGTGCATTTGTGTGTAACCAAGATCGGAGCGACACACGGGGCAGAACCCGCAGTACCACATCATCCCCCCGTCAGCGCAGGTTCCATATCCACCTCGGCGACGGGCACGAGGAGATGCGCGTCAAACAGAGGTGCATAACACAAACAGTCCCAACGTCCTTGCGAGACTGTTTCATTACATTGTAATCAATCGAAACATTTAGCAACATAAAAAAAAATATACATGGCCTTATCAGTTTTTCACGTAGCTCTGTTATTTTGAAGACAGATCTGCAGAATACTGGTAGGGGAATGTGTAAATGGTTATAATACTGTTTGTTTTGCTTATTTGCGCCGTCTCTTGGGAACGATCAGTTTCTGAAATGTAGAGAGTTATTCGTAAGTAGCTCGGTGGCTTTTGAAGACGTCTGCACGAAAAGTACAGCATGTCAGTGGATAGAGGCATCTCTCCAATTTTACGTTCGTAATACGCGCCGTGGACAGCTGCTGTAAGGAGCATGTGCGTCACAACATGTGAGTAGATCATCCGCTAAGTTGTCGCATCGAGTTAGCTGCAGATAGGCAATCCGGTGAACATCGGGCCGCCGTGGCGCCTTCCCGGGTAATTCGTGTCAGTAACTTCACTGTATTGCATGCACGTATTGACGCCTGCCATTATTGAACACCTTCATCGTGTGTTCAGAACCTGGAGAGATGCACTATCCACCGACATGTGCTATTGTGCTTGTAGTTTTCGCCCCGTCGTCTTCTGAAACTTCCACCACCCCGGCACGGATTATAACAGCGTCGTACCCCTTAAAATGCGGAAAACTGATTACCGGACGGTGCTCCACTTTATAAGTGGGTTCCACCATTTTGCTTTGCACCCTCTTGCGGCGAGCCTATGGTTCTGTGGTCCGGACATTTCAAACTGTACCGGCACTGCTTCGCTTTTTGGAGGCGATAATTGAAACTTTGTAAGTACCTCTCATATATAAACTTTTTCATTATAATTCCATTGCGATGAGTCTTTTAAATCAGGATCAGCGAGTCAGCATCATCAGAACAGAAAGTACTAGGAGCAGCAGGAACGCTTGTAACCATTCTCCTGCAGGGCTACAGGCTTGCAGATCCTTGGCTCTCTTCATAATCATAGTTCGATTTAATTCACGCTGATTGGCAGGAAATTCCGGATGTAACATTCCACAAGATGATAAGCAGCGGGTGTTCTCTGACCGCAGAATAAATAATTATCCGCTGTAGAAAAGAAGTATAACAATCAGGAACAGTACGATCGATGTCAACTGTACGGCCCCAGTGTTTCGAGATTAATGGATACCGATCATCTGTCCTTAATTTAATATCATACATGTCTGTTCTAATCTTATTTGGCCTGCAAATGTAACAGTCATTTGTCATCTAATGATGAAGGGGGTTAAAACCGATCTGTGAGCAATTACGTCGGTGCCAAACATCGAGAATTTTCCTCCTGTGATGAAAATGTACAACATCTGTCCATTTGTCTTCTCTATTGACTGTTTCATTTCTTTGCAACGGATTACCGCTATCAACGGTGAAACGTTAATAGTTAGTTCTGAAAATGCATGTTCCTAATGAACTTTGTTTAACTTCTTTGAACACAATGAAAGGGACTACAACATTTAACCGCTGTGTCATATCGTGTTGCATTCTTGTCGTACGCTCTCGCCTACTCGCTTTAGGTAGAAAAACAGATTACCGAAGTTACTCTTCTTTATCATTGTGCTACGCAGTTTTTGTTTTGGGTCCTCTAGCGCAGGGATTTCAGCAGGACTGCAGATTTGTACCTTCAGACAAATGAAGATTACGTCCTTTCTGATTTCTGTTTTATGGGCATTAGGCCTTCAGTCAGAGGTATTCTTCGCCTAACATGTCTTTCATTGCTGGAGACATCATCTGAGGCGATAAAGACTCAGAAAGGAGTTACAGTCTCGAACAAGCCAAACTGTTCATAGGTACCCAGGCAACGGTCGGTTTGTGACGCCACGAAACAACTGCCTGGGATCGTGGAGTCGCGCCGGCGCCCGCTGTGGAGCTCCTAACAAGGATGAGTTAGCACTGTTTGTTTTACTTGATAATGAGAGATACAACTCGTCTAATTTCAATCCCTTTTCCTTTTCTTAAAGTTGTAATTGTTTTTGAATTTCTATGCCCTCTCTGTACATTGCAAGACTGTGATGTTTGGATTTTGATAAAACCATAGGCTAGTATGGGAGTAGAAAAATGGTTGGTTTTCTGGCCCTAGTGCATGATCTGCTACTGTCGGCATTATCCGTGTTGTCCAGATGATAACTGCTGTTTTTTTTCCTTACGGCAGGTGGCAGCGTTGTGCCTCAAGTTCCTGTGTACACCTGGCCGCATTTGCAAGACACTTTATGTCCTCTTGCTGTGGCAAGCGGCTGCCGTATGTGCATTGCAGGGTTCAAATATTCGCGCACCTTTCTTGTTTGTTTAAACCCTGCATATAAACCATGTATTGACTACTCTGCTGATGCGATCTGTGACGGTTTTTAAGAATGGAAGGAAAACCTTCCCTTTCGCCGGTTATTTTCTCTAAAAAAATTTTACGGTGTAGCACTCTATCTGTGTCAGACTAGTCATTTCTTGTGAAGGCAGTTCTTAAATGATCGAGCTCGCCCTCTAAATACTTTGGTTCCAAGATTCTTTTAGCCCGGTGCATCAATGTTTTACTCAGTCCTCTTTTGTGTTTGAGATTGGAATTAAGAGTTTCTGTGAAGGGATCTGTGCACGGAAGTGGGGTTTCTGTTTCATCTGAGCTCTGATGTTCTATCAGGTTTTGCAAAAACGTCTGCATCAAAAATTAATATTTGACCCCCTTCCTCTTTTTCATAATTAGTTTTATACGGGAGCTAGCGATCCGCCAGGACTTTGCACAAGCTACTTAAGGCTGGGAGACTTGTCCGGCGTAGCAGTAAATTTGTTTAGCGGCGGCTTAGCAGAGATATGCATAAAAGTCATAGAAGAACTGTGGGTAGCTGACTACCATCACTTTCACACAAATTTGACGATTTAAGCAGCGCAGACGTATGAGTGTTATCGGTCCCATATTTAATTAGCGTTTTTAGTGACGTATCATGGCAGTGATGGGAGCCCATCATGATGTAATTAACGTGTTCACTACTAACGTAAATATTCTGTGCGAATCATGTGTGATTCGATATGTATTGTAATTTGTAGCATATCATGTCTCGGAGGCAGGCTGGATGGATCATGCCCGAAGGACACAAGGAAAGTGAAACAACAGCACATCTAAAACAAACTGTTATAAATACATAGGAGAATGGATAAGAAGCAACACAAAAGAAAAGATAGCCGTAGGAAATAGAATACATAAAATGGAAAGCTCATTCGAAATGACAAGGTATTATAAAAGACTTTGTCCTGAAACACAAAAAAAGACACTGTTAAACAGTGGTAAGGCCTCACAATGTATATGCAGTAGAAATACTTAAATAACAAGATTTGATGGTTTTGAAAAATTGGAAAAGTTGAAAGAAGAATCCTAAGGAAATTAAAGGGACCTAGAAGCAATACTAACAATAAATACAAATTAAGGTCAAACAGAGAGCTCTAACTGAAAATGGAAAAACTAGGTGATGTATTGAGGAAAAGACTACAGTTTTATGGTCGCCTACACCGAGTGGATAGTGATAGACTAACCAAAAAGTTCGTCAACTTACTAAACAGCTACAGTTCCAAACCCTCATGGTTCACTGAAATTGAAAAAGACATGAAAAACACAGGAATTCCAATGGACATAATAGATAACAGAATACCTTTTAAGCGAAATAACACAAAAGGCGGGATCTCAGGAAATAAAGAGATCTGCAAAAGGAAGAAAGTGGGCTCAGCAAGAAATGAACCGACACTCTTGAAGGATCAAGGAAGTGTGGGAGCAACGAAAATGAAGCAAAAGTGAAGTTGATTTATCGTATCCTGAGAAAGTGTTATTCGAATAAATAAATAAAACGCACCTGATATAGTCATGTAGCCTGTGACAACACTCCTCTTGTAAGGTAAAGCACACATTGATTCATTGTTCAGAGTCATTTCTGCAGTTCTTTGTCGCGGACCCTTTCTGGCAAACGTTTTCGCCCTATCCCGTGAAGAATCGTGTTCGCATCTAGATTTGTTTGAAAGAAAGCAGAAAGCTTCAACCTGAGTCGTGTCCTGCGCTGCTGAAAAAGTTTCTTTATGTAAACCAAGGAAAGTTGTTGAAAAGGTTTTGAGGAAAACGATTCACTTTTTGGCTAACAAATTGAAAAGGTCAGTTTTTATATAGGCAAGTTTATTCGCTATGCATTTGATCTGGAACGATTGCACTGAATTGTACGTCACTTGGGCGACTTGCGTGTCCGAGACCGGTCATACAAACAGGGCACCTCCAGTGTAACGTGGAATCCCAACCACATTTCGCTTCTGGCGAATCTGTACATCATAGAAAGGTGAAGGCTAGGTTAAAAGGCAGAACGAAAAAGTAGGGATTCGATACCGCAACCTTTCAGTTTGCAGGCGCGCTCTTCATCGATAGGCTACCAGAGCCGGCATGGATTTTGGCGACGCTTCGCCGCTTTCTCGAGTTGCTGCTGCTGTCTCGAGTTGCGGAGGCTGTTCAAATAGGTGGCAACGGCATGGTTCTCATAGTGGCGAGAAACTTCAACTCAGCACAGTTCAGACAGTTTGCAAGGAATATTATAAATTATATACACAAACCTCCCCCATGAATCAGTCTACCTATTAGTCAGAACTGGATCAAAATCCCCACAGCAGTTGCTGAGATTAGCCTGAACACACAGAAAGAAACTGCAGCACGGAACTTCAATTTATATACAGGTTGTGCCATTTTAATCCATCTGGGGATAGAGATGATACAGCAAAACGTTTTGAATAAAAGTTGTTGGTGGCGTAGAGGTTCCCGCATTGCTACAAATGGCTGTGTCCTTGAACGTCGTCGTTTTCAAGGTGATTTGGAGGTTAAAGTGATTTTTTAAAATGGTAACATTAATATCTGATTTAAATAGAATGCCAAATTTTACGTATAAAGCGATACATTATTCAAGGTCATCAGTGAAGGTCAAGAAAGTAAATACGTTTTTGGTTCTAGTAGGTATTAAATCGAAACAGAGGAGGGAAACAGCAAAATACAAAGTTAGATACAAATTGAAAGGGGTATAAGGGGTCACGTATCACTACCAATAACCATGATCTTAAAGTTAACTGTCGAAGGTAATTCCAAGGTTGCGTTTTATTTCATGGAAACCCTTATTTGTGATGTCGGATTTGGAAATAGCGAAGAGAGATTTGAACTTTAAGTTTTAGTTAACGTGTTTATTATCAAAAACGAATACATCACAACGTATAAATGTTATTATGGCATTTGAAAGATAGAAAAAAACAAACAAAACGTAGATCTTTGATTTCGGGTGAGTCCCCTCGCCTCCATTCCTCGGGACGGCCCTACCAAATTGTATCCAACGTTGTATTTTGCTGTATCCGTCCTCTCTCTGTATTTCGAGTTTTTCTCTGCTAGAACTAAAAACATATTTCCTTATTTGATCTTCACTGAGTCTCGTGATGATTTCGAATAATGAATCATTTTAAAGGTAAAACTTGCCACTCTCTCCAAATCTTAAATCAGACATTAAGGTTCCCATTAAAAAAAACCACTTTAACCTCGAAATCAGCTTGAGGAGGCCGCCCGCCCTCAGGAGCTCAGTTCGTCAGCGCACCTGACGATGGCGACTTGTCTGACCGCCGAAATATCGTGCCCGTTGGATACTATGGGCCGGCAATACACCCGTGGACGGTTCGAGCAAGAAATACGCCGGGAGAAACTGAAGAATCACAACTTTTATATAAATCATTTTAATGTGTATCGTCTCTATACCCAGTAATTTACCATTTAAAATGGTTCAACCTGTGCATTGAGGTGTAGAGATTAATAGCATGCAGAAAACTTGAGAAGTTTGACAGATATAACTCTGCATTAGGCCTTATAATGAAAGCATCAACAACGTATCGAAATCAGCAAGAGAGTTCGTTCTTCACTGTCTGAAGGTGTGTTGCCTCAACTTTTTCCATACAGAAACTGGATGCAACGACACTTACAGCGTTTCCCATTGACACTCCATCAGTTTGCACAAAAATACCTAACAGAAAAGAAGAAGCATTGAAAATAGAATAGCTGCGGGCATTAGGGCTAGATCAACCAAACAGCGCCAGTTCGTCCCCACTGCAAGCTGCATAATACTCGTCGGTGGGACTTCACGACCTTAGGCACTGGCCTGATGACGTAACGGCTTGAGCGTTACGTGGATACAGTTCGGCTAGATGAACTTGCTTGACACTGTAACTCCTTTTTGAGTGTTACAGCCTCTGATGAGGTCTCCAGTACTGGAAGGACTAAACGTTAGGCAGATATACAGGGTGTTACAAAAAGGTACGGCCAAACTTTCAGGAAACATTCCTCACACACAAAGGAAGAAAATATGTTATGTGGACATGTGTCCGGAAACGCTTACTTTCCATGTTAGAGCTCATTTTATTACTTCTCTTCAAATCACAATCATGGAATGGAAACACACAGCAACAGAACGTACCAGCGTGACTTCAAACACTTTGTTACAGGAAATGTTCAAAATGTCCTCAGTTAGCGAGGATACATGCATCCACCCTCCGTCGCATGGAATCCCTGATGCGCTGATGCAGCCCTGGAGAATGGCGTATTGTACCACAGCCGTCCACAATACGAGCACGAAGAGTCTCTAAATTTGGTACCGGGGCTGCGTAGACAAGAGCTTTCAAATGCCCCTATAAATAAAAGTGAAGAGGGTTGAGGTCAGGAGAGCGTGGAGGCCATGGAATTGGTCCGCCTCTACCAATCCATCGGTCCCCGAATCTGTTGTTGAGAAGCGTACGAACACTTCGACTGAAATGTGCAGGAGCTCCATCGTGCATGAACCACATGTAGTGTCGTACTTGTAAAGGCACATGTTCTAGCAGCACAGGTAGAGTATGCCGTATGAAATCATAATAACGTGCTCCATTGAGCGTAGGTGGAAGAACATGGGGCCCATTCAAGACATCACCAACAATGCCTGCCCAAACGTTCACAGAAAATCTGTGTTGATGACGTGATTGCACAAATGCGTGCGGATTCTCGTCAGCCCACACATGTTGATTGTGAAAATTTACAATTTGATCACGTTGGATTGAAGCCTCATCCGTAAAGAGAACATTTGCACTGAAATGAGGATTGACACATTGTTGGATGAACCATTCACAGAAGTGTACCCGTGTAGGCCAATTAGCTGTTGATAGTACCTGCACACGCTGTACACGGTACGGAAACAACTGGTTCTCCCGTAGCACTCTCCATACAGTGACGTGGTCAACGTTACCTTGTACAGCAGCAACTTCTCTGACGCTGACATTAGGGTTATCGTCAACTGCACGAAGAATTGCCTAGTCCATTGCAGGTGTCCTCGTCGTTCTAGGTCTTCCCCAGTCGCGAGTCATAGGCTGGAATGTTTCGTGCTCCCTAAGACGCCGATCAATTGCTTCGAACGTCTTCCTGTCGCGACACCTTCGTTCTGGAAATCTGTCTCGATGCAAACGTACCGCGCCACGGCTATTGCCCCGTGCTAATCCATACATCAAATGGGCGTCTGCCAACTCCGCATTTGTAAACATTGCACTGACTGCAAAACCACGTTCGTGACCGCTACGGTCGCAGGTTCGAATTCTGCCTCGGGCATGGATGTGTGTGATGTCCTTAGGTTAGTTAGGTTTAAGTATTTCTAAGTTCTAGGGGACTGATGACCTCAGCAGTTAAGTCCCATAGTGCTCAGAACCATTTGAACCACGTTCGTGATGGACACCAACCTGTTGATGCTACGTACTGATGTGCTTGATGCTAGTAGTGTAGAGCAATGAGTCGCAAGTCAACACAAGCACCGAAGTCAACATTACCTTCCTTCAATTGGGCCAACTGGAGGTGAATCGAGGAAGTACAGTACATACTGACGAAACTAAAATGAGCTCTAACATGGAAATTAAGCGTTTCCGGACACATGTCTACATAACATCTTTTCTATATTTGTGTGCGAGGAATGTTTCCTGAAAGTTTGGCCGTACCTTTTTGTAACACCCTGTATATGGCTCGGACCACGGCCTAATGCCCATAAAACAGGTATCAGAAAGGACACACACACCGGTCGTGAAAGACTGCAGTGCTCGATAACAAGAATATAGTGAGGCAACTTCATTTTTTGGAAGTGCTAATTGACACTTTGGAGCACACCCCCTTACGCCCCCGCCTCACGAGCCCGGCAGCGCAGCTGCTGGGCCCCGCCCAGCGGTGACGCGAGACGCAGCCGCCCCGGACGCCACGCCGGCTGTGACGGCGCGTCCCGCGCAGCGCCGGCCGCCAGTAATTAGGACGGGGACGGCGCGGCGGCGGACAAAGACGCGCCCGCGTCTTGCTCGCTCCTTAGAAGCGCGGGCCGTGATTAGCCGGCTGCAGCCGGCGGCGACGTGGCGTCGTGCCCACACGTCGCGTCAACAGCCGGCCTGCAGGCGCCTCTGCGCTCCCCCTACGCACTGGTCCTCAACTTACGACACGTTCTCACAGTCCGAGCGCGTCATGTAGAACGCTCAAAACCACAGGGACATGTGCTTAGAATATAAATCGCTCATCCCAAAACCAATGGTATGAGTTGTAACACCCCACCCGTCACTTATCTGGTTTTGGCGTGTGTTCGCCGCAGCTAATTGACTAACAGATCAACAGAGAGTGCAAAACTGCCGCAATATCGGATAACGCAAAAAAAAGTAATAAGGCCCTGTGACTCCTGATTGAACTGCGGTGGCAGTGTTGAATTTAATTGATTCAGAATTGATCACTTTTAACTAAAACTAAACTTTTAACTAAAACTAATACCAGATGAAAACGTTGAACATAAAATTAATTAAGAAAGTGACTTGGGATTTCAACTACTTGATTGAAAACAGATGCAGTCGATTAGCACAAATTTATTTTAACTCCCAACCTTCAATCATCACATTACAAGACTCTCCTATCAGGCAGTGGTAATAAATTGCGTTTGCGTGGAGTAAAGCGCGATAACTCAAAAGTAATTCCTATCGACTGGCCCAGGCGTAATAAGAAGTGCGAGAAGAATTCTACAATACACGGCCCATGTAACCCTCGCGGAAACTTTGCCGACGTGATCCAACAAATTAATCAGTGGCCGGAGCGGGCGCAATATCACCGAATACAGCGTGGCGGAGCGGCGTCGTTGTGTGGACGTCGGCCGACCTCGTGGTGCTGCAAGGCTGCGCTCGTCTATTCACTCCTAGCTATCTTGCTCAGTACATACCTGAACCAAAACTTTCTATCTCCAAGCTCAATCGTTCCATTTGCTAAGTCCTAAACTGCAGAGATGCTCACTCTTTCTCAGGCAAGCTGAGTAAAGAACGCCACGTCCGCACTCTAGGCAAGCTGGGAATGGAAGACCACTACGGGGACTTCTACCAGTCCGCTCTTTGCCTCAGTTTCCCCTCCAGCAAAATCACGTACGCCAATTGCAGTGCAAGTCGCGTTAATTATGCTTTGCTTCCCAGCGCCGACCAATGCCTGCTCTGGGAAGTGAACAAATTCCCACAAAATTTCCCTTCCTCTCAACTTCTGCTATTTAGCTCCTCCCAGGCCACCCATCAAGGTTAGCGTCTGCACAAAATACCAATTTTTCCCGAATTCTGACTCCCAGGAGAGTACTTCAAATTCCTCGGTCCTACGTTCCCATCGGAGGCCGGCATATTTCATTCTGTCGCTCTTCATCTGATTTACTTCAGAGTCTGCGGACCGTGAATTCAGTGTGAAGTTGCCATAGTCACGAACACGCATATTTTGGCCTCTGTTGAGCACTCCACCGTAGCTTTGCACGGCTTACTCGCATGTTTCACTGAAAATGAGACGACGGGCATTTATCAACAGGTGTACAAGTTCTCCATCTGCTTCCTGGTACACCAGCATGGGGTCAACCACCCACTCACTGTCACTCATCATTAAGGCAGCTGGAGGCCGTGCCCCGTTATCGCTTTCTCAGAGCTTGGGCTACCCTAAGCTATTGTCACTTCCCTTCAACACTGCCCAGCCGCGCGCCGCTACCCGGCCGCGGTCAACTCGAATACTTCCCTGGGATAAACTAGCCTCCAGTAAATCGACGCGTTTCCACAAAGTTTTAATGTCGTGTGAATTACTTTAAAACCATCACTCGACATTAATTATTCCAATGCGTCCATACTATACCCTCTACAAGATGCATTGTGCCTTGTCAGTCATTTTTGCTCAGCCCTACTGTTCGCTCAACGTGAGTTAGGTGATCTTTAATGACTTCATGTAAGGGGCATAGTTCTTGCCATCTTACAGAGTCGAATAAAAAAGATAGCACATTCTTAAAATTCCACGAGCTTTCGACCAAACACTTATTGGTCATTGTTAAGTGGTGTCACTCCCAGCGGGCTGATAATACGCCCTTGCATACGCTAGCTGCCGGCTGTGACACCACTGGTGCTCGCCGCATCGCCAAATATTGACTCGGCGTTCGATGAGTCCGCGATCGCTGGATCACAAGCCGCGCCTAGTAGCAGGCCACGGCCTCTATTGAGGCTGTTATCTGCGATTTTTATTTTCACGGCTTCTTTTGTTACACAGTCACAACAGCCGTTAGATCGTGTCACGACAGCTTGAAGGAAGCTAATGTTGACTTCGGTGCTTGCGTTGACATGCGACTCATTGCTCTACTCTACAAGCATCAAGCACATCAGTACGTAGCATCAACAGGTTAGTGTTCATCACGAACGTGGTTCAAATGGTTCAAATGGCTCTGAGCACTACGGGACTTAACTGCTGAGGTCATCAGTCCCCTAGAACTTAGAGATACTTAAACCTAACTAACCTAAGGACATCACACACATCCATGGCCGAGGCAGGATTCGAACCTGCGACCGTAGCGGTCACGAACGTGGTTTTGCAGTCAGTGCAATGTTTACAAATGCGGAGTTGGCAGATGCCCATTTGATGTATGGATTAGCACGGGGCAATTGCCGTGGCGCGGTAAGTTTGTATCGAGACTGATTTCTAAAGCATCCTGAGCCAAACAGGATTTGTCGGGGCACCTTACGCGATAAAACCTTTCACTCTCCTACTTGCGTTGGTGCACAGTACGTACTGTATGCCTGACGTTCTAAGACCTGCTGTATCTTTAAGTGGTGTCAGAAATTACTGGATTTTTGTCGAAGACCTGAAGATCTATATAATCTTGTGTCTGTTCAGCTGGCATCTTGCTCCACTCGGAGCTACAGAAAGACAAGAAATCTGAAAGTCGAGCAAGATAAGCCGCCTACGGAAAAGACACAGACTTAAATCGATCTTCAGGTGTCCGACAAAAATCCGTCAATTAATGAGACTTCTTAAAGACGCAACAGGTCTACCAACACCTGTGGTCTACAAGATACGTTGCCCGTGTGGCCAGTTTTACGTCGGACTTACAGTACGCACTGTGCAACAAAGCAGTTAGGAGCGTGACAGGTTTTATCGCCTGCGCTACCCCGACAAATCTACTTTGGCTGAGCATGGTTTAGAAAAGTCTCATCGCATTAAATTTGACGAAACTTCTATCGTTGTTCCCACTAAGGCCTTCTGGGACTGTATAATTAAAGAAGCTATTGAAATAAAAACCATCGTAACAGTCTAAATAGAGACGGTGACCTCCAGCTCGGCATGACGTGGTCTCCAGCGATCGCGCGGTTGAAATGGGCGCATCGAACGCCGAGTCAATGTATGCCCGTATTTCGCGGTGTCGTGACCACTAATGACGTCACAGCCGGCAGCTAGTAACCTATCAGCAGCCCACTGGCAGTTATATCAATTGACAATGGCTAAGGAGAACTTGGGCGAAAGCTCGTGTAATTTCAACCATTTGACGCTACTGGAAACCCAAGAACAGTTTATTCAATGTTACTGCCGCGAGGCTGCATTCTTATAATGGCATGACCCATTAGCATGCCGAGCAGCGTTTCTTACCACGAGAACATTAACCACCTGTTCAAGGTCTACGAAAGGAATTTGGGTATTGAGAAGAAACAAAATCTCGATATAATAGGTCATAAGATACACATATTTCAAAGCAGTGACTTGTTGCTGTATTTCCCTCTGCTTACAGTCATTACGCTATCTGAAAAACAAACTTTTTTGTTGACCTTATAGCGTTGTACACCTGTTCTGTCCTTAAACTGCAGATGTAGGATTTCAATGAATTGGTAAAAGCAAACTGAAACAGAAAGAAATTCACATGTTACTAAAGCTACTGTTTCACATCCAACATCACTTCTGCATTTAAGTTCAATATTAAACGTTTCACTAATTGCATTTTAGAAAGATTATCCTGTCAGTGACATAACCAGCCTTTTACAAAGCATATTGTAACACAGGCTTTCACTTCGGTGCAGAGAGCTTATCTTATACGACAGAGTGAAGGCTGGTGATAAAACGACGATCGTGTTACATTACTTGCGCTTTTTCATATTGTAGTCAACATCAATCGCCCTTGTCACGTACAGCTTATATTGTGCACCGCACCACCCATCAAGAAGTTAGCATCTTTTTGTCTGCAGCGTGATTTTGGTCCTATTATATTTATATTTTGTTACTTTGCATTACCAAAGTTCCTCTCGTAGTCCTTGATGAGGTGATCGATCAGACGTATCTCTTGGTTAAGAGGCGCAGTTTTCCATGCGAATGGTTCGTACCACTGTTTTCGGGATGAGCGATTTGTATTCTAACCACATTTTTGAGCAGTTTTGAGCGTTTGAAATCACTATTATTTGTGGTATATCAAGAGATGGGGGCTGTATGGTATTCTGGATACAGGTGTTGAAGTAATTTCCACTGTGTCGCACGGAAATGTGTTGATACCCTTGATGTTAATGTATGTCAAAGACCTTGCGGGCAATGTCAATAGTAAACTCAGACTTTTCTCAGATGATGCAAGTATCTAGAGTGATGCGATCCCTTCAAATATTCAGGCAGATCTTCAGGAGATTTCAAAGTGGTGCAAATGAAGGCAACTTCCTTTCTGTGTTCAGAAATGTGAAATTGTGCACTTCACAAAAAAGGTCGTATCCTGTGACTACAATATGAATAAGCGACAGATGGAATCGCTCAGGTCATACAAGGAAACCATCACACTGGCTCAGTCGTAGGTGAAGCAGGCGGCAGACTTCGGTTCATCGTTTGAATACTAGGGAAGTGCCGTAGCACAAAGGCGACAAGGTAGATCGATTTATGGAACAGCATCACGGAAATGCTGAAAACCCTGAACAGGCAGACACTTGAAGATTGTCGCCTAAATCTGGAAGTGGTAGACCCACTGGGCAGGTGGAAAGGTGCTGCTGTCATCACGTGGCTGATGCAAACCGAGGCTGACAAATCGTACAGCTCAATAACCATAGTGACCACACAGTCATCTATGTTACGGGTTAAATATCATTGTAAACAGTCGTTTGTACTATTATAAATTGTAAACTTGTAAAGAGTAATATTTTAAATTGTAACATTGTTTACAATTTAGTTATGAACTATTGATTGCAACACAAAAAGTTTACGCATCTGTAATTTGTCATGTTGCGGGGTTTTTACTACCGCCATGGCAAATACTTTGCCCCATTATTGTGATGTTAAGGTACTTATAATATTGTTTATGTGTTGGTTGTAAGGACCCTCGGGTCGGAACCCTACAAAATGAAATAAGAATTAAAAAAACACACTAGTCAGTTATGTGGAACAGGTATACGGTGCCGGCTCTGCTGCTCAGTATTAAGCTCCCACTAATGTGTCACACTTTTCTGTATGTAGCAGCACTGCTGTGTTACTTGATTTCTCTGTCTTACCTTTTGAAGTCGTTTTGATACAAACATAAAAAAACGTAAGCGTAGGCTTCCGCGGCCGTTGTCTTCTTCAATGAATTCTTCAGGGTATCAGACCGCATCGTCATAATTTAAAATGCGCCAACGTTTCGGCCAGCGTTGCAGCTAGCCTTCATCAGGGCCTTACGTTAACTGCTAAATGAACACACTTGATTCCTTAAATAGCTGCACGAGAAAACCGTGTCGTTACTTGATTGGCTGTAAAAGGAGGAGGAGGAGGGGTGAAAGGTATACTTTATTGGTGTTTCCTTTATTATCTGTCATTGGTTGAAATAGCTGTTTTCTATTGGTCTTTATATTAATCCACCCCATTGGAGGAGACGGACGAATAGCGAACAGGTGATGGCTGTGACGTCACACTGTTTTCATGCTGTCGAGAAGCCGGCTGCGGCGTGCCATTGCTTTGTGTGCTCGCGACCACTACTGCGGCTCTCCGCGTGTCTGCATGGGCCACCACGGCTCTGCCGCCGCTCCGTAGCCCTGCTATTGCAGGCAGCCAAGACCTCGGAAGCTTGTACCCGTCCTCTCTATTCATGTTGGCGGGTCTTTTGGCTATTTCTATCGCCTCTCTAACCTTTCTTTTGAAAGTGAGAGGCTGTTTCGCCAGGACGCGGGATTCTTGAAACACAAGGCTCTCGGAACATGAAAGATATATCCGCCTGAAACAACACACTAAGTCAGCAGTGGCGGAACACCGAGACG
This sequence comes from Schistocerca serialis cubense, assembly GCF_023864345.2. Classification (NCBI taxonomy): domain Eukaryota; kingdom Metazoa; phylum Arthropoda; class Insecta; order Orthoptera; family Acrididae; genus Schistocerca; species Schistocerca serialis. The sequence goes on along the minus strand of NC_064644.1, from coordinate 597,633,395 downwards.
AGTGCGGGAAACCAATACTTTTTCAATCAAGTAACGACACGGTTTTCTCGTGCAGCTATTTAAGGAATCAAGTGTGTTCATTTAGCAGTTAACGTAAGGCCCTGATGAAGGCTAGCTGCAACGCTGGCCGAAACGTTGGCGCATTTTAAATTATGACGATGCGGTCTGATAGCCTGAAGAATTTTATTGAATAAAAAAACGTAATACAAAATAAGACTTAAACCCTAGTATATGGCCGCAGTGAGGAACTCCGGCAGCAAATATGAACTCCGTTACTGACATTCAGACAAAAATCTTACTTTTCATATCTTTTCCCCTCGAAAGGACGCAAACGATTCTTCCACTTACATTCCGACCGAAGTCGAACATTAACAGTGCCTTATATTTTCGCCTCTGGTGCGCATATCCGCGAATGTCACCCCATACTCAGTTTGGTCAGAACAACAGGTTGCCTACTCCCACAGTGCGGTAGTGTCCCCGGAGTAGGAGTATGTGTCGAGTGAGGAAAGGTATCAGGACCGCATGAGATACCTGTACGATTCTACAAAGATTATGTGAAAGAACGTGCTCCCCTTCAAGCAGCAGTTGGAGCAATAAAGGGTACGTACCGATTCGAAAAAAGCGCACGTGTTTCCCTTTTTCAGGAAGGGCCGTAGGCCAGATGCACACAGTTATAGGCCTATGTCGTTGACGTCAATCTGTTGTAGAAATGTGGAACATGTTTTGTGTTGAAGGATTATTACGTTTTTAGGGAACAAAAATTTCCTCTATAAAAATCATAGATTCACGCAAACAGAGATCTTGCGAAATTCAGCCACTCGATTCATCCACGAGATCCATTGCGCTGCAGACGTAGGCGCTCACGTTGATGCCGATTGGCTTCAGGAAGGCATTTCACTCCGTCCCGCAGTGCCGTTTCGTGAAAGACGAGGTTACCGAGTACCTGATCAGTGGATGCAGCTGCGTTCAAGACTTCCTTGCAGACAGAACCCAACACGTCGGTCTTAAAGGAACAAAATCGACAGATTCAAAGGTAATTTCCGTACTACCGCAAAGAAGTGTGATAGGACCTTTACTGTTTACAGTGTACAAAACTGACCTAGTAGAAAGCGTCGGAAGCGCTTTAAGGCTGCTCGAAGTTGATGTTGTTGTCTACAACAAAGCAGCAACGCCAGAAGACAGCATCCATTTGCAAAATGACCTGCAGAGGGACTGGTGAATGACGCAACCCATATTGCCGAAACTCTGTTTTAACAAATTATGCTGAGGTGTTATTGCGAAATGCGTTTCCAGAGCGGCAATTTGAAAGTGGCCCGACAAATCCGAGTTTGGAGCTACGTCGTGTAGCAAATTAGCTGTTTATGACACTGATATATTTGTAGGAAGTAAATTATTATGTGTTACTTTCTGGGTACAATGTTTAATCTCTGTTCAACCTTAGGGAAACTGTAATATTTAGGCAATGGTAAAGTCTGAAGTCTGGGGCACAAGCCTGTGGCCGGTCTATTGGCCCTGCTGTACGTAGAATGAAGCCCTTCTTCACCGCGGCACTGGGAGGAGGCGGACGAGCTAGCCTAGCCAGCCTCTCGCCGTGTTTTGCACCCCAAGAAAGAACCCTGACAGTGACCTGATAGGTTGAGTGGATCCTGGAGGGACTGGAACGGCGAACTATGTCCGCCCTTGTCTTTGACTGGATGCGGGACTTCCACAGTTGGGGTACTGTTCTTCCCGTAAGACCTACACGGCTAATAAAGTAAAATACTAATCGCATGTAATCATTCACAACGTCCTAGTAACTCTATGACTTCTCTAGAACAAGCACAATTATTCAGAAAACGCAATCATAAGAAGGAAATAATTCAGACTGCCGTAAAGAGAGTGAGTCCGTGGTGACGTTACAAGCTTTCATGGCGACGGAGGAGAGTAAATGTATAGATTTTAGTTAAAGGACTCTGTTCTGGAAACGACCGAAGTGAAAGTTATAAGCGAATACCGTTCTGGTACCTTCGACAGTGCAGGTACCGATACTGTTGTTGCTGAGGTTGTAGGCTAGGCAATTTTCAGAGGCGGTCGTATGAATTATAACAAGGAAAAAAGTCCAGAAAAATATGCTCTAAAATGCTTATCCTAAGAGCCTGAATTTTGATGCCTTGACCGCGCTGTCTTTTCCATATAAATCGATACGTTAGGTACTTCTTATTATTAAGATAACTATAATCTGATCTTTGAGATACTCACTTTGAAAAAGTAGTTCCCACCTTTGACTAATTTCGAATTGGATCCATAGCAGCAACATTTTGTTTTATAAATGAATATTTAGTGTCTTCTAACCAAACTGCGAGCCTGTGGAATATCGCCTCAGTTGTGCAACTGGATTCGTGATTTCCTGTCAGAAAGGTCACAGTTCGTAGTAATAGACGGAAAGTCATCGAGTAAAACGGAAATAATACCTGGCGTTCCACAAAGAAGTGTTATAGGCCCTCTATTGTTCCTGATGTACATTAGCGATAAAGGAGACAATCTGTTAAGCTCTCTTAGATTGTTTGCAGACCATGCTGTCATTTACCGGCTTGTACAGTCATCAGATGACCAAAATGAATTACAAAATGATTTAGATCAGATATTTCTATGTTGCAAGAAGTGGCAATTGACCCTGAACAATGAAAAGTGTGAAGTTATTGACATGAGCACTAAAAGAAATCCGCTAAATTTCGATTACGCGGTAAGTCACACAAATCTGAACTCTATAAATTCAGCTAAATACCTAGGGATTACAATTACAAATAAGTTAAATTGCAACGATCACATAGATAATGTTGCGGATAGAGTAAACCAAAGATTGTTATTCATTGGCAGAACACTTAGAAGGTGCAACAGGTCTACTAAAGAGACTGCTTACACCATGCTTGTCCGCCATATCCTCAAGTATTGCGGTGCGGGGTCGCTTCCGCATCAGGTGTGACTGACGGATGACATCGAAGAATTTCAAAGAAGGGCAACTCGTTTTGTATTATCGCGAAATAGGGGAGATAGTTCTACATATATGAAATGTGAACTGGAGTGGCAATCGAAAACATTGTGTTGGCACCCACCTACATAGCGAGAAATGATCACCACGAAAAAGTAAGAGAAATCAGACAAATTTAAGTGCTCGTTTCTCCCGCGCGCCGTTCGAGAGTGGAACGGTAGAAAGACAGCTTGAAGGTGGTTCGTTGACCCTCTGTCAGGCACTTTATTGTGAATTGCAGAATAATCAAGTAGACGTAGAGATGTAGATCAGGAAGCAGAGTAAATATTTGGGTTGGGTTGTTTTGGGGAAGGAGACCAGACAGCGAGGTCATCGGTCTCATCGGATTAGGGAAGGACGGGGAAGAAAGTCGGCCGTGCCCTTTGAAAGGAACCATCCCCGCATTTGCCTAGAGCGATTTAAGGAAATCACGGAAAACCTAAATCAGGATGGCCGGACGCAGGATTGAACCGTCGTCCTCCCGAATGTGAGTCCAGTGTCTACCCACTGCGCCACCTCGCTCGGTGTAAATATTTGCAATGTTAAAATTTATGTCTTAGTGCCAAACGTAATTATCGGTGCCATACCAGCGCCACGTGACTGTTTCCGTTTTATGTTGGTCACATGCGCAAAGCGCCATGCACTGAAGGTCCATATACACTGACGGACAAACTCGCAACACGAAAAACTAATGTAGAGTAATGAAATTTGGAGAATACATTCGTCATTCGAGAATACCTTAACATTAAAGGTTAAAATGAACGCGAGATAAGCCATTGCAAATGTGAAATTATGGTACATTAATAACTGGTGTAACCGCTCGTATGTTGAATGCAAGCGCTCAAATGTGCATGTATTGTGTTGTGCAGGCGCCGGATGTCAGTTTGTTGGATGGAATTGCAAGCCTGTTGCACTTGGTCGGTCAACACTGCGGCGGTTAATGCTGTTTGTGGAAGGCGCTGGAGTTGTCGTCCGATGTTGTCCATATGTGCTCGACTGGAGGCAGATCTGGTTATCGAGCGGACCAAGGAAACATGGCGACACGCTGCAGAGCATTTTGGGCCACAACAGCAGTATGTGTGGGGAAGTATGCTGTTGGAAACCCCCCCCCCCCCTTGGATGCTGTTCAAGAATGGCAGCACATCAGGACGGATCACCACACCGAAGGACAAATTTGCAGGCAGGGTTCATTGGATGCCCACGAGAGCGCTCCTGTTGTCATACGAAATCGCGCCCCAGACCGTAACTCCAAGCGTAGGTCCAGTGTGTCTAGGCCGTGAACAGGTTGGTTTCAGGCCCTCAGCTGCCCTAACCAACAGAAGTCCATCATTGGTACCACGGCAGGACCAGCTTTCATCAGAAAACGCAATGGACCTCCACCCCGCCCTTCAATGAGCTCTCGCTTAAGTTGCAAATGGCGGTAGTGGAATGCATGCAACAGGGCTTCTGTGTCACAGTGATGCCAGCTGCTGCTCAAATGGCCGCTGCAGATGCAGTACGATGCGCCAGAGCCACACGCCGAACACGGCGGTCCTCTCTCGGTATGGCCACGTGTTCATCAGGAGCCCAGTATTCTCATGACCACCGCTGCAGGCATCCGTGTACTGCGTCTCCATGCCTGCCAATTGTTTCTGCAGTATCACAGAAGGAACATTTGAGCCGTGCTGCGGCTCGCGTTGGTGCTGTTTGTACGTTTCCGCCCTCTGTTGGAAGCCAGACGGTATAGTTTAGTTGGCATGGTTGCGCTTGTTTGTCTTCTTCTTGTGCTGGCCGGCGCCACTCGGTTTCGCAAGCGTTGCCTGTCCGCTAGTGGCAGCAACGGTGGTTATCGATATGTAGTACTGTTGCCCTATCTTTGGGGCGACGTCGTTGTTTTTCCGTGTCGTGTGAGTGTGGTAATCCGTTTAGGAACTCTGGAGGAGCCAGTTGAGCGCAGTGCAAGAGCACGCCGGGGCCGCTAGCGGCGCGCATGGACTGCCGGATGGAAGGTCTGTGCTCACGAGGGTGCACGACCTCGTCGTAAACCAGATCCTGCAGGCTTTAAGATGAGTGCATTTCAATTCAGTAGAGAAATCTCCACCACCGTGACATCTCGCGATTCTCCAGTGACTTGGGTTGGTGTTGCCGGCCAGGGTGGTTCAAATGGCTCTGAGCACTATGGAACATCACACACATCCATGCCCGAGGAAGGATTCGAACCTGCGACCGTAGCGGTCGCGCGATTCCAAACTGAAGCGCCTAAAACCGCTCGGTCACACCAGCCGGCCGATGGCCGAAGTACAGAGGATATAAAACGTTGAATAGCAATGACAAGAAAACTGTTTCTGATGAGGAGAAATTTTTTTAACACTTGTCCCACTTTGACAGAAGGCAGTGAATGGCTGTCTCATGAAATTCCCGCTGGTCAGTGTGGCCGAGGGGCTCTAGGCGCTTCAGTCTGGAACCGCGCGACCGCTACGGTCGCAGGTACGAATCCTGCCTCGGGAATGGGTGTGAGTGATGTCCTTAGGTTAGTTAGGTTTAAGTAGTTCTAAGTTCTAGGGGACTGATGACCTCAGATGTTAAGTGCCATAGTGCTCAGAGCCATTTGAACCATTTTTGGGTTCGTGTTGCTGCTCGTAGTGTCACTGAGACGAAGAGCGGGGAGTGGAGTGCTTGGGGAAAGCGGATTTGATTAGCTTTCCCCCACTTCTGATTACTATTTACTGCGTTCACCTTGTAACAATTCGACAAGTTCAACCAGCGGTATTTTTCCCACCTGGTGGCCGCCAACGCCCCAATTACCTGTCCTGGGGGTTACTGTATGTAATGGCTGTGTACGTTCCCTCGCCGCTGCTGTTCAGTAAGGCGTGTAGTTTTGACAGCTTTCTTGATTGTAGAGCGTTTGTGATTCTTCTACTCTGGTGGTAGTGATCCCTTTTCGTTCTGGGTGCTCTAAGCACAGTATTCTGCTTGTGTAGTGCAGTCCGCCGGTTCTGGCTTTGGCGTGTTGTTCCATTCTTGCATTTGGTTTACTGGACATTAGGTAGCTTCAGCAAGATTATCATTAGTCATTCGTTAGACTGCTACTAGTCTCAGTTACCATCTTGTGAAGTGGCTGCAACTCTTGGCCGCCTATCTCATCGCTCGCGGAAGTGTTTGTTGTTGGACCTTGCTGGAGCACTGTCTGTGACTGGTCTTTGTGTTTTATTATTGCATTATTTATTACCATACCTTGTAGTGCCTACATTAAAGGTTATGTATGTCTAGTTTATAATTCCGGTCGCCTTCTGGAACAAATCTAGCAGTGTAAGGGTTATGTTACAATGTTACCATCATCTCATTACACCCGTTTGGTGGTCAATTGCTTGTTTCTTTTAATTAACCTTTGCTTGTATTTGCTGTTTTACAGCAGGTTTCTAAACTTTTTATATAATTGCCGTTCATGGCGTGTAAGGCCTTCAGCTGTGATTGTGGTCATTTGCTTTGAAAAAATAATTCGATATTTGTATTTTAGCAGTAAGCCTTAAAACCTTATTTACTGTCATTCTTGGCGTCTGATACCTTCTGCTGTCTTTGTGGCCACTTACCTTTTGATATTTCAATACCTGTAAATTGTAATTCCAGCGAGTTCTTCAACAACATTCTTAATTTATTGCCATTCTTGGCGTGTAAGGCCTTCAGCCGTGATCACAGTGGCTTTTTTTTTTTTTTAAACATTATCTGTATCTGTATTTTATGGTGATTTGCTAAACTGTAACACGCTGAAAACACTATTATTTACACAGTTGTTTATTCCTTCATTAATAACGTGTGTTATTTCTTATTTATTGTTGAGTCTGGAATTATTGTTTTAAAAATAAATGTGTGTAACTGTAAAAGGCAACCAATAGTAACTGATTACGACCCCGTCCACAATCGTAACCGAATCCTGCCTTCCCTTGACCCCCAGGTTTCAACATTTTGCTTCTTGTAGCCCTCGATCATACTTAGTGAGATGTTGATAATGGCGTATCTGTCGCCTTAATGGCATTCTCGAGTAACATCGCTTACACCGTTGAAGCGCGTATTTAAAGCAAGCCTGATTTGCATCCTCATGGTGACGGTACTGGAGCGACTCTTCCTCTTTAAGATGTAGAAACCGCCCACCAACTTTCGTTTACGTCGCACAACTCCTTCTTGGTGTTGACTTTTTTTCCCCATCAGTGTATATTCGTACTGTATCGTAGTGCCACGCCTTTACTTCCTTCGCGAAACTGTTTTCCCGTTGACCTCTTACCATTTATTTACAGTGGACTCACCACGCGCACAAATTGCTAAAATTCGGAACGCGGCGGTGCGCGGGACGTAGTTAAGCGAACTGTAGCGCGTAGCACTGCTGTTCCCTCCCACTCAGCCTCGCCTTTCTGTTTCCCCTGTGGGCGCTCGCCTTTTGAGCGCGGAGCGTCCGCCAACTGTTGAATGGCTGGCACCGCCGCCTCATTTGCGGCCTGCAGTTTAGCCGACACACGCACGGATAATGGCTCCGCGCGTAATAAACACGGCAGCCGGGGATACGCACGTATCTCGCCGGGCGCTGTCCGCGTTAAGACATTTCTCGATGTAATTGCAGCTTCCCGCTCTCTCTCTCTCTCTCTCTCTTGGAGAGCGGAAAATAGAAAAGGATAAAGAAGTGATCTGCACGTTGCGTTTTCAAAAGAAGTCATTAAAAGCCGGCGGCGTCCTATTTTGTTGTCCGTTCGCTGATGACGCGGCGATGAAAGCTGCAAGCCGCTCATTTGGTGGCGCCGGCGTCGCCACAGAAATAACCTTTCAATAAGGCGCCGTGTGGCGCGCGGGCGCACCGCGGCGCGCATGCGCAGCGCGCTCCCCGGCGGACTCGGCGCCGCTCGTTAACAAGTGCTGAATATTCAGCGCGCCGGTGATTACTCTAGCCATTGAGGTAAGGGCGCGCCGCCCAATGAGATTACCTGCGTGCCGGGCCACGGGGCACGTGTAAAACACGTGATTAAGGCGCCGCTACGCTGCGTCGCCTCCCGTGTGCAGGGCTGCCTCTCCGACCGCGCTCCGAGTTTCCCCACGTGCGCTACTTTACAGCGCTTTCCGCTAGCACCACTCTCACAGATCGCCAGTTTTTAGTTAATTCTGATCCATTTCAGGCGTTAGTCAAGAGGTGTCCACCATTTCAGCTCTCCATTATTTAACGCGTACCAGTGACATAACGGAAAAAACACAGATAAAACAAAAATACATATTTTCTTACAGGAAACTGCTATTTACCGGCCGGAGTGGCCGAGCGGTTAAAGGCGCTACAGTCTGGAACCGCACAACCACTACGGTCGCAGGTTCGAATCCTGCCTCGGGCATGGATGTGAGTGATGTCCTTAGGTTAGTTAGGTTTAAGTAGTTCTAAGTTCTAGGGGATTTATGACCACAGCAGTTGAGTCCCATAGTGCTCAGAGCCATTTGAACCATTTGAAACTGCTATTTATTGCATTTAGAAAATGCGCAACCTGTCAGATCCAAAGTTTACTATACTGGTGAGCAAAACTTTAAAGCGAAAGTAACTTTCGTTTGATGTGTCACTCCCAAGTAAAATAGCTCGATGAAACTTGGACAATAAATAGGAGGAACTGCTATAAATTTGTACAGATGGTAACTGAAAGATTCTATGAGACGAATAGAAATAACAAATCCAGTAATTACGATGAAGTTACGGCAATTGGTGATGTTCCTCTGGACATTACAGCAGCTGGGATGTGCTGCTTACAAGGGAGCCTCCCCATCGCACCCCCCTCAGATTTAGTTATAAGTTGGCACAGTGGATAGGCCTTGAAAAACTGAAAACAGATCAATCGAGAAAACAGGAAGAAGTTGTGTGGAACTATAAAAAAATAAGCAAAGTACTGAGTAGTCCAGCGCAAGATAAGCAACATATAGGATACGTTGAATTCAGGAGCGCCGTGGTCCCGTGGTTAGCGTGAGCAGTTGCGGAACGAGAGGTCCTTGGTTCAAGTCTTCCCTCGAGTGAAAAGTTTATTATCTTTATTTTCGCAAAGTTATGATCCGTCCGTTCGTTCATCAACGTCTCTGTTCACTGTAATAAGTTTAGTGTCTGTGTTTTGCGACCGCACCGCAAAACCGTGCGATTAGTTGACGAAAGGACGTGCCTCTCCTGGAATTTCGGAGAGCGAAGTTGATTATATAAAAAATTAAACTTTTCACTCGAGGTAAGACTTGAACAAAGGATCTCTCGTTCCGCAGCTGCTCACGCTAACTTCGGGACCACGGCGCTCCTGAATTCAACGTATCCTATATGTTGCCTATCTTGCGCATGGACTACTCAGTTCGTATATTTTGCTTATTTTTTTCATAGTTCCACACAACTTCTTCCTGTTTTCTCGATTGATATGTGTTCAGCTTTTCGAGGCCTATCCACTGTGCTAACATATAACTAAATCTGAGGGGGGTGCGATGGGGAGATTCCCTTGTTGGTAGGGTGTGTGATGACCACGGAGGGCAATGCGTGCTCTGCCACGTGGTCCCACGCTGCTCGCGAGGTTGGTAAGGAATCTTTGTAATAGGACGTACAATTCCTCAACCAGCGCGGTTGACAACTGCCGAAATGTGTCGCTTATGAGGAGCTGCTCGGCCATTTTAATGCATTCCTTTTAACGCTCTGTGCACAGTCACTGTCCCAGCTGCATTGTTGGTAACCCTTTGTGATACGCCCGCTAAGCCCGCTGGGCAGAACAGGTAATAGGATTCTAGAAAGCGCCAAAGTTTGAGGTCAGTTTCTCCTTCTAATTGTCATTTATCGTCATTTAGTAACCTTTACAACCAAAGCGGCACATAGCCGGATCTTTACCGAATGCAACACTTTCACGGCTGAAGGCCTCCAAACAAGAAATCTTAACAAATCGACAAGATAAAAATCCAGTTAAAATAGCAATAAACTAATTTAAAAAAAAACCAGCAAACATATGCAAAGTGCAATACTAATGGCTGAGGGCTTCAATTGAATTTCAAATTTTTAGAATATATTACCATAGACTTTTAAAGGCAGAAGGCCAGACTGTTTAACAACAAGAAATATAAAAATTAACAAGATTAAAATGCAATTAAAGAGGCAAATCAAATAAATAAAGAAACGTATCATGGCTACGTGGAAAGTCTTAAGGCTAAGCAGATACAACATACATATGCAAGGTCCAATACCGATAGCTGAAGGCCACAATTAAGTTTCAAAATTTTAAATCATATTACCATAAAGGCAGAAGGCCGCAATGTTTAAGCTTGAAAGATAAATTTAAAACTTAATTTTGCAAAATGTTTAAGGATATAAAAAAAATAGCCATAAGCCTCGAATTTAAAGTAGCTGATAATTAAACACCGGTGGCACTCAGAAGCCTCCAGGGAGATCGGTCTGCCCTCGTTCACTTAGGCCAGACAGGTGGTGAGCCCAACTACACTTGATACGTCGGAACACAACCAGGGGACAGCCACAGACCGACCGACACGACGACTTGCTTCCTGTCAATCAGTACATGAGAACTCAAACCGGAAAGGTTAGAAACGTGATAATCCACAATGGAGTATGTATTAGCTGTCAAAATTACACACCATGTTGGACAGCGACAACAGGTGAGGAAAGGACGCTGCCTGAAATTACGTTAGTGGCCAGGGCAGATAACCAGGACGCTAACGGCAACAAGACAGAAATTTCCACTCGTGCACTCAAATTGTAGTCGACCAAAATAGTTAATTGCGCCGCATGGTGGCTAAATTTCAGCAGTAGAAACAGTCGGTGTTGCTCACAGGGAAACCTCCCCACCAGCAAACCACCGAAACAAACCAGCAAAACATGAATGGACGTGGCTTGGGTATTTGAAACCAGTCCTCAAGTGTGACGTCCAGGGTCGGTGAACCATGAAGTTCGTAGCGATCGGACAGCTCTGCACCGCGTGGAGATAACTTCCCTCGTCCGCAACAACCGTCCGACTGCCTCCAGACTCCCTTGCCGGAAACTATATTCACCAAACCAAAGATGGTACACGGCGCAAATATCGATACACATCACTGCTGCCACACATAGAAGGAAGAAGAACCACGAAGTAACCGCAACAAGGGCGGGAAACCAAACACAGTTAGGCAGCGAAGTTCACGAAAACGCATACTTGGGAGTGAGCACCGCTCACTTTGCAACTCACGAGTGATTCGTTCGGCTGATTTTATGTGCTTTTCTTTTTACAAACACACTTCGCAATACTCCACGGTCCCTCTTCATCAGCGCGTGAGATCTGCCTGGTCTCAGTCGGGCTGCAGCTGACCGTTCGTGTTTCTGCTTCACTGCGACATGACCAACAGTCAACTTGGGCGGTTTTAGAACGCTTGAATTACCCCTGATGAATTTGTTAATCGGGTGTCCGGGAACTTGCCTGTCCGCATACCACCGTGGAACACATCTGCGGCTAGCGAGTTGCCACGCTGCTAGGCGTCCCCTACCGAAGCCAGGGACACACGGACTGGTCGCACACACCGCGGTCTATACACGCCAGGCCACAACAGCATTATGTCCCGCTGTGTACTCGGACAACAGCACCACAGGCTTCCCTCTGTGTACAGGTGAGACTCTAGGGGGCCCACCAGAAGCTCACAGATTACTTTACTTTTCAACCTTCATACCAGAATAGTGATTTTTTTCCGTGTTATTAATAAAAGTGTAGTTACGGCACAGAGCAATACGGGTTCCAAGTTATAAAATTTTTAACGGAGTTCGACCACTTTGAGGGAAGATAGGCCGGTTACGCCACCATTAGCAGCGGACCAAGAAGCACGGTGATTCAAGACAGACGGGCAGCGCAGTCTGCAACTCTGCAGTAGCTGAATGAGACCGAGCACACGCAGTGGGAAAACAGAGGAGGACAGCAAAATAAGACGCACGTTCGTTCGCGCGGCGGGATGCCGGAAGAAGCAATAGACACGGCTGGAGAAAACACCCATCGTCCAATTTAACTAGCTGCTAAGAGAGAAGTAAAGCAAGGGTAGCAGAATAACGAGGCCACATGCGGTCATGTATAGTAAACCGCACGTCACAAAGCTACGGAGAGTTCTTTAAATACCGGAGCTCCAATTTTTTTAACATCGAATATAGATTTAAATGTTAGAAATTCTTTTCTGTGCCAGTTTGTCTGGGGTGTAGCCCTGTATGGAACGACGTGTACGAAAGTTCAGACAAGTAGAGAATAGGAGCTTTTAAAATGTAGTGCTACAGGACAATAGTGAAGGTTAGATGGGTTGCCGGAATAACTAATGAGGAGGCACTGAATCTGACGGGGAGAAAAGAATTTTATTGCGCGACTTGACTAAAATAAGTGTTTGGTTAGTAGTAGAATTGCCAGTTGGTAACAAAAGGAAGTGTGGGGATCAAAAACTGTAGCGGGAGACAAAAGGAGGAATACAGCAAGAAGCTTCAGATGGATGTAGGTTGCAGTAGGTATTCGGAGATAAGCTTGCACAGGATAGAGTAGCGAGGATAGCTGCATCAAACCAGAGGCCAGACTGAAGACAACAAAAAACAACAGCAACAACATTATTTATTACTTGACCACGTGTGTGTGTGTGTGTGTGTGTGTGTGTGTGTGTGTGTGTGTGTGTGTGTGTGTGAACACGCTCAAGATATATTTTAGATGAGTGTTATATAATATTTGCATACTAAAAAGAAAAAAAATTGTCAAGACATTCATCCTGAGTGTGCCCCTATACTGATGCGCAAGGTGGACACTGTTGAACACAGAAAGACCTCAGAAGCGATGGGGTTGTTTCTTTTGGATGATGACAAGACCTGCTATGCAGAAATAAAATTCAACGAAATTCTGAAAGAGATCAATGAGCAGACAAATCTCATAGCAACTATCCAACAGACGGTCGTACATGTAAATCTGCATCTAGATACATACGCCTCAAGCTACCATATCTAGTGCGTGTCTGACGGTACCATCTACAACTACGTCATTCTTTCCTGTTCCTTGCAAATGGAGCGAGGAGAAAAGGACCGTCTGTATACCTTCGTACGAGGTCTTATTTCTTTTATCTTCGTGCTCCTTAAGTAAAAATGAACGTTGGCGGCAGGAGGCCCGTTCTGCAGTCAACAAATTTTTAGTGCTTCGCAAAAAGAACACACCGTGTTCTCTCCAGGGAGGCCCATTTGAGAATGGGAATTCATAAAGCAGATTCGTAAGAGTGGCGTATTGATCGATCTTGTCGGCAAGAAATCTAGCAGCGCGCCTTTGAACTGCTGCGATACCTTCCTTTAATCCGTCTGACGTGCATCCCAAAGACTAAAGGAGTACTCAAGAATGGGTCGCACTAGTGCTCCAGACGCGGCCTCCTTCGTAGATGTGCTACACTTTCTTAAAATTGTCCCAATAAACCAAAGTCTACCACTGGTCTTCCCTACTATGGTCTGAAACGTGCTTGTTCCGTTTCACATCGCTCTGTAACCTTACGCCTACATATTTAATTGAAGTGACTGTATTCGATCAGTACACAACTGTTTGTCGTACTCATTTGCAGTAGATTTTTTTATATTTAGAGCAAGCTGCCAGTCATCGCACCAACCAAGAATTTTAAGTCATTATCTGTATCCTTCTAAGGTCAATAATAATGACATTTTCCCTCGCACTGTAGCGTCATCAGCAAACGGCCATAGACTGCTACTCACTCTACCGCTCGCATCGTTTGTGCATAGAATAAGAGCGGTCCTATCACATTTCCGTGGGGCCCTCACGACGATGACCTTGTCTCTGGTGAACCCTCGCCGTCGAGGGCAACGTACTGGGTTCTGTTACAAGTGAAGTCTTCCAACCACTCACATATCAGAGAAACTGTTCCGTGTCCTCGAACCTTTGTTAACAGTCTTCAGGGCGGGACTGTGTGAAGCGCTTCCAGGAAATCCAGGAGTATGGAACCGCCTCTTGCTCTTCATCCATTCCTCGCAGGATCTTGAGAGAAACAGCCACACGAGTTTCGCTCGGGCGACGCTTTCTGAATGAGGTTTATTATATTCGAAGTTAGAATGTGCTCTAGACTTCTGCAGCACATCGATTTTGAGGATGTTGGCCTGTAATTTTGCGGGTCCTTCTGCTACACAGTAGCCACTAGCGCGTTTTTGCAGACGCTTGACGCTCTGCGTTGGGCGAGAGACTCGCTATACGTGCGAGCTAAGTAAAGAGCCAATGTCCACGAGTAGTCTGTAAAACTGAACTGAAATTACATCCGAATCTGACGACTTCGTAGGATACGAAGTTCTTAAACAGATCAATGCGCGGAGAAACCTCTTAGCGACCAGCCAACAGATAGTCGTAACGTACAGCAGACTCCACAGTGTCGAATATAGCTGATATGCTATACTCCAGAGGCAGCAACGGCGCGCCAAACTCCCCGCGTGCAGGGTGAGCGTGTAACACCAAAGCTTACACACTACATACCTTTTGTTGATTCATCTAGCTTTCTGTTTTGTTCAACATCCCATAGTTGAACTTCTGTAGTTAATGTACAATTAATTCGATACTGTAATGAAGAGTAATCTCTGTGATATGTGCAATATGAGCAAATGATATGTTTTGTCTTTCTATAGTAATGTACAGTGAAGGATCAGCTCATTGGATGTTTAGTGTACAAGGTAATTTTTAACTGAACTTTTGTACCTACCGTGATTTATCCTCAGACACATATCCACTTAGGGCCCCTCCCACACTAAAGTGCTTACTGAGTGTCCTTTATTGAAAGAAAGTTAAAGTTAACGTGGCAAGAGAGTGAGCTAAAGTACATGATGCTTGCTGAAAATAATTTTTCAATTAAAACTGCTTATTAATATATTGTTGCCAATTTAAAAATTAAAAGTTCATAAAACTGAGGATGGTAAAGTTTTACTTGGTAAATGATCACATTGCTGCTTGTTGCAAATCTCAAAAGGTGAGTCAGTTTCTTACATATATGTCAAGTTGTGTTCTACTGCAGTAAGAGTTGAGAACTAATACTTGTTTTTTTAGTGTATTGAAAGTGTGTTTAGTATGCTCTGCTACAGTGGTCAAGATTAAGGGCCCCCCCTCCACTGAAAGTAGTGCAAGTGCACTATTTAATTATAGCAAGTTTCAATTACTCTTCCTATTCGAGTGAACTTCTGTACAATATTGGACTCCCCTTGTGTATTAAAAGTGCATATTAATGGTGTAACAGGATCAACAGATAGTCTATTGTGCTCATGCTAGATAACGATTAACAGAAAGACCAATATCTATGAAAACAATAATTTCTTTATTCAAAAGACAGTGAGAAGTAACCTGTTAGTGAATTCCATTTAACTTTCATTCTAAATAGAAAAGTATTTAGTTGAAAGAGACTTAACCTGTGATCAGTTCATAATTTTGCAGTGAACTACATTTACAATTTTATGCCAGCTAGGAAAATGTTTGAAAAGTAATACTGAACCTATGTCCAATTTATGATTCTACAGTGAATATTAATAGTAATGTTATAAAGACCATTCAGTTTGAATAAGCCCTGAAAGTAATAGTGTGTATTGTTATCTGTTATATTTATGCAAATAGTCTGTTCTGCTCTGCCAGCTTTCAATCTTACCGTGAACATATGTAGGTGTCAGAGTTCATTGCACTCGCGTGTGGCAAAGTACAAGGTGAAAAGTATTTAAACCGACAAACTCTGGGAGATTCTAGGGGACATCAAAACAAATATTTTTCCCTAAAGTCATTTTTTCCTATGAGGAGTATTTAAATCGGTAGAGGAAGATTTCTCTGGCGGCAAATTAATTAAACCAACAAACACTTTTCCATTTTTTTATGACCAAGGCACAACAACTAGGTAGCAGATACGGCCCAATTAAACGGTCCCCAACAACACCGACCCACACATTAACGAAGAACCGCACTTGATGAGCGCTAGTAACTGTGGCATGTCGTTTATCCTCACTCCAAACATGAGAATTGTGCATGTTGAAGACTCCATCACGCCCGAACGTTGCTTCATCGGTAAACAGCACAGAGGATGGAAATGTAGGATGCATTTCACACAGTTCCAGGTACCACTGCGAAAACTGTGCTCTGGGTGGATAATCAACTGGTTCCAGGTTGTGGACACTCTGTAAGTGAAATGGACGTAACAATTGCTCTCGAAGGACTGTTCTTACATTCGTCTGATTCGTCCCCATGTTACGTGCAATTTCACGAGTGTTGATTGAAGGATCCCGCTCCACAAGCTGCAAGACAGCTTCCTCAACTTGCAGCGTTCTTACCGTGCGACGGCGTCCCTGTCCAGGTAATCTGCTAAATGACCTGGTCTCGGGCAGACGTAGGTACACAGCAGCAAAGGGCGTATGATGCGGGATACGCCGATTAGGATATTGTTGTTGATAAACCCGCTGTGCAGCTCTTCCGTTGTGGTGCGCTACGCAGTACGCACCAACCATATCAGTGTACTCACTCCAGGTGTATCGTTCCATTATTAAACAGAGACAATCCACTAGTGCACTGGTGGACAGCAGTTGCCTGCAACTGAAGAGCGTAATACGACCTCTAACAACTGAAGATCTTAATACGTCCTCCACCGGTTTAAATAATCCTCATAGGAAAAAATGACATTAGGGAAAAATATTTGTTTTGATGTCCCCTAGAACCTCCCAGAATTAGTCGGTTTAAATACTTTTCACCCTGTATAGGTTGTGTTTGTCCATTAAAGTTATTCATACTTATATTCTTGAACAAGAATGTCAATCATTCTCTTGCCTAATTAAGCTGGCGACCGTTTTCCTTATTCTTTGAACAGTGTAGATAGGTAAAATATTGTTTGTTACTGTTTAAATATTTACGTAATCCTGACTTTCACTTCCGATAAGCCGCCTCCGTTAGGTACAACACGGTGAACATAACAAAATTCCTCTCAGAGGGTAACACTGCTCTGCTGCTTTATACCATAATTGCTTTATCAAGATAGTTTTATTTCACGATGTGCCTCCAACTTTAAGGTTATGGTATAACAGTAGCGGAAAGTAGTGTTATAAGCAGGCCAATGTGCAAGCTGTCCCGGCTTTGGCAGTTCCTTCCCGGAAGTACCCGGTACAGAGGGACATTTCGCTTAGCACTGCGGTGTGGCATTTTTCGGTCGGCACAACTCTCTTCAGTTCGGCAACACCGTGGTGTTAGCACTGTTTACCCTTCACTATTAGTTCGCGGTATGAAGGACGTTCACAGACCCAATCGATATTTGCAGAGAAAGAGGCAAAAACAGGCAGTCTAGTGATGTATCTCCACGAGCCTTCAAAAACAAATAGGAATGACAGAATAGGGGGACGAGAGCTCTTGATATATATTATGCAGTAGCATAAACAGCAAGTATTGCAAATTTGCTATGAAACGACACTTCAGTACCACGCAAAGAGAATTTAAAGATTTAACTGGCAATGAAAGTGCGATAAATTACGAAGATCGACAGACGGAATTCATTGGTCTGTACACCAAAAAGCACTTTGTGCTACATTTTCAGGAATGGAGCACGTGAACAAAATTTTTGAAGTTGTACGCAGGATGTCAGTTTCAATAGTTTTCGATGGAAGTGAACTAAACAGAAAAGGAGTGGAGAAACGAAAATTAGAGCAAGTGGAATCAATACAGACCTTGTATTTTATGTGTACGTGACTGAATGCAGCCCACAGTAAGATAATGGAAGATGAGATACAAGTTCTTAATGCAGAATGAAATTTTCGTTCTCCAGCGCAGAGTTCGCCGATGTCAAACTTCCTGGCAGATTAAACTGTGTGCTGCACTGAGACTCGAACTCAGAACCTTTGCATTTCGCGGGCTACTGTTCTACCATCTGAGCTACCCAAGCACGACTCACGACCCTTTCAGTACTGCTTTAATTCTGCCAGTACCTCATCTCCTACGTTCCAAACTTCACATAAGCCCTCCTGCGACAGGCAAAGGTCCCGAGATCAAGTATTAGTGCGGCACACAGTTTTAATCTGTCAGCAAGTTTCAACTTCTTCCTGATTTGGTGGGGATGAAAAGAAAATGATGTTGCAGAAGGAACACATTCTAATACTTGAGTTATAGGAAACGTAAGATTTCCATAATTCATTGTGGCCTTGAAATAACCACAAGGAAACATTTTGAGGACACTGCCAATCACATGTTTCCGAGAGCGTTTGCCATTTCAGTTGAAAGCTCCCGCTTACATGTGCAGATGTAACTGCTTGACCTGCAAGGTAATTCTCGTTTTAAAGAACATCCGTTTAACGTTAAAACTATCCAACAAGTCTATATTATACGTTTCAAAAAGAAACGAGCCGGAGGCATAATTACAGAAACCAGTACCTGTACGTTAGAAGTATTGACCCTGGCTGTTGAGACACTTGTCCCACTGTGACACAAGGCGGTGAATGGCTGTCTCATACAATGCACGGGGCTGCGGTGTTAACCAGTTCCGCACGTGCAGTTGGACGTCGTCGTCAGAGGTGACTCGCTTGTCCCTCAGAGTCTTTTTGAGGGACCCAAAAATGATGTAATCACAGGGACAACAGTGAACGCCCAGCGTTACTTGCAAACCTTGATCATCCTTCGCCAACCTATCAAATCAAAACGACCAAGCAATCTCACGTGTGGGGTCATTCTGCTCCACGACAATGCAAAATCTCATGTGGCCAACACAGTTGTGGCACTCCTGCAGAAATTCAAATGCGAGGTTCTCGGCCACCCTCCACACAGTCCGGACCTCTCTACCTGTGATTGCGCCACTTCTGGTCCTCTTAAAAAGGCTCCGAGGGCAAACGATTCACTTCGGACTACGACGTCCAGCCGTACGTGCGGAACTGATTAACATCGCAGCCCCGGGAATTTTACGGTTCAAATGGCTCTGAGCACTATAGGACATCTGAGGTCATCAGTCGCCTAGAACTTACAAGGGAACCTCCCCATCGCAGCTCCCCTCAGATTTAGTTATAAGTTGGCACAGTGGATAGGCCTTGAAAAACTGAACACAGATCAATCGAGAAAACAGGAAGAAGTTGTGTGGAACTATGAAAAAAATAAGCAAAATATACAAACTGTGTAGTCCATGCGCAAGATAGGCAACATCAAAGAAAGTGTGAGCCCAGGGGCGCCGTGGTCCCGAGGTTACCGCGAGCAGTTGCGGAACGAGAGGTCCTTGGTTCAAGTCTTCCCTCGAGTGAAAAGTTTACTTTCCTTATTTTCGCAAAGTTATGATCTGTCCGTTCGTTCATTGACGTCTCTGTACACTGTAATAAGTTTAGTGTCTGTGTTTTGCGACCGCAACGCAAAACCGTGCGATTAGTAGACGAAAGGACGTGCCTCTCCAATGGGAACCGATAACATTTGATCGCAAGGTCATAGGTCAACCGATGCCTCCACAGGAAAACACGTCTGATATATTCTATACGAAACTGGTGACGGTATGTGCGTCACATGACAGGAATATTTTGTCGACCCACCTAACTTGTACACTTGGCGAATGGGTAAAAAGATTCTTCTACCTTGCCCGATTTAGGTTTTCTTGTGGATGTGATAATCACTCCCGAAAAAGTGATGAAATCATAAGAGTTTGTCACATAAACTGCAACAAATGAATGCAACAGTTTCACAGTCGCACAGTTTTCCCTGTGCTCTGTCAAAACAAATGTTTTTAACGTTTTCAAATTTTTCCGTGTGTAGACCGTCAAATCCTGCATATGTCCAAGCAAATCTGAACATGTCCTGGAATTTTGGAGAACGATGTTGATTGTGTGTGAGTGCCTGAATTTTGATAGTTGACACACGATCACGTAAACAATACTGCTCTGTGTACCTGTGCAGCTTCGCAAAATCGTAGAATCTTTTCACATAGTATTTCACTTGCCGAAAACCTCACATCGGACGGACCGATTGCCTAAAAATAAAAAATTAAATTTTTCACTTTTTTTAAATCTCATTTTGTTCGTTTTCGTTCGTTGTATCTGCTCGGGGCGGACGTCGCAAGACACCTATTTCAGTTCGTCGTTGTTCCATTAACTCAGTTTTTTTATTACAGAGGGCAGCTAACCCTCCGACCGAACACGCTGAGTTACCGAGCCGGCTCACTCGAGGGAAGACTTGAACCAAGGACCTCTCGTTCCGCAACTGCTCACGCTAACCACGGTACCACGGCGCTCCTGAGCTCGCACTTTCCTTGATGTTGCATATCTTGCTCATGGACTACTCAGTTTCTATATTCTGCTTATTTTTTTCATAGTTCCACACAACGTCTTCCTGTTTTCTCGATTGATCTGTGTTCAGTTTTTCAAAGCCTATCCACGGTGCCAACTTATAACTAAATCTGAGGGGGGTGCGTTGGTGAGGTTCGCCTTTTAGACCTACTTAAACCTAACTAACCTAAGGACAGCACACACAACCATGCCGAGGCAGGATTCGAACCTGCGACCGTAGCGGTCGTGCGGTTCCATACTGAAGCGCCTAGAACCGCTCGGCCACTCCGGCGGGCGGGAATTTTATGAGACAGCCATTCACCGCCTTCTGTCACGGTGGGACAAGTGTCTCAACAGCCAGGGTCAATACTTCTAACGTACAGTTACTGGTTTCTCTAATTATGCCTGCGGCTCGTTTCTTTTTGAACGCCCCTCATACATTCCTCAGGTATTTTCACGTCTGCATTATTGTGTTTCAAAAATGCTGCAATATTTCGATTACAATACTAAATAACCCACGATTACGTGGCAACCCGAATGCGGAAATCTATGAAATTGTCTTCGTCTGTCCGTACGCTGACAGTTTGTACCAGACGAAATTATCTCTTCAGCGTTCGAAAAATAATTGAATAATACTGATTATTTCTTTTGTTTTATATCTATGTCCTTGAGAAGTGTGAAATACAGAACGGGACTATACGCATTGCGACTGTATTGCCATTTAAACGCGGCGCACTGCAGTTACCCCTCGTCACTAGAGATGGGCAAACTCGTTCGTCCTTGGGAACTAGTTCACTGCTGATCGTTCTTTTTTGGGAACCGTTCATTTTTACTCGTTCACTCTTCATTTGTGCTTGGTATATATTTCTTATGAAAAACTGAAAACTAGTAGTGTAGGTGACTGAAGGATGGAGGGCACCAAGAGGGGGCACTTGCCTCCCCCCTGGAGTATAGAGTTTTTATTCATTACAGAATTCTTACACACGTTTAGAAGTAATTTCTGTGATTCTGCAGAACCTCTCGTTTAGTCAACAGTAGCGTTGTGTAGCTGATCGCAGGGAAATAACACAGGGTGGCGCACGGAAAACCGGCCCCGAGTACAGACTGCTCGCCAATTACGGACGATGTGTTGCCCGTTACGAGCCGATACAACAAACAGACAAATATGAAATAACTAAGCAGTGAAGAAATAACAAGCTAATGCAAACAGCAATGGCGAAACAATCGATGACGATGTGTAGAGAGCTGGAGAAGAGGTAATGAAAATCTCACGCGACGAGCATGGGCTATAGCACATGTAGTCTTGTAAAGCTGTTGGTGGCTATTTCCCATCTTAATAGACCACAAGTGTTTTGTATAAAATTCTTCGTTTCGACTTCCACTACATAGCTATGCTACGTTGTAAACAATAATCGTTTACACCCTATACATACTTCAAATTGTCTCTGAGTTCGTAGGCGAAGTAGACTTTATGGAAGCATAAAATAAAATGTGGTTTTCTCATCATACTTGTGTCACATGCTTAGTAAAAATTAGGTGTTTATGTTGCATTATTAAAGTTAATGCAGCAATAATAATAATAATTAAGTTCGCAGTAATAAAGTTTTTGGTTTGAAAGCTCCTTCTGAATAAATGTTTTTGAGATAATAAGTAAATACGATTTTTGGCAATCTATGTCTTTTCAAATGGAGAGGCACTGCTTTTCCTACTGAGCCAAAATGACCCACAACCAACTTTTCTTTTCTTTTTTTTTTTTTTCAAAGAAACCTAACTAGCAGGTAATGCAAATTGGAAACAACCAAACTTAAAAATAATTAGAGCCTTCCTAAATGTAATCTTTTGTATATGAAAGATACACGAAAATCGTATTATACGAATTATCTTACACTAAAAATTAAGGAAATTATTGAAACTTAGCTGCTAAATCAAGTCGATGAAACCAAAAAATATATGAATAAAAAAAACTTGCTTTGTTATAAGTATGTCTACTGCTGTTCATCGATATAATGAAGTGAGCTGATATGCCCTTTTGTTACCTGAAAAGACGTACCTATTACATACAACGTAATTTTTATGTAATTCACGTAACTATAAAATACTTTTTGATTATCGGTCGTGGACGCTGAATAGCCAGACCCAGGTGCAAGAACATTTTGGAACACATGTAAAATAGGCGAGCGCAGTGAACGAAACGAACAACTGGATACTGAACTAACGAGGAGCAGTCGGCAGTGGAGCTGAGACAGGTGGTCATGCGAAGAACGACGAGTGCGGCCGAGGGAGACCGAGACTGAGACGAGGACGCGACCGAGGCTGGAACGAGAACTGCCGAAGTCACTGCCGCGACCGAAGTGAACTAGTGAACTATGAACCGATCGTTCCTCGTTCCCGGGAACTATAAGTAGACCGACGCGACCGAAGTGAACTATGAACCGATCGTTCCTCGGAATTCGTTCCTCAGCCCTTTCGTTCATGTTGGTGGACCGTTCCTTTGCACCCGTTCGTTCGCGAACTACCCATCCCTACTCGTCACGCTCAGACAGCGTGCCGTGGCGGTGGACGGGTGCGTGCGAGCTGGGCTCAGAGCCACGGCGCGGTCCGCGGGCCGAATCCTCGGCCATGCCCGCTGCAGTCCACTCCCGGGCAAAGACCGGCGCGTTTCAGGAGAGCGCCGACGCCGGCAGGCACCTGCGCTGCGCTGCGCTGCGCGGGCGGCGGCCGAACGGAGCGCCGCGCCGGCGGGGGTCGCGGATCGCCGGCTGGCGCGCCCGCAGGGTAATGGATTTATTTTGTAGGCGCGCGGAATTTGGGCGCATTCGTCTTCATTACCGGCCGCGCGCTGCGTCACCTCGGGCCCCGCCGGCACGCCATCTTTAGTCGGCCGCTTTTAACGCAATATCGCCGCCTCTTGTTTCCCTGCCGTCTAATGAGCACCATTCATTTGTCTTTCAGAAAGTCCCAACTCCGCAGGAAAAAAAAAGAGGAGCAGCCTAGGAAAGACTTTTTAATTAATAAAACGCGCCAGCACAATTTGCTCGTTAAAAAAGTTGCGCGCGCACTAGCGAGCCAGCGTGTGGTAGGATGGGTAGCCGCCCCCCCTGTGTGTGTGTGTGTGTGTGTGTGTGTGTGTGTGTGTGCGCGTGAAGAAGTCTGGCCGAGGTTGGTGAGGGGGAGGGGGAGTGGGGGCGCCTCGGAGAAAACAGTAGGTGGGGGGTGGGGTGGGGGAAGGCGGGAGGGGAGGAGGGGAGGGGAGGAGAGGGGAGGCCAGCCGAGGGCAGCCCGCCCGTCCCGTTTAATACCAACTTCCGATTTTTGGGCGAATTGCCGTCACGGGTGATTAATCTTCGTTATGAATTTCGCTTTCCCCCCAATCTTCCCTCAAATGTAATGAGCACGGATGTTAAATTAGGAAACATTCGCGTCACTCTGGAGGAAGGAAACTTTTTGAATCGTACTCGCCATGCCGTGAAATTAATAATTCTGTTACTGCGGAGGAATTGCGTATGACCGGCGGGGGGGGGGGGGGGGGGGCAGGCCGACGTCGTGGTGTTCTTTAACTGTTCCATACGGCGCAGCCGGCAGCACGGTGAAGCCATTCTCAGATTTCGAAATTTTTTTTTTTCACTAGCTGTTTGCTTTTTATGACCCACCGTCTAAATTCTTATGATGGGTCGTACGTTGCCACTTAGCCGCTGTGACTGGATCCGGGGTCCGGGGTGACTGAAAGTAACACCACACCGGCTCCCGTCCCGACTCACACCGTTGCCCGTGTCCCGCCACGTGGAGGCGGGCTCTATTTGTTTAGATCCATTTGGTATCTTTTTTGTGCAGCATTAGAAAAACTTATAACTAATACAATATCAAGTGAGATATTAATAAACAAAACGAAATTAAATATTTAGAAAGAAGGAAGGAAGAGAATTGAATAGAGGAGAGATAGGTATAATATTGCCCGTCACTTGGTTGTGGGCGGCGGCCCGGGTCTTGGAATGACCCTCAAGACGCTGGACATCGCTCACCATGTCTTTAACATCTACCATCCTAAAAACTACCTTAACTAGAAGAGATTAGGGTAAGTTAAAGCTAGAAACTAAGACTAAGACCTCCATGTCCAGCCTGCTAAACTATTTACGAAATACAATAGAGAGGTAACTGATTTTGTGCTTCGCTCAAAGTTGATAATGAAAAGGTACTCGTCGTGAAAGTAATAAAGGTAATGACGCTAACAGTTTGTGTTGAGCCTACAAGGCTCCTAGTAGAATACATCAGGTGCAAGCACCTCCCGGCCCCGCCGACAACACGACCTGAACGGCTGAACGGCTGAACGGTGGTTTTCCCCGGCCTACCATAGGTATCCGTAGTGAAAAAAAAAATTTCGAAATAGGATGAGTACTTTGGGAACTGTAGTTCCTCCCGTAAAGCGTCGCCCGAACGAGACAATGACAGATACTGAAATAAGTGAGCATGGGACTAAAAAAAAAAAAAAAAAGCAATTGAAATCGCTCAGATGAAAAGTCACTGGACCTGACAGGACATCAATACGATTTTACAGTAGACGATGCGAGAGAGCTTATCCCTCTTCTCCCAGCAGTGTGCCGTAGGTAGCAGGAGGGGGGCAGTGTTCGTGATGACTGAACAAAATAGCGCAGGTCATCCCCATTGTCAAGACCGATCGGTAAACGAACGCAAAAGACCGTAGCCTTATAACTTTGATATCGGTCTGTTGTAGAATTTTGGAACGTCTTCTGTCTACGCGTATGATGACTTTTGTAGGCACAAAATATTTCCTCTGTAAGAGTAGACATGCGTTCCGAAAACATCGGTCGCTCCCTGTTCGTCCACGAGAGGTAGCTGGAAAGCAGCAGATACCGGCGCCCAGGTCGATGCGATGCTGCTTGACCGCCGGAAGGCGCTCGAAGCAGTTCAGCAGCGTCGCCTAATGAACAGAGCGTAATGAGTACCAGGCCAGCTGTGTAATTTGACGGAGACTTTCTAGCAAACAGAACCTCGCATGTCATTCTCAACGGAGAGGACTTTGCAGACGTAAATGCAACATCGGGCGTACCCCGAGCGTGCGTTATAGTATCATTACTTTTCACAAAATATGTAAATGACGTAGTGGATAATGTCTGAAGTTCCATGAGGTTTTTTGCGGGTGATGCTGTTATGTGCAAAGAATTTGGGGAAATGCAAGAAGACGTGCACACTATAAGCGCCTGGTGCAGAGATTGGCAATTGACTTTCAACATATACACATGTTACGTGTTGAACATAACCTGGCAGCAACACGCATTATTGTATGATTATACAATTGCAGAATAATCACTGGAAGCAATCACACCCATAAATATCTAGGAGTATCCGTACGGTCAGATTTAAAGTGGAACGACTTCATAAACCAAATCCCGGCTGAGACAAGCGGCAGACACAGATTCACTGCAAGAGTCCTCAGGAGGCTGTAAGACAGGTGTTCTGCGTGGTCTCTGCTTTACTGTTAAACTTCAGAGAGGGTACGTTCCTACAAGATTTGACCGACATAAGATATATTGCTTCCTCCCGAGTGTGTCTCGCGAAAAGTCCGTGAAGGTAATATTTAGAGAGACTCGAGCTCACACACGGTCTTACCAGGCATCGTTCTTACCGCGAACAATACGCGATAGGAAAAGAAACAGAGGAAGCGACGTTGCCACACGAAGTATCCTCCACCAGATACTAGGGAGTATAGAGGTAGAAATCAGCTGTGACGCTTGCAGCGGCGTTCCATCCAAGAAGGCTACCGAGTAATGCACGCTGGGTAGATAGGTGAAGAGGCACCAGCTCGTCTTCCGTCTCTGTCACTCCCACATTCTATACAAAGTGCTTTCGCTGCTCTGTTCTGGCAAACGGCAACGACGAAACGTTGTCCCCGTGCGGACTCACCATCTGCTCTTCGTAAATAAATGGGTATCAAAATAAGTGAGTGCGATGGTGTTTTGTGCGTTGAGCTCTGTTTTGCTACTCCACATCTCCCCACAACCAGTATTCGACTACGTTCTCTGCTCTAACTGGGGATGGAACTGTCTGCTGC
Organism: Schistocerca serialis cubense; assembly: GCF_023864345.2. Classification (NCBI taxonomy): domain Eukaryota; kingdom Metazoa; phylum Arthropoda; class Insecta; order Orthoptera; family Acrididae; genus Schistocerca; species Schistocerca serialis. The sequence continues at coordinate 597,607,091 of NC_064644.1, read as the reverse complement.
TTCCGGCCGTGACAGACACGCGGCCTCATACTAAAGAACGCAGGTCAGGTAGTTTGTGAAAACCAAGTCGATGCTAACTCAATAGCCCAAACGCAGTAAACAGAGATCGTTACGACTACACGTAACGCGAGCATAAATCAGTACTCATAAACAAAAACTAGAATCGTCTTACACAACAACAGAGGAGATAAAAGATTTGCGAATCAACATATCGGTTCACAAAAAGTTAGTTCGTAGCTATGTTCGAGAACCAGCCGTTGTGACTTCGATAAAGAGCAATTCGAAGGGATTCAGGATTCATTACATGTACAGATGGGGACAGCAAAGGCTCGTACTTATTTCTCACGTGAGCCTAAAGGTTACGAAAACTATGTTTTTGAACTAATCACGAGTATTGCCTTTTTGTGCGTTCCAATATTTTTAGTAATTTAGAAACTGAATTGTTGAGACGAAGAATAAATCTAGGGAGTTTATTTCTAGGTGGGGGAGTGGAGGTACTGGTGCTATGGAATGCACAAGTTGAGGTGGCAAATATTCCATTTTTGTGTAGAAGTTTTGAGCTTGTTACTCGAATTTTTGGAATCTGAAGGTCTGTGTGAATGATTGAGTTTGGCAGCTAACAAGGCGCATCTATTGCTATGCACAGAAATTTGCTTAGTACAACTTGAACGTTCTTGAAGTTATTAATTGGTGGCTAATGACAAAATTTCAGCGCCATAAGTGAGCGTAAGTAGAAGAAACATTTTGAAAATTTTCAGTTCAGTTCTTGTGTCGTTTGAATCTCCTGAATCTCATTTGGTCAGGGGATATATTTGACAAAAGAGTCGATTCCTTTATTGTGGGTATATTCGATGTGCTTTTTGAATGCTAATTTAGAACCTGTGAAGAGGCGTCGATATTTGACGTAATTTTTCCACGGTCCTCCATCTGTAATAACTTTTCGGTCTGGTTTGTTCGTTTGCAGGTAGAAACAATAGCTAGATTTCTGTTCACGTTCACCGCAATTTTTCGACTGAGAGCCTCGTTTTGGATTTCTTCAGTGTGTCGTAATCTGCAGCTGAAGAATTTTGTGTTTCACCTGACGCTGCAAACCGGTACGTAGCTCGCCTATGAGATTTCTGAATATGTCGAATCCAAGGATGTTGATAGTTAATCATTTTTGTGTGAAGCTATAGAATCTTTTTTTAAACAGGTATAATTCACGTAATGAAAAGCAACTAGCACTCGCATTGCAACTAAGAAAATCACTCGAGCGATCCGCGGAATAAACTGCTCGGACTGGTTATATGAGTCACCGGTTGCCAGATAACGGAGTGATATTACCAACCTTATCGCGCGGAAATTGCGTTACACCTAACAGTACCATGCCTAGAGATAACGAGTTGAAGTTTACAAAGTCGAAAGCCGAAATCTTACTACGACGTTCTTCTGAAATCTGCAAACAAATGGCGCCGTCACTCTGTGTTTTTCGTACATATCACCTCTGTTATTTAGATAACATATTACTCATGCGTGCCTCCGTGTTTTCTCTTTCTGTCGCATTTCATCACAATAAACGCAGCACAAACTCCAGAGCGAAGAAGTGGATGCTGAGGCGCCTGCTTGAGCAATGAGAGAACCTGTGTTTATGGGAGCTCGCATACCAGCAGTACGCACTAATTATTTGCGCATGCGCCCTGTTTCCATCAGGTTGCACTTACGCACGAAGAATGAGCTATCGTGTGGACATAACTTCAGAGTATTAGTAAAGTGCGCGCCCTTACTTCACGGAAACTGGCAGCTGTCATGTGGCGGAGGTGAGCAGCGCCCGTGTCCACACACGCGTGCACAGTTTGCGGCGCCAACTTTTGACAGACACTTGCGAGACGCGGTGTGTTGTCGAGTTTTCCGGAAGCGGCGCGCCGCCCGGCCGCTACGGGCGCGGAGCAGCCATCTCGGTTCTGCGAGAGGCGCAAACTATTTTAATTAAACGGGTCGGTAATTTAGCCACACAAATCTTGCCGCGGGCGCCTCGGCCCGAGTGAAAAGCCGGCGAACCAGGCCACACCGTGGCACGCCTCCCTGTCTGCGGAGAGAGACAGCGGCCAGGCAAGGACAAGGACAGGAGAGGACATGGGGCGCTGTGGACAGCGGGGGATGGGGGTGGGTGCTGCAGAGCTGGCGGGGACAATGAGCCGCGGGGCGGGCAAGTTGAGCGTCTGGGGGACAACTTCCCAGCAGCGCGCGTGGCTCACCGCGGTATGAAGTACGAAAGTCAAAACAAATGGACTGATATCAAGGCACTCGCTGACAAACTATCGACCGCGTTACAAGAGGACTAGAGGCGAACACGTCCGTACAGAACAACACTGTTGAGAAGGACTGGCAGTGGGGGACAATAAGCCGTGGCGTTCACTCCGGCGAGCTGAAGTGGCTCCGACCAGCCTCCGAATGGGGCGCTGTCTTCCAGGGAGAAGATCCCCCATGACTGTGATGCCTCTGGTGTGGAGATAACTGAACGCCACACCTTAACTGAGTGTATCCTACACTGTGTTCGAGGACAGAACTAAATTTGTGTGGGGCTATGGCCTCTACTTTAGTACTTTAGATGATGACGGCGAGAAGTGTATGGTAAAGCTATAACCCTTTGGTGTAGTGTCTGCACAAGAACCTAAGCTTTTGGGCAGAAGAGGAGATGTTAGTGTGTTGCATGGTGGCTGGCGCATTCTTTTTATTCCAATGATCATCCAACCACGTATATATGTGTGTGTGTGTGTGTGTGTGTGTGTGTGTGTGTGTGTGTGTGTGTGTGCGCGCGCGCGCGCGCGCGCTCGCCCGTGCGTGTAGGGAGTTATATTGTAATTCTTGTTGAAGTTTTATTACTTTACGACTTCTATCGACAGCTGGTTTATAAAATTTTAATAGAGACGATAAAGACCTTGTAGTGCGCTCAAACCGACACACTATCATAACCTTGAACAATGATTCCAATTACACCACGCAAACTTTGTTCGCCATCATATTCAAGTACGACAAACTCTTCTTAGAGGAGTTGCTGCGCGGGACTAGCCGAGCGGTCTTAGGCGCTACAGTCATGGACTGTGCAGCTGGTCCCGGCGGAGGTTCGAGTCCTCCCTCGGGCATGTTTGTCCTTAGGATAATTTAGATTAAGTAGTGTGTAAACGTAGGGACTGATGACCTTAGCAGTTAAGTCCCATAAGATTTCACACTCATTTGAACATTTTTTAGAGGAGTTGGGAAGGCAGCAGTGGCAAGATGATGCGCGGCAAGTTGAAAAAAAGAGACAGGCAGGGAGGGAGGGAGAGGGATATTTGCGTATGATAAACCTGTTCCTTCGAAAATTTCTCTTCCTCATACCTCCTCTGTGTTACCACAGATGATGTGTCACTGATCTCATTTATATTAAGACTGCAGTACACTCGAGGTTCCTATTTGCTCCCACCATCCTGAGTGGAATGCATGAGTTCCAATAAATGTTCGCCAACCTGCGGTTTTCTATAGTAGTTGTCCCCTGCGCAGAAATTGGCACGTAGGTCGTGAATCTGTAATCTTGAGCCGGCCGGAGTGGCCGTGCGGTTCTAGGCGCTACAGTCTGGAACCGAGCGTCCGCTACGGTCGCAGGTTCGAATCCTGCCTCGGGCATGGATGTGTGTGATGTCCTTAGGTTAGTTAGGTTTAATTAGTTCTAAGTTCTAGGCGACTGATGACCTCAGAAGTTAAGTCGCATAGTGCTCAGAGCCATTTTTTTTGTAATCTTGAGGCTGTAAGAACCTCTTTGCGAGGAACTGATATGAGGTGAGTAATTAAATTTTCAACTGTATTGGTTGTAGGGATGCCACTCGCTATTTATTAGCAGAGCACGAGAAACTGCACAATTATGTTCCACTTTAGAGTCACAAATAATTTCAGTTCTTTAACAAATTAATGAATTGTTTATTTCCGTAATTACAGTTCTCTCATTTACAAACTACAATTGCAAATTAAGTCTTAACTGATACCACGGCGGACAACATGTCTTTCCTCCGAGACTGCCGAACCAGCACTGATCTCACAGCCGAACCACTTCGCCCACCATCCAAGTTAGGCGCGATCCGAAAATCACCGAAGTGCTTCGTCTGTCTTCGTTTAGTAGTTGTTTACTACTCTGCTGGTTATTAATACTTGTAAAATAATGGAATGATAGCACGCTATTGAGATATGCTTTAATCTGAAATTTAAGTAAATACTCTTTTTAATTTGTATAATATCAATAACAGAAGATTATCAATTTGGCGTGCAACTTCCGAATGCAGCAGTCAATCGCGAAGGAGGACCACAATTTAAGGTCGGGACACACACGTCCGGGCCGTGTCAGGGCCGAGCGTCGGACGAGTGACGGCCGTACTCCGGTCCGTTCCTGCAGGGGCCACACATGACCGGGGCACGTCCGTGTCTCTGTTGTTCCTTGTAGTGACTCGGACGCGGTGAGCTGTGTTTCTGTTTGTGAAAGCTGTAAAACATGTTCACTAATTTTCGTAATAGTGAATTAGGACTTATAGCACTTGCTTTAGACGAAGAGGAAAACGAACGAAGGCAAACAAGAAGAAGAAAATTATGGATCCACAGTGCCTGGAAAACAAGACCAGTACAGGGAGAGTTTCGAACACTATTTTCTCACCTCGTAGATGATGAGACTAAGTTTTATGAATATTTTAGGATGACGCAGTACACCTTCTGTGAACTTTTAAAGAAACTAGAACCAAGGCTGAGAAAAAATGACACGTTCTGGAGAGTATCAGTTTCACCCAAAGAACGACTGGCTGTTTTTTTACGGTAGGTTAAAGAAAAGTACACAGAACACAAATAAATAAGAAGTTTTAAGGACAGCATTTTTATTTTATTACTTTAGTAATTGAAAGATAAATACATAAGTTAGTAAATAATACAGTTAAATTTCTACTACCCTAAGAAAAACAAATGAGGACTATTCAGTGAATTAGTTTCTGAAGCTGATGAGGATGCAGGGGAACTTGGAGGATGATGGCTTTGGTTATTTATATACGAATTGTGCGAATCCCTTTGCAGGTCCAAAAGCTGCTGTGTAGGTTCTGTTGACTCGTTTCCCACAGGTGAAGGATATGGTGTTGAAACAGATTTTGCTGAGGAATTGGAGGATGATGGAGTGAATTGATGGACTGATACGTCATTCATGAGTTGCTTCAGTTCAAAGTCTTGTACAATTGAAAAAATCCTACTTTTAGCTTGATGAAACAGTAGTGGATGCAATGATTTTAGGGCTGGTGCTATACCAGTCAAAAAAGCATCAACTGGGTTTTGTATATCTCTCTGTTTTTCAGCTTTTTTTTCTGCCAAAATGTAAGCCATGAGCTGGCTTGATGCAGATTCTTGTGGTTTAACCTCACGCTGAAATTTTCGTTTCAGTGGTGGTTTCATAAACGTGTTCTTCTTTGAAGTGACGGACGAATGAGCTGAGGGCGTCTGGGAATGCCGAGTGCGCTCTATCAAATTCCCTGTTTCACTATCCTGGGTTTTAATGATCCATTCTTCATCTGCAATGTCTTCTTGTGTAGACACTTTTTCGTTTTCAACAATCGACTGCTCCTCTTGGGAATCTGTATTTGATTCTTGTTTATGCTCATTATTGTCTTGCGTGTAAGGAACATTGGAAACTGTTCCTCGTTCTACCATGTAAGGTAGCAGGAACGTTAAGAGATCTTCATACTTGTATTTATGTTGATGAACAGCAGCTTGTCCTGAAACAGTTTTCCTTTTCTGCAAGGTCTTCCTTAGCTGGTCACGAACAGATGCCCATTTTTTTTTGCATTCCTCTATTCCACCTGTAGCAAAAATATTTTAAATCGCGTATTTATATTACAATGTTTAAAATGCTGCAAATATTTTATAGATTATACAGTATTTCTCATCTTATACATTCAATTTTTTTCAGGTTCCTTGCTACAGGAGATTCCTTTAAAACTATTTCCTTCAGCTACAGGTTGGGAAAATCCACAGTTGCAGCTATCGTCCATGACACCTCTAGAACAGTTATCGATTTATTGTTAGAAGAGGTGATGCCTGTGCCGAATGAAGAAAAATGGAATGCTATAGCTGAGGAGTTTTGGACAAAATGGCAGTTTCCAAACTGCATTGGATCTTTAGATGGAAAGCACGTAACAATACAGGCTCCAAACAACTCAGGAAGTCTCTATTGGAATTACAAAAAAACATATTCCATTGTGCTTCTTGCTCTGGTTGACCCATGTTATAACTTTATTGCAATAGACGTGGGAGCGTACGGAAAAAACTCTGATGGAGGCATTCTAGTAAATTCAAATCTTGGAAAGTCATTGGAAAACAATACGCTTAGCGTCCCAAAGAGTAAAACTTTACCCGGAACTGATGTTGAACTTCCAATGGTAATTGTAGGCGATGAAGCTTTCCCTCTCAAAACATACTTGATGCGACCATATCCTGGCAGGAACTTAACAAATGACAAGGCTATATTTAATTATCGTTTGAGTCGGGCAAGAAGAATATCCGAAAATGCATTCGGTATATTGCAACAGAAATTTCGAATATTTACAAGAATCCTTCAGGGAGATCCTAATAACCTTACAATGTTTGTGTCGGCTGCGTGTGTACTGTACAACTTTATTCGAAAAATGGAAGGTTATAGGGTGCCCGAACAGAGGATGGATCAAACGGAAACTGCTGAGGGATCCGGAAGTTCATCAAATCTTCGAAACCTACCTCGAATTCGTGGGAGATCAACAGATGCTGCATTTGCTGTACGAGAACAACTCAAAAAATTCCTGAACTCTCCACAAGGGACTGTGGAATGGCAAGAACATGTCGCCTTGGCGATATAACGATGACATAAACCAAACATCTGTTTGTAAAATAAAAAGTAAATAAATATCTTTCGGGTATTAAAACTTGTATAGTTTTTATCTTACCTTTGGCTTGTAGATCTGTTGCAATTGTCTTCCAAACTCTGTCTTTGTACTCGATATTCCTGTAATTTTCACTTCCCTGATCGTAAAGAACAGGAAACTTACGAACTTGTACACGGAACAGTTTTGCGCAGTTGCACAGCTCACAAGACAACCCCACCGTCAGGCCGTGTCCGTCACGTGAAAATTTAAACACGGCGAATCCCGCCCAGCCCGGCCCCGGCCCGTTGACGTTCCCCGTGCGCGGCCCGGTCAAGTGGGGCCCCCTAGGCTGCATTTGTTTTAATGTTGTATTTCGTAGTCCGGGTGACGGCCGATACTCGGACGTGTCTCGGCACGGACACGGTCCTGACATGTGTGTCCCGACCTTTAGGCGGACTTCCTCACGGTACCCGTACCGAGTAAACCATTAGTCATCTTGCAACTGCTGCCTTCCAAACTGCTCTAGGAAGACCTTCTTGTACATGAATATGATGGCTGTAAGGGCAGAAATATTACACGCCTCGGCAGTCGAAATGTTCGCATCGCTCCCTTCGGTGCAGAACAACTTGCGTTCGATTCCCGTTACCTCCTCAGATTCTTCTGTGGTAGGGAGATCTGGAACTGGGCCCACATCACGACGTGTGGGCGAAACGAGAAGCTTCGCGAATAAAAAGGCAGCGGCATCATCGGGATTCAACCACTGTCAATAACGGCTGCAGCGACTGGCGACATGCTGATGACGTGTCGCAACATCGCAGACCGACCTTCTCTCTGTCTCGTAGGCAGCAGCCGGCCAGTGGGAACGGGCCTAAGGCCTAATCCGTGACCGGTGTTTACGTTTACCGAGTAAACGTTTGGAAACATAGGCACACCAAAAAGCAAACTTCAGCGCTTACTCAGCAAACGTACATACAGTAAATCGTGAGCGACTACTGTTGCCGCTACGTCACGTTAAAAATTGTAAATGTAGATTGTGACTAGTTATTGCAACCACACAGACGTGCAAAAAGTGTAAGTAGTAGAGATTAATAGTAACATAAGATCGCAAATACACAAAAAACTGACTGACACTAATTAGCTGTAACTAACTCTGCAGATTCTTTTCAGGATGCATGAGAATTCTGACCGTCTAGAAAAACACCACTGTCGTGTAGGATCACCAAGTTACAATAAGGGGCTGCCAGCCGAAAATGTTCCATTCCAAGATGGCAGTGCTAGAGGGATTATCGGCATCCCTCCTATACTATTGTAGCCTTTTGTTATTTCCGCCCAGAAATATTCATTTTCTTCAACCATTTTTATAATTTGCTCAAGTTTCCTCGTAATTCATTATTATTTCGTTTATTTGTTTCATATGTATAAAAATCTTTTGTTAAACGCAGTATATGTCTGCAGTGTGGGACAATTACAGGTTGAGAGCCGGCTTCGGTGGCCGAGCGGTTCTAGGCGCTTCAGTCTGGAACCGCGCGACTGCTACGGTCGCAGGTTCGAATCCTGCCTCGGTCATGGATGTGTGTGATGTCCTTAGGTTAGTTAGGTTTAAGTAGTTCTAAGTTCTAGGGGACTGATGACCTCAGAAGTTAAGTCCCATAGTGCTCAGAGCCATTTGAACCCTTTTTGAACTGATGACCTCAGGTGTTAAGTCCCATAGCACTCAGAGCCATTTTTTACAGGTTGAAAATTGTAAATGTACGACCCATTTGAAATATTAGAAAACACCTCTTTAACTACACAATAAAAAAAAGAAAAACAGGAATATATCATTGTAATGATAAGATGTCATTTACTGACATTATCCAAAATAAAGCAACCACAATTACGAACATTACCCAGGCCACATACAACTTAGATCCAACGCTATGTTCACGACTTTTGAATTTACAGCTACGTGCAACTGTCTAAATTTAATTTATGTTTGGTAATATGCTTTACGCCACAATTTATTATGAGGTCGATAGAGACGGAGCACAAGCCCGGGTTAGGAAGTATGGGGAAGATAATGGGGCTGTGCCCATTCAAAGGCACTATACCCGGCTTTTGCCTTAAGATCTTAGCGAAATCAAAAAAATACCCGTCTGGACGGCCAGACGGTTTTTTGAACCGCCACCGACTCCAGTGTTTTACCACTGAGCCACCTCATTCGGAATGAAGACTGCAGTCTGCGTGAATCCAGGCGGTATCACCTGCGAGGCGACCTCCTCCTCAAGGAACAACTTGTCTACCTCATCTGATGCACTCGGTAGACCAGAACTTTTTTACAGTCCTTGTTCACTCGCAGTAAGTCACCGGAGCCCGACAGTAGGAATAGAAAAAGTGCTACAACTGCGTTTACACCTGAGCGCCTAGACGCCCTACACCTGTGCTTGACAGAGGGCCTGCTGCATTCTCAACATGTGCGCGTGCGCCATTCTGTTCACAAGTACAACGTAGCAGACGGGCTATTCCAGTGTTCAAGAACCCGCTTTGCTAGCAGTGGCTGCCGTCTCAGACGTATTATTATGAGAGTAAGATGAGATAGGAGAAATAAACGCCAGAACTCCATAAAGGAACACCTGCGTCGTAATGCATGTGTGAGGACGGTGAAAGAGATAAAGGTGGCAGGCCGAAGGCTGTTTAGAAACGTTACTTGTATGAGAGCGGGTGACTTTGAGGTAATCGTAGCTGAGCTAATATTTCATGTTCTTGAGCCACTGATAGCGAAGAAATTTCAAACGTTGTTTTGGCAGCTTTGGACGGCAAACATGTGGTTCTGCAGTGACCACACAGCAGCGGAGACAGCTATTTTAATTACAAGCAAAATTTTAGTGTTGTTTTATTTGCTCTGTTCGACGCAAACTATTTACTCGTATTTCGGTACTTAAACGAAGATCGAAGGTATTGCAGACCGGAGTTCTCATGGCTGGTGGCGTGGCGGGAGGGGAGGAGAAATGGGGGCAGGGGGTAGCTACTGGAAATGGGAAGGTAAATATCCTTCAGAAGAGCCTCATCCAGGAAGTATTAACCCCCAAACCATATGTCTTCATCACACATAATGGCTTTCTGTTATCAACCTAGAAATGAAACCATTTCCTGGTGAAAGGGACTCAGGATCCGCGAGGCATTTGTACAGTTATAGGCCTTTAACGACCCGACGTGTAGTTGCGAACGCGTTTCAGATTTTAACTACTGTATGGAGAATTTTCTGGAAGCCAATCAACATGGAAGCTGAAGCAGGTGAACTCATTACTCTTACATTTGTTTCCTTACACAACGTCCTTCGTAGAAGTATAACTTCATTCTGGGTATACAGACAGTTAAAACGCAGGAAAGGGATGAATAATATCAAGAAAATAGAGAGCAGATGTTGGGAGTAACTTGGGACTGTTCTTCAAAGTGTTCTTCCAATTACTTTTTGGAATGACAGATCCGATGCAAGAGTTAGCTGAGAAAACTTTGTGACTTACTTTACGTCTTACGACGGACGCGTCGCCTGGAAAGAGAAATTTACGCAGCCTTATTCCTACTCGCTGTAGTATTGTGGCCGGCCGGGGTGGCCGAACGGTTCTAGGCGCTTCCGTCCAGAACCGCGCGACTGCTACGATAGCAGGTTCGAACCCTGCCTCGGGAATGGGTGTGTGTGTGATGTCCTTAGTTAGGTTCAAGTGGTTTTAAGTTCTAGGGGACTGATGATCTCAGAAGTTAAGTTGATCTCAGAAGTTAAGTCCCATAGTGCTCAGAGCCATTTATTTTGTAGTATTGTGTTGGGTAGTCTGTTTTTTCCGCTGAGAAGAAGTAATTGTGTTTAAGTGAAACAATATTGCCTCTATAATTAACTTCCTCACGAAGTTCCTGTACCTCTATTACAATATTCGATATACCTGTTCTAAAAATTCTGAAGACACTGCAGGCTTTTGTTATCAGAACTATTTAACGTAAAGGTCACTTCCAGTGGACACGGATGTGTGCCGTTATATCCACGTTGTTCCTATTTTGAGGAATTGTACACAGTCATTTCCTGTCACTCTGTCTGTTGCAGGCGGAATTACAAACAAGAAAATTTACGATAATCCTCCACAAATTCTATTAGTTTTTCGTTAGACCACTCGGCCACGGTGCTAATGCGAAAAAGTGCAAACCCTAGTCTTTCAATAATCGGCAGCCGTCATGAAAACCAGTAAATGCTGTGGAGAAGCGGAAACGTCAGTAGCGCGTCTCTCCGCGAATAGAGTGGAGACACTTGCAGCGGTGGTCCGTATTCACAAACGAGGTGCATGCGTTACTTTGAATCACTGTGCGCTTCCTCTCGCATCTTGGTGCGGCGGCCGCGTACATCTAGAACGCAGCAAAATTTGCACACGTTTAAACGCGCCTGAAAAGAAACTGCGACCCACACGTCTTGTTTAGTGGAAGGACACGGTGCTAGAGATTCGCTTCTTTCAGTGCCGTCAGAGCGCAAGCGCAACTCGTTAACTTTACAATGCACAACGTAGATGAATGTCTAAAGGTTTCAACCTAGCTCAGTGCCGCACTGGAGAGCAACTGGACTGATATGCTTCCAGAGTTACGTTTTCCGCGAATTCCTTCAATCGCTTATGGGAAACGGGCGGGATAGTTGCTTTTAAAGAGCACGGCTGACTTCCTCTCCTAACTACACACGCACACCAAAAGACTGAAGAGCACGGTAGAGGGTACTTCCCGTTGTACTACATAGTACAGTTCCTTCTCGTTCGTTCCATTTGCTATTAAAGTGCGGGAAGAATGACTGCTAATACACGCTTCCTTACAAAAAACAAAAAGTGAAGCGCCAAGACAATATAGTCAGATGTCACTGTAACATGCTCGCCGTCGGCGGGTACATAGACAATCCGAGCTGCAGTTCTCTGCTACGGACACTACAGGCACCAGAGGTTTGTCACCAGGTTAGGTGTGGTATAGAAGAGGCATAAACAGCGCCAGATCACTGACGGTCGCGGAGATAGCGTGTACTGCAGTGAGAGAGCGTCATCAGCGGCAGAGAGAGTTTGAAAGCGCCCTTATTGCGGGTCACTATTTATGAGGTTAGCCGAATCGTGCAGTACTCAAATTCGTGGGGTGAGAGAGACAGCGACCCGAAGTTGGAGTGCATGGGAATTTTAGGTCAGCCATACTCGTCGTCAAAGACCCGGTCCAGCACAACTGACCGTCACAAGAGAGGCTCGCCGCGTCGTGAGCCGAGTACGTGTTAACCTTCCCACATCTGAACCTACCGTCAGAGGGCAAGTAACGGACTGCCTGTGTCATCCAGCACCACTGGTCGGAGACTGGTAGCAGGTGGACCAGGGAATTAACGTCCCATGCATTGGCTGCGTTAGCATCACAACACAACCGGCGGCGTTAGAAGTCATCACCTGACCACGAAGCACAAACTGCTGGTGAATGGCACCGCGTTGTGTCTTCGGCGACGACTCGCTGTTCTGAACTACTCCGGTCGACCGATTGTCGCCAGGTATGGCGGCGACCTGGCCAGAGGTGACACTCTTTCAGTGTTTTAGAGGGGCCCGGCAGTATCACTGCGTGACGTGAGGTCACTGCCGATAGTCGCCGAGGGAACTCTTGACTGCTCCCTCGTGTACTACATCTCATATGACAGGATCGTGGTGCATTTTTCGACAGGACAATACTCGTCCAGACACGGCACGTGCCTCTGTGAACTGTCAGCTTGATCGAGATAAAAGTTTTCTGGGTATGGTAGCGCGTCATAATGTATGGCATGGTACCATGTCCAGAAAACTGATATGTCGACTGACTCTGGCTGCAGAGGCCTACGCAATTATGTCTGCTTGATGTTGTTGTAGGCCGGCCAGAGTGGCCGTGCGGTTCTGGGCGCTACAGTCTGGAGCCGAGCGACCGCTACGGTCGCAGGTTCGAATCCTGCCTCGGGCATGGATGTGTGTGATGTCCTTAGGTTAGTTAGGTTTAATTAGTTCTAAGTTCTAGGCGACTGATGACAAGAGGTTGTCGCATAGTGCTCAGAGCCATTTTTTTGTTGTTGTATTCACGTGGCTAGCAACATCCCCAGGCTTGTCCCAAACAGAACATGTCAGGAACCAGCCCCGGACGTCACCTCCATCCCAGTGACAGCATCCAGGATATTTTATTCACCAGTATACGAGAGCAGATGAATCTGAAGCATATAAAACCATCACGTGGGATGGTGTACTGTCTCACGGGCCTTGGCCCTGTAGCTGTCACTGCCAGATGTAGATGTTGGCGTGTGGTGGAGGAATGTTGGATGGGGATGGAAACTGTCATGATGCGCCTTATTAATACTCGGCCGTGATCTTCATGTGTTTTATTATTCCCAGCTACAGTGCCGCATTCCTTTCTGTCTGTGTCACAGGGTCCCGTGATGCTGAGGACGCCACTTCGCTGTCTGCAAAACAGCTTGGCGTGGAAGGCTACCTCAGCGACCCATGCAACGTACTGCGGCGTGTCGGCCGTGTACAGCCGTGGTGTTTTGACGACGTCACGATGCGCCAGCAGCCGACTCAGTGGCCTTCGCTGCGGGATACCTTCGGGGTGTGTTGGGAGCCAACAAGACTGCCCGCGGTAGCGAGCCATCGACTGGCCCGCCGCTGGCTGGCTACGGACCCTGTGTTGGGCTCAGAGGGTCGAACCAGCCACCCGCTGTGGACTGGAACGCTTTCGTCCCATCTGCTGCTGCGTGTGGCAGTGGTGTGACATACCCCGCCATCCAGGAGAGCTGCCACATTTGAATGATCTCGTTAGAAAACCGGCAGCTATTTTTACGCGGCTGTTCGCCTCTGTTTTGCTAATGCACCACTCCAAGTCATGTTCTGATAACACCTAGGAACGCCAGTGGGCCCCTTCTTCCTGTAACTTGCGCCATGCAAACTGCTGCATTTACTCTTTCCAGCGGTTCTACGGCCCTGTGGCTTCCATTCTGCTTCGCAATCGCTGGTAAGCGTAACTTACTGCGAACGAGCCCGCACCTGGCTGTAACTTGTGTGCTCAGAAATACTGCACCGAAACTTTTTCCTACCTTAAACGGTGGTGCCACTACAGCCCGTATCCTGTGCATGCCCACAAGTTTGGCCTAGAACAGACACACACTTATGCCTGTGGTGAGAATGGTACACCTGAACACACAGTGTTCATCTGCGATGCTCTAGGACACATAAGACCGAGTTTAGGAAACCACGACGTAGGACAATTGATACGCACACAAGACGACTGGAACTCTAGAAACAATATCGCAGACCAAGTATCGCGAGCACTATATGCGACATACAAGTGGGAGAGACCATACGCTAGAATTAGACATGCCTCACGTCGGACAGATCAGCGGTACACATCAAACGACACAGACACGAGCACAGATACGGAATCGGATGCTACATCGCACGCAGGAACTGAAGACGAGACAAAGATACAAACATAGCAAAAGTAAGCGAAGGTTCTTCAACGCTATGGCGAATTAATCAGGAAAAAAAAAGCTGTCTGCGTAGCTGTTTGTTACACCATTTCATGCCAAGTAACGCTATCTGAAGATGTGACATTTCTTCTTCTTTCGCTGCATCAGGTTTGACTGGCTCGAAGTTTTACAGAGCCCTCGCACCTGATGCAGCTGACTACGTCATCTTAAATCAACTCCCAATCTCCACTGTTACCTTCGATAACACACTATAACGTAACTAATCAATTCATTAAATTAAGTATCACCACTGTCAAGACAACACATTTTAAGAGACGTAACCATATACGCAGAAGGTATAAAGGGAAGAACTGCCACATCATAGCTAATCACAAAATGTACTACTTGCTATATAATAACAGGCAGCAGGTCTTTACTTAATTAATTAATACATAAATATTGAGGATCTTTTGAAATAGTTGTGGACTAGCTTGCCTCAGGAGAAGATGCAACGGCTTCACGACATCCTTCCCAACCATATCGGTGCACGGATGCAGGCCAGACGGGTTGCAGTGTCATACTGATAACTGGCCTCACAGTGCCGTGTTCACAGAAAATTTGACTCTGTTTTGTACCTGCTGAGATAACATCACACACCCTCTCAGACTGTGAACTCTCATTTCGTTTCCTCCTCCCCCCTGGACGACTCATTTTTTCTGTGAGGCAGTCTACTTGTGTGCGCTGTATTCAGTGTGACATTTTCTTTGCGATCCCTAAGAACGTGACAGTTCAACTGTACTGGGAATTAATGCTGCTCTGTTACACAACCAGCTGAAACCACGGTACTTCAAACCAGTACCCTTACAGTTTTCACCTACAGTCTGTACTTCACACTCACGTTATCTAGTGACACCCACTGAGTCAGGATATGTTAACTCATGGTATGTATAATCTAGAGTCCTAACAACTCATAGAGTAGTTCAGTGTTCTTTACGAGTAACTTCACCATCGTAATTCAGTGAAATACGAATAAGGTAAATTCAAAAGAAAAAAATGTAAGATAATGGAAGAAGAAATTATTTTAATGTTAAAGGAAGTATCAACTACGAGCTGCCGGCCGGAGTGGCCGTGCGCTACAGTCTGGAGCCGAGCGACCGCTCCGGTCGCACGTTCGAATCCTGCCTCGGGCATGGATGTGTGTGATGTCCTTAGGTTAGTTAGGTTTAATTAGTTCTAAGTTCTAGGCGACTGATGACCTCAGAAGTTAAGTCGTATAGTGATCAGAGCCATTTGAACTACGAGCTATCATACTAATTTGTTTTGCTCCATATAGTGACGAAAGAAGATTACCCGAGAGGGTAGCCGAGAGCGCTGACGCACTGCTTCCTGGACTCGGGTCGGCGCGCCGGCCTCGGATCGAATCCGCCCGGCGGATTAACGACGATGACCGGTGTGCCGGCCAGCCTGGATGTGTTTTTTAGGCGGTTTTCCACACCCTACTAGGTGACTACCGGACTGGTCTCCACGTCCCGCCTCAGTTACACGACTCGCAGACATTTGAAACACATTCGCACTATTTCACGATCTACGCTTGACGCAGACAGCTGGGGTACACTGATTCCGTCCCTGGGTGGGGGTTGTGATGTGGCGGCAGCAAGGGCATCCGGCCACCCCTTACAATTAACCATGCCAAGTCCGTACTTACCCCTGCCGACCCTGCGTACAATGCGGGATAAAGACTGTAGCGAAAGTGACGAAAGAAGAATGCACCAATGAAGATGATTAGGTATTAAGAAGAAGGAACTTATTTACGTTTATTTCGTATTTTATATTACGACGGTTGCCCAGAAAGTAATGCACCGCATTTTTTTTCTCAGCCGAAAACAATGGTACGAATGCGCAACGTTACGTACGCATTATTTTAAGGCTGCTGAGTGAGCGCGCAAAGTTTCCGTCACTTCCGACGCACAGCGTAGTTGCAGGACCGTCTCAAAATAGCGTCTGTAGGTGATGTACGTTACAAGCAACATGCCGTCATTGCGGAGAAAGAAACTGTGGGGAATATTGTCAAATGCTTGTGCAAAGTCTATGGAGCATCTGCTGCCGACACAAGTACAGTTCGTCGCTGGGCACGGAGGGTGAGGTCATCAGAAGCCGGTTCGGCGGAGGTCCACGATATGCAGTGGTCGGGGAGACCATCCACGGCTGACACACCTGACCGACTCCCCTCGGACTTCCTCTTGTTTGGGCCATCAAAGGATGCCATTCGTGGAAGACATTTTGAGGACGATGAGGAGGTGATTCACACAGTGAAGCACTGCTCCGCCACCAGGACAAGGATCGGTACCAACAGGGCATACACGCCCTTGTTTTGAGCTACAGGAAGGCCCTACAACGGGATAGAGATTAAGTCGAAAAATAGAGTTTGCAGATAAATCACCAATCTTTCGTTGTGTAATTCTCATTATGTTCATTAAAGAACTGTTGAAGAAAGAAAAAATGCGGTTCATTACTTTCTGGGAAACACTCATATTTAGTGCTGCGAAAAGTGCCCTATATTATAATAATATGAAGCAAAGACAATTTTCTTCCATTATACTAAATTTTGGTTTATCGATCCACCCGGATAGCCGACACTGCTGACGCGCCCGCGTGCAGGACACAGGGAGGTGAGCCCCTGCCCCGGATGGAATCCACCTCGTGGATTGGCGACGGGGCTGGTAAAGCGAACAACCTGAATGTGGACTTTAGCTGGTTTCTCACATCCAATAAGTAAAGTCCCGCCTCAAATACACGTAACTCAGACATTAGAATACGTTCACACTTGCACATGAGGTTTACACTACAAGCAGACAGATGGCGTACACAGATTCCTTCCCGGGGGGAGGGGGAGAAGGGGGGGGGGAGTTGTCCCGTCAGGAAGGCCATCCCGGCATCAAATGTCACCAACAGTGCCAAGACCGATGTATAACAATGCCGACCCCTTAAAGAAAAGGCTACGGGCAGAGGGAAAAGAAAGAAGAGGGACCCTAATTTTGTTTTACCAGATGAAAGTTATTTACTTTCGACATGTTAGGTAAGTACCTTAACAGACAGAACAACTGGAAAAGAAGTCTGGTCGAGAAGACAAAAAGATGGAGAGCAGAAGGAGAGGTTATAAGGGGAGGATGAATTCAAGACGGATAAGAAAAAAAGTGTTGAGTGCCAAACTAGGAATCCAAAGGTCTGACCTTCGATCAGCAGTTTGGAAAGCCAGTTCAGATGTCAGATGAAGGCACAGCCAACATGACCGTGTCTAGTGAAGTTCTGTGGTGGTCACGACGATCTTCGTATTGTTGACAGTTATACCTACATAACAGCTACCTCATTAGAGTTCGTGGTCAGGGAGTACCATTTATTTTCAATCGGCTGCTCAACAATTTTTCTTATTTCTCATAGGGAGAAACGATCACCATGATAAAATAAGGAAAATCAGAGCTCGTACGGAAAGATGTAGGTGTTCGTTCTTTCCGCGCGCTATACGAGATTGGAATACTAGAAAATTGTGAAGGTGGGTCGATGAACCCTCTGCCAGGCACTTAAATGCGATTTGCAGAGTATCCATGCCGACGTAGATGCAGATTCTGCAATTGCGGATAGTTTTCATTTTATTCTCGGAAAGAGTACTTTTTAACGTAGAAGTGATCTTTTTGATTCTGAAAATAACCTCTCACTTCTTCAAATACTGTTTTGTTATTTTCATAGCTGTCTTGTAGTTGATCTAGGAACTCAAAAGTCGCAGGATGTATAGTGATGCTATCCTCCAAACTGCCTGACTTTTTTCATTCTCGTCGGAGAAAGGGAAAGCGCCTACATAACGAACATACGTGCCGATAAAACTCAGAAAAGAGTACCGGTGCGAGCGAGGTGGCCCTCTGTCTCCCATTCACGAAGGTCCACGATTTTCACGAAGCGCATGCTTTGGAAGATATAAGGACTCGGAAGTTTCGCCCTCTAGAAATTTCCAGAACATTCCAGGACACTCGAAAGTATTCGAGAACATTCGAAAGTATTCTAGAGCATTCCACAATACTCCAGAATGTTCCGGAATGTTTCTCAACTATCTGGAATATTCGGGAGTAGTCTGGAACATTCGGTAAGATTCCAGAACGTTCGAAACATCCCAGATCATCGTGGAACATTCCAGAACACTCTCGAATGTTGCGGAATGTTCTGGAACATTGTAGACCATTCGAAGCCTTTTTGGTATGTTCTGAAATTGGCCACTTGTGGCGCTACCCATTGGTAGAGGTACATAAAGCAAGATCCAGTGTGCGATCGAACGTCAGTTTCTTATCATTGACGAAGGGAGGAAAAGTAGTGCAGAGACTGAATAGAAACTAACAGTGAAGTGAGTGTAGTCAGAGTGATACAGTGACTGAATATAGATCGAAAATAAAGTGAGTAAAGTGTACTTAATGTATTTGTTAATAAAAAGTTGATTTGATTTATATTTTAGACAATGCCCAGTCGTAAAAGAGGAGGAGATTTTGCTAGTTCTGAAGCAAAACGACGAAAACAAAAAGAATAGCGAATAAACGAACAGACGAAGAGCGCGAAGGACGTTTTAGTACCCAACGAACGAGGATGAGCACCGTGAGCAACAGAGAAACAGGAGAACGGCAAAATGAACGGATTGAAGAATCTTCTACGTGTAGGAAATTCAAAAATTTGTACATATATACCCCGCGCAACAAAATGAAAAATATTGTATATAAACAAGTATTGTAAATAGAATACGTTTTAATAAAATTTTTATCTGTTATATTTAAAGTTTATCCTTTTATTCAATACTACACACCCTGAGCGAAGCCGGGTACTCCAGCTGCTAAATAGTTTGAATAATAGCCGAGTGGCCGTTGTGCCTGTCGGGGTAGGGCATTATGACTTCATAGCTAAAATGGGTTAAATAGATTGAGAAAACCACCTTTAACTTTGGAAATGTATACTGAGAGGAAAAAAACTTGTTTACAGTACAAATTATATGTTGAGAGGCAAAAACTGACTATATAACTATTATTTACTTTTTCAAGGAAAATTCATAATTACTACCTAGTATACGTAAAGTGAATCAAGAAATTTTAGGCTCAGTTTTCGCACAAGCAGTCATTATGTCCTTAACAATAGCTGCATATTGTTCGTGGGCGCACATTGTATACCTGGCAACAACACCAATGTTGGAAATCTTCTCCGGAAACTAGCAACCCACATCCCTCTGCAGTTGTTCTAGTCTATCTACTAAAATTAAGCTTATTATTGCTCTCTGACAGTTCAAATGTTTCGCACCGCAGATCGCTATCTTTCATGCCGACAAATCTTGTATCCAGCAACTGGAGGTGGTCATAAATTTCCTTTTGGTGTTTTGAGGTAAAAATGACCGAAATCCTTCGAAAACCTTTCTCTGTCAGTTTTCTATATTTATTCACATAGAGAACAATAAAAGTGGAAGAAAAAAAGTTTTGAGTAAGGCTACTGTGCCCGACTTAACTGCATTCCGTAGTTTTTGGAAATTTGTGGCAAGTTCCTATAGGACCAAACTGCTGAGGTCATCGGTCACTTGACTTACACACTACTTAAACTAATTTACACTAAGGACAACACACACACACACACACACACACACACACACACACACACACACACACACACACACCATACTCGAGGGTCATTCTATAAAAGTTGTTTTTAGTTGGCAATTTGTGAATTTGTCGGTGAGTAACCACTGTTTCAGCGCTACTATGTTAGAAAACCTAACTTATTACGTAGACTTTTGATACTTATTCGAACTCGCCTTATCTCGGAGGATCTCAAAACAGTACAAAACATGATTGCGAGACAACGCGATATCGTGGCTCCTTCAAATGAGTATGCGTAACTTAACGTGTTTCGGGTGACACCTTCATGCACTTTTCGTACGAATGCAGCAATGTGCGAACCGTCAAATTATGCCCACCCTTCCGCTACTTGGAGAGTGGAAATGACTAAGGGGAATGCAGAGACAATATACCCCTGTCTGTATATAACTAATTTGTATCCCAAAAATTCAAAAAGGAATTATGATGCTCACCGCATCAGCCTAAAAAATTATGAGACAAATTCGAAAATAAATACTTAATTGAGAACGGTCTAAGCGCCCTGCCAGGAAACTGATTCCAAGTGCCAACAAGGAAATTTTTCCAACTTGATTCTAGGAGAGAAGAAAACAGTAACCTGCCACTGTTAATAGAGGTATTTAGTAACACAAATAGCGTCATTACCGGATTAGAACTGACAGGTTCATCTCCAAAGCACTCTTCACGTTTATATTACATGTGGTGTTTGATACATTAATTGTTGGCTTTTTTCTTCAACAAAGGTATTTAATAGTGATGTCTATTTACACAAATAGCACCATTACCGGTTTGAAACCGATGGGTTTACCTTCAGAGGACTCTTCACGTTTACATTACATGTGATGTTGTTTACGTCAGTTGTTGGCTGTTTTTTTTTTCAACAACTAATATAAAGAACAACAGGTGAACGTGAACAGCCATCTGAAGATAAACTTGTCGTGCGGAACCGGTAACGGCGCTGTTTGTGTGAATAAACAGTACTATGAACAGTGGCGTGTTGCTGTTTTCTTCTCTGTAACATTCGACTTGTATACAGCCATGGTCTGGAAAATGTCAGTTTTCGACGAAATAGCAGGGAGAAAGTTTTTGTTTCGTTAATACTGAGGCACTACATTTTATTTGTGATAATACGAGTACAGAAATACAGTGTTAGGTACTTAACTAGTTGAAATGTCAGCAAAAACCACTTCTCATATCTTTGAAGTTGTGGAACTCCTGAGAGGAATACAGTAGCACAAATGCCACGATTCATCTAGTAGCATATGTTTCAACCTGGGTCGACTCTACAGGCATGCTACAGGTTACCGAGAACACACCAGCACTGAAAACGTGTTTTGCGAAAAATCGGCACTCGGGAAGTTTTCCACTCCCACTCTCGAATTGTTCTCCGAGCTCGTCACCGACGGGACGGCACACGCCGTTCCTCCTCCTTTTTCTACAGCGTACGCACGTGAGCTGCTAGTCTCGTGCCTGACATTTCTAGGGTGGACGAGTAAGCGGCTTACTACAGCGACGTGGAAAGGTCAGAGGCGGCAGGCGCTGCGTCAGCGCGGGAGGTTTTTCGGTAATCTTTTCGTGTTTTGTGTCTGCGCCGGCGTTGCGGTGACAGGCATTCAGGGCCGCGGCAGGAAGAGTCGGAATAGCGGGTCGCCATTAGCGGCGGCCAATGAGCGCAGCCTCCACTGTACTGTCGCCGGCAGGCGCTCCCCGGCTGTCTTTATGACGCACCGCGGGCGGTGCCGCATTGTCTGGCGGCAGCGAGTCGCCACAGGTGGACCAACTCGAGGAATTGAGCGCGGGGGCCGCGGTTACGCCACCAGGCTGAGGCTCCGACCATTTAAAAGAAACAAAGGGAGAGAGAGGTTGATGAGCGGAAACATCGTCACCACTGCACACCGCGTGACTGTAGGCGACCTGGCACTGTTGCCGCCACGTGATGCGGTAAGGAAAACATACAAGCGGAACAGAGCCGGATAGGGAATCATTCTTAGACACAGTTCAATTAAAAATGGGAAAGCAGCTGGAGTCGACGACGTACGCACGAAACGTGTCAAACGCCCTAGTCTTAATGCCGAAATTTTTTGGAAATTTGTGGTAAGTTCCTATGGAACCAAACTGCTGAGGTCATCGGTCCCTAGGCTTACACACTACTTAATATAACTTAAACTAACCTACGCTAAGGACAAGACACACCCCCATGCCCGAGGAAGGACTCGAACCTCCAGCGGGAGGAGCCGCGCGAACCGTGGCAAGGCGCCCCAGACCGCACTGCTACCCCGCGCGGCTCCTAGTGGCGAATGACGGACTTTACAGCTCATTAACCGCTGTCTAAAAGTGTGAAACGTGCCAACTTTGTGAAGAAAATCAAAGGCACAGTGGTAATGAAGCTTATGAAGCAGCCAATCGAAGAACCACCGGTCAATAGCATTCTAGTCCCATTTGCATACGCTGTACGAACAAACCATTTTAAATCGTGTAGCACATACCGCAGAACAAAAGCTCATTCTCCAACAGGGCTAATTCAGACCAGGAAAATCGTGCACAAGTCAAACCTGTCTCCTACACAACACACAGAGGAAGGATTCGAAAAGAAACAAATAGCAGTTGCAGCTCTGGTAGACTTAAGTTCTGCATACAACTGTCACGAAAAGAAAAGCTTATGCAACGCATCTGAGGACCATCAGCTGACAGAAGTTATTGAATCTCTATTGAAAAACTTTGTTCCGCTGGAGGGTGGGAAAAGTCGATGGTGTCGAGAAGAGAACGGTCTCGCTCAGGGCAGTGTCCTGGCCCTCCTTTAAGTTAATCGATAGACAAATGATCAATCAGGCCATAATACTAATTTCATTCATGCCGGTGATCTGGCTATTATCGCACAAGGAAAGAGCTTTGAGAACTTGGAAGGGAAACGGGAAAACCCCCTAAACATCGTGGCTGAATGCTACCAAGAGAACTCCCTCAAACCAAACCCCTCGAAAATACAACGGGAAACTAGGAAGCTGAATGTCACTTGGAACACACAGACAAACCAACATATCTGGGTGTCGTGTTGCACACATCACTGACATACAATTATCATTGCCTTAGGAACGACATATTGAAGAATCTAGCGAACAGCAAATGGGAAGCCAGACCTACTATATTAAGAACGACTGTCGTTCAAAATGGTTCAAATGGCTCTGAGCACTATGGGACTTAACATCTGAGGTCATCAGTCCCATAGAACTTAGAACTACTTAAACCTAACTAACCTAAGAACATCACACGCACCCATGCCCGAGGTACGATTCGAACCTGCGACCGTAGCAGTGGCGCGGTTCCAGACTGAAGCGCCTAAAACCGATCGTCCACTGCGGCCGGCGAACGACTGTTCAAGCTCTTTGCTTTTCCACAGCGGAATATGCATTCCCCCGCATAGACCAATCCGCATATGCCAAAAAACTCAATAAAAGACGAAATGGCCCGTGCCACATAGCTGCAGAATGCATGAAACCCGCACCACATGGAAAGCTACATAGGTCGGGCGGATTCTCAGATCTGTAATCCCGAAGAATTTCACACGAGCATACAGGAAAATTTAAATAGATTTTTGGTGAGCGATACCTTCCACACGGTGTTTAATGCGGAACTGGTGGACTTCAATCGCGCAAGAGATTCCTTAATACCGAGCTAAATGAGCCTCGAAAGGATTATCCTGCCTCACATGACATTCCCAGTGGCAGTACATCAAGCTGGAAGATTAGGAGAACGCATCAGAACGGGTGTAGCACCAGTCAATTACATAGGGTCTTAAAGACGAGGGAGACAGAAAATGAAACAACTAGTATAATATCCCGACCACTCAACGAGATGTATCCTTGACGAGGTATGGCTTGACAAGAAATAAATATCGGACGTGGCCCGATATTAGGTCTAAGAAAGTTTCCTGACACCAGAAAGTAAAGGCAGCGGCAATACGGGTCGCAAATGGGGAAACCATCTGACGAAAGCGACTGCGATAAAGCACACATTCTTATGGGCTGGACGCCTAGGAACGAATAGCTCGGAAACGGCGAAACCGGTCGGCTATTCGCTCGCCTCTGCTGGGAGGATCTACGGTACGTAGCTGAAGAACTGCGGGGACACGAGCAGGCGGCGAGCAAGGTGTGAGACGTCCATAAAACGCGCCTACCCGCAGTCTTAAGCAGGACAGGCGGCCATCTGTGACAGATGTGACGGCAGAGTACAGTGCTGGTGGAAGAACAAGTATATATTGATTCGCAGGTTTACTGGTGGACGCGCGAGTGATACGTTGTATTTCCTCCATCAGAGAGGGGATGATCGACGGGACACTCCCTGCCATAATAGACATAACTGAATTGATACGAACAGAAAGACACAGATAGCCAAGATCAAAGAACTACGTTGCAGTCTGGATGCTTGTGCATTTTGCAACCTGTTTAATGCATCGCACGGCAGCTTGCACCACCTTGAAAACTAACACTGGAAAATCAAGAAGCCAAATGTACAAATAGCTCTCGTAATATGGTATAAATAATGAACAAGAAGAAGAAGAAGGAGACTGTCAAACTGCTGGCAGTGAGGTGTTGTAGAAGTAGCCATTAAAAGAAAGAATTGCCAACGACTATGATAAAAAACATCAACTTTTATTACAGTATCGATAGCATCTCCGTCGACCGCACACAGTGCGCCGTGCTCAGCTCACGAACTGAGCGCCACGCATGCAGACACGCCGCCAGAGCGAGTGGATCCACGCGACTTCACTGCTCGAGACTGATTGGCTGGTGCATGTTTTTAAGTAGCTGCAAACCAGAAGCGAGCCGGAGTGGCCGTGCGGTTGTAGGCGCTACAGTCTGGAACCGCGTGACCGCTACGGTCGCGGGTTCGAATCCTGCCTCGGGCATGGATGTGTGTGATGTCTTTAGGTTAGTTAGGTTTAAGTAGTTCTCAGTTCTAGGGGACTGATGACCTCAGAAGTTAAGTCCCATAGTGCTCAGAGCCATTTGAACCTTTTGCAATCCAAAATTCCCACAGATAAAGTGCAGATTTATGAACATCAGTGTGGAAGACTGCAGAGAGGAACACTGGAACTAGGTGGAAGCCAACGGCCTTGCCACAGTAGTGGCACCGGTTTCCGTCAGGTCACCGAAGTTAAGCGTTGTCGGGCTTGGCTAACACTTGGATGGGTGACCGTCTGGTCTGCCGAGCGCTGTTGGCAAGCGGGCTGCACTTAAGAAGCTACTTGATCGAGAAGTAGCTGCTCTGGTCACGATAAGTGCAACTATTTTGTGGTATCAGGAGCGTTTTTCTAATTGTACATAACTCGGACCACACAAGAACCCGTACCGTCCAAACTTACGTATAATTCAATTATTAAGTGTACATAGCGTAAATAAACTTACTGATGTGTTATATTTTTGTAGCTGTCTGCTTGTATTTACTGTCCGTCTCATTACCGATAGAACATTAATAATCTACCGTATAATTATGAGACGCTGTCTGTATCATGACGAATAATTGTATGGTTAGTATTAATATTTTTTTATTTTTTGGAAAACAAAGACGGTTATTTGGCTAATAGAACCCGCTATGATACAGTGGACTACGAGTTTCAACATAGGCGAAAGTAACACCGGATGTCCTCAAGGAAGCTTAATACGTTGTCAATAACCATTTTACGAGTGACGTTCAGTAACTAATAAAACACTTTTTTCTGAAAGCAAGTTTGATTTATTCAGCTTTACAGTACACCATATTACTGCCCACTCTTTTGGCTACAAAACTCAATTTTCCGACACAATCTCCGTTCAGTGTGGCGGCCTTACGCCACCATACTGGAGGTCCTGTTTGCCCGCACGGTACCACTCCGCTGGTCGACGTCGGAGCCATCGTCCTGCCGCGTCAATAACCTCCCCCCATCATCCACTCACTGCTTCCCAGAGAGTGCATCGTTCATTCGACCAAAGAGATGGAAGTCGGAAGATGCGACATCAGGGGGCTAGGACGGATGAAGGACAACAGTCCAATGATGTTTTGTGAGCTGTTCTCGGGTGCACAGAGAAGGAGAAGTCGTTTGTATTTTTATGGCGACGAGCACGCTGAAATTGTTTCTTCAATTTCCTGAGGGTAGCAGAGCGGTGTGCTTGCTGCCTGGGACACGAAGGAGATCGGCCAGGTTTACCTGACCTTGTTGCCATGATGAAAGATGCCTCGCCCGACGACTCACCGTGATTTTGTTCAATGCCAGGTCTCCGTAGATATCCTGCAAGCACCTATGAGTATCTGCAATGCTCTGGTTTTCTGCCAAAAGGAACTCAGTAGCCCCCAGTTGGAAAGCACCGTTACAAACCCCATATTCAAGGTTACGTACAGCGCCGCCACCTGTCGGAGCTTCATGAAACTATAGGGACCGAAGGCGGAATATTTCACGATGTCCACAACAAATTCCGCCTTTTTTAAACCGAAAACGGCCGAGAAAAAAGTGTTGCATTACTTATTGAGAACGAACGCCCCTCGTACGTGGGAACACCAACAGCACTGTGGCGACTCCTTCCGTTCGCTTCCACCTGTAGCAGCAGACGTCGCACAGTGGGGACGAAACCCGAAAAAGTAGCCGAAACCCCAAGGAGAAGTTTAATTACGGCAAAAGGCGTTTTTTGTGGTCGCTGATTACGGATTTTCAGTTAAAAATTTCCTAACAAGATGGCGGACCCAATATAGCAAAGACACGCACGAAAATCCGTCATTATGTATTAATAACAGCGTATATAGAGGATTTGCAGATCAATAATTACAACAGGTGAACACAGTGACAACGTGATCTCTTTATTAAACCAAAGAACAGAACATTCGTCGAAAATGTATTGGAGAACAACACTTTATCGATACCACAAAAATTGTCATGCAACAATACACTGAAGAACCAAAGGAACTGCAACATCTGCCTAATATCGTGTAGGGCGCCCGCGAACACGCAGAAGTGGCGCAACACAACGTGGCGTGGACTCGACTAAAGCCTGAAGTAGTGCTGGAGGGAACTGACACAATGAATCCTGGAGGGCTGTCCATAAATCCGTAAGAGTACGAGCGCTTTGCAAGGCATCCCATATATGCTCAATAATGTTCATGTCTGGGGAGTTTCGTGGCCAGCGGAAGTGTTTAACCTCAGAAGAGTGTTCCTGGAGCCACTCTGTAGCAATTCTGGACGTGTGGGATGTCGCATTGTCCTGCTAGAATTACCCAAGTCCATGGGAATGCGCAATGTACAGGGATGGACGCAGGTGACCAGACAGGATGATTACGTGCATGTCACCTGTCATAGTCGTATCCAGATGCATCGGGGATCCCATGTTACTCCAACTGCTCATGCCCACACCATTACAGAGTGAGGCGTAGCGCCTTCGCATCGCTCCTGTCACTTGTTAGGACGATGTCGTTATAGGCATGAGTCATCGACAGATGTCACCAGCTGACATGGACCTGAGTTACAGAGCTGCACGTAGTTGTACTAGTAGGCGGCAGAGGTCAGCAGTTGACGGACAGTGTTAGCAGTCGTAGTCAAAACAATGTAGTAACGCTATGTTTGACTAATATTTAATGTATTTGCATAATTATAATTGTTTTATATGTGTAGTAGTTAGCAGTATGAGTGTTGTATGAGTGAAGAAGAACAGAAGTAAATGAAAATTGTTTTGTTTATTCACGAAGTACCAGTTACACTATACAGGGGATTTACTATAATTAAATGTGCAGTCAGTTTATGGTACTAATAAATCGTGAGTAGAACACAAATTAATCGGTAATTTCAGAAGGAGTAATTTTATATTTGATACTATTCTAAATTTATTTATTTAGCAATTGCCATAGAAAGAAATGTTTTACTATGATTGGTCATTGAAGTAATTCGCGGGTTAGCGCGGGATAATACTGCAACCTGATTTGCTGTTTGTGATATTAGCCAATCAGAAAAATGCAGGCTCGCGCCAATCTATGCTGGGAACAAAGCCTTTGGTGTGATCTAAGTTAGTCGGTGCTGAGGGTTCGAACTAGTAACATCTGATTGAAAGCAGCTCCGACGAAAGTACTGTAAAATCGCGGAAAAATGCTAATTACGAGTTCGCGAAGTAGTACAAAATGTATTTAAGTGAACGGTATAGTGGAAGTCTTGTGGAATTTCGGACGGAATATCAAAATCATTGCTTTTGACCGTTAGTTAAAACCGCGTGGCGTGTTGTGCGGTCTAAGACTGGAACAGGTATTACGTGTAGAGCAGAGTGCACAACATTTGAGCGAGCATTTGCATAACTAAACGATCCGGTGAACTCTATTAACTTCGGTAACGGGTGTAAATACCATAAACTAGCTGCGTGTGTGGTGTGCGTGTGAACTTTACATTGTGTTGCCACTTAGTACGGACTTGGCAGTATTAACTGTGATCTTTATCGTAAAAATACACCTGAAAATTTACATTGCCAAGTTAAAACTTTTATTTCAGTACTAGCCACATCCCGTTTACCGGACAATTCTATGTATGTTGCGACCTGCAATAGACAGTAGTGGTCTAGTATTTTCTACTACAGCTTTTAGCTAGACAAATGAACATTGCTGGACATTGGCAGGGCGGTAGAAAGTAACGTGCCGCGCCACAAGAGCATTCATCAGATTGAACAGTTCCCTGCTGACATGCAGGTCCATAGATTCATGAGGATGTGTCCGTACCCGTATATGTCCATTCGCTCCATACAATTTGAAACGAGACACGTCCGACCAGGCAACCTGTTTCCAGTCATCAACAGTCCAATGTCGGTGTTGTCCAGGCGAGACGTAAAGCTTTGTGTCGTCAAGGGTAGACGAGTGGGCCATCGGCTCCGAAAGCCCATATCGAGATAGTCTCAATGGTCTACAAAATCGAGGAGAGGAAGACCTATGGTTCTTCCAAATCACTACTGCTGCCACCGACTGTGGATCCACGGAAGTACTTTTAGCCGTGGCGGGACTGGCGCCAGTAGTATCTCTGACATGAGGACGATCGATTCCCTAGTGCAGGGGTTTGTCTTTGGGCTTGGGCCGGCTCGAAAGTAGCGGGAGAGGACACAGGGCTGTGAGAACCGAAGGCGGCGGTGCGCGAGTCGGCGATTGGCGGGCGGGCAGAAGCGAAGACGGCGTGCCTGAGGCCGGGAGGCGGTTGTCACGTGGTTGCACTGGAGTCGGCGGGAGTTGGCCGGCGCTGTGCATTCTCCGGCAACCTCGTGATCTGTGGATGTGCCCGCTTCCTTGGAGGGACACGCTGTTATGGTCTTGCGAAGTGATGGTCTCGCATCTTCGCAAAATCGCCCCAGCATCAAGACACCCAGTTAAGTATGATATTTACTAAGAGCGCTTAGTTAACTGTGATTGTGATCGCTCCTCGTACAGTAAGGCGTTGCACGACGTGTGATGTGATGCTTGTTAGATTTCATTTGAGGCCTCCTACTAAGCGTGTGCTCTGCTCCCGCATAATATTGATGTATTTGCAGATGTGTGTCCTTAAGTTCTAGTGAGTGCCGGTTCTCGTGAGCCAGATCATATGCCAACTCTTAGTGTTTATTTATCAAGTACTGTTTCACTTACGGAAGCACTTCCTAATGAAATTAGTTCTTGTTTAACTTTGATATTATAGACTTAATTTACTGATCAATTTTAAATGTTAAGGTTAAGAAAGGTTTTTCTGCCTTCTGTTGCCGGGTGTGCTCTGTGTTTTAGTGAGCTGAGGCAGCGGGCAACCGAAGCGCAGAGCTTCCCTTTAGCTTGCAAGTTTGGCTTACGGGCGGCGGACTTCGCCTGAGCTCGGGTGTTCAGCTTCGGTAGCGTTTGCCTGGTTCACATTTTGGTGGTGTACTCGACGTTGGGTTGTAAACCGAGCCACGTCTTGGTTCGAAGTTAAGCATTACTTCTCTTAGTCGGTTCCACCGTTCGTGGTTAAACTTCGGCCTTACAAGCTTGGACCTTGCTTCTGTTATTACACATTTATCATTGTGCGGGGTTGTAACTTTCTAGGCGCTAAAAGTCCATCTTACTTAAGTTTAATAAATACGTTTTAAGCTTTCGTATTAAGGTTGAGGCTGGGTGTCAAGTGTTATTTTACTTTAATATTAACTGAAAAGGTCTTAAATAATCTGTCTTAACTAGAGTTGTTTGTGAGTTAATAAATAACTTGCTCATGATTTATGTAATGAATGTCTCTTAAATAATCTTGCCCTAGTGGCGCTTGTCAAATGTTAAGTGAGATTGTTTTGGTTGATTAATAAACCCATTGGAATTGAAATGTTCACTTTATTGGGTCAGCTCTTCCACCACTTTTAGATTTAAAGGTTAAACAAAACAGCTGTTAAGAAAAAAACGTTCCATACTTCGTAAGTGTACCACCGATGTAAAAAAAAATACATTCGCATCTGATAAGCCCTCATCCTCAAATGTTTGTTCATATTCACTTTGTCCAGAACTTACGTCACAACCACATTTGCAAATTAACTGCATGTGGCTGACATACGGTTTAGCCACACTAAGAATGAAATCTTCTTGGCATAATGAAATACGGTCGGTTATATGATCCAATAAAGCTTGTAGCTGGACTTTAGCCATGTTTTCTATGATGGTAATAACGATATTAAGTGGATAGCAACGTTTTTGTGCTTTCGCCAGTTGTAGGAAGGATCAGATTACAGTTATTCTCTTAACTTGTCGCTGTCAGTCTCTGATACTGACTCTTTGTGAATTTGTATGCAACGTATAGTAAAAGTGCGGCTCTGGCGGATAAAGTTTCCTCGCTTCTCGCGGTCGATTAAAAGGCCTGTCTATACTTGGACGCTCTCGATGGACTTCTCATTGTTGTAGCATAAACAGCCATTGCAGCATCCAACTGACCAGATTTGTTTGCTTTGTTTTGCTTTAGGACGCGAAAAAAACTGGGGTCATACGCGCCGAAGTCAAAACTATAGAACACGAACACAAAGAGGACTTACACGACTGTGCGTCAGTCCCAGTGGACAGAATAGGAGACAGCTAAAACCAGGCACGTGGAAAGAGGGCTATAAAAACACCATACAGAAATGGAGGTCCTAATCTAAAAATTAAATGGCCGTCGCCGTATTGCTACTGCGGATAAAAAGTAAAACGCGGTTGACAGCCCGCTCGTCATTCGCTAAAACGGCTGATAAATCAGACGGAAAACCCAAGCTTGAAAGTAAATTGTTAAAAAAGGGCATTCCAGCAGGAAGTGGCGGACAGTTAGAATTTGGGCGCAATGTGTAGAAAGCGGTGCGGTAGCTCCACTTAGCAAATGATGATGGCTAAAAAGGCAGTGCCCAATACGCAACCGAGTTAAAATAATCCCCTCCCGGCGGGAGGGCCGAGAGCAGGTCGTCGAAGGCGCTGGGAGAGGTTTAATAAGCCGAAGCTTATTCTTTTGAAGGGAGGACCATTGGCGTTGCCAAAGGGACATCACCTCCTGGCAGAGGGCAACGCAGAGATCATCGGAGGGACTATAGGAACTCGCGGGCTGAGGTACGAGGACTTGGCAGCAGCGTCAGCAGCCTCGTTTCCTGGCAGACCGACATGACCAGGGACCCACAGAAACGTGACATTGGCTTCACCAACGCTGAGCAAGTGACAGTTTTCCTGGACTCGCTGCACTAAGGGATGAGCAGTGTACAGTGCTCAGACTGCAGGGCGCTGAGTGAGTCTGAGCGGAGGACACAATCGGAAACGCTGTGTCGCCCGATGTACTCCGTGGCGTGATACAAGGCGAAAAGCTCGGCTGTAAATACTGAGGAGTGTTACAGAAAATGGTTCAAATGGCTCTGAGCACTACGGGAGTTAACATGTGAGGTCATCAGTCCCCTAGAAGTTAGAACTACTTAAACCTAACTAACCTAAAGACATCACAGACATCCATGCCCGAGGCAGGATTCGAACCTACGACCGTAGCCATGTCCTTCAAGGAGCGAGCGGAAACAAGAACAGAACTGTAGGTGCCAGGCCGGCCGGAGTGGCCGAGCGGTTCTAGGCGCAGGTTCGAATCCTGCCTCGGGCATGGATGTGTGTGATGTCCTTAGGTTAGTTAGGTTTAAGTAGTTCCAAGTTCTAGGGGACTGATGACCTCAGAAGTTAAGTCACATAGTGCTCAGAGCCATTTTTGTTTTCTGTAGGTACCAGGCGGGTGAACACAGGGTTTGTGACTAGCCAGAAACTTGCGAGCTACTGGGTAAAGCACTTTTTCTTTCACCCGAATCTCTTGACCAGCCCACTCATCTAGATACACGGGACAGGGTAGGTTAGGTTAGTGTTTTTTAACGTCCTGTCGACAACGAGGTCATTAGAGACGGAGCGCAAGCTCGGGTTACGGAAGGATGGGGAAGGAAATCGGCCGTGCCCTTTTGAAAGGAACCATCCCGGCATTTGCCTGAAACGATTTAGGGAAATCACGGAAAACCTAAATCAGGATGCCTGGAGACGGGACTGGACCGTCGTCCTCCCGAATGCGAGTCCAGTGTGAGATCACGGGACAATCCCGAGAGGAGGCGGCGTGGCCGCCATTGCAATTGATACAGCGGGGAGGAGGAGGTGGACAGTCGCCCTCGTGTGCATCCCTGCCACAGGTTACACATCTGGCTGGGTGTCAACAAGATGTTCTAGTGTGGTTAAAACGATGACAGTGGTAGCAGCGCATTTGGTTCGGAACGTACAGCCAGACTGTGATAATTTCATAGCCTGCTTTGAGCTTGGACAGAAGTACCACTCTAACAAGGGTGAGGGAGTGTGCGGGTGGGAACTAAGGAAGAATCTACCTCTTTCATTACACGATGTACGGCAATGGCACCGTGATCAGAGAGGTGAGATTGTATTTCGGCTTCGGTTAGACCGTCAAGCAGCCTGGTGTAAATTACACCACGGGAAGAATTCAAAGTTGTGTGGGCCTCGACACGAACAGGGTAGCGTTTGAGAAGCGAGGCATCAAGGAGTTATTGTTTTTGAGAATCAGAAGCAGTCTCCACCAGCAAAGTGCCATTCCGTAAACGAGAGCAGGATTTCAACACCTCTCTGAATAATAAACGGATTGACCATGGCAAAGGACTGACTGTCTTCAGTACGTGAGACCGCAAGGAACCGTGGGGCAGCGGGAAGGGTCTACGAATCAATAGCCTCGTTAAATTTACATTTTGTAGACGTTGATTGTGAAGACGATCGGCTCACTGTGAGAAAAATCCCCCATGATTGCCAGCATCTCCAATGGCGCGCTCCTTCCAACTGTGGACCCCCTTCACAAGGGGGCGCAACCGGCTTAAGTGATTGTTCACACTTCAGGTCACACCTCCCGAACACCTGACAGAGGGACCAATCGGCGATTTGGGAAGGTTACAGGTCAGGCAATCACCCTTCCCTGGGCCTGGCCTGTACCAGGGGGTACGTGCCAACCCTACCTGTCGACACAGGGCTGGTAATTACGCGTTACCCAGTCACCTGTTACGCGTCAGACGCATGGACCGACCTTCGGGAGCGCACAGGGAGAAAAAAGAGGATCCTGAAACGACGAAGCGGAGGAACGAGAGGAGAAGGGAAACAACGAAAGGAAAAGGGAGCGAAAAACAAAGGTGAGCGCACGTCAGCGACAGAATGCAGTACATTTCCAATAATACACCAGAGATGTTCCCCTAAGGGAGGGGAAAAAGAATAGCAAGGGGATAGTCATGCAGCACGGAAGGGAAAAAATGCTGCAAAGGCTGGGGCCCCGTGGTAGCGAAGCACGAACGCGTCAGCAAGCGGCGAGCCCGCTGGGGGGAACTGACCTGCTGAGTGCAGGCTTATTTGAGCAGCATAAGCCAACTCTTTTGGTGTCGAAGTTTCACGAACTGGGTTCTTCTGCTTGCTCAATGACGCAAACTCCCGAGAAGGACAGCCACTGCATTTACTAGTCGACGGCAGATCAGAGTCAGCTTGATTTTTTGTAAACATTTTTTATTTATTTATAGACGCAATCGCATCCTTATGACACAGTCATAAACGGTTTCGGCCATACAACGACCATCTTCAGATTCTAAAGGCGGCATTGACTGAACACAAGTTCATGTATTGTCAAAGCGTGTGGCCGAAACCGGTTACGACTGTGTGATAAGAATGTGATTGCGTCTATAAATAAACAAAAAAAAAAATTTACAAAATAATCAATCACGCACTCCATTGACAAAATGTCGTTTTTTTCCAAAAGCTTGATATTTACCACTAACGATAGGTGCCGGAAAGGAAACGGGTGCCCTAAGGCATTCTTTGTTTTGTTTCAAAAGGGGCCTTCTGTCCTGTTAGCCTTTTGCCACCTTGTTCTCAATTTACCAAACGATGAGGGGAGAGATACTTTCAAATACTCCAGTACCTGCAAAGATCGAACAATTTTCTCGGAAAGTTGTTCCTCAAGATAAGGGATTAATGCAGATAGGAGATCGTTTAACCAGTGTTTAACGATGTTGAATATTTTTTGCCGAGTGAATTCCACCTATTATTCATCCGAACCTGTGCAAAAAATATTGGACTAGCATTATCAACAAATTAAGTAGAGACAAGCAGACGAATATCGTAAGCTTTTTGTGCGGGAAACACAGCTGTGAGCAAGGCTGCCGCGCCGGTGCGCTACACAGACCGCGGCGGAGCGCCGCGCTGCGATACGGTAGCTGGGACGCACGGGTCCGAGGAGACATTCATTATGCAGGAGAACAGGCAGATTTAGGCAGCTGATTCTTGTCAGTTCCATC
Organism: Schistocerca serialis cubense; assembly: GCF_023864345.2. NCBI lineage: Eukaryota > Metazoa > Arthropoda > Insecta > Orthoptera > Acrididae > Schistocerca > Schistocerca serialis. Next base: position 597,572,332 of record NC_064644.1, on the reverse strand, counting down.
ACGTAATTGATCAGTCTATAATCTGGGAGTTGTAATTCCGCTGTATATGCTGCTTTTGCTCCCGTTTAAAATGCAAGTTCAGCAAATCGCCGGCCGAAGTGGCCGTGCGGTTAAAGGCGCTGCAGTCTGGAACCGCAAGACCGTTACGGTCGCAGGTTCGAATCCTGCCTCGGGCATGGATGTGTGTGATGTCCTTAGGTTAGTTAGATTTAACTAGTTCTAAGTTCTAGGGGACTAATGACCTCAGCAGTTGAGTCCCATAGTGCTCAGAGCCATTTGAACCATTTTTTTCAGCAAATCATGCTCGTTTTGCGTAAGCATCGAAAGAGATGTAAGTAGAATAACCACGAGATTTAGACTGCATTAGTGTACGAATATGTTATACATACCGGTAGCAATCGTTTCCATCTTGTAAAATTGAATTTCTTCACTTCACTACGTAAATGTCCATTCACTAACGGAGAGTAAGTTCGCCTAGTTGTCACAGCGACCCGTGTGCTCTCGAAGAAAATCGCCTTTTAAGTGACGTAATTCGACAGGTATCGAAGGTAGGCACCCATCCTTTTTGGGGTGAGATGCACCGATCCTTCCCCTAGTCAAGCCACTCCTCCAGACCGCCGGCCGGTGTGGCCGTGCGGTTAAAGGCGCTTCAGTCTGGAACCGCGTGACCGCTACGGTCGCAGGTTCGAATCCTGCCTCGGGCATGGATGTGTGTGATGTCCTTAGGTTAGTTAGGTTTAATTAGTTCTAAGTTCTAGGCGACTGATGACCTCAGAAGTTAAGTCATATAGTGCTCAGAGCCATTTGAGCCATCCTCCAGACCCCAGAATCGAAAATTCATTTTTAGAGGTTTTGGCCACGAGGAGGAACTCGGACCCCAAGCACCGAGGTTAAACCGCACACGTTACTTAGGTCTGCTTCGCCGACATGTTATGCGTGCTCTACAGCAGAGAGGTTCTTCGGACTTAACTGTGTCGATACACAATACAGCTGCACCACACACTGCTTGTGACGTTACTCCGTAACACATGTGGAGAAAATCGAGTCATTGGCCGATCGTTGAGAACTGCGTAACCAGCAACATCATCCAGATTTGAACCCTCGTGGAAATTGTTTTTCTTTCAACGGTGCATTCGTTATTTTTCTTCTGTATGTGCTTACAAATGTTTCCACAAAGTTTCATTGTCCTACGATCACACGTTTTTCATGGGGGCCCTCTCTAGTAGCAAAAGTTTTATTACAGCCGGCCGTTGTAGCCGAGCGGTTCAAGGCGCTTCAGTCTGGAACCGCGCGACCTCTACGGTCGCAGGTTCGATTCCTGCCTCGGGCAAGGATCTGTGTGATGTCCTTAGGTTAGTTGGGTTTAAGTCGATCTAAGTTCTAGGGAGTTGATGACCTCAGATGTTAAGTCCCATAGTGCTCAGAGCCATTTTATTACAGCCACCCTATATATAGGCGTAATACTAGGAAATCATATGAAATGAGAAAAACACGTGAAATATGTAGGAGCGAAGAGGAAAGGAAGAAAAAAAATGGCTCTGAGCACTATGGGACTCAACTGCTGAGGTCATTAGTCCCCTAGAACTTAGAACTAGTTAAACCTAACTAACCTAAGGACATCACAAACAACCATGCCCGAGGCAGGATTCGAACCTGCGACCGTAGCGGTCTTGCGGTTCCAGACTGCAGCGCCTTTAACCGCACGGCAACTTCGGCCGGCGGGAAAGGAAGACTTCAAATTTTTGCAAAGGTGGTGGAAAAGTTCAGCTCAGCTGTAAAGGAAATCGCATTTAGTTATAAGACGCAAGTTCGAGAAACTGTGGAGTATTTATCCGGCGATTGGAGTCCTTATGAAACAGGCACAATGACAGACAATGAAGGAATACTGCGACGCGTTGCTAACATCGTAACAGGTCGGTTCAGCCCGTATCAAAGTGTGACAGAGATGCTCGGGGAACTTAAATTTCAGATTTTGGAAGAAATGCGGCATAGTTCGCGAAAAACTGTTGGATAATTACAGAGAAACCATATTCGTGGATGATTGTGCGACCATTCTGCTGCAACAGTCATATAAAGGAATTGCACAAAAGTATGGTGTAATTTACACCAGGCTGCTTGACGGTCTAACCGAAGCCGAAATACAATCTCACCTCTCTGATCACGGTGCCATTGCTGCTTGAAACTAAATGCACAGGTTACCCGAACCTGCACGTGGCGCTGTTCTGTTTGAGCACGAACGCCGTCTGTGCCGCGCCCTCAGTACGTTGCAAGTGTCTGTCGTGGTCAAAACAGTTGTGTGTGCAGTTGTGTAAGTACTGCGCCGGATCTAAGAGGGTTAGAACGTGGGCAAGTTGCTGATGCTCGTGTCGTGGGTGCATCCGAATCAAGCTAGCTGAAGTGTTTGCTGTTTCGAGAAGAACAGTATCGAAGATTTATACCGCTTACAGGGAGACAGGATCATCACATCCACTAGGTCATAACAGGGGCGAAGGTGTTTGTTTAACGACCGTGGCGGACGGTTATTCAAGACGACTGTGACGAAAAATAAGATGACAGTTGCAAAAGTCACTGCAGAAGTGAATGTCGCTCTCGTGGAACACGACAAGACCAAAACAACAGGAACGGAGTTCCTTAAGCTGGAAATTACAGGTCCAGCTGGAATTCCAAAACCACTCATCAGTGATGCAAATGCCCGTAACGAGAAAAAGCGGTGCCGAAGTGATAAAACCTGGGCTATGGAGCAATGGAAGGAAGTCAGTTGGTCGGATGAATTTTGTTTCAAACTGCTTCTAACTTCCAAAGAGTGAAACATGACGGGATTTCGGTGATGATCTGGGCACCCGTATCGTGGTATTCCATCGGCTTCATTGTTGCCCTGACAAGTCGCATTATTTCCAAGGATTATATGACCATGTAGCTGGTCAGGTCCAATGCCATGGTACAGTGTTTGTTCCCCAATGGTGATGCTGCCTTCCGAGACGACGGGACCCCAGTTCACACAGCTCGTGTTGACCAGAACTAGTTCATGCCCACGAGTATGAGTTGTCACATTCCCCCGTGGCCGCCACAGTCACCAGATCTCAGTATTATTGAGGCTTAGTTTGTTTGTTTGTTCGTTTTGTTTCGGAGCACAAAAACAACAAGTCCAACGCGCCGGTGTCAGAACCTTACAACACTAAGACGAAACAGATGTTAAAAACGACTACACGTTAAGCCCAATCGATGGAAGGAAAGAGAGCTAAGAACAAGGACTTCGTCTTCGAGAAATGTCCACGGAATACGCCGTAGAGACAATGGAGGTCCTGAACTCAAGATTAGAGGTCCTACGCCATTTTGATATTTCCGATAAAATGTAAAAGGCGGTCGATAGCTTGGGCGTCGTTCGCTAAAATGGCCGATAACTCAAACGGCAAATATACATTACAACGCAAGTGGCTGAAAAAAGGGACATTCAGTCAGGAAATGGAGAACGGTCAAAGGTTAATGACAATGAGCACAAGATGATGGGGGATCACCTTTTAACAAACGGAGATGGCTAAAGCGACAGTGCCCGGAACAAAAGCCGGTTAAAATCATATCCTCGCCCTGAGAGAGCCGAGAAGAGGTCGGCCAAGCCGCTGGGAGAGGTTCAATTCCCAGGCGTCTGTTCCCATAAAGGTAAGACCAGAAGACGGCAACACGGAGATCATCGGAAGGAATGGAAGAGACAGCAGGCTTAGGTATTAGGACTGCAGCCTTGGCCGCATCGTCAGCAGCCTTGTTTCCCGTCAGACCGACGTGACCAGGGACCCACATAAACTACACAGTGGCTCCCTGAAGAGTGAGCAACTGGAAGCTTTCTTGGATCCGTTGGACTAAGGGACGTACTATGTAAAGGACACAGAGTTCTGAGGGGCACTGAGAGAATTGGAGCAGATGCGTGGCCTGATACAGGGCAATGAGCTCTACTGTAAATACTGAGAAGTGTTTCGGAAGCTGATACCGAAAATGGTCAGTGCCAATGACGAAGGCACACCTGACACCATGGTCATTCCGAGAGCCATCAGTTTCCACGAATGTGCTATCCCTAAGTTCCGTGCGAAGGTCGAGAAACCTAATGGACAGATCGAGTACGGAGTAGTTTACTTAGGAAGCGAATGAAGTCCAAAGTAAACACGGCCCGCTGAAAGAAGCCACGGTGGTTCACACGCACTGGGAAATTGGCGTGAAATTAAGCTGCCGGAGCAAAGGCCGAAACCGAACTCCAGGAGGTGACAACAAAAGGGACTTGACTCTCACTGGCTGTCAGTGGAGTCATCGAAGAAGGAGGCACACGAGGGGTGGCCAGGCACGGCAGACAAACAGCATGTGTATCCGCTGACGAGAACATCATGCTGTTACGACAACGGTAGTTCCGCAGCTTCTGCGTAAAGACTCTCAACAGGGCTAGTGTAAAAGGCGTCAGTGGCCAAACGGATTCCACGATGGTGCATTGTATTTGGACAGCGTAAGATGGACCGACGTGCAGAAGCGTAGTCTAGCACAAGTGATCGGTTCAAACGATGGACGGTGGTCCGATATGCTCCCCAGGAAGTACTGCTTAGAACATTTAGGACAATGAGGGACCGGGTACAGCGGTAGGCCAGAGAAGACACGTGGGAGCACTAAGAACGTTTTCTATCAAGCGTGAGCCCCAGGAATTTCGTGGTTTCAGCGAACGGAAGAGGAACAGGCCCGTGATGTAAAGCCAGTGGAAGATACACATGGCCCAGGCAAAAATTCATACAAACGGTTTTGTCAGTGGAAAAGCGAAAGACACTATCACTGCTCCACGAGTAAACACGGTCGAGACATCGCTGAAGACGCCGCTCAAGGAGACAGTCCGTAGAGAACTGCAATAGGTCGCAAAATCGTCAACGAAAAGCGAGCCGGAGATGCCTGGTGGAAAAAAAAATAAACGGCTGCAGTCTGGTATTTCCACAGAAAAGGCTCATGACATACGTTAACAAAGTGATGATATGGTCAACTGCAGAACGGCGCGCTCGAAACCTACACTGTGCAGCTGTTAGTAAACTGCGAGACTCGAGCCAACACATCAGGCGGGCATGACTCATATGTTCCATCACCTTACAAACACAGCTGGTGAGAGAAATGGGGCGGTAGCTAAAAGGATGGCATTTCTCCTTGCCGTGCTTAGGTATGGGTATGTCAGTGGCTTCATGCTAGCGTCTGGGAACGTGTCATCTGCCCAGATGCAATTGTACATACGAAGGAGACAGTGCTTGCATGCAAGAGAAAAGTGCTGCAACATCTGAATCTGAACATCGTCCGACCTTGGAGCGGAAGGTCGGGATGAATTGAGAGCATAACTAGCTCCCTTATAGTAACGGCGGCATTATAGCATTCACGATTCTGACAGCAGCTTGGTATCACCCGAGCCGCCTCCACTCCTTTCCGATGGACGAAGGCAGGGTGATGGTCGGTGAAGCTTGAAATCTCCGCAAAATAGCGGCCTAAGGTGTTGGAGATAGCAATGAGGTCCATATGACGTAATCTGCTACGATCAGGCCGGAAACTGGGGAATGGACCTTGGCCCTAGAGAGCCGTCGGAGGTTAGGTCACGTCAGAAGAGGGAGTGAAACTCTTAAAAGAACTAATAAATGAAATGCAGCTAGCTTTTTTGCTATGCAGAAGAATGCAACGACACTGCACGCAACTGTTTACAGCGAATGCAGTCCGCCGTCGTAGGATGACGCATAAAAACACGGAGAGCACGCCTCCGAATTGTGTCACGGCACGCCTCAGTCCACCAAGGGACTGGGAAACGGCGCCGTAAAGGTGAAGTGCGCCGGTAAGAATAACTTTGTGAGGTATTCTACCTGGTCATCACTAATGGGGAAATGTTGCTCGTTGACGGTCGCCAGGGAGAAGCAAAGCCTCCAGTATAGGTGGGGTAGGAGTCAGCAAACGGAAAACATATGGGAAATGATCTCTCGAGTGTGTGTCAGAGAGCATGGACAACTCGAGACGATGGGCAAGCTGCGCCTTGCAGGACGAGAGGACCAGATGGAAAGAGGTGTGCGTGGAGCCTGACAGGAACGTGGCTCCTCCAGTCTTAAGGCAGATGAGGTTGAGTTGATTGAGACAGTCAGCCAAAAGAGTACCTCTCGGAGAGGTTCTGGAAGATCTCCAAAGGGGATGGTGTGCATTAAAGTCACTGAGCAGCAAAGAAAGGGGGAGGGAATAGCCCAATAAGCTAGAGGAAGTCTACTCTGGTGACACTGAATGACAGATGGATGTAGACGATACAAAGAGAAAAGGTGAAGCGAGGAAGGAAAATGTGTACTGCAGCCAGGTGTTTAGTGAGATGGTTTGGCTATGAATATCATCCTGGATGAGCAACACGACGTCCCCATTAGCATTAGATGGTATGTTGTCCTCGGTGGGAGGGTCAAAGTGGACTGGAAAGAAAATCGAGAGGTCAAAACGCCAGAAAACAAGTGGATGCTGCGACTGCAAGAGCAGCTGTTATTTCCTCGTTGTTGGATCTAATTGGAAGAGAGTCATGACATGAAAAGGGGAGGAGAGGAAAAGTGAATGGTTGTCACTTTGGTTGCTGCCGAGTGCCAGTCTTTGAAGACTCGCTACCACAGTGAGCAGAGGCTGGAGCATGCTGTTTCATGAAATCTATAGAGGCGTCAGGATTCTCACCGGGTCGGCCTGCGGATTCTGGCGCAGAAAGGAAGTTCGCGGTGTGCACCAGGGAAACAAAGGTCGGTCAGGTGAGTGTATCATGTGGCCACTCCATTGAAGAGGATCTCCGAGCCGGCGAAGGAGATGCTTGATTTCTTGGTTGCCTTTGCGGTTGAAGACTCAAATGTTTGTTGACTGGAGGGATAAAAAAGTCTTCGCAGGTGTGTTCCTTCGAGCCTGTCCAGCCTGCGGTTTGTGTAGCAGGTGATTTCGCCGCTGGAGGCGAAGATGTGGTGGCTTGTTGCACAGCTTGAGGAGGAGTCAGGGTGCTACCATGATACTGGGCCACTGTGCAACAGAGGTGTTGAATCTGAGGTCGCAAGTTTGCGTGGCTGTGTCCACTGTGGAGCAAGGCGTAACAAGAACAGTATTGTAAGTGCCAGATGGTAAAATGGGGGGGGGGGGGGGGGCTTTCGACTAGTCAACTTGTGAGCGACAGGGTACGGAACTTTTTCGTTCGCCCAGATCTCCTGGACGGCCCACTCATCGATACACGGGACATACTCGGGATGAGGCCACATAGTAGCTATTGTAATTGATACAGCGGGTAGAAGGAGCCGGGCAATTGCCCTCAAGAGCATCCCTACCACAAGTAACACATTTGGCCGTGTTTCGACAGGAAATGCGAGTTGAGTGTGGTTGTAACGCTCACACTGGTAGCGACACATTGGACTTGGAATGTAGCCTGCTTTGATCTTTGAATGGAAGCACTACTCATCAAAGGTGAGGAAAAGAGTGCATGTAGGAACTAAGGTTTCATCAACCATTTTCATTGCCCACTGGACGGCAGTGACACACTGATCTGAAAGGTATGTTTGGATTTCTCCCTTGGTCAGATCATGTCGCACAGTGGTGTAAATAAAGCCACGTGAGGAATTCAGCATTCAGTAGGCCTCAAAATGAACAGGAGAACCAAGGATAAGCAAAACTGGGAGGAGTTCTTGGGCTTGAGAATCGTAATTGGTCTGCAAAAGTGAAGTGCCATTAACAAACAAGAGCAGGATTTCACAGGGGCGGCAAATGCATGAATTTGCGAAGATAACAGCACATGCAATCACCCCTCCCTGGGCCTGGCCTGGACCAGGGGGTACATGTGAACCCTACCTGTTGACCTGGGGCTGGGAATTACTCGTTACCCAGTCACCTGTTATCGTTAAACGCGTGGGCCGGCCTTCAATACTGCACAGGGTGGAAGAAGAAACAAAGATGAACATCAGACCCCGAAGCGGAGGAAGGATAGGAAATGGAAAACGAAGGAAAAAAGAAAGAAAAATCTGTGGAAGGACTGTTCTGATGTCAGCCTGCTAAAACTTCAGGACATATTCCCAAAAATATTCCAGACCTGTTCCCCAAGGGAGGGGAAAAAGAATAGCAGGAGGACAGACATGCAGCACGGAAGGGATAAGGTGCTGCCAAGGCTGGGCCCCTGTGGAAGCCCAAGCTCGAACTCACCAAATACTCGTGAGCTCCTTGGGGGGGCTACTGAGGCTTTGTGGTCTACTTTGGAGAGATGGAGAGAAGGGTGCGCGGTCGCTATACACCTCCACCATCGTTCCCTGAACTTGCCACTATTTTCCAGGAAGAGTACTACGAGATACCCTGGAAACCCATACAGGTCATGTATTTATCCATTCCGAGAGGACTCTGAAGTTGTTTTGAATTCTGACGAGTTTCTTACTCCTTGATGGGGATGGTAACGTGCTGAGTTTGTGGTGTTTCTATATTTTGTCGCTCTCCTGTATTTCGCGTAAGAATGACGAAGCGAAGTTGAGAGAGATTAGGACACATACCCAGGCGCAAAGAAACTCATATCCCCCCCCCCCCAGACATTGGTACGAATTACTCACGGCCCGAGCTGCACAGAGGTTTGTGGAATGTGTAGATAGATCCACACAGTATTCCGTAAGCACCTGGCATCGTCCTTCCCAGAGGGACTCAGACGCGCCTGTCCTCTTGTTTGCGAGCAGACGCGCCGTGAAGCCGTTGGCGCAGCCCCTGGCGACAGCCATCCGGTCAACCCTTCCTAGGCGCGCTGGCTCCTGCCCCCGTACGAGGCAGGGGCGGCGGCCGGCCTCCGCGCTCGCTACCTGCGGCGCTCTCTCTCGTGGAACACCTGTTGCTGTGCCTGCTCGAAACTCCACGGTTGCTCACCCGCTCGCTGTGGACGGCCCTCGCAGGTTTGTTCTGACGGCGTTACCCAGTGCTCCGCCGACCGCCTAGAATCGCTGAACTCGAAGATGACTTCAGCAGCGTTTCCTACGCGGGACGGGGTGAGTTTGCCTCGGGACGAAAGTGATTCTGTGTCAACGCACTGTCATACGGACTCGTCTGATTTACACAAAAGCTTAAGGAAGTCACGAAGGTTATAATTTATCGACGACGAGATCATACGAGAAGGGGTAAAGCGGAAGGTTGTGCCCTTTTGAGAGGAACATTACCGACATTCGCCTTAAACGAAAGTGAAAATTACCCATAACCCAAAACTGGATAGCGAAACGGGAAAATGATTTATTGACAGCAGTACTACTCATGTGGATATCCTGCACTATGTATGTATTGAACTGGGGCCCTAGAAACGACGGAGAGGCTTGGTCCCCACCGTATCCCACAGTGGTACACAACCCGACAACAGGCTACAGCAGTCCACTCACCCCACCGCCGCCGCACACCGAACCCAGGGTTATTGTGCGGTTCGGTCCCCAGTCGACACCCCCATCCCCCCTCCCATCCCCCCAGCCTCCAGGAACGTCTCATACCAGACGAGTGTAACCCCAATGTTCGCGTGGTAGAGTAATTATGGTGTACGCGTACGTGGAGACAGTGTTTGCGCAGCAATCGCCCACATAGTGTAACTGAGTCGGAATAAGGGGAACCAGTCCGCATTCGCCGAGGCAGATGCAAAACCGCCTTAAAAACCATCCACAGGCTGGCCGGCACACCGGACCTCGACACTAATCCGCCGTGCGGATTCGTGCCGGGGACCGGCACGCCTTCCCGCCGGGAAGCAGTCCGTTAGACCGCGCGGCTAGCCGGGCTGGCTTCCACCAACCAAATGCATTTGCAACTATGTTGCAAGGGTATCTGTGCAGAGGCCAGACAGTTCTGTGGTTCCTGAACAGGCGCAGCAGCCTTTTCAGTAGTCGCTGGGGCGAGAGCCTGGGTGCTCTACGGATCTGGCCTTATAACGTTAAACATCATGGCCTTTCTGTGTTGTAGAACGGCTGAAACCAAAGCGAAACTACATCCATTACACAGGGTGTCCCAGAAATGTTGCGGCAAACTTCGAGGGGTTGTAGAAGGTGTCTTGAGGAACAAATCGAGAACAGGAACCCGTGACCGGAAAAAGTCAACTAACGACGCAACAGAGCATCCAATTCGCGGTCGCCGGATCTCGCCACTAGGCAGCCCTCGGCAGCAAATGTCACTTTCTGCGCTGACTGAACGTACGCGGAACGTCTCGCAATGTTGTTTGTTATTCAGAGATCGCGACAGGTTGCCATTACCGCCAGTGAACAAGATGGAGCCAGGTGCTGCGTGGACAGGGCTTATCTCCTGTGTATGCCACGCTGCGTTACGTCGATGTACGACGGTTTCAGAGACGGGTTTTCATTTGCTGTTTATTTTTCTTCTGGTACCCTCTAAAATATCCTATGATTGGCTAATGACGATGTGGAACTCTGTGTCTGCTTATATCCACGTTCGGTGGATGGATCTTGATTTGCTATTTGTGTCACGTAAGGCAGAGGCGGAACGTTTTCTTCTTGTGCGCCGTCTCTTGAGCCTAAACATAACCGTGAGGCCTACTTTTTTCGAGGTCTAATCGGTCACGGCCGGCCGCTGTGGCCGAGCGGTTCTAGGCGCTTCAGTCTGGAACCGCGCTGCTGCTAAGGTCGCAGGTTCGAATCCTGCCTCGTGCATGGATGTGTGTGATGTCCTTAGGTTAGTTAGGTTCAAGTAGTTCTAAGCCCATGACCTCATATGCTAAGTCCCATAGTACTTAGAGCCATTTGAACCATTTTTAATCGGTCACGAAATTAAAACCGCTCCCAAAATCCGATGAAACTTAGCGCAGACATGTTATGCAGTGTCTCTAGTACGCCGGTCGACTGCGTCACGTCGCACTTTTCAGTTCTGAACACACAGTGAGCTGTCTTTCACCAAGTATGAAGCGCTTTCTGCCATTCGATTTCTGAATGCTGAGGGATTCCGCCTGATTTGTATGCAGCCTACATGACGTAACTGTCATGAGTGACAGCAAAGTGAGGCAACGGTCCAGAAACTGTGAAGCAGGTGGTCAGGGAAGGAAGCGCGCGTCAACTGATGATCAGTCCATCCGAGAAAACAGTTTACGAAGGACAATTCAGAAGAATCGAACAGGGATGTCGTCACGAGGCTTTGTCCTCCTTTATGAGAATGCTCGTCGGCACACTGCAGCTGCAGCGTTTTCTGTGGTAAGCGTTTGATCAGCAACCAAACAGCCCACACTCTGCTCCCTCTCAGACTGGTCTCTTGTACTTTGTCACAAACAAAGAGATGTAGGTCAGCGTACAGAACCGGCGGAAAGCACAGGCGGTTCCCTAACCTCACAGTGGTATTGGAAAGTTGGCTTTACGCTACGAGAAATGTCTAATTCGGAGCGGCGACTTCTTACAGAAGTAGTTAAATGTTGCAAATAAAACATTTTTTATTTTTGCTGTTGTTCCCATTTCTCGACAAATTGGACCTTGGAAGGGGGGGGGGAGGGGGGGGGGGAAATTTCCTCGTATATTGCGCCTGAAAGGTAGGCAGCTTGGCGCTCTTCTACGTGGGCTGGGTCCCATATCACCCAGAGGATACTGCAATTACGTCACCACTTTAAGGCTTCCCTCCAGTTTTAGCTCCACAACTGTCAATCGCTGGTAAACCGTAGTGTAGGTCAAGTGACATTCAAGGTTTGATCTCTGACACAGACGGCACGATAAAACGCACACCAGAGAGTGACGCTAAGGTGATATTTCCGCCAGCGAGCTAGCACGCAGTGGCCGGTCTCAAAGTTTCTGCAGTGCTAAGGGCAGAGGAGCCGAATGCTCGCGACAGACTGGTCCCCCGGACTCGTTCAATCTCTGATACTCGTCTGCGATAAACCGGATGGCAACGAAATGTCAAATGGCAAACCAACCGGCGGAGACGTCAAAACAATCTCCTCAGTTCGTGCAGAAGCCGGACAAGATGTTGTGGACCCACTGTTTCGAGAATAGAAGGGATCAAGGGAGACGTCATTACGGTCATACTGCAGAACGAGAAATGTCCGACGAGGGAATTATCCGGAGGCCGTGGGCCTCTGCTAGCTCGCGTTCGTTCGGTCAATAAACGAGCGCTCGGCGTGTGTGTGTGTGTGTGTGTGTGTGTGTGTGTGTGTGTGTGTGTGTGTGTGTGCGAGCGATTCCGGGCGGCCCCCTCTCCGTCCCGGCGGGCTATTCGGCAAAGCATTGGCCGCCATTCTCTTTTGAGCGGGCGCGCGCGCAGTAAGCTGTTTGAAGCGCCGATAAATAACGCCGATAGCCATCTCTAAATAACGCCGCCGAGATTGGATTGCCGGCGAACCTGCAGCGCCGCGTCGCGCCGTGTCACGGCTGACCTCGTATTACTCTGGAACGTGGTGCGTTCTCAGGGCGGCAGGGAACCGGCGTCCGGGCTTATGCGGAACTGGCGAACGGGCGGCAGCCAGCCGGCCGGGCGGGCGGGCCGCGCTTAACGGGCCGGCTAACTGAAACCCGGGGATTTGTCCCCACCTCACACGCCCGTCGCGGGGCAGCGGCCTGCACGAAGGCGAGCTCTGCCCAGCGCACGGTGGTCCAAAGACGAGGAACCGTCGTCGTATACACAGGGGATAACGGGTATAAGTGCAAATACTTGTGGTACATCTACATCTACATGATTACTCTCCAATTCACATTTAAGTGCTTGGCAGGGGGTTCATCGAACCACAATCATACTATCTCTCTACCATTCCACTCCTGAACAGCGCGCGGGGGGAAAACGAACACCTAAACCTTTCTGTTCGAGCTCTGATTTCTCTTATTTTATTTTGATGATCATTCCTACCTATGTAGGTTGGGCTCAACAAAATATTTTCGCATTCGGAAGAGAAAGTTGGTGACTGAAATGTCGTAAATAGATCTCGCTGCGACGAGAAACGTCTTTGCTTTAATGACTTCCATCCCAACTCGCGTATCATATCTGCCACCCTCTCTCCCCTATTACGTGATAATACAAAACGAGCTGCCCTTTTTTGCACCCTTTCCATGTCCTCCGTCAATCCCACCTGGTAAGGATCCCACACCGCGCAGCAATAGTCTAACAGAGGACGAACGAGTGTAGTGTAAGCTGTCTCTTTAGTGGACTTGTTGCATCATCTAAATGTCCTGCCAATGAAACGCAACCTTTGGCTCGCCTTCCCCACAATATTATCTACGTGGTCTTTCCAACTGAAGTTGTTCGTAATTTTAACACCCAGGTACTTAGCTGAATTGACAGCCTTGAGAATGGTACTATTTATCGAGTAATCGAATTCCAACGGATTTCTTTTGGAACTCACGTGGATCACCTCACACTTTTCGTTATTTAGCGTCAACTGCCATCTGCCACACGATACAACAATCTTTTCTAAATCGCTTTGCAACTGATACTGGTCTTCGGATGACCTTACTAGATGGTAAATTACAGCATCATCTGCGAAGAACCTAAGAGAACTGCTCAGATTGTCACCCAGGTCATTTATATAGATCAGGAACAGTAGAGGTCCCAAGACGCTTCCCTGGGGAACACCTGATATCACTTCAGTTTTACTGGATGATTTGCCGTCTATTACTACAAACTGCGACGTTCCTGACAAGAAATCACGAATCCAGTCGCACAACTGAGACGATACCCCATAGGCGCGTAGCTTGATTAGAAGTTGCTTATGAGCAACGGTGTCAAAAGCTTTCCGGAAATCTAGAAATACAGAATCAACTTGAGATCCCCTGTCGATAGCGGCCATTACTTCGTGCGAATAAAGAGCTAGCTGCGTTGCACAAGCACGATGTTTTCTGAAACCATGCTGATTGCGTATCAATAGATCGTCCCCTTCGAGGTGATTCATAATGTTTGAATACAGTACATGCTCCAAAACCCTACTGCAAACCGACGTCAATGATATAGCTCTGTAGTTCGATGGATTACTCCTAATACCCTTCTTAAACACTGGTGCGACCTGCGCACTAAGTAAACACACCAGTGTGTTGGTTGCCTTTTCTCTACGTCGCACAATCTTCCCACAAACGGGTGACATAATTTACTAACTGATGTTTTCTGCACAGTCGTAACTGCACCCGGGGTTGCCACAAGTTTTCCCAAGTGAAATTCCCTGATTTCCAGACGAGTTTTATCATTTTTCCCCGACAAATTTTGAGGTCTCAAGAGTGTTAAGACGTAAGTTGACAATCTGTCTTTGCAGCTACGGTACAAGAAACAATAGCGCAAACAAGGAAATAATTTTAAAAAACTTGCCAGCAGATGGCGTTTCCTGATGTGAGCAAAAATCTTCAGTACTTACAACAACGTCTTTTGTAATGAACTGTTTTTAAATGGAGAAAGAAAGCCAAATGGTATGTCTGTTTCATTAAGACTTCTGATGTTATTTTATTTCAACAAAACAAGACAAATTTGGTGAAAAAATACGCATTTCCTCGGAGTAGCAAGACAGATTTAAAATACCTTCACTGATTTCGGACATAACCTCAGAAAAAATAAGCCTCTTGATAGAAGTGTATAAGGCTGGGAAGAATTATGTAAACCAACACTGTAGGTGGCCGGCAATAAAATGTTATTGTCGGTTATTACCCACTGTGGATATCTATTATTTTACACGAATTTTATGATTTTTCTTTCAGGAAATATATGAATGCATAGCGTGCAAATCACCAGCGATTGATACAATTTTCTTCTCGTTATCGTCCATATTTTTTGACGTGCCAAAATGTACTAGAACAAATAAAATGTCTATAAAACGACACACTGTACAACGTACTTCCGGTGAGACAGCCGCAATTCCTGAAATCCCTCTCCTGCTGACGAGCACCGCAGCCGTGAGTCCGTGAATAAACTACGAAAATCCGCTGCGTTACGCCACACACAGGCAGACCCGGCCTGCGGGGACGTCGGTGAGGCTAGATCGGACGGGCACGGCCTGCACATCAGTGGACACCGAATGGCTTCACATCGGCAGGGCAGATCCATTATGAGTACCCACCGAAACATCCGGCCGTTTTGAAAATTGGAAATTTGTGGTAAGGTCTTATGAGACCAAACTGCTGAGGTCATCGGTCCCCAGGCTTACACACTACTTAAACTAACTTAACTAACTTACGCAAAGGACAACACACACACACACACACACACACCCATGTCCGAGAGAGGACTCGAACCTCCGAGGGGGGGGAGCCGCGCAAACAGTGACAGGACGCCACAGACCGCACGGCGACCCCGCGCGGCCCTGCTGTTTTGGCCCGTCACTGAAATCCACTCGTGTGGGCAGCTATTCACGAGCCACAGACAGCATGTTGACGAAATGAGACCACGGTGATCAATCGTTCAACAGATAACTTGTTCAAATACTGTGAGAATCAGTAATAATGGTTCAAATGGTTCAAATGGCTCTGAGCACTATGCGACTTAACTTCTGAGGTCATCAGTCGCCTAGAACGTAGAACTAATTAAACCTAACTAACCTAAGGACATCACACACATCCATGCCCGAGGCAGGATTCGAACCTGCGACCGTAGCGGTCGTTCGGTTCCAGACTGTGCGCCTAGAACCGCACGGCCACTCCGGCCGGCAGTAATAATGGTAGCAACTCACTGTAAAGATGATTGCTGAGCCGCAGACAGGCATGTAGAAAAGACAATCACACTCTCACAAGCAAAGTTTCAGCCATAGCTTTTGTCAGAATACAAGAGCACTCACATATTCCCACAATCCTCACGCCTCCCCACCTCTCGTCAGCAGCTTTTAGGCTTGCGGTAAGAATTGGTGGCAGCACTGGCTGCAAACTGAGGGGAGTGGTAGGAAGGAGAGAAGCGGTAGGAACGACGGAATAGGTAAAAAGCGCACGCGCCAGGGACGATGCATGACGCCTCAGTAAACAAACAATTTCACCTACTGAGACAAAAACGAGATATCTTTAGTGTTTTTTTTCAGTTTTCTCTGACGTGTTTGAAATTCCCTGATTTCCAAAACCTGCGTCAACCCCGTGCACCACTAAATACACTAGACCTGTGAGTGTACACTAACCGTTTTGTGTCCAAGTATCCACTCTTCAAGACCTGACCCGCTGCCCAGGGAAAAATATGCTCCTGTCACATGTACTTGTAGGTACCTACCAACCTAAAAACGTACTTCTCCTTATGGCTAGGCAACGGTCTTGCCGCAGTGGATACCCTGTTTCCCCCTCATATCATCGAAGTTAAGCGCTGTCGGGCGTGGCCGGCACTTGAATAGGTGACCATCCGGGCCGCCATGCACTGTTGCCATTTCTCGTGGTGCACTCAGTCTCGTGACGGTAATTGAGGAGCTCGTCGACCGAATAGTAGCGGCTCCGGTCAAAGAAAACCATCATAACGGCAGGGAGACCGGTGCGCTGACCACACGCCCCTCCTATCCGCTTCCTCAGCTTAGGATGACACTGCGGTCGGATGGTCACGATGGGCCGCTTGTGGCTTGAAGACGAAGTGCTAGTGCCCTATGGCTACAATGATTAACATGCAAATTAA
This sequence comes from Schistocerca serialis cubense, assembly GCF_023864345.2. Classification (NCBI taxonomy): domain Eukaryota; kingdom Metazoa; phylum Arthropoda; class Insecta; order Orthoptera; family Acrididae; genus Schistocerca; species Schistocerca serialis. The sequence continues at coordinate 597,555,808 of NC_064644.1, read as the reverse complement.
GTAAATACTAATGCAATGAGCTACATCTGTACCTGTTACACCCTGTATATATAAAAAACGGACAAGTACGAGCAAGAGTCGCGTTCCGGGTGTTCCGTACGAACTTAATTATGAATTTTGCATAAACAGACATAATGTCTGATGGGATAGCAGCAATCAGTGATTACACAGCATGTGAAAGTTGGCTCTGAGCACTATGCGTCTTAACTTCTGAGGTCATCAGTCGGCTAGAACTCAGAACTATTTAAACCTAACTAACCTAAGGACATCACATACATCCATGCCCGAGACAGGATTCGAACCTGCGACCGTAGCGGTCGCTCGGCTCCAGACTGTAGCGCCTAGAACCGCACGGCCACTCCGGCCGGTCATGTGAAAGTTGCTGGATTTGGACTGGTTACTCCAGTAACCGAAATATCAGATGTGAAGATGGTTCTGGATGAACCGAAACCGGCCAAATGAATTATAATTTTGCATTCAAGACGTATTATAAGTAACATTGTTTAATTATGTACATAGACAACAATAATAATGTGAGATAAAAATACAGACTTGGTTGCGGACGTTTTTATTTTTAAATTTCAATGACGTCTTTCGCCTGTGGTAGGCACCTTCAGATACAAAACATTACAAAAATAGGTATTAGGATACTTCCTGATACAATCTTGTGGAGGATAATATTATACGGGAAATTTTTTTTATGCAGTCTTACAGAAAATGGTCACGGCACATGCCATCCATAAAAATCATTACACGATGCGAATACGTCGGCAAAATGCGATAAGGATTTGAAAAAGTTGAAAATACCCACTACCTATCAAGTGATTCCTGACAAGAACCAAAACGATGAAATATTGGAGTGAAATAATTTTCAGTTCTGATAAACAGAAGTTAATTAGCCGGCCGAAGTGGCCGTGCGGTTAAAGGCGCTGCAGTCTGGAACCGCCTCCTGCCTCGGGCATGGATGTTTGTGATGTCCTTAGGTTAGTTAGGTTTAAGTAGTTCTAAGTTCTAGGGGACTAATGACCTCAGCAGTTGAGTCCCATAGTGCTCAGAGCCATTTGAACCATCTGAACTGAAGTTAATTAGATTCGAAAAGGGTGGCTAAGTTAAGTAGACCGTGAAAATAAATACCGAAAAATCCGAAGGACGCCGTACAGGTTAAAAATGGTTCAAATGGCTCTGAGCACTATGGGACTCAACTGCTGAGGTCATTAGTCCCCTAGAACTTAGAACTAGTTAAACCTAACTAACCTAAGGACATCACAAACATCCATGCCCGAGGCAGGATTCGAACCTGCGACCGTAGCGGTCTTGCGGTTCCAGACTGCAGCGCCTTTAACCGCACGGCCACTTCGGCCGGCTCGTACAGGTTAGTAACAGGTGCACAGCAGAGCTACATGGAGTGGGAGCACAATATGTATTAGTTGCTCCATTGACAAACACAGAATCCGGAAAAGTGTGGTAATCCGGTCTTGAGTGCAAACTGTGCAGTAGGGTCAGACAGATGGCGTCGGATAGTCTATACTTTACCAATTGTGCAGGACCATATTCATACACAGAACACGAAATAGCCTTATAAATCGAAATGTAAACGATTTCTAAAATGACGGCCCCAAAAGTAAGAGAACTTTTTTGTATTGTAGATGATCTGAAGATGCCTACCACAAGATAAGCTCTTCACTGAAATTTCAAAATAAAAACCTCGGCAAGAATGACTGTATTTTTATCTCAAATCGTACGCGGTTGCTTTATCAGCATCAACGATGGAAGGGAAGAAATTTTAATAACAGTAATTCTGTGTGGCTCAGTGCCTTGGTGCGAGTCCCTCTCTTTGACGCCACTTTGGCTACTCGCGTGTCCCAGCTTCCAACCGCGGAAAGGGGATCTACAGGAATCTGAACCACATGTCGATTCTCGTGGCTCCTCCCACCGTTCAGATGAAGGCTAGCCTAAAACGAAGACCGAAAAATCCATAATCCGGCGGAGATTCGATCCCGCAACCTCTCGGTTGCCATTTACTCGCTTTACTGGTAGTCCAACAAGGCTGACTTTACAGAGACACTTCCTTTATGGGTTCTGATTACCGAGTTTGTGAGTATCGAAGTGTGTGATAATTGCAGTATTTTTTGACTGAATTAACTTAGAGGCTTAAATTTTTCTCACTACCAAGAGACCGTAGACTATAGTACGTGACACAGATTTGAACTTGGCATCCCTACACGGACATGAGACAAAGGGGTCTTAACACTTGGACGGCCAGACAGATGGGTGGGTAACAAAGTGGTGCTATAAGAGTTTTTAGCAACTGAGATACGGAACCCTGAGAGTTGGTGGATAAACAGAAATTTAAAGTCGAGTAGTACTGCCGCCTGTGAGGCGACGTCACCAACATGGCTGTCAGTGTGGAAGCAACTCGTAATTTTCACATGGAAATCTGGCTTGTGTGACGTGTCAGACATACAGAAAAACAATGGTCTCTCTCATTTCAATATAGCTTTACTCCTTTGCGAGTTAGGAATAATGTTTCTTCCTTACCGAGATATGACTGGTTACACCCTTACAGGGTGTGAGAATACTGTTGCAGTTAAGACAAGCCGAACACACTGAGACCACCCAGATATCAAGAGAGAAGAACACCCGATCTATCCCAGAGAATTTCAACCGACGCTACCCACGCACATCAAACATTTACCCACAGCGTGGAGGCGAATTTCCGTGAAACTGGACGATCGATAACGGCTACAGACTGTGAAACTACATACGGAAACGAGTGCCGAGGCGGCCTGTTTTGCTTCGAGTGCGCGACCGGCCGTCTATGTGCCGCTGTGATGTTTGACCACTGCCGGTGGCAGAACGGGGGAGGGGGGGGGGGGCAGCGAGGGGGGGGGGGGGCGTGGCAGCAGCGGCAGCACTCACGTTCTTCTATCAGATTTGCCACCATCCGGATGTGACATGACGAACGTTGCTGGCAGCTCACATAGAGTCGTTATGGTACACATCTGAGCACATCGAATGTAAATCGCTAAACGTACAGGCCAGGTTTGTTGATTCTGGGTAGGAGACCAAACAGCGAGGTCATCAGTCGCGTTGGATTAAGGCTGGAATTGAAGGGACGTCGGCCGTGCCCTTTCAATGGAACAATCCCAACATTTTCCTGAAGCTATTTAGAAAGTCACGGAAAACCTAAATCAGGATGGCCGGACGTGCGTTTCTACCGTCGTCCTCCCGAATGCGAGTCCAGCGTGCTAACCTTGCTCCGTCGTACAGCCAAACACCATACACCAAATTAAAGAGATCAACGAAATGCTTGTTTTGGTGGATAGATTGACTATGGAAGAGTATAGTTACTCAATAAGTTTAAAACGAATCTGTAACGACTTTCTTAAATAATCATAATAAGATTTATACTGATTAAGCTTACAGAGAACATGAACCTATGAAATGAAAGCGTTTATCGAAGCGAATCGAATGAACTACTCACGTGTTTATTTACACACTCAATTAGCCGCTCAGAAGCGCCTGAATTAAGTAACTGATTAAAGTCTGCATAACTAATTATGAAAAACAAATACACAGTAACCACTGCAGCATGCGTTACAAAATGTAACAAGACACTATGAACAACATTTAGACTGTACGTTTTCTGCCTTTAATTACCGATTTTGATTAATTAAGTTGATTTTTACTTAATTTTGCTCATCATTTAAATTCTAACACAGCTACATAAATTTGGACGATCCAACAGAAAAAGCAGTTCATTTCCTATAAGACTGATGTACCACTTAGACGTACGCATTAAATGTTGAAGGAATAGATAATTGAAACTACGTGTAGTCCTGATTATGTGAATTCCTGTTGAAGAGGGTGTAAAACAAAGTGACACTACATTTTCAACATTTTTTCAGTAGCCCTACAAAACGCAGTGACTAAACTGAAAGGGAAAACAAAGAGAATCCAAGTTCTGGGAAAGCCATTAAACAACCTAAGATTTGTCGATGATATTCTTACGTTTGCAAATCTTTCTTAGCAAATTTGCATATAGTCTGCTCTGAACTTTGTCTAAGAATAAACTACGACAAAACCAAGATCAATGGAGGGGGATATATGTATCGTAAGCACACAACTGCAAACGGATAAAGTGAAATGTGAAAGGAAACTTAAAACTAGAAATATTTTGGCGTATTAAATGGGGCTTGCAAGCTTACTGATGATATTCTTCAGTTTCCAAATTTAAGATGTCGGTTGAGCAGAATAAATCAGTGCATATTAACTGTAATAACTTATGGTTGTGAAACACAGACGTTAAATGAGTTCATTGTCAAAAATATGTAGTAGCTCGAAGATGGATGTAAAGATCGGTGTTGTAATACACAAAGACAGACAGAAAGTAACAGATCAGAGGTACAACGAAGATAAGTGACATAACGTAAGGAGTAAATGTCTCTCGAAGAAAGGATGGAAGATGGTCAAAACAAATACCAGACTGGAGCCCAATGTGCCAAAAGAAGATCAAGGGGAAGACCACTGGACAGATGGGACAGAAACTTACGAAAGACAGCTGGAATGAATTGGCAACAGGAAGCTCAAGATCGTCCCTAATGGAAGAGCATGATTGGATCCCAAGTTGCACTTCTACTCTACTCCAAGAGGCCACCTCAAGCGACTGAAATGGATGACGATGACAGTGAACTATACATCTTAAAATTTATTATGACACTTCATGTTAATCAGCGTCTCGGCACTAACCTTTTGGCGCCTCTAGGATAAAACACGAAGGATAAAAAGTTGTAAATTGGATTGGTGAATGACAATACGAGTTGCTTGTCGCAGTTAAAGGGAAACCCGGTGCCATTTATTCAAGGGGTGGACAGCCTTATTGGCTTGAAACACAATATGGGGCATAGAGTCATATTTAAGTCGGAATTACGATGACAACTAGGTGTTTCTTCGTAAGTCCGCCCTTGAATTTGTAGAACTGATTTAATGAATAGCGTAAAATTTCATTACTAATCGCATTGTTAGATGTCATTATTTATAAGCCCTACGTCAAACCCAACAACCGTATTTTTTTATGCACATCAGTGAAATGAAATTTAATTTTTAATCGAAAGGATCAGTCCGACGACGATCTCTACGGCACAGAGAACACAATGCCTTTATACAGCGGTCGCAGTGAAGCTTCGGAAGCGGTGGAAGTATAGGTTGGAATTTATTACAATCCCGTCGCGGGACGCAGCAAATATCAACCACCGTTCTGGCATCATTATGTAAGAGTTCTGAGAGCAGCACTCGCGAAAAAAAAAAAAAAAAAAAATGGTTCAAATGGCTCTGAGCACTATGCGACTTAACTTCTGAGGTCATAAGTCGCCTATAACGTAGAACTCATTAAACCTAACTAACCTAAGGACATCACACACATCCATGTCCAAGGCAGGATTCGAAACTGCGACCGTAGCGGTCTCGCTCGGTTCCAAACTGTAGCGTCTAGAACCGCACGGCCACTCCAGCCGGCAGCACTCGCGACATCTCGCCGGAAACGCAAACCTATGTGAATAGTGCGAATTAAGGTACTCGTGAAGGCTGAAGTCCATGAAGAATGGGTGATGTGGTTTTCAACTACCTTACAACGTGTTGGACGAAACGTCGAGCACATACTGAAGCCTTTCTGGGTTGCTGCCAGTGTTTGCCTTGTCCTGTACATCAGCCGAGAAACGGTAAGGCTATGCGAAAGTCGAAGACACCGCCGTTTTTCTCGTGTAATTCTCTATCTGTTCGATATGTCACATGACAGCCTTACCATTTGAAAATTACATCCAAGGTGGCAGCTTCCAAAATGACCGCCTTGTTGATAATACAGCATCACAGGTTTTCTTCTATCACAATATCAGATTGCTTGACCTTAAATTCCTGTTTATTCACCTATTTCAGACGGTCGGTCCCACACCTAGGGCTCAGTCTGTACTTCCGTAAACGGCGACGATTGGCAAACGGGCAGTGTTTCTCCGTAGGAGTTCGGCGGTAAGAAAACACCCTGAGGCAGAAGTCGCACACGAATTGTTTTTTTTTTTAAAGATCATATGGGTCACCGAATCATTGCAAACCATCGACATCGGGAGGAAGTAAAACTGCAAATAAAATTAATCCCGATTCAAGGGTTTAAAAAGGCGCTGATTGTAAGCCGTTGTCATGTGGCGGCTTCTTTGCTGATTATACAAAAAATAAGAATTCACCAAAAGGCAGCTGTGTGACGCATAATATTACGAAAAGCGTCAGAAACTGATAGACATTCTTTACGTGTGGCGGGATTTCTGACGACAAAGCTAAGAAATGCACAAACGTTCTTGTTTCAAATAAAAAACCTTTTCTAATTTTTTATAACATGTTTTATTAGTAACATTCTTAAACGACGTGTAGCAAAGTCTTGATAATAAAATGGCTTCTGCAGAAAAAGGGTACTATTCATGAGTTATTTTACTATCACAGACTAACACAAGTGCTATCAGGAACCAACTCAATTGTCACGATGTTATTTTTCACCATTTCATTGTGAAAACTGATTTCAGCTAGTTACAGTAAAGTTATTTTTTTATATATTCTGTCGACAATTTGTTGGTAAAACATCCTTCTTTTCGTACAAAAAGAACCATGTATCCATAAGCTAATATTACGGGGTCAGGAAAAAAAAGATCAGTATCACGGAATTACCACGGAGCGAGGTGGCGCAGTGGTTAGCACACTGGACTCACATTCGGGAGGACGACGGTTCAATCCCGCGTCCGGCCATCCTGATTTGGGTTTTCCGTGACTTCCCTAAATCGCTCCATGCAAATGCCGGGATAGTTCCCCTGAAAGGGCACGGCCGACTTCGTTCCCCGTCCTTCCCTAATCCGATGGTTTCTTCCCCCCGCAATCAACCCAACGGAATTACCTTAATTCACGCTAATCGTACAATGACGGAAATAGAAAATGTCACACCATGAAGTACCAATCCGATATTTATCACAAAACCAATAATAAATTCGATTCCGAACCAATGTCAATTATCAACATAAGCATGAGGTGTGATACCCTACAGGCACGAATACAAGAGTAGACACTGTGGCGTGGGAGCAAACGGTCTGCGAATATCATTCAGGAACATCTTGTCTTGGCTGAAACAGAGGCTGTTCCATTCACGAAATTTGCACGCTGGAGGCTAATGTGTCTTATCATCGCATTCCAGACATGCTCTAGAAGACAGTTTTGCATTATCCATCTAGAATATGCCAATTAGTAAAATGGTCATGTAAGGTATGCCACATGAGTTTACCATATGGGCCACCACTGCCGAAAATTCAGCCTCACTTCAACAATTACCAAATCAGTCCTACTGTCGTATCCAATAGCTCCCCACAGCGGAATTCCACGAGTCGGGGAGACACTGGTCTCAAGGAGGGCCACTTCATGTGACCTCTCACCGCGACGTCTGTCGACACGTTGACGTCGAGAACGCGCTTATACTTGGTCCCATCACGTACCGTTTGCGAATTGATTTTTATAGTTTTTGATCTGGTGGTCAAGTGCTGGAACGCCTAATCACAAGTAATACTGTGGGACCTCGACAGAAACATTTTGTGTTTAAGTGTTTGAACATAGTCGCTGACAAGAAGACGTGTAGTTTTCCATTATCGCCGATCGGATCTCCACTAATGGAAGTGAAACTCTTCACTGAACACCACAGAATTCCACTTAAGGTCGCAGCTGACTCTGGTTCTGCACTATGCAAGTCCCTGTTGTCTGTGTCAGCGGTAGACAGAGCATGGCAGCTCCATATCTCAATCCAGTTCCCAGTAATCTGTTCATCACGCTTCGTGGTGATCCTATGTCTGAAAGCGCTCTCGCTCAGACACCTGTGTCATGAAAAAATGGGTATCTTTCTTGCTGTGTTGTCCACAAGGTACGGGGCGCAGCCTTCATAGGTGCCTACGATTAAGGCGTAGCATATTTTAGGTGACGCTTGAAAGAGGACGCATTCGACAAGACGTTAAAATTCCGCTTGACGTCACAAAAACAGTTCCTAAGAGGACATTTATTCGACAAATGTGGATATAACTCTACTCAACAGTTCATTAGTTAGTACCTAGGACTGTGTCTTAGCGAATGTTTCATGAATTACCGATAGTAGCCACCAAGAAGTGCTAAACTGAACATTATGCAAGTGCCGTCAGTCATCGCTCATTTTATCGAGGGCTATACCGATGTTTACAGACGTATCAGTGGAAGCGACCATTCACCTCCCTCGCTAAACACATTCTTCGTAGTACCTGATGTAAGAAATACTAACGTGAGACACATGAGGGCATTGAAATAGATCAGTGGCGACAAGTGAAAGTTTATGCAGGACCGCGACTCGAACCCGGATTCCCCACTTTACGCGAACAGTCGTCTTAACCGTTTCGGCTATCAGAGCACGCTTCCTATCCAGACCGAAATCCCAGCTTGTCGCACACCCCTTCTGTAGCGCTCCACTGTCATCTAGCACGATTCCCACAAGAGGTCAGACCCAGGGTGCACCCACACTGAACATTACCATGAAATACCGTCAAGACGTGTATATATTACTACACAGACCAGTCAAATTAATGTGACCACCACCTATTTTCGACTTCAACGTCCAGCAACGACTTACGGAAGACAAGTTGCAGCACTAGCAGTGGACGATATATAAAGCGTGTTGAGGGACGCAAAAAACAAGACAGTTGTGGACAAATGTTGATGGTGTTAGGACAGCAACCAGTCACAAATTTACTTTCAGTTCCTTTATTCAAAGGGCACCATTACCGGTTTCGAATCGTTGTGATTCATCCCCAGACGGTTTACACGCTTTCTTTATGACATGTTGTGTGTTTTTTACAAACAACAGCCACGGTCTCCATCATGTCATCATATGACAAAATTGCAACAAGACAGTTATGGTTGTAACGCGGAAACGGAGCGATTTATGTGACGTCCGAAAGAGCAGAATCATTGGCTTTTAGGACAAGGATGGAAGAATTTCCGAAACGGCTAAGTTGGGAAACTGTTCAAGTGTCTCTATGATTAAAGTATACAGTGGAAGTCAGAATGGCGTTATCCCAAAGCAGCTCCAAGACCACTGTGATGTACCACGAGCCACAGATGACAAGGGTGAACTATGGCTGTGTAGATGTGTGCGAGCGATTAGACGTGCAACTGTTGAGCAACAGATCACCAAATGAACCAATGGTCTACCAAATATGTCTCCTCAACAACCGTTCAGCGAAAGTTGCTGCATATGGGTCTCCACAGCAGGCGCCTGGTTCAAGCACCCATGCTGACTGCTGTGCAACGGCGACGAAGGCTGGAATCTGCACCCCAGTACGCGACTGGATGTCCACTGAGTGGCGATAATTGACTTTTCCGGATGAATCACTTTTGACGCTGCATCGGACAGATGGCCTCGATCACGTACTGTGTGAAACATCTGAAAGCAAACACCGTGCAACAATCATCAAAAGGGACCAGGGCTCCACGTCGGAGGGCATTCCGTGGATGATCTCGACATTCTGGATTGTGCAGTGGACCAACACAAGTATCCATGTATGCTGGAGGTCCATGTCTACCCCTACATGTAGTTCGTTTGATGGCATTTACCAGCAGGACAATGAAATGTCACAGAACTCACAGTGCCTATGTGTGGTTAGGAGAGCACCAGGCTCTTCACATTTAAAGCCAATGAAGAATCTAAACTCGGCTGCGCTGTTCGCACCATGGATCCTCAACCGAGAAACCTAGCGCAGCTGGAGTCGGCATGGCTCCACGTCGCTGTTGGTACCTTCTAGAACTTCCCTCAATCTTTCACTGGACGTCTCGCAGTGGTGCGCGCTGCAAAAAGTGGTTGTTCAGGTGTTTTTTTGACAGGTTGTCAAATGTGACTGGACCATGTATGATATCTGAGGTGTCTGTTCTGTCAGACAAAGGATGAAGCCCAAGGGGGCGCTACAGAAGTGGTGTGCGACGAGTTGGGAATTTGGGTTGGAAAGGAAGCGTACGCTGATAGCGATTAAGGGGACCGTTCGCGTGAGGGGGAATTTGTGTCCCAGCCCCTGTCTTGCACAAGTTTGGTCACTATTGAATTACTCCAATTACTAATGTCGGTACTTCTCTTGCGTCATCTATGTACATGGTCGCGAAATCAAGAATGTGTGGACATTTCCGGAAGAAGAGACACCAGACATATAACTACTTTATACTACACGTAAGTATTGTAAAACTTCTATCAAGAGATCATTGTAAATTGTTGGTAATCAGCGTACTTTTAGGGTTCTGTACCTCAGTCGGCAAAGACGAAACCCTTACAGGACCACTCTGTCTATCATTCTGTGACGACCCCTTTTCCCCGGGAACTGGTAGAGCTATCAAGTTGAAATTTATGTCAAATACAAAGTTCTACGGTCTGTTGTCGACGTAAAAAATTTAAGCTTCGAAGTCAGTGCAGTCAGAACATAAGTCCATTTACGTCACTTATTTTGACTCTCGCGAACTTACCCATCAAAACCTATATACAGGTAACTTTGTACGGTCCCCCAGATCGCGAGTCCTTCCTGCACTTGTCTGGTTTTCGGCACAGCTATTTGCCCCCTTGACAGAGCCGTATACTTGCTGCGCGCAAGCGAGCCGCCCCAGAAACAGCGGCTGCTATGCAGTAGCGAGTTCTTTTTCTGGCACACGTGTGTGTCTGACGACAGGTGCATATGGGGAGTACGACAGTTCCTCGACCCGCCACGATGGACTCCTTCCTTAGGCTATCTGAACACTACCTGTTGGCTGTGCGGTGCGTGACTTGCCAGCTCAGCGCCCTCTGCCAAGGGAAACTCCCCATCGCATCCCCCTCAAATTCAGTTGTAAGATAGCCCAGTGGACGGCCCGACAAAAACGGAACACAGATCGGGCATGAAAACAGGGAAATAGTGTACCGAACTGTGAAAAAAAAAAGAATCAAAATGTAAACAGTGAATGCCTTAAGTTCTCCATGATGTGCATTATCGAGTGGGTATGTTTAGTCAGGGAGTCGTGGTCACGATGTTGAACAGCAAAGGGGAAGATCTATGTTCAAATCTCCCCCGTGCCTCAATTTTTTTTTTCACTGAATTACGAACTGTCCGTTCGTTCACTGACGTGTCTGGTCGCTGTATTCAAATTTGTGTCAGTGTCGTGGTGTAACGTTCGTTTGTAACAGCGAAGTGTAAGGAAGGGACCTCCAGACGTACGTACCGTCCATTTGTTCTACGCAACTACTATCCTGTTGCATTCGTTTTGCAAGTTTTGATTTTCGAATTGCTTTGTTGTAACATAGTTCACAACCGTTTATTTGTTGTTCTCATTTTTACGCGAGGTGTATGCTTCATCTCGCCTGCTCTCACTATTCATGAGACCTGTTTCCTAAGGTAATACACTGGAGCTCCAAAGAAATTAGTATAGGCATGCGTATTCAAATACAGAGATATGTAAACAGGAATAATATGGGCGCTGCGGTCGGCAACACCTGTATAAGGCAACAAATGTCTGGCGCAGTTGTTCGATCGGTTACTGCCGCTACAATGGCAGGGTATCAAGATTTAAGTCAGTTTGAACGTGGTGTTACCGTCGGCGTACGAGCGATGGGACACAACATCTCCGAGGTAACGATGAAGTGCGGATTTTCCCGTACGGCCATTTCGCGAGTGTACCGTGAATATCAGGAATCCGGTAAAACATAAAACATCAAATCTCCGACATTACTGCGGCCGCCGGCTGGAATGGCCGAGCGCTTCTAGGCGCTACAGTCTGGAGCCGCGCGACCGCTACGGTCGCAGGTTCGAATCCTGCCTCGGGCATGGATGTGTGTGATATCCTTAGGTTAGTTAGGATTAAATAGTTCTAAGTTCTAGGGGACTGATGACCTCAGATATTAAGTCCCATAGTGCTCAGAGCCATTTGAACCATTCCTGCAAGAAAGGGACCAACGACAACTGAAGAGAATCGTTCAACGTGACGGAAGTGCAAGCCTTGATACAGATTCCAATACTGGGCCATCAGCAAGTGTCAGCGTGCAAACCATTCAACGAAACATCATCGATATGGGCTCTCGGAGCCGAAGGCACACTCGTGTGCCCTTTATGACCGGACGACGCAAAGATTTACGCCTCGCCTGAGCCCGTCAGCACCGACATTGGACTGTTGATGACTGGAAACATGCAGCCTGGTCGGACGAGTCTCGCTTCAAATTGTATCGAGCGGCTGGACGTGTTTGGGTGTGGAGACAACCTCATGAATCCATGGACCCTGCATGTCAGCAGGAAACTGTTCAAGCTGGCGGATGCTCTGTAATGATGTGGGCTGTGTGCAGTTGGACTGGTACGGGGCCCCTGATACGTTTAGATACGACTGACAGGTAACCTGTACGTAAGCATCCTGTTTGATCAGTTGCATGCACTCATGTCCATTGCGCATTCCGACGGACTTGCACAATTCCAGCAGGACAATGCGACACCCGACACGTTCAGAATTGGTACAGAATGGCTCCAGAAACATTCTGAGTTTAAAGACTTCAGCTGGCGACCAAACTCCTCTGACATGAACATTATTGGGCGTATCTGGGTTGCCTTGTAACGCGCTGTTCAGAAGAGATCTCCACACCCTCGTACTGTTACGGATTTATAGACAGCCCTGCAGGTTTCTGTGTGTCAATTCCCTCCAGCGCTACTTCGGACACTAGTCGAGTCCATGTCACGTCTTGCCTGCGTGCTCGCAGGGCCGCTACACGACGTTAGGCAGACGTACCAGTTTTTTTGGCTCTTCAGTGTACGAGTATATTCATTACGCATGACTCATATTCTATAACCGATGTATAGTATGAGAATTTCTAAGACTACAGAAGGAGAACAGACGCTGCGATGAACGGACGGACATTTCGTAATTTTGTGAAAAAAAGAAAAACAAAATGACGTTTGAGAGAGAGATGAACACGAATATCCCCCCTCGCACTGTAACACCGTGACCACACAAAGAAAGTGGTCCATCTACTGAAATTCGATAGACGTCGCACATCTCTTTTCAGTGCAGCTTCTTCCTGCTTGCATATCTGATCTGTGTTCAGGTTTTTGTCCATCCACTGGCGATTCTACCACTAAATCTGAGGTGGATTTCCCTTGCAAGGACTGGACCGCAGGGCACCGCCTGCTGCCCTCCGTGCGGAGAACGCGGCCAGTGCGTGGTGGATTCCCCCCCATAAATAAGGGCCGTTTGATTCGGCTTTCATTAGGGCGGGCTTTATTAAGGCTGGCTGGCCGCTGCTCGCGCCCGCTTTAATATGTTCCCGAGGTCAGGAGCCGGCGCCGGCGCCGCCACTGTGCGAATGAGTGATGGCGCCCAGCGACAAATATTAAAAAGGAGACGAGCTGCCGACGCCCGAACGGGTGGTACGCATGTCGAAGCCCCGAGGGCCAGCCGCGCCGGCTACACGGCCCGCCCTCGAGTACGCCTGTCCGCGCTCTTCCAGGGGCGATTAAAATATCTGTTTTTCACGATCCACACAAATTATACAGGTGTATGTAGGTATGTACGTATGTTCGACATCCCCTCCTAAACTACTGGAACGATTTCAGCCAAACTTGGTCGACATATGACTTATACTGTCTGGAAAGAAACGCTGTGGGAATAAGAAACGCCCGCCTGTGAAAGGGACCGGGGTGGAGGTGCAAAAGCATTATAGTTCAATAGTACACTCGTCCAGTGTTTGAAAATGGCAGCACTTAGAGACTTTCAAGAAACTTTATACATTATTTCAAATCTTTTCGACACTTTTAGCTGCTGACATCTTCCACAACATACTGAAAGGGAAAGAGATTCGCTTGCTACATTTTCGCTGTTCGTGCAGTGAAACTGTTGCATGAAGCACAACGGCTTAATTTATCTCTTCTTTACTACTGACTGTATTCGTGACAGACTTTGCAGACGGTATTGACGTACACCGATGAATGCACCTGAAATATTACTTCACTGTGCGACTCATAGTTCAGGAGATACGACGTCGAATAGAGAGATTCGTGAAAAACTGCCGCATCGTGCATGACGCTCTAATTTATTCCATCTTTACTAACAAATCCATTAAGGACACATTTCGCAGAAAAAAGGCACATATACCACTGGAACACATATACCACTGGATGTATCTGCAAAATTAGAGCACCGTACAGCACATAGTGAAACACGTATGTAACATAGCAGCGATGGCGAGGCATTGTAGCATCTGTGACCAGAGAGTTTGCGCTTGACCGCGCGAGTGTTGCGAGCGGTTCTCACTCTGTCGTCAGTCGTTGCGAGTCTGTAGCTCTGTGTAGTCGTGCAGAGCAGTACGCTAATAGTCGTCATGCAGAGCGGTCGGTCAGTAGTAGCAGCCCAGTGCGGTTGTGTGATGTAGGCGGTCGGCAACACTGGTCAAGATGCTGAATGAGGTACACTGTTAATTAATATAATCATTAGACAATGTAAAACTTATTTATTGTAATCAATCTCTAACAAGTCCCCCAATAATAATTTTGATTTCAAAAGCATTTTTCAAAAATTTTATTTTTTATTGAACTAAAGATTTCGTTGCACTTCCCATTTCATTCCACTTCTTTTGAAGAAAAATTTCAGTAAATTCACAAAAAAAAGGAATATTATTATTTGCAATGCAGTTCCTCCAAGCCGTGCGCAGAAATAAGAGCAGAAATTTGGCATCCAGTTATTCTGAGGTAAGACTTTAATTATGATTGTTTTACACAGGGCCAAAGACCGATGTTTCGGTTTAATTGAATTTTCTTATCACTGAATGGACTTTAATTTTTGTGAAGAATTTATATTTGAGTCAGATTGCGAATTTCACATTTTTGTTGCCATTGTCAGTACATTTCATTGTGGGCAGGTTACGCATAGAGCAATGACCATTAGCATTCATAAATAATATTTCTGTCTTGTAAATTATTGTGGGGAGGTTACACTCGGCTCCCATTTCTATTAAGTATTGTCATTCTTTTTTCTTTTAAAATTTTGTGGGGAGGTTACACTTGGCGACACCCAGTCCAGGATCGTATTTCGTTGAGAGTCTTTTGAACAACAGTCAGATATCTGCTCTTATTTGCTTAGATATAATTAGGATTTGGCGCAACGCTTTTACTAATCTTGTGACTTTCCTTCTACAGGTCAACGGCAATTTGTTGCTTTGTTGTATTTGTGTGTTGCTTTTGCATTGTGTTTATTTGTTTTGTGAAAAATTTTGACTATTGTAAAAATGCCGCGAAAGACTGTGAATAGTGTATCGCGAGGTATTACGAACGAAATTACCGGCTCAAATGACTTTACCGATAGTAATTGTGATACGCAGCGTAATGATGACAATCCTGCGTTCACTAACAATCAGTGCATTCCAACCACTAATGATGACTTTTACCCTCATAATGAACAAACGAACTCAATTGTCTCGTCTGTTAATTTGACGACAATTGATGGCGCGGAGCGGTCTATAGTAATGAGCGCTGCCGAGCCTAACACACCCGATTTAGAAAATCCAAGTAATGTACAGACAAATTTGTCTAATGAAAATGAACAGGATACACAAAGTACAACGGATTTATTTAATTCCGAAATAGTGAGTGACAGTGTAGGTTCGACTGACAAATCTTTTTGCAAATTACGGAATGACCAAATGGTCACACAAAGCGCGACAATTCCAAGTACACAATCAAACAGCACAGATAATGGAGTAGGTAATGTTACTTTGGAACAATTTATGGCAATAATGCTACAGTTTAGGAACGAACAGAACGAAAAACAAGACAACTATAGTAAAGATCTCAAACAACTTAGTGAACAGATCAGACAACATAACGAAAAACTCAAACAACAACTTGATGAAATTTTCGACAACCATTCCAAACAACTTAGCGAAGCAATTGATAAAAGTTTCGAGCTCACAAACGAAAAACAAGACGACCTTAAAGAACGGAACAAACAAGTTAGTGAAGAGAATACAGCTATTACCGTGCAATGCCAGGACAATAAAGAACAATTACGTGAGGATACTCAGGCTTGTGCTAATAACAGTAATGAAAAGGTTGGCACTGTTGCACAAGAATTCAGTAGCACACGTGTAGGCACAACTGAATCACATAAAGACGAGATTATTGCAGTCACTGAACAATGTTCAGCAAACGAAACACTGATACACGAAATTAATGCAGTCACTGAAGAATGTCCTAAAAACGAAGTACAGATTCGCGACGAAGTTAATTTAGAGTCAGTGGAAGTTTCATACACTCCGAATACGGAAGTTGACGAGAAAAGTGAACGACACAATAACCAGATTGACGAAAGTATTAAAGTAACAGAATTAACAATTATTTCAGTCACCAATACGTCACAGAATCCGCCACTTTGCGAGCATTTGTCAGAGTCACGCAGCGTGTATAATGTGAGCAATTTACAGCAACTACGCGAATTAGAATCCGAAAAGACACGCGACTTAAAATCTGAAAAGCTAAGTAACTTGAAGTACGAAATGACACAGACAAACAAATTCTCACGCAAACCCGAACGTGTTCTCAAATTCAGTGACGAGAACGTTGATAAAAAGCAGTTTGCATTTGTAAGGAAGTGTAAGGAATTTAATAATGGCAGAACACAGATACACGATTTGCGCTGTATACGACAATTTGTTTTTATGCTTTCACCGCTACTGCCTGTAATGCAGAAGCTAGCTTTGAACCAGATGCGACAATTTATTTTTGTATTTACAACAGCATTGGCTATAATGATGAAACTAGAATTAGCAAGAATACAGCGATTTGCTTTTGGAATTTTACCGCTATTGCGTGCAACGCAAAAGCTAAAATTTATTTGCAGTGCGTAATAGACCTCAGGGGATTCATTACGCTTTAATGAATATGTGCCGTAGCGAGCATAGGGCCCCGAGCTGTAGTAGTGCTGTTTCATCTTTAGTTTTCTGCACTGCTGCCTTCTCTTCTACTATCCTTTATATCTATCCAAACAGCTCTTTAACTATTGCTCTATGTAGAATTAAGAAACATAGTAATGAAAACCCGATGTGACAAATTTTTACGGAATGTGACAATTTTCATTAGGCACTTCAGAACTACCACGAGATTATTAATAAGAGGTAAAAATTGTAATCATCAGTATGTATAAAATTAACAGCAAGCGCATTTTTGGCAACAATAGACCTTTACACCACAATAGCATGAAAGTCAGCCGCTTGGCGTACCTAACCAACAATGCAGTCTACAAGGTCAACCAGGCTTTAATGTTTCGCCGCGTGCACGTGTAGTGCCAGCCGCAACAAATAGTAACGCACAGCAGAAAGGAAATAACTACGTATAGAAAACACAGTATTTGAATTCCTATCGCAATGCGCCGTATAAAAATTACTATCATGACGGACGTAAAAAAAAAAAAAAAAATAAATAAATAAATAATAACGAGCACAATTTTCAGCGTACATATAATAACAGTCGGTCTCACCAGCAACAAAATAATCAACAAGGACCTATTCTCATGAATGAACCCGACAGTAGGTACCATCCAGAACGTAACACGTCTGGAAGAAGTAATAGGACAGTTCAAATAGTCGAAATGCCACAGAATCCTCCTAATAATAATAACACGTCAGATAGAATCTGACTAGATAATGTACAGGACGCATCTTCCAATAATACAAGCACTACCTTAGACACGCAAAATGTTGTTCACGAAAATGTAATTACTTTTGACGATATCAGAGACACTCTCTTGCAGGAAAGACCAGTTATTCAGAAAACCATTTCACATCCTGTTATCGAAATTAAGATTGGTTCATCGAAATTCTCAGCAGTAATTGATTCCGGCTCACCTATATCAGTAATAAATGAGGTGACTTTCAACGAGTGCAACAAAAAGAATACGTATCCGACATTACCATTAGGCAAAACAAAAGTGAAAGGAGCAGTACCGAGTAAAGGAGTAGACGTTAAATTACAGACGCATTTATCATTTTGTATCGCAGGTCACACGTTTCACTCTAATTTTTGGATTGTTCCTTTATTGACAACAGACGTTATTTTAGGCACGAATTTTCTGGTACAACACGACGCAGTTATCGATTTTCAGAATTCTTATTTAATGTTAAAGGATGAAAATGTACAACTTGCTTTAGAATTTCAGCACTCATTATCTGCGGAAGAACAAACAATCAACCGCACAGAGGTCATTTCCGCAACACGTGACATAGACTGTAATCCCACATTGTTAACGGATACGTACGTACACAACTATAATACTCCAGACGAAATGGACTACGAAGTAATACAAATGATTTCCGATAAAGTTAGACAAAGCAGTGCAACTACAGACGACGAACGAACGCAATTACACAAAATTCTTTTACAGCAAGCTCCAGTTTTTGACAACATTCCTGGTACTATGTCCGGCTTTATGTATGAATTTCAAGTCAAACCGCACGACACATTTAAAGCAAAGCATTATCCTATTCCATACATTCACAGAGAACAGGTTAAAAAAGAATTGCAGGATATGCTTGATCAAGGAATTATTGAACCAGCAGTTAGTCCGTACATAAACCCGCTACATATTGTTAAGAAAAAAGATGGCTCACTTCGCCTTGTACTTGATTCACGTCACATTAATGACATTATTATTAACGAAACAGATCGACCACAGACACTAGAGGAACTTTTACAGAAATTTCATGGTACAGCTATTTATTCTACACTAGATTTGAAATCGGGATTTTGGCAAATTCAACTTCATCCGAACTGCAGAAAATATACAGCTTTTCTCTGTTTCGGCGACTGTTATCAATTTTGCAAACTACCGTTCGGCTTAACTATTTCTTCTGCAGCTTTTATTCGCGGTTTGAACACTATACTTCCGACAGAACTTAAAGACAGAATTACGACGTATGTAGACGACATTCTTATCGCAGAAGCTAACTGGTCCGAACACAATCTGATTCTTGAACAACTGTTACAAACTTTTCATGCACAAGGACTTACAGTTAATCTTAGTAAATCGCACTTTGGCAAAACTTCCATAAAATTTCTTGGACACGTAATTTCAGCAGAAGGCATTGCGCCTGATCCAGAAAAACTTCAAGCTCTACGTGACATTACTGTTCCTACGACGAAGAAGCAATTACGCAGTTTTTTGGGCTTAATTAACTTTTTTCGTAAATTTATTCATCACTCTGCTTTAGACACGCCTAGACTATGCCAATTAACAGGTAAAAACAGTATTTGGTCTTGGGATAAACAAGCACACTCTGAATTCATGAACCTGAAACATGCTTTGTTGAATGCACCACTATTATCGCACCCAGATCTTACTAGAAATTTTTCCATTGCCACTGACAGTTCCAATACCGCTTTAGGCGTACACATTTTCCAGGAAATTGAAGAAGACGGTTCTACAGTAATTAAAAACATCGCATTTGCAAGTCGCATTCTGTCACCTGCTGAACGAAATTACTCTGTTACAGAATTGGAAACATTATGTGTTGTATGGGCTTTTACGAGATTTAGGCACTTTCTTTATGGCAGACATACCACCGTTTACACAGACCACAGAGCGATACAATTTTTACTTTCGGCTAAACTCACTCACGACAGGTTAAGCAGATGGAAACTATATTTACAAGAATTTAATTTTACGATTGTCCACATTCCCGGCACACAAAATGTTATAGCAGACGCACTATCGCGTTCTCTCGGCAACAATCAGCAAGACGTAGCAACCAACTTCTGCAAAACAAATTTCAGTGTCATGTACATTCAGCAAGTTGCATTTGAAAACTTTATTTCATCGTCATTACAGGACATAGCACAAGAACAAAATAAAGACAATGTGTGGAAAGAAATTAAACACCTTTGGCAAGATAAGAATAATGTTACGATTAGGAACCACTACACAGTACGCAATGACATTCTGTTTCGCCGCTCTCATCCTGACAGCAACAATTGGTTATTATGCATTCCGGACGAACTGGTCAACAAATTAATTTGGTACACTCATTTAAGCTACGCACATTACGGAGCACGAAAATGTTTTCTTATACTGAGACAGAACTGTTATTTTACTAACATGGAAAAACGTATACGACGAGTTTTAGCGTCTTGTAAAATTTGCCAGAAAGCTAAATCAGACACCACTTCACATATTCCTCCTTTATATCCCATTGTACCTGTTAAATTAAGACATATGGCCGCAGTAGATATTTTTGATCCGATTCCGAGAACTAACAGAGGTTTTTGCTACATCTTTGTCGCTGTTGAGCTCACTTCAAAATTTGTTACTTTCACTCCATTACGCAAAGCTACTGCTAAAACTGTTTCAAATGCATTTGTAAAACATTTTCTATTTCATATAGGGCATGTGATGAAAGTAATTTCTGATAATGGATCACAATTTCGTAGTAGCGTATGGACACGCATGTTACGAGCCAGAAACATTTCTCCGATCTATATATCCAAGTACCACGCTTCTTCGAACCCCTGTGAAAGATTAATGAAAGAAATTGGTAAGCTGTGCCGAATATACTGCCACAAAAGACATATTGATTGGGACACACACATATTCTCATTCCAAGATGTAATTAATTCCATTCCAAATGAATCCACTATGCTATCTCCGTCTGTTATACTGAAAAATACTGAACCACCTAACAAAATTAAAGAATTAATAACATTTCCTACATCTCGTCGATTACGACACCACGAAATAATTGACTTTGCGCTGAACAACATCAAACGTGCCGCAGAGCGCCGGAGAAGACAGCAAAAACAGGTTTGTACACGCCGAGACTTTCACGTTGGACAGAAGATATTAGTACGTACACACTATTTATCCAGCAAATTAAAAGGTAAGTGCCGTAAATTTGAACTTCTATACGCAGGTCCGTATCGGATTCGCAGCATCCCTCACCCCAATGTTGTACACGTCGAAACTTTGAGAACTAGAAAATCGAAAGGCAATCACCATATCTCAAACATTAAACCGTTTATTGAGTGAAACCACTGTATGATTCAACACACTATGATGCCATTTACTAATGCAATTATTTCACGTGACTAATTACTGATGATTATCGTATTTTTTCTTGGCAAGTGCCCGGCAAGGTAAGGTTAGCAGGTCGCTTTTCTTGTCGTTACACATCAGACCGTGCACATTTTCCACTTTTTTGTGTATATGATTGTATTCCAGTTTTGTTTATATGCACTGTGAAATAGTTAAGATATAACACACACCAGTCGACTTTGACATTTTTTTTGCCTTATGACATCTCAACATCGTGACTGTTTTACATTTTTTTTTGCTGCTACATTGTATTATTCTGTGTATATTTTGCATCTGAACACTGTCAATGTCTTTGACATATTACGTTTTCTGTCATGTTATGCTGTATGCTTAAGTATGTTACCATAAACCAGTCATTATTTAGTGGGTATATGATTTAAATGCAAGACATTAATCTCTGTTCATCAATTTCAGAAAGAAATGATGTATGTAAGAAATAAATCCAACAGAAATGGGAATTTCACCTACGGAATAAACGAAAGGAGATGCAATAACTTTATGAGGAAGAGTAAATGGATCAGGATTAACAAACATTAACAAGAATATACAATACTCATCATAGAATAGCAGTCTTAACTAATTTTTTCTTTCAGAATACAAGGTGATTGATGCAGGCTGTCAGACTGAACTACACATCTTAGTTTTAGTGATGAAATATGCTAAAGATAAGGAATAGTTGTATAATGAGTAATGAAGTGACTTTTTGCAGATGATAATGAATACTGATGAATAATGATGAAGGATATGGTATTATGAATAATGAAGTTTTTCTTTACAGGTGATGATAATAATGAAGTTATGATAATGTGGATAATGAAGTGATTGATAATGAAGTTTTTTCTTTACAGATGAGGATAATGTTGAAGTTTTATATTTATGCTATGTAGTTATTTAAGTATTTGTTGCAGTTTGTTTTGACAGCAGGTGTTATATTGCATAGTAGGATGACGGAAAGTTTTGGAAAGGACAGCTATGGAACACATTTTTATACACATTTCACTACCTGTTAATTCGACGTTCACTACTTTTCAGCATAGTATGCGTTTCTTCTTTCAGGTCAATAATCCATTTTGTATTTTTTTCCAGGAGAAGTTTTTCATGATACTTGCTAAACCTGTTACTTATTATACCTGTTCTAGTACTTGCATTTTTTTTTGTATTTTTACCCATTTGTGTTTATCATTTATAAATGTGATCACATATACTGCCTTGTTACATAACCTTGCTACAGCTGACTCATGACGAATGACGTTACCTATCCTCGTTTGCAGCAATAGGTCAAAAGCAAATAGTGTTATGCCTCAGCAATTAATTATCGATCCCAACGCAATGCATTGCTAAAAAAAAAAAAAAAAAAAAAAAAAAAAAAAAAAAAAAAAAAAAAAAAAAAAAAGGTATTACCAGTCCCAAATAGTGACACCAGTTTGAGACAATTCTGAATAATACTGATTAGCTCTGAATAGTACGTCACTTGAGTAATGACTTCTTAATGAGACAAAAAAAAAAAAAGGTATATATTTAAGATAATGCTTTGTCACTAGCTAATAACTGCCACTGTTTATTGTAATGAGACTACTTATAGTGCCTGTGATTATTAATGCTTTGATTGTAATTAACTGATTTTAATAATGACTTTGTAATGATCTGAATACTACTGAATGAGGAACACTGTTTATTGTAATGAGTACTTATAATGCACATGATTATTAATGCTATGACTAATTAGCTGATTTTTAATAATGACTTCGTAATAATCTGAATAATACTGAATGATGATTCTATTCAATACTTGCGGGCCACTGAGTGCCAATAATTAATGTCACTCCACGAATTGTTATTAATTATGCCATTGATTAGCTCTTGTTTTCAATGTTCATACTTTGTAATTGGAAATGAATGTGACTGTTTAATAATGCTTTGTAATTAGGAAAAGGCTAATGATTATTATTGGAACGCCAAATGATTAATTACCTGTAATTAGACAAATGATTAATTAACTGTAATTAGACAAATGATTAATTAACGACAAATGATTAATCAACTGTAATTAGGAAAAGGATAATGAGTATTATTGGAATGACAAATGATTAATTAACTGTAATTAGGAGAAGGTTAATGATTCTTAATTATACTCTGTAACTGAAAAGAATGCGATTATTTCATAATACTTTGTAACCAGGAAAAGAAGGCTACTGATTCTATGTAAAACAATTAATGAACATTTTTCTGTAATACTGCATACTTAGTACAGAAATGTTCAATAACTGGGCTATGAATGCCGCAAACTACTAATGAAGACTGTAATTGTCAATGGTATGTGACATAATGTCCTTCACCTCATGAGCTAACTACCCTGAATTATTGCAATGTCCATTTGTCCTGTTTATCCTAGTGATCATGGAGCACTATATTTGGTTTTGCACTAATTCTACGTTGGTGTGCCTTGTAAGAGCGTGGTGTTGACACGACATGCTGTCCACCACCGTGAGCGATGAAGACATTATTATGGTCCCACTGTTTGGTGTACGTAATGTACTGCCAAAATGAAAACATGGAACATTACTACGACAGTTCAGTGTCTTGGCTACACTGATAAATTCTGATGGGAAAAGAACTTCAAGTTGTGTCACTTGGTGTTGTACTTCTGTGGAAAGATATGGACTTTCAGAACAGCTGTGTGCAATCTAAAGTGCTACAACCATGATGCAATCCTTCCCTTTCCTATCCTGCTTCTTGTCACATAAAGAAAAAAATTTTTTGCTAACATCATTTATGTTCATAGGTTATACATTTTTCGATTCGCTGAACTCCAATGCGAGTACACTTATGTCACTTGTCAACATAATATTTTTTGCCAGTCTGTTTATTTGTTCTGAATATGCTAAAGAATTTTTTCAGTGCCTGTGCACTTTGTTATCTGTCAAATAATTTGTATATGCATTTTTTCTGATTTGCTACTATGCTTTGTATTCACATTTTGTCTTTGTCTGATATATTTTGTACTTAGTGCGTGTGCACAACATTTAAATATTCAGTAAGTTGTAGAATTTTGTTAATTAAAGAAAAATTTTGCCGCGCTTGGCAAGTCCAAATGACTCACCATCGCTGCCAAATTTTTGCCCCCCCAGTGGAGGGTTATGAAACACGTATGTAACATAGCAGCGATGGCGAGGCATTGTAGCATCTGTGACCAGAGAGTTTGCGCTTGACCGCGCGAGTGTTGCGAGCGGTTCTCACTCTGTCGTCAGTCGTTGCGAGTCTGTAGCTCTGTGTAGTCGTGCAGAGCAGTACGCTAATAGTCGTCATGCAGAGCGGTCGGTCAGTAGTAGCAGCCCAGTGCGGTTGTGTGATGTAGGCGGTCGGCAACACTGGTCAAGATGCTGAATGAGGTACACTGTTAATTAATATAATCATTAGACAATGTAAAACTTATTTATTGTAATCAATCTCTAACAAGTCCCCCAATAATAATTTTGATTTCAAAAGCATTTTTCAAAAATTTTATTTTTTATTGAACTAAAGATTTCGTTGCACTTCCCATTTCATTCCACTTCTTTTGAAGAAAAATTTCAGTAAATTCACAAAAAAAAGGAATATTATTATTTGCAATGCAGTTCCTCCAAGCCGTGCGCAGAAATAAGAGCAGAAATTTGACATCCAGTTATTCTGAGGTAAGACTTTAATTATGATTGTTTTACACAGGGCCAAAGACCGATGTTTCGTTTTAATTGAATTTTCTTATCACTGAATGGACTTTAATTTTTGTGAAGAATTTATATTTGAGTCAGATTGCGAATTTCACATTTTTGTTGCCATTGTCAGTACATTTCATTGTGGGCAGGTTACGCATAGAGCAATGACCATTAGCATTCATAAATAATATTTCTGTCTTGTAAATTATTGTGGGGAGGTTACACTCGGCTCCCATTTCTATTAAGTATTGTCATTCTTTTTTCTTTTAAAATTTTGTGGGGAGGTTACAGTAGTTCACGAAAGTCATAAATATTAAGTTGCTTGTAATTGAAACAGCAGGGCGCAATTCACTAGAGATATGGGTGAAATATGTGTACAAATACGTGTAAAACGTATTAAATATGAGTGAAATGTATTTGACATGTGCAGATGCGAGCAAAGACACCGGTAAAAAGCTCATCCTAAACCCCATGAACAATTGCAGTCAAATCTGGGTGACATACTAGTTACAACCTGGAAGAGATACGCACAGAGGAGGGAACAGATGAACGAAGGGGGGGGGGGGGGGGTGATGGACAGAGGGGGGAAGGGCCGGCCGAAGTGGCCGTGCGGTTAAAGCCGCTGCAGTCTGGAACCGCTACGGTCGCAGGTTCGAATCCTGCCTCGGGCATGGATGTTTGTGATGTCCTTAGGTTAGTTAGGTTTAACTAGTTCTAAGTTCTAGGGGACTAATAACCTCAGCAATTGAGTCCCATAGTGCTCAGAGCCATTTCAACCATTTTTTTTGAGGGGGAAGGAGCAGACTGACGGAGATAAGGGCAGGAGGAGATGAACAGAGACATTTGGGGGGGGGGGGTGGGGGGAGGCTGAGATGGACTAATAGAGCATTGGATTGAATACATACCCCAGGCAATGCTGGGTACTCAGCTAGTTTCAGATAATTATTGACCGAACCTAAGACGTCAAAATGTTGCCGTAATTTACTCATTAAGAGGTATAAATATACGTTCAAAGTTTAGCACAAGAAGTCAAGCATTAAAATTAAAAAACTGGCATATGTTTTGAGGCAGCGTGACTCACAGTGTGCGCCGGCCGCGGTGGCCTAGTGGCTCACGGCACTTCAGTCTTGAACCGCGCGGCTACGACGGTCGCAGGTTCGAATCCTGCCTCGGGCATGGATGTGTGTGATGTCCTTAGGTTAGTTAGGTTTAAGTAGTTCTAAGTTCTAGGGGACTGATGACCTCAGATGTTAAGTCCCATAGTGCTCAGAGCCATTTGAACCATTTTTTTGACTCACAGTGTGCAAATCACCCAAAGTATATTCACAAAATATTTGGGAAATGGAGCACTTAGCGGCTAAAATGTGCGTTTATAGGCACTATTTTCGTAAATGTGCTTATTAACTTTAGTAAAGTCCGTGCAGGTGTGCGCAGGTGTTAAACGAAGCACATCGAGGATTACTTATCTTGCTTTGAGGAGCTTTCTGCGCTGTATCTTTGAAGCCAGTTGAAGTAACATTCGGTATATATCCACCTGACCTAGAATATGAAAGACAGCGGCTGCGTATTGGTTGGAAGGGGACGACTGCCACGAAGTTGAGAGTTTCAGTGTAATGCAAGTCACAGACAGAAAACGATCGGTCGCCTTTGGTAGGAACGCTGGAATGGCGCCTACAGAGGAAGAAGCCATCGAGCATGAGCTGAGTAAATGCCAGTGGAGTACCTCAAGGCCTCTCACTCACTGACGGCCCACAGTCCACGTGCACGAGCTCAGCGAGAAGGAATGTGGCTGCAGAGGAGGAGGTCCTCCAGACAGCAACAACTGGGAACGACCTCTGTTTGCGGAGCGGCTACAGCTGTCCCAGATGTTCTGTACACCCTACACCACGAATTAATCTGTTAGACACACAACAAGATTGTTGACGCAGAGTCTTAAAAGGCGTGGGGGGCGCAACAACATCTCAGCCTAGACGCTCTTTCTCCACTCTTGGCGTAGCAGTGTCGGTGGAGTACAGATCTGCACATCTGGGCATCCGAAGAATCCTGGAGACCGGGGTGACGTCGGTCTTCACGCAGCGAAGATCGTCACTGTGCGCTCTGGGAACAGCGGGATTCACCTTGCAGGGAAGGAGCACGGGAGAAAAGTGTGCAGACAAAAGGCTGCATTCTAAACTGAAGTGGACGCAGACTTTAGGTTCCTTCACGACGTTCTCTGCGTCGCCCACGGAGCCGGCAGTGAACCTACGGACTGGGCTTCCACTGAGTGACTGTGAGGCACTTACGATGCCAAAATTGTTAGACAGGCGTACAGTGATCTGTAGGTCCATATCCAAATAGCAGCAGAGACATTAATGTTGAATGAAGATGTGTAGTGATATGTATGGTGATGGAGATAGTTTTAGCAGTAGTAATAGCGGTATTTCTGGTCAGGGTAGCTGACAACGGCCGAGAGAGCGCTGTACTGACCACATGCCCGCCCCTTTCCCCCCCCATATCCGCATTTAGCGACGCCTATTGGCTGAGGATGACACGGCGGCCGGTCGGTACCGGTTGGTATTCCTAGGCTTGTTCGGACGGAGTTTAATACTGGTAGTAATAGTAATAACTAGCAAACTATCCAACCTTTGAACGGATAAAATTACTTACCTATGATTATACGACTTCTCCTGCGTGAAGGTAATTTTATTTGCGGCCCATTGATTAAAATTCTTTTCTTGTGAATCAGTCTATCTGTCAGTGAAACCGGTATAAAAACCCCTATAGCAGGTCGTGAAACTAGCCTGCACACACACACACACACACACACACACACACACACACACACACACACACACACACACACACAGAGAGAGAGAGAGAGAGAGAGAGAGAGAGAGAGAGAGAGAGAGAGACAGAGAGAGAGAGAACGCGGCGGGGGACCTTAGTTTGTAATATGTATAGAGAGATAATTTTTGCTATGTTTTTAAGATTAGAGTCATCATTTTATTTAAAGTGAATGTAGAAACAAAATCGTGTAAGGTAAATACGGCCCGTTGTAGAATATTAGTGACAGTGTATGCTCCAGATTAAATAAATAATTACATAAGTAAATAACTAAATGTTCAGATGTGATTATGTTGCATAGAGACAAGGCGCAACGGTACAAAAATGGTTACGAGATGCGAGAAGACTTTATCGTTGGCTTCCTTTGGCACATCAAGTATCCCCCTTCCCCCGCCATATACCTTAGGATGGTTTGCTGTGTACACATGCAGATGTGCGCCTCCTGTCAATGAAGAAATTCCCAGTCACAAGCAACACTTCCACGGGCGATCACTGAGCCCCGTTTGTGAGCCTCTCTAGTTCAAGAGTTTCATTTGCAGTTGGTTACAGCTCTTATTCTCGCCGAATGGTATCGTATTTTACTGCTTTGGCTAGGCAGAGCAGGATATTAACAAGGACATTAAAGTGGTTTCATTTGGTCGTCCGCGCCGCGAGGGCTATTATACGAAGAAACTCGGAGATGACTGTGTGTGTGTGTGTGTGTGTGTGTGTGTGTGTGTGTTGGCCGGCGGGCCGCGTATGACGTACAGCCTCAGTCCTGGAGGCACGGCAGCAGGGCTGCCAACCCCCGCACAGAGCGCGTTTCCCCCCAATTTAGCCGGGAACGCGGCTCGCACGCCGGCACTCCCGAGTGCCATTAGAGTAGTTGAATAGTGAATACGTAGCTTTCAGTTTCCCCTCCGCGCCCTCTCCACGTCCCTCCCCAACC
Organism: Schistocerca serialis cubense; assembly: GCF_023864345.2. Taxonomy (NCBI): domain Eukaryota; kingdom Metazoa; phylum Arthropoda; class Insecta; order Orthoptera; family Acrididae; genus Schistocerca; species Schistocerca serialis. The sequence goes on along the minus strand of NC_064644.1, from coordinate 597,527,200 downwards.
TCACCCCAGCCGCAACATTCCCCCTCCCCTCACCACTCACCCCACCTGGCTCCTCTCCGCTCGCACGCCTCTGCGGGTGGCCGGATTAACGCGCAAAGTGCTGCTGCTTCATACGGACCGGGCCGGAATTAAGGGGCCTTCGCCCCTCCGATACTCCCTTCCCTCCCACCCTCCTCATTCCCCTTCTCCCCCACCATCCCCGACGGCCGAAGTGACTATAACCAGACTTCCGACACGTAAATGGTGCGGAATTACGCTGATAAAAGCGTGTAACATTTAACGGTGACGTTCTAATATTTAGAAGCCGCTCCGCGTTTGCTAATTGAATTTCTCCATTGCGCGCAATTCCTTGGCCGCAGCGCCGCCAGCGCCCACCCACCTCGCAGAATAACTTTCAACACTGCCAGCGTTTCCTGCCGCGATCCCCCGCGCCTCGTTTTCAGCTGTTGCTCGCACACTGCCACTCCGCAGACGCTCTAGAGTTGAAAAAGAAGGCAGGACTAGTTTATAGTTTCGGTTTTCTAGGTGAGCCTTTACACAGAGTGTCCCAGTAGTCCAAGACTGCTTTCCCCAATCGTATTTAAATTAGTTCAAATGGTTCAAATGGCTGTAAGCACTATGGGACTTAACATCTGAGGTCATCAGTCTCCTAGACTTAGAACTAATTAAACCTAACTAACCTAAGGACATCACATACTTCCTTGCCTGAGGCAGGATTCGAACCTGTGACCGTACCAACTGCGTGGTTCTGGACTGAAGCGCCTAGAACATCTCGGCCACAGCGGCCGGCATTTAAATTAGGAACGAAAGATATCTATATACTGCAGTAGTTGTTATATAGCGCAGTAAGCCGCCTACTGCAACCCAGTCTACCTGGCCCCTGCAATTCCTGCATTCTAGCCTTTTCTAGAACTACCTCTTTGAGCCTGGAGGATTTTTAAGATACTCTATTAATGTCTAAACGTGTACTCTAGTTGCTCCCCTTCTACCTTCATTTATAATCGAAATCTAATTAATGCTTCTATTTCTTACCCTATCCATCTATTTCTTATCCTATCATTTCATTTGCTTGCAGGCTTTCTTTAAGTTTCTTTGTCAGCATCCACTCTACAACACAGTTATTTCCACTCAATTCTTGCACATTCTCTTCATTGTAGTTTTGCAGATATTGTCATTCCATAATACCCGAACCTGCTGCTAAGTTAAGTCCTTTGATTTATTTATTTTATTCCGTACACCTTGAGCACACCTTCCACCTGGTGTAAGACAGAGTGACTCCCACGTACTAGTACGAGCTTTTGTTTTAAATAATTCCTTTCTGTGCAGCTCCAGAAACATCTCAATCTATCTATATCAGAGAACACTTACTGCGAGTGGTGTTTGGCTGGGGTTATCCGTGACCGAGGGGCAAGTGAAGCAGCTTCGGCTAGTGTAGTGTCTCAGCAAGCGTCTGCCCGGGGACGAGGAGGTGGACAGACCAATTGCGGGAGTGTATCGGCAGAGTGCGGCACCCTGGTGGACGTTACGCCCGTCACGTTCCGATAAGGACAGATGCGGAAGTGACGCGATCACATGAAATGTATTCACAGATTCGGATACGATAAATGGTCAGCTGTACAATGGAATGACCACAATGAATATCTATGCCGGACCGGGACTCGAACCCGGATTTCCCGCTTATCGCGAGCGGTCGCCTTACCATTAGGCTATCCGAGCATGTCTAACTGCCAGACTCAACTTACACATATCGTCAACCATGTGTCTCAAAGCTGCACTCGTGCATTCATTATGTATATTCTCGTACAGGGGTTGTCCGTATTCGCAGCTGCGAATACATTTCACGTATTTCATAACGGCTGAACACGACGCAGTGCCTATTCATTCAGACATGCTTACATTTTCTCTTCACTGTTGTTGGACGGTGAAGCGAAGCAACTGCCCCTCAGTGTTTGACTGATGTTGTTTGTCTGGCATGATTATCGGTCAGTATTTGAGTTACGTCGCTCGGCATACATTGTGGCTGATCGTGAGTATGGGAATGAGCGACTTATGATTGCGCTGTCATTGTGTTCGTTACGGCGATGTCGTTACATTTGGGTCTCTTCTGTCATGCTTGTGTCATTTGTTGCGTTGCGTTAATGCTGCCGCCTTGTGTGAACTTGTGCCCTTGTTAAACCGTCTATGTTAGTACACTGGTCTCTAGCATAAGTGAAGGACTTGTTCTGAGTGCTACGATCCTTTCTCGTTCGCCCCTTGTTTTAAAATTAGTGCTAAGTATCGTTTGACTCTCGCTTACAGATGTCTGTAACCGCATGTCTCTGAAGGGACTTAAAGGACTGCGATGTTTTATTGAGAGTTTAATTTATGAAGCTTGCCACTGTGAACTGCTTTTAAATTTTTACTGCGCAGATATCGCTGAGATTGTGTAACACACGGTTTAAAGTATGTGAGAGCTATTGATCTAAGGTTGCCATCATGCCATCATTTAACTGTGTAAAGTTTAATGCGCCAAAAAGAATAAAGCTGCTGTCAAAAGTTCACTGTGACCAAGCTAATTGATCTGTAGTGGTCATGCATATTTCTACAGCGTTTTGCGTCGAGGATTTATTTTAAAGAAATTGCTGACCACAGTAAGTTTGTTACTATAAACTGTCATAAGGATCTTTAATTTGAATTTTTTGGAAATTAGCATTCAGTTATGTTATCACTTCTGTGCCATAAGTGTATATACGGTTCAGTGTTCTTTTTTATAAATATTTTTTACTGCCAGTTGTGAGAGTGTGTAGGGAACGATCATCGCGACCGTGGTAATTTACTTAGAGAGCTAATCTACATCTACATCTATACTCCGCGAGCCACCTTACGGTGTGTGGCGGAGGGTACTTATTGTACCACTATCTGATCCCCCCTTCCCTGTTCCATTCACGAATTGTGCGTGGAAAGAACGACTGCTTGTAAGTCTCCGTATTTGCTCTAATTTCTCGGATCTTTTCGTTGTGATCATTACGCGAGATATATGTGGGCGGTAGTAATATGTTGCCCATCTCTTCCCGGAATGTGCTCTCTCGTAATTTCGATAATAAACCTCTCCGTATTGCGTAACGCCTTTCTTGAAGTGTCCGCCACTGGAGCTTGTTCAGCATCTCCGTAACGCTCTCGCGCTGACTAAATGTCCCCATGACGAATCGCGCTGCTTTTCGCTGGATCATGTCTATCTCTTCTATTAATCCAACCTGGTAAGGGTCCCATACTGATGAGCAATACTCAAGAATCGGACGAACAAGCGTTTTGTAAGCTACTTCTTTCGTCGATGAGTCACATTTTCTTAGAATTCTTCCTATGAATCTCAACCTGGCGCCTGCTTTTCCCACTATTTGTTTTATGTGATCATTCCACTTCAGATCGCTCCGGATAGTAACTCCTAAGTATTTTACGGTCGTTACCGCTTCCAATGATTTACCACCTATGGCATAATCGTACTGGAATGGATTTCTGCCCCTATGTATGCGCATTATATTACATTTATCTACGTTTAGGGAAAGCTGCCAGCTGTCGCACCATGCATTAATCCTCTGCAGGTCCTCCTGGAGTACGTACGAGTCTTCTGATGTTGCTACTTTCTTGTAGACAACCGTGTCATCTGCAAATAGCCTCACGGAGCTACCGATGTTGTCAACTAAGTCATTTATGTATATTGTAAACAATAAAGGTCCTATCACGCTTCCCTGCGGTACTCCCGAAATTACCTCTACATCTGCAGATTTTGAACCGTTAAGAATGACATGTTGTGTTCTTTCTTCTAGGAAATCCTGAATCCAATCACAAACCTGGTCCGATATTCCGTAAGCTCGTATTTTTTTCACTAAACGTAAGTGCGGAACCGTATCAAATGCCTTCCTGAAGTCCAGGAATACGGCATCAATCTGCTCGCCAGTGTCTACGGCACTGTGAATTTCTTGGGCAAATAGGGCGAGCTGAGTTTCACATGATCTCTGTTTGCGGAATCCATGTTGGTTATGATGAAGGAGATTTGTATTATCTAAGAACGTCATAATACGAGAACACAAAACATGTTCCATTATTCTACAACAGATTGACGTAAGCGAAATAGGCCTATAATTATTCGCATCTGATTTATGACCCTTCTTGAAAATGGGAACGACCTGCGCTTTCTTCCAGTCGCTAGGTACTTTACGTTCTTCCAGCGATCTACGATAAATTGCTGATAGAAAGGGGGCAAGTTCTTTAGCATAATCACTGTAGAATCTTAAGGGTATCTCGTCTGGTCCGGATGCTTTTCCGCTACTAAGTGATAGCAGTTGTTTTTCAATTCCGATATCGTTTATTTCAATATTTTCCATTTTGGCGTCCGTGCGACGGCTGAAGTCAGGGACCGTGTTACGATTTTCCGCAGTGAAACAGTTTCGGAACACTGAATTCAGTATTTCTGCCTTTCTTCGGTCGTCCTCTGTTTCGGTGCCATCGTGGTCAACGAGTGACTGAATAGGGGATTTAGATCCGCTTACCGATTTTACATATGACCAAAACTTTTTAGGGTTCTTCTTTAGATTGTTTGCCAATGTTTTATGTTCGAATTCGTTGAATGCTTCTCTCATTGCTCTCTTTACGCTCTTTTTCGCTTCGTTCAGCTTTTCCTTATCAGCTATGATTCGACTACTCTTAAACCTATGATGAAGCTTTCTTTGTTTCCGTAGTACCTTTCGTACATGATTGTTATACCACGGTGGGTCTTTCCCCTCGCTTTGGACCTTAGTCGGTACGAACTTATCTAAGGCGTATTGGACGATGTTTCTGAATTTTTTCCATTTTTGTTCCACATCCTCTTCCTCAGAAATGAACGTTTGATGGTGGTCACTCAGATATTCTGCGATTTGTGCCCTATCACTCTTGTTAAGCAAATATATTTTCCTTCCTTTCTTGGCATTTCTAATTCCGCGATCTGCTCGCAAGAAGATGTTGATTGATGAAGAAAGAGCTGAGGGTCCGAAATAGATGAATTCTGCGCTTAACTACTGCAAAAAATAGTTGCAGCAAGCACGGTGTGTATCACCGAGCAACTGGCCACGGATAGTGGATAGCGGACAGCCGACAGCAAACATCAAAGATCACGCAGTGGTGGGGGCCGAAGGCTGAACTTACACAAAATATTAAAAAAAAAAAAAAACAGTGCTGTGATATGTTGGGCTTGGTCCTGTATAATGTACACAGTGTCAAGCTGGGATTGAGAATTTCTCCTTCAACATTATACTGACATGAGAACTAGTTAGGGATTTTAAGTGGCGCGTTTTGTATTCGCTACAAGGAAATATAGATGTTGATTTTCCATTTTAATTGAAATGTTTAGTAGTTTGGGCGTGGACTAGTGCTTCTGCTGGAGAGTTACGAAGTACGCTGTTGTGATTTGGACTTGAATTCATTAAAGGCGTTCTTGAAGTAGGATTGACAGCAGCTTACGCGAGTGACGGTGACGGTGAGATTACTCTCTGAATTTTGTGAATTTTCCCTTTACCGTCATAGTTAAGAATTTTTTCCGCCGACGCAGGGCTAAAATGCAGGCAGCGAAAGGCTATTTTGAAACCAGACGGCAGTTAGAAACATCGAGGGTCATGAAATAGAGGCAGTGGTTGAGAAGGGAGCGAGATGGGGTTATAGCCTACTCGGATGTTATTCAATTTGTACATTGACCGAGTAATAAAGAAAACCATAGAAAAATTTGGAGTAGGAATTAAAGACCAGGCAGAATAAATAAAAACTCTGGGGGTTGCCAATGACATTGTGATTCTGTTGGAGACAGTCAACGGGTTGGAAGAGTAGTTTGGCTAAAATGGCTCTGAGCACTATGCGACTGAGGTCATCAGTCGCCTATAACTTAGAACTAATTAAACCTAACTAACCTAAGGACATCACACACATCCATGCCCGAGGCAGGATTCGAACCTGCGACCGTAGCGGTCCCTCGGTTCCAGACTGTAGCGCCTAGAACCGCACGGCCACTCCGGCCGGCGAAGAGAAGTTTAATGGAATGGAGAGTGTCTGGGAAGGAAAATATAAGATGAACATCAACAAAAAAAGATAAGGATAATGGAACGTAGTTGCATAAAATCAGGTGCTACTGAGGGATTAGATTAGGAAACGGATCACTGAACGTTGTAGGTGAGTTTTGCTATTTGGGCAATAAAATAAGTAATGATGTAGAGTTGAGAGGATATAAAATGTAGACTGGCAATGGCAAGAAAATCGTTTCTGAAGAAGGGAAGTTTGTTACATAGTTTATACATTTAAATTTGAGGAAGTCCTGTCTGAATGTATTTGCACGGACTGTAGCCATGTACGAAAGTGAATCATGGACGATAAACAGCTTAGACAGGAAGAGAATAGAAGCTTTCGAAATATGCTGCAGGAGAATGCTGAAGATTAGATGGGTGATCATGTAACTAACGAGGAGGTACTAAACGGAAATGGGGAGAAAAATTTGTGACACAACCTGACTAGAAGAATGTGTCGGTTGATTGGACACATTCTGAGGCATCAAGGGATAATCAGGGAGGGAGGTGTGGGGGTAAAAACCGTAGAAGAAGAGCAAGAGATGAGTAGACAGATTCACAAGGTTGTATGTTGCAGTAGTTATTCGGAAATGGACATGCTTGCTGGGAGAGCTGCATTAGACCGATCTTTGGGCTGAAGACCACAACAAGAAAAACATCGGTATACAATTTTTTTAAAGCACGAATTTGAGCTGAACGTTAGCTGTGAGACGAGCGGCCTGCTTCATGCGGTCGACAGCGACGGCGGCGGATGAGATGGCAGCAGGAGTTGTGAGACTCGCAGAGAATGCGCCGCCTTTTCCGGAGAGCCGACGCTGAAATCCGAGGGTGGAACGGCAAGTGCGGGGCGGGTTAGGAAGTGCAGACGCGCGGGTCTGGGGAGGGGGGGGGGCGGCAAAAAAGAGGACTGACGTGCTCGTGGCTGTACGCGGATTGTTGGTTTCAGTTTTCATTTACATAATGGAAGAACAACAATGCATTTTGTATTAAGCTAAGTCCGGAGATTTAATGGGCGGTGGAGTCGGCCAGGGTAGGGGGAAAGGAGCAAATTAAAGAGAGGGTGGGGGGCGGGGTGGAGGGAAGGGGTGACTGCGGTAGAAGTAGGAGGTAGGGGGTGGGTGCAGCACCAGCGCGCACTCATTAGCCAGTCATGACATCTGCGGGCAGCAATTTCGCCCAAGTGGTTTTCGTGGGGCGCCTAAAACCGCCCCTATAGTTACTTTACGCGAGCCCCGGGAGCGATATCTTAATTCGAGTTGCGGTGCTGGCTTGACTGCACGCATTATAGCGCGACACGCGATAAACCTAATAACTTGCGCACACCGGCCGCGCGGCGCGCCCCCCTCTATCTGCCCTCATCTCGACTCATCTCGTCCCGACCCGGTCCCCACTTCCTACGCCACACATTGTTGTTGTTGTTGTTGTTGTTGTTGTCGGTACTGGTGGTTTTATTACTTTAATTATTATTGTTAGTTAGTACTCGAGATGCGCCATTGTCTTGTGCCAGCCAGAGCCTTTTTTTAATCATGCACAAGATTTTTGTTATCTAAACTTCGCTCGTATTGTTATCTGCATAATTACATTCGAGATTTTTAATTGCCGTTTTTGTCGCGACCGCTTCCGCCGAGCCTCCGGGGGCGTTATTAATCTAACCGCCACGCCCCTTCCCTCCCCCCGCAGCAGTCGCATCGGCTGACCCCTCCCCCTCTCCCTCCATGCAGGAAAAAAAAAAACGCTTTCCAGTTCTATTTTCTGCAGTCGAGTCTCCGAGAGACAAATTAATGCGCCCACACTGGTAGATAGCATTCGCGTATCGACGACATTTACCGTGTTAACTGGCATTGTCGCTAGCAGAAAGTAACTCTCCACTTCTTCGGCAGGCTACTGACAATACAAGATATTTTTCAAAAACGTCCAGTCTTTAATAATTTACATTTACCGATGGACATTTGCTACAAAACACGGACAAACTGCAAAATATTCACAAAATCTTAGAAGTTTTTTTTTTGTTATGTCTGTCTTCTATGTTGTGATGTTATTACAAACAACTGCTCTATAATCAGATTACAAACTAGAATGAAATTTTCACTCTACAACGGAGTGTGCGGTGATATGAAACTTCCTGGCAGATTAAAACTGTGTGTCGGACCGAGACTCGAACTCGGGACCACACAGTTTTAATTTGCCAGGAAGTTTCATATCAGCGCACGATCCGCTGTAGAGTGAAAATTTCATTCTAGAAACATCCCCCAGGCTGCGGCTAAGCCATGTCTCTGCAATATCCTTTCTTTCAGGAGTGCTAGTTCTGCAAGGTTCGCAGGAGAGCTTCTGTAAAGTTTGGAAGGTAGGAGACGAGGTACTGGCTGAAGTAAAGCTGTGAGGACGGGGCGTGAGTCGTGTTTGGGTAGCTCAGTTGGTAGAGCACTTGCCCGCGTAAGGCAAAGGTCCCGAGTTCGAGTCTCGGTCCGGCACACAGTTTTAATCTGCCAGGAAGTTTCAGATTACAAACTTTCTGAATTACGATAAAAGTGGCATTCCGGAAAGGAAATTTGTGTGATAGAAGGGGCCTGGCCTCGAGTTAGATGTAGGTTCATGCGTCGATCGTTTTTAAGGGCTCAGTGTGATGCGCGATGAGGCCTTATCAACACGATGCCTGTTGCGTCTTGCAGCCGAAGAAGTGTAGATCACTGACTGCGATGCATCGTGCATTTCATCGGCGCTTTGGCATTCTTGTGCCCGTACCGACAGGCAGTCTTCATTGGTATCGCCATTTTAAGAGATAAGACGTCTGTGCAAAGGTATTATAATAATCCTGTGTGAGTCACCTGCCTGGCATCAGTCCTCCAACTGGAAGCCACTTCAGCAACCTGAGTCTCTAACCTTCCCTAGCAATGTTACCGGGGAAAGTGGATATATTGCTTAACTTGGCATCCGAACCACGTGTCATTCCTAACGACTATTCACATCACTGAGAGGTGATGGTTATGTTAAACGCAGAATGAAATATTCCGTGATCCGACCGGTATTCGATCCCGCGACCATTCGGTTTTCAAGCACACGCTATTCCACTAGACTTCCAGGCTCAACTGTACACATGTAAGAGTGCACGTCTACCTTGCACTTCTCATGACGGATTCTAGAAGAGACCATTTGGCAAGGCTTTCAGCGGAGCCCCGCGAAAGTCTTCTCGCCGCACAAGCAGCGCACTTCAGTGCCAGCTGTCCGTGTAGATGATAAAAGGAAACCTGTTGGCGACTCCACTGTTCTCTTGGAATGCGTGGAAGATCGATTGGTTGATTTGGGCGGGACGGGACAAAACGGAGAGGTCATCGGTCGGGAATGAGGGGGAAGGAAGTCGGCTGCGCCCTCCCAAGGGACAATCCCAGCATTTGCCTGAAGCGATGTAGGAAAATCACGGAAAACCTAAAACAGGATGGCCGGACGCAAGTTTGAATCGTCGTCCTCCCGAATGAGAATACAGTGTGTGGCGTTCGGCAGCCTCCAGGGTGACAACTCTTGATTTTTCCCCTCTTCCTCTTTTCACGTCACGTTTTTCCTCCAACGGAACGTTCACAGCATCAGAGCCAAACGAGGAGGAATTACAGCTGCTCTTGTAATCGCAGCCGTTAAGACCTTTCGCATTACTTTCCGGTCCGCTTTCACCTTTCCTCACTGGATATAAGTGGAAGACGACAGATTTATGCCGGCTGGGGTGGCCGAGCGGTTCTAGGCACTACAGTGTGGAACCGCGCGACATCTACGGTCGCAGGTTCGAATCCTGCCTCGGGCATGGACGTGTGTGGTGTCCTTAGGTTAGTTAGGTTTAAGTTATTGTAAGTTCATTGTAAGTTCTAGGGGACTGATGACCTCAGAAGTTAAGTCCCATAGTGCTCAGAGCCATTTGAACCATTTTGAACAGATTTCTGCTGCGGTTAATTTTCAATGATGAAGCTACATTTCATGTTAGCGCTAATATAATTATGCGTAATGTGTGTATGTGGAGATTCCAAAATGCTCATCAAATTGTTGAGAACGAAAGAGATTCGTGTAAAGTGTAAGTCACAAAGGAATTACAGACATTGGCTGCGAGTGGACATCGATTTGAATCGATGGAGAAAGCTGAAAATTTCTTCGAATCCGGGTCTCCAGCTTACTAGGAAGTTGTGCTGACCACTTCGCGGTCATCGCATCTGCACAGACTACCCTAGCACGCCTTCCGTCAGACCCAAACCCTGAACTTACCCGCACAATACTAACGTAGTACCGTTCGCCCAGTGTCTTATTACTCGAGGCATTCCGCCGATTCCTGTAAGAGTTAGAGCCTGATGTGGATCTGCACCGAAGAGTTCATTGGTCGTTCTTGCCTTAATTTTATATATAGGTGTCTGTTCTTTCGGATTCTTACATAGTGACAGGTATGAGCTATCATGAAGCGTTGCAGGCACGAGCACACCGGACAAGAAATGGTCGCTCCCAAGAGACATAACGTTACTACCGAGCAAATCCGTTTGTAGCTTTTATTATGGCTTCATATTGGCGAAGAAGGCACTCCACACGTTCCATATCCAACTGAAGCCAGTAACTGACGGTCAGATACAGGGGGAGCTATCAAACTGATACGTTTCACCTGCTGCTCCAGATAGTACCATTCGGGATTTAGATCGGCTGATTTAGCGGGCCATTCCTCAAACCAGCGACTTATTCATACAGACCTGTGAACAGAACTTACGTCATTTTGGAAGACACGAGTGTCCACAACAGTCTCATCACGAAATGTAGAAGAAAGCGCTAGATCTGTCACCGAAAATCTTGAAATGAACGTCCTGGTTCACGTTCACGGTAACGTATTTGAGTAGTCCCAAGTCATGGTACGAAAACCGTTTCCAAAACATCACAGAACCCTCTGCGGCTTCATTTACACCCTTCACACCGTGCGGATTAAACGTTTTATTAAGCTATTAGTCCACTTGACATTTTGCTTCACAAAACTGCTACGCATGCAGTCAACTACTGTCCAGTTTCCGTGTCGTCTGGATCATTGAAGCTGCTATGGCGACACGAACACCGCCGGCCGGTGTGGCCAGACGGTTCTAGGCGCTTCAGTCTGGAACCGAGCTACCGCTACGGTCGCAGGTTCGAATCCTGTCTCGAGCATGGATGTGTGTGATGTCCTTAGGTTAGTTAGGTCTAAGTAGTTCTAAGTTCTAGGGGACTGATGACCTCAGATGTTAAGTCCCATAGTGCTCAGAGCCATTTTTTTGACACAAACAGCAAGCGCCAACACTATCTGCGCAACACATTCCGCTACAAAATTAAAGGATCACTTTTCCAAACCACTTAATTGTCTCCTCAAAGATGCCCACAATTCTCGTCTGTAATCGCGCAAAACCGTTGTGCGCTGCGATATCACCCTCGGGCTCAGCGACGCTTCAAACAGCAAGATGTCGACACATGTGCAAAGAGGCCACAGTTCAGAAATTCATTTGACCCTTAAAGTTGGTTAATGATGTCACACTGGGACCCGCCAGGGTAGCCAAGAGCGCTAAAGCGCCGTTTCCTGGACTCGGGTGGGCGCGCCGGCCCCACATGGAATCCGCGCGGCGGACTAACGACGAGGGCCGGTGTGCTGGCCAGCCTGGATGTGATTTTTAGGCGGTTTTCAACATCTCGCTAGTTGAATACCGGGCTAGTCGCCACGTTTCGCCTCTGTTACACGACTCGCAGACATTTAACATACATTCACTCTATTCCATAGTTTACACTAGACACAAACTGTTGGGGGTGCACAAATTCTGTCCCATGGGTACAGGGTGGCGACAGGAAGGGCATCCGGCCACCCCTTAAACTTAACACACCAAATCCTGTTAACCATAACAGCAGACCCCGCGAGTCGGGATTAATGTTTGGAAAGAGAGAATGATGTCACATTGGCACTAAATTTCACCAAAATTCTTTCCAACACCACCGTGCACGTGTCACGCGATGAGAAGGTCGCCTTGCCTACATTTAACCCCTTATTTTGCCGCCTCTGCAATGGACAGTGGACTGAATAACAGGACAACTTTCTTGACAACGTTCGGCGCTGCTGCCACTGCCTGGGTGTTTCACGTCCATTTTAAGAACATTGTAAGGCTGCAACCACCTTGATCACTTTGGGCTGTACTGCGACCGTAATTTCTGCCCTGGTATATAGGGTAGAACCACTAGGAACCACTCAAAACCACGCGACGTGGGCTGAACGTGATTCGCAACAGCAAAGCATGCTGATACTTTTTCACCACCTCTATTTCTCGCCCTCCTGCGGCGTAATCACAGGAGAGGGGAGAGCGCGGGTGCAACATAGTCATTAATTGAATAAAATAGCAGAGTCCTTTTGACACCCTCGATTCGGCAACACATTCGGTGCCACCCACGCTCGTTTTTAGACCAATTTAAAAATGTACCTGTTGGAAATTTCGACACTAGTTTAGTCTCGCAGCTGCTCTAGCGCCTGAAGGTAGGCAAACGGCACCAAAGGTGTATGGAAGCGTTGCCTAACTCTCAGGCTCTACAGTGCCCACGAAGCTGAATAGGTCTCAAAGTTTCCGACAGGCACATTTTTAAAGCGTTGATCAAAGGTGCATAGTACAGCAAAAAATTGCGGTCGCAGTACACTCCATAGGGAACAGATCCGTTCAATGGAGTTGCAGCCTCACGATATCCTTAGAGTAGGGTTTTAACGCCCTGGGGGGGAAGCAGTGTCGAACATTATCAAGAATGTTGTCCTGCTGCAAATCGCACTGCCAACTGTAGTTTTCGACAGGGAGATGTGTGGGAATCAGCGCTCCAAGGATGGGTGGTTTCGTTGACGCCGTTTCTGCCACCCCCTGAGGCCTTTTCGAACGAATTCTGAGCGGCGGTGTGTCTAAAATGTTTCCGTCGGCCGCCCGTAAAAATCGCATGATATCAACACTGGTGTCGCTGTTCTGATCTCCATCGCGGAGTCGTCAAGAAGAGAGGTGAAATGTGGGTAGAAATGTGCGTGAGGACCTTCCCATCGTGTGACACGTCCGCGGTGGTGTTTAGCAGAATTGTGGCATCAGTAGCCCACGATAAAGCTCACCTGAACTTCTGAGCTGAGGCCTTTTTTCGTACGCGTTGACGCCTTACTCTCTGAAGCGTTGTCGAGAGAGCCAGAGGATGCTGTCCAGGGTTGCCAGATTTTTTCTGAACGACATCGTGATTTTTTATGACAACTGGAGAAAACACACGTACGCCTCGATATTCCTGCTGGTTTTTCAACCTCCTTAGTGGGCATCTTCCCTTCTTCCTGGTCGAGAAAACGACGAAACTGCATGCACGTAGATTAATTCATCATTAATTCAGCTTCTTATGTAACCACTGACAAACGGTTTCTTTCAGCTCCAAAAGCGTTGCTTATGAGGCTGAAAATTCTATCTGGGGGAGCTTTTGGATGAGGTATAGAAAACACGTAACTGACAACTTTGAACCGATTTTCACGGTTTTCATAGCGACTAAAAAATTTAATCTCCTCTTCCTTGAGAAAGGTGTTTAATTGCACAAATTCCTCGAACATGAAATCCTCATTACACGAAGTTCGTATCGAAAAGTCATTTCTATGAATTCTGAAACTGAGCTCTGGTCTCTTGTTAATGAAAATGGTTTGAAAGATTTGTACAGTTTCTCTTCAAAGTCAGATGGTTTGTCAAGATGGTATAAACCATGCTGCAACTCGCCGCTTCTCTTTTGCATGTTTCGACACGATGATCATTTACTGACTTGAAAATGAGACAGGTTCCCACAGAGTCGTTTAAAACTCAATCTTGCTTTCTTTGTTTCAGGGAGGTTCTAAAATAGTTCACAAGATCAAGTAAGTCTGTTACAAGCGCGTCATCAGATTGAAGTTTTCCATTTAACGATGCAAAATAGACATCAATGTTCATTCTCAATCCCATATATACCAAAGGTAATTCATCTTTGAAAAAGTCTCCGAATACCTTTGGTGTGTACTGCTGCGAGAGGAAGTACGACTCGATTTGGTTCTAAGATTTTTAGTACTCGCGCTATGACCAGTGTGAGCGAGAGCCAGCGTGTTGGTATGTATTTTAAAATCTCCCGCCATTCAATGCACCGAGGAAAAAAATACTTTAGTTCACTAACTCTTTTAGTAGACCGATGGAGTTCATAATATACTAGGGGCGTTCAATAAGTAATGCAACACATTTTTTCAGCAAATTTCGCTTGGAAAAAGACAGAATTGGTTGTGGGACATCGAGAAATATTGCCGCTTCAGCTGTTATGTTCATGAAGTTCTGATAGGTAGCGTCGCTATACTTAGCCTCCAAAATGGCGGCTGTATTAGAGGTGCGTTCCGAGCAGAGGGCTGTTATTGAGTTTCTTTTGGCGGAAAACGAGAACATCGCAGATATTCATTGGCGCAAAGAATGTCTACGGATGACTGGCAGTGAATAAAATAACAGTGAGTCGTTGCGCAAGATGTCTGTCATCATTGCAACAAGGTCGGGTAAATATGTGCGATCTCTCACGTTCCGTAAGGCCGCACACGGCTGTGACACCTCCAATGTTGTAACGTGCGAACGCTCTCATTCGAGGTGATCGACAGATCATCATCAAACACCCCGCTGCTCGACTAGACGTCTCTGTTGTTCCAAGCTCACAAAACTTCACTAGACTGTTCTTCCTCAATCACCATACAGCCCGGATCTCACACCTTCTGACTTCCATCATTTTAGTCCAATGAAGGATGCAGGAAGCAGTACATGGATGAGGGGGGAGGGGGGGGGGTTACTGATGCAACACGATGTTCACTCAGCCGTCGACCAATGGAGTGGTACTGTGCGGGCATATAGGCCGTCTCAGGAAGGTGGTGTCAGGCTTATTGAATGGAGATTTTGTTGAAAAAGGTTTTCGGCACCAAAAGAGTGTGGAATGATAGGGTGTATTGCAATCCAGAATAAAAACAATCTGCTTCCTCAAACAAAAGTATTTCATTACATACTGAACGCTCTTCATATCTCAGTAACAAGGGCTTCTACAACAATTCGAAGTGCATTTGCTTCTTGTTTGCCGCGTTATTCAGTAGATGACAGCCGCTTGAATCATGTTTGTATTTTCTGTGTGTAGCTAGGCGTGAAGAAGATTAACAAAAGTACTATTAGCAGAAAAATTGCTGATTTTTTTCAGCGGTGAAGATGCTTTGGTAAGCTCACTGCCGCAAGTGAGTCAGATGTGTCAGCATCACTGCTTCAAAATGAGAGAAGTTTTGTACATAAACGTTCTTCTCGAGAAAAATAACACACTACCAGTGGAGAAGTTTTAATGTGCTCTTTGTTGGATGAATCCGAAGAAACAGAATAATAAACTGCTTAACTGCTGGAGCTCATGAAAACGCACCCAATACTGACGAAACATTTTCGTTCACCTTGTACGTACACATGAATATTTCTCAGATATTTTTGAATATGGAAACAACTGCTAGAACAAACTCCAGAAACATAGCTATGGGTATATTCGAAGGGCTTATTTCAATAGTGATACAAGTCTATTACCTCCACTTTTCTGCCTATAGTGTTTCTGAAATATATGATCCAAACAAACAGAAAGAGAGGTTCATCTCTTGCAAGAAGCCATATGCTTGAATATTTCTGGTATCTCAACTGCAGATTTTTCAGGGCTCATTTAACCTTAGGACTCTGTATCTCTAAATGAACAAAAATGGACTTGTACCACTATTGAAATAAGCCCTTCATTTAACTGAGCTAAATACAAAGGGTGCTTCCGGAGTTAATACTTTGTATTGCTAATCCATGAGAGGCAAAACAAAACTTTCGCCTGTGTTTTCGAGGCCGATGTTGATTAGAAATTCTATGTGTTGCAGTGTTTGCGTGTTTTTTAACGTCATTGTAGCCCCCATGAGAAACATTGAAATACCGAGGGGCACAAAGTGCAGTGAGTATTATGATCATCTTTACCATTTTGAATTCACTAGTAAACTTCATTCTTGAACTTAGTTTCAACTTTTGTCTTTCAGCAGTGACACTTCTTTACTTTCCCCGTCTAAAGACGAATACATATTCATAAAGCTACTTAGATGGTCTTCCAGAGAATAACTAATCATTGTTACCATCGACTTCTGAGTCTCTACTCGAAAAGAACGGCTGTTGACTAATACTAAAAGCAGAGTTTTAAATTTCAAAATCTTTTGCAAGACTGCACCTCAATTTTAAACCCATAATGAACAATTTAAAGTGGAGATCATAATATTCTATGAAATACTAGCTCAGCGCCAGCTGTTTCGCTCAGGTAGGTTCGGTTTTATTTCCTTTAGCCGAATTTTTTAACGTCGTTCAAAAATTGCAAACCTTAAGACCATAGAAGTATTGTCTCTTCCGGAGGTACTTCTGACCAAAAAGCTATTCTGGTGGCTGGTGTCCAAGATTTTTGTTCCTCATGCCTCCTGCGTTCTTGTAGTGATATGTCCATAGAAGCCTTCACCCCCTAACACATATATCTTTGCATCTAACTGGGAAATGAAACACCATTTTTCATAGGTGTAGCTTTAAAATTTGTTTTAATATATCGAAATATTTTCTTAAGAATTTTGATCCACCATTTCGTCCCTTAATAGCGCCTGCAGTACTTTATCAATACCGTCTCCAAATTTCAAGTTTCTGTCGTTAGCGGAATGGGCTGGTCCATGATGAGTCAGTCAGGGCATAGCCTTTATATGTGCAACACATTAACACATCTGTTATCAGACGTCTGAAGCTGTTTTGTACATAGGAATCCGATGGGCTTAAACTATCGAGGGAATTGCTGTTATATAACAGAATATTCAAGTAGTAATTTTCTTCACACACACACACACACACACACACACACACACACACACACACATATATATATATATATATATATGATGAAAGCTACTTCTTTAGTGCTCTGATGCATAACAACAATTCCCTCGATATTTTAAGACCATCGGATACCCATGTACGAAACAAACAACTTCAGACGTCTGATTACTTTACAGATGAGTTAATGTGTTAAATATTTGACGGTAAGGAAGTAAAACGTTTATGGATGAGTACAATCTGGGTAATTTGCGCTCCGTTTTAAGAAAAAGTAATTTTTGACGCAGGTCAATGTTTATGATGTATCTCCTGAAATGTGTGTCGTACAATGATATAATTTTGCAAGTAAATTCAGTGATACATGTGGATACTGTTTGCAAAATGTGCTGCGAACAGCGGGATTCGGTGATAGCAAGAAAAAGTTTTGAAATTATTTGAAATTCTGTAACGCTGCTTCAAGACATATGCACAGTTTCTGACTTCAATACTTGCCTTATTGTGTTAAACCTGTAACGTAAGATTGTACCTCTTAATCAGTGGACTATGGCGGCATTTTGAAATAGGAAATTCTCCCAATAATATAAACATGAAATATTCATAATCAAATTTTTGTGAGCCCTCCCATGGATGATCGTTTGTGGCTGATTAGTAATACAGACGTGTGACACACTGTAACCAGAGCACAAGACTTAACACATTAGTCTGGTGGCGCTTGTAGGACATCTTCTTTCATTATTTCGAACTGTTTTCTGTTTCCGTAACATTATTCCAGCCATCTCTGAGGAGTAAAATCAAAGCGGGCTACGTCATGGATTAGTCACGACTCTAAAATATTTGATTTTTTAAAAAAAGTCACCTGCAAGTAACATGGAAAAAAAGCATATTAAAATTCACAGAAAAGCCCACTACACGCCACTTAAGAGCACCCAAATTCTGAAAACCCATAACCACAGAGTCATTTTTCTTAAAAAACGAGTGTTTCGAGTAAAAACGTGAAATTTATGCACTCTGCGTAACACAGAACCGATGAACGTGAAAACCTCAGATCTGTAGGAGGACCAAAAGATTCTCGCAAAAATTCAGTATTAGGCTGACAATTTCAGTGGTTCAAAACAACAAGGCTGCACATTTGTTTATGCTCTTCACGGGTATGTTGCCGGATATGATCATCTTCACTGCACGATATTTCGGCGATCCATCTGGTCGCCATCTTCAGGTGCGGTCGCTGAGTACACAATCACGCCGGAATCACAAGGCTGCACATAGTCAGTCCGCAGAAATCATATCAGACTTGCAGTTCTTGCAAGAGCGCAAAACTTTAACCTCCATTCCCTGGAAAAGTGCGCATCATCCCCACCAACGCCTGAAGTTTCCTGGACCCCCTACCACGCCGTACGTCAGCGCCGGCACAGAGATCTGTCTCCGAGCTAACGGAGACGGCACGACCGTAGGGTGGGGGATTTGTCCGCAATTTTGTGTGGTGAAAGAAGACCCCTAACACCTCACGTGATTAGAACATTAGGACGCACTACTCGGAAAATCCCGAGAAAAATCGATCCAAAGTTTCTTAGGTGCCTTATGAGTATAAAATGTTAGTCCGCTGCCGAGCCGCCGTCTGGCCTACATAGTTAGCGCTCGGCCCCTTACGCCAAAGTTCTCGGGTTCGATTCCTCCTTCCGGCACTTTTTTTTCCTTCTGTTGCTTGCAAAATTGCAGCGCATTGTTACAGGAGAATAGGGAAATTAATTCCTGGGAAGATTGTATAAAAATTCATTCTATAATTCACCATCAATTATCGTCACCATATTCCGAGACATGATTCAATATGCCTGGTGTGCCTCAAAATTGTCAGAAACTCGAAACATTTTTGTAAATGTTAATGGGGCATGTTTTTGTACAGATTTATTGCAAACGCCCTGTGATGTTAAAAAATCCGCTTTTATACGTTGCGCAAGATGTCGCAAAAATTATTGCTTTGTTTGTTTTTACGATAATTACCACTGCAGTTCTTGTTTATAATCATTATATGTATAAAATTTGAATGTTTTCCAATCGACTTTGTTATTCTGATTAAAAAGGCAATGTGTCTCCTTGTATACTTTACAATGAAAAATGGAAAACCACCGCCATGAATTGTATTGTTGGACAAAAAGAAAATAATTTTTATTCAATAATGAAACTAATTTGTTGAAGATAATGTAGGTTTGAGAAACTTTCTGAATAATTGGTGGAATAACCAAAGAAAATGAAACAGAAGGAAAAAAAAGTGCCAGAAGAGGAATCGAACACGAGACCTCTGGCGTAAGAATCCGAGCCCTTAACACCTAGGCCAGACGGCGGCTCGGCAATGGAGTAACGTTTTATACTCATAAGGCGCCTAAGAAACTTTGGATCGATTTTTCGCGGGATTTTCCGGGTAGCGCGTCCTAATTTTTTTTTTACCACGTGAGGTGTTACGGGTCCTCTTTCACCACACAAAATTGCGGACAAATCCCCGACCCCAAGGTCATGCCGTCGCCTTGTGAGACACGCCTCCTGGCTCTAGGATAGGTGCAAGACGCGCCCGAGACAGGCGATGAGTCGAATGAAGGCGAGGGTGTGACTGTTTTACCAAATAGGTACGCATCCACTGGCGGAACAATTTCTGCCAGCGTATCAGACAACAGGGCAAGATAGTTCCAGTCAGCGTTTGGTGTTGGAAAAATCTTTGAAATCTAGTATTACGTTTACAGCCCATGTTTAAAATTGTGTTGAGTACATTTCTCATATGTTCATTATTGTAAAACAAATAAAATGTTAACGTCAGTTTAAGAACTAATTTTCGCACTAAACTGAAGAAAGATACTGACTGAATTCTGCGTATTTTTAAAAAAGTGAGTTGGCAGTATTTAAAGTACTAGTGACCGCGCTGCTACCCAGCGCTCTGAGCGCCACGGGGAGTGTGGCTGAGGGGCGAGGAGGGAGCAGGAGGGGAAAAGGAAAGCACGGCTGCAGCCGGACGCCGCTACAGCCACGCAGTCGGCCTGTCGCAGTTTGCCAGCAGCACCAACTGTGTCAGACTAGATTTACGTTCTGAACTAGGAACACCCTGGCGTCTACGCACTTGTTCAACGTAGAGGTAGCCGAAGAGTCACATCATTCAATGCTGAATGGGAATTATTTTTTTGTACGTCAAGCAAAGTGCTTAATACACCATCGCAGTATTATGGACTGGATAAACATTCACTGGAAAATCGTAACAACACCAGGCACAAAGGAGACATGATTGGGGAAAAAGCTGAGTTAAGAGAAAACAAAGCAATGGCACAATCTTTCATGGTCGTGATTTACTGA
Organism: Schistocerca serialis cubense; assembly: GCF_023864345.2. Classification (NCBI taxonomy): domain Eukaryota; kingdom Metazoa; phylum Arthropoda; class Insecta; order Orthoptera; family Acrididae; genus Schistocerca; species Schistocerca serialis. The sequence continues at coordinate 597,506,928 of NC_064644.1, read as the reverse complement.
CAGATATGGCGGACGAGATTGATGCTGTCAATAAAAAGTTAATCTTATGGAAAAATTAGCTTTAGATCCATGACATGGAACATTCCTCATAACTCAAGGCAGTCATTTCTCGACCAGACGTGACTACTTTCGTTTCAGTAGTCGAAAAATTTTGTCATGAGTTTTCAAAGAGATTTCAAGAGTTTGCACGTTGAAGATTCATTTCAATTTATCTGTAAGACCGTTCTCGCTTGTGGCTGGTGCTGTACCTCCCCATTACCCCCGGTTTGGGCTGACAGACGTACAGTGTAGCACCCGCCCCAATGACCTGTCAGTCCAATCCAGGAAGTTACGAGAATCTCATAAAACGTTACTCCACGAGCCATATGTTCGGCTGCACAGAAAAGTCGGTGAAGTCTCTGTGAGCAGCGTATGTGTGCGAACTTTTTTTTTTTTGTTTGCTATGAACTGAGAAAGTCCACTCAACGTTCGGGTTAATCTGCGTAACACCATGTGTTTGGTATCACGAACCACAGTTCCAGATACATTACGTACTAGGTTAGCGCCCGCTGCTTCGCTCGTGTACTCTGTATGGTCCTGCACAGATTTGTTTCGTTTTCCTTTAATCGAATTTTTGAACTGTTAACAGACTGAAACACCTTCTAAACCTTTGACGCTAATTAAGGCCATCGAAGCATGGTCTTTTCCGAATGTACTTCTGACCGGAAAGCGATTCTGGAAGCTGCAGTCTGAGGTTTTTGTTAATCGCGCCTTTTGTGTTCTTGTGATAATATTTCCACAGGACCTTTAGACCCCTAACACGTTTCCTTATATGTAACCGGGAAGTGAAATACCAATTTTCATAGATTTAGCTTTCAAAAAAAGCTTTAAAAAATTTTTCATGATGAATAATTACGTGAAAATTTTTATCTCCTATTTCACTCCCTTAGGGGATGTGGAATTTCCAAAAACACGGCAATACGTATTTTTTTATTTGTAACCGATAAGTCAAATACCAATTTTCATATATCTAGCTTTAAAAATACTGCAGCAGTTCTTTGAGAATGATTTATTTTCAAAAAAATTTCACTTTCACCATCATAGGGGTTAAATTTCCAAAAATGCTCAAACACGTATTTATTTATTTATTTATTTCTGACCGAGAAACAGAATAACAAGTTTCGTAGGTCTGGCTTCAAACTTTCCTTAATACCGACATATTTTCAATAAACCTTTCATCCCCTATTTCACAACATTAGGAGTGGTATTTCGAAAAAAATCCGTTCTTAAACGACGCTTACCGATCAACACCTTCTCCAAATCTCAAGTTTCTGTCCTTAGCGTCTTGGGCTGGGCAATGATGAGTCAGTGAGTGAGTCAGTCATTCCGGACATTGTCTTTTATACACTGAGCGCCAAAGAAACTGGTATAGCCATGCGTATTCGTATACGTATTCAAATATGTAAACAGGCAGAAACGGTCGGCAACGCCTATATAAGACAACAAGTGTCTGGTGCAGTTGTTAGGTCGGTTACTGCTGCTACAATGGCAGGTTACCAAGATTTAAGAGAGTTTGAACGTGCTGTTATAGACGGCGCACAAGCGATGGGACACAGCATCTCTGAGGTAGCGATGAAGTGGGGACTGTGCCGTAAGACCATTTCACAAGTGTACCGTTAATATCAGGAATCCGGTAAAACATCAAATCTCCGACATCGCTGCCGCCCGAAAACGATCCTGCAAGAACGGGCCCAACGACGACTGAAGAGATTCTTTCAACGTGACAGAAATGCAACCATTCCGCAAACTGCTGCAGATTTCAATGTTGGGCCATCAACAAGTGTCAGCGTGCGAACTATTCAACGAAACAATGGGCTTTCGGAGCCGAAGGCCCACTCGTGTACCCTTGATGACTGCAGGACACAAAGCTGTACGTCTCGCCTGGGCCGGTCAACACCGACATTGGGCTGTTGATGAATGGGAACATGTTGCCTGGTCGGACGAGTCTCGTTTCAAATTGTATCGAGCGGATGGTCTTCTATGCTTATGTAGACAACATTATGGACTTTGCAAGTCACCACGGGACTGTTCAAGCCGTTGTAGGCTCTGTAATGGTGTGGGGCGTATGCAAAAAATGGTTCAAATGGCTCTGAGCACTATGGGACTTAACTTCTGAGGTCATCAGTCGCCTAGAACTTAGAACTAATTAAACCTAACTAACCTAAGGACATCACACACATCCATGCCCGAGGCAGGATTCGAACCTGCGACCGTAGCGGTCACGCAGTTCCAGACTGTAGCGCCTAGAACCGCACGGCTACTCCGGCCGGCCAGTAGGACAATGCTATACCTAATACGTCCACAATTGCTACAGAGTGACTCCATGAACGCTGTTCTGAGTTTATACAATTCCGCTGTCCACCAAACTGACCATACATGAACGTTACTGAGCATATCTGGGACGCCTTGGAACGTGTTGTTCAGAAGAGACCTCCCTTCCCTCGTACTCTTATGGATTTATGGACAGCCCTGCAGGATTCATGGTATCAATTCCCTCCAGCACTACTTCAGACATTAGTCGAGTCCATGCCACGTTGTGTTGCGGCCCTACACGACAGCAGGCAGGTGTACCAGTTTCTCTGGCTCTTCAGGGTATCTAAACAGAACCATTTCTGTATGATGGAACTTTTACGTACCCCGACAAGGTTTAATCCGGAGTCGGGTTTTCAACTGGAAATTCAGGACAGTTCCTTTTAAAGCGGTATACTTGGCAACCCTGGTGATGTCGCAGGGCGGCACGCTTTTGCACCATTAGAAAAGAAGGTTGGAGGCACCTTTGAAACTGATTTCAGAGTTATGCGTCGGAGTGGGAGACAATTACGGGGTTTGGAAAAAGTTGTCCTTTAATTTTGTTTCGCTGCGCCTGTCACGGCGTGGTTGCAGTAGCAGAGGGCGCGGCAACTCGAACCAGCGAACTGCGCCGCTATACCGACAAATGGCGACGGTCGGCTCAACGAGACGAGGGCGCAGGCCGTACTATTTCCTACCTCCGCGGAAATCGACTGAGCCCAATCACACATGGGGTATCAACTCTACGAGACAATTATTTAACTTCGCACTCCGGCTGCAGTAGTCAGTCGCAGCGCAGTGAGCAGCCCCGGAAAGTCTTCGCCAGGACATCACACTCTACAACGCGGACGCGTCTCCACTCTGCGCGTCACCCAGCGACCGGACGTCGTCAGCGTTCCGCTGAAGTGTCGCGAGTGATCGGTACACTACGCTTCCCTACTTCTTCGCAGCTTCAGCAGTGTCGGTCTTAGCGCTGATAGTATTTAGACAATTTCTTTGGTGCTCTCGTCGGGACTTGTTCAGTGAAGTACGTCCCCAAGAAATTCCAAGTGATTCCGTTAAAGCTGTTGTACTTTAAAGTCGTCTTAAGACTTCTGTCTTTAACTTCCGTTTCTATTTCGAAACTTAACTTTATTGGAATAATTGGGAAACTTTACATTACACTTCGAACTTTAATTTGGTCAAGCTTATGAACTTTAACCTTGTGGAACTCTGAAGTAATTCTTGTTGTTGAGCAATCACTTCAGAAAGACCCATGTTTGTTTCTTAGGATTTACTGATTGCCTTACGACAGAGTCAATTACATTATCTTTTTCACATACTTTGTTTACAATAATTTAATGGTGCATCTAATATATTTTCGTTGGGTTGCTATATACCAGATGATGTGCACTTTTATGGCCTTTTGAGTCGTACCTGACTCGAAAGATCCACTGCCTGCTGTTTCCGTGGCATTGTTCGCTCTGGAACTGATTTGACGGTCCTACAACGGCTAGCGACAGCAACTCCTGTCAGGTTCGAAACCGACTGTTGTTGACAAGGTGTGACACTCGTCTCTGGTTCCTGTCGACTAGGATCTTTTACGACCACTCTTCTAACGTCCGCGAATGATAATGGTAGTTTGTAGACACTTTAGACCAGGGCCGCCCAGAAATTTTGCACGCGTGCCGTGCTCCTGCACACATGCAACTTCCGGGTCAAAGCGTGCACGCCGCAGCCGTCAGCGTTCATGTAGTGCATGTTTCTACGCACAGATGTCGCCTTATCCACTTGCTGGGATACCCTGTACCGGCGCATTCTAGTGCTCTTTCCACAGCTTGCAAGCCAACCATGGGAAGGTATTTCACGTATTAAACATTTAAAATACTGTCATAATCTACTCATTGAGACATCTACTTTTATGTTAACAGTTTAACCCAGTAAGACATGTAATACAGTTAACAACCGTGGGTTCTTATTAAGAAAGCTTGACTGACGGCAGGTAAATACGCGTAATGGTTTTGAGCTAGTATTTAAGAAAGAGAGCACTTAGCGACTTCCAGCGAATCTTATTCATGATTTCAAATAACATTAAACTAATGCAAGGTTTCCTATAACTAATTCTCGGTGCCCTCGGTTACACCCACATAATTTCTCTCTCACTGACCTTTGAACAGAATGAACCGCAGACCTCTCGATGATCACCTGTTATTTCAATACCATTATTGCTATGTCTTTCATCAGTTCCGTCTGAAATCTGCATAATAACCCACAGTTAGATGAGTGTTATGTTTTATCGACTTCAGCTGAGCGTAGCCCTTCACACATTTAAAAAAAAAAAACCAACCTAAATGTAAGTATACATTGAAACAATCGGTTTAATGACCAATTTTCCTCTTGCTTGTACCATATAAACAGGAAAGTGGAGCCGCCGCCGTTCATTTAGGACACATGTCTAATAACAGATGTCTCTGTCGCTCCCTGTCGCACACGTGCGCACATGTGCAGCACTTCGGCACGTCTGCACACTGTGCAGCGTTTGGCCGGCCCTGCTTTAGACAGTCCGCGTTGACACACCAACAAAAAATGGTTCAAGTGGCTCTGAGCACTATGGGACTTAACATCTGAGGTCATCAGTCCCCTAGAACTTAGAACTACTTAAACCTAACTAACCTAAGGACATCACACACATCCATGCCCGAGGCAGGATTCGAACCTGCGACCGTAGTGGTCTCGCGGTTTCAGACTGTAGCGCCTAGAACCGCTCGGCCACTCCGGCCTGCACAGACCAACAAGTCAGGCAACTTTACTCACGGTTTAGATGTGGACACATCCAAACACGATAGCTTTTTCCGCCATTTTGTCACGTTTGCACTTCAAGCCACCTTACTACATTGACTGCGCCCAGCCGCGTGGTCCATACACACCACTTCATTGCCATGCATTACGTCAGCGCAAAATTGTCACACGATCGCCTCGCACCAATCCTGTATCATGCACAGCGCTGTAAAGCGACTAGTGAGCTCTTTTAAGGACGCAACTTACATTTTGTCTGGTCAGCTCAGATTTTTCGGCAGCTCCCGGCAGCTAATATACTGCAGCCCCACAGCACTGGCACAGAAACGTAACAATTTCTTAGTGGCTAACTCCTTCGACCGTGGATGGGACTCGCGGATCCCCGAGACTCTGCCAGACATTCTGGGCCTCCCCGTTCAACTTGTTCTCTTGTGTATACGCGAAACTCGTTACAGAAATCAGCTCAGAAACGGAACAGCAACAACAATCACTTGCGTCGATGGAGAAAAGGGAGTGAGATCGGCGTTGAACGTGCCGTCGACGATGAGATCGTTGAACTACAAGCTTAGATAAGAGGACGATGTGGAAGGAAATCGTTGTCTTTCAAAGCAATCACCTCCACCTCCCCTCCCCCCATCAATTCGTCTCGCCGGCCGCGTTGGCTGTGCGGTTCTAGGCGCTCCAGTCCGGAGCCGCGCTGCTGCTACGGTCGCAGGTTCGAATCCTGATTCGGGCATGGGTGTGTGTGATGTCCTTAGGTTAGTTAGGTTTACGTAGTTCTAAGTTCTAGGGGACTGATGACCACAGCAGTTGAGTCCCAAAGTGCTCAGAGCCATTTGAACCATTTGAACCAATTCGTCTCAAGCGATTTAGGGAACTCAGGCAAACCCGAAGTCCGGAGTGGAGGGCCAGTGTTTTACCACTGCACCACTTCTCTCACATTGTATCCGTCAAAGGAACCTTACATCAGGTACATGACAATAATTTAGCTCTCGTCTAGACGAGGGGTGCACAGACCGTAAGCAGCCCGTTATTGATATCGTGACGGCCCGCTTTTGATCTCATGCTGGCCCTCCGGCTGAATGTTTGTAACTCTAAGTTTTTTTCTCGTCTTTCCTCCCCTCCACAACGGACATTCGAGCTCTTCTGAAACCTAAATCCTTTTGAGTCAGGTTTCACGAACGACAATTTAGCGTCAATTTTGCGCCCCTCTGCGACAGTAATTGAGCCAAATGTTGGGAACTTTCATTTATTTCATATTCCCGACATACTGTCGGTGGAACACCGACCAGTACAGTACTGAAAAAGTATTTGTTTATATCTACAGTAGTCATTTATCTATTCCCCTTACTGCCTACAGGTTTAGGTACCCAGTACCATCCTCAGGCAATGCTATAATCAAAAACTTCAGTTATGTATTTGAAACAGTAGTGCAAGAGCAATTTATGACAGTAAACGTACGGTATAAAGTGAACCTTAAGACGAATAGGCAGCATCTCACATCTCTCACGCCGTCGTCATGGTTTCATCCAAAGCAGGTACGTCAAGTACTAAAAGCAAAAGTTAATGCTGAGCTTTGAAAAGATGTTAACTGCAGCCGGCAGTGATAAGAGTACCCTCTGTACAGAATGTATTTTATTTATTATTTTTTTACGTCTTGAAGGAGTCAAAGTGTAAACGAATTATTTGCTTATTTTTGTGGCTCTTATGCTGTCACAGTGAGGGGTTTGCGGCCCGCAATACTATCAGCTGTGTCTATATGTTGACCGTGTGTTTGTTGGTGAATGCATAGCGTATTTGTAATAACATAGCAAAAACTTTTAGGAATTTGTAAGCTGTTTTGCAGCATGTTTTGATCAATAAATATGATTTTTTAAGATCGTGTCATTTTGAGACATCCTCCATATAAGTGGGTGTATCTATTGATAAAAGAGAGTGCTTCAAAATAATGTGCCGGTACCCTAGTGTTACAGACGAACAAGCGATGTTACGGTTCCACACAGCGAAGACAGATCCTTGCACACTGATCTTAGGTAATTTCTTTCTTAGGCCCGTGCACAGGGTGGAGAATTTTATTACTATTGTCCCTGAGCACTCTCCAGTGCTAGCTGCTAGCAATAAATGATCAAACGCAAAAACGCACATAAAAAGAAAGAAAAGAGGAGAACTAAAACGGTTGTGCATCACAAAACGACACGAAACAGAAAGTGTAGAAAATCTGACATACCACAAATAAACGTATAAAGAATTTCTGTTTAAAATCTACGGGCCCCGGTGTGCTAATCGGTGAACTGTAAGCAATAATTACGCAAGGCGAGCTAAATAAAACTGGCCAGGAAAGTACTTAATGCACATTTAGATGGGCAACCAAACTTACACATTCCTATCAGGGACGGATGACGTACTTTGGGTTGCCTATCTTAAGATGCATTAAATACTTTCCCGGACGGTTTTATTTTGTTCAGCACGTATAACACACCGAAAGAAAGAAATTTCTGGTTTAACATTCCGTCGACGACTAGGCCGTTAGGGACGAAAATCCTGCGGAGACTGGGGAAGGATGGAACAAAGAAATCAGCAACTTCCTTTCAGAAACCTCCATCCCAGCATCAGATTTAAGCGGTTTACGGAAACTACGGAAAACCAGAATCTGGATGGGCAGAGGGGGAACCGAACCGACGTTCTCCCGACTGTCAGTCCAGCACCTGCTCGGTGAGAAGTTGAAATACATCATAACGAAAAAATATATCAGACACGGTCAGAGGGAGGTCACAGGTATAAAACGGAAGGAAAGAAGTTAACTACACAGATATCTAAATAGCTTTGCCGAAAGATGATAAGAGGTCAAGAGACGTTTTTGTACAAAAATCAATATTTTGTATGGAAGGGTTCCAAGGCATAAAGGAAAAGAAAAGTGCTGAAACTGGATCGAGGAGAGGACAAAAACACAGTGAGAGGATGAAGAAATAATACAGGGGTAGGACGAGAAAGCAACGTGAAGACTGGAAACTGGCACGTCGGATTATGGCAAAATAAACGATTATTCCGTATTACCTTTAGCAGAGAATATATTAGCTTTCGAGATATCTATGAATGTTTGACATAGGCAACTAAAATATCAATGAGTCATAGATGAAATCAGTCAACTCGTGTAAATATCTGGGCATAACAGTTTTTTCGTGGGGGGTGGGGTGGGGGAGGTGAAGGGGGGGAGCTATGAAGAAGACCCATCACATAGACTCAATAGCAAACGAAGCGGGTGGCAGGATACTGAGAAACCGCGGTCAGTATGCAAAGGATACTACTTAAGAAATTCTCCTTCAACTCACTCTAGGATATTGCTCAAGTGTGTGGGATCTACACAAGATATATCTAACAGGTGATGTTGAGCGTATACAGACAAGGGCACGACGAAAGAGGACAGCCGGCCGAAGTGGCCGTGCGGTTAAAGGCGCTGCAGTCTGGAACCGCAAGACCGCTACGGTCGCAGGTTCGAATCCTGCCTCGGGCATGGATGTTTGTGATGTCCTTAGGTTAGTTAGGTTTAACTAGTTCTAAGTTCTAGGGGACTAATGACCTCAGCAGTTGAGTCCCATAGTGCTCAGAGCCATTTGAACCATTTTTTTTTTAAAGAGGACAGAATTGTCTAACAGACGGGAGCCAGTGCCGATAATGCTGCGAAACGCGATCGGTCACAAGCTCCAACACAACCGCCAACTGTTCCGCTACATCGTACTGACGAAATTTCAAGAACCAGTACTGCAGCCTCCAACGTGTTGCTCCCACAGGGACAGCCAAGACAGAGTCACACTCATTACAGCAGACACAGAGGCATTTAAACAGATTAAACAGACATTAGTCTCGCACTATACACGCGAATGGAACAGGAAGAAGACCTGACATGAGTACGGCTGTGGAATGAGAAACAGGTTTTGTGGTGTGTATGAAGAATATAAAAGTAACCTCAGGTCGAAAAATTACGAATTCAACAACATCGCAGCAATACTACATCCGTAGCCCGAATGTCAGACAGCGAGCTATCAGATGACGACGTGGGAATAAAATTTTTGACTTATCGGTAGTCGGGAATTGACAGTGGCTTTCAAAACCAGTATCGACCACAGTCAGAATGAAGAAAAACTGTGCATACTTTTGCAAAGTTCCGTTCCCTTAGATGTTTTTTCTACAGTGAGTAATATTACCAAAACGTCAAAAACTAGAAATCCTCCGCGCAGTTACTTACAGCAACCACGAGAGACAGATAGCGGCGATCCTGCCTTTCGGTGTACGATAGCAAACGCCATTTTATCGCTAGCTGTTACTGTGTTTAAAAAAGACTACCGAGGAAGTGGAGACCACAAAAAAAGGATGATGCATAAAATTCGCTGCAACTGTTGTAAGTGTGAATAATAGATACATTCTCTCTCTGCGTGAAAAACTATGTAGCAATACCAGTTAAAAATTAAAAGGTGTGTTGGTATAAATAAGTTAGCTACTGAAACAAAATATGCTAGATACTTCAGCGTGTGAAGTCGCACACTCAACAGGGAGATAAACAAAAATGTTACAAGTAACGAGAAAGGAGACATGTCTCAAAAAATGGCACACAAATCAACATATACTGTGACATCTGCGAACGACTCTACACGAATAAAAGTCTATGACGATACAAATACACAAACACTGTGACCTGGTTCTTTTCTTGATTTTTGTACAATGAATTTCGTATCAATACATCTCAGTCATTAGGTAGCATTATTTTAAATAAACGAAACACTTAAACGAGAATCCTTGGAAAAAGACGACGCAGTTCTAGCGAAACTCCGTGGCTAAATTTAGAGAACCTGCGTTGGAAGAGGATCGAGCGACCGTTATGACGCCACCATCGCGTATCTCGGGTGGGGACGATAAGAATAAGAGCCGGCCGCAGTGGCCGAGCGGTTCTAGGCGCTTCAGTCCGGAACCGCTCGACCGCTACGGTCGGAGGTTCGAATCCTGCCTCGGGCATGAATGTGTGTGATTTCCTTAGGTTAGTTAGGTTTAAGTAGTTCTAAGTCTAGGGGACTGATGACCTCAGATGTTAAGTCCCATAGTGCTCAGAGCCATTAGAACCATTTTTTGAAGAATAAGACGAGAGGGACTCGGCCCTTTACGACAAAGTAAAGCTCCGCGGTCCGGTTCTCACTGACCACTCGGTAGCGGCCGACCGACCGTCGCGTCGTCCTCTGCCATTGGAGTCGTCGAGATGAGGTAGAGAGGGGCTGGGGCTATCACAACGCCCTCCCGGCCTCGTCCGCTTCCCAGCCCTTGGAGTCACTCCTGCTTCTCAGTTGGCTTTACGAGGCTGAGTGCTCTTTGTTCCAGTTCTCCGACTGAGGAAAAATCCCTGGCGGTACCTGGAATCTCTGCATAGTAGCCAGACGCTCTGACCTCTGAACTAATGCGGCGGACTACGCAAACATCTGAGTCAGATTTTACCTCTCTCAATACGCTTGTTGAACAGCAAAGAAAACCGATAATATTGCTACAATGTACCCTCCCCGATGCACTGTTCACTGGATTGCAGAGTTTGCACACGATTTTCCTGAACAAGCTGTGGATATGTCTGACAACAGAAGACGAAAAACAAACTATTTTATCGCACTGTAGTTGCATTTCACAGCAGCGATATATAAGTGGCAGTCAGCTGAAAACGAGATTGGTGGCAAGAAAGTAAGTAATCTATTTATTATTTCAGAAGCAACCCTCATAACTGTTAACATACACTGAAGAGCCAAAGTAACTGGTCCACCTGCCTAATATTGTGTAGGGCCAGCGCGAGAACGCGGAAGTGGCGCAACACTACGTGACATGGACTCGAATAATGTCTGAAGTAGTGCTGGAGGAAACTGACGCCACGAATCCTGCAGGGCTGCCCATAAATCCGTACGAGTACGAGGGGGTGGAGAGCTCTTCTGGACAGCACGTTGCAAGGCGTCCCAGATATGCTCAACAATGTTCATGTCTGGCGAGTTTGGTGGCCAGCGGAAGTCTTTAAATTGAGAAGAGTGTTTCTGGAACCACTCTGTAGCAATTCTGGACATATGGCGTGTCGAATTATCCTGCTGGAATTACCCAAGTCCGTCGGAATGCACAATGGACATGAATGGATGCAGGTGAACATACAGGAGGCTTACGTACGTGTCACCTGTGAGAATCGTATCTAGACGTATCAGGGGTCCCAAAAACTCCAACTGCACACGCTCCACACCATTTCAGAACCTCCACCAACTTAACGAGTGCCCTGCTGACATGCAAGGTCCATGGTTCATGAGGTTTTCTCCATACCCGTACACGTCCATCCGCTCGATACAATTTGTACGAGACTCGTGCGATCAGGCAACATGTATCCAGTCATCAACAGTCCAATGTCGGTGTTGACGGGCCCAGGCGAGGCGTAAAGCTTTGTGTCAGGCAGTTATCAAGGACACACGAGTGTGCCTTCGGCTCCGAGAGCCCATATCGATGATGTTTCGTTGAATGGTTTGCTCGCTGACACTTGTTGGTGGCCCAGCACTGAAATCTGCAGCAATTTGCAGAAGGGTGGCACTTCTGTCACGTCGAACGATTGTCTCCAGTTGTCGTTGGTCCCGTTCTTAAGGGATCTTTCTTCGGCCTTAGCGATGTCGGAGATTTGATGTTTTACCGGATTCCTGATATTCTCGGTACACTCGTGAAATGATTGTACGGGAAAATCTTCGCTTTATCGCCACCTCTGAGATGCTGAGTCTCATCGCTCGTGCACCGGCTACAACACCACGTTCGAACTCACTTCAAGCTTGATAACCTGCCATAGTAGCAGCAGTAACCGATCCAAGAACTGCGGAATACACTTATTGTCTTCTATAGGCGTTGCTGACCGCATCACCGTATTCTGCCTGTTTGCATATCTCTGTATTTGAATAAGCATGCCTATACCAGTTTCATGGCGTTTCTGTGTAAAGAAAGAATCGTGAATGACGTTATGTATAGATGGGGGATGCGGCGTATAATCTGCTGACACACTGACAAGGGAACCTCCCCATCACCTCGCTCCCCCCCCCCCCCCCCTTCCTCAGATTTAGTTATAACTTGGCATAGTGGATAGGCCTTGAAAAACTGAACACAGATCAATCGAGAAAACAGGAAGAAGTTGTGTAGAACTATGAAAAAATAAGCAAAATATACACACTGAGTAGTGCATGTACAAGGTAGGGAACATCAAGGAGAGTATGAACTCAGGAGCGCCGTGGTCCCGTGGTCAGCGTGAGCAGCTGCGGAACGAGAGGTCCTTGGTTCAAGTCTTCCCCCGAGTGAAAAGCTCACTTTCTTTATTTTCGCGAAGTTATGATCTGTCCGTTCGTTCACTGACGTCTCTGTTCACTGTAATAAGTTTAGTGTCTGTGTTTTGCGACCGCATCACAAAACCGTGCGCTTAGTAGACAAAAGGACGTGCCTCTCCAATGGGAACCGAAAACATTTGATCACAAGGTCATAGGTCAACCGATTCCTCGACAGGAAAACACGTCTGATATATTCTATACTACGCTGGTGATGGCATGTGCGTCACGTGACAGGAATATGTTGTCGACCCACCTAACTTGTACACTTGGCGAATGGGTGAAAAGATTCTTCTACCTTGCCCGATTTAGGTTTCTTTTTGGATGTGATAATCACTCCCAAAAAAGTGATTAAAACATAAGAGTTTGTCACATAAACTGCAACAAGTGATTGCAACAGTTTCACAGTCGCACAGTTTTCCCTGTGCTCTGCCAAGACATATGTTTTTAACGTTTTCAAATTTTTCCGTGTGTGTACCGTCAAATACTGCAAATCTGAACATGTCCTGGAATTTTGGAGAGCGAAGTTAATTATATAAAAAGTAAACTTTTCACTCAAGGGAAGACTTGAACCAAGGACCTCTCGTTCCAGAACTGCTCACGCTAACTACAGGACCATGGCTCTCATGAGCTCACGCTCTCCTTGATGTTGCCTATCTTGCACATGGACTACTCAGTTTGTATATTTTGTTTCTTTTTTTCATAGTTCCACACAACTTCTTCCTCGATTGATCTGTGTTGAGTTTTTCAAGGCCTATTCACTGTGCCAACTTGTAACTAAATCTGAGGGGGGAGCGATGGGGAGGTTCCCTTGTCAGAGACACGGTAGAGGGCCAGTCTCGTGCTGTTTCAGTTTGGCGCTCGCTGCCCCAGAATCTGCGGCAGTCCCGTTCGGTAGAGGCTGCGTTCTCTTTAGCGGCATCTCCAGCAGGCGTGTCAGGCCGACACGCTAACCGCTGGACTGGACTGGAGCCGAGGAAGAGGCGAACGGAACGTGAGCGACGGCTGCAGCCGGCTCCAGAGGATCGCGCGGGGCCCGATCTCTCCTCACGTCTTTTAATCTCCTAGCACGAGTTTCTGGTACGTCCTGTTAAGGTGTACAATGCTAAGCACTTTCTGCGCAGTACTGCTACTGCTCAGAAAAAGAGCGAAACCACCGGGACTTACCAGTGAGCCAGGTACAGCGCGCCTTTCAAGATCGACCCCATCACCGTCTCTTGCAAAACGCCTAGCCTGAGGTATCGTCATCCGGTTCCAGCTGCAGCTTGCCTATCTAATGCCTTCCAGGGGGAACAAAAATTTTATCCTCAGCATTTCACATAATTATTGACCGAACTCAAAACTTTAAGATGCTGTCACAACTTAACGCAATTTTACGTTGAAGGTTTAACACAGTATGTCAAGTATTACCGATAGAAACTGGGTAGTTGAGCCGAGGTAACTCAGGACGTAGAAGTTACCCAGATTATATTAAACCACTATTTGAGAATTACAGCACTCGTCACTTCCAACATTATTAAACCTTTACGAAACAGTTTCTCGCTCACACACCACAGAAAATAATGCAAGGAAAAAATGTTTGTGGATTACCTCTTTTTCGCTGATTAAGCAGTAAATCTGCAGCATTTGGTGTGATGTTTTAATTTATTAGTTCTTTACCACTATATCATTTTCGTTCCTAACACAAAATCCAAATATAATTTTGCAGGTATATTCAGTAGTATATCACTGAACGACAAAGACTTCAGGAGATAACAAGCTATAATCATTGAGATACCTCGAAAACTAACTTCTCATAAAATGGAGCACAAATTACTCAGTATATCCTCATCCATAAGAGACTACCAACAAACTTCAGACACAATTTGAAATGTTTTCTAAAATTTTTCTTGTTTACAGTCCAAGAAAATAATGAACGGACAGTAATATATAGCTTACTTAATGATGATTGTTCATGCGATAAAACTTCACCGTCTAGCATAACGTTTCAATCTATTACGAGATTTTCATTAGTATATGCGCGAATAGTCTTACACTAATAAAACCGACATAATTAGGGTTTTGCGTCTCGAATCATAAAGGTTTTACGTACTTAACGCCAAATATTTATCACACTAACTCATGTGCAAAGTAATCAAACGTTTGAAGTTGTTTTATACAAGGGAGTTATATACCAGTTAAATGCTGATGTGACCTTTTTCTTGCTAAAGTGCTGCGTGTAGAAAATGAAGTAGAGCTATAGTGCGTCTATAGGGGCTGCCTTCAGTTTGTGAACAGCCCACTGATGACGTTTGGTTTGTAGGGCGCTGGACTTCGCGGTCAACCGCGCCCGTACAAATTCCCAATTTTTCACACTCAAATTTTTTACGCAGTCCAATCTTGCCAATATAACGAATGATGATGATGATGATGATGATGATGATGATGATGATGAAATGATGAGGACACCAGAAACACCCAGTCCCCTGGCAGAGAAAATACCCAACCCGGCCGGAAATCGAACCCGGGACCTCGTGACCCAGGTGCAGCAACACCAGCCACCAGAGCATGAGACCACGAGCGTGAACAGCCCACTAAGCAACCAGCAAGGCACGACAGGTTTCAGGTACCGGCTGCCGTTTATCTGAGGAGAGCGGTCAGGTGCAGGTGAAGCAGGATGCCCCTGGGAGCCGGGGCTCACTCACCTCGCAGGGCGAAGCAGCACGGGGCAGCAGCGGCGGGCGCTCCGGCGCACTCACCTGCAACACGCAGAGAAAACACGAGGCCGCTGTACTATCTGTACTAGTTGTCTCACGAGGGGGAAGCCTGTCATAGGCTGACTAACAGTTATCCGTATTTCTACACTTTAACACATCCACATCTACATAAATAGCAAGCCACTGTACAGTGTATGGCACATCGTTCATCGTAGCAGTGTTGTCAGTTCCGTTTAGTATTCTATTCCTGCACTGGGGGAGGGAAAAATCACTGTCTGTGTGCCTCGCTACGCTTCCAAATCTGTCTCATCATTTACTCATCCCTAGGGGGCCCGCTACCATAGCGGCATTATAATGGACGCCCAGTCCTCTTCGAATACACCTTCTGGCTAGCTGCCACGTCAATTTTGATGACACTACCTTGTAAAACTAGGCAGTGCACAATCATTGTTATACAACAAATTATAGATCACTGCTTCAGTCACCTTTTTTTAAATTTATTTTTTAACTCCACCACGCCTTTCGATGGTCATGCCTTCATTATAAGATGGATTGGAATACTTTTATGTCGTTAAACTGGCTTGCGAAAAACGCACGGTATGGTGCTGTAGCGGGGAGTTAGTGTCGTCGTCCTGCAACAGTGGACAAACGTTATCGTCAAATAACGTATTGAAGCACATATATACTTTCCTATATTTATCTCCATATCTCTGAGTCAACTCTTGCCATACGTCCAGAATCATTGTGACCAGTAACACCGCTGAACTGTAGGTCTTGCAAAATACTGTAACACTGAAAAGTTTATAGTCTTGAATGTGGAGTTCTCTATGGTAGGACACAGCAAATAAATACTCTCAGATGTGCAGTAAGTACAGCTTCCACAGACATGAACTTAACAAAACAAAATGTCTATGTTGCTGCGGTGCCTTTGGTCCTTTTCGACCTCTCTCTCTCTCTCTCTCTCTCTCTCTCTCTCTCTCTCTCTCTCTCTCTCTCTCTCGGTGTGTGTGTTTTTTATCTCTTTATGTCGTGTTATCTTGTTGTACGGTTCCGTTAATGTGTTCAGTAGTGCGCCGTTGCGATTGTAGTGTACTCGTCTGAAATCTCTTTCTCTTCTGCACATTTCATTCTGTACACGTAAACTTCATTTTATAGCAAGTTTTTGGTATAGCTTATGGATAAATTTTAGTCCTTTTAAATCTGTCTCTGTTTTTGTTGTGTGATGGTCGTGGTTCAGGGAATATACTCTTTCGAACTTTGAGGTGTTCTGAATGTCTTGTTTTAAAATATCTGTGTGTTTCATTTGTGTACACTGACTAAAAAGAGCTTCATGTAGGTTCGTATATGCTACAAATGTCTGTTTCATTTCATTTATGCTTATTTAAGAACTTGCTGCCTAATATTAGCCGGCCACTGTGGCCGAGCGGTTCTAGGCGCTTCAGTCCGGTACCGCGCTGTTGCTACGGTCGCAGGTTCGGATCCTGACTCGGGCATGGATGTGTGTGATGTCCTTAGGTAAGTTAGGTTTAAGTAGTTCTAAGTCTAGGGGACTGATGACCTCAGATGTTAAGTCCTATAGTGCTTGGAGCCATTCGAACCTAATATTATGAAAACAGTTCGTAGATTCTACAATTTTAAATATAACAACATACGTTGCTCCACATTACGAAGAACATTAAATTAGTTGCAGGAGATGGAGGGTGTGATTTAATAAATGTTATTAATTTAGAAGAAATAAATAGGACAGGAAAGAAAGATTTGCAGCTTTCCTTTTCCTGTCGAAACGAAGTTTAACATATAAGTAATTAGCAGAACACCAGGCCTGAATCACATGAAGTAGCATACGAAATTGTGTCTTCTTATATCACTGAGTGAAATGCATCACCAGTGACTGTGTGTATTTGTTTCTTTCTACGGTCTAAGAACTAAGACTACTTATTACATTTTTTAATGTGTTTACGTAGGGCGTACCTGTCGCACTATCTGTGTTGCTACATCTAGATTTAATTTAGCAGTGTTCAGTTACGTTGTATATTTGTGAGCGTAATGCTGCTCCCTTTCACCAACGCCATAGGCACAAGGGCAATCTCGTTATTTAAACTTCGAGCCTCGCCTTCCGGAATGCCGTATTTCTTAGACGTGATGCTTTTCTCATTGTTTTCGTTACTCATTATCCCAAAAATTGATCAGTTATCATATTAAAGTGCTGTTTACATATACTGATCAATCACGTGCTACGTTTCCTTTTCTTAGAACTGTATTATTCATCTATTTCAGGTGTTGTGCTCCATATTTTATGTGGTGTGTGTGTGTGTTCGGCCTTGTTGACGTGTTTGTGTCATTTTCTGTGTGTGCTTCTACATGTGTGTCTGTGTCTGAGTGTGTGTCCTTCCAAAGATCCTGTTGCCGTGTCTGTTGTGTGTGGTTCCCGTTGCCATGTGTCAAGGCGACAGTTGTTTAGCTGATGCCTATCTACAACTTTTTCACTGTTACGAGGGTGGTTTGATAAGTCTCGTAAATTTTCAGGAAAGAATGAAACATTTTGTCACACATTCGTAGAGACCGTATAGAGAATTTCAACAATGCACAGTGTACAGTTCATTGTTACTAGAAAGAGCAGATAATAAGTTGTTAGCATCCCACTTAGTAAATGAATCGGCTTGATTTACTTCCGGTACGGTGGACGTGGAAGAATTATGGGCAAATTTTAAACACATTGTAAATCGCGCATTGGACAAGTATGTGCCAAAAAAATGGGTTACGGACGGAAAAGACCCACCGTGGTTTAACAGCGCAATTCGGAGAATGCTCAGGAAGCAAAGACAGTTGTATTCGCGGTACAAGAACGATCGGGAGAATGAAGACAGGCAAAAGTTAGTAGAGATTCGTGCTGCTGTAAAAAGAGCGATGCGCGAAGCATTCAACCACTACCACCGTCATACCTTAGCAAAAGATCTTGCTCAAAACCCAAGGAAATTTGGTCTTACGTAAAATCGGTAAGCGGGTCGAAGGATTCCATCCAGTCACTCACTGATCAGTCTGGCCTGGCAACGGAACACAGCAAAACGAAAGCTGAAATTTTAAATTTAGCATTAGAGAAATCTTTCACGCAGGAGGATCGTACAAACATACCGCCGTTTGAGTCTCGTACAGATTCCCGTATGGAGGACATAGTGATAGACATCCCTGGGGTTGTAAAGCAGCTGAATGGGTTGAAAATAAATAAATCGCCAGGTCCTGATGGGATTCCAATTCGGTTTTACAGAGAGTACTCTACTGCATTGGCTCCTTACTTAGCTTGCATTTATCGCGAATCTCTTGCCCAACGTAAAGTCCCGAGCGACTGGAAAAAAGCGCAGTTGACGCCTGTATATAAGAAGGGTAGAAGGACGGATCCTCAAAATTACAGACCAATATCCTTAACATCGGTTTGTTGCAGGATTTCGAACATATTCTCAGTTCGAATATAACGAATTTCCTTGAGACAGAGAAGTTACTGTCCATGCATCAGCACGGCTTTAGAAAGCATCGCTCCTGCGAAACGCTACTCGCCCTTTTTTCACATGATATTTTGCGAACCATGGATGAACGGTATCAGACGGATGCCATATTCCTTAAGTTCCGGAAAGCGTTTGACTCGGTGCACCACTGCAAACTCCTAAGGTACGAGCATATGTGATTGGTTCCCAAATACGTGAGTGGCTCGAAGACTTCTTAAGTAATAGAACCCCGTACGTTGTCCTCGATGGTGAGTGTTCATCGGAGGCGGGGGTATCCTCTGGAGTGCCCCAGGGAAGTGTGGTAGGTCCGCTTTTGTTTTCTATCTACATAAATGATCTTTTGGATAGGGTGGATAGCAATGTGCGGCTGTTTGCTGATGATGCTGTGGTGTACGGGAAGGTGTCGTCGTTGAGTGGCTGTAGGAGGATACAAGATGACTTGGAAAAGATTTGTGATTGGCGTAAAGAATGGCAGCTAAATCAAAATATCGATAAATGTAAATTAACGCAGATGATTAGGAAAAAGAATCCCGGAATGTTTGGATACTCCATTAGTAGTGTAGCGCTTGACACAATCACGTCGATTAAATATTTGGGCGTAACATTGCAGAGCGATATGAAGTGGGACAAGCATGTAATGGCAGTTGTGGGCAAGGCGGATAGTCGTCTTCGGTTCATTGGTAGAATTTTGGGAAGATGTGGTTTATCTGTAAAGGAGACCGCTTATAAAACACTAACACGACCTATTCTTGAGTACTGGTCGAGCGTTTGGGATGCCTATCAGGTCGGATTGAGGGAGGACATAGAAGCAATTCAGTGGCGGGCTGCTAGATTTGCTACTGGTAGGTTTGATCATCACGCGAGTGTTACGGAAATGCTTCAGGAACTCGTGTGGGATTCTCTAGAGGAAAGGAGGCGTTCTTTTCGTGAATCGCTACTGAGGAAATTTAGAGAACCAGCGTTTGAGGCTGACTGCAGTACAGCTTTATTGCAGCCAACTTATATTTCGCGGAAAGACCACAAAGATAAGAGAGATTAGGGCTCGTACAGAGGCATATAGACAGTGGACCAGGGAGAGAAGACGCTAGTTGTGGTACGAGGTACCCTCCGCCACGTACGGTATGGTGGATTGCGGAGTATGCATGTAGATGTAGATGTAGACAGCTGCCTGAGTCGGTCAGTGTGTCGACCGCGATTCAATCTGGAAATATCCGAATCTCGTGCTATTATTACACGTTTTCATTGGAAGGGTTAGACTGTCACACAAATCAAAACAGAACTGGATGACGTTCCCGCGGACTGCACCACCACTGAAGACCATTTATTTTCGGATTAATGAATTTAAACGTGGTTGGGCAAGCACAGAAGACGAAACGCGTTCCGGCCCACCAGTTAAGACCACCACAGAGTCAACTATTGACAAAATCCATGATACAGTAACGCAAGGCCGCCGAACAAATATTAGTGAGATTGCTGAGACTGTAACTATTTCGACTGAGCGATTTCGTAGTATCCTGCACCGAGAATTGGCTTTCAAGAAGCTATACGCGAGGTGTGTGTCGCAATAGCTCACAGTCGACCGAAAGCGCATCTGGTACAACATTTCAGCGCAATTCTTGACGATGTTTTTTCGCAACCGAAGGTTTTTTGCCCCGATTTGTGTATTTTAATGAAACGTGGATCTATCAACACACCAGAGTCAAAACGGCCATCAAGACAATGGTCTCTGGCTGGTGAAAGTGCACCGAAGGAGGCAAATACCGTTTTGTCAGTTAATAAAGTGATGGCCATTGTTTTTGGGATTCCTAAGAATAAGCCTCATAGATTACTTGGAAAAAGGTAAAACCATAAATGGAACGTATTATGCTTCATTGTTGGCGTGTCTGAAACTTGCGTTTACTGAAAAAAGACGAATGTTGGCACGCAAGAAAGTGCTGTTACACTAGGATAACGCACCATCCCACGCATCAGCGATGTTGTTGTTGTTGTTGTTTTGGTTTTCAGAGACTGGTTTGATGCAGCTCTCCATGCTACTCTATCCTGTGCAAGCTTCTTCATCTCTCAGTACGTACTGCAGCCTACATCCTTCTGAATCTGCTTAGTGTATCCATCACTTGGTCTCCCTCTACGACTTTAACCCTCCACGCTGCCCTCCAATACTAAATTGGTGATCCCTTGATGCCTCAGAACATGTCCTACCAACCGATCCCTTCTTCTAGTCAAGTTGTGCCACAAACTCCTCCCCAAACCTATTCAGTACCTCCTCGTTAGTTATGTGATCTACCCATCTGATCTTCAGCATTCTTCTGTAGCACCACATTTCGAAAGCTCTATTCTCTTCTTGTCCAAACTATTTATCGTCCATGTTTCACTTCCATTCATGGCTACACCCCATACAAATACTTTTAGAAACGACTTCCTGACACTTAAACCTATACTCGATGTTAACAAATTTCTCTTCTTCAGAAATGCTTTCCTTGCCATTGGCAGTCTACATTTTATATCCTCTCTACTTCGACCATCATCAGTTATTTTGCTCCCGAAATAGCAAAACTCCTTTACTACTTTAAGTGTCTCATTTCCTAATCTAATTCCCTCAGCATCACCCGACTTATTTCGACTACATTCCATTATCCTCGTTTTGCTTTTGTTGGTGTCCATCTCATATCCTCCTTTCAAGACACTGTCTGTTCCGTTCAACTCCTCTTCAAAGTCCTTTGCTGTCTCTGACAGAATTACAATGTCATCGGCGAACCTCAAAGTTTTTATTTCTTCTCGATGGATTTTAATACTTAACTCAGATTTTTTTTTTGTTTCCTTTACTGGTTGCTCAATATACAGATTGAACAACATCGGGGAGAGGCTACAACCCTGTCTCACTACATTCCGAACTACTGCTTCCCTTTCATGCCCCTCGACCCTTATTACTGCCATCTGGTTTCTGTAAAAATTGTAAATAGCCTTTCGCTCCCTGTATTTTACCCCTGATCCCTTCAGAATTTGAAAGAGAGTATTCCAGTCAACATTGTCAAAAGCTTTCTCTAAGTCTACAAATGCTAGAAACGTAGGTTTGACTTTTCTTAATCTAGCTTCTAAAAAAAGTCGTAGGGTCAGTTTTGCCTCACGTGTTCCCATATTTCTACGAAATACAAACTGATCTTCCCCGAGGTCGGCTTCTACCAGTTTTTCCATTCGTCTGTAAGGAATTCGCGTTAGTATTTTGCAGCTGCGACTTATTAAACTGATAGTTCGGTAATTTTCACATCTGTCAATGCCTGCTTTTTTTGGGATTGGAATTATTATATTTTTCTTGAAATCTGAGGGTATCTCGCCGGTCCCATACATTTTCTAACATTCTGCGTGGTGTCTGTCTGTTCTATATCGTGTCTCCCTACCACTTTCGCGCAACGACGCTCTGAGCGTGTTTTTTAGGGAATTGACTAGTTTGAACCTGGGACCTGTTGCTGGTAAGGAGACGCCAGACCACACATGACATGTAGAATTCAGATGAGTTCAGTGAGACTAGCGATGATATAACCAAATACTTAATGATTTCAGCGTCAGCTCCACTGCACTCCCAGTAAAATAATCTTAATACTAACTAAATTTAGTGGAAGGGGTTCAAGACTTTCCTATTTTTAGTTAGCTGATAAAATAACGTCGAAAAAGCAGTTAAGTTTACCATTGGAAATTTTATTCTACTCGAAAAACATTGTTTATAAATTGCACTATTGATAAAAGGAAATGTTTTAATACAGGATGGTAAAAACCAACTGCTTTCAACAAAAATGTGAACGAATATTCCCTGAATGGGTTTCCAAGTTCTACAATGGATCGAAGGATGACCTATGCCATATCACATCTATAATCTAGGTTTAAATTAAGTTTCACAAAAGAGAAAACTATCAAAATGGTCTACAGTGACCCTCAATTATCTTTCATTACTTATCTAACTTGTCGTAAATTACAGTGGCTGATGTGGCTTCTCAATAACTATGTAACAGAAAAATCATCGCGTTTCAGATTTTTACTTCAAGTGGCAAATGTGAACACCATGAGCTTTAATTGACGATCGACACTAGTATTACGCAAAAAGGGGATGTAAGAGATGAGACTTCTGCAGTTCTGAGTGAAGCTTTATGCGCTGTTAGGCGGCATCGCGTGCGTTCATTACCTTGTCGGTGTTCGTCAGGGGACGGTGGAAAGCACAGCTCCGCTCACCTCGTCATCTCGGAAGCAAGTCTTTCTAACTTCTCCTTACTACAA
Source organism: Schistocerca serialis cubense (assembly GCF_023864345.2). Taxonomy (NCBI): domain Eukaryota; kingdom Metazoa; phylum Arthropoda; class Insecta; order Orthoptera; family Acrididae; genus Schistocerca; species Schistocerca serialis. The sequence continues at coordinate 597,484,005 of NC_064644.1, read as the reverse complement.
TTTACCGAAGATAATTAAAAAAAACTATCTGGCTGTGTTTTCATCTGACCAATCAGGGTCTCAGTGTTAACCTTAAGCTCCGCCTACAAAAATTCTGTCTATCCAATGAGAAACGTTATACTTTTCGTGGTGGGGCAATGTTTTTAAAGTTTGAAACGTAACAGAGACACGAAAAAGTCTCACGCTAAAAACTTGCGGGTGGTGTGGCCCTTTTTGTGTTATCGTAAGATCTATACTGTTCTTCTGGAGGGCTCTAGCTTTTAACATGGGCTGGGGGGTGGTCCTAACGTAACAGAGACGCGAAAAAGTCTCACGCTAAAACTTGCGGGTGGTGTGGTCCTAGCGGTTAGCTGGCGACGTAGGTGTCCGTCCGTCCCTTATTGTAGAGCCTTCCAGCTTAACACTGTTCTGCTCTCGGCTTCTGTTCTCATTTCTCCCCTCGGAACTCTGTCTGTCTCACGGTGGGAAGGTATGACATGCATTTAGGCATTCTTGTGTTAGTCTGTGGTATTCCATTTGCTCACTCGTTACTCGTATTACTTTGGTTAATTTAATGTCACGATTTATTCGGAGCTATGTGACATATTACTGGATTTGCTTATCATGTCAGGGTTTTCATGGAAGGTGTTGGATTTGCCTGACACCTTACAATTTTGCTCACCAGATGGTAGAGTTTTGTCGGGACTGGCTCTCCCAAGGCTGTCAGTAGTTTTAATGGAATGTTGTCTACTCCCAGGCCCTTGTTTCGAGTTAGGTCTTTCAGTGCTCTATCAAACTCTTCACGCAGTATCATATCGCCCATTTCATCTTCATCTACATCCTCTTCCATTTCTATAAAATTGCCCTCAACTACCTCGCCCTTGTACAGACCCTCTATATATTCCTTCCACCTTTCTGCTTTCCCTTCTTTGCTTAGAACTGGGTTTCCATCTGAGCTCTTGATATTCATAAAAATGTTTCTCTTTTCTCCAAAGGTCTCCTTAATTTTCCTGTAGGCAGGATCTATGTTACCCCTGGTGGGATAAGCCTCTACATCCATACATTTGTCCTCTAGCCATGCCTGCTTAGCCATTTTGCACTTCCTGTCGATCTCATTTTTGAGACGTTTGTATTCCTTTTTGCCTGCTTCACTTACTGCATCAGCGATAACAATGGCGAAAGTGTATGAACTGGGACTTGAATTGATTTGGTTCCTCATCCACTCTATTCACCAGACTGTTCCTCATGTGACCTATTCCTGTTCCCTAACTTGAAACTTTTGCTTGCTGGGAAGAAATTAAAAAAAAAAAAAAAACCGTGATGAAAGACTCATCATCTGAATATGAAGAGGAGAAAGAGTGCATTTACTGCGACCAGCTGTGGTCAAATGGTTCAAATGGCCCTGAGCACTATGGGACTTCACTTCTGAGGTCATCAGTCCCCTAGAACTTAGAATTACTTAAACCTAACTAACCTAAGGACTTCACACACATCCATGCCCGAGGCAGGATTCGAACCTGTGACCGTAGCGGTCGTGCGGTTCCAGACTGTAGCACCTAGAACCACTCGGCCACCCCGGCCGGCAAGAAATTTTCATGAAATGAGAATGTGATAATTGTAGTCAATGAGTATTTTGTAGAATTTGACAGCCAAGATTTTTCCCAAGGGATGCAAAAGTTTGAGAATCGCTGGACCAATTGTGTATCCTTCCATTCAGACTATGTCGAAAAGTAAGGGCCGGCCGGAGTTGCCGAGCGGTTCTAGGGGCTAAGTCTGGAACCACGCGACCGCTCGACCGCTACGGTCGCAGGTTCGAATCCTGCCTCGGGTATGGATGTGTATGGTGTCCTTAGGTTAGTTAGGTTTAAGTAGTTCTGTTTTCTAGGGGACTGATGACCTCATGACCTCAGAAGTTAAGCCCCATAGTGCTCAGAGCCATTTGAACCTTTTTTTTAGGTGTTTACGGAATGAACATTTTTTCTTGCTTTTTTATCAGACTCATGAAACGATCCTCCTGCTTCACAAACCTTGCTGTGTCTGACCCCTTCAACCAGTATGCCGTTGGAGCATCTTACGTCTACTGCATGATATACTAGGATAATGTCATATCGAGACGTTAAGCTATGCGCCATCCATGTGCTAAGCTACTGCGAAGAATTGAGAATGCTGCACACAGACGGTACTAAACAGAAGGAGGGATTCAAGGAGCGGGATGTCATGACCCCTTCCCCCCCCCCCCTCTCTCTCTCTCTCTCTCTCTCTCTCTCTCTCTCTCTCTCTCTCTCTCTCTCTCTCTCTCTCACACACACACACACACACACACACACACACACACACACATTCCCTCTCATCCTCCAACGAACATTTAGTGAAAGCGTTTGCATAGTTACGTACATAAGTTTCCAAGTTTCTTACGTAATTTTTGGAAAATAAAAATGACAAGGAATTCTATATAGTTGTAAGATATGTTTAACAATTTTCGATTGCTTATTTGAGTGCTCCCTATATAGATGGGCTTGCGGACTCACCGGCTGCAGAGAGCATTTCCGGCCAAAAAGCGGTGCACATTCACGGGCTGGCAGTACCTGCTGCACCCGTTCCAGAGCCTATGGCAGTGTTGGAGGGGAACAGCATCATGCACACAAACACAGAGCCTAATTGCACGTCTTGCAGAATTAAGTAGATAACAAATCGGACACGATTTTTGAGTCCACAGGTGGAACTGGAAAACCACAGGGAGCTGAGCGAGGCAAACGAAATGGGAAAGGGCCTTACATAAGGAGAAATAAAAACAAACGGAAACACTGACTTTCCCGAACTGTGAGCAGAAAGGACTCAGAGAACCAAACAACATTCCCCTCACTCACACGTTCACATAGCCATGGGCTACAGACCTATGACACAAAAGTAATGCGAAGTGAAACACTGATAAAAGTAAGTGGTTTCTTTCGTAATACAAGTTGTATAAAAAAGAACCATCTGATTTGGCACGTCTATATTTCTGAAGCTAATAAACACATACAATGAATTTTGTTTTTTGATGAACGGGGAAATCAAAAAGATTTTTTTCATACCTTTTCGTAGGTGTTCAATATGCCACCCTTGGGATGCACGGCATATGTCAATGCGCTATTCAAATTGTTCCCACTTGCAGCGAGCATGTCTAGAGTTACAGCTTCCACACCTGCTGTTATGCAATGTCTCTGTTGTGTCTAGACAAGACAGCCTAGACACAATGAGACGAAGCCGAAAGGCACGCGCTAAGTTAAAGCAGGATGGCGTGAGGTCTGAAACAGGATACGTAATGAATGCTATAAAGAAAAGTACGTAGCTTCTGGAATACTTAACTTTAATCCATCCTTTTGGTACATCTGGAGATTGTGGCGATACAAGTGAGACTCTTTAGATACATGCAATGTTACTAATCGCGCCTTGCTAGGTCGTAGCCATTGACTTAGCTGAAGGCTATTCTAACTATTGACTCGGCTAATGAGCAATGCTTCGTCCTTGTAGTCGCTAGCAAAGTCGTCCGTACAACTGGGGCGAGTGCTAGTCCGTATCTCGAGACCTGCCTTGTGGTGGCGCTCCGTCTGCGATCCCTGACAGTGGCGACACGCGGGTCCGACATGTACTAGTGGACCGCGGCCGATTTAAAGCTACCACCTAGCAAGTGTGGTGTCTGGCTGTGACACCGCAGTCTCAGTTCATTCACTGTTGTTGGTAACGGATGCACATAAACAGAGTCTTTCATGAATCCCCACAGGAAATAACGACAGTCAGTCAGGTACGGTGACCTTGCAGGCCGTTAACGTAACGCTGAATCATTTGGTCCAGTGCGACCGATCCATCGCTCAGTAATCCTTTGACTTAAAAATTCCCCGCACTTCGACATGCCGGTGTTACAGTGTTCCACCCTGTTGGTAAATGAAGTCATTCGTATTAGTCTCCAACTGTGGGAAAATAAAGTTACAAGCATATCGAGATACGTGCTTCCTGTAAAAATGATCTCGGCAAAGAAGTATGGACCATACACCCTATCTCAAATAGTATGATAGTTATGATTTTTTAAATCCGATGATTCTTTTTGATACACCCTAAGCAAATTACTATCTATCATACGAAATTTTGTACATATTATTGATATTGTTATAATTAAATCCAAGATAGGAATGTCGCTGAATGGCCCGGGCAAGTCTTCACCGACTTTCGTGTCCCTAGTCTGCCGCAGTTATCCAACCGGGCAATTGAATCCGAGCGACTCCTCACGTCTTGCAGAGGAAAAGGGTGGGTTAAAAGAGGAAAGTACCACCGTTCTGGTCGCGACTGACCCCCATGCCATCCTTAGCCAATGATGTTATGTAGATGAGGGGTGGCGGGATGGCAGTACGAAATAGCGCTCCCTCCCCCTCTCGCCTCTCTGGATCCACGCCAGGGTGCCAGACAAGCAGCAGGTTTCTACCACGGTGAACGGAGACGCCCTGCCGGCTTCAGGAGGTGCCGGGCCGCCGGCCTGTGCAGACGCGGCCGCTCCGTCGCAGCTAGGTGCAGCGGGGGGCCGCAGCTGCGTTCCGCTGCTCTTCCCTCCCCTCCCCTCCTCCCCCCCTGCCGGCATCCTAACCCTCCCTCTACCCCTTCCCCCTTTCATCCACGGCCGCGGCTAATTAGCTCCTCCCCCTCTCTCCGCCCTCACGCCGTCGAGTTCCAATACCTTTAATTGGATGCCGGCAAAGTACAACATTGATCCCCGTGTCTGGCGTCTCCAGCGCCGCGCCGGCCATCGGCCTTCTGCTGCAACTCGGACATTTCCTTCTTTTCCGCGCGTAACGCGAACCGAAGAAATGTGAGGGCCCGCGTGAAGCTTGTATCAGACGCTATGAAAACGTTTCGCAGTAACAGCGAGTCAAATTTGAGACGTGAGACTTAAGGAAAGCAGAAAAAGGTGTGCACGGGGCCTAATCAGTTACCATTGGTTGCACAGTAAACACATACACTTTATTTAAGGAAATAATTTTTTTAAAAGCAATCATTAAAAAAAAAAAGATACTGACTGTCACAAAAGGCAACTGAAGGCCTTATTAAGGTTGTAACAATGGAAAATTGTACTGAAATGCAGGAGGATCTGCAGCGAATAATGGCAATTGAATCTCAATGTAGACAAGTGAAATGTGCTGCGAATACATAGAAAGAAAGATCCCTTATCATTTAGCTACAATATAGCAGGTCAGCAACTGGAAGCAGTTAATTCCATAAATTATCTGGGAGTACGCATTAGGAATGATTTAAAATGGAATGATCATATAAAGTTGATCGTCGGTAATGCAGATGCCAGACTGAGATTCAGTGGAAGAATCCTAAGGAAATGCAATCTGAAAACAAAGGAAGTAGGTTACAGTACGCTTGTTCGCCCACTGCTTGAATAGTGCTCAGCAGTGTGGGATCCGTACCAGATAGGGTTGATGGAAGAGATAGAGAAGATCCAACGGAGAGCAGCGCGCTTCGTTAGAGGATCATTTAGTAATCGCGAAAGCGTTACGGAGATGACAGAAAACTCCAGTGGAAGACTCTACAGGAGAGACGCTCAGTAGCTCGGTACGGGCTTTTGTTAAAGTTTCGAGAACATACCTTCACCGAAGAGTCAAGCAGTATATTGCTACCTCCTACGTACATCTCGCGAAGAGACCATGAGGTTAAAATCAGAGAGATTAGAGCACACACAGAAGCATACCGACAATTCTTCTTTCCACGAACAATACGAGACTGGAATAGAAGGGAGAACCGATAGAGGCACTCAAGGTACCATCCGCCACAGACTGTCAGGTGGCTTGCGGAGTATGGATGTAGATGTAGATGAAGAAGAGAGAATTCAATATTATTTGTCGGCTGAAGGCCACAAGCAATACTTCAGAACAATTAACGGCTGAAGGCCTGAATCACAATTGAGGAAGACATTTACACGTTAAAAATACCAAAATAAACAGACAGTGCCCCAAGGATATGTCTGAGAAAAATCCCTACAGCTGTGTAAGCGGTGACACAGGCAGCCAAGAGTTATGCTCACCTAACAGGATGGCAACTCAAACTAGGGACAGTTTAAATGCCGATCAATCCTCTTACCAAATCCACCTAACGTGTGATAACCAGTACAACGATGGAATAATTCAAGCGAGGGCGAAGTGGCAGACAGCACTGCGTCTTCAGAATCCTGTGTTTAAAATATCGAAAGGCAGAAGGAACCACTACAGCGAAAGTAGACAAAAGAAACCACAATCCACACCGCAATAGAGGAGGCTGTCGAACTACACGTCATGCCGGACAGCATCGGCAAGGCGAGGAAAAGTACACTGTCGCAAAAATACGCTGACCTTCAGGGCAGGTAACTGGGACGTCAGTGGCCACTAGGCAGTAAAATACCGCTGGTTGCTCTTCACCAAATAATAACACAAAATTCCAAAACTAATAACAGGCAGTAGAAGACGGCTAATAGATTCCGCCAACTCGACACGCTCCACTTGCTGCTGTTCGTCTCACCGCGACCCTCGAGCAGCAATGCACGAACAAACGGCGTGATCACAAAATAGTGGAGGTTTCACTACTGGATTAATGTTCACTCAACTCAACGAGCTGGGTCGGGTGGACAACGAGGTTGTGGCCGTCGCAACTACGGCCCTTCGATCTGGCAGTGCCTGCGTGCTGCCAGCGGTCCCCGCACGTCCCTGCGCTGCCAGACCTCTCTGCTGCTCCGTCCCAGCCGAACTACAGACACACCCGCCCCGGAAAACACTTCACGTCCTTCCAAAGATAGTATGGGTACTAGATATCGATAAACGCTGCTGCTGCCACTCGACGACAGACAACGCTAGCAAACGTATAGTGGCGCCAGTACACAGAAGAAGAAACCGAGACACCACTACCCCTATTACACGATGCCGACCTACCAACGGCACCAACGCGAGCCGCACACGGCTCAAAATTTGAAACATTCGTTAATTGCAACCTTCTAGTCTGGCCAGAAATGAAAACTATCATTGACTGCAGTTTTGCCCCCTCTCCTTTCCTGCCTTTGTAGGGAGAATTTCGAAAATTTAATCCCTTGACCTCAAGTAACTCCTGCGGCTGGAAATTAAAACATATGAATAAAATTCCCTGTAAGCATGGCGTGGTCACCAATTAAAACAGTATTATTGAATTTCGAGGTTGTAGGAGGAGACATTTCATAGAAATTCAATTAGCTGCAAGAAGAGACTATAACGTTATTCTACATTTATATGACGACTCCGATGCACACCTAAGTGTCTAGCAGAGGATTCAAGGCAGCACTTTGAGAATACTTTTCTACATTTTCACTCTCGAATCGCACCTGGAAAAAATGAACAACCAGATTTTTCCGTGCGAGCACTGATTTGTTTTATGTGGATGCGAGTATTGAAAATATTTCGACATTGGGAACACAAAGCTGGTGATTGAAATTTCTAAAAATGATCCCACCGCAGCGAAAAATGCCTTTGTTTTAATAACCGCTGCCCCAACTTGCTTGCACATACGCGTCACCGTCTCCCTAGTTTCGTGATAATACAAAACGAGCTGCCCTTCTTCGAACACTTTCAATGACCACCATCAATCCTATTTGGTAAGGACCCGACATGGTGCCGCAGTACTCCAGATCAGAACAGACAGCTGTAGTATATGGAGTTTTTTTTGTCGATTTGTGTAATCTTTTAAGTGCGCAGTCAATAAAACACAGCGTTGGTTCGCCTTCACCAAAACATTTTCTTTGTAATGATTCTAGTTTATGTCATTCGTAATTGTAATCCATACCTATTTAGTTGACATGACAACATTAAGTTTGTGTATTTTTCATGAAAAAGAAATTTAGCGGAATTTATTTAGTACTCATATGGAGGGCCTCTCACTTTTTATTATTCTGCGTCAGTTGCTACTTAACTCACTAAGCAAATACATTATCCAAATAATTTTGTAATTCTTTTTGATCTATTGACTATACTAGACGATAAACGATAAGATCATCTGCAAACAATCTAAGAGGGCTACTCAGATAGTCTCCTAAAGCAGAGGACCTATAACGCTTGTTTGGGGAACCGCAGATACACCTTTCGTTTTGTTCGATGATACACCCTAAACTTCGCCAGCTGTCATCATTATGACACGAAATCTTAAATCCAGTTACCTGTATGTCGAAAGTGCTCTCCCAGAACACAGAATCAGGTTGCCTATCTAAAGGCTTTTAGGCGTAACAAAAATTTGCTTTTCAATATTTCCCGTAATTATTGACCGAATTTAAAATGTTTTCAAAAACTGCTCATAAAGAGGTACAGTCTGATGTCGAAATTTTGACGAAATAAGATAAGAATTACGGTTACAAAACTGTGTGCTTCTGTTGATTCAGTGTAACTCATGACGTGCAGATTACCCGGACTATAGACTGATCAGTCACAGCATTATGTCCATGTACCTTACAGCTCGTCTGTCTGCCTTTGGCACGGATAACAGCGGCGAAGCGTCGTGGCATGGAAGCAATGAGCTCTTCGTGGATCTCTGTAGGGAGTTGTCACCACATTTGCACACACAAGCCACCGAGTTTCCATAAACGAAATTGCAATGAAATCCAGACCATTATCTCCATAGAGGCGTTGACAAATATCAACGGCGACACTAACTTACCGGCCATTGATCTTCTTCAGTGCGGATGCACTCACATTGCTCAAACTCTTACGGGAATCGGTAGATTGACTGCAGCGAGTAGTGAGTCCAATGTGTCACTGGTGGCTCAGTCGGACAGAACGTCTGCCATGTAAGCAGCTGATCCCGGGTTCGAGTCCCGGTCAGGGTACACATTTTCAACTGTCCCCGTCGATATTTATTAACGCCTGTAAGCAGGTAATGGTCTGGATTTCATTGTAATTTCATTCCTCGAGAGCTGCAACATCACCAATCTTCATATAATTCCCGTAAATCTAGGGGTGGGGGGTGGGAATTGGAACTCGCCACGGTGTTCCTCGTACCGTTTCATCACACTTCCAGTCTAGTGACATGGCGCATTTACTTGTTGAAAAATGCCACTGCCGTCGGGAAACATGATCGTCATGAAGTGGTCTGTTACCATTGTACGGTATTCTTTGGCCGCTATGGTGAACTGCACGAGCTCTACTGGACCCACGGATGTCCACGTGAATGTTCCCCACAGCATAATGGAGCCACCACCAGCTTGTCTCCGTCACTGTGAGCGACTGAGCAGTGGGGCAAGGCGGCGCTGCCGGTGGTGGAGCGCTGACCATTCTTCGTGTTTCAGTGACCCTGTTAGTACGTTACAACGACACAAATGTCGCTCTAGACTAATATGGGACCGCTCTGTCGGAACAGCACGTAAAATTCCGGTTTGAAAGTCATTTCGTTCGTAACGGGAAAGAAACCGACGCTTTCCGTCGACTCTGGGCGCGGTATAAAAGACGTGACGAGCTGTATTTGTTTGGGCTGGCTACGTCTACACATAGCAAGAACGAAATTTCAAGTACCTGCCGAAACACCAGAGAAAATTCGCCAGAAAACTCTCAGGAGAGATACCCTGTATGCTGAACACATATGAGTGCTACGATGCGCGCCACTTTTTGCTGGCAAATACTGGAAGTGGAATGCTAACTTCGAGTTTCATCCTAGAATGTCTCTGTTCTGTCCAACTTCATCCTCTCTATCCAGTATATTGCAGCTCGCTTGCTTCCAAACAAATGGCGTTTGGGCGATGACTGTTGGCATGTCTGCGTCTGTGCAAGCTTGTTGGTTCAAAATGGTTCAAATGGCTCTGAGCACTATGGGACTTAACTGCTGAGGTCATCAGTCCCCTAGAACTTAGAACTACTTAAACCTAACTAACCTAAGGACATCACACACATCCATGCCCGAGGCAGGATTCGAACCTGCGACCGTAGCGGTCACGCGGTTCCAAACTGACGCGCTTAGAACCGCACGGCCACACCGGCCGGCTCAAGCTTGTTGGTATCACTTGACGAGACGCTAGGTGCGTGTCAGATTCAATAAGCTGAGCTGAATAGGGGAGAGAGAGAGAGAGAGAGAGAGAGAGAGAGAGAGAGAGAATTTCGTAAGAGTTAGGGAAGGTAAGGTACAATATTCATAAAAAACAGAACACGTTGAACGAATAGGGACAGAACATTCATATTCAGAGGACATTAGTATGTTCCACAGAAAACGGTAGCATTTGAACCATATGGGTCCGCGGGTTCAAGGTCAACATTGATATCGCTGCGCACCACCACCTACCGGTAAAATGTGCCTGCGGCTCTCGTTGTCGCTATAGATCTATGGTAATGGACCAGTGTGACTTGATCAGACGTGCGGGATGTCTCGCAGACGTATGCGCGAACCGTACCGTCTAATCAGTCAGTTTGAAAGAGAGCGTATTATTGACACGAGAGAATGTGATCCATCCATTCAGGAAATAGCTGCTCGTGTGGGACGAAGTGTTGCGGCAATGCAAAGTGAGTGCCGAATGGTTAGTGGAAGGCCGTGGAGCACGACGAAATGGATCAGGTCGCACCACCCTGCGCCCCCTCCGCCTTATCCGAATGGCACTGCAGGACGGCTCTGACCCAACAGTTCCACGCTAAGAAAAGATTTTTAAGAACGTGCGTGTGGAGTATCTTGACATACGGATGTAAATCCAGGACGTTACAAAGCAGGAGAAAGCTCGCCTCGAAGCTGTGGATACGTGGTTCTGGAGAAGAATTGGACTGACAGAAAAACGAATGTGACGGTTCCACGAGAAATAGGAGAGAAGAAGGAATTACTCAGAGTTATGGGACAACGCGTAGGGATATTCGTTCGGCACTTAACTGGACATGAGATTCTGCTACGAAAAAGGACCGATAAAGAGAGGAAGCTGTGGCTGCAGAGAGAAGACTTATCTTTTTAAAATGCATTTTCTACAGACATGATGGATTTTCCATAACGAAATACAGGACCTCCTACTAAAGAGGAGCATTAGAGAAGGACAGTTTCGTCTAAGACCAATCCGTCATGCTGAGTTTAAACCTACGGTCCAGAGAGCTGGTTACCAACACAGGAACCTTCGATGACGTGTACGTTACCAACGTAAGGGCAGAGACATGACGTCCGTACAACCGGACTACTCTCCACGACGGCGGTCCAACTCTGTGAAGCTAATTAAACATTTACGTTAAACAATACTTCTAGTTTCTGGAAGCTGTGGTCACGATCGAACTCACGAGACTGGATCATTTGATGGTAGCAAGCAGAAGTACAAGGAAACACAATAGGTACTATACAGAGACTGAGGCCACGAATGAAAATTCGTACCACGAGGCAGATGCGCTAACCACTACACGACCCTGCCACAGTGGCTTTGCGCAAGTGTACGGACTACCCTGACACGTCTCCCTCCTCAATCCAAATTCTCATTCACGCCTCAGCCCAGTTGGTATTCCCCGTAAAGTCGAACTTGCAGAGGCTCTGCAGCTGTGTTGGAATAGCTCCTCAGCAGCAAACTAAATGGGGGAGGCTGCCTGAAACCCAGGTGTAGGCGTGAAAGGGAATTTGGATTGAGGAGGTGGCGTGCTAGTGTCTGGGCAGTTGTGCATAGCCACTGTGGAACGGTGGCGTAGTGGATAGCTCATTTGCTTAGTGAGCATTAGGCCCAGGTGCTAAACCCGTTCTCGATACGTATTACCACCCATTGCTTCCGTCTGCATACTGTATATACATCACAGATGTTTGTGAAAAGATCTGGAACCATACACAGTTTCATTTGGCGACAAGTGCTGTTTGGGAGTGTTTACAAGAGATTTTACGTCCACATAGTAGTACTACCTACTTCATCTACACGTTCAATGGTAATAAGTCCAGTATTAGCGGAATACTTAAAAGAGCAGGATATACAGATAAAAACTTTGTACTAGAAGGTCACTTGGTTCAATTAATCTTATTGAGTACGGTCGATGTTTCGAATAATGAATTCTACCTTTCTGTACTGTTTTGTATTAAGAAAGTATATTTGTTTATGAAAATTATAGATATACTATGATAGTCGATACGAAGCCATTCTAAGAATTGACTTGTACGTAACGTAATGGTGAATATAGCTTTACCTCCTTAGTATACAGTACTTTTCACAATGCTGAGCTTATTCTGTAGGCTACTTTCACTGAATACGGTTGTAACTATTCTTGGCTGTGTGGTCGATGTTGCCTATAGGGCAAATAACTGTTATACAGTTTGCAGCCGTAATTAAACGCTACAAACAGAGAAATAAGTGATTATTCTTAGTGACATTATGACTGGTCAGGAGACATCGCTGATGGTCGTACTACGTGGTTATATTCCCTCTTTTCTTAAGAGAAAATAAATGTCGCTACACGAACACATCTTTCCATAGCGAGGGGAGAATATGACCCCAAACTCCGGCGGAAGAAGAGGAAGAGTGATAGAAGCAACTTCGCGGGAAGGGCTACTGAGCGAGAAGGTTAAGGAGGCGACGCGGTTGAAGAGAATGAAAAATAAGAAAGGAAAGAATCATAATTTCCTTAATCATAGTTCGCTATAAAGTGTAATTTGATTATTAAAAATTTAAACTCTCGAATACTGCCATGTTAATTAAATTGGGCCCGCGGAAAGGGGAAAGCAGGGCTAGGAGGAGGTAAAGGAGGAGAGAGAGGAAAAAAAAAAGCTAATGAAATGTCAGGAGCTGGGAGAGTGTGATTAATTGCAAGGATTCGCGCTGCAGCCACCGAGGGCGAGGTAATTGTCTTCTGCAGGGGCGGCGGCGGCGGCGGTGGCGGGGGCGGCGGGGGATGTGATTAAACGAGCCGGCACCAAATTACGTCGGACCGCGCGGCGGCGGCGCCCGGCGAGCAGGCAAACCGGCAACACGCGCCACGCGCCGCGCGCGCCCGCTGCCGCCACTGCGCGGGGCTGCGCCGGCCGCCGTGGTGGGGCGGGCTCAGCCTGGCCGGCGGCCCGCGTCACGGCAGCGAGGGACAGCGGCTGCCGTTCCAGCAGACCCGCGAAAGTACACCGAAGTAACTGCCGCCCGATGTGTCACTGCCAAGTAACACAGCTCGATGAAACCTGCACCATACATGCAAAGTCACCGCGATTCGTGACGGCCCCATGGACATTAAACGATCGTGAGATCACCGTAGACGTAAACGCGCGCTCTGCGACGTGCTCCCACGCTGGCTACGATGTCGGTAAGCAGTCCTCGTCATAAGGGGTTCCATTCCTCCACTATCGTTTAAGTTGTGCGACTGGATTTGTGATTTCCTGTCAGAAAGGTCGCAGTTCGTAGTAACAGACGGCAAATCATCGAGTAAAACTGAAGTGATATTAGGTGTTCCCCAGGAAAGCGTCCTGGGACCTCTGCCGTTTCTGATCTATATAAATGACCTGGGTGACAATCTGAGCAGCTCTCTTCGGTTGTTTGCAGATGCTGTAATTTACCGTCTAGTAAGGTCATCCGAAGACCAGTATCAGTTGCAAAGCGATTTAGAAAAGATTGCTGTGTGGTGTGGCAGGTGGCAGTTGACGCTAAATAACGAAAAGTGTGAGGTGGTCCACATGAGTTCCAAAAAAAAAATCCGTTGGCATTCGATTACTCGATAAATAGTACAATTCTCAAGGCTGTCAATTCAACTAAGTACCTGGGTGTAAAAATTACGAACGACTTCAGTTGTAAAGACCACATAGACAATATTGTGGGGAAGGCGAGCCAAAGGTTGCGTTTCATTGGCAGGACACTTAGAAGATGCAACAAGTCCACTAAAGAGATAGCTTACACTACACTCGTTCGTCCTCTGTTAGACTATTGCTGCGCGGTGTGGGATCCTTACCAGGTGGGATTGACGGAGGACATTGAAAGGGTGCAAAAAAGGGCAGCTCGTTTTGTATTATCACGTAATAGGGGAGAGAGTGTGGCAGATATGATACTCGAGTTGAGATGGAAGTCATTAAAGCAAAGACGTTTTTCGTCGCGGCGAGATCTATTACAAAATTTCAGTCACCAACTTTCTCTTCCGAATGCGAAAATATTTTGTTGAGCCCAACCTAAATAGGTAGGAATGATCATCAAAATAAAATAAGAGAAATCAGAGCTCGAACAGAAAGGTTTAGGTGTTCGTTTTTCCCGCGCGCTGTTCGGAAGTGGAATGGTAGAGAGATAGTATGATTGTGGTTCGATGAACCCTCTACCAAGCACTTAAATGTGAATTGCAGAGTAGTCATGTAGATGTAGATGTAGATGTAACACGACTTTACAACTGGTGGATGATCGTCGGTGCATGTGGACGTGCTACAGTACGTCTGCCCAATGAATCTCTCACGTGCTCGATGGGATAAGCTCTCGTTCAGAGAGCTCTTCCACCTGCACTGTTCGACGCGGTCGCACCGAGCGGGGTAGCGTATTACCACACTGGACTCGCATTCGGGAGGACGACGGTTCACATGAGCGTCCGGCCATTTTAATTTAGGTTTTCCGTGATTTCCCTAAATCACTTAAGGCAAATGCCGGGATGGTTCCTTCGAACGGACACGGCCGCTTTACTTCTCGATCCATCCCTAATGCGAACTTGTGCCCCGTCTCTAATGACCTCCTTGTCGACGGACGTTAAACACTAAATTTCCTCCTGTTCCTCCTCCGCGGTGCGGTCGCACATTTCACTCCATAAAAATGAAGTGAGTGTCGAACGCACTCCTAAAATGACGCACTGAGTGTCACAATAACGTCAAACGGTGAGGGTACTCTGTTCAAAGATTTGGAGGTCACAACGCCCTGGCGTGCGGTTCTAGGCGCTACAGTCTGGAACCGAGCGACCGCTACGGTCGCCGGTTCGAATCCTGCCTCGGGCATGGATGTGTGTGATGTCCTTAGGTTAGTTAGGTTTAATTAGTTCTAAGTTCTAGGCGGCTGATGACCTCAGAAGTTGAGTCGCATAGTGCTCAGAACCATTTGAACCAGAACGCCAGTGAGACATCATGCCTCCCCAAACAAGAACGCTTTAGTATTGTAGAACACGATCGTTTGGTTGATTCGGTGTGGGGAGGCATAATTTTGCATTGACGTGCTGGCTTAGAAATCTTTGAACACAGTACGTCCACCGGTCAACGTTATTAAGTCGTTAAACTGCTTCAGTATGTGCCTATTTGGTGCGTTTCAATCGGCTCTCACTTCATTTTTATGGATGAGAATGCGCGAGCGCATCCAACAGCGGAGATGAAGGAGGCCTCGTGACGAGAGTATATTTGGCTAACGGACTGGCCTGTCCCTTCCCCCGACGTAAACTTTTTAGAAGACGCGTGGCATACGTTGGCCAGACGTTTTGCATCACTCCCTTATGCACCAAAGACTATCCGGCAGTTCTGATCCGCGTTGGTGGAAGAATGGAACTCACTACCACAAAAACTACTTACCGATACCAGCCTTTGTTTCATCGGGCTGTGTCAGTTCGCAGCTCGTTGCATTTTCGTGTGCCACTTACATTACTTAGGTGAATGCGCGGTGTATGTTCTTTCGGACACCTCCGAAAGAAGAGCCACAACGCATTCATGTAACTGATTCGCCTAGATGGGCAATGGATGCACCTGTTTCAGTGCGGATGCACGAGTACGTCCCACCTCCTGCTGGAATCTCAGAGTAGACGGTATGGAGGAAATGGACAGTGACAGCGGATAAGTGGCGCTCGGTGGGAATGTGGGTCAGCCGTGAGGCGTACCGACGTAGTCTTCGCATTAGCGGTAAACACTGTGTCCCGTGTGGCGCAGTGGTTAACGCATCTGTCTAGTAATCAGGAGACCCAGGTTCGCATCCCAGTCCAGCCCACATTTTGACTCGTAGCCGCTGATGAAGTACCAAGTCCTGATGCAGCTGATATCCGTTCCCTTTCCTTTCCGTTCCTTTCCCCTCCCCTTCAACTAAATCATATCATCCATTACTACCTTGGAACATGATTTTTATTATTTAGTAACTGAGAACAAGGAAACTCCATCCTCGTGCCTTATACGAATTTGATAAACAACAGTAAATTACCCACCAGCAAATGACTGAGGCATATATTTAACTGGTAGCATCTGACAGGTTCAGTTGCTCTGTTACCCGGCCGTTGTGGCCGAGCGGTTCTAGGCACTTCAGTCTGAACCGCGCGACCGCTACGGTCGCAGGTTCGAATCCCGCCACGGGCATGGATGTGTGTGATGTCCTTAGGTTCGTTAGGTTTAAGTAGTTCTAAGTTCTAGGGGACATTAAGGTGGTGGGTTATAGTTTTATAATTATAGTGTATTGTGAAGGAAGATTATTTTTACGTTCTAGGGGACTGATGACCTTAGATGTTAAGTCCCATATTGCTCAGAGCTATTTGAACCATCTGAAGTTGCTCTTTTAGTAAATAAGGAAAGACTATTGGTTCAAATGGCTCTGAGCACTACGGGACTTAACATCTGAGGTCATGAGTCCCCTAGAACTTAGAACTACTTAGACATAACCAAACTAAGGACATCACGCACATCCACACCCGAGGCAGTATTCGAACCTCCAATCGTAGCGGTCGCGCGGTTCCGGACTGAAGCGCCTAGAACCGCTCGGCCACAGGGGCCGGCAGGAAAGACTGTTCTAAAATGTTTTGGGTTAAAGGTTGCATTAAACAATTTTAAATTGCATGAGTTGTGGTTTGCGTTAGCTACAGTGCAACAGCCAGTGGTATTTACAGCATTACGAAAGCAAAAGAAACATGCTCGCAGAGTGGCACGCAAAGGAACACTACAGCAGTAAAGCCTTGTCTGGCATAAAAAGATGCACGAGTACATCCGACCTCCTGCTGGATGGTATGGAGGAAATGGACAGTGACAGCGGATAAGTGGCGCATTACAGCAGTGTTCGGTTTTGTTTATCTTATCGTTCTACTCGGAAATTTCCAACACTGTGTTTTCGCATACTTTTTCCATCCACCGATTCTGAGTGGAGCACTGCGGCCAGCAGGTGGTGGGCCCTAGTAGTCATATGCAGCATGAACAACAACAACAAAAAAGAAGAAAGGTTGATTACTTGTTCTCGGATGGTAAGTGCCTATGTGAAGGGGTCACGATGTGCTTGGTGCGAAATACGGGAACCATCCCTTTCTGTGGCCGACGCGGTAGACCGTCGTGTGTGCCTACCCTTACATTCCCATGCAGTCCAACATGGCGGCAGTGTCTCAACTGGATGTCCTACAAATCTAGACCCTGCGCGATTCGACCAGCCGATCAAATGGATACCCACAAAGACTCTCCTTTTGAACTCTGCCATGTGCTCATAGCGCTGTCTCCCAGGAGTTCGTGGCATCCTCGCCTCTTTTACAGTGACCACTCAACATCTGACGCTGTTCACGCCTGTACGATACCAAACCCGAAGAGGTCCTCTCAGGCTTCAATTCTTCTTCCAGGCAGTCTTATAGGCGTACACTGCGGTTTATCGATTCTATCGTGTCCCCGCCTCACACTTGACAGGTCCGCAGCGGCGGATGAAGCGACACTTTCCTCGTGCTGGGGGAGGGCTCGTAACGGTCCAGATGCGTGCCGGCCACACGTATCGCTCCCTCCCCACCAGGAGTCGCTTCCGCGGGCCAACTTCGCGCGAATTCCGGGAGACGGACGGTGCGGCGCCTCCTGCTTAATACGGGACCGACCGGGGCCCGTCCCTCCCTCAAACTTGCCGCGGCAGCAGCGATTCATTAAAACCGATAATTAAATTTCATTTTAATTGCCAAATGAATGAGAAGGAATGGGACGCCCCCCGTAATTACAGGAGTCGCGTGACGGACCCACTCCGCGCAGCACCGCGCCGCTCCGGGGGGCGGACCCGGATTTAATTCTGGCTGCGGCGGCAACAATAGTGCGCCCGGCAGCCGACGCGGGCGCCGGCGTGTTTTTTAATTTTTGTTTGCTTAGTTTTTTATTCACCCCGCCGGACCGGCGTCGCGGCCGCGCGCGCTCGCGAGTTGGCGGTACGAGCCGACACATTTATTCACGCGACGCCGGCCGCCATCCGGGCGCTAGTTGCATTTATTATGAACGCCTACTCTGTGCCGATACAGGCGCGCGCTCGCAATAATTCACGCGAATAAGGCGCGGAATTTAAAAGCGATTACTCGCGCGCCGCCGAATTCCCGACGCTCTCTCGTTTTTCCATTTGTCGGGGACTCCCCGCGCAGGCCGTCTGCAGCGGGAGCGCGGCCCGCCGATTGGCGAGCGGTAATCGAATGCAGCGCACCGCTGCCGCCTCTTCCTCCACCTCCTCCATTACCCTTTCAGCCCCCGTAACGGACAGACTGTTTTCGGCGAATTTATTATTTATCTTTTCGCCTCCCAGCTGGCGACACTGCGCGGCATCGGCGCCCGGCCACACCGGCCGGCGTAATCCGTCGCAAATGGGGCGTTACGTGCCAACTGGGCCGATTCCGGCAAACTCCGCCGCTGCGACGGGCAAACAGCATTCCGCGCGAGCCAAATCCACTTGTGCCCGCCTCGCGGACGCGCGCGGCAAGGCAAAAATACCCCTCCGCCCTCCTGACGCAGTTACCCGCTGCACTTGGCGAGCGCGAGCGCGTTTTTGCTAACGGAAACGAGGTTTTCCCGCCAAATTGCTGCTCCCTGGACACGTCGCCTACACGCTTACCGCCCCCTCACGCGCTCTGCCGATCTCGCCAGATCACTTTTGTTTCTCCGGCGCGATATGGCCGAATTTGAGGCAATTCCCCGGCAGCTCTGCAGTTGGGACACTGCGCCGGTAGATATTCGTTTCCATATCTACTTTGGCACTGCGAGCGAAAGAGAACGCTTTTAACTGCGAGAACAAATGGAGCACTTTACAAGCTCAAAAACTGTAGTATTCACAGATACGAGCGAAATTATCGTGGAAATTCGAGTGTCAAAAGTATTTTGCAGAATCTGTGACTCCAGGCCGCGGAGCTGAGATAGAAAGGAAGTCGTCCTCACATGGGACGTGTAACTTTACGGCCAGTGTTTAAAGTGTTTGCAACTTATTTTGAAAGTTGAGGAAGAAAACTGATTTTAATCTTTTAGTAGTATGCCTTGTTTTGTTTGTTTTTAATATTTTGATTCAGAACTTCAAAAATTTGCAATTTAACTTGTTGGAAAATAAAAGTTGACCTTTAATACATAAAATTCACTGCCTCAATCCTTATCATTTATTTGTAATTGCCGTCATTCTTAAAATGTGTTAAAAGTCCCTAAAATCAAATTGGAAGAATGTGGAACTTAAAAAAAACGTCAATTTATGTCCGAATTCCACCCATATACTTTGTAATTTCAAATAGAGATTTAAAAACACATGTATCCAGAATCACCCAATCCATGCGTTCATTCTGGACACTCCATTTGCATGTCTCAGGCAAATATACGCACATGCAGAGTTTCTACTTTTAGGCTATTTTAGTCATTATGTAACTATATATATATCATCACTTCTGTAACAAACAACGCAATGTAACATAACCTACGCGAGTTATGGTGAAAATAACCTCAAAACTACCCAAAATCATCCCATTTTATGGTATGTTAACATCATTCTCTCTTTATATAGCACTGACAGAGCTTTAAGCACGAAGCAAGCCAAATATCAGTGTTACTATCCATACTATTACAATGGCAGATTGATTCACTGTCCTGTTGTCCTGTCATCTTTGTTTACGTATCTCTCTCTCTCTTTTATATATATAATTCATCGTCGTTGGTACTAACTGAAGAAGAGGCTGCTACACCACACGGAACAAAATTTGCTTCTCATCCTCATTCGCTACTGCAGTGCTCTCCACCGGTAGTTGCCGCTGTATCTGGAGTACAAAGGACACAGTTTTTAAACGGAAACTGCTATTAAACGCACATTTCCTCCTTTGTCCACATGCTGACCAAGTTATTCTACTTGTAATATATATAAGTAAACGCTTCAATACCCGTGAGAATTATACAAGACAAAAAGAAAAACTCTTTTCCTAGTGAGTAAGGACACCAGTTTTTAAAACTTCTACCACAAATAGTGCGACAGGAATTTGCAGTAGGCAAAAGCTATTTCTTCATTCTCAGTTTCTAGTAAAATCTTAAGATGATTCTCATTAGTAGCTTCTGTTCAGTAGCAGAATTTTTAGCACGTTTGTAGTACAGCACTTGAAACCACGAAATGCTAATTGACTTACTGCAAGCAATGCAAACACTCTATTTATTTAGTGTGCATTATCAGTGTTAAATTGTTTGTACTTTAAGCGCGCGCGGGCGCGCTTGTGTGTGTGTGTGTGTGTGTGTGTGTGTGTGTGTGTGTGTGTGTGTGTGTGTGTGTGTGAGAGAGAGAGAGAGAGAGAGAGAGAGAGAGAGAGAGAGAGAGAGAGATTACGCACAGAGTCACAAACAACATTTATAAAGGGTTTTTTTGTCTCAAAATATAGAACATTTCTTTGATAAATAAAGAAACAAGTTCTGAATAACTACAGAATCAGTCGTACAAAGTCACTTCTGCTCCTGAACAGACAGCGCTCTTAAATTTACATAACATCGAATATTACCCTACACACGTCTATCAAATTAATCCTAAACTCCCAGAACCTTTTCAAAACGAGAAGAGCGACAAAGAGTACGTACAGATGATACCAGGACACGAACCAAGAACGTTTCAGTGTCAATTCTGCGCTTCTACCTTGAAAAGGTGTTACAGAACTTTATGTCTTCGATATTACCTTGTCTTAGAGTATTTAATGCAGGTATGTCATTTAATCATACGAAATTGTAACACAAATACATAGTTTTTTACGAATCTCCATTGTGACGTTGCCCTGAAACGGCATACTTTCATAATACGCAAACTGTAGTACGAAGACAAATACAAATGAAATTACTTTAAACACTTTAAACACGGAAGTCGTACCAAAAACGTCACGTTTTCGAGGGATCGTAAGTGCTGCTGCTTTGAAACAGTAAATAGTCATACTACGTAAGTTGTAAAACTCACTAAACTCGGTTTTCTACTATAAATGACGTAATCCAACGTGATATGTCCTAATTTTTACTTGTGGCGTAGAGAGTGACCTTTCATCTCACTAGCCACGTCCCTCTCCATGACGTGTCTGACTCAGTCTTTCACTCTTCGGAATGCTATTTAACGTGAAATCCCCCTTTCTAATGTCACAAGTTCGACCATATCCACGTCCTCGGACACTTTCAAGCCTCCTGTGAGGATGACTTCAGTCTCTAACGTCTCGTCGACTTGGGGATGGTTACAGATAGGGGAGGACATCGGGCGTCTTCTTTTCAAAGGGACCACCCTGGAAGTTGCCTTAAGCCTTTTCGAGAAACCGCGAAAAACCCAGACCAGAATGGCCAGACCGGGATTTTAACCGCCGCTCTTCTGAATGCTACCATTCCACCAGCTCGCTCGTTGCCAATTCAGTTTCTACAGCATCTCTGTGACACTCTCTTGTGGATCGAACAAACCTGAGATCATTTGTTCTGGCGTCCTCTGTGTACCATCGATATCCCCTGTTAATCCTATTTGGCACTGGTCCCATGCATGTAACCAAACCCTTGATTGAGCCTGTGTGATCATTATTTCATTTCATATTCCTAAGAATTGCCTCTCCCAAGTATTTATATGAGTTGGCCGAATCCAACTGTGACTCATTGATATTATACGATCCTATGTTCTTTTCATTTGGTAAGAGGTGCAGTTTTACATTTCAGAACATTTAGAGCAAGTTGGAAATTATTGCACCACTTTGAAACCTTATCAAGATCTGATTGAATATTTATGCAGCTTGTTGCTGATAGTAACCAATTGTATGTAGGTAACTCCATCATACTCTCATCTGGAAGTCGGTCAGTGTGGCCACGCGGTTCTAGGCGCTTCAGTCTGAAACCGCGCGACCGCTACGGTCGCAGGTTCGAATCCTGCCTTGGCCATGGATGTGCGTGATGTCCTTAGATTAGTTAGGTTTAAGTAGTTCTAGGGGACTGATGACCTCAAATGTTAAGTCCCATAGTGCTCAGAGCCATTTGAACAATTTTTCTCATCTGGAACACACCTGAAGTTACCTCCACATTCTGGATGACTCTACATCCAAGGTAACATGCTGCGGCCTCATTGCCAAGAAATCCTCCATCTACCCAAAAATTTCGCTTGATATACCACACAATCGCACTTTTCATAGTAAGCGTAGATATACTACTTAGCCAAACGAAATTTTGGAAATCGAGGAATACTCCAGCTATTCGACTGCCTTGATCCAAGGTTTTCAATATTTCATGTGAGAAAAGGGAGAGTTGGGTTTCACATAGTCGATGTTTTCGGAATCCAAACTGGTTGGAGGAAGTAATTATGTTTGAGCTCAGGATATTTTCTAAGATTCTACAAAAAATTGATGTCAAGGACATTGGACGGTAGTTTAGTAAATCACATGCACTGTCCTCCTTGTAGACGGGAGTGAGATGCGTTTTCTTCCAACTACTGGGCACAGTTTTTATGTTCGAAGGATCTACGATAGATTACAGTCAAAAGAGAGGCTAACTCAGCCGCAAATTCGGTATAGAATCAGATAGAGATTCCATCGGACCTTTTGTTCAATTCTAACGATTTCACCCGTTTATCAACGCCCCTGGCACTAGTATGTATTTCATTATTCTTTTCAGTGGTACGAGAATTACATTAGAGCAATACTCCACAGTTTTCTTTTGTAATATTTGATAGCTTCCAAACAATTCAATCGTACTTGACACAGTGCAACAACGCATTTCGAGGGACATTGGCTTCATCATGAGGTTCTAAAAACGCAGCACTACAACTCTAACAACAAATTTGCGGAGTTTATGAGTCGCCTTCACACTCAGCCTCTGTATCAGCTGTAGGCGTCAAGGGGTCCAGTTGACTCTTCTCAAAATGGCTCTGAGCACTATGGGACTTAACATCTGAGGTCATCAGTCTCCTAGACTTAGAACTACTAAAACCTAACTAACCTAAGGACATCACACACATCCATGCCGGAGGCAGGATTCGAACCTGCGACCGTAGCGGCAGCGCAATTCCGGATTGAAGCGCCTAGAACCGGTCGGCCACACCGGCCGGCTTGACGCTTCTGCTGGTGCCCCAGTGTCCATTGAAGTCGATAAGCTGCCACGCCCGAGGTACCAGTGTGTAGCACGATTAACGGAATTGGAAGTTACCAACTATTGCTGATAAAATGCAACAACCCCTAATTTGCATCCGAAAAATGGATAACGTTAATCTCAGCTTTTCTACACTCCTGGAAATGGAAAAAAGAACACATTGACACCGGTGTGTCAGACCCACCATACTTGCTCCGGACACTGCGAGAGGGCTGTACAAGCAATGATCACACGCACGGCACAGCGGACACACCAGGAACCGCGGTGTTGGCCGTCGAATGGCGCTAGCTGCGCAGCATTTGTGCACCGCCGCCGTCAGTGTCAGCCAGTTTGCCGTGGCATACGGAGCTCCATCACAGTCTTTAACACTGGTAGCATGCCGCGACAGCGTGGACGTGAACCGTATGTGCAGTTGACGGACTTTGAGCGAGGGCGTATAGTGGGCATGCGGGAGGCCGGGTGGACGTACCGCCGAATTGCTCAACACGTGGGGCGTGAGGTCTCCACAGTACATCGATGTTGTCGCCAGTGCTCGGCGGAAGGTGCACGTGCCCGTCGACCTGGGACCGGACCGCAGCGACGCACGGATGCATGCCAAGACCGTAGGATCGTACGCAGTGCCGTAGGGGACCGCACCGCCACTTCCCAGCAAATTAGGGACACTGTTGCTCCTGGGGTATCGGCGAGGACCATTCGCAAGCGTCTCCATGAAGCTGGGCTACGGTCCCGCACACCGTTAGGCCGCCTTCCGCTCATGCCCCAACATCGTGCAGCCCGCCTCCAGAGGTGTCGCGACAGGCGTGAATGGAGGGACGAATGGAGACGTGTCGTCTTCAGCGATGAGAGTCGCTTCTGCCTTGGTGCCAATGATGGTCGTATGCGTGTTTGGCGCCGTGCAGGTGAGCGCCACAATCAGGACTGCATACGACTGAGGCACACAGGGCCAACACCCGGCATCATGGTGTGGGGAGCGATCTCCTACACTGGCCGTACACCACTGGTGATCGTCGAGGGGACACTGAATAGTGCACGGTACATCCAAACCGTCATCGAACCCATCGTTCTACCATTCCTAGACCGGCAAGGGAACTTGCTGTTCCAACAGGACAATGCACGTCCGCATGTATCCCGTGCCACCCAACGTGCTCTAGAAGGTGTAAGTCAACTACCCTGGCCAGCAAGATCTCCGGATCTGTCCCCCATTGAGCGTTTGGGACTGGATGAAGCGTCGTCTCACGCGGTCTGCACGTCCAGCACGAACGCTGGTCCAACTGAGGCGCCAGGTGGAAATGGCATGGCAAGCCGTTCCACAGGACTACATCCAGCATCTCTACGATCGTCTCCATGGGAGAATAGCAGCCTGCATTGCTGCGAAAGGTGGATATACACTGTACTAGTGCCGACATTGTGCATGCTCTGTTGCCTGTGTCTATGTGCCTGTGGTTCTGTCAGTGTGATCATGTGATGTATCTGACCCCAGGAATGTGTCAATAAAGTTTCCCCTTCCTGGGACAATGAATTCACGGTGTTCTTATTTCAATTTCCAGGAGTGTATTTACAACAAGTACCTTTTATTCCAGTCTGAAATTTTCGTTTCTTACTTCATCCCTTAGCATTTGTCTCGCCGTTCTTGTTATGAATTTAACCTCCGCATTTACACTAGCGCGTTTGCTGTTACTGTGCAGAGCCCTGTGCTCGTAACCATACAAAAGGATATGAACTGCCACTACTTTACAAAGTCTCACTGTGTGTCCTTTGCTACTTTCCTGTTTTGTTGGTAATCATTCTGTTTGATAGTGCCACACATCACGTTGACTATAGTTAATGTTTACCTCAGATTTTCGTCTTTACAATACGATATTAACGACAATATTTAAATTCGATTCCTGCTATACCACGTTACTGTCAGTTACTATCTTTGAACAGATTGGACACAATCCTTTGTGTGCTTACTTTAGATCTATTTGAATCTATCCCTACTACATGATTTGAAACAGAATTCAAGAGTTACTGTCTGATGAGTTGTTGATAACTCTCGTTGTCTGGGAGTAAAACCTGATCATCATATATTTAAAAAGGCGCTGGCAATTTTAAACAATATTGTATTGCTTTGTCTACCTTTTACAGACATTGAAGATTTTAGATGATAGGAACATTCTCGTCTCTCCCCGTGGTTTATGCTTGAAGCTGAGGACAATACCACTCACTGTCAGCGTAGATGTTGTGGTGGTCGTTGTTGTTGTGGTCTTCAGTCGAGAGCCTGGTCTCATGCAGCTCGCCACGATACTCTGTCCAGCGCAAGCCTCTTCATTTCCGAATAACTCCTGCGACAAACATCCATTTCAGACTGTTTACTGTATTCATTTCTTGGTCCAGTACCACACTGGTGATCTCTTGATGCGTCAGAGCGTGTCCTATCAGCCGATCCCTTCTTTTAGTCAAGCTGTGCCACTTATTCTGTTCAGTACCACCTCATTAGTTATATGATCTATCCATCAAATATTCAGCGCTCTTCTGTAGCACCGCATTTCGAAAGCGCCTGTTTTGTTCCTGTCAGAATTTTTTATCGTGCACGTTTCTCTTTCTTACATGGCTACGCTACAGACAAATACTTTCAGAAAGGAATTTCTGGGTTGGATGTTAACCAATTTCTCTTCTTCTACAACGATTTTCTTGCTATAGCCAGCTACATTTTATATCTTCTCTACTTCCGTCTTTTACTGCCCAAATAGCAGAACTGATTTATTACTCTCACTGTCTAATTCCCTCAGCATTCGTGGTTTAATTCGACGATATTCCATTGACGTTGTATTCCTATTGTTTAAGTTCATCTTATATCCTCAATACACAGTCCACTCCATTTAATATAAATAATCCTGCGCGCTTTTTCAGCGGATAAACCGAATTGTAAATCTCTTTTGCTCTACGATGCGACCCAACACTTTCAAATCTTAATATACTTTGTAGCAAATTCTTCATACTATTTATGTGCGACGCGGCTCAGCACACACTAGCAGGACGCGCGGTCGGTAGCACTGGCCCAATGTTGATAAAAATGAAATCAGCGTATGGCACCGTTGGCCGGAGGCCCAACCCGGCGAAGTTCGGCCGCCAATTGCCGAGAATCGAACCCGGGCCCGCTTGCATGGGAGGCGAGCACGTTTCCATCCAGCTAAGCAGGCGTACTCCCACTGTTGACGTTTAGAAGCAAGACAAGTGCCCCCGCCGGAGAAAAGCCCGCCCAGCTCGAAAAATTACAGGAGCCATCGGGAAGTAAGGAGTATCATAAAATTATCTCGTCACATAAAAGATAGCAGTACTCTTTACAATTTGTGGATAAGAAATTTATAAATTTCATTACACCAGCACCCATTTTGAATAAGAACAGCATGCGTTCAGCATATTATGGAACACAGCATTCGGTTCACTTCTCGGGAGCATATTATGGAACACAGCATTCGGTTCACTTCTCGGGAATCCTTACGTACTATCATCGTTATACAGAGAAGACAGTGAGGGAGCGATGTAGCATATTTATGATGTTCAGTCCGTTTGTAATGGCACTTCAGTTACGTAACCATTACGGCAGCTCTCCTGAACCACTCGATACCAGCAATATTCTACTGTGTTTCTGTAAAGTAGTTGACTTATTTCTGAAACAACATTCAGATTTGATTTCATTAATGTAGAGGTACTTTGATACATCGATATGTTTGTATTGCAATGATACTGTTCTTATGTATATTCTTTCTTTTGTCACTATGATCTTTGACGTACTTGTAACTCTTGGGGGCGCGTAAACGATTATTAGAGTTAGAGAGTCGGACCTTAAAAAAGTCAAGTCTTGAATGTCATGTTGGAAAGACGCATATTGTCGTCAGCTTATAAAATGTGAACTTTGACAGTGAGGAAGATGTTTTCAAGTATGTTTTGTATTGTGAAGTGATGTTTTGTGTGTTACGTGATATTGCAACAAAAGCAATAAAAAAGAAGTGTAACTTAAATTCGGAGTGCTGATTACTTTTTTACATCACCATTGTGCTAACTTTCAAAGGTTTAATCTTCAAGAATGGTTTGTGAAACACATCTATAAAACTTCTGAATATAGCAGAATAAAACCTAGGCCTCTTTTCATCCGAGCTTGGAATCACCACCACCTAGATTTTCGACGATTGAGCCATGATTTTATAACGAGACCAGCGTGGGAAACACGAAAAGATGAGTGCCTAGTTTATTCATTATTACATGAAATGACTTTATTAATTGTGCTCTAATGACACCTACCACATAATAACTTTGTTGTTGCCCGAAAATGCAGTATTTAGCAGGGTGAGCAACACCACAATCATTTGACCTTTGTTGTGGCAGGGTTGTTAGACGTTCCATGAGCAAGCAATAAAGAAAACGAAAGAAAAATTTGGACGGGAATGAAAGCTCAGGGAGAAGAAATAAGGACTTTGAGGTTTGCTGTCAGAGACAGAAAAACCTTGGAAGAGCAGTTTAACTAACGGACAGCGGCTTGAAAACAGGATTAAGATGAACATTAACGAACATAAAACAAGGGGAACGGAACGTAGTCGAATTAAATCAGGTGAAACTGAGAGAAATGAGACATTGAAAGGCTTAGCCGAGTTTTGCTATCTGGCTACCAAAATAACTGATCACGGACGAAGAAGAGAGAATATAATATGCCAACCGCCAACAGCGACGAAACCATTTCTGAGAAAGAGAAATATCTTAAACTATACTTATAATAAATTACTGATCCCCGCCGCCTTATTCCGTCTATATGTGAATGCTAATCTCAGGAAGTAGTGTACAGATTTTTATATGGTTCCCACTAATGGAATCATTCACAGCGTCTGTGTACATAATTTACTAGCTTAGCGGCTCCTGCTTGGCTCGCGTAAACCGCATGGTCTGCACAGATGTTCTTTGTTTTCCTTTAATCGAATTTTTGCATAGTTCACAAAATGCAACACCTTCTAAACTTTTCACGCTAATTAAAGCCGTAGAAGCATTGTCTTTTCCGAGTGTTGTTCTGACCAAAAAGCGATTCTGGTAGTTGGAGTCCAAGGTTTTTGTCAGTAATGCCTTTTGCGTTCTTATGGTGATATTTCCGTAGAAAGTTTCATCTGCTGACACGTACTTGTTTATATCTACCTGAGAAATCAAATATCAGTTTCTATTGATGCAGTTTTAAATATACTTTAGTAATTTTTTGATAATTATTTATTTTCAAACAACTTTCGTCCAATTTTCACCCCCACATGGATTACATTCCCAAAAACACACAAACGCGTATTTCTTTATTCCTGGCAGAGAAGTCAAATACCATTTTTCGTAGTTCCACCCTCAAAATTGCGTTAATAGGGACATGTTTTCAAAAATAATTTCATCCCTTAATTCACCCCCTTATTGTTGGAATTTCCAAAAATCCCTTCTTAAGCGACGCCTACGCTATAAGATGAATACCCTCTACAAATTTCAAGTTTCTATACTTGGCGGTATGAACTGGGCGAAGACGAGTCAGCCAGTCAGGACGTTGCCTAACTATTTCTTTACTATTGTTAGATAGCACCAGTATCGATATGAAACTTCCTGGCAGATTAAAACTGTGTGCCGGACAGAGACTCGAACTCGGGACCTTTGCCTTTCGCGGGAAAGTGCTCTACCAACTGAGCTACCCAACCACGACTCACGCCCCGTCCTAACAGTTTTACTTCTGCCAGTACCTCGTCTCCTACCTTCCAAACTTTGCAGAAGGTCTCCTGCGAACCGATGTATTGGCAGAAGTAAAGCTGTGAGGACGGGGCGTGAGTCGTGCTTGGGTAGCTCAGTTGGTAGAGCACTTGCCAGCGAAAGGCAAATGTCCCGAGTTCGAGTCTCGGTCCGGCACACAGTTTTAATCTGCCGGGAAGTTTCATATCTGTGCACGTGATTTCCCTAAATCACTCCAGGCAAATGCCGGGATGGTTCCTCTGAAAGGGCACGGCCGACTTCCTTCCCCATCCTTCCCTAATCCGATGAGACCGATGACCACGCTGTCTGGTCTCCTTCCCCAAACCAACCAACCAACCAACCAATCTGTGCACACTCCGCTGCAGAGTGAAAATTTCATTCTAGCACCAGTATCGTCGACTCTTTAAGAGCATCGGACTCGCATGTGCAAAACAGCTTCAGACGCACGATTACTTCACAAATGAGTTAGTAAGTTAAATATATGAGGATAAGGATGTAAAACACTTATGGCTGAAGACGCAAGACCCTGTTTTTTATTTTATTAGTTTCAGATCATCCACTGGATGAGTATAGTCCGGTTAATTTGCTCCTCGTCCTAAGAAAAGCTAGTTTCCAACGCATATCAATGTTTATGACGCATTTCATGAAATGTGCGTCGTACAAAGATATAATTTTGAACGTACATTCAGTGGATACGCGGATATTGTTTGGTAGTAATGTTAGTAGTAAAGAAATAACTGATTAAAACATCAGGAAGTTTACTAAATGGACAGCGAAAATGTAGTTAGGGCCTTCACTATTTTGTGGGTGTGACACCTAGAAAAATTATGTGTAGAGTTCTCTCCCTGTCAAATACTGGTTTGGGTAACTTGCGAGCGGTGAGGTACGCTGCCTTGAGATTTTCTAACTTTAATACTTGCCTTATTGTGTTAAACCGGTAATGTAAGATTATACACTGATGAGCGAAAACGTTGTGATCCCTCGCTTAACAACTTGTTTGTCCGTCTTGGGAGCGAAGTACATCACGGATTCTGCTTATGAGAAATCAGATAGTTTGTTAGTAGGTTTATGTGGCATTGGGTGTGTTGTGTTGGCAGAACAGCCAACACCGTGTTACTAGAGGAGGCCGATATGCACGCGTTTTAGCTCACGCAGGCTGGCGTGAGGAGGGAAAAACTATACTGACGTGAGGTCTGGAACATGACAAGGAATTAGAATTCAGAAAGCGGACGTAATTACTTTGATACTTAACTTTAATCCATTAATGATGAACGTCGCTCTTGACGGTACATGATTCAAAATACTATCTGTTGTGACTTGGCAAGACATCCAAGCCACTAGGAGGTAGCCGAAAGGCACGCGTTTAAGCTCACGCAGGCTGGCGTGAGGTCTGGAACAGTTAAAGGAGTTGAGTCTAGTAAAAAAAAAGTACGGAGCTTCTGGAATACATAACTTTAATCCATAATTGGTGAACATCGGTCTGACGGTACATGCATCAGAAGATAAATAGCAAATGATAATGGCGCCTTGCTAGGTCGTAGCAAATGACGTAGCTGAAGGCTATGCTAACTATCGTCTCGGCTAATGAGAGCGTAATTTGTCAGTGAACCATCGCTAGCAAAATCGGCTGTACAACTGGGGCGAGTGCTAGGAAGTCTCTCTAGACCTGCCGTGTGGCGGCGCTCGGTCTGCAATCACTGATAGTGGCGACACGCGGGTCCGACGTATACTACCGGACCGCGGCCGATTTAAAGGCTACCACCTAGCAAGTGTGGTGTCTGGCGGTGACACCACAAGGTGTCTATGCACAGATCACGTAATTTGCATAAATAACGGGCCGCTGATTTTCGTACGTGGTGACTGCGCCCGATAGCAAACCAGATAGCTTGTTTGGCATAAACATCAGGCGAATTCGCCGAGGCATCAATGTAAGCTCACTACAATGCTCCCCAAACCACCGTAGCCCGGTTCTGACTCACACACGGACAATTATACTGCTGAAAGATGAGATCGCCGTTGGGGAAGACATCAAGCATGAAGCGATGCAGGTGCTTCTCAGCTGTCGCCGTGTAATCGATTGCTACCACAGGTCCCATGCAAGCACGGAAGAATGTCTCCTATAGCAGGACACTGCTCCTACCAGCTTGCATGGGTGGCGCGCTGCACGTTTGGAGCCGCCGTTCACCTAGATGACGGCGTCTGTGGAGACGACCGTCGACCTCGTGTAACATAAACGTGATTCAGCCGAATAACCGACACGTTTCCATTGATCGACGCTCCAATGCCGATGGACCTGTGCTCACTGCAATCGTAACTGTAGATGTCGTTGGGTCAATTTGACGATGAACAGTGCGTGCACTTACATTGTGCTCTTTCGGCAGAGATACCACACATCTATCCTAGTTCATAGAGCCTACATTATGGTGAAGAGTGACGGACGACCAACCATTTAGCGCCTAATGGGAGTTTCATTGTCGTTCTACCTCTTTCCGCAGACGCTAGCGACAGTAGAACGTGAAAATTCGACCAGCTTGGCCGTCTTCGAGATACTTGAGCCGTGGTAAAAACTGCTGTTTTGAAGAGCGACCCGCAGCACGTAGTGTGAAACAGTCGCCCTCCGTTTCTGGCGGTGGCACCGCTGTGGCAATCGCAGCTTTGGTGACTCCCTCTGGTGGGAAAGGGGAAAGGTTGCCTGTTCACGTGCATTTGAGGGGCGCTATGAGCTCGACAGGGGGTCAGCCGGGTAAGTGTGGGGCAGTCAGTGTCTGTCTGTCGTCCGGAGTGCTAGTATGTGTTAGGCCGCCAGTCTGCTCGAGTTTGTTCAGGCAATGGTCCTTGGTGGTTGGATCGATCGGTTGGTCGGTCGCGCACTGGGACACAAGATGACTTGTCCGTCTTGAGCGTCGGCGCATGTGAGGTCGCCACGTGAGTCCAGTGGGCCGTGCCGTATAGCGAGGGGTAGTGGCTTCGCGGCCGACACGAGAGCAACAGGAGCCAACCCACGACATCGGTCTGGCCGGTGAGAGATGCGACGCCTTGAGACGAGAGATCGGAGCGCCTTCCTGCGTCCGTTGAAGCGGCTGGCAGCGGACGGTTCGGCAGAGCGTTTTGGGGGTGCTGCGCCAGGTCTTCGCCAGACATCGCAGTTTTTTAGAACTTAAGTGATTCGTGATATGTTGTTTCATTTACTTGTTAAATTCTACTTTCTCGCCCCAGCTTGCTCGTCAGTCTCCCGTCCGCATTGGTTAGGCAGTTAGTGTCTGTCTGTCTGTCTGTCTCTCTGTCGGTCTGCCCTACGTTAATAGCTACCTCTGTCATGTTTGTCGGAATCTGTGTTAACGAATTTATTGCTTGGAGTGTAACGGCCGAATTTCTGAAATATATTTTTATCTTGCCTATCATCTTGAGAGGCGGGCTATGTGTAATGTACAGCACGTTTGGCCAACCTTGTATATCTCAATGTAAGACTGCATTTCATGGGTTTTTATTTAAATGGTCATTTTAGTATGTAAAGTTGCCACCCTTCCACCGTAAGACTTTTTTTTAAAAATCAAGTTGCACCTTCGGTGGCAAGTTAATCTTTTAGTGTTAGTGTTTTGTACCATTTCCATCCCTCCTACTCGGTCCATAGTTTATGTGCTTGTGTGAGTTGTTAAAAATTTTTAGTTTAAGGTAATCTGGTGTGTTGCAGATTTGCACCAGTGTAGTCTTTCAGAGGTTGTTGTGAGCGGTCGTGACTACGGCCGTGTCAAAAGGGAGCGGCAAGGTTCTCAGCCCGAAAGCTAATACAGTCAAAAATTTGTTCTTTCTGCCTCTGAATAAATTGTAACTTGATTTTTAGAGGGTGCTTTCTGATTATAATTTTAAATCTGTTTCTAAAAATAAAAGGCTTTTGGGAATAAAATTTCCATTTGTTGAAAGAATTTGATTTGTTTTCATCAGTTACCCACTGTCAACTACTTCACGCTCACATAGTGTGATTAAATGTGTTAATGTTCTTGGTGAATCGCTAGGAAATAAAGCAAATTCTTGAAAAAAAAGTTTTGAAAGTAAATTCACTGTTCAAGACTCGTTCACAGGCTCTGCGTAATAATAATCTGCCCTTCGTCAAAACCGCTGATCTCAGTGGATTTCCTCATTTCCGCCCCACCTGTTTGCTAGAGTGATCCCCGCTTACATACTTCTGTCGTCGCGTCACAGGAGCGCAACGCCACCGGGCGGCATCCAGCGCCGCGCTGGACAGTCGTCATAATGTTTCCGCTGCTCAGTGTCAATCTCAATCACTAGAGTGTGGCAGCATTTTAAACTTCTAAATTCGGTCATTAACATAAATATGAAATACTGATAATCAAACGTTTATGGGCGCTGGCAGCCATTGTAAGGGCAACCTGCAAAAGGGATTGGGTGATTGATTTGGCCGATTGGCAATATATAGAAGTGACACGTAGTAACCAGAGCACAGGACTTTAACACCTTTGTCTTTTATCACTTAAGGGACATCTTGTTTTAAGATCTCGATGTGTTTTCTGTTTCCATTAAGATCAGCCCAGTCGTCTCTTAGGATTAATATCAGAACGGGTTCTATTGTACGACAGTATAATATCAACACCCGCTTCAAATTTCTACTTTCTATCCTTAGCGGTATTGGCTAGATGATGTTGAGTCAGTAAGTGAGCAGTCAGTCAGTCAGTCAGTCAGTCAGGACACTGCCTTTCAGATATAGAGATAAGTCATTTGCCAGTAGATTCTTAGCGATACTGCGCTAAACTGGGGCGGATCCCTAGTTTCGAATGTAAAGTTAATGTTACGACGTCATTTCAGATGGTATTTGTCTGGGGTGTAGCCTTGTAAGGAACTAAATCATGGATGATAAACGGTTGATACAAGAAGGGACGTCGAACAGATGTGCAGAACTATAGACCTATGTCTCTAACGTCGATCAGTTGTAGAATTTTGGAACACGTATTATGTTCGAGTATAATGACTTTTCTGGAAACTAGAAATCTACTCTGTAGGCATCAGCATGGGTTTCGAAAAAGACGGACGTGTGAAACCCAGCTCGCGCTATTCGTCCACGAGACTCAGAGGGCCGTAGACACGGGTTCCCAGGTAGATGCCGTGTTTCTTGACTTCCGCAAGGCGTTCGATACAGTTCCCCACAGTTGTTTAATGAACAAAGTAAGAGCATATGGACTATCAGACCAATTGTGTGATTGGATTGAAGAGTTCCTAGATAACAGAACGCAGCACGTCATTCTCAATGGAGAGAAGTCTTCCGAAGTAAGAGTGATTTCAGGTGCCGCAGGGGAGTGTCATAGGACCGTTGCTATTCACAATATACATAAATGACCTTGTGGATGACATCGGAAGTTCACTGAGGCTTTTTGCGGATGATGTTGTGGTATATCGAGAGGTTGTAACAATGGAAAATTGTACTGAAATGCAGGAGGATCTGCAGCGAATTGACGCATGGTGCAGGTAATGGCAATTGAATCTCAATGTAGACAAGTGTAATGTGCTGCGAATACATAGAAAGATACATCCCTTATAATTTAGCTACATAATAGCAGGTCAGCAACTGGAAGCAGTTAATTCCATAAATTATCTGGGAGTACGCAATAGGAGTGATTTAAAATGGAATGATCATATAAAGTTGATCGTCGGTGAAGCAGATGCCAGACTGAGATTCATTGGAAGAATCCTAAGGAAATGCAATCCGAAAGCCAAGGAAGTAGGTTACAGTACGCTTGTTCGCCCACTGCTTGAATACTGCTCACCAGTGTGGGATCCGTACCAGATAGGGTTGATAGAAGAGATAGAGAACATCCAACAGAGAGCAGCGCGCTTCGTTACAGGATCATTTAGTAATCGCGAAAGCGTTACGGAGATGATAGATAAACTCCAGTGGAAGACACTGCAGGAGAGACGCTTAGTAGCTCGGTACGGGCATTTGTTGAAGGTTCGAGAACATACCTTCACCGAAGAGTCAAGCAGTATATTGCTCCCTCCTACGTATATCTCGCGAAGAGACCATGAGGATAAAATCAGAGAGATTAGAGCCCATACAGAAGCATACCGACAATCCTTGTTTCCACGAACAATACGAGACTGGAATAGAAGGGAGAACCGATAGAGGTACTCAGGGTACCCTCCGCCACACACTGTCAGGTGGCTTGCGGAGTATGGATGTAGATGTAGAAGAAAATAGAATATTTTGAAATGTGTAACCACACAAAAATGTTGATAATTAGATGGGTATATCCCCTAAATGATGAGGGGGTACTGAATGGAACTGCAGAAAAAAAAGACGATTACAGCACAATATGACTAAAAGAAGGTTCGTAGCACATGTCCTCATGCCTCGAAGATTCTATAATTTGGTGGTGGAGGGAAGTGTAAGGAGTAAAAAGCTTTTCAGGACGTCCAATGGTTGGAGACAGGAAGCAAGTCTGTAGGCTGCAGAGATGTAGAGGCTTGTATAGCGTAGTCTAGCGTGGAACGCGCTAAGAAACTTGTCTCCGGACTGCAGACCACCACGACAACAAGGAGGTACGTCCCACGGTGGACGCTGCTGCGAGGCCGATTGAGCACAGTGGCTCGGTTCGCGGTAGGGCAGATGCTAAGCATGGCACGTGCAGACACAGCGCGCGCGCGTGCGTGCCCCTTGTGGCGGTGGACGCCGCGACACGCGAACCAGCCAAACAAAAGCACTTTTTCAATAACGCAGCGAGCAGGAAGAAAATTAAAGGAGTAAATCTCGAGAGTGAGGCCGGAGAGAGTGCGCGTGCAGGAGCGAACAGCGGGCGAGGAGTGCGCGGCGCGAGAAGAAGACACGACGCGTGGGCGGCGGGGGAGGGGGGTGGACGAGGGAGGGCAGAGGGGTAGCAGACCCCCCACCCCCACCTCCACCTCCACCTCCACTGCCGCCACCACCGCCTCTCTACAAGCCACCCGTAATGAAACAGCCGCGCCAAGGAGCTTTAACTTTAGTTGTTTTAGTCCAATTTAACTTAAGCTAAACTTTATTAACACTTGTGTCCAGACTTACCTTATATGGTCAGCGCGGGACGGGGCGCTCGCCGCAAAGTTGCGCGCCCGGCAACAGCGTTTCATTAGCCGGGGAGTTTTAATTTAAAAATTCGCGCAGCTGCCCACCGCGGCGCTGATACCCCCCTCCACCTCTCTCCCTCCCTCTCTCTCACACTGCTGCCGGCTCCACATTGGTCTCGTGAAATATGAAATTCAGTTAGCTGACTTTATTTGTGAGGACGTAATTTAGGCGGCGTGAAACTTGATCTACTCGTAATGCCCAAAGTTTGGCGCCGCGGGCGCGCCTTCGCCGACTGCCGTATACTTGTCGGCAGCGAGAGGCAGGTGCGAAGTGCTTCGGCGGCCGGGTGAACGAGTGCTGGGAGCTTTTTAAGAGCGGGCACACGTATTTCTAATGGCGCACGGCGAAATGAAACGACCAGGCGCCTCTTCTTGCTTACGGCGAGATAAAGCTGAAAAAGAGTGCATATCTCAGCTAAGTCCATAGTATTGACAAGGGAAACTCCCCATCGAGCGCCCCCTCACATTTAGTGGTAAGATGGCACATTGGATAGCCCGTGAAAAACTGAACGCTCATCAAGCATGAAAACCGGAAGGAAGTGTACTGAATCGCGAAAAGATGCAAAATACAAACAGTGAAAGGTCCAAAGCTCAATATGTGCAACATCGAGCAAAAGAGATAAGCTATGGCACTGTGGTTACGTGGTCACGGTGTTGAATTGCAAAGTGGGAGATCTGTGTTCAAATCCCCAACATGCCGCCGGACGTTGTGGCCGAGCGGTTCTAGACGCTTCAGTCCGGAACGACGAGTTATCACCACCTTATCTAAGGATCGCGCAACAGTACACTCACTGCTGCGTTTCGTGACCGATGAATTGGCAGATGAGCCCGTGTTTACTGGAGTTTTATTCTTGTTTTGGTCCATACTACCACCGCTGACAGTTTGTCGATGGAATTGTGGTTCATTCCGTATAGGAATCCATA
Organism: Schistocerca serialis cubense; assembly: GCF_023864345.2. Classification (NCBI taxonomy): domain Eukaryota; kingdom Metazoa; phylum Arthropoda; class Insecta; order Orthoptera; family Acrididae; genus Schistocerca; species Schistocerca serialis. Next base: position 597,447,075 of record NC_064644.1, on the reverse strand, counting down.
GGCAATATTGTTAGTTCAGATAGGCAAAAGACTGAGGGAAGCCCCTGTGTCGTACGGAGACAGAAGAGGAAAGGAAGAGGTGCAGCTAGTTTGCGCTAGTTGGGTGCCTTCGACGAGTTGTACAGCAGCCGCCAGGCCGTGGACACATCTCGGAACATCGAAGCATCGTAGGTGCTAAAAGTTGTGGTAAAGACCTCTCTTAAAGAGTGCTTCCGGGTCTGGGGAGACAGAGAAGCAACGTAAGCTCCTATCAAGAAGAGCCGTGTGTGTGCGCTGTTCCGGTACTGGAACTAAGTGTGTGGTACAACGATGAACCATCTCTTCATGTCATCATCACCCCCTCCCCCTCCCCCCCCCCCCCCCCCCGCCCCGAGAGAATACTGATCTACAGCTTTTAAATGTGCTTCTTAGCTTCGATATCTTGTGTTGGCTAAAATGGTGCACAGTGAACTGTGTAATGCATACTACGTGGAACAGGTTTCTTTTCCGAATACGTCATTCAATGTCGTATTGTTAAGATTATTTATTAATCATTTAAATATTTTACTTGAGTCATTAAAACAACTATTCCACAATTAAATTTCGATTCAGATAGTATCTGTTGTTAAGAGGTGATGATACATCAAGTTTATTTTTATTGTTGAAACAAAGATAAATACATTATCATTGTACCAAGATGTTTTATAACTGTAAATGTTCTGTGAGAGTTAATTAGAAAGCGAAAAATAAGTAGTTTATTCAAAGTTTGCATTTAAGCAGTATTCGTATGGTTTAAAGTACTATTTGTCCGTCTTGGGCGGTCGGCTGTAAATTTACTTGCCTTAATTTGTTGCCTGATAAAGAAGCAAACCAAGGAACAGCTAGAAATAGAGAACTGCCATACAGCCCAGCACAGAATAGACGTAATAATGGAACAATCTCCTCCAATGCTAAGATTGGGCACTGTACCACGGTTGAAGTGCCAGAAGCAGTTTACTGTTGAAAATGTCTGATACTGAATAAGAAACGAGAAATGGGAGAACTAGAGAAGTAGGAAAGAAAAAGTTTACTCTGACAGCAAAACGAGAAACGATGGAACATGGATGAAGACGAAAAATGAAGGTTTGTGATAACAGGGCGAGGAGCTCGCTCACGCTATTCGCAAGACAAGGCTGAAGTTTTTAATGGGAACCTCTTTAGAATGAGCGAATGCAGAGTGACAAAGGAAATCTTCAACTACATCTCGGAACTAAAGGCGAGCATAGAATGGATTCACGATATAAGAAAGGAAATGGAGAAGTTGGGATTAAAGAAAGAGATACCTGGTGTGAAGTATTTCGGACGAAGGCTGACAGAAAGAAGCGGTTCCAGCAACAGCAAAGTACAAGGACCAAGATCATCTTGACAGAAGAAAGGAGATATTCTCAGAGGAGAAAAAAAAGAAGAAAATGTTGCACTCCCCCACTTGAACATTACTAACAATTACTAATCTGTGATTCGGCTATTTGAGATCTGGGTTCCACTTAAAAAAATTTTCCATGAATTCCGATTCTTTAAAAAATGCAAAGTTACACGATCACAGTCGAAATTCGAGTTTATTCTGACACAAAAAAATGTTCAAATGTGTGTGAAATCTTATGGGACTTAACTGGTAAGGTCATCAGTCCCACACTACTTAACCTAAGTGATCCTAAGGACAAACACACACACCAATGCCCGAGGGAGAACTCGAACCTCCGCCGGTACCAGCCCCACAGGCCGTGACTGCAGCGCCTGAGACCGCTCGGCTAATCCCGCGCGGGATTCTGACACATCTTCAAGAATAGTCACATCATTCACAAAAGGGTTTTATTTAGCAATTAATTCCTCATATTAGCTTAGCTGCAGAATACAAGCCTACATTAATACTGGAATGTTACACACGCTCCATATTGCAGTCCTGTGAACCATGGCTTCTTGCTACAGCAAGAAGACTCACAAGTTTTTGGAGCTTGTGAACTTTATATTTCGATATATCACATTTATAATTGTGTGTTTTTTATTCGTAATACGGGGCAACGATAAATTTAAGAGGGGGACCTGCCGCTATTTTGACGAAACAGCCGTGGTACGCATTATAAATTTTGTGAATTGTCCAGACTTCAACTCAGATTATAGTATGTTGCATATATATATATATATATATATATATATATATATATATATATATATATATATATATCAAGGAGCCACCTATTTTGTTAAGCGATCAAGGAGCTACCTGTATATTGATGAGCCCAAAGGTTATTACCTCATGCTTAAAAGTGTACTGGTTCACTTTTGAAACGCAAATCCGCAGCGATTCTGCTTGGCACGGTTTCGACAAGTGGTTGGTAGTTTCCGAAGGTACGGGACACTGGGTTTCTTCGCACAGGTCACGTAATCCCCGTACACCACAGGGTGGCAGTTACGGACTCGAAAGCGTCTCCCGTTTGCTGCACCGGGTTCAGGTCAGGCGAATTTTGTGGCCAAGACATCAACGTGAGTTCATTATGAAGCTTCAGAAATCTATGTAGCACAGGCAGTTACCCCGCTGGGAGTGCATCACCGTCGGGGAAGACATCACAAATGAAGGGATGCAGGTGGTGCGCAATAATGTTGACGTAGGCCCAGGTATCAGTGTGAGTTCTATCACTACACCACAGGCCACATCGAAGCCCATTTGACCGTCCCCGGCAGCATAATTTAGCTGGCCCAGCCGACCGGCATCGGTGGAGTTGTGCGTGGGGACAGCAGGCAGGCGTTCGTCTGGGAGACAACGTGTCCGAACACGACCATCCACTTCGCCTGACAATAAAGGCGATACATTCGACGAAGCGACGCATTTCCATTGATCCACGATCCAATTTCGTTGATCCCAAAGATGTTCAAATGTGTGTGAAATCTTATGGGACTTAACTGCTAAGATCATCAATCCCTAAGCTTACACACTACTTAACCTAACACACCCATGCCCGAGGGAGGACTGCCTGCCGGTGTGGCCGTGCGGTTCTATGCGCTCGAGTCTGGAACCACGCGACGCTACGGTCGCAGGTTCGAATCCTGCCTCGGGCATGGATGTGTGTGATGTCCTTAGGTTAGTTCGGTTTAAGTAGTTCTACGTTCTAGGGGACTGATGACCTCAGATGTTAAGTCCCATAGTGCTCAGCCATTTGCACCATTCGAGGGAGAACTGGAACCTCCACCGGGACCGTTGATCCCGTACCCACTGTAATCGTTATGATCGATGTCGTTGGATGAACATGTTAACACACAAGCGTCGTCTGCTGCGGAATCCTGGGTTCGACAGTGTGCGCTGGAAGGTGGGCTCCGCCTACACCGCCGGCCGCGGTGGTCTAACGGTTCAGGCGCTCAGTCCGGAACCGCGCGACTGCTACGTCGCAGGTTCGAATCCTGCCTCGGGCATGGATATGTGTGATGTCCTTAGGTTGGTTAGGTTTAAGTAGTTCTAAGTTCTAGGGGACTGATGACCACAGATGTTAAGTCCCATAGTGCTCAGAGCCATTTGAACCATTTTTTTCCGCCTACACCAACATTGAATTCTGTCGTCAAATCTGCCGGAGGTCGCCGCGTGTTCTGCATTAGGGAGAGTGAGTGAGAGTGAGAGAGAGAGAGAGAGAGAGAGAGAGAGAGAGAGAGAGAGAGAGAGAGAGAGAGAGCTCTCGACCTTCACGTTGCTAAGGCCTCGAGGTGAAACAACTTATCGCCTACTCTTGGTTTCACCATTCTTCAATCGCTTTCCACAGGTTTTCACTACAGTAGTGCGCGAGAAACTGACCAAGTTCGCCGTTTCCAAGGTGCCAGTCCAGGCGCCGGGCTGAAACAGTCTGCCTTCTCTCGTACTCGCCTACGTCAGTGGACTTCCCATTTGCCACACGTATCGTCTTTGTCCCGCAGCACTGAATCTCGCGGTGGGCAGTGAACCTGATGTTTTGGTTCATCAGTTTATCTGCTATTTTGTTTTAATGCTTTCTACTTGAGCTTGCTTTCTTGCTTTCAGCTATTTTTTTGAGAAGAGACACATGAGAAGCTTTTATAATATGAATCCACATGCTTTCAACTGAGTAATACCCTATCATACAGTGAACTGACTTATAACAAAGAATGTTGACCATGTTGAGCCAACAGCTGACATTGATGTTAATGAAAACCAGCTTAGTTTACTTTACACAGCAGAACATCTATGTCTTGACTTCATCGCAACTCTGCAGTCTCAAGATGTTCAAAGAAACGAAATCGGTCGTAACAGAATAAATGTAAAAAAATACTGCTGAGGTGGGTTTCATTAATCGTTAACCGTAACAAATATCTACGGTACCTTGGAGTTATTCTTGAAAGAACGGTGTCATTAAACAACATCTAACACAGAGTGCGGCTAAATTGCCGTCGAGAAACAATATCCCGCAAAAATTTTGGGCTACAACATGCGGTTCTGCAGTGCCGACCTTACGATTGTCTGTCTTTGGCCTTCTATACACAACAACAAAGTATTTCAGCTCTGTCTGGATAAACAGTAGCCAAATGGAGATTGTAGAGGTGCATCAAAATCAATCGATGCGAACTGTTACTGCACAATTATGTCCACTGCAGTATTATGGTTTCCTGCTCCGAGCTGTAATCCGGCACCTTACCTGAGAGAAAGAATATCCTTCTCAGGAAATATAAGAGAATCTGCAATAAGCAGCACCTGCCGATTCATGAGGACACACCAGCTATCCGAATCAAGAGACTCCTCTGCAGACACTCCCAACTCAGAACAGGTACCGACGCGGTGGATCATAGCTCAAATCGGCACATAATTTGGACGCAAATAACGCTCCACCACACCTTCTCAGCTTCCTCCAAATTAATAACAAAACCTGTCAATTTGAGATAATTCTCATTTAGGTAGCACATATTTGATTAGATTGCATTTTTCGACCAATCTGGATCGTCTTCAGATCTTACTAGTTGCTTCAGGAACTCTTCTTCTCATAACCACATGTCAGAGTTCAAAACGTTGAAATGTGTGTGAAATCTTATGGGACTTAACTGCTAAGGTCATCAATCCGTAGGCTTACACACTACTTAACCTAAATTATCCTACGGCCAAACACACACACCCATGCCCGAGGGAGGACTCGAACGTCCGCCGGGACCAGCCTCACAGTCCAAGACTGCAGCGCCTGAGACCGCTCGGCTAATCCCGCGCGGTCATGTTAGAGTACTGGAAGCTCAATCTGCCCTGTAGGACATGGAGTACACTGAACGGGAATGGGAATAACAGTGGGAGATGCGGTGCCTAGTATCCGAATGAAAAACATGAACAGTGTGGAGTGGACCTGTGGCTTTCCAAGGCAGGCAGGCAGATATAGTGTCGAACAGTGCCTCGGAAATTTGTATCCTGGAAACCCCTCGGCCTCCTTACAGATTACAGCAGATGTGACCATTTATGTAAATAATATGTCTGTAAATTTGTAAATTATGTACTTATTATATCTGTGATGTACAGACTGCCGTACGATTAATAATAATAACAGTCTCGTCGCAATATGTCCCGCAGCTGCAGCTGTTTTGAAAAGCCGTGCGACCAGAGTAGGGGTTCGGGAGCGCCAATCCGTGAGGGCGGTGATGGGAGCCGTGTGCGCCGCGGAGCCAGCAGCGGGGCGAGTCAGCGCGCGAGGCGGAGTACTCCACCGAGTGGAGTAACAAGCAGGGGCCCGCAGAACAGCCGGAAGAGGAACACCGACATCTACATAGGCGCGACTCAAACCACCGTACGGTGCGTGGCGGAGGCTACCCTGTACCACTACCTCTCGTTTCCTTTCCCGTTACACTCGCAAACAGAGCGCGGGAAAACCTATTATCTATATGCCTCCGTATGAGCCCTAATTTCTCGTATTTTATCTTCGTGGTCTTTACGCGCAATGTATGTTGGCGGCAGTAGAATCGTTCGGCAGTCAGCTTTAAAAGCCGGTCTCTCAATTTTCTCAATGCTGCTTCTCGAAAAGAATGTCGCCTTCCGTCCATTGATTCCCCGAAGCATCTGCATAACACCTACTTGTTGTTCGAACCGACCGGTAACAAATCTAGCATCCCACCTCCGAACCGCTTCACTGTCTTCCTTCAATTCGACCTGGTACGGATACCAAACACTGGAGCAGTACTCAACAATATCATAGCAGTCTCCTTTATGCGGCCTCGTTTACAGGTGAACCACTCTTTCCTAAAATTCCCCCAACAAACCGAAGTCGACCATTCGCCTCCCCTACCACAGTTCTCTCATGCTGGTTCCACCTCGTGTCGCTTTGCAACGTTACGCCCAGTGGCGGAGACATATGTGGGTGCCCGGCCCTCCGTCTTGCGGGGCCACCCGCACAGCCCCCGCCAGTCAGCCCGCACGCTATTTGTTCGTTTCTTTCGTCAGTAGACTCGACTGAATCGAGTTATCGAGTAGCTGTACTTTTCTATGTAGCACGCGCGTCCGCGTCATCGTATTTTATACGTTTCTGTCTGACACGCAAATAGCTAATACATAGCTACAAGAAAAGTCGTCGCCATTCTAGTGATCTCGATACGTTAGTCTGGCATCTGTTAGAGAAAAGTCGCGAATATTCTACTGTTTTCTTGTACGGAGAACCTTCAATACGTAGCGTTTTAAGTACGGACTATTCGCCGAATAGGGAGCTAGTTTACATTCAGGACCAGAAATATTAAGAGTGAAGAATGAATAAGTAAAAAGTCCTAGTTGTAGTAAGTGCAAGTGTGAAGATTAGACAAGAGCGAGAGTGATTGAAAAGTATTAATAATAGGAATTCATAGTAATTACTTAGCAAAAATATTGTTACGAGACTCCTAACAATATTTTTACTAATAACGTAAAAATAGTTCCCCATACCTAACTCGTAATACAGAATGGGGCGCTACGCAGAACTCTAAGACTTCGAACGTGTTCAAGTGATTGGGTGTCACTTGTGTCATACGTCTGAACGCGAGATTTCCACACTCCTAAACATCCGTAGGTCCACTGTTTCCGATGTGATAGTGAACTGGAAACGTGAAGGGACACTTACAGCACAAAAGCGTACAGGTCGACCTTGTCTGTTGACTGACAGAGACCGCCGACAGTTGAAGAGGGTCGTAATGTGTAATAGGCATACATGTATCCAGACCATCACACAGGAATTGCAAACTGCAGTAGGAGCCACTGCAAGTACAATGAAAGTTGCCGGGAGGTGAGAAAACTTGGATTTCATGTTCGTGCGGCTGCTCATAAGCCACACATCACGCCGGTAAATGCCAAACGGTGGTGTAAGGAGCGTAAAAATTGGACGATTAAACAGTGTAAAAAGGGTATGTGGAGTGACGAATCACGATACATAGTGTGGCGATCCGAGGCAGAGTGTGGGTATGGCGAATGTCCAGTGAACGTCATCTGCCAACGTGTGTAATGCCAACAGTAAAATTCGGAGGCGGTGGTGTTACGGTGTGGTCGTGATTTTCATGGAGGGAGCTGCTCCCCTTGTTGTTTTGTGTGGCACTATCACAGCACATGCCTACATTAATGTTTCAAGCACCTACTTGCTTGCCACTGTTGAAGAGCAATTCGGGGATGGCGACTGCATCTTTCAACAAGATCGAGCACCTGTTCATAATGCACGGCCTGTGGCGGAGTGGTTACACGACAATAACATCCCTGGAATGGAGTGGCCTGCATAGAGTTCTGACCTGACTCCTATGTAACACCTTTCGCATGTTTTGGAACTCCGAATTCGTGCCAGGCCTCACCGACCGACATCGATGCCTCTCCTCAGTGCAGCACCCCGTGAAGAATGGGTTGCCATTCCCTAAGAAACCTTCCAGCACCTGATTGAACGCATGCCTGCGAGAGTGGAAGTTGTCATCGAGGTTAAGGGTGGACCAACACCCATTGAATCCCAGCATTATCAATGGAGGGCGCCACGGACTTGTAAGTCATTTTCAGCCAGATCATATAGTGTATCTGCGGTAATAGTGTTTTTCAAAAAGATTTGTAGAAACGCATTGTTACTATATAGGCTCTCTATCGAATGTACTAGAAAGGAACGGAATCGACAACAAAAGTTCCACACATACAAACTGCCGGATGACATCGCTGGAAACTCCCCTTATACTATACGTCGTAAGGTACATTCAACGTTGCTGGGTACAAAGACATGGCTGAGGTCGACAATGAAGGAGGATCGACTTAAAGGCTCAGCTCTGTTGAACACTGACCCTGACGTTGATTGTCCTATTGACGACGTAATTAACCAATTTGCCAGGAAGAACAAGCGCATAGAATTCATCATTTAAGAAAGAGAACCACAACTGTAACTTTTTTATGTTATAAGATGGCATTGTCTTGTATATGCATACAGTCAGTTTAAATAAAACTTTCTTAAACTTTGCATGTGACTTGATTATTTTTTATAACGGTGAAAGTAAAGGTAGCTGAAGATATCTTCAGCGCCCCCTCCTTGAGGATTTTCTGTATCCGCCACTGGTTACGCCCAGATATATAGACGACTTGGCTGTGTCAAGCAGGACACTAGAAATACTGTATTACATTACAGGTTTGATCTTCCTACTCCTCCACGTTAACTTACATTTTTGCACAGTTAGAGCTAGCTGCCATTCATCGGACCGACTGGAAATTTTGCCCAAGTCGTCTTGCATTTTTCTACAGTCATTCAACTTCGGCACCTTACCTCCACCACGGCATCAGCAGCAAATAACCGCAGACTCCTGCCCACGCTGTCAGCCTGCTTAGCTGGGTGTTAACGTGCTCGCCTCCCATGCAAGTGGGCCCGGGTTCGATTCCCGACCGCGTTGTCATCATCATCTCATCCTCATCACTGGCGTGCAAGTCGCCTAATGTGGCGTCGACTGAAATATGACTTGTACTTGGCGGCCGATCTTCCCCGGATAGGGCCCCGCTGCCAACGATGCCATTCGCTCATTTCCATTTTTCACTGCCCACCCTGTCCCCTAAGTCATTTATGTATGTATATAGAGAACAGCAGCGGTCCGATCACACTTCCCTGGGACACTCCTGGTGATACCCTTGTCTCTGATGAACCCTCACCGTCGAGGACAACATATTGGGTTCTATTATTTAAGAGGTCTTCGAGCCTTTCACATATCTGGGAGCCTATTTTGCATACATGTACCTTCGTTAACAATCTGCAGTGGGCTACAGTGTCTAATGCTATTCGGAAATCTAGAAATTTGGAATCTACCTGTTGCCCTTTATCCATAGTACATCATGTAAGATAAGGGCAGGCTGAGTTTCGCATGTGTGATGCTTTCTAAAACCGTGCTGATTCGTGGACAGTCTCAAGAAAGTTTGTTATATTCGAACTGGTCGCTGTCAGTAAGTTGTCGCACAGTGGTACATCAGACGGAACCCGGCAGTACTAGCAAGCAAGATGGATTTGACCGCATGTCTAGCGAGGTGAGAGAACCACGCAGTACCAGCAAGCAGGATGGATTTGATCGCATCCTCGCGTGGCTTGCTGTTCGCTATAGAGCAGTCTCTTCCTGTCGGTTATTGGAAGGCACGGATTGGGGCAGCGTGAATTAGTTGCCGTATAGTGGATCCCTAATTTTCCGGTGTAAGTTGTTGTTAGCTATCTTCGCTATACGTTCGGTACTGTGCTTATAGGAGAGCACATGCAGTGTCGCCGTTGTGTAGACGGGATTTTGCTCCGTGCTACTGCGACCACAACTGCGTGGTTTTTAAGCATTTTGTTATAAACTATTGTTGATTCTGAGCACGTAATTGTTGTGCATCAGAACTCACTGAACCACTGAATTATGAGTTTGATTCAGTGTTCTTGCAATTATCGCTGTGGTTCCTTTTGCATTTTCTTGTTAATGTTGTAGCAATAAACTCGCTTTGAGTACAAGGCGTGAACCTATTTCGTAAAGTATGTGAAAAATTCTTCTAAGCTTGTTATAACTTTGAATTGCCACTGTATTCGTTACGTCTTGTTATAGTTCTGATTTCTTCCCATTGTGCTATTTACAAGACAGTGTGCAGAATTATTTAGAACAAGTTCTGACCTGTTTTTTTTTCGAATACAGTATGCACCTTTAAATTGAAGTTATTTCGTGGTTTGCCCCAGTGTAATATTATTACGCTATTTGTTTTAGTATTATGCTCCATATCCTTGCGGCCTGCTACCTGGTTTTGAATTTTAAACGATTTATTGTAATGGTTTCTGTAACTTACCCTCAGCTCGAGGGTATCAATCTGTTATTGAATATTTCTTGTTTTTTCGTATTGGATTTTAACACAGTGCTGCTTAGTTCTTAAGATTAGTTTTATTATTAATTCTTTATTAAATCGAAGTTAAAAAATTACGATGACTCGCAGCTTTACCACTCCCTATTGCGTCACAACCAATACACCAACACGGTGGTTCACTTCACAAATGCTGTTAGCGTGTAACGCGGAACAATGTTGGAAGTGCCCGCCGCGAGGTATGACAGAAATACGAGATGGCCTGTTGAAAGGTGATTTTACGTGACCAGTGACTGAACTACGGCAGACTCGTGTTTGCAGCAATGAATTGAAACTCACGACGTTAAGTAGCCACAGCCTCGTGATGTGCAACGTATTCGAGAAAACGGCAGTCAACAATCTAAGGAAGAACTAAAACCACAGTGACTTTGTTGATGACGGTCATTAAATTCAACGAGGAAACTGAATGCAGAAAAAAATCAGTTTCATCGCTAAAATCAAATTGTTAATTTCATGCCAACCGCTGCCATTGGTTACCTGAAACTATCGTGCCACTGGCTACGTCAGCTGTGGCTCTACCGTGAGCAGTCCTAGTTGGCGTTCAGTTGCAGATTTTACGCGACACACGCAGATTGTAGGCGAAAAAAAGAATGATAGGAAGAAAAATAAGAACAAATAAAAAAAAATCACCACGACGATGTAAATGACGTGTCAAAGAATTAAAAAGAAAAATGATTTAATTGAATGAGAATAATAATCAAACTCTCTTGATTAGGTTTCGAAATGAAAGACTCGCTACATTTGACGGGATTTTCTTGGACCTCCGGTACGTCAGGTTTATACGCTAACCACTGCACTACGCTACAACACTGGGCTAATTACTTATATTTATGACTCTGGTGACCCAGTCGCAGTGATGAATTGCAGCCTTCAAAAATTCGGCTTCACACAATGCCTTGCGAAGCTTATCTAATTTAAGCCGATCTTTGTGATTATGGTACCTGCCCATGCGACGCCGAATCGCGTCTTGTTACTAAGTAGCCAGTAGTGCTTAGACAGCGCACTGCATGAAACTTGTGTATTTCATTAACATCGATGTATATATCCTCTGTTTTTGGTGTGGTTATCATGTGTGATAAAATACAAAATAAAAGCGCCAGACTCATGATTCGGGATCCACGCAAATCAAGGAAGAATGGCAGACAAGGATTTGGAAGTGCACTGGCCAGTCGCTGTGGCAGTTTGGCAGCGCCGAACGTCTCGGGTGTGAGCACTCCGATAGGAGGAAACCAGTTCCAAGGTGTGCAGTGTCAGCCATCAAGTAATTAAAACCAGACTGTAGGAAATGTTTGGTTCTACATTTTTTTTAACGTTGTGAGTCATTTCAACCAGTTTCCTCCCTCCAGACTTTAGTGTGGGTGCCAAATACCTAGACTCCATATGGCCAAATACTTCTGTTGTGATCAATCATCAAGTATTGACAACCACATCGACTTGATATGATGGTACCGACTCCTCTTTACGTGGCAGGTGGTGGCGACCGCAGCTGCCACAGCACGACCACAACCACAACCACAGCCGCCACCACCGCTACCGGCGCTTGCTGCGCCTGCTTCGCGGGTAGCTGGTGTGTGCAGGAACGGAGGCGACTCGAGCCGAGGCGAGAGGCTTCAGTACGCGGCCAGAGAGGCCAGCCACGGCGCTAGGGGGGAACTCATTAAGCGTCGTCGGCGTCGCCAGACGTAAAGCACCGCCATACCATGAATAAACATGTTTTCCCCTCCTCGTCCCGCCGCTCCTTCCCTCCTCCTCCTCCTCCTCCTCGCAGACATTAATGGAATTGAAGTGGATTGTGTAATGAGTAATTTAGCCCGGTCATAAAACTCTGCATGAATTGCTTTTCTCTTTAATTAAGGCCAGGAAAAGAGGAGGAGGCCGGTCGGAGTTTATTTGCCAAAGTTTAATTAATGGAATACAATCTGGGAATCTGTGCGGATGGAGTGGAGGTCGTCGTCGTCGTCGTCGTCGTCGTCGCCGCCGCCGCCGTGGCGGGCTCGCGGCCTGGCCGGAGCCGGGCAGGTGGCAGGAGGCGGGGGTGGGGGTGGAGGCGGGGGCGGCAGTCCGCTGAGTGGGCCCGCTCCGCTCCGCGCCACGGCAGACTTCCTAAGTGCTGCGTCTTGTCGCCGCCGGAGTGCGGGCCTCTGTACCGGCGGGCCGTGTGCGCATGCGCGTCCAAACACAAGCCGACACCCTGCGGGACCCCGTGGACTGGCGACCACGGGACGCCACTTTGCCTCGGCGCGCGCCGGTTGGCAGTGCGGACATCCGAATTCCATTTGCGAGAGCAGCCGGCCCTCGACAGATTTCAAGTCTGATCGCTTTCGGACGACACCTCAACACGAAATGGTTCTCCACCATTATTCATTTGTCTAGCCATATTGCCGTCTTTCTTTTACGGCTATTCAAGGTATTCAGATCAGTCTTCGTACCTTTTGAGGGAAGCGTATTTACCACGCCAGCCCAGTAAGTTTCGAGACTGGATTAATAACAGACAGACAACATTCTAAACGGGGAACTAGCATTAATAGACAGCCCGGGTGGCTGACTAGTGGGATAAGGATATCATGTAGAACAAAGTGGGAATTATATCACAATGTTGGAAATAGTCACAATCAAGCTACAGTAGCCCATCACAAAGAGTATTGTGAGGTGCTTAAAAATGTTATTAGCAAGGCGAAGAATATGTGGTATGCAAATAGAATAGCTAATTCACAGGATAAAATTACAGCCATATGGTCAGTTGTGAAGGAAGTGTCTCGTCAGCAACACAAGGTCGATGATATAAAGTCAGTTCGCAGTAATAATATTTCTGTTACTGATAAATCAGATATATGTACAGTATATAACAATCATTTTCTGAGCATTGCTGGTAAATTAAATAAAAATTTAGTTTCTACAGGAAATCATATAAATTTCTTAGCAAATGCCTTTCCGAGATTGGTGTCCGAAATACTCCTCTGTGATACAGACAAGAGGGAGATTGAGTCAATAATTAAATCACTGAAGACTAAGGACTCTCATGGTTATGATGGAGTGTCTAGCAGAATATTAAAGTACTGTGCTGCACATGTTAGCCCTGTATTTAGCCATATTTGTAATTTTTCCTTTAGGAATGATCAGTTTCCTGAGCGATTAAAGTACTCAGTAGTAAAGCCGCTTTATAAAAAGGGAGAAAGGGATAACGTAGATAATTTTAGACCTATTTCTATGCCATCAGTGTTTGCAAAAGTTATCGAAAAGGCTGTGTATGTAAGGTTAATTGATCATTTTATATCACGCAATTTGCTATCAAATATACAGTTCGGCTGTAGAAGTTGTTTGACAACTGAGAATGCTATATTCTCTTTTCTCTGTGAGGTACTGGATGGGCGTATTTTTTGATTTAACTAAAGCATTTGACTGTGTTGATCACAAAATATTGCTCCAGAACTTGGACCATTACGGAATAAGGGGAGTACCTCTCAATTGGTTCACCTCTTACTTTAGCAACAGACAGCAAAAGGACATTATTCACAATGTTGATAACGGCTGTGATGTGGGATCTGAGTGGGGTACTGTCAAGTGGGGGGTGCCCCAGGGATCAGTGTTGGGGCCACTCCTGTACCTTATTTATATAAATTATATGCCCTCTAGTATTATGGGTAACTCTAAAATACACTCCTGGAAATTGAAATAAGAACACCGTGAATTCATTGTCCCAGGAAGGGGAAACTTTATTGACACATTCCTGGGGTCATATACATCACATGATCACACTGACAGAACCACAGGCACATAGACACAGGCAACAGAGCATGCACAATGTCGGCACTAGTACAGTGTATATCCACCTTTCGCAGCAATGCAGGCTGCTATTCTCCCATGGAGACGATCGTAGAGATGCTGGATGTAGTCCTGTGGAACGGCTTGCCATGCCATTTCCACCTGGCGCCTCAGTTGGACCAGCGTTCGTGCTGGACGTGCAGACCGCGTTAGACGACGCTTCATCCAGTCCCAAACATGCTCAATGGGGGACAGATCCGGAGATCTTGCTGGCCAGGGTAGTTGACTTACACCTTCTAGAGCACGTTGGGTGGCACGGGATACATGCGGACGTGCATTGTCCTGTTGGAACAGCAAGTTCCCTTGCCGGTCTAGGAATGGTAGAACGATGGGTTCGATGACGGTTTGGATGTACCGTGAACTATTCAGTGTCCCCTCGACGATCACCAGTGGTGTACGGCCAGTGTAGGAGATCGCTCCCCACACCATGATGCCGGGTGTTGGTCCTGTGTGCCTCGGTCGTATGCAGTCCTGATTGTGGCGCTCACCTGCACGGCGCCAAACACGCATACGACCATCATTGGCACCAAGGCAGAAGCGACTCTCATCGCTGAAGACGACACGTCTCCATTCGTCCCTCCATTCACGGCTGTCGCGACACCACTGGAGGCGGGCTGCACGATGTTGGGGCGTGAGCGGAAGACGGCCTAACGGTGTGCGGGACCGTAGCCCAGCTTCATGGAGACCGTTGCGAATGGTCCTCGCCGATCCCCCCGGAGCAACAGTGTCCCTAATTTGCTGGGCAGTGGCGGTGCGGTCCCCTACGGCACTGCGTAGGATCCTACGGTCTTGACGTGCATCCGTGCGTCGCTGCGGTCCGGTCTCAGGTCGACGGGCACGTGCACCTTCCGCCGACCACTGGCGACAACATCGATGTACTGTGGAGACCTCACGCCCCACGTGTTGAGCAATTCGGCGGTACGTCCACCCGGCCTCCCGCATGCCCACTATACGCCCTCGCTCAAAGTCCGTCAACTGCACATGCGGTTCACGTCCACGCTGTCGCGGCATGCTACCAGTGTTAAAGACTGCGATGGAGCTTCGTATGCCACGGCAAACTGGCTGACACTGACGGCGGCGGTGCACAAATGCTGCGCAGCTAGCGCCATTCGACGGCCAAAACCGCGGTTCCTGGTGTGTCCGCTGTGCCGTGCGTGTGATCATTGCTTGTACAGCCCTCTCGCAGTGTCCGGAGAAAGTATGGTGGGTCTGACACACCGGTGTCAATGTGTTCTGTTTTCCATTTCCAAGAGTGTATTTCTGTTTGCTTGGTAGTAAAGGATGTTGTGTGCAACTTTGACTCGGTTTCAAATAGTGCAGTACATGATCTCATTTCATGGCTTTTAGGAAATAAACTAACGTTAAATCACAGTAAGACTCAGTTTTTACAGTTTCTAACACACAATTCAACAAAACCTGACTTTTAATCTCACAGGACGGGCATATGATTAGTGAAACTGAACAGTTCAGGTAGATAGTAAGCTGTCGTGGAAAGCCCACGTTCAGGATCTTGTTCAAAGACTTAATACTGCCATTTTTGCTATTCGAACGGTATCAAAAGTGAATGATACTTCGACACGTAAATTAGTCTACTTTGCTTATTTTCATTCACTTATGTCGTATGGTATTATGTTTTGGGGTAACTCTTCCCATTCTAGAAGGATATTTTTGGCTCAGACACGGGCGGTTCGAGCAATAAGTGGTGTGAGTTCACGAACCTCTTGTCGACCTCTGTTCACGAGTCTGGGTATTTTGACTTTGGCCTTTCGATATGTATATTCCTTATTGTCGTTTCTTGTTACCAATATTAGTTTATTCCCAAGAATAAGAAGCTTTCACTCGGTTAATACTCGGCAGAAATCAAACCTGCATTTGGATCGGACTTCCTTAACTCTTGTGCAAAAAGGTGTGCAGTATACTGCTGCATCCCTTTTCAATAAGCTGCCACTCGAATTCAAAAATCTTAGCAATAATCCACGCGCTTTCAAATCGAAACTGAAGAGTTTCCTCATGCATCCAACAAATGTAATGGGTCCAGTCAGTAGCTCTTCTTGAGAAACATTGTTGGGAACAAAATTGAAAGTGTCCACTGTTTTATACACTGGAAGTCTGCTCCTTCTTCTATACATTCTCCTCCTGTAAGGCATGGCTGTGTGCTCCGTGCGGCTGCCTCGAGTCGAATGAGTCTGCTGCTGCCTCGAAACAGGATGTACTTCCTGCCCCCCACCCGTGCGCCCATTCACAAGCGCGCCTTATCAGTTCCGGTTGCGCAATCGTCAACTTGATTTTAGCCCGTCGCGGCCCTAGTAAAACTAGGGGCCGCGACAGCCGGCTGCCTCGCTCAGCGACTAAGTCCCACTCAAGGTCACGTGACTTACACAGCAGCATATGAACAAGTCACACAGCCATTGTTATCGTCGTCACCGACGATTGCTTGTTTACAAAACACTTGTAAATGTGGACGGCACTCTTGGTGCTTCGACATCTTCCGCGAAGGGCAAAAAGAACGAAGTAAGGGGAGTTGGTAAAACTGCTCAATTTGTTCTTATTAATGGACCTACTTTGTTTTGTGGCGCGAGGTTAAATTTTTCTTTAATGAAAGTTTCTTCTTCGTCCAGTTTGGGTAACGGATGGATAACAGTAGCTATCGTTGCTTGTAATAGTGCAGGTAGACCTGGTTTGGAATCCTTTGAAACCCGTGAAATTTTGGCTTACCGTACTATTCTCCTATTCTGTCGAGGAGTTCCTTGAAAAATTAAGCTGATTCTTATTGTATTGCTCATAGCGTTTACTTAAACTTATGGACTGACTTTTTTTCTGGTTCATGAATATTTATTTTTATCTGTTTATTACTTTTATGTTGTAAGTTCATGTACTGACACGTTCCATGACCTTGGAGATGTGCTCCTCAATTTGGTCCTACGGAACTTAACGTGTAAATAAATAATAGTAAAGTTCATACAGTGGTTGTAATCCTTCAGGTTCTCTACATGATCTCCTCCCCCTAGAGCACATCGCACACAACTTTTACTCTGAGCTCACACCAGTCATGGGACAGCGATGTAGCACATATACAGATGCCAGCAGTATTGCTTATACAAGGTACAAAAGGACATTTCATTAGGAAAGGTGTCATATGTACTCAGGTGAATCAAGCAAAAAGTTTCCGACTCGATTATGGCCGCACGGCTGGACTTTGAACGGGCAATAATAGTCGGAGCGGCATTCCATTTCGGAAATCGTTAGGCAATTCAATATTACGAGATCCACGGTGTCAAGCATCTCCAGAGAATACCAAATTTCAGGCATTACCTCTCTTACCTCTCACATGGATAAGACAGTGGCCGACGACCTTCACTTAACGACCGAGAGCAGCGGCATTTGCGTCAGTGCTAGCAGACAACCAACACCGCGTTACATAACTGCAGAAACCAATGTGGGACGTACGACGAACGTATCCGTTACGGCGGTGCGGCGAAATGTGGCGTTATGGGTTCTGGCAGCAGACGACCGCCGCGAGTGCCTTTGCCGACAGCACAACATCGCCCGCAGCGCCTCTCCCGGGCTCATGAACGTATCTGTTGGATGGTACACGATTGGAAACCCGTGGCCTCGTCAGATGAGTCCCGATTTCAGTTGGTAGGGTTCGATTGCGGCACAGATTCCCTGGGAGCCATAGACCCAAGCTATCAATAAGGCACTGTGTAAGCTGGTGGTGGCTTCATAATGGTGTGGGCTGTGTTTACATCGAATGCATTGGGTTCCCTAGTCCACTTGAACCGATCTTAGACTGGAAATGGTTATTTTAGGCTACTTCGACACCATTTGCAGCCATTCATGGACTTCAAATACCCGTGACAATGCGCTATGTCACCTGGCCACAGTTCTTTGCGATTGGTTTGAAAAACATTCTGGACAATTCCAGCGAATGATTTGGCCACCCAGATCTCTCGACATACATCTCGTAGAACATTTCTGCTAGATAATGGAGAGGTTAGCTCGCAGTGTATGCAAGTATATGAAACTGCCATTCTTTGGAATGATCTTCGACTGACGTGTATCACTGGCTTCAATAACGATACTGTCATCAAAGTGTTGACCCTTCACATGAATTTCTGCACTTCGTTGTTTTGTGATAGGTTGGTATTGATGACACCAAGTCTCGTTACCAGTGATGGCGTTTTCTGGAAAAGAATTGACCACGTTTTGTTTTTCAGTCAGGTCGTAGCAGGTGTCAGTGTGTAGCTCTTGTTTCTTTTAATCAAGGATTGCAGCGAAAACTTTGCACACATTTTCTATTCTTCAAAGCCGCGCGTGGTAGCCGCGCGGTCTAGGGCACCTTATCACAATCCGAACGGCTCCCAACGTCGGAAGTTCGAGTCCTCCCACGGGCTTGGGTGCGCGTGTCATCCATAGCGTAAGTTAGTTTAAGTTAAATAGTGTGTTGGCTTAGGGACCGATGACCTCAGCAGTTTGGTCCCATAAGACCTTACCATGAATTCCCACAATTTTCTCTTCTTCAAAACGTTCTTTAACATGACTTGAAGAACTAATTCATAGATGCTGTGCCTCTGCGATTGCGACGTCACATTTGCGCCCGCACGTGCACTACCTAGTACTGTCTGCTCACAACAGAGTGGTCAAATGCAAATCAGAGGTTTACAGTTGTTAGTCCAAGTTTCTACCGTAGCTACTGCGCTGATATAGCTTACACGCCACAAATAAACTCAGTCTCAGCAATTTGTAGATGGACGGCGTATGCCATCTTATGCGCTGTTTAGAAAAGGTAACTGCGAAGAAACCATGGGTAACAGAAGAGATACTTCAGTTGATCGATGAAAGAAGGAACTGCAGAAATGTTCAGGGCAATTAAGGAATACAGAAATACAAGTCGCTGAGGAATGAAATAACTTGGAAGTGCAGAGAAGCTAAGACGAAATGGCTGCACGAAAAATGTGAAGAAATCGAAAAAGAAATGATTATCAGAAACACTGACTCAGCAAAGTCAAAACAACATTCGGTGAAATTAAAAGCAAGGGTGATAACAGTAACAGTGCAACGGGAATTCCGCTGTTAAATGCAGACGAGAGAGCGGATAACTGGAAGACCTACTTTGCTGGCCTCTATGAGGGGGAAGATTTGTCTGATGTGATAGAAGAAGAAATAGGAGTCTATTTAGAATAGATAGAGGATCCAGTATTAGAATCAGAATTTAAGGTCTTAAGAAGGGGCCGGCCGGAGTGGCCGTGCGGTTCTGGGCGCTACAGTCTGGAGCCGAGCGACCGATATGGTCGCAGGTTCGAATCCTGCCTCGGGCATGGATGTGTGTGATGTCCTTAGGTTAGTTAGGTTTAATTAGTTCTAAGTTCTAGGCGACTGATGACCTCAGAAGTTACGTCGCACAGTGCTCAGAGCCATTTGAACCAATCTTAAGAAGGGATAGACAACATTCCATCAGAATTTCTAAAATCATTGGGGGAAATGGCAACGAAACGACTATTCACGCTGGTGTGTAGGATGTATGAGTATGATGACATAACAACTGACTTTCGCAAAAATTTCACCCACACTATACCTAAGATTGCAACAGGTGGTAAGTGCGAGAATTATAGCACAATCAGCTTAACAGTTCATATATCCAAACCACTGGCAAGAATAGTATAAAGAAGAATGGAAAAGAAAATTGAGGCCACGCGGGATTAGCAGAGCGGTCTTAGGCACTGCAGTCATGGACTGTGCGGCTGGTCCTGGCGGAGGTTCGAGTCCTCCCTCGGGCATGGGTGTGTGTGTTTGTCCTTAGGATAATTTAGGTTAAGAAGTGTGTGAGCTTAGGGACTGATGGCCTTAGCAGTTAAGTCCCATAAGAATTCACATACATTTGAACATTTTTTTGAAAGAAAATTTAGGATGTGATTGATGATGATCAGTTTGGCTTGAGTAAAAGTAAAGGCACCAGAGAGGTAACTCTGACGTTGCGTTTGATAACGGAAGCAAGACTAAAGAAAAGTCAAGGCACGTTCATGGGATTTGCCGACATGAAAAAGCGTGCGACAGTGTAAAATGGTGCAAGATTTCGAAATTCTGAGAAAAATAGGGGTAAGCTATAGGGAGAGACGGGTAATATACAATATGCACAGGAGTCAAGAGGGAATAATAATAGTGGAAGACCAAGAATGAGGTGCTTAGTTTACAGAGAGTGTAAGACAGGGATGTAGTCTTTCGCCCCTACTGTTCGATCTGTACATCAAAGAAGCAATGATGGAAATAAAAGAAAGATTTCGGATTGGAATTAAAATTCAAGGTGAAAGAATATCAATGATACGATTCGCCGATGACATTGTTATCCTGAGTGAAAGTGAAGAACAACTATGTGATCTGCTGAATGGAATGAACAATCTAATGAGTGCGGAATATAGATTGAGCGTAAATCGAAGGAAGACGAAAAGTAATGAGAAGTAGCAGAAATGAGAACAGCGAGAAACTGAGCATCAGGATTGATGGTCACTAAGTATGTGAAGTTCAGGAATTCTGCTACCTAGGCAGCAAAATAACCAGTGGTGGACGGAGCAAGGAAGACACAAAATGTAGACTAGAACTGGTCAAAAGGGCATTTCTAGCCGAGAGAAATCTACTAGTATGAAACGTAGACCTTAATTTGAGGAAGAAATGTCTGAGAATGTACGTTCTGAGCAAAGCATTGTATGGTAGTAAAACATGGACTGTTGGAAAACAGGAAAAAAAGAGACTCGAAGCATTTGAGATGTGATGCTACAGACGAATGTTGAAAATTATGTATACTGATAAGGTAAGGAACGAGGAGGTTCCGCGCAGAATTGGAAAGGAAAGGAATATGTGGAAAACACTGACAAAGAGAAGGGACAAGATGAAAGGAACATATGAAGGAGTGACTTCCATGGTACTAGAGGGAGCTGTAGACGGCACAATTTATAGAGGAAGACAGAGTTTGGGATACATCCAGCAAACAGCTGAGGACGTAATTTGCAAATGCTACTTTGAGATGAAGAGGTTGGCACAGGAAAGGAATTCGTGGCGGGCCGCATCAAATCAGTCAGAAGACTGATGATTAAAAAAAAAAATCTTTACAAGAGAAATATGTTGTAGGAAGCAATGGCCTACTTTCACTCGTACTAGATCATGGCCTCGAGGGATTGTGAAAGGAACAGAAAGAAACATTAGGGTTCGACATGTGAATGAATTCATGTCAAATACACTCCTGGAAATGGAAAAAAGAACACATTGACACCGGTGTGTCAGACCCACCATACTTGCTCCGGACACTGCGAGAGGGCTGTACAAGCAATGATCACACGCACGGCACAGCGGACACACCAGGAACCGCGGTGTTGGCCGTCAAATGGCGCTAGCTGCGCAGCATTTGTGCACCGCCGCCGTCAGTGTCAGCCAGTTTGCCGTGGCATACGAAGCTCCATCGCAGTCTTTAACACTGGTAGCATGTCGCGACAGCGTGGACGTGAACCGCATGTGCAGTTGACGGACTTTGAGCGAGGGCGTATAGTGGGCATGCGGGAGGCCGGGTGGACGTACCGCCGAATTGCTCAACACGTGGGGCGTGAGGTCTCCACAGTACATCGATGTTGTCGCCAGTGGTCGGCGGAAGGTGCACGTGCCCGTCGACCTGGGACCGGACCGCAGCGACGCACGGATGCACGCCAAGACCGTAGGATCCTACGCAGTGCCGTAGGGGACCGCACCACCACTTCCCAGCAAATTAGGGACACTGTTGCTCCTGGGGTTTCCGCGAGGACCATTCGCAACGGTCTCCATGAAGCTGGGCTACGGTCCCGCACACCGTTAGGCCGTCTTCCGCTCACGCCCCAACATCGTGCAGCCCGCCTCCAGTGGTGTCTCGACAGGCGTGAATGGAGGGACGAATGGAGACGTGTCGTCTTCAGCGATGAGAGTCGCTTCTGCCTTGGTGCCAATGATGGTCGTATGCGTGTTTGGCGCCGTGCAGGTGAGCGCCACGATCAGGACTGCATACGACCGAGGCACACAGGGCCAACACCCGGCATCATGGTGTGGGGAGCGATCTCCTACACTGGCCGTACACCACTGGTGATCGTCGAGGGGACACTGAATAGTGCACGGTACATCCAAACCGTCATCGAACCCATCGTTCTACCATTCCTAGACCGGCAAGGGAACTTGCTGTTCCAACAGGACAATGCACGTCCGCATGTATCCCGTGCCACCCAACGTGCTCTAGAAGGTGTAAGTCAACTACCCTAGCCAGCAAGATCTCCGGAGCTGTCCCCCATTGAGCATGTTTGGGACTGGATGAAGCGTCGTCTCACGCGGTCTGCACGTCCAGAACGAACGCTGGTCCAACTGAGGCGCCAAGTGGAAATGGCATGGCAAGCCGTTCCACAGGACTACATCCAGCATCTCTACGATCGTCTCCATGGGAGAATAGCAGCCTGCATTGCTGCGAAAGGTGGATATACACTGTACTAGTGCCGACATTGTGCATGCTCTATTGCCTGTGTCTATGTGCCTGTGGTTCTGTCAGTGTGATCATGTGATGTATCTGACCCCAGGAATGTGTCAATAAAGTTTCCCCTTCCTGGGACAATGAATTCACGGTGTTCTTATTTCAATTTCCAGGAGTGTAGTTCCCGAGTAAAAGTTGCGAAAGAAACAGACTGTAACGGAAATTGGCATTCGAATACCTCGTAAGAGGCCACCGCTCACATCAGCACACTTTCGAGGGGCCAAACAAAGCTGAAAATGAAGAGCAGCTGCTCGGAGGCGACGAATCGTGATTTCGCTTCTTCAGGTGATGCGAGGAGGCGTCCGGTGCGCTGACATTTAACCCAGAGTGTGGGGAGGGCATGTCGGATGTGGTTCTGTGATGGTTTGGTATTGGTTTTCCTACCGTGAATTGTCCACCATCTTTCAGGCTTTGAGGTTCGCCGGTTTTCGTAGGGTTCTTCTCAATACAATTTTACTGATCATATGTTATCAACTGGCGGCAGTTACAAGTCACGACTACACTTTCGTAAACATTCACTTACGTTTAATATAAATAAATTTGATACCGAGTCATGACAAAAAATGTCTTAGAAATATTACAACAAATAAATAAATCAACAGCAGCAAACTGTCTACGCAGATAATCCCACAGCACGTGTGCTAGGTCACTACCATTGAACTTTTAATCTGCCAATGCTGTGGAGCACCTGGGGAAGGTCCTATCTACCAAAGCCACGAGTGAGGTACTGTGCAACGTCTTTAGAGGGCTGTCATCCGCCTCGCACTTAACTGCACGAATTTGAATCGCCAGATTCCCCATCGAAAATGAGGCCACCTTCCCTTGCTGCAAATACTCACTTACACAACGTTTATAAAATATTTCTCTTCCTTTAATAGTGTAAGTAGCCTGTTTGCATGTTGTCAGCGCTATAGACTGTGTTAATATCGCTGACAGAGGTCTGCGCCCTCGGCAAGAGATTCTGTGATTGGACCTACTAGCAGTTTCCGAGTGGATAGAGAAGTGTACGGACATGTTTTTCTTAGTGGAGATTCTGTGTTATAAAGTAAGATGAAGTTTCTTATAAGAAAAGATGCAAGGAAAGGTGTGATAATGGATGTATGGTTGATAACGTTTGGGTAGTGGAATTATTGAAACTTCCTGGCAGCAGGAGGTAGGAGACGAGGTACTGCTGGCGGAATTAAAGCTGTGTGGACGGCGGGGGGGGGGGGGGGGGGGGCGGGGGGGGGGGGCACTCGTGCTTGGGTAGCTCAGTTGGTGGAGCACTTGCCCGCGAAAGGCAAAGGTCCCGAGTTCGAGTCTCGGTCCGGCACAGATTTTTAACCTGCCAGGAAGTTTCATATCAGCACACACTCCGCTGTAGAGTGAAATTTTCATTCTACTGGAATTATTGACAGCTAATTTTTTTGGAACTGGATATCACATGAAGAGGGTGAAAGTTTTTAAATACGATGTTTGCTCTTCAACAAAATCTTTCTTTTGCTAACCATGTTGTTGTGGTCTTCAGTCCTGAGACTGGTTTGATGCAGCTCACCATGCTACTCTATCCTGCGCAAGCTTCTTCATCTCCCAGTACCTACCGCAACCTACATCCTTCTGAATCTGCTTAGTGTATTCATCTCTTGGTCTCCCTTTACGATTTTTACCCTCCACGCTGCTAACCATATGCCTCCTAGTAGTTAGAGTCTAGAGTAGTTGGAATATTTTTATTTGGCTGGGTGTTGTTGCTACTTGCTGTAAATGCTGTAGTTCGTATTATGAAGGTTTTCTGTGATGTAAGTGACTTATGGAAAAAAAATGGTTCTAATGGCTCTGAGCACTATGGGGCTTAACGGCTGTGGTCATCAGTCCCCTAGAACTTAGAACTAATTAAACCTAACTAACCTAAGGACATCACACACATCCATGACCGAGGCAGGATTCGAACCTGCGACAGTAGCGGTCACGCGGTTCCCGACTGTAGCGCCTAGAACCGCTCGGCCACTTCGGCCGGCGACTTATGAAAAAGAATATGGTTTCCACTATTGGGATTCGTGAGTAAAATGAGTTAAGCCAATTAGCAGAGCTAGAGGTAGTTTCATATTTCTTTAATTTTTGGATTTGTGTTACTGTTAGGATTTCTTGCAATTCAGAGCTATTCTTTTGTGTTAGTTATTGGAAGTCATGATGTCAATGTATAACAGTCAGATTGCATTCGGCTTGTATGTTGTGGATAATAAACGAATAGGTTAAGTTTGAGTCGTCTTTGTCAGGGAAAATTCTGTTGGTCAGTGTTTCGTAAAAAAATAATTGAAGAGTTTGTTTCAATTGGTATATTGTCATTTTTGAAACCTTTAATTACTTTAGGTCACTCACTATTCTAAAATTTGTAAATTAGAATTCGTTATTTCGCACCATGTCTCCTTCCACAGTTCCTCTGTCCATTCTAAGTATCTCGTCATCCCTGCCCCCCCCCCCCCCTCCCCCCGACCACTTCCTTGCGCCATTGCCTGCCCGACTTCGTCCATTCACTGAACAGACCAAAACTGAAATTCTCTTGTAAACTGTTGCCATCTCGTTACCTCCTTACAAGGGTAGCACGAACATGAACTACGATGTTCTCGGTGACCAACAGCTGCTGTTTGTTCTGTGTCTTCATGACGGATATGCTGTTGGCAACCCCATCAGCAGACGTCTTTACAGAGCCGCGTGGGTAAGTCTCTGCTTTCATGAACCCGAGGCACCGTATCGCGTCTCTGCTAGCTCTTCGAATCGCACCGCACAGACACCACAAAGCTCGTCAAGGACGTATTGGAATAGCGGATGAAACGTGATCAACAGCCACGCAATTTGGTAGCCCCATGGGACCTGCAGGCACCCATCGATGGGTGCCTGCAGCAGAAGAATACGGTGGACACACTTTGTTGCCGAACTGAGGCAAATTATCGTGGCCAGAGGCGGTGGTGCACGGTATTAGCGCGATGTCTCATCGGGTGTGACTAGTTTTTTGTCCGATGTCGTGGTAATCATCATCACGATCATCAGAGTGGTGTTCGTATCAGTGGCGCAACAGTGCCGGGCCTGCTGCGGTGAACAGCTCTCTGCTGAGGAAATTTGGCCGGCGACGCCCGCCGCTGCCTGCCGTCTCGAGCCGGACGGATGGCCGAGTGTCCGGCGCGCATCTCGCATCGTTAGCGCGGCTTTTGTTTTCATCCCCAGCGTCCGGCCGGGGTCCGCACAATCCCGACCATCAGTCTGCGCAGCGCCGCCGCTGGATTACGTCGGCCCCTGCGTGAGGCAGCACAGCCGTTAGTCGGCGGGGGCGCGCGCCCGCTCACCTTCCTTCCCACTGCACTGCCACCCGCCGTCCGCCACGTGCAAATAGCAGTATTAGCCACCGGCCTCGCTTCTAAGTAACGGAAATAGCCTTCTTCTCTGCAGGGACTCATTAAAACTGGCCATCCACTTCCCCTCCATATGCGCATATACTGTATGTTGGTCATCAGAATCACTCGAGTTCGTTTTCCATTGCGTGTGTGTGTGTGTGTGTGTGTGTGTGTGTGTGTGTCTGTGTGTGTAGGTCGTTCGACAAAGTATCTTTCCTCCAGTAGTCATCGTACACTTCTCTTGCACCATACACAGCTTCTCTCTTCTTTTAAAGTCACAACAGCATATGCTAATGTCACGCCAGTAGAAGCAAAGTGGCCGTCTGTTCTAGTAGTCAGTTTTTGGCTAGTAACGCCAAAGTAAAACGTCTGATTTTCAGTGACCACTTAAAATTTTTCTGCGGTTGGAAGGTCTCGAAGTAGTTCCACTCAGCCTTACAGGGCCAACTGGAAAGCTGCTCGAATTTAAAAGCAGCGAAACTGACGCGGAAGTCGCATAAAGCGTTGCATCGTAAGGCTACTACCAGGTCAGATGATACTGGACGTTTAATCATTAACAGCAAAAGCACCAGCAGTTATATTTTAGCCTCGGAGAGCGAAATGCTTCACATAGTAAGACTACAGACCCTATTCTTCGTAAGACATCCTATTCTTTGAAAGACCCCAGACCATAACCATAGGAATTCGCTCCAGCAGGTCTTATGAAAGTACGAAGGGAATAATTTTCTTGCAAAATTTTGTCAGTGCAATAAAGAGGAGTAGATTTAGTGTTTAAATTAATGCTAAAAGTTCGACTGACCTCCTTCCTACCTATTTTTGATTTTGTTTTGTGTGTTTCTAAAGTATTTCTGTTATACTCACAAGGAGACACGAAGACGAAACGAAACTTTGTTTTTACATCAATTCAAACGTTGCCTGCCACAGCTGTATAACAATACTCTTCCCACACTGTCATTTTCCAAGATTTTTTCATAGCGTAGTGTGTGTGTGTGTGATTCCACGGTTCGTGTAAATGAACCACTGGCCGCTTTAATTCTGTTGCCCCCTTTTTCGTAATAAATATAATGTCGTAACCTGTTTTTGAAGTGCGTTCTCTTTCCGGATGTAATGACTCGTTCATTCTGACACATTCTTTCGCTTTTGAACATTTGCTTGCACCTTCCGTCGGTCGGTCGCCACTGTCACATCTCTCTCGTTCTCGTTTCCAGTAAAATTAATTACGTTAACAGCAAGTTGTCACGACTTTCCGCGAAGGTGCTTCCCTAGATCATCTATGACGCTCGGACTGCGAGATAACAACGTGCTCTGCTCCGAATTGGAACGTGGCTGTACCTGTGCACGAGACCAAGTCAGACCTCGCTGCGGCCGGGTGACTATTTCGCTTTGCCTAGTGATCAGTGCGTACTACTCAGCTGCTGCCGCGCGCAAGTACAGCGGCGAGTCGCCTGTGTAGACCCCGCGGTGGGACGCAGCCGGGCCAGCGGTTCGCCGACGGCCGCATGGGGAGAGCAGGGAAGCCGCGCCTTTCCCGCGGTCGCCGCCACGCAACGCCACACGCGGCCTTTCCAATTTGCTTTCCTTGCCTTGGGCCTCGCCCGCGTCCGGCCGAAGCGCTAATTGGGTTCTCTGCCCCGGGGGCCTTATTGCCGCAAATAACAGGTTATTTCCTGAAAAAGTCGTCCCGGCGAAACGTACGCGCCGCAGACGGGCGGGAACGGATATTGAATTCTGTGTCCAACGATAGCCGGGCTATCGTGAGAAAGAGGACTCTGCGGCCAGCTCACGGGCTCACCCGGATAGACCCGTCGAATCGAAGACGCGTCGGGGGAAGTCCACAGAGGCACAAATGAAAGAGACGCATCCAAACACTAGCCCCCTCCATAATGTTCCGGAATGGTGTGTGCACTTTACATTCGAACGTTCTTTTTAAGCAACTTCACTCGTCCCTGATGCTGCAAGCTTGGTTCGAAATTATCACGGACCACTATGGCCTTTCCAGGCAGAGAAAACTGCGAATCTTACAAATTGTCTTAACAGGTATATCAGTCGAAGCAACTTCCGCCGAATGTCAGAGAGTGGATGAAGCAATTTGATAGTTAACAAGAAGTCTTAACGGGTACCTCTGATTGAAATATTCGAAATGCCTGGAGCGCTCCAGCAGCTAGCGAAGGCGAATTGTTTCCCTGTCATTCTGACGAGGGTAGTGTAGGCAACTTGTACTGTTGTTCGCACATTACGTCGCTACAACACCAGGGGAATTCTTGAAACATTTGTAAAGATTAGTGTAAGATTCCTGCATTCACTGTAGAAAGAACTGCAACAAAAAAATGGTTCAAATGGCTTTGAGCACTATGGGACTTAACTTCTGAGGTCATCAGTCCTCTAGAACTTAGAACTACTTAAGCCTAACTAACCTAAGGACATCACACACATCTATGCCCGAGGTAGGATGCGAACTTGCGACGTAGCGGTCGCGCGGTTCCAGACCGTAGCGCCTAGAACCGCTAGGCCATTCCGGCCGACAGAACTGCAACACTAGACTGAAGTAAGGGAGGTATGTAAAACTCAGTAATTGCACGTTACTCCACTTGTATATCAACTGTTATAAATTTCATCAATAAGATCAGTTTTCGCACGACATAACGCTGTGCAATTCGTCTAACTATACATGTAACAGCTGTTCAATACTGCAGGTAAGGACGAGTGTATGTGTGCAGCGGTATACCTGTCGCTGGTGCCTCGTCACTGGTATGATCATTCGACGTGCTGACAAGGGATTAGAGCAGCTGCTGCAAGGATCAGCTTCACCCGTCGTTACTACAGTTCTAGAACCGCCTACACGGTATTGGTCTGCCTATTTCTTCCCTGTGTACTCGGGGAGAAGAAGACAATCACTTCATCTTTCAGCTGCTCATACCGTTTTGTCTCGATCAGTGCTTCGCTGCGAGACCTGGTGAAATTGCATCATTGCCATCCTCAATACACAAGTTGTTATCGGAACGGAATTACTGTGCTTCTCCTGTTCTATATTTGTTATCGATACAAGCAGACTTGCGCCTGTCATACATACCATATTACCACAAGTTAAGATGATTCTTAAAGAAGACACTGTGTATGGTAAGAGAGTTCGTGTTCTACAAATAATAAAGTCAAATGACAAGTGAATGTCGGAGATACGGATATAATGAAAAGCGACTTATACAGATATTTTCCCTAAGAGACAAAAACTATACAAAAAAGACAAGTTGCTGAGGTTCTACAAAGGAAGGCATTCTATTTTTATCCCACTCAGAGATAGATTTAGAAAAACAAAATTTGCTTCAGTTTTTAGTGACTCTTACTTTGTTTACTGACTACCTGCCTTAATACCAAGTTCTATCATCAGTTATCCTGGTATCGAAAAATCAGACTAAATACTCAAAATAATTCTTTAAGCGACATTTGCAAAATATTTCTTACCTCTGATAGCAAATGCGTGATATAGAGTGCAGCCTTATTATACAGACAGCTCCTTACATGTTGTGATCGCGTATGCTTCCCAAGTAGGTGTGTCATATGCTAAAAGTAAAGTCCAGTGCTAATCTTTAAATAGATCTGAATTGCGGCTAGATGGTTAAGTTTGCTCCCTATGGACAAAGTCTACTTTTTGTTTTTAAGAATTCAATAAAAAATATGTAAAAAATAACATAAAATATGAAATATAAGTAGAGCTATTTGTTATTTTGCTTGTAATGTTTTATTACAGTGGCAGTCGTTTTATTCTTTGTTTTATTATTTATAATAATAATTATTATTTTTGTTATATAAACTGTTAGCCTATCTGGGTGGCCTAAACGACTTTTTCATGGCTGCAGCATCATATCTTGACAGGATAAGTAGATTGGATGTTAGTTAGCATATAACAATTGTTTGTTACCAGAATGAAATTTTCACTCTGCAGCGGAGTGTGCGCTGATGTGAAACCTCCTGGCAGATTAAAGCTGAGACCCGAACTTGAGACCTTTGCCTGGAAACATCCCACCAGGCTGAGTCTAAGCCGCAATATCCTTTGTTCCAGGAGTCCTAATTCTGCAACGTTCGCAGGGGAGCTTCTGTGAAGTCTGGAAAGTAGAAGGTACTGGTGGAGTTGAGGCTGTGAGGACATGTCGTGAGTCGTGCTTGGATAGCTCAGATGGTAGAGCACTTGCGTGCGAAAGGCAAAGTTCCCGAGTTAGAGTCTCGGTCTGGCACACAGTTTTAATTTGCCAATTGTTTGTTAGTTTAATGTATCAGATACATGTCGTGTTTATTTATTTATGTATTTTAACTCTGTCTCGTGTGTATTGTTATACGGTAAATAATAAATAAATCTCCTTCCGTTCTTTTATTGTTTTAACTTTTTACAAATGTTTTAGACTATACTCTTTTTTTAAGAAGAAAAAAGGAACTGCATACATAGAGGACACTCATATCATTCCTAGCCGCAGTTTGCATCCACTAAAAGCATAGCACCGACCGTTAGCTTTGGTAAATGTCTCATATACTCGGGAAGCGAGCTTGGTGACTTCAGGCGAGTGGTGAGGGTTGCCTATGGTTAAGGGTGTTCTTCTGCACCATGCGTATGCTATCACAGATAAAAAACATTATGTAAAAGTGCTTAAGGAATTATTTGGACTATGTGATATAATTTTTTTGATCTTAGGGTGGGTTTATGATGGTATTTAGTGCTGTACGTGGCAGCCAATAGGCAAAATACATGTACGACTATTGTTAGAACAAGTACTTTTCCTGTAATTACGTTATTGGTACAACCGACTATGTTTAACTAAAAATGAAAAATAAAGTTTTTTACGTGGATAGGGTTACATTGAACAACAGATGAAAAATACAGCAGAATTTACAGTTGCGATCTAAATTTGTATAATTGGAGGGGTTAACTGCACTTATTTAGCACACGTTATTGCATTAACTGAACGTTGGTGAGGACAGCAAAGCGCCAGCAGCGGCAGAAGGAACGGCAGGCGCCGGTCGCACTGTGTGTAGCGCGGGATCAGCGGCAGAGCCTCGGCCAGTGCAGCGCAGTATCTCCTGCCGAAGGTGCCGAGACGTACGGCGCAAGCGTGCAGTAGCGTGTGCGGCGGGCCTGCCGCGTGACAGGCGCTAGGCCGCGCGCGTCCGTCAGAGGCCCTCGGGGAGCGCCGGAGGCAGGGCCGCCATCGCCGCCTCATAAGCCCGCCCGTATATTTCAATGAGCACCGGCCCCGCTCGGCGGCGGGCATTTTTCGCAGAGCTCTGGCCCCCAGGAGGCCGCGCCTGCCGGGGGACGTGGCGCGGCGCGCCCTGCCGATCAAATCCGCCGCCCGCCACGGGGGCCGTGTGTCTTCGGCGGAGAGCCGCGCTGGCGGCGGCGTCGCCCGAAATCTCGGCAAGCTCTCGTCTGGAAATTTCCTGTACACCCACACTGTATGCATTTGTTTGGTGGGGGGACAGTGCTGTTGGCAGTGCATCTCTCTCTTACGTAACGTCTACGTTCTTTTATTTTATTGTTAGGGTTTACTACCAAAGTCGGTGAAAAAGGTACCCTTTTAGGATCACTTTGTTGTCCGTCTGGCGGTCTGTTTGTTTCTCCCACTGCTAAAAACCCTTGACGTATCAAGTTGAAATTTAGGTCACTTATTAACGTCTGCAGTCCTTTGGCGATGTAGTACGCGTAAGCTTCTCAGTCAATGCAATCAAAACATTCGGTCATTCCTGTCACACATTTTGATACTCGCAAACTGACGTCAAAACCTATAACGTACTTACCGTTGACCTAGAAGTATGATATTTGGCAAGAAGGAAAGGAAAAGTAAAGGAAAAAGTCGGAGAATTTTTAATTCGTAGTTATATCAGACGGAAAAATATTTCTTTTGACGTTTGATATCCGATTTCAAGCTTAAAATTGAAACATTCTCTAAAGTATTGGAATTCCTGCGCCTGATACCTCGGCAGTATGAATCGTCGATATTCTCGGTTCCTGGGGTGGATGAACTGTCTGCTTACACAGTTAAGCCTGTACGGAACCTTCAGAACGCGAGTCCTACTTGCACCTGGTTATTTTCTTTTAATTGCCCTTGCCGTGTCTTACATTAAAGATAAAAGTAATTAGCGTCAGCTTCCATACAAAATTATAAAAATGCTTCACTACACTGCTGCAACTGAAACTGAACACCAGGAAGGACAGGAAATAGCGGAATCTTACTTTTTATGCGTACACTGCAGCATACGAAGAATACAGGATTAGATTCGTACGTGATTTGGGGTAAACAGAGTGTGACCTGTATATAAAAGAAGCACATCTGGCGGACACAAAAAATGGTTCAAATGGCTCTGAGCACTGTGGGACTTGACATCTTAGGCATCTAGAACTACTTAAACCCAACTAACCTAAGGACTTCACACACATCCATGCCCGAGGCAGGATTCGAACCAGCGACCGTAGCAGTCACACGGTTCCGGACTGAAGCGTGTAGAACCACTCGGCCACCACGACCGGGCTGGCGGTCACAATCGATCGTTCTAACCCATCTGGGCATAGAGTGACACGTAACAAAACTGCTGTATAGTTACGTATTTAGGACGGTGAGACATGTGTACCGTGTATAGTCAACTGACGGCCGTAATCCATTTGATTAACTGCACCAGTTATTAATGTTTTTTCTGTCTATAAGAACTGTCTGTTCATGTTTACAATCAATTTTTACTTTTATTTCCGCAACGGTTTTACTTTTTATGTAAATTAATCTGATTGGAAGAGGAAATGTTAGTCAAAAAATCTACCACGTAAAATCTTTGTAGCTGAGCACTGACTGTCCCACTCCCTATGTGAAAAGTGTGTCGCAATCTATCTTCTTCCCTGAGCACGTCACAAATGTGCTCTGTTTTACCTTCAAGACAGTGAAGAGCCCTGATTGAGCCTTGCGTGGTAACGTTCTGTGGCAAAACGATTAAATCAAAGAAGAGATACACAATCATTCGTTTTGAGTTATGAATCATCTTTTTCGGCTTTGTTTGTCGGCGTCAACTCTTATATAAAACTAGCATCGATTCTATCACTTTGGTTAGTCGAGTCAGGCACTTCGGAAAGTGTAATTGTTTCATTATTTTACTTCTAGTACTCGTGTATATCTTGCACCTTCGATATCCCATCCCCAATGGTCTTCTTCTTTTTGCGCACACATCTAGGTCATCCGTGGTCTACCCCTCCCCCGCTTCCATCCGAACCGATACCTTGCTATCGTCGCTTTCTTCGGCTGTCTTTCACGCGACAATCACCTGAACAGCCCGCACTGGCTGACAGCACCAAATGAACACAAGACGCACGTTTCATGTGATCGCCAGAGGAGTCTAACGCTCTCGTCGACAATTTTTTTTTTATTTATGATATTTTTAGAATCAGACAACTACCACAAAGGCCCACTGAGTTTAGGGGCACGTTGAGATATTCACTTAGATAATATACAGTATTTCAATCATTTGTGCATTACTAAATATGTGAGATCTCTCAGGATGAGGTCACCTTACACACTGGTATGGGAATGAATTTCCACAGTGTTTCATCAAGTTTATATCAGAGTTCAGGTTACAGGCCTCCAGACTGTGTTGGGCCCAGCAACAGGCAAACACCCCCGGTATCGAGGTTGGTCAGAATAGCAAGGGCCTGTAGTGTTCCTTTTGCAATATTCACCCTTATCGAGGTGAAACATAAATAAAAATGACTGTATGTGACCGAAAATGAATTGCAAACATCGATTTATCTGCGAAAGGTAATAATACTAACTGTAAAAGAATACAATATACATCGATAGATGCAGAAAAGACATTTTTAGTGTATGAGATTACAATGTATAAGTAATTAAAAGAAGTATTATCATCTCTGTAAAAGTATAAAACACAATGCAATGTGCATTCTTCTGTCTAGTCCGTTTTGTTCTGTTCGTTCTGGTGTTAGCTGGAATAAGGTACGCAAGGTATTGTGCTGCGCTAGCATTTGTTTCTGTCGTAACGTAATTGCAAATATTTAATGGTGTAAACTGTGTCCTAGTAAGAATATATTAGTATAAAGTGATCTCCGTGTGTTATTTCAAGAACCTACGCCACATTTATCTTATGAAAAGAATATTTAATGAAAATTATTTAGCATGTTTCCAGCTGCTGCGGAGCGAGTAACAGTGATCTCTGATTGTTAACAATTAGCCGCCATTGCGCGGTACATTTAAAAATATTTTTTCACAGCACAATGTCTGATAGCCGGAGCGTAAGAAATTATGTAAAAATATTCAGTGAGATTAATTGAAGTAATCCAGTGAAATAATTTTATTAAAACTTGTCTATTTTCTATGATAGTGAACTGGAGCTGAGTAACACTACGCTATTGCATTTACAGTAATTTGTAGGGAGCCTGGCGCTCTATAAAACCAGAGATAATACGTAATTGGCAACCTACGAAATTCATTATTTTGCTTATTATATCTCTTTTGTATTTTTTTTAAGCTAAAAGTAAAAACTAACTCCAGTAAAAATCAGTAACAGATCACGATAAATCAAAGGACAAACAAATTTACTAGGACAGTGTTTCCTCTAAATATATAGTTACACTACTTTTTTTAAGAGATATAATAGGCCACATGTGGTCTTGCGTTAATTTGCTCAAAGTTAACGCCATGATGGTAGGGCACAGCCACTCGTATTAACGGCTTACAAATCTAAGGCTCGCTGTACAAATTAATAGCCATGCGAAATAGAAGTGATCGTGTTGCGTTTCTAAAGGCATACTATACCATTGCACGGTGATCCTGAGTGGACGAGGGAACACTCTCCGACTCCTCTGCTGCTAGTCGCGTGGGACCGCTGAAATCCTGCATGCCAGTGAGTATGCCTGTCCAGAACCCATAGATCCCATCTCTGCACGACAGGTACGGGACACCGTCCAACGAACGCAACAATATCGCCAAACGTTAAACTGCAGTCTTGACAGGGCTCGATCCGGAAATCGGCAGAACAGCGGAAATTACGCCATTAATATGATGAATTCATATGAGACGCAACTGGAGCTTTTCTCACATAACTTCACTTACATATTTACCTCAAGATACACACGTTTTCATCGTTGAAGTACAGAACTGTGAGTGACTGAATACGGGTTTCAACTTCTCACCTCCCCAAATCGAGCTTAGCGCCTTCACCAGCAGATCGGATACCTTGACGCCGCGCGGGGTAGCCGTGCGGTCTAGGGCACCTTGTCACGGTCGGCGCGGCTGGCTCCGTCGGGGGTTCGAGTCCTCCCTCGGGCATGGGTGTATGTGTTGTCCTTAGCGTGTTAGTTTAAGTTAGAGTAAGTAGTGTGTAAGCTTAGGGACCGATGACCTCAGCAGTTTGGTTCCATAATACCCTAACACAATTTCCAATTTTCGACTGACGAAAAAATAATCACAACAGGAGGAGATAATTAACGTATAGTAATGAAATTTTGGGAAAACATATGTCTAAGTAACGTATTTAAGTGATAAACGTTGCATCATCACAGGTTAATCTAAGTGCGAGAAAACCCACTGCAAATGTGAAATGCAGGCACATTAATAACCCGTGTAACCGCCAGAATGTTGAATGCAAGCATGAAAACTGTGTCGCACAGGTGCGGGATGTCGGTTTGTGGGACAGAGCTTCATGCCTGTTGGTACATTATCGATGAAGGGACGTTTATTGCTGTTTGTGGATGACGCTGGAATTGTCGTCCGATGATGTCTCATATGTGCTCGATTGGAGATAGATCTGGTGCTCCAGCAGGCCATAGCAACGTGCCGACACTCTGTGGAGCTTGTTGGGTTACAACAGCGGTGTGTGGGCGAGCGTTATCCTGCTGGAAAACACATACTGCAAAGCTGTGCGTGAGTGGCGGCACAACAGGTCGAATCAACAGACTGTAAGGCTCTGGCTCTGAGCACTATGAAACTTAACATCTGAGGTCATCAGTCCCCTAGAACTTAGAACTAATTTAACCTAACTAACCTAAGGACATCACACACATCCATGCCCGAGGGAGGATTCGAACCTGCGACCGTAGCGGTCTCGCGGTTCCAAACTGGAGCTCCTAGAACCGCTCGACCTCACCGGCCGGCAACAGACTGTAAGGGTCCATGGGTTTACCACGAGAATGCCGCTGTTGTCACACGAAGTCGCACCGCAGACAATAAGTCCAGGTGTACGTCCAGTGTTTCTAGACCGCGGAGAGGCTGGTTGCAGGTGCTCAGCTGGTCTCCCCCTAAGCAACACACTGCCGTCACTGGCACTGAGCCAGAATCAGCTTTCACCAGAAAACACAACTGACCTTCACCCTGCCCTCCATTCAGCTCTCGCTTGACACCACTGAAGTCGCGAATGGCGGTGGTTCGGGGTCAGTGGAATGCACGCTTCAGGGCGTCTGGCTCGGAGCTGTCCTTGAAGTAACCGATTTTTAAGAGCTCGTTGTTACAGTGGTGCCAACTGCTGCTGAAATTACCGCGGCAGGTGCAGTGCGATGCGCCACAGCCACACGCCGAACACGGCGGTCTTATTTCTCGGCAGTGCCACGTGGCCGTAGGGATGGCAGTCGTCTTGCGGCCATGCACTCTCGTGGCCACCACTGCCAGCAGTCATGTACAGTGGCTTCACTCCTGCCAAGTCTTTCTGCAGTATCGCCGAAGGAACATCCGGCTTTTGTAGCCTTACTACACGACCTCGTTCAAACTTGGTGAGTTGTTGATAATGGCACCTTAATAGTCTCGCAGGCACTTAGACTATCAGTTAACTACGTGCAATCCCAAAGGTAACTGAGGCTCGCGACCGTTACAGTGTGTGTTTAAAATAAATCTCATTGATATATCTTCTGGTAAACCTTGCGGGATGTAAGGTCGTGGTCCATGAAACTCTTCAGCTCCTAACGTTTCGTCCAGAGCTGCGCTGGATATCTTCAGAGGGGTGTTTCTCCTCCGGTGAGTCTTGCCGACTGACGGGTCGGACGTTGAGAGCGACTTATGTATCGTAGAAAGTGGGCGTGATCAGAGTTACACGTGATATGCAGAGATAACCTTTGTCAGAGATAAAACTTAACTATCGATCGTAATCTCGTCACGGATAAAACTGTCTAGCAATTCTGTAGTGCTACTGTCCAAATATCACTAAGTTTCATGGTCTCTTCTTTCCGATTAAAATTATCCCTATGTTTATATATTTCAATTGCTTCTCTACAAAGCCGTGGGTAATAGTTCGTCGTCGTAGATAAAATTTTTGTTTCGGAAAACTTCACTTGATGATTTCCTGGCTGAAAAGCGTGTTCTGCTACAGCCGATTTATCTGTTTTTCCTAATCGGCAAAGACTTCTGTGTTCTTTTAACCGTGTATTTACGCTTCTTTTTGTTGTTCCAACATAAACTTTACCACATGTACACGGAATTTTATATACGCCACTGGCTGATAGAGGAGCGCGTTTATCTTTTACAGACCGAAGAACATGACAAATTTTCTTCGTTGGTCTAAATCTCATTGACATCCTAATAGTGGTGCTACAAGTGCCAATCTGAAGAGACGGGCGCGAAATTTGAATAGACGTAATATTTCAGATATAGAAACACCCTACCTACTTTCGTTTATCTCGCATAACTCCTCCTTAGTTTTGCAGTTTTCTTCCCTCAGCGTACTTGGGAAATCACTGGTCGATTAGTGCTTGCAAGACAAATGGGAATTTTTTATCACTCTTTGAGACTCAAGCATATAATACAGAGAAAAGGGCTATCTACAACTTGTAGACAAGCCAGACCACAGTTACGAGTCGAATTACATGAAAGAGAAGCAATCGTTCAGTATGGAGTGAGGTGAGGTTGGTCAAATTGGCAGGGTTTTTCACTCTGTACATTGAGGAAGCAATAAAAGAAAACAAACAGAAATTCTGGAAGGGAATTAGTCCAGGAAGACGAAATAAAAAAAATAATACGTTTTGCTGACGACGCTGTGATTCTGGCAGACGCAGCCAAGGAGCAGTTGAATGGAATGGTTAGTGTTTCTGACAAGAGTTATAAGATGAACGTCACGTAAAGTAAAACAAGGGTAATGGAATCTTGTCGAATTAAAAAAAAATGATGGCGAGGAAATTAATTAGGAAACGAGATAATAAAGGCAGTAGATGAGTTTTGCTTGTTTGGGGAACCAAATAACTGATGACGACCGAATTAGAGGGAATATAAAATGAAGAATGGAAATAGTAATAAATTTCTGAAAAAGAGAGTTCTCGATAAATAGTAAAAAATTTCTAAAAAAGAGAGTTCTCGATAACATCGAAATAACGTTAAATGCTAAGAAGTCTTTTCTGAACACATTTGTGTGGAGCGTAGCCATGTATGGAAGTGAAACATGGACGCTATACAGCTTAGACAAGAATAGAAGGTTTTAAAATGTGCTGCTACAGAGGAATGCTGCAGAGTTGATGGGCAGATCACGTAACTAATGAGGAGATACTGAATGGACCTGGAGAGAAAAGAAATTTGTGGCACAACCTGAACAGAAGAAGGGATAGGTTGTGACGACATATCCTGAGTCATGATGAAAACATCAGTCAGGTAATGGTGTAAGCAAAAGCACATGAAACTGGTAACCCCAATACAAATAGAAAATCCACGATCAGAGTGGCAAGACTACATAAGAACGGAAAGAACACTATTACCGAGACAGCGCAATGATATTGGAACGCTAACAAAGAGCACCTCGGATTGAAAACCGCGGATGACAGGGACGTAGCCCCCTTGCCCTGTTGTTCAACACGCACACCGAAGAAGCAGTGAAGGAAATAAAAGAAACTCAAGACTGGGACTGACATTCGGAGTGAACGGTATAGCCCCTCGCTCTTCGCAAAAAATAATCCAAGTAATGGTAATTACTTAGCAAACCCCGCTAACTGCCACAGTGATCTGTTTGCGCCGTTACTTCTCGGTGTCTCGAGAAGCAGACAGAAGAGATAGCATTACAACTGTAATTAATATATTTAAGTCAATGTGAAAAACAACAAAAAACCAAAAGGTTTTCTTTCACTTCCGTTCGATGTCCATTTTCACTAAGGCTAAGATGCTGTCTAACGGTAAATTCCTTCTTGTGGACCACATTTTAGGGTTGGAATTTTGTTTTGTGTTAACTGAAATGTAGCAGACCTTTTCCTTCTTTTCTCCACATTTTATTATAATCTTTGCTGATTAGCTCCGCTTATCATCGCTACACGTCATTATCCTATACACGTAATTAGTTTCAAAACATTCCCGACCGCAAGTAGTAAATTCCAGCCAAGAGGCGATAAGCGTCCAAAGATATTACATGCTGCAATTATCTATTACACCCCATACAAAGACAATTTTGTGCGCATTCCAGTTGCAATTTATTTTCAATTTCAGTTTTCAGAAACCATTATTAAAAGTGATGATGATTAACATCTTTCTCTCCTCTTCTGCTTTTGCTTTTGCTTTTTCCCGTTTCTACGCGGGCTGGGCATTGCTATATGGGTTGTGGCATTGTTAGTACAATTGGTGACTGGGTGACCTTCCTTCGCGACGGAATCTGTGGGTCCCATCTGTCTGCGTCCTGAATAAATGCCATGTCCAAGTGTGAGATTTTTTTCGGAACGTTTGTGCCTCATGTATTTGAGTATGTGGGAAAGAGCTTAGAAACCAAAGCTAGGCTGGCCGGCTCAGCCCTAGATCCAGCGCTACCTCGTCTCCCCGACCGCTACAAAATGGCTCTGAGCACTATGGGACTTAACATCTATGGTCATCAGTCCCCTAGACCTTAGAACTAGTTAAACCTAACTAACCTAAGGACATCACACAACACCCAGTCATCACGAGGCAGAGAAAATCCCTGACCCCGCCGGGAATCGAACCCGGGAACCCGGGCGTGGGAAGCGAGAACCCGAGTGCTACAAGCGGCGTTTTAGCACGGTCGGCTATCCGGCCGGATTAATATTAGTAATGATGATATGTGATGATGATGATATTTCCGGTGAGACGAATGTATAAAATATATGCGACACTGTTAAAAATACATTATTTGCATGAAAATGACTTTTTTGTTATGTGCATTTTATATTAGTACATGTGCGAATGTTGCATTAATATCGGCATTGTTAAAAAAAAGATATCTGTGACAAATTGTATTGGATCACGAAGTGAATTTAAATGCATGCATCATGTTCTCTGCTACGTAACGAGAGTGCACCACTGACTATTTCCATTACAACTGGCATCAGTGCTAAGATAATGTAACGACGAGAACTGCATCATACCAGTCTTTGCAATGAGAGGAGACAAGAGGCAATAGATAAGTCTTGTTCCCAGAATGAATTTTTACTCTGCAGTGGAGTATGTGGTGATACGAAACTTAATAGCAGATTAAAACTGTGCCGGACCGGATTTCGAAACAGGTAGTTTTGCCTTTCGTGGGCAAAAGCTCTACCAGCTGAATAACACGAACACGACTCACAAACCCACATGACAGTTTCGTATCCGTGCACACTTCGCTGCAGCGCGAAAATTCATTCTGGAAACATCCCCATAGGCTGTGTTCATATGTGTGCAAAATCTTATGGGACTTAACTGCTGAGGTCATCAGTCCCTAAGCTTACACACTACTTAACCTAAATTATCCTAAGGACAAACACACACACACACCCATGCCCGAGGGAGGACTCGAACCTCCGCCGGGACCAGCCGCACAGTCCATGACTGCAGCGCCTCAGACCGCTCGGCTAATCCCGCTCGGCCCTGCATTATCCTCTCTTCCAAGAGTACAAATACCACTAGTTAAGCAGGATAACTTATGTGAAGTTTGGAATGTAAATCTGTGAGGACGTGTCGTTCTCGAGCAGCTCAGGTGGCAGGGCACTTGCCGCCGAAAGGCAAGGTACCAGGTTTGAGTCCCAGTCTGACACACAGTTTTAACCTTTCACGATGTTTCATTCTTGGGTCCATACATGCTATAAAAACACTTGTGAGTACACTATGTGATCAAAAGTATCCAAGCACCCCTAAAAACATAGGTTTTTCATATTAGGTGCATTGTGCTGCCACCTTCTGCCAGGTACTCCATATCAGCGACCTCAGTAGCCATTAGAGATGGTGAGAGAGCAGAATGGGGCGCTCCGCGGAACTCACGGACTTCGAACGTGGTCAGGTGATTGGGTGTCACTTGTGTCATACGTCTGTACGCGAGATTTCTACACTTCCAAACATCCCTAGGTCCACTGTTTCCGATGTGATAATGAAGTGGAAACGTGAAGGGACACGCACAGCGCAAAATCGTACAGGCCGACATCGTCTGTTGACTGACAGAGACCGCCGACAGTTGAAGAGGGTCGTATTGTGTAATAGGCAGACATGTGTCCAGATCATCACATAGGAATTCCAAACTGCATCGGGATCCACTGCAAGTATTATGACAGTTAGGCGGGAGGTGAGAAAACTTGTATTTCATGGTCGAGCGGCTGCTCACAAGCCACACATCACGGCAGTAAACGCCAAACGACGCCTCGATTTATGTAAGGAGCGTAAACATTGGACGATTGAACAGTGCAAGTAGGTTGTGTGGAGTGACGAATCACGGTACACAATATGGCAATCCGATGACATAGTGTGGGTATGGCGAATGCCCGGTGAGCGTCATCCGCCAGCGTGTGTAGTGCCAACAGTAAAACTCGGAGGCGGTGGTGTTACGGTGTGGTCGTGATTTTCACGGAGGGAGCTGCTCCCCTTGTTTTGTGTGGCACTATCACAGCACATGCCTACATTGATGTTTTAAGCACCTACTTGCTTGCCACTGTTGAAGAGCAATTCGGGGATGGCGATTGCATCTTTCAACACGATCGAACACTTTTTCATAATGCACGGCCTGTGGCGGAGTGGTTATACGACAGTGAAATCCCTGTAATGGACTGGCCTGCACGAATTCTTGACTTGAATCCTAGAGAACACGCATGGCACATTTCGAACGCCGACTTCGTGCCAGGCCTCACCGACCAACATCGATACCTCTCCTCAGTGCAGCACTCCGTGAAGAATGGGCTGCCATTCCCGAAGAAACCTTCCAGCACCTGTTTGAACGTATACCTGCGAGAGTGGAAGCTGTCATCAAGGGTAAGGGTGGGCCAACACCATATTAAATTCCAGCATTACCGATGGAGGGCGC
Organism: Schistocerca serialis cubense; assembly: GCF_023864345.2. Classification (NCBI taxonomy): domain Eukaryota; kingdom Metazoa; phylum Arthropoda; class Insecta; order Orthoptera; family Acrididae; genus Schistocerca; species Schistocerca serialis. The sequence goes on along the minus strand of NC_064644.1, from coordinate 597,404,816 downwards.
CACGAACTTTTAAGCCATTTTCAGCCTGGTGTCCGGATACTTTTGATCACGTAGTGTATCTATTTGTATGATCGAGTACGTAGGTTTGTATGTGCATATGTATGTTTCATATCTCCTCCTGAACCCCTGGACCCATTTGAATCAAACGTCGCGCATTTGTCATTTACTGACTGGGACGAGTGGTTGTGGGGGTAAGAGCCACATACGTATAAAAGGGGTGGCGATGAAAGAGAAGTGAAACTGACGACGAGCGCACTCGCAAACTTTATTCATACAGTACTTGAAAATAAGAGCACGAAGTAAGTTGTAAGAAACTTAACACGTAATTTCAATCCTGCCCAATCAAGCATGAAGTTTTAATCCATTACTTCTTTACTTCCAAATATTCACACATACCACTGAATGTCACTGAAAAATTGCATCATCGTGAGGCTCATTGTTCAGACAATATGAAGCCATGAACAGTAAGCTGTGCAAAGACGGAACTGCAGGGTGAAATTAGCTACAGATACAGGCGAAATTATGTACAAATATGTGCCACAGATGTTAGGTATACGTGACATATGAGTAACATGTGCGTGCTTTGGCAAAGTCGCTGGGACAAAGACTCTGGATCTATTTTAACAAAACTTGGTACATATGTTGTTTACAGCCTGGAAAGAAATATTTAGAGGCTAAGATCAACGAGCCTTCTATTGTGGTACTGATGGTCGGGGGGGGGGGGGGGGAGGGTGATAACTTGGCGATGGTGAGACAAGGTGGGGGCGAGGGGGCGAGATGGACGCAGACAGTGGAAATGGAGAGAGAAAAGTAAGAGTATGAGAGTGGGGTGATGAGGAGACTGACAGAGAGAGTGGGAAGAGATGGATGATAGAGGAGGGAGGATGAGATGGACAGAGAAAGGCACGAGGAGATAGACAGAGGCAGGAGCAGGAGGAGTGGGGTGGGGGTAGGACGACATGGAGAGAGGGAGAAGGACTGGAATAAATACATACCCGGGCACCGCCGGGTACTGAGCTAGTCACCCAATACAAGAGAGAGCGTTCTCTCAGCTGGACGCAGTCAGTGGGACTGGTGGTGTCGCGAGACCAGAGGCGGGCACATGGCCGGCCACGTGGCCGCGGCTATCGATCAGCGACAAGAGTCGATATGCTGCTTTCATAAGGCAGGCGGGCAGGCGGGCGCCCTGGGGAGGCGGTAGGCGGTGCCGGCCGTCCATTACGGCGGCGGGCCTCCTGAATGCGGCCGCACTTGGAACAGTACTTGTGTCGTGCATCGACCCGCTCTGCCCGCCGCGGATTGTGCGCCGCTGAAAGCCTCGCGGCCGGTGGTGCAGGGGGCGCCGCCCAGCCGGCCGCTGACGGACGGCCCACACCGCGCCGGCTCTGGCTGTGCCGGTCTCGCTGCCCCGCGGCCTGGGCTAGGATACAGCAGCTGGGCCGCGTCAGGTATCTGTCTCGCTGTACAGGTAATGTGCCAGAAAACTTGTTCTCTGTCTATAGTAGTGGTCCAGTAAGCCGAGTCCACGCTATCACTGGAACCACGGTTATGTTGCAGACAAGTGTCCTGTGCTGTTCGCAAAGAGTTTCAAACCGTGTTTCTTGTAAACGTCTCTGAGTACGCAGATGGGAAACATAAAACGTCATGTATTCGCTGAGAAATGTTACCTCAGACTGGTGTCTCGTGAGACAGGATTCTCTTTCACCAAAACTGTTTACTTTATAGGGCGTATTGTCTAGTCTATAACAAATATAGGCACGTCTATAATTCTGAAACTAATAAACATATAGGATGAATTTTGTTTTTTGATGCACGAGAAACTCAAAATTTTTTTTCATACTTTTTCAAAGATGTTCAGTATGTCCCCCTTGACATGCGCGGCATTTGTCAGTGCAGAACTCAAATTGTTCCCACTTGCAGCGAGCATGTCTTGAGTTACAGATTCTACAGCTGCTGTTATGAGATGTTTCCTTCCATTCGCTGTTGTTGGTAACGAAGGTACATAAACACAGTCTTTTATAAACTTCCACAAGAAATAATCGCGTACTGTCGGGTCCGATGACCTTGGACGCCAGTAATCTAAGGCTGAATCATTTGATCCAGTGTAACCGATCCATCGCTGAATCCTCTGATTTAAAAATCCCGCACTTCCAGATGCTAGTGTGGTGGTGCCCCATTCTGTTGGTAAATGAAGTCGTTCGAGTCAGTCTCCAACTGTGTGTAAAGAAAGTGTTGTGTTGGCAGAAGAGCCAACATCGTGTTACTAGAGGAGGCCGAAATGCACGCGTTTTAGCTCACGCAGGCTGGCGTGAGGAGGGAAGAACTATACTGACGTGAGGTCTGGAACATGACAAGGAATTAGAATTCAGAAAGCAGTCGTAATTAGTTTGATACCTAACTTTAATCCATTAATGATGAACGTCGCTCTTGACGGTATGTGATTCACAATATTATCTGTTCAGAATAGTAACTGAATATGGCGCCTTGCCAGGTCGTAGCAAATGACGTAGCTAAAGGCTATGCTAAACTGTCGTCTCGGCAAATGAGAGCGTATGTAGACAGTGAACCATCGCTAGCAAAGTCGGCTGTCCAACTGGGGCGAGTGTAGGAAGTCTCTCTAGACTAGACCTGTCGTGTGGCGGCGCTCGATCTACAATCACTGATAGTGGCGACACACGGGTCCGACGTAAACTAACGGACTGCGGCCGATTTAAAGGCTACCACCTAGCAAGTGTGGTCTCTGGCGGTGACACCACACAAAGTTCTCAAGCAGGTAGAAATATGTGCTTCCTGTAACAGTGTTCTCGGCAAAGGAAAATGGACTATACACCTTTTCCTTTGAAACTGCACAAAACATACAAATTTCTGAAGACTCCCTCTCATGTTGTACAACTTCATGTGGTTGTTCCACACCCCATATTCTCACATTATGACGGTTGACCTTTCCATTCAAATGGAGTATTGCCTCGTCACTAAACACTGAGCGTGGAAGAAAACTGTCATCCCCCATCTTGCCAAGAACGAGATTACAGAACTCCGCGCGTTGTTGTTGTTTGTCAGCTTCACAACGAGCTTGCAGAAGCTGAAGTTTGTATGGTTTCGTGTGTAAACGTCGACGCAACACTCGCCAGACGGACATCGGTGGCATGTTGGAGCTGACGACCTGCACGGCAAACGGATTTCTGCGGACTCCTTGTGACACTATGCGGGATGCGTTCGACGTGTGTGTCAGACACAAGGCCCGGCGATTTGGCTTCACACAAACAACCTGTGTGTCGGAATTGTTCACGCCATCGTCTAATGGTTTGTGCTGTAGGAGGATCCACACCGTACCAAGTACAAAAGCCATCCTGAGCAGTTATTACTGACCCGCACTACGCAGAACACAAAACACTTGCTGTTGTCCAGACACCATTTTTACTAGAACTGAAGTGGGCGCACACTGCTGCTACCTAGCGGGAACCATGTAAAACTCGAGAGTGTTCTCTATACAATAGTACGTTTTCCACGCACATAACTCAACTAATACAGGGTGTTGCAAAAAGGTACGGCCAAACTTTCAGGAAACATTCCTCACTCACAAAGAAAGAAAATATGTTATGTGGACATGTGTCCGGAAACGCTTACTTTCCATGTTAGAGCTCATTTTATTACTTCTCTTCAAATCACATTAATCATGGAATGGAAACACACAGCAACAGAACGTACCAGCGTGACTTCAAACACTTTGTTACAGGAAATGTTCAAAATGTCCTCCGTTAGCGAGGATATATGCATCCACCCTCCGTCGCATGGAATCCCTGATGCGCTGATGCAGCCCTGGAGAATGGCGTATTGTATCACAGCCGTCCACAATACGAGCACGAAGAGTCTCTAAATTTGGTACCGGGGCTGCGTAGACAAGAGCTTTCAAATGCCCCCATAAATGAAGGTCAGGAGAGCGTGGAGGCCATGGAATTGGTGCGCCTACCAATCCATCGGTCACCGAATCTGTTGTTGAGAAGCTTGCGAACACTTCGACTGAAATGTGCAGGAGCTCCATCGTGCATGAACCACATGTAGTGTCGTACTTGCAAAGGTACATGTTCTAGTAGCACAGGTAGAGTATCCCGTATGAAATCATGATAACGTGCTCCATTGAGCGTAGGTGGAAGAACATGGGGCCTAATCAAGACATCACAAACAATGCCTGCCCAAACGTTCACAGAAAATCTGTGTTGATGACGTGATTGCACAATTGCGTGCGGATTCTGGTAAGCCCACACATGTTGATTGTGAAAATTTACAATTTGATCAAGTTGGAATGAAGCCTCATCCGTAAAGAGAACATTTGCACTGAAATGAGGATTGACATATTGTTGGATGAACCATTCGCAGAAGTGTACCCGTGGAGGCCAATCCGCTGCTGATAGTGCTTGCACACGCTGTACATGGTACGGAAACAACCGGTTCTCCCGTAGCACTCTCCATACCGTGACGTGGTCAACGTTACCTTGTACAGCAGCAACTTCTCTGACGCTGACATTAGGGTTATCGTCAACTGCACGAGGAATTGCCTCGTCCATTGAAGGTGTCCTCGTCGTTCTAGGTCTTCCCCAGTCGCGAGTCATAGGCTGGAATGTTCCGTGCTCCCTAAGACGCCGATCAATTGCTTCGAACGTCTTCCTGTCGGGACACCTTCGTTCTGGAAATCTGTCTCGATACAAACGTACCGCGCCACGGCTATTGCCCCGTGCTAATCCATGCATCAAATGGGCATCTGCCAACTCGGCATTTGTAAACACTGCACTGACTGCAAAACCACGTTCGTGATGAACACTAACCTGTTGATGCTACGTACTGATGTGCTTGAAGCTAGTACTGTAGAGCAATGAGTCGCATGTCAACACAAGCACCGAAGTCAACATTACCTTCCTTCAATTGGGCCAACTGGCGGTGAATCGAGGAAGTACAGTACATACTGACGAAACTAAAATGAGCTCTAACATGGAAATTAAGCGTTTCCGGACACATGTCCACATAACATCTTTTCTTTATTTGTGTGTGAGGGATGTTTCCTGAAAGTTTGGCCGTACCTTTTTGTAACACCTTGTATATATATCGAAGATTTGATGATGGAGACGATAGAAGCAGAAAAAGATGTAGTAAGCATAGGACACCAGAAGATTAAATGACACAGATTTGGGTATGATATAGTACTGCTTGCAGAAAAAAAATACAGAAAAAACTATCTCCAGAGTTGTAGACGGACTGCAAGAACACGGAATGGAAATCAACACAATACACGACAAGACAAAAAAGTGAAAGTAACAGAAGATCAAACTGAACAGGTTGCACAGTACAGATATAAATGACTAGAGTTGCAATTTTCTGTGGCAGGCACAACAGCCACCAGAATGCGTTAGTGTTGTTCGCCTTTTGTGTTGTTACCAGGCTTGGTAAGGTATATTAACTGGCGCTAACGGAGTCAGAGGTTGAGTTGCAAAGGATACGGAGATGTCGCGTAGTCGTCTGAAGCAGCGTTATCAGCAGCTGGCAGAGCTTCAAAGGGCCCTCTTTGTGACTGTCCATTTGCTCCGCTGCTCGAGTTTTACAATATTCAAGATTTGTGGTGCATCAGGATGTGACACCGGCTCCATGATTGGCTTCATGGGAATGTGAGGGCAGGCGTACTCGTAGCCAAGATTCCTGTCGACCACGTCGGACCACGACAGAAGAGGATCACCGTGCTGTCCACCAGTCACTTGTTAACCCCTCTTCACGTCTGTCATCCGAGAACAGGTAACAGACTCCCTGAAACCTACTGTGTCATTCTGCACCTTTCGAGACTAGCAGCAGCCACACCAGCGAGGCTGCCTTAACAACACGATACAAACAGCTGCGTTCAGAGGGTCGTCATGACCGGGTTGCAGGTGTTGCTGACGAATGGGGCCGCGCTGTCCTCAGCGACGAGTCGCAGTTCTGCACTGCCTTGGACGACCATCGTCGGCGAGTATGGTGAGGACCTGGGCAGAAATACTGTTCTTCCAGTGTTTTGGAGAGACACAGCGGTGTGAGACGCCCACAGGACAGGACAGATAGTTTAAGTTGTGGGAAGCGGCCAAAATAAGCGGCTGTCAGTTGCACTCGAACATACGACCTTTTATTTGATCAAACATCGCAAGAGAGAAAAAAATTAAAAAACGCAGCTTTAGTTCTGGAACTTAATTAGCGGCTGAATGCACAGTACAATCTCATGCCTTAAGGGCAAGACCACTTTAATTAAAAAACGGCTGAAAGCGAATAACTTAAAGCTCAACCAAAATCAGAAATTTAAAAGGCAAACCCTTATATTAAAACAGTTCCTTAATTAGGCTGAACGCCCAAACCATCTAACACCTTAAGAGCAGAACAACTTTAATTCAAAATCGGCTGAAGGCCCTAAGAATCTGACACTTTAAGAGCAAAACAAATTCAACATCGGCTGAAGGCCAAATACTTAACAGTCAGTAACATTAATTTTAAAAATGCGAAAGGCTTTACATAAAACAGTTCTTAAATTAGGCTGGAGGCCCAAACCATCTGACGCCTTAAGGGCAAAACAACCTTAATCTAAAAATCGGCTAGAAGCCATTCAAGTACAAACACCAAGAACAAACAAGAAAAGGCAGTACACCCAACGGCGCACAGAAGTTCGGAGGGTCGATTTGGAATTCAAACACTAACGCTCGCTTACGTGAGACAGACAGTCAATGGACCCACCGACAAGATAACCTCCGATTCACCCGACCAGTAAACAACAGGAAGTGCAATGGAACAACATAGAAGGTATTGGCGTCCACAACCAAGTATACATTGAGCTGTCAAACTACACACCATGCTGGACAGCTACAACACGATGAGGAAAATACACTGCCTGAATTTACGTTAACGGCCAGGGCATGTAACCGGAACGTTAACGGCCACAAGGCAGAAGATTCCGCTGGTGCACTTCAATTCAAATAACCAAGTACTGTTAAACTCCACCGGAGGGTGGCTAAAATTTGCGAACTTGAAAACACACGTTGTTGCTCGCCGGAATATCCCAACAGCCGACAACGAACTCGAAATGACACAATGTGAACATGCAATGATGGCTTTCACGACCGGATGGTACTGTTGTTGATAATTTTTCCGTGTTATATGGCCGTAGTCCATGGAACAGAAGTATTCCATGGACCACGGCCATATAACCCGGAAGAACTATCAACAACAATGTGAACAGTCGTGACTTGTTGGTAGATTAAGTCAAAACTCAACTTTCATGTCCAAGATAGGTGAGCCACGAACCTCTTAGCAATGGGAACAGCACCTCACACTCCGACACCACATAGAGTCCGCCAGCAGGCCCGGGCAAACTACGCGCTGCGGAGATTTCCTCGCTGCTCCACGCCAACCGACCAATTGCCCGCATGCAGCCCAGTCGGAAATTATAAGCGCCAGGCCAAAGATAGTCCAAGGTGTGAATATCGATACACACCATTACTGCCACCCGTGGAAAGAGAGGATAACAGCATAATCACGATAACCACGGAAGACTAAACACAGAATAGCAACCAAGGTTTGATCCAACGCATAGCATGAGCCAGCCTCGGTTCACAGTGTTAGTCCTTGCGTGACAGTGTGGTGAACCGTCGGATACGTCTCCAGGCCACAGCTTGCACGGATCCAGGATATCAAAGCCCTATTACAAGAGGTCTTCGCCAGATCGACTCAGGGAAGGGTACAATGGCTTTCTGACCCTTCCTAACTGAATCAGGATGTACGCCCACGCCACAAGGTGTGCGACGGCATAACAGTACGTGGGCTGTTACCGAAATATGAGTCACTCGACTTTGTAGCCACTGGAATAACACCTCATAGCCTCTCAACCAGTGAAGGCTCATTTGCCCTCCTCCTCCCCTTGTGGTTGCCTCAGTTCTTTCCCTCAACTGTTGCGGCCAGGCGGCGGCGACCAGAACCTCGAACACGAGTGTACCTGCTCCCACATTCCCACTGTCACACCCGAAAGCTCCACAAATCTGTACATTGCAGGATTCGACCGCCGGGCCAAGAGGAGACCCATAACGAGACCCTCTTAAACTGTTAGGCGCTAATTTCGCTGCGTCACTTTAGTGCCTGGCCAGCTACGTGTCCTTCACAGGCATCACTCGGTATCTGACGTTGTTCACATCCCTTTTGTAGAATTACGGAACACACATTACGGCCACGCATTATGACGTTTTCGGAGAGCGAAAATCTCCCCCATGAAATTCTACACTGATGCCGCAACACACTCGGATCGCTTTGTTCGTCCGCGAGATTCATAGTTCCGTAGGCGAGGGCGGCCCGCTTACTGCAGCGTTCCTCCAGTTCTCAAGAGCACTCAGTCCCGCTCTGTTGTCTACTGGACAAAGTATCAGCTTGCCGCGTCTTGTGACTGCAGTCAGGAGTAGCCTGCAGATAAAACTCAATACGTCATTCTTAACGGAACAAAATCGACGAATCCAAAAATATCAAGAGTGCCGGAAGCCTGTCTTATATGGACGCTACTATTTACAGCTCGTACTAATCACCCGGTACTGTCTCTACTGTGAATAAAGTATTCATATGAATTAGTCTGCGTTTTAAACTGCCCGTTCGTGCATATACAAATAGATTCACAACAACGAAACACGGCGCAATAAGGCTGCCATGTCTATAAGTAGGACGGTACGTATAAACACTGTAACTTATATACGGCAGCCAGTCCCAAATATTATTATTCACATTCACAATTAACACTTTCGAATTTTTTAAAATCAAGCTTGCGACCTTGTATATTGCGGCCTTTCTTTGTCTTAGTTAATTGTTTCGCGCTCTGTAAAAGGGCATAAGATAGGAATACAGTCGTCTTCCTCTAATCTTCAGTCTTTACATCGAAGAAGGAAGGACAGAAACAAAAGAATCGGAATCGGATTAAAATCCAGAGTGAAACGATATCGATGATAGGATTCGCTGATGACATTGGAAGTGAGGAAGAATTACAAGAACTGTTCGAAGGAATGAACAATCAAATGAGAACAGAACATGAACTGAAAGAAGAAAGATGAAAATAACGTGGAGTAACAGGAAAAGAGACAAGTTTTAAACTTAAAATCAAAATTGGAGACTACTAAATAGACCAAGTGAAAAGATTCTGTTGCCTCGGAAGCGAAACAACACACGACGAACGAAACAAGGAGGACATAGAAACTAGACCGGCACGGGAAAGAGAAGGCACTGCTGGCCGGAAACAGTTTAGGCGTCTCAAAAATCAGCCTTAAGCTGAGGAAGAAACTTCTGAAAATGTACCTTTCATATCTGTACGGAATAATCATGAACTGTGGGGAACCGAGAAAAAAAATATACGCGTTTGAGATGTGCTACCATACAAAGACGTTGAAAATTAGGTCGACTATTAAGGTAAGAAAGGAAGTGGTTTTCCCTTGAGTCGGCGAAGGAAGGAACGTATGGGAAACACTGACAAGAAGAGGGGCAGGACGATAGAGCAGGTGTTATGACACCAGCGAACAACTTCCATGGTACTTGAGGGGACTGTAGAAGAAGACAGACATTTGACTATTTCTAACAAATAATTGAGGACTTACGATGCAAGCACCGCTCCCACACGAAGAGGGTAGCAGGCCCCATCAGAAAACGTTGAAGACTCAGTATTAAAAAAAGCATATACTTTTTTCTGTTCTTGTCTCTATCTGTTTTATTTAAGTTATAATCCTTATACTTGAGGCGGACGAAAAATATGGAATCACCATCAACACAATACATCACGATGACAAATAAAGTGCAGAAATCCTTTGGCATTCACAACACCTTCCAGTAGTCTCGGAATGGATAAATACAGGCCTTGCAATGCTTTTTCAAGGGAATCCCATCCCAGCCTTCCTGCAAAATAGTCACAAGTCCAGGGAACGATGATGCAGGTGGATAGCGATCACTCACCCTTCTTTCCAAAATAGACCACAAAGGCTCCATAATGTTGAGATCGTGTGACTGTGGTGGACAGGCGATACGCGACAACACATCCTCGCGCTCGCAAAACCAGTCCTTGACTATGAGAGCTGCAGGGGTAAACGATGTACGTTGGGATGGACCTGATCAGCCAAAATAGTCACACAATCCTTGACAGTAATGCGACCTTACAGAGAATCGACATGGCTGGCTATCTCTTCAGCCAGCCCGAACCAGCTTCACTCTTTGGACGTAATATGGAGATGAGAACAATGTGAAACAGGACTCACCCGACCAAATGACAATCTTCTATTGCTCCATAGTACATGTTTTATGGCTTTAGCACCACGTTTCCCTGTTACTGGGACTTGCATCACTGATGAGTCTTTTTGGATTTGCAGCTCTTCCTGCAATTTCCTGCTTACGGAGGTCCGTTGGTGTTGCTTAGGCGCTGACAAGATCCGTCGGCGTGACATTCAGTTGTGCAGTGGCCCCTGTTCAATGACCATCTTCCATCATCACTCGACAACACTTTCGTCTGCATTGTGAATAGCGCATAATGACTTTTCCATTTCCCTATACGCTGTAGAAATCTTGAGTACGGTGCCTCCACAAACAGTAAACATTCGGCTACCGTGATTACCGAAGCACGCACCACACGAGCACCAACAATATGTCCACGTTTGATTTCACTTGGCTCCGACACAATGCGCTGACTAGTGCACAGAGCACCGCTCCGGTCGCGACAGACACTTCCAACGTTGAGGACGATGCACAGGAGCCGTTCGTGCTCAAATACAGCAGCAATACCTGCAGTTTGGCTAGCACCTGGGCTAATGTTCAAGCATGCAAGTCTCGTGCTGTTTCCATATTTTTGTCCACCTCCTCTAATTCTACTACAGCCACTTCACTCATAATTTTCCGACCATGACTGTCTCAAGAAATATGTAAAGGTTTTTTAAATTACCGCTACCAGTCACAAACTCTGTTAACTATGTATTATTTATTTATTTTGCTACATGTTTCGAGGGAATACCTCATCTTCAGGCTAAATGAAATTACAAAAACAATTTCACGATAAGATTATACTGATGTTACATAGTCATTTCACAAATGCAGTGGTTATCCTGTGGAAGAAGAGGAAACTTTGGAAGAGGCGATGTCACTTTGGAAGCTGGACTGATGTTTGCATGGAAATGTTTTGTAATAGTCACTCACTCAGTTCTTCTGGCGTGGCAGTCTCGCTGTGATGAGCTGTGTCGTGTTTCCATATCCGCGGCTCTCTTGGATTTCTTGATCACTGTTCACAAATTTTCACTAACGTAACAGTAACTTGGAAACACGATCACAAGGACAAATCTGTAGTGCAGTGGACAAGATGGCGGTTATAATACAGCTGGTTTCCATTTGACTATCGACCTATGTGGTGTCAGATGTTTACGTGTCTTCTGCACGTCTTGTTATCGTATTACAGATGTAGGTTGACAAAATACTTTACAAATTGAGCACCTGTTACAGTATTATTGTACAAACCATAATATAAACTATTTATTTTCCATATTTCTAACCTATTGTTGGGACTAGAGTCAAACGACTGTCACTTTATGTATCTTTTATTCTAAAAGCACTGCAGTGAAATTGGAAAAGAAATGTGAATTTTTGAAGACTGTCATTTTATTCAGGATCTCGTCATTTCCCATGTGGCCATGGATGAATATTTCCATTTCTTCAAATATGTCCCTTTTTCAGCTCTTTTTTAAATTATGTAGTACTTTGAGATCGTTGTGTATTGTAACACTGTGTTATGTTTCAGTTATATGGTTCGCTATAGCTGATTTATTCGGTTTGCCAAGTCTTTTGTCAACCTACATCTGTAATACGATAACAAGACGTGCAGAAGACATGTAAACATCTGACACCAAATAGATCGACAAATCGATAGTCAAATCGAAACCAGCTGTACTTTGACCGCCATGTTTTCCACTGCACTACAGATTTGTTCTTGTGATCGTGTTTCCAAGTTACTGTTACGTTAGTGAAAATTTGTGAACAGTCATCAAGAAAGCCGAGAGATGACGGAAATGGAAGAAACACCTCAGCTCATCATAACGAGACTGCCACGCCAGAAGAGCAAAGTGAGTAACTCTTACAAAACATTTTCATGCAAATATCAGTCCAGCTTGCAAAGTTTCCTCTTCTTCCACAGTATAAGAGAGCATTTGTGAAAAGACTATGTATCATCAGTATAATCTTTTCGCGAAACTGTTTTTGTAATTTCATTTAGCCTGAAGATGAGGTATTCCCTCGAAACATGTAGCAAAATAAATAAATAATACAATAGTTAACAAAGTTTGTGACTGGTAGCGGTAATTTAAAAGTCCTTTGCATATCACTCATAATTTCTACTTTCGAAAAGACAGCGTAGGTCAATGTTTCTCGGGCGGGCATTACCTCCGATTATCGCCAGTTGCGGACTGGAAGGGTGCGAGGGAAAAGTCCGCGTCCCACGCCACACGGGCGCTGTCCGGAGCTGCCGACCCCACTCCAGCAGTGACCGCGTCCGCGTCTCGCGACTCCAGCGGAAGTGGGGCCGACTTTTTCCCGGAGGCCGGACAAACCTGGTTAGGGGCGTAGCCGCGCAACTTGTTAATGCTGAAGGATGAGCCGCGCATACGCGACGTATGACGTATGGCTCCCGCGGCGGTCGCAGCCCGGGAGGAAGCGGCCCCTAATATCCTGGAGAGCTCTGCGCGATGCATTAGCCTCGTCCGACGCGGCAGACACCTGCCCGCCGCGTCCGGCCTCCGAGACAGGGCCCACCTAACCCCGGCAGGACGCGCGAAATGGCAAACCGACAGAACTCACAGCAGTACTCGGTAATACCTGTGGTCCGAAGAATTACTGTCCGAATTAAAAAAAAAAATGCAGTCACATTCTACTCACTATTATCATACTATACGTCTGTTATAACAAGACATTGTTTTATAATAAAAAGTACGTATGTGCAACTATTTACATTATACAGCGCTCTGAAAAACTGAAGGATGAGATAGATATCATTTAAAAACTCGGTGCATATTGTAAGCTGTCAGGCAAATCCAACACCTTCCATGAAAGCCCTGACATGATAGCAAATCCGGCAGTATGTCACATAGCTCCGAATAAGTCCTGACATTAAATTTACGAGTAACGAGTGAGCAAATGGAATACCACAGACTAACATAAGAACGCCTAAATGCATGTCATACCTTCTCACCGTGAAACAGACGCAGTTCCGATGGGAGAAACGAGAACAGAAGCCGAGAGCAGAGTAGTGTAAGTTAGAGGCCCTACGATAAGGGAAGGACACCCACATCACCATGAGCAGACCCCAGCCCATGTTAAAAGATAGTGCCCTCCAGAAGAACAGTATAGATCTTAGAATAACACTAAAAGGGCCACACCAGCTGCAAGTTTTAGTGTGAGACTATACGCGTCTCTGTTACGTAGCAAACATTAAAAACATTGCCCCACAACGAAAAGTATAGCGTTTCTCATTGGATAGACAGAATTTTTGCAGGCGGAGCTTAAGATTAACATTGAGACCCTGATTGGTCAGTTGAAAAAACAGCCAGATACCTTTTTCTTAAACCAACTTCGGTAAATTGTAGTAAAGAGAAGTTAGAGAGAGTTGCTTCCGAGACGGCGAAGTGTGTGGAGCTGCGCCGCCCGCCGCCCCCTGACGCTGACTAACCACCGACAAGGTAATGAACGCACGCGATGCCACATAAGAGCGCATAAGGCTTCACTCAGAACTGCAGAAGTCTCATCTGTTACATCCCCTTTTTACGTAGTACTCGCATCGATGGTCAATTAAACTTCGTGGTATTCACATTTGCTACTGGAAGTTAAAACCTGAAATGCGATGATTTTTCTGTTATATAATTATTGAGAAGCCACATCAGCCACTGTAATTTACGACAAGTTAAATAAATATTTAAAGATAATTGAGGGTCACTGTAGACCATTTTGATAGTTTTCTCTTTTGTGAAACTTAATTTAAACCTAGATTATAGATGTGATATGGCATAGGTCATCCTTCGATCCATTGTAGAACTTTGAAACCCATTCAGAGAATATTCGTTCACATTTTTGTTGAACGCAGTTGGTTTTTATCATCCTGTATTAAAATATTTCCTTTCATCAATAGTGCAATTTATAAAGGAAGTTTTGTAAGTAGAATAAAAATTCTAATGGTAAACTTAACTGCTTTTTCGACGTTATTTTACCAGCTAACTAAAAACAGGAAAGCCTTGAACCCCTTCCACTAAATTTAGTTAGTATTAAGATTCTTTTACAGGGACTGCAGTGGAGCTGACGCTGAAATCATTAAGTATTTGATTATATCATCGCTAGTCTCATTGAACTCTTCTGAACTCTATATGTCATGTGTGGTCTGGCGTCTCCTTACCAGCAACAGGTCCCAGGTTCAAACTAGTCAATTCCCTAAAAAACACGCTCAGAGCGTCGTTGCGCGAAAGTGGTAGGGAGACATGATTTAGAACAAACAGAAACCACGCAGAATGTTAGAATATGTAGGGAAGTGCGGGAGCATGTTATCGGAAATCTCGCAGTCGTACACAGAAAGCTGGACGTCACATGGCGTAGGGTCAGCGACCTTACAGAGCAAAGTGGTGCTGGCCCCGGAGAACATGGCGCAGTGAGGCAGTTGAAGGAGAGAGAGAGAGAGAGAGAGAGAGAGAGAGAGAGAGAGACTGTGGCCAGTTCGACTATGTCACCTAGCCAGCAGGTGAACGCTACACTGTGAGACAGACAATAAGGTACCGACGTCAAACGTTTTAAAATGGCTCTGAGCACTATGGGACTCAACTGCTGAGGTCATTAGTCCCCTAGAACTTAGAACTAGTTAAACCTAACTAACCTAAGGACATCACAAACATCCATGCCCGAGGCAGGATTCGAACCTGCGACCGTAGCGGTCTTGCGGTTCCAGACTGCAGCGCCTTTAACCGCACGGCCACTTCGGCCGGCTCAAACGTTTTAACCACAATTAACAGGGCTGCAAGGCACGCAGTCAAGAGCATGGGAACTGCATCGACAAGGAGTGGATTCGCGTGCTCTTTTCGGATGAGAATAGATTCTGTCTGAGTAGAGATTCTAGGCTCCCCGGTCAATGTTATTTTGACACTTTAGTACTTCCTCACATGCATGACTTCAGGGGCACATTCGGCTTCGACTCCATGTTTATGGGTGACATTCCGCGGGCGCACCACAGCGGAGGTGGAACGAGCGGCTATTTGGCGAATGGGTTGGCCTGCTCTTTTACGACCAGAAGTTGTGAATCGCGCTCGTGGACGTACGAGGCGTAGCATGGAAGCACGTTGCAGAGCATGGTCTTCACACACCCTACTAAGAATCATGTCGCGCCTCTTCTAACGTCCAGAGGACCATCATCAATTGTCCGCAGCTCGTGGTCGTGAGGTAGCGTTCTCGCTTCCCGCGCCCGGTTCCCGGGTTTGATTCTCGGCGGGGTCAGGGATTTCCTCTGCCTCGTGATGACTGGGTGTTGTGTTATGTCCTTAGGTTAGTTAGGTTTAAGTAGTTCTAAGTTCTAGGGGACTGATGACCACAGTAGTTAAGTCCCATAGTGCTCAGAGCCATTTGAACCATTTTTGAGCACTCATTGACACTGTGGCTCTGAGCACTATGGGACTTAACATCTTTGGTCATCAGTCCCCTAGAATTTAGAACTACTTAAACCTAATTAACCTAAGGACATCACACAACACCCAGTCATCACGAGGCAGAGAAAATCCCTGACCCCGCCGGGAATCGAACACGGGAACCCGGGCGTGGGAACCGAAAACGCTACCGCACGACCATTGACACTGTGACTTATTGCCTATCACTACAGTCACGTCACAGTATTGTCAGAGCAAAGGCTCTACTTGTGCTTCTTTTATTTCCACATTCCTTCTGTAGGCCGGAATTTACGAGGTGCATACAAACGTCCCTAGCATTATGCTACTCATGTTATTCGGCGGAGAGCATTTGGACTCCTTTTCCATTCGGTGGCCTTCTGTATTTGAGGCGTTTGCTAGGCATCAAAAATAAATATTTGTGAAGAGGAACAGATTCACTTTTAGAAATTTGCCGGGAAAGGTTGTAGATAGCCGCCTTTGGAAGAGATGAGCTGGACATATGTTCGGGACGGTATTGGCGGTATTGGTAGCCAAAGTGTAGGTATAGATATGACTGTGTCACTAATGGTTTGCATAGCTGCATCTACTAAATAGGACGTATGATCTGCGCTCAAATAACGCAGACTATATTCTGCACTTAGCGACTGCCAATAAACACTACAATAATTTCAAACCTTTTTCAGAGCAGACATTTTTGAACACTGCACAGCACGCATTGCCGTCCGTGGTTATGGGAACACCCGATTAAGAATCATGTCACGCCTCTTGTAATGTCCAGGAGACCATCATCAATCCGAAGGATGCTCATGCAGAAACTTTTGCGGGCAGTATTCACATATACTACCAAACGTTCCTGTAAATTTGTACCATTATGCAACACATTGGCCTTGTTTAGGGCACTTGACGTAATAAACATTGGGATGCGTCAAAAGCTGGCATGTCTCAAACCAGAGAGCGAATTACCCAGAGTATACTCATTCAGTGTTTGGTATTGAGAGCTCATTGCGACTTCCAACAAAGTTTTAAGATAATGTCCTACCTTTTTTTAAAATTTTACGGCTTACTGGCGCACAAAAATATTTAATGGAAAACAGTTCATGTCGTAATAAATATTCAAAACCTTCCTAATTTGTAAAATCAGATGTTAGAAGTTCATTTATACGTAGGAAGAGAAGAGAATCGGAGGTGGCGTGTTACTGGTGCTAGCGTAACCGCTGAAAGTCTCTTATATGGCAACCTACATCCACCTCAAGTCGCCTACGTAGCGAAGCCATGGTCTCCCTTTGCACACAGCGCTCCCTTCTCCAGCTGACGATTCCTTGATGCCTCTGGATATATCGTACCAACTAATTTCTTCTTTTAGTCAACTTCTGCCATAAAGCTTTTTCTCCCTGATGCCGTCCATTTTACGAGGCTACTACACCATCAGAAATATTATTTATGACTTTTTAATCGTTTTTAAATAGTAGAGCAGTAATGTTTCATACTTAGCCGTGAAATATGAATAGTCATACAGCAACAGCTGATTAAAGTGCAGCCAGCTGTAAGAATAATTTTTGTCTGCTGACCGTGTTTAATGAGTAATAATTGTTATTCATGACATGTATACACGGGGGGTAAAATTCGGATCACACAGTTTGCTCGCCAGCACTCGTGAAATGTGTGTTTCGGCTCGTTGCTTGGTGGTGATTATGTTCAGTTTAATCATTTGCATCTTGTTTAGAGCAAACTAGAACTTTCAGAGTAAAGAAACTCATTGTCATCCTGTGACGTACGGGATTTTTCTAAATCGTAGTGTGACTTTAATTTTTTTGGAGAAAGAACAATCGCAATAATAAACAACAAGTGTGATTCGCTGTTAATTGCTGTCAATTGTGGCCTTTATGGTTCATAATGCGTTACTGAAGGAACACTTAAATCATTATTCGACTGAATCAATAAACTGAATGAACACACTAATTACTGAGAAAGGGATCTGGAGAGGACGAGCAGAACAGCGTCGTCGCTATTACTCCACACAGGAACCACGTCCGATACATCAAAAGCTTTTCCTTTCGAACCTATGGTTACTTGGCAGACATTATTAGAATCGATGTCAGCTATCCTGAGCTTATAGTTTTGTTAGGTTTTGTCCATCTGAGGTTATAATTTCGCTGGTCCTGTAGATTTTAGAAGTTTTTCATTCTGTGCCAAACCAACGCCATGGCGTAATCAAACCACATAAGCAACTCGATTAAAACATTCTTGAAACGCAGAGCTCAGCACCTTGTCCTGGTTAGAGAGTGGTTCACATTACATTAAGATTTGTTGCATAGTCATGAGTACAGCATTTCGTAATGACCTTGGAACTTGTCAGTTTAACACAAGTTTTCTTTACACAATATAATTCATCTATTAAGTAGTAGGAGTTGTCATTCAGATTTTTTTAATTTGTCTTTAAATGTTGGTTGCCTTTCTGTCAGACTGTTAATACTATTTGGCAAATGACCAAAGATTTTTGTGGCCCAAGCACAAAAAAGTGTTGTGCGACAATTACTCTCTATATTTTACGTCAGTGATCCAATGACATGTGTTTGTTCTAACTTCCGGTCTTCTGCAGATTATATGGTAATCTGTGATAAAGTGTTGTCCAGCTGACATCCAGTCAGAAGGAAGACAAAAGCGATGAATAGTACCGGCGGTAAGATCAGTGATAAACTTAATGTCAAAATGACGGACAATGTGAAGGAATTCTGCTACTTTGGGAGCAGACTGACGCATGATGGATGAAGCAAGGTGGACATAAAAAACAGACTAGGACAGGGGAAGAATGTATTCCTACTAGTTGCAAATATTGAAGGTAGTATGGGAAAGAAATTTCTGAAAACTTACATTTTGGAGCACAGCATTGTACGGAAGTGAATCGTGGAATGTAAGGGAACGGAGAAGAAGAGGGCAGAAGGGTTTGAAATGTGGTGGTACAGGAAGATGAAGTTTAGTGAAGTGATCAGGAGTGAAAAGGTTCTCCGCAGAATCGGTGAGGCGAGGAAGATGTGGAAAACACGGGGCAGGATGACAGGACGAGTGTTAAGACATCGGGGAATGAGACGGAGAGTGCAATACATCAAACAAACAACTGAGCACGTTGGGTACTGGGGCTACACTGAGATGAACAGGTCGGTACAGGAGAGGAATTCGTGGCGGGCCGCGTGGCTCCAGTCAGCAGACTGATGACCCAAAAATAAAAATTACTGATGTATACGCAAAGTGCCAACCTGCTGCAATCATCGACAGTTACTCTAAGTCAACAAAATTACTCACAAAAATGTACATATTAGGATACCCGATGGAAATTGAGTTTTAATGGCAATGGAAACTGTCGCACATTTGTCGTTCTCCGGAGCGCAGGTGTTTCGTCTATATAAATACAGACTGATTGGCCAACAGACTGTGTCCACCGCTCGGAGCGAGACTCACTTTGTCCTGGGGGCCCCGTGGGAACGTGGCGCGGAAAGTGTAGTGCGTAACCGGAACAGAGACGAATGGAGAATCGCAAACGGGCAAATCCGCTGGCATAAGCGCAGATTATGGCCCGGCACCTGGGAACGATGTGACACAGATTCCCGCCAGTCCTGCTATACATCGGCTGCGCTTCAGGTAAGATGTCTTCCCCGACGGCGATTGTATCCTCCATAAGGATAAATGTCGGTGGTAGAAGATCAGAACCGCGCTACAGTGGTCTGAGGATGCTGATTGGGAACTCACGTCCATGTCGCGGTCAGCAAGTTTACCTGGTCTAAACCCAATGGGACGTATTTGGGACGCTATCGGGCGTCAGCTGCGCGCCTACGAACCAGGGTCCCGTGTGGTATGTTCGCAGACATCTACGTACGTCTGTAAACTGCCAACGACTTGCAGGTCCATGTCACCCAAAATCGCTGCTGGACTGCGTTCCAAGACAAGAACAACACGCTATTAAGCAGGTGGACACTATGTTTCGACTCATCAGTGTGCGTACGCCCTCTTCTGACTGAAGGGAAACTTGCCGAACTTGGATGGGGGGAAACCAGTGGACTCTTCCTAGTTCATTTCACAATTGCAGAGTTTGAATCCGGGCGTTCGCGGTGGGCATTTATTAACCTGCCTCATATATCTTAACATTGCTTTCGACCAGTCTTTTCACGCAAAGAAAGAGTGTTTTTCCGTACTTAATTATTTTGCAGTGGCGGAGTGCTGGTGTGGTAGGTACTGTGTGGAATGGCTCGGTCTGTGGCAGTGGGACTGCATGAGGTGCAGCTGGTCAGTGCTGTGCACAGGCCGGTCCTGTCACAGTGACACAACGGTGCCACCAGACACGCTACGGCACCTGTGGCCACCAGCCTCCTCGCCCGTCAACATAACGCGAAATACACTACGTGGTCGTCGGTATCCGCATCTCCCTACGTCGTGTGTAGGGGGATACGCCACTATGAAAGGAGGCGGGGAGGACTGTGTTGTCAGCAGAGAACGGGTCCATCGGCAGACCTCAGAGACTTCTAACGTGGGCAGGTCACTGGATGTCGCCTGAGTAACATGTCCACCAGGGACACTTCAATCGTTCGAAGCTACCCAAGTCCACATTTGGTGATGTCACTGCGAAGTTCAAATGCGGAGGAATACAAGTAGCCAAGATCAGGCGGTCCTCATGTAATGACGGACAGGGACCGTCGAATATTGCAATGCGTCTTCTAATAATTTTCGGGTATGCAGCCGGATCCCGTCGACATTCTGCCACGATATTTCGGCCCAGAGACGTCCGGCCATCATCAGGTGAGTACACAACTACTCAAGAGCCCAGTTTTTTTTTCTGTATTGTTATTTTAAAACCTGTACAACAGGCAGGCTGTCAGTAGCATTCTACGCTGCTCTTCAGCCGTGGAATAGACAATGAGAAAACAACAGAAAGAATACACATAAGTTACATAACGGTGGGTAATAAAACAGTAGACACATAAAGACAAACACGGAGCCGTTCACACTCGACAATAATCCACACTACAAACTGTTGACATGACGCGCAAACACTGAAGATGTCGATGGCACAGGTGAACGATGGAGTGTGACGGTGAACACTGAACACTAAACACGACGGCACACACGAGACACTAATGGCGATGATCTCCGGCGCGCGAATGTCCACGTAGCGTGTGCGAGTCCGGGGACCTGCCAAGAGGCGAAGAAGGGGGAGGCGGGGGGAGAGGGGAGAACAAAGATGCCAATGGCTGAGATGGGAGAAGGAGTAGAGGGACAGGGGAGGGGAAGCCCGGGGGAGGAGTGGGGAGAAAAGAGCCCAGGTGAAGTCGCGGTATTTATGCCGAATCTCGCGCATGCGAAATGTACTGTCATCCTATTGCGCATGCGTCAGGTGTTGACATGCGCGGCATAGCCGAGTTGTACGTGCTGCCCTCGGTGGTGAAAGTAAAAGATCATCTAGTCATTGAGTATCGAATGACGCCGTCGATTCCGCTGTGATTGTATAATTTTAATAACAGGATTCCAATTTTTATCCAGCTGAAAGCCGTTGTCACGATTTATAAGATTATTCCATTGATTCTTTGATTACGGTATCCCAAAATCCGGAAACCGGAGCTAAAATTTTTGTTCGATTGTATTCCATTGAATGTCCCAAAGAAATACAGTGCTCTGCTACTGCCGATTTTGACGGTTGCCACAGACGGGTGTATCTTTCATGTTCTGTACATCGTTCATGGACAGTTCTTGTCGTCTGGCCAATATATGCTGAGCCACATTCACATGGAATTTTGTAGACACTTGCTTTCTTCAGGTGTAATCGTCTTTAAGGGATCCAACCAGGGCCCGGTTCTTTACTGGTGGACGGAAGATAACCTCGATTTTATTTTTCTTCAGTAACCTGCCTATTTTCGACGACACATTCCCGGCGTATGGAAGGAACGCAATTGATTTAAAGTCGTCATCAGCGTCCTCAGTGCGTTGCTTCTTGTTGTGACAGTTGCGCATGGCCTTCCTTATTTGGCGTGAAGTGTAGCCATTCTCTTTAAAAACCTTCTCCAAGTGTTCTAATTCTGCGTGGAGGTTTTCATCATCCAATATTACATACGCTCCATGTATTAAGGTACTGAGAACACCGGCTGTTTGTGCTCAGTGGTGGCAGCTTGATGCCTGGAGATACAGACCTGTGTGAGTCGGTTTCCTGTACACAGAATGTCCTAATGACCCATCATTTTTACGGCGTACTAGCACGTCTAGAAATGGTAAAGTGCCATCTTCTTCAATCTCCATCGTGAATTTGATGTTGTCATGTAATGAGTTTAAGTGATGAAGGAATTTCTCTATTTCCTGTCTACCATGAGGCCATACAACAAAAATCATCTACGTACCGCCAGAAGACCGTAGGTTTTAAAACAGCAGACTCAAGTACTCTCTCCTCAAAGTCCTCCATAAAGAGATTAGCTACTACAGGGGACAAAGGGCGCCCCATGGCGACGCCGTCTGTTTGTTCAAAGAATTCGTCATTGAATAAAAAGTACGTTGAGGAGAGTCACATTGCGATGCATGGTTGTAAAAAATACGCGGAGGGAATCACTCTTGCTACCAGCAATACAGTTAGCACAATGGCTGTGCGTAGCGACTTAGAACGAATGGGTTCCTCATAAACATCGCTTTTCTGTAGTCAATGAAAAGTGACGCTACTGGATGGAGAATACTGAAAACGAATGATCTGGAGTGCTCACACAGTGGCAATCCGATGGGAAGTTTTGAGTTTTGGCGAGTATCTGGAGAATGTTATCTGCCACCGTGTTTAGCGCCACTGATGAAGTGTGAAGTGGGCAGAGGTACTGTACGACAGTGTTTTTTGTGGCTGGGGTGTGATGCCCCTTTTGCAAATAAGCACGCTAAATGCTGAAGGATACGCACAAATTTTACTGCGTTGTGCACTTTGTACGGTAGAGTTCAGAGACAGTAACTGTTTGTACCAGCATTACAATGCACGGCGTTGCTATATCCGCGAGTCAAAGTTCAAATGTGTGTGAAATCTGATGGCACTTAACTGCTAAGATCATCAGTCCCTAAGCTTACACACTACTTAACCTAAATGGTATTGGGTAAAAAAGGAGCAAATTGAAAAAACTAGGGATATTATGGTGATCAGAGTGGGGGACAAAATATCAATTAAAAGAAGGGGAATGGGACTCTGGCAAGAAATCTGGGATGGGGATGAGACAGGAAGAAGAACTTACCAACTCTTACCAAACGTTCACGACTGAGAATGAAGCGTTTTCAGCCAAGCAAGTGACTGCTGCACTTCCTTACTGGGCTTGGCCCGTACCCGGCATATCTTTGCCGTTTCGGGAAAAGAGCGACACCATCGTGTGACTGTGGTGCCGAAACGGGCACACCGGATCACGTGGTCTATGAGTGCCCCCTTTTCGACGACCCTGTTGCTGACTTGCCGGCCGAAGTGGCCGTGCGGTTAAAGGCGCGGCAGTCTGGAACCGCAAGACCGCTACGGTCGCAGGTTCGAATCCTGCCTCGGGCATGGATGTTTGTGATGTCCTTAGGTTAGTTAGGTTTAACTACTTCTAAGTTCTAGGGGACCTCAGCAGTTGAGTCCCATAGTGCTCGGAGCCATTTGAACCATTTTGTTGCTGACTTAAGTAATTCATTACCAAACACAGACACCTTTCACCTTATTAGGGACCCAATCATCTTCACTATCATTGATAAAGTGGCCAGCGAGGTATCCGCCAAGGTCCTAAGAGAATACCGTAGGGAGATTGAGTAGTTAAGAGAACCAATATGTGACACCAGGCACCATCCCATTCCGCCGGGGTGCGTACTGGCCGACCGCCGTGGCGATCGGGATCCGATGCATCCAGGACTAGGGTGAGGGCGCGACCACACCGACTAGAGACTAAAGCACACGAATTACGACCCAGTAAATAGAATTACCCGTAGGAAATAGATAGTAGTATACTTCTTTAAGACCTGCAGCGATTTGCGTTAAGGCCAGCCCAGTGCTACGGGCACGCCCACTGGGATTAGCTCGGTGGGCACGGCCATGAAATAGTAGGTTTACATCCTTTTACTGGCACACCTATAACGCTGCAGGATGTAATTGTTAGTAGAGTAGGTTTGAGTAGATAGCATGGTAGACTAACAGTAGATCATTTAGATACCCATAGAACTAACTTCATGTAGCCGATACTAATAATAGAAAATAGAGTTTTGGTAAATGCTGCTGAAATGTAACATTGTAGGTAATTTCGACCCACTAAAGATTTTAGGTGGTGCGTTATGTTTTATAATATTGGTTTTGATGAATAAAGATTTTTTTTTAAATTACCCTAAGCACAAACACACACACCCATGCCCGAGGGAGGACTCGAACCTCCGCCGGGACCAGCCGCACTGTCCATGACTGCAGCGCCCAAGACCGCTCGGCTAATCCCGCGCGGCATCCGCGAGTCGCCGGATACTGGTTCATACGTAAGACAACAGGCGACACGCGATGACGGCGTAAGACGGGAACACCACCTGGTATCGGGACTCAAACCCCCGCCCGAATCGAGCAACAGGGCACAGATGACTGGCGGACCCTACACAACAAGGGAAAGGCAATTGCAATCTAGGCTACAATGGAGTGCAACGAACTTACGACACAAGACTGTCATTAAAGTACGACCGTCAAACCAAATACAGAGAAAAAAACGAATATCAAAGCGAAGTCGTCGGCGAGTAGTCAGTAGCATGCTCGAGATGGTAACGAAGTCTTATCAGACGAAGTACACGACTGACAGAGGTTCTTTATTTGTGGTGGGTTGAGGTACAGCGTCAGCGGTGGATCTTGGTCTAACTGTCTTATCTTACTGTCTTTGTGTATGGGTAAACTTGTTCTATCCTACAATGACATCATTGGAGTGGACGTGAAAGTGTAGCGGTGGCACTTGAGGTGCCGTATCACTCTCCGACGGTGGAAATTCAACGGAATGGTCGAGATGCGGCGGACACTGTTGGCCTGTGTATTCACGTGGCGAAACGGTGGTGGCACACTCACTAAGCGAATGCAGGGCTGCTGCGACACTGTCCTCTGTTGGTCACCGGGATTCATTTGTTCCGACAGGCACTCAACTTCCACGCTGCCTGAAACCAGAGGTGTCACAAAGCAGCATCTGGCCGGCACTGGATCGTTGAAATAGACTGGCCTGCCCAGAGTCTCGACCCTAGCGCTACGATACCGGTCAGAAGGTCGACGCTGCTCCAGACCCGAGCGTCCTGCCTCCCTACTTTCTCTTTAGGAACAGCGGGCTACCGTGTCTCCAAAAACATTCGCCCCCAGCAGAGCTCAAACCACTATGGAGGCGAAGAGTGGACACACCTCATATTAATGACCACTAATAGCTAGTGGTCTGATTAATGAGGTGTTGCAGTGCACGCAGCCGCTTTAGGATCAGCGAGAGTTTTTTCCTGGTGTGTTTTCAGCCCCCTGTCGCCTCTCACCCGGCTACAGACGTGTCCGTGAGCAGAGACCCCGCCGTCACCGCTGCACTTGACTCTGCCCGACGCGTGAGCGCCTCTGCTCGCCTCTGCTGGCACGGTGCGTGGCGTGCCACTCGCTCGCCCACCACCCGCGCCCAATCGCGCGTCCATTAGCTGGCGGCTGTGGCGAGCTGCCATTACGGCGGCATCTGCAAGGGGGAGGGGGGGGGGGGGCGGCCCACTGCCACTTACTTTCTGCTCTGCGGGGGAGGGGGTGGGCGACCCGGCACTCCACTCCACCACTCTGCGCCACTCTGGCCGCCGCCAAAGGGAAGTCCTCGCCCCTAGCAAGTGTGTCAGCGGCGCTTGCCGTGTCTTACACACACACACTGCCGGCTCGTTCGAAAGGGCAGCTGCACGAGGACAACTCGTTCTTTACTGAGACGGCGTACTACGGAACGCCGCGACGGACAACTTTCGTGACGAACGCTTCGAACCAGTACTGCAGCCACTAGCTTCGTACTTAATTTTCGATCAGTTTCTTCATGTGGGTTACCACAGCCATACATTTGTTAAAAGACATTTTCGGGAGTTCCACCCCGGCTGTTGTTGACAAGTATTCACTTAAGTTCGCACGATTGGCCAATTTCGGCTTTACAGACCACTTTGAAGCACAGTAGGTGTCAATGTAATTTATTACAATCCGATGAACAAACGGCAGGCATAGCAGATCCGAGAACGAGCACATAACATTTAAGACTCAAAATTAAAGCATTATAGCCTTTCAGATCATCAGGGAACTTAACCTGAGAACGGTACGTACGATTTTGATCGTAATTTGATGCCGAGATTTTAAACGGAATTCGCTATCAGCGTACGTAGCCATTTTGCGATATCCACAAAATTCCATTTTGGGTGCACGCTTTTATCTCGATTTTTCTAGAAGAAAATGACATTTGTTTGAACACGTAACCATTTTGTCAGAATTTAATATTTTTTAGTTATGCTATGTAGGATGACAAAAAATATCTTGAAAATGACTAACAGAAAATAATTTTCTTACAGATCCATTATGAGGGCTTCGGAAATTCCAGCCAATGACCAGTGTTCTGGCTACAAGGGTGCTTGCACGTGATACAGCGGTTACAAGGAGTATCCGATGTGGACACAACAATGATTTCTTACGGCAAAAGTGTAAAGAATAAAACTATATCATCAGATTTACCATTACTTTTAATTTCACCTGAAATAACACCTTATTTTCATGCGTTCAGAGGGGATTGCCCCCTTATTAGAGTGAATACTTGTCAGGGAATACTTGTAAACAAAATTCTCAGTGGAAACCTTGAAAATGTGTGTCCACGACGGGTGAACAGCCAGATTTAGTCTTCCAGTATTTGAGAATGAGAGCACAGTGACTTGGAATCTTTACGAAATTTTTCTCGCTGACAACCCCCACAAACTGATGAAAGG
The DNA here is from genome assembly GCF_023864345.2 of Schistocerca serialis cubense. NCBI lineage: Eukaryota > Metazoa > Arthropoda > Insecta > Orthoptera > Acrididae > Schistocerca > Schistocerca serialis. Next base: position 597,378,177 of record NC_064644.1, on the reverse strand, counting down.
AAAAAAAAAGTTTATAGTTTACTGCTTTTGCCTGTTCTTGTGATAAACCTGCTGCATCAGCCACGCCGTTTATTTTGTTACTTCTCTACTAATAACTGTACTCTCAACACATTTTGCAGACAACCTCCTTATCTACCACTGAGTGTGCCAGCAAAATTACACCATTGTGCGACACATAGTTCAGGAGATATGACCTCATAAACACTGAAATGCGTGAAAACCTGCTGCAGACAATATTCACGGGATGTACCTTCAAAATTACATCAATGTACGGCACAAAGTTCAGGACATATGACGTAATAAACATTGAGCAGCGTGAAACGAAACTGCACGGCGAATTTAGATTCATATGCATGTGAAATATATGAGCGAAGCGTGCTAAGGCACGGCTGAAAAGCTCCTTCTAAGCCCCTGGATCGATTTCAACCAAATTTAATAAACGTATTACTTACTATCTGGAAAGAAACATCGTGGGCGAAAGAACCAGCAACTTCTCATTGGGATGCGAGTGATTAGGTGGAGAGTGAAGGGGGTGAGGAAGGAGGAGATGGAGGGGGAGAGAGGGAGGGGAAGGAGATGAACAGAGAAAGGGGAGGGAGGCGGTGGACAAAGAGGAGATGGGCTGACGGAAGATTGGAATAAATACGTACCCGAGCAACGCCAGATACTCAGCTAGTGAATAATAAAATAGGCATGGGTAAGCTACTGCGAGTAGTATGGCGAAAGCACTATCGTAGCCGAAATAGACGGTAAGCCAACACTCACCACACTAGAACGAGTTTAATGCCAACCAGCTCTGCAGATGATGAAGAGATTGAAAGGTAAAAATAAGTCGGTTAGATAAGAGAGAGCAAAACTTAATTCTATTGGTAGACTTGAACCCATGGTAGGAAAGGAGAGGGAAGAAAAACAGTTAGAAAATAGGGACTAGGGCAAAGAAATGAAGTAAGTACTCCGACTGGTAGAATTTTGGAGATGGAGTAATTTAATCAATGTCAACACATTTTCTGAGAATCATGTAAGAAAGTTGTATACTTTTCAGAGACCCAGGGACACCTGACGGTTTCAGACTGACTGTATATGTTGTTGTGGTCTTCAGTCCTGAGACTGGTTTGATGCAGCTCTCCATGCTACGCTATCCTGTCCAAGCCTCTTCATCTCCCAGTAACTACTGCAACCTACATCCCTCTGAATCTGCTTAGTGTATTCATCTCTTGGTCACCCTCTACGATTTTTACCCTCCACGCTGCCCTCCAGTACTAAATTGCTGATCCCTTGACGCCTCAGAACATGTCCTACCAACCGAGTCCTTCTTCTAGTCAAGTTGTGCCACAAACTCCTCTTCTCCCCAATTCTATTCAATACCTCCTCATTAGTTATGTGATCTACCCATCTAATGTTCAGCATTCTTCTGTAGCACCACATTTCGAAAGCTTCTTTTCTCTTCTTGTCTAAACTATTTATCGTCCATGTTTCACTTCCATACATGGCTACACTCTATACAAATACTTTCAAACGTAAGGCAAATGTTTCGAAACCAGATTTTGAACTATAAGACAGCGGGCGTAAGTGGTATCTGACCTCAGGTTATAGGTGGCGAACTGCAGAAATTTTAAGAAAAGTAGGAAACTAAAGAGATGGGATCTGGGTAAGTTGAAAGAACCAATAATTGTTGAGAATTTCAGAGAGAGTATTACGGAACATTGCATTGTAACATGGGAAGGGGATGCAGATGAATCGTTAGCTTTGAGAATTGAAGTAAAGAAGGCAGCAAATGATGAAGTATGGAAAAAGGCAAGATCTAGTAGAAATGCTTGGGTAGCACATAAGATAATGAATTTACCTTATAATAAGAGAAAATAAGAAAAGCGTGACAAATGAAGAAAGAAATTTGGAATGGAAACGTCTAAAAACGAGGTTGGCAGAAAGTGCGAAACGGGTAAGCAGGAATGGGTAGACAAACTCAAGGCTGCAGAAGGATGTATAACTAGAGAACAAATAGGTACCTCCTATATGAAGATAAAATATACCTTTCGAGAAAAGAGAAGCAAATCTACGAATATCAAGGACTCAAGGGCAAGCCTACACTAAGCAAAGAAGGGGAAGCTGAAAGGAATATACAGTGGGGCTCTGTAAGGGAAATGAAGACAGTATTATAATAGGCAAGAAGTAGTAGATGCAGATAGGATGTGAGATATAATATTATGAGAATAATTTAAGAAAGTACTGGATGACAGAAATGGAAAAAAGATTCCACAATGCCAGGTCTTGTAAGCGATGATATCTCGGTTGGCGAATGATTCCACTCCAGATAGAGAGGCATTCTCACATCGAACGATAGTGAGAGTAAACCATCCACTTCCAGTACTCCCTGTAGCAACATCAAGACTGAAATTAACTAGACATACAGGGAGTACTGGAAGTGGATGGTTTACTCTCACTATCGTTCGATGTGAGAATGCCTCTCTACCTGGATTGGAATCATTCGCCAACCGAGATATCATCGCTTACAAGACCTGGCATTGTGGAATAGATGCTAAGAACCAATATAGACCTAGTTATGTATATAGTAATTTGCCTTTTACATTGTATACCCGCTCCTGCAATATGATTTGTAGCGTCAGCCGCCAATCGCTAGACCTACATCTGGTAAACGGGGGCTCAAGGATGCCACCATTGGAAAAAAAATCGAAAACATAGTGCTGCGTTGGCCGCTGACCGCCTGCGAGGCTGCATGATGCAACCCGCTTGGGCCGGCTCGCTAGCGGGTACGCGTGCTGCTATAGAGACTACAGCACGCGTACGGGATAACGCTCCCGCGCTGGCCCTCGCAGCCCTCAAAATTATTGAAATCCTTGAAAGAGTCATCCACGGAAAAACTAATCCACCTAGTTTACAAGAAGTATGATACAGGCAAAATATAGGCAGTCACCACTCTCACGGTAAATTAATGGTGAAGTTGTCGTTCGGTGCCGGTCTCTGTGGCCGAGCGGTTCTAGGCGCTTCAGTCTGGAACCGCGCGACCGATACGGTCGCAGGTTCGAATCCTGCCTCGGGCATGGACGTGTGTGATGTCCTTAGGTTAGGTTTATGTAGTTCTGAGTTCTAAGGGACTGTTGACCTCAGATGTTAAGTCTCATAGTTCTCAGAGCCATTTGTCGTTCGGTGCCCATGAAACATGTTTGTAAATTAACGCAGTTGACTACGCCATAGCAGATTACAATGTCTGCTTGTTTCCAAGGGAATTAACAGGAACCCCTTTCAGTGGTTACGTCGTTTTCCTGCAGAGCGATCACTAATCTTATTCTGATTCTAATACAACATCAAAACGCTACTCACGGAATGGATGATGTAAGTGCTGTGTCTGACAGTCAAGGAAGCAGGTATGGACAGAGAGCACGACCGAAAAGAAATGAGCAATGAATGTCAACAGGAAGGCAGTCTACCTCACCGACTACTGACCATTCTCAACACAATTAAGATGCTCTATGCGTCAACAACAAGCGCGACCGGCTGCCATGCGGAGGATGTACACCCTCCCCCTCTATTTCTTCCTGGCCCCGTTTACGTCCCTCTCTTCCTCTTTCCTTTCTCTATCTCCTCCCCCACCACCCTCTCCGCTTGTCCATCTCAACCATCCCCTTCTTCCTTCACGTTATCACGTCCATCGCAATAGGAAGCTGGACGCTGGTGGTTTCTACTCTCCCCCCCCCCCCCCCCCCAGAGTATTTCTTTCCAAATCGTAATTAATATGTGTACCAAATTTGGTTGAAATCGATCAGGGGGCTTAGGATGAGTTTTTTACCCCTGGCTTTGTCTGCATAGGCAGATGCCAAATATATTTCTCATGTACAGGGTGAACACTAACAAAACCGAGAAACTGCAGGAACGGATTCCTGACTGGAAACGCATCGTTGTTTCCGGAAACGCATTGTTGCCACGGTAGGTAGCGCTGACGAATGGAAGCTCCTCCGACCGCATGACGCGTGTTCCTTGTGTGCTGCAGGCTGTGTGTTCGACGCAGCAGATTGGTCAGGCATTCATGTCGGGTACAAGTTGAGATGGTATTTGTGTAGAGCCAAGCAGCTGGAGACGGTCGTTAGGCAACGTGACAGACACAAAGCACAACACACAACATATCATGCCCTCTTTGGGCGTTTGTGTAGTTATGGATACTTTGAGGCAGACGAACGTGCAGTGAGGGGGGGGGGGGGGGGGCCGCACTCTGCGTACAGCACATTTGGAGGACCGGGTTCTACAGGATACTAACCCTACCACAAACATCAAGCACGTGGTCCGCCAACCTGGTGTACGATTATCTGTATCCGTCACTGCAACCGGTATTATCCCTATCACATGCAAAGAGTGCAAGGATTATCAGTAGCGGGTTCCCGTCTACAGGAAGGATTTTGAGAATGGTTTTTGCATCAGACCATCACAATTATGGGATTTCTGGCATCAGTCCTCTTTACTGACGAGCCAGTCCTTACCAGAACTGGCATCATCAGTCTGCATTTTTGTCATCTGTGGGCTACTACCCTTAGGGTATGGTTGAGGTGTCTCATTAGTATTGGTTCAGCATTAGTGTGTGGGCAGGGATTCTTGGCGATCACATATATGGATCTGTTATGATTCCATAATGCCTCGACAGAGGAACGTACCTGGTCTGCATGCAGAATACCCCGCCTGGACTGCTGAGAATGTGCCTTTGGCAACACGACAGGTTACGTGGTTTCTGCATGACGCAACATCCCCCCCCCCCTCACACACACACACACACACACACACACACACACACACACACACACACACACTTCCTCATTACAGTTCGCCGAGACCTCAACATCTTCCCCGGACATTGGATAGGACACAGAGGCCTGCTACATCACCGGACACTTAAACCCCCTGAATTTTTACCTCTGGGGGCATCTAAAGAACGCTGCATATGTTGAGCCAGCTCCTGATGTGCAGACCCTTCAACAGCGTGTTCACGACGCTTGTGACGTTTTTCGGAGAGAGGTCGAAACTTGTGAAAGAGTGCGGCAGTCCACAATGCGACGTGTGAACGCCTCGACTGCATTTCATGGAGGCCACTTTGAACATCTGTTGTGACGTAGATGCTATGCAGCTCTATAGGGGGACAATTACTTATCGTTGTACGCCCACTGTCCACTTCTAGACACATGTTCGTAGGACCTTCCCCCCCCCGCCATTTCCAGTCAGGAATCCGTTGGTTTTATTAATGTTCACTTTGTAAATGTATCATATTTCACATGCATTTGAACACATTTTTTCACCTGAATCTATAGCGAATTTCGAACAGCAGTTTCGTTTCAAAGCAGTTCAGTATTTATGACGACGTACTCATGAACTATGTGCTGCACAAAGACACAATTCCAGTGGTGTATGTGTCTACTGACTGCGAAATGTGTTGTGTAAAGAAGTAAAAGGTTAAAATGTCACCAGCAGTTTTATTACGCATACAATGTTTTATGACGTCATATGCCCTGAAGCCTGTGTCGTATAATGATATAATTTTTCTAGTATCCCTACATTCAGCGGTATGTTTCAATACTCTGTGCAAAATATGTCACGAATACAGTTAATAGTAAAAAAGTAATAAATTAAAACATCAGGCTGCATGCAAGAGTTTTACTGCATGAACATAAAAAATATAGTAAGCGATAAACTTTTTTTCTTTCATTATTTTCTGGAGGTTATCAGGGAGAAAAAGTTTGGATCACGGCTCGTCTTCTAGTGGCCCCAAGGCTACACGGGGCATCTCTTGTACTCTTGAGGTACGCAGTTTAGAGCCCATGCTTACTATGCTTTTTTGCTTTGAAAGATCATTTTTGTCGCATACCTAGATATTGAACATTGAACCTGGGACGTCATGCACAATTATACTTATCACTCAGTTCATAATACTTACACACAAATATACAGGGTGTTACAAAAAGGTACGGCCAAACTTTCAGGAAACATTCCTCACACACAAAGGAAGAAAATATGTTATGTGGACATGTGTCCGGAAACGCTTACTTTCCATGTTAGAGCTCATTTTATTACTTCTCTTCAAATCACATTAATCATGGAATGGAAACACACAGCAACAGAACGTACCAGCGTGACTTCAAACACTTTGATACAGGAAATGTTCAAAATGTCCCCCGTTAGCGAGGATACATGCATCTACCCTCCGTCGCATGGAATCCATGATGCGCTGATGCAGCCCTGGAGAATGGCGTATTGTATCACAGCCGTCCACAATACGAGCACGAAGAGTCTCTAAATTTGGTACCGGGGCTGCGTAGACGAGAGCTTTCAAATGCCCCCATAAATGAAAGTCAAGAGGGTTGAGGTCAGGAGAGCGTGGAGGCCATGGAATTGGTGCGCCTCTACCAATCCATCGGTCACCGAATCTGTTGTTGAGAAGCTTGCTAACACTTCGACTGAAATGTGCAGGAGCTCCACCGTGCATGAACCACATGTAGTGTCGTACTTGTAAAGGTACATGTTCTAGTAGCACAGGTAGAGTATCCCGTATGAAATCATGATAACGTGCTCCATTGAGCGTAGGTGGAAGAACATGGGGCCCAATCAAGACATCACCAACAATGACTGCCCAAAAGTTCACAGAAAATCTGTGCTGATGACGTGATTGCACAAATGCGTGCGGATTCTAGTCCGCCCACACATGTTGATTGTGAAAATTTACGATTTGATCACGTTGGAATGAAGCCTCATCCGTAAAGAGAACATTTGCACTGAAATGAGGATTGACAGATTGTTGGATGAACCATTCGCAGAAGTGTACCCGTGGAGGCCAATCAGCTGCTGATAGTGCCTGCACACGCTGTACGTGGTACGGAAACAACTGGTTCTCCCGTAGCACTCTCCATACAGTGACGTGGTCAACGTTACCTTGTACAGCGGCAACTTCTCTGACGCTGACATTAGGGTTATCGTCAACTGCACGAAGAATTGCCTCGTCCATTGCAGGTGTCTTCGTCGTTCTAGGTCTTCCCCAGTCGCGAGTCATAGGCTGGAATGTTCCGTGCTCGCGAGGACGCCGATCAATTGCTTCGAACGTCTTCCTGTCGGGACAAACGTACCTTCCTGTCGATACAAACGTACCTTCCTTCAATTGGGCCAACTGGAGGTGAATCGAGGAAGTACAGTACATAATGACTAAACTAAAATGAGCTCTAACATGGAAATCTCCCTATTAACATGACCCTGTCACACTGTCTGTAGCTCATAAATAAATATTGTAACATTGTAATAACAATAATAGCTGCTGATAACATATAATATTGTATTAACATTAGGACCCACTAATCACTAAGGTGGTGGGTTAATTTGTATCATAACATCTTTTCTTTATTTGTGTGTGAGGAATGTTTCCTGAAAGTTTGGCCGTACCTTTTGGTAACACCCTGTATACTCTGCAATAGAAGGTTATAGAAGTCTACTTGGTAACGATATTAGGTCTTGGCTTCAGCCTGTAAATTCACTTACTCTCGAAAAAGGTGTTCGTAAATTATTGTGTTTTTAAAAGAACTTTACACGTGGAAAAAATTATTACCTCCTTTCACATATCTTTCGCTGCAACGAAACGCTGCACAAGATTTCACCACTGTAATTAAGAAACCTTAATTAAAAATATTAGGTTAAGACAAATTAAATAGCGCTCCAGAAGTGGTCTGTATTCCGGAAGTGGCCTGCAAATGGTTGCCGCCTCTAGGCAACTGACCGAAATGTTAGTTTCAATCGTGTCCTACGATAAATACAGGCCTACGCACACGACTGTGTGACGTCACCAGTGTACTGTTCGTGGCCAACGATTAATACTTATCAAATCTTGTACTAGCAGGTAAGCTTTGAGCCAAGGTCTTTGATTAAAGTTAAAGCGGGAGCCTAACCTGGTTTTCCAGTGTATACATGTCGTTTCTCTCCTTTTAGTGCATTTAAGTCATAAAATGAAGTACATTTGCGGCGTGGCTACCACCACAGTAGTGGAGAATACAAATTTCCTCATAACACAAAGAACGACGTTTACAAAAACTGTAATAAGCGGTTGGAAAAGCTGCAGCAGTCAGCTGTATTCGAAGTAACTGCACTTTGGATGATGTTAAGCTAACGCATAAAAAGAAAAGATGTGAAAGGATTGGAGATGGGCCGGCCGGTGTGGCCGAGCGGTTCTAGGCGCTACAGTCTGGAACCGCGCGACCGCTACGGTCGCAGGTTCGAATCCTGCCTCGGGCATGGATGTGTGTGATGTTCTTAGGTTAGTTAGGTTTAATTAGTTCTAAGTTCTAGGCGACTGATGACCTCAGCAGGTAAGTCGCATAGTGCTCAGAGCCATTTGATTGGAGGTGTGGAAAGCCAAGTGTGCTCAAAGTGTACATAAGTTAAAAAAATTATTGATTTTTAGTCTAAACAACCCAACTGAACCCTGATGAATCCCTCCTCGATTTATATATTGATTCACATGTTTCTGGAATAATACGTACAACGGTACACTGCGGGGTTCGGGGGCTACGACTGTACTGCAAGCTAGACAAGCTTTTTGGACAACATGGTTGTGGAGATGAAGCAGCGATTAGTATGATTAATCAATTATTCAAAAACAGTCTTATACGCATTTATTATATACAGGCAAAAACTCTTCTATGAGCCTGTGGCTAAGAGTCTTAACCCACCCATGAAACCATCTTTATCAGAAACAGCATTCGTGATCTAATAATGAAATACTGCACCAGTTACGTATTTTCCACGATCTGCACGATGCTTCGCGAGAATTTATTCTCATGATCAGGTACAAATGTTGACATACATATTGTTTGCGATGATTCGGAAAATCGGACAAAAGAAATCTGTCAGACTGCAGTAAACTATAAGACGAAAAGGAAGTGCAAAATGGTTCAAATGGCTCTGAGCACTATGGGACTTAACTTCTGAGGTCATCAGTCCCCTAGAACTTAGAGCTACTTAAACCTAACTAACCTAAGGACATCACACACATTCATGCCCGAGGCAGGATTCGGACCTGCCTCCTCAGCGGTCGCGCGGTTCCAGACTGTAGCGCCTAGAACCGCTCGCCCACTCCGGCCGGCAATGAAGTGCAGGAGAGACAGGACAACAAACATACAAACACCACATAAAATGCCTACGTCAATATCTCGTCTTGATAACGAGAATAAACACTCGAAACGTGTCATATGAAGCATGAATAAAGATCTAAACAGTGTAGTTCCATCCTTTATACCGTCAATGACACAGTTGCAAGCTTTCCAAAAAGATCGATTACGAAAAATGAAATTGAGAAACGGCTAGTCTTAAATCGATATCCGCGGCCGGAGTGGCCTTGTGGTTCTAGGCGCTACAGTTTGGAACCGAGCGACCGCTACGGTCGCAGGTTCGAATCCTGCCTTGGGCATGGCTGTGTGTGATGTACTTAGGTTAGTTAGGTTTAATTAGTTCTAAGTTCTAGGTGACTGATGATGATGATGATGAGCGTTTGGCGTCATTGGCCGGGAGGCCCCTCGCGGGGCAGGTCCGGCCGCCATATCGCAGGTCTTATTACATTCGGCGCCACATTGGGCGACCTGCACGCCGGATGGGGATGAAATGATGATGAACACAACACAACACCCAGTCCCTGAGCGGAGAAAATCTCCGACCCAGCCGGGAATCGAACCCGGGCCCAGAGGACGGCAATCCGTCACGCTGACCACTCAGCTACTGGGGCGGACTAGGTGACTGATGACGTCAGAAGATAAGTCGCATAGTGCTCAGAGCAATTTTAAACCGGTATCGTGTATGCAGATATGTGGGGCCACTTCCTGGGGGAAAACTGAAATGTCTCTTCGGCCATATTAAATAATTTTCGTTGTTCTTTATGTACTCGCACTTTAGTCACAAAGCAAATTCTGGAGCACACTCTCAGCTTCTCTTCTCGCTATGCACGGTATCATCCACAATCGTTTCCATTTCTCTTTGTTTTCAAGTAATACTCTCGCCACCAACACGTGCTGTTGTGCAGGCGATTAACTGTTCGGCATTCATTTCCCAATAACTACAACGATCGTGTAATAGATCCATTGAAGTAGTCTAGTCAAAGCGGTTTGACTAAAACTTTGGCAAAGATCATTGTCAAAGATCTTTTACAGTGTAATGCGAGCCTCCGGCTTCACGTGTTAGTGTCGGTGGGCAGTAACACTGCGCTGCCGACGTCATACAGACGTGCGCTGAGGGCTGTATTTATCGTAGGCCACGGTTTAGGACTTGGAAGAGCAGTTGAACGGAATGGACAGTGTCGTGAAAGGAGGATATAACATCAACATCAACAAAAGCATAACGAGGATAATGGAATGTAGTAGAATTAAGTCGGGCGATGCTGAGGGAATTAGATTAGGAAATGAGACACTTAAAGTGGTAAAGGAGGTTTGCTATTTGGGGAGCAAAATAACTGATGATGGTCGAAGTAGAGAGGACATAAAATGTAGACTGGCAATGGCAAGGAAAGCGTTTCTGAAGAAGAGAAATTTGTTAACTTCGGGTATAAATTTAAGTGTCAGGAAGTCATTTCTGAAAGTATTTGTATGGAGTGTAGCCATGTATGGAAGCGAAACATGGACGATAAATAGTTTAGACAAGAAGAGAATAGAAGCTTTGGAAATGTGGTGCTACAGAAGAATGCTGAAGATAAGGTGGGTAGATCACATAACTAATGAGGAAGTATTGTAATGGATCGGGGAGAAGAGAAGTTTGTAGCACAACTTGACAAGAAGAAGGGACCGGTTGGTAGGACATGTTCTGAGGTAACAAGGGATCACAAATTTAGCATTGGAAGGGAAGCGTGGAGGGTAAAAATCGTAGAGGGAGACCAAGAGATGAATACACTAAGCAGATTCAGAAGGATGTAGGTTGCAGTAAGTACTGAGAGATGAAGAAGCTTGCACAGGATGGAGTAGCATGGAGAGCTGCATCAAACCAGTCTCAGGACTGAAGACAACAACAACGATTTTAATATAATGACGTCATATGCGCTCCATATAATCTATGCTCTAACGGAGAGTCCGTCACTGACGAACAGCGAGCTGTTATATCATAACACGTATCTGTTTACGTTCATATGTTCGTAGCACTTTTTTTTATTTTGGCCAGTACATTGTTTTTTTTCCCTTTCTTTTTCAATCATATCGTGTTTTTCTGAGAGCGCGTCTGGCTTGCACAACGACATCACTTACATGACGACGAACGCGTGCGTTGGAGGCTAGCTACTTGTAAGCCGGCCGCCGTGTAAAAAGTCGTCAGAGGTGAGCGGGTGCCAGCAGAGGTGACTCGGCGTGACCGGCCAATTCTTCGCGTCGACGGCGGCGGCGAGAAAGCGCAGGCCTGGAGCGCTTCCAGGGCTGGAAAACAGGATGTCCCGCCGCCACAGCGCCGCCGCGGCCGCGGTAGCGCGAGTAAAAAGGCCAACTTTTGGCGGGCGGGCCGGCGGGGCGCTGCCAGCGCTCCATTGAGGCGCGCCGGAGTCAATGGGGCGCGGGATATATACTGCGTCGCGGGCAGGCGGCGGCCAGTAGCCGGCGGCCGCGTCTCCTCACGGTAGGGCGGCCGGCGGAGCAGCTTCCTGTCCCGGCACCACCAAGTACAGTAGGTGTTCCCTTCCATACGGCACTGTTTCACGTCTGGTGGAAAACAACCGTCTCCAAATACTTAATAAACCTCGGTTCTTAATTAACACGGACTCCATCCATACTTTACAGAGATAATTTACGAATGTCTTTTTTCAAGTGCACTGTTCTGCAAAACTTAAGGACGAGATAACGTGTGGACAACCTGGTGGAAGTCGATGAAAGTGCGGGAGCATGTTACCACAGACAGTTGAATAAACTTAAAACGACTGTATGTGTGTGTGTGTGTGTGTGTGTGTGTGTGTGTGTGTGTGTGTGTGTGTGTCACCGACCGTCTGTGAAGATGTTTATTACAACATGGCCTGGAGAAAACATATGGAAGAATCTTCAGGAAACTGGAAGAAGGGCGAACTGTGGCCCAGGAGTTTAGCATGGATCATAGCACTGTTTCACGTGTACTGGGAGCGTTCCGAACAGCCTGCGTGGTGATTCTGGATGCACCTTCACATAGGGACTGATGACTGCACGACACAAGAAGAAGAAGTAGAAGAAGAGGTGGTGGTGGACCACGGTCAACTAGAGCAGCAGTTGGCCGCTACATTGTACAAGCACGAATGGACCTGCAGTACTGAGACTTATCGCCTGCAGTGTCGGCAACTTACAACACATACGTGCTTCGAAGATGCCTAGCAGTCAGGGGACGAAAAAACCGGAAAACATGCGACTGTCATCCAGCCATCCACCAGGGGCCATAGAGTGCCGCTATAGGCCATGGGCTGCACAGTCCTATTCTCTTACACAATACAAAGGATCTAAAATAGGCTCAGCTGTATCCTAACACCAAATGGTATTCTGTGCAGTGTTCGATCCAGGCCAGACGAGACTAGATCAGGCAAGTTCTCTCCGTGTAACAGGCGCCGATTCCACAAGAATTGCATAAATCAGGATTCTCACTCGAGAGCCACCTCCACAACATCCCTGCCGTTCACGTACGACTTTGTGACCCTTGCTGACAGCTGACGACCTATGAGTGTTCGTGGCCTCCTGGTCAGTGACGACAGGAGCTCTAACGTAATGTACGCAGCTCGTGGTCTCGCGGACGCGTTCTCGCTTCCCGAGCACGGGGTCCCGGGTTCCATTCCCGGCAGGGTTAGGGATTTTCACCTGCTTCCAGATGACTGGGTGTTTGTGTGGTCCTCATCATTTCATCCTCATTCATGAAATTGCCGAGGTTGGACAGAGCAAATGTTGCGAATTTGTACAGGCGCTGATAACCGCGCACTTGAGCGCCCCACAAACCAAACAACATCATCATCTGTCGTCATGGCAGACATCTGAACTCGTAAATTTATTCCTGTTTTCACTTACAAATGAGTACGCGCCAGACTTAAGCAATTTTTTCCCTATGGGACGTAAACTTTGTTTATTCGGTTTGTACTTTAATAATGAGCGTCCTACGGAAGTTAGACTTTCATAGGTGTGTTTAATGGTCTTAGATGTAGTGACAATCTCATTGGTCTTCGCCCGTCAGAGGTATCTGTTTCAAGAAAATAGTAATTTTTCGCTGAAACGCCAAAGACCTTCTTATAGATTTGCATATTCAAGTACAGATATATGTAAACAGGCAGAATACGGCGCTGCGGTCGGCAACGCCTATATAAGACGACAAGTGTGTGTCGCAGTTGTTAGATTGGTTACTGCTGCACGTTCTCAAGATTTAAGTGAGTTTCAACGTGGTGTTATAGTCGTCGCACGAGCGATGGGGGCAATGCATGTAGATGCATGTAGTGATAAAGTGGGGATTTTCTCGTACGATCATTTAACGCGTGTACCGTCAATATCAGGAATCCGGTACAACATCAAATCTCCGACATCGCTGCGTCCGGAAAAAGATCCTGTAAGAACGGGACCAACGACGACTGAAGAGAATCGCTCAAGGTGACAGACGTGCAACCCTTCTGCAAATTGCTGCAGATTTCAATGCTGGGCGACCAACAAGTGTCAGCGTGAGAACCATTCAGCGAAACATAATCGATATCGGCTTTCGGAGCCGAAAGGCCACTCGTATGCCCTTCATGACTGCACGACACAAAGCTTTATGCCTCGCCTGGCACGCCAACACTGACAGTGGACTGTGGATTTCTGGAAATATGTTCCCTGATCAGACGAGTCTCGTTTCAAATTGTATCAAGCGGATGGACGTGTACGACTATGGAGACAACATCATGAATCCATGAACCTTGCAGAAGCTGAAGTCTGTATGGTTTCCTGTGTAAACGTCGACGCAACACACACCAAACGGACATCGGTGGCATGTTGGAAAATGTATGTGAATTCCTAAGGGACCAAACTGCTGAGGTCATCGGTCACTAAATTTACACAATACTTAAAATAACTTACACTAAGGGCAACACACACATCCATGCCCGAGGGAAGAATCAAACTTCCGGTGGGAGGGGCCCCGCAATCCGTGACATGGCGCCTCAAACCGCCTGGCCACTTCGCACGGCGATTCTGCATGTCAGCAGGAGACTGTTCAAGCTGGTGGAGGCTCTGTAATGGTGTGAGGCGTGTGAAGCTGAATTGATATTGTTCCCCTGATACGTTTAGATACGACTCTAACAGGTGACACGTAAGCATCTGTCTGATCACCTGCATCCATTCATATCCACGGTGCAATCCGACAGACTCGGGTAATTCCAGCAGGACAATGTGACATCCCACCCGTGCAGAATTGCTACGGAGTGGCTCCAGGAAAACTCTTCTGATTTTAAACACTTCAACTGGCCACCGAACTCCCCAGACATGAACATTATTGACCATATCTGGGGTGCCTTGCAACGTGCTGTTCAGAAGAGACCTCCACACCCTCGTAGTCTTACGGATTTATGGGCAGCCCTACAGGATTCATGGTGTGAGTTCCCTCCAGAACTACTTCAGTCATTAGTCGAACCCATGTCACGTCGTGTTGCGGCACTTCTGCGCGCTCTCAGGGCCGCTACACGATATTACGCAGGTGTAGCAGTTTCTTTGGCGCTTCAGGTTATGTTTCAATCCACATCAAAATAAATGTGCTATTAACCCTTCATAAATAAATTTTTCAATCACTGGCACCTGGGTATTTTTTGTGCCGCTTCCAGCAGACATATTAGGACCCATTTGCACTAGTAAGTGCAATTGCAGGCACTTTTAACAGGTCTGCATGGAACGCAATCTCACACTCCACAGTGGCACTGCGACTGCATAGGATGGTCTCTTCGCCCGATCACGTTGTGTTCCACTAACACCCGCACACTGATAGCACGGTCTGCGATTGTAGCAAGAGCGTAGATAGTGGACCCCGCGGTCGAGTTCTCTTCTCGAATGAGAGAAGACTCAGTCTGAGTGGTGATTCTGGATGCACACTCACATAGCGAGAGGTGGGAGCATGTAATGCACCCAGAAACATCGTCGAACATTATGCTTTTGGTCGTCAGACTGTTATGGTGAGCGGAACCGTAATGCAGCGTGGGCGTATTGGCTTCCAAATCTTTGAACACGGTACGCTCACCTGTCAGCATTGTGATTCTGTACTCCTTCCCCTCGTGCGTTTTTTCAGTGCAGCATTCGACCCTGACTTCATTTTTTATGGATGGCAAAGAGCGACCGCATCGAAGAGCGCTGGTGAAGGACCTCTTGGAACGAGAGAATATTCAGTGAATGGACTGCCCTGTCCGTTCTTCCAACTTAAATCCCACCAGGCACGTGTGCGATTCGTTGGGGAGACATATTGCAGCCCGTCCACACGCAGCAACCAGCATCCAGCAATTGTCAACAGCGCTGGGAGTGGAATGGAGCACTCGACCACAAGAATTCCTTACTAACCTCGTCGCCAGCATGGAAACACACGGCAGGGCGTGCACTGCCGTTTTTAATGCCCACCCACACTATTTAGAACCATGTCCCTTCCTTTGTAATGTCCAGGGGACCATCGTGAATCGTAGGGACTTCATTGTGATTATTGTCTTTGAATAAAAGTGTCACTTCTGTTCGTCTCACTGCGTATTTGTTGCAGTTACCTTCTACACTGTACAGTTCTGTACTGTACCTGTACCGTACTGCAGCAGTTCTTTCTACGTAACTTCCAAGTTTCACCCCGCTGTGTTACTTCTCAGTGACACGTATGCAAATGTTACTTTCGTCCTTAAGCATTGCACACCAATGTATAAATACAGTAAATAACTTCCAAAGAACAATCTTTGCTATAACAGTTTCAGGGTTCTGCTTACATTTGATAACTTTGGCACTTCTACGCCCACAAACACGAGTGGTACTGGAATCTTATCCGCACAACATTCTTCACAGTGAACTATTAAAAGTGTGCACTTTATCACTGAATTTTCTCCCACAGGTTACAACACCATCTTCTCAAATTGTTTTTCGAGAATCGCGAGCAGCCACTTTGTTTCAACAACCAGATTCCTCGTAAGTTTCTATGCACGGCTATCATTTGCTGGCAATTAGGATGACTCCAGTTTTATAAAGTGTTCTCTGAACAGTGCTCCCCCCCCCCCCCCCCTCCCAGGCTACATGGCATCTGTCGGGAAGTTTCTGGACTGGATTACTAAGATAGTAGAGGAAAAAGTAAGACGGTGGTGTTAGTGCTTCAGATGCTCTGCGTAGTGTCCCCCCACTTGAGTACAACGCACGGGACGTTCATACCACCATACGAAACTTGGCATGTTGTCACATTCGCACCTTTTTCGGTCTTGATGGACCATCAGAGACTCATACAGCACTTTATAGTACTGAATTAGGTTCGTATTTATGACGCTAAGTAATGTCACCTGTAGCGTTTTTCCGGAAGAGAGCTGTCCTCGTTTTTCATTTCAGTGAAGTCACGACAAGTCTCCGCGTGTTGTTGTTTTTTGTTCGGGAGTCAACATATGCTGGAAAAACTGCACGTGTGTTTTTTTTTTTTTTCAAAACGTTCTGGAGAATGTCTCATACACTTGATTTAGACATTTTCAGTTCACTGCTCCAGTCTCACTGGCGGTACAAGAAATTTCACACACCACGCTCGCACGTCCACTGCTTATCACTGCCTGCTCACAACTGACTGGTCGAATGCATGTCCGCTGTTTACAGTAGTTAGTTCATCTGGAAATTTGTGGTAAGATCCTGTGGGACCAAACTACTGATGTCATCGGTCCCTATGCTTACACACTACTTAGTCTAACTGACATTAAGTAGAACGCTCACACCCGTGCCCGACGGTGGACTCGAACCTCCGACGGGGGAAAGCCGCGTGAACCGTGACATGGCGCCCAAGACCGCCGGCGGTTGTTTGTTCAAGCTGACACCGTAGTTACTGCGTTGACGTCGCTTATGTGCCAGGAAAAAATTCAGTATCGAAACTTTTTGCACGGATTGTACGTATCCTGCAGGATGTATACATCCTCTTTTTTTTTTTGTAACGAGTAATGTTCGATCTTCGACTACCGGTAAAGAACTGTAAACAGAGATGGAGAAAGTCTAGTCTCAATAACTCTCAGAGCAGCTAGAATAGCTCATCCGTCTCCGTTTTAGGTTCCTCTTCCCATTGAAAGCATTCATTCCGGTCTTCAGATGTTCGAAGTTGATACTCGCTCAAGTTTAGGTAGCTAAAGCAGTCGGCAGCTTGGGAAAGGTTCAACACATTCCCTCAGCTCTCTGACTGACATAACTTTTATATCCATCATTTCCATGAGTTTTTTCGTCGTAGCCTCCAATTGTGTCCAATGCTTAATGTTACGGGGGAGTAACTGATCAACTGAACTCGCGTCAAATCGACATCGAGTGTTGGCACTATGTTGATATTTAGAGGAACACCACCTATAATACATTAATAAAATGGGGGAGTATACGTAGATAGCGCAGTTGTCTGTTCCTGTTAGCAGTTCCCATTGGAACTGTAGACATATCGCGTCTCATCCCGCGAAAGCTATCGAACTTTGGAGCGTCGACAGTGAAATGACATTTCGGAAATAAACTGCGCATCAAATCACGATCCCTCATGTGGGGGCCTCGGAATGGAAAGCAGCGAAGAAGTGGAGTAAACATTTATTCGGTTCCGTGTTATGATATTCGCTGGGAACTACAACCGCAACAACGCAATAAAAGTGATCTGTGATCCGAGTGGTTAAGCAGGATGGTTGTGGACAGAATCGCTGCTTCTCCTCGCGGAGGCGAGCGTGGGGTAGCTCTCTATCGATGTGTCGGTTGCGAATTTCTGACTGGGTTCTTAACTTTTCCGTTCCGAGTGTCCGCTGTTCGCCTGAGAGGGCGCGTCGACGCGGCGACCGGTGTGCGCGCCGCTGTCGGAGTTTAAGAGCCGATTATCATTTTAACTGCTCGGCCACTTAGAGGAGCGGCGGCACTCAGAAATGGCAAGTCGCCTCGGCGCGGCAGCCCTCCACTCCGCACTTCTGTCCGACTCGGAGAAGAGAGCAAGCAAAACAGGGTGGGAGGCGCCACGGAGGGGGAGGGGGAGGGAAGGGCGGAGAGAGGGGAGGTGCAGGAGGGAGGCGGGGATCCCCCGGATCGGCTGGGCCGCAGCAGCGGCGGCGGCAGCAGGACTGGCAATACACTTTACTTGGAAAAGCATTCGTGTTGAGTGCGCGCCGCCGCCGACTGCTTTTAACCTGAAAAGGAGACCACTTAAAACGATTTCTCAGCTTCGTCCAGCCCTTCTCTCACCCTCAGCTCCCTCTCTCTCACTCCCCTCTCCCCCTCCCCTCCCACCTCTCCCACTATCCGGCCTCTCGCCGACAGACAGAGCGAGTGCCTTTTGTGGCCAGCCCCGCTGTATGACACACTGCAGCCAACGTTTAGATTAGCGACCCCGATCGATTTTAAAGGGAAAAGAGCTACATGCAAGGCTTATCGGAACAGCGAGGACATTTGACAGAGTAGACTGAAACTTAAAAAAACTGCTTTAAAACGACGGACGGAACTCCGATAAGTTGAAAGATTAAAGCTGTTTTTTGTCACTTATACAAAATAACAGTACGGGAAACAAATTTTAATGGAATTAAGAAAACTAGTAAAACAATGGAAGTGCAATAGGCTCACAATTTATCACTGTGTGACGGATCTCGTATGACGAAATTCAGTACGAAATTTTAATCTTCGTCTACATTAAAAAGACAGGAAGCTTTCGATTAATATTGCCGGGCGACCAAGCGAAACGGCAAGAGGAGGAAAAGTAATGTGCTAATATTTATGATAGTATATTGCAGAAACTTTATACTGTAACGGGCCCCGCAGTATATGGATGTGCTGTGTGAGTTGGTAGTAACTAGCATCCGGCTGCGTGAGCAACGGCAGCAGGGCGACAGCACACCATCAGACAAGCAGTGTCCCGGCACCACTGCTGCGTTACAAGACAATGATACTAAGATCATGTTCCGTCGGTATTACTCCTATATTCCTACTCCACTGACTGGATAATGTACAGGATGTTAACTAATGTGGAAACACCCCGTCAAACGGATAGAGGGCTTACAAAAGAAGTACAAAATTTCATATCTACAAAGGTCAATATTTCTATTTTCTTAGTTGGAGACTTTTCTTTGTTGTTACACACTTGTTTAGTTTCTGACTGTGTTTTCAAATTTCCAGCTTCGTTCAACACTAATTTTTTTCTTTGCAAATGTTTTCTGATGACTAAATAAAATGCTCAGAATGACTACCGATGGCTCCGCGTCGTCGATTGTCTCACTCCCACCCACATTCGTAGTTCTGCTGTATCTACGGAAATCCTTTTTGACCACGCTGGCGAAGAATGTCAACATTCGTAATAGATGTTGAATAAAGCAGGTCTTTAAATGCCCCTAAAATGCCCTCAAATGAATTGAAATCAGGAGATGGAGCATTCTCTCTCTCTCTCTCTCTCTCTCTCTCTCTCTCTCTCTCTCTCTCTCTCTCTCTCTCTCTCTCTCTCTCTCTCTCTCTCTCTCACACACACACACACACACACACACACACACACACACACACACACACACACACACACACACACACACCTATCCATTTACTTGGGAGGCGTTGCTTTAAAATTGTTCTTACTTGCAGAGCAAAAGCAGATGGTGTGCCAAAGCATGAGCCACATGTTCTGACGAAACATTGGTGGAACGTCTTCCAGCAAAACGTTTAAATGTTCCATTACAAACTAAACATATGATAAAGCTTTAAACATGGCTGCGTGGTCAGCGACCGTTTGCAAATTGAAGTTAAAGCCATTACAGCCCTCGGTGGCTCGCTTTCCACGCATTCGACTTTAAAAACTTTGGGACTAAAGCTTTATCGCTTGATATTTATTTTATATGTGACATGCCAATTTGAATGTTTAATTTCTCATGAAAGCACTCACAGAAGTGTCGAAACCAGGTCAAAAGACTTAATTTTTGCGACCGAGTGCTGTAATTGCTTTAACTTTAATTCAATAAATGATACTACAGTCGGTGTTCAATGGAAACTGAAATGTCCAATTAATCTCTCTCCAAATATGACAAGCCATACATTAATGCTAAGCTCTTTTTACTGTCTTGTTTTCGACACTGCGAGAGGATTTTTATCCGTCCATGCATGAGTGCTGCGAAAATTCTGCACTCCATTCTTGTTCAACTTTAACTGTTCAATGGGAGACAGAACCTGTTGGCCCTGAGCAGACATCTCCAGAAATCATGTACAAAAAGTTTTTCTGCATTGAAAATCTGTTTCGGTAAGACTTTCTACACTGAGATAGTATGGATAAAGCAATTGCTCTCTTAACGCTTTCCACGCAGTCACAGGACTCACATTCTCAGTGTCTGCTATTTCTCTGGTACTACTGCCCTTATTATTCTGATATGATGAAGTGCTCAATCTTCTAAATCGGGTGTTCCAACGCTATTTGGTCGTCCACAATGAAATGACCTTTTGTCAAAAAATGTGCCGGCACAAGACGTTTGTCTATTCTTGAAAAGGAGTATTGTTCCTAAAATGTCCACTATAAATCTTTCAGCATACAAACGTCTGGCTTCAAGCGCACTACAGTTCGCTAGTCCATGCATCAGGTACATGACCGACATCTGCTGATTAGAATACATTTCAGGCAGAAATATACAGGACACACTAGCCCAATAAAAGTAAGGCAGAGAAGCTAATGTCGCTATCGCATTCTTGTTCGATGGCGCCCCTCTCGGAAACAGCCGATTCGATTCCTGGTAGGGGAAGAATATTCAGTACATACTCAACACTAGCCCAGCAAGAACTGGAGAAATTCCATTACTGGTAGTGTACTCAATACTAAAAGGGTTTGTTTATTTACTGGTACCATGACAACTAAGATAGACATAAGAACGCTTTCGCTTGAAACTTCCCTATACCGTTTCAGAGGGAGCATTAGGGAACGATTGATAAGAACATGGGATGGGAATACAGTAGAAGAAGAATGGGTAGCTTTGAGAGGTGAAACAGCACGTGATCAAATAGGTAAAAAGACCAGGCTTCGTAGAAATCCCAGGACAATACAGGAGATATTGAATTTAATTGATGGCAGAAGAAAATTTAAAAATGTAGCAAATGAAGCAAGTGAAAGTGAATGCAAACGCCTAAAAAATGAGATTGACAGGAAACGAAAAATGGCTAATCAGGAATGGTTAGGGGACAAATATTAGTATTTAGAAGCAAATTTCGCTAGGAGAAAGCTAGATACCGCCTACAAGAAAATTAAAAAAGGCCTCTGGAGAAAAGGGAAGCAGCTGCCTGGATATCAAGCAAAGAATGGAAAGGTGGCAGGAGTATGCAGACGGTTTGGACAAGGGAGATGAACTTGAAAGTAGTGTTACAGAGAGGGACGAAGACCTAGATCAGGATGAGATGGGAGATACTATATTGCTAGAAGAATTTGACAGAGCACTGAAAGATCTACGTCGAAAGAAGGCCCCGGGAGTAGACAACATTCCATCAGAACTACTGATAGCCTTGAAAGAGCCATCCATGACAAAATCATTCCATATGATGTGCAAGATGTATGAGACAGGCGAAATACCCTCTGACTTCAGGAAGAGCGTAATAATTCGAATTCCAAAGGAAGTATGTACTGACTGGTGTGAATATTACCGAGCTATCAGTTTTATACGTCATAGCTGCAAAATGCTAACATGATTCCTTCGCAAACGTTTGGAAAAACTGGTAGAAGCCGACCTCTGGATAGACGAGTTTGGATTTCGGAGAAATACAGTAACACGCGAGGCAATACTGACCCTACGACACATCTTAGAAAATAGGTTAAGGAAAGGCAAATCTACGTTTACAACATTTGTAGACTTAGAAAAAGAGTCTGACAAGATTGGCTGGAATACTCTCTTCGAAATTCTGAAATGAACCATGGACCTTGCCGTTGGTGGGGAGGCTTGCGTGCCTCAGCGATACAGATAGCCGTACCGTAGGTGCAACCACAACGGAGGGTTGCGTATCTGTTGAGAGGCCAGACAAACGTGTGGTTCCTGAAGAGGGGCAGCAGCCTTTTCAATAGTTGCAAGGGCAACAGTCTGGATGATTGACTGATCTGGCCTTTTAACAATAACCAAAACGGCATTGCTGTGCTGGTACTGCGAACGGCTGAAAGCAAGGGGAAACTACAGCCGTAATTTTTCCCGAGAGCATGCAGCTTTACTGTATGATTAAATGATGATGGCGTCCTCTTAGGTAAAATATTCCGGAGGTAAAATAGTCCCCCATTCGGATCTCCGGGCGGGGACTACTCAGGAAGATGTCGTTATCAGGAGAAAGAAAACTGGCGGTCTACGGATCGGAGCGTGGAATGTCAGATCCCTTAATCGGGCAGGTAGGTTAGAAAATTTAAAAAGGGAAATGGATAGGTTGAAGTTAGATATAGTGGGAATTAGTGAAGTTCGGTGGCAGGAGGAACAACACTTCTGGTCAGGTGACTACAGGGTTATAAAAACAAAATCAAATAGGGATAATGCAGGAGTAGGTTTAATAATGAATAGGAATGGGGGTCAGCTACTACAAACAGCATAACGAAAGCATTATTGTGGCCAAGATAGATACGAAGCCCACATCTACTACAGTAGTACAAATTTATATGCCAACTAGCTCTGCAGATGACGAAGAAATTGAAGAAATGTATAATGAAATAAAAGAAATTATTCAGATTGTGAAGGGAGACGAAAATTTAATAGTCATGGGTGACTGGAATTCGAGTGTAGGAAAAGGGAGAGAAGGAAACGTAGTAGGTGAGTATGGATTGGGGATAAGAAATGAAAGAGGAAGCCGCCTGGTAGAATTTTGCACAGAGCACAACATAATCATAGCTAACACTTGGTTTAAGAATCATGAAAGAAGGTTGTATACATGGAAGAACCCTGGAGATACTAAAAGGTATCAGATAGAATATATAATGGTAAGACAGAGATTTAGGAACCAGGTTTTAAATTGTAAGACATTTCCAGGGGCAGATGTGGACTCTGACCACAATCTATTGGTTATGACCTGTAGATTAAAACTGAAGAAACTGCAAAAAGGTGGGAATTTAAGGAGATGGGACTGGATAAACTGAAAGAACCAGAGGTTGTACAGAGTTTCAGGGAGATTGACAGGAATGGGGGAAAGAAATACAGTAGAAGAAGAATGGGTAGCTTTGAGGGATGAATTAGCGAAGGCTGCAGAGGATCCAGTAGGTAAAATGACGAGGGCTAGTAGAAATCTTTGGATAACAGAAGAATTGAATTTAATTGATGAAAGGAGAAAATATAAAAATGCAGTAAATGAAGCAGGCAAAAAGGAATACAAACGTCTCAAAAATGAGATCGACAGGAAGTGCAAAATGGCTAAGCAGGGATGGCTAGAGGACAAATGTAAGGATGTAGAGGCCTATCTCACTAGGGGGTAAGATAGATACAGCCTACAGGAAAATTAAAGAGACCTTTGGAGATAAGAGAACGACTTGTATGAATATCAAGAGCTCAGATGGAAACCCAGTTCTAAGCAAAGAAGGGAAAGCAGAAAGGTGGAAGGAGTATATAGAGGGTCTATACAAGGGCGATGTACTTGAGGACAATATTATGGAAATGGAAGAGGATGTAGATGAAGATGAAATGGGAGATATGATACTGCGTGAAGAGTTTGACAGAGCACTGAAAGGCCTGAGTCGAAACAAGGCCCCCGGAGTAGACAACATTCCATTGGAACTACTGACGGCCTTGGGAGAGCCAGTCGTGACAAAACTCTACTATCTGGTGAGCAAGATGTATGAAACAGGCGAAATACCCTCAGACTTCAAGAAGAATATAATAATTCCAATCCCAAAGAAAGCAGGTGTTGACAGATGTGAATATTACCGAACGATCAGTTTAATAAGTCACAGCTGCAAAATATTAACACGAATTCTTTACAGACGAATGGAAAAACTAGTAGAAGCCAACCTCGGGGAAGATCAGTTTGGATTCCGTAGAAATGTTGGAACACGTGAGGCAATACTCACCTTACGACTAATCTTAGAAGAAAGATTAAGGAAAGGCAAACCTACGTTTCTAGCATTTGTAGACTTAGAGAAAGCTTTTGACAATGTTGACTGGAATACTCTCTTTCAAATTCTAAAGGTGGAAGGGGTAAAATACAGGGAGCAAAAGGCTATTTACAATTTGTACAGAAACCAGATGGCAGTTATAAGAGTCGAGGGACATGAAAGGGAAGCAGTGGTTTGGAAGGGAGTAAGACAGGGTTGTAGCCTCTCCCCGATGTTGTTCAATCTGTATATTGAGCAAGCAGTAAAGGAAACAAAAGAAAAATTCGGAGTAGGTATTAAAATTCATGGAGAAGAAATAAAAACTTTGAGGTTCGCCGATGACATTGCAATTCTGTCAGAGACAGCAAAGGACTTGGAAGAGCAGTTGAATGGAATGGACAGTGTCTTGAAAGGAGGATATAACATGAACATCAACAAAAGCAAAACAAGGATAATGGAATGTAGTCGAATTAAGTCGGGTGATGCTGAGGGAATTAGATTAGGAAATGAGACACTTAAAGTAGAGGATATAAAATGTAGACTGGCAATGGCAAGGAAAGCGTTTCTGAAGAAGAGAAATATGTTAACATCGAGTACAGATTTAAGTGTCAGGAAGTCATTTCTGAAAGTATTTGTATGGAGTGTAGCCATGTATGGAAGTGAAACATGGACCATAAATAGTTTGTACAAGAAGAGAATAGAAGCTTTCGAAATGTGGTGCTACAGAATAATGCTGAAGATTAGATGGGTAGATCACATAACTAATGAGGAAGTATTGAATAGGATTGGGGAGAAGAGAAGTTTGTGGCACAACTTGACCAGAAGAAGGGATCGGTTGGTAGGACATGTTCTGAGGCATCAAGGGATCACCAATTTAGTGTTGGAGGGCAGCGTGGAGGGTAAAAATCGTAGAGGGAGACCAAGAAATGAATACACTAAGCAGATTCAGAAGGATGTAGGTTGCAGTAGGTACTGGGAGATGAAAAAGCTTGCACAGGATAGAGTAGCATGGAGAGCTGCATCAAACCAGTCTCAGGACTGAAGACCACAACAACAAGAGGAGGGGTGAAATGCAGGGGACTAAGGCTAATTACAAATTGTACAGAAACCTCATGGCAGTTATGAGAATCGAGGGGCATCAAAGGAAAGCAGTGATAGAGTTTGGAGAGAGAGGGTTGTAGCCCGCCCCCGACATTATTCAATCTGTAAACTGAGCAAGCAGTAAAGGAAGCCGAAGAAAAATTTGGAGAAGGAATGAAAGTTCAGGGAGAATAAATAAAAAGAGTTTTGTCGATGCCATTGTAATTCTACCAGAGACAGAAAAGGGCTAAGAGCAGTTGTACAGAATGGACAAAGTCTTCAAAGGAGGATATAAGATGAACGTAAAAAAGCAAAACAAGGATAATGGAATGTAGTCGAAGTTAATCATGTGATACTGGAGGAATTAGATTAGGAAACGAGATACTTAAACCAGGAGACGAGTTCTGCCATTTGGCCAACAACATAACTGATGGAAGAGGTAGAGAAGATATAAAATGTAGACTGGCAATAACAAGAAAAGCGTTTCTGAGAAAGAGAAATTTATTAACATCGAATAAAGATACGAGCGTTAGGAAGTTTCTCCAGAAGGTATTTGTCTGGGGTTTACGCATACGGAAGAGAAATACAGACGATAAACAGTTTAGACAAGAAGAGAATGGAGGCTTTTCAAATGTAGTGCTACAGAAGATAGCTGAAGATTAGATGGGTAGATGATGTAACTAATGAGGAGGTACTGAATAGAACTGGAGAGACAAGAAATCTGTGGCACAACTTGACTAAAAGAAGGAATTAGCTGATAGGTGCTGACAGGTGCGAAAATTACAGAAGTATCGGTTTAATCAGTCATGGTTGCAACATACTAACACGAATTCTTTACAGAAAAATGGAAAAAATGGTAGAAACCCACCTCGGGGAAGAGCTGTTTGGATTTCGGAGAAATGTAGAAACATACGAAGTGATACTGACACTACGACTCATTTTAGATGATAGGTTAAGGAAAGGCAACCCTACATTTACAGCATTTATGGACTTAGAAAAAGCTTTTGACAGTGTTGACTGGAATACTCTCCTTGAACTTCTGAATATAGGAGGATTAAAATACAGGTAGCGAAATACTATTCACAACTTGTACAGAAACCAGACGGCAGTTACAATAGTTGAGGGGCATGAAGGGGAAGCAGTGATGGAAGATGGAAGTAGGCAGGGTTGTATCCTACCTCCGATGTTATTCAAACTGTACTCTGAGCAAATAGTAAGGGAAATCGAAGAAAAATTTGGAGTAGGAATAATATTCAGGGAGAAGACATTTGACGTTTGCCAATGACATTGTAATTCTATCAGAGGCAGCAAAGGACTTGGAAGAGCAGTTAAACGGAATTGTCAATGCCTTGAAAGGTGAACATAACATGAAGATCAACAACAGTAAGACAAGGATAATGGAATTTAACTGAATAAAATCAGGTGATGCTGAGGGATTATATTAGCAAATGAGACACGTAAAGTAGTAGATGGCTTTTGTTATTTGGGCAGCAAAACTGATGAAGTCCGAGCAGAGAGGATACAAAATGTGGACTGGCAACGGCAAGAAAAGCGCTTCTGAAGAAGACAAATTTGTTAACATCGAATGTAGATTTAAATTTTAGGAAGTCTTTTCTGAAGGTATTTGTCTGGAGTGTAGCCACGTATGCAAGCGAAACGTGGACGATAAAGTGGTTAGACAAGAAGAGAATAGGAGCTTTCAGTATTTCTCGCTATTATTACCCAAGTTAAAAATGTGAAATGTCATAATCTACTCATTAAAAGGTATAATCTTACATTAAATATTTAACACAGAAAGTCAAATATTAAATTAGAAACTGTACATAAATATATACACTGACGAAGCGTAACTCAAGGAGGCGCAAATTACACATATCTTATCAAACGTTTGATAATGAGGGTACGTAGCGCCTTCCGACAAATTTTAAACATAATTTTATTCTAAAAATTTTCTCACTTATGGCATCACAAAATAATGAAAGGACAAAATGTGTATTTCATAATACACCCGTCATGTAAATTGAAAAATTGATACTGTAATATAACCATGAAATTATATTATTTAAATTGCAGCGAATGGTTTTCCTTTTGTTATGATCATGTCCTGATGATATGCACTATTTGCCAAAAAGGTCTTCATGAACGTATAAAGTGACTGTCAAGGTTTACCAGTTTTCGTTTTTTGAGTTTCTCGTTACTGTGTAGGTGAATAATCGAAAACTAATGAAACCAACATATCTGAAGTTTTGTGTCTTCAACCATAAAGGCTTTGTATTCTCAATGTCAAATATTTGACACATTAATTCATTTGTAAAGCTCAAATGGTTCAAATGGCTCTGAGCACAATGGGACTTAACATCTGAGGTCATCAGTCCCCTAGAACTTACAACTACCTAAACCTAACTAACCTAATGACATCACACAAGTCCATGCCCGAGGCAGGATTCGAACCTGCGACTGTAGCGGTCGCGTGGTTCCAGACTGAAGCGTCTACAACCGCGCGGCCACCACGGCCGGCCATTTGTAAAGCAATAAGACTATTTTGTTCATGGAAGATGGTCATTAAGGAGACGTGGCTTTTTCACTAAATGCGTCAAAAATATACGGAGTCAATTTCGTAGTGGAAAGAAGTGTGTAAGGGGATGTAGGGGGAAGCAACAATAGATGGACCTCAGGCATGAATGGAGGAGTAAACAGCTTCAAATGTGGATGTAGTTTTCAGAAACTATTCAGAGACGAAGAGACTTGCACAGTATAGACCAGCGTGGCGGCCAGAATTGGGATTGAAGATCACAACAACATTTTACTAACTACAGCTAAAAGAAACTGCCTGGCGATAGATATTTCTAGCTCCTTTGAAAAGATAACAGTGAAAATGGATTAATGGTATAACAATATGTTCAGCTTGAAACACGCATAGACAAATGGTCGGATGGTGACAGTACCTACCTTTCCCAGGTGATCTACTTCTACAGCTACGCGATTACTCTGCAATTCACAATTAAGTACCTGACAGAGGGTTCATCGAACCACGGTCAAGCTATTTCTCTATCATTCCACTCTCGAAGAGCGCATGGTAGAAGCGAACACTTAAATCTTTCCCTATGAGGTCTTATTTCTCTTATTTATCACGAAGAGCATTTCTCGCTATGTAGGTGAGCGCCAACAAAATATTTTCACATTCTGAGGTGACTGAAATTTCATAAGAAGATCCCGCCGCGACGAAAAAGCCTTTATTTTGATGACTGCCACTCCAATTCGCGTATCACACCCGTGGCACTCTCTCCCCTGTTCCGCAGTGCTGCAGAACGAGTTGTCCTTCCTGAACTTTTTCTGTGTCCTCCGTCAATCCTATCTGACATGTATACCACACCGCACAGTAGCACTGCAGAAGAGAGCCTACAAGCATATTGTAAGCCCTCTCACTGCTGCATTTCCTAAGTGTTCTACCAATAAATCGCAGTCTTTGGTTTGCTTTCTGCAGAACATTATCTATGTTATCGTTCCAGTTTAACTTATTAGTAATTGTAATCTTTGAGTATATAATTGAATTTACAGCGTTCAGATTTCTGTCATTTATCGTGTAACCGAAATTTAGCGGATTTATTTTATTACTCATGTTGACGATCCTAAACTTTTCATTATTTACAGACAGTTGTCACTTTTTGCATCATACAGATATCTCGCATAAATCGTTTTGCAGCTGGTTTTCCTCATCTGATGAATTAAGAAGATCGGAAATGACAGGATTTGCAAACTATCTTAAGAGCACCGTGGAGATTGTCACCTGAATCGTTATTTAAAGCGAGAAAGTCTGAGGCGGTCACTGCATAGAAACGCCGGATGAAGAATGTGAACAGCTGACACTCAGTGTACAACGCTACCCTCGTTAATCGTTGCGTAGCTTCTACCCACTTCATTAGCCCGTCATTCGACAGTTGATTTAATGTGAGAAATTATTTAAAAATTTAAATACTGGGAAAGAAAAGTTTGGATCAGGGAAATCTTTTGTTGTGCACGTAGCAAGAGGAACACCACAAACACCGCGAGAGGCCGCCTCCACACGGGCGCAGCCACTCCCTCGCCTGCTGCCTCTCAGCTCCGTGCAGCAGCCGCCAGGTGGAGCTCACAAACACGGACTTCTTCCTGCTCCTGCGGCTTTGCCTCCAGTGCGTCGCGTACATCTGCCGATAGTGCGGACACACAATAGGGAACGCTGGCACCTATAGACTACTGTCCTTCCGCCTTGTACTGGCGGACACCGAAATTCTTCCTCTCGCAGGCACCAAACACGACTTACCGCAATCACAGATACCAACCAGCAGCTTGGCAGTTAATTTCACTGCCTTCGGGCCGCTCAGTACAGTATTCTGAAAAGTACCTTCCTGTCACTGTTTATGGGGAACGAGGACCAATACAGCCTGTCTGAACACACTAGTTTCAGTGATTCATATACTGCCAAGAGACAGCAAGGTTAGTTGGATAGCGGTATTCAGAATGTAACACGCGACTTGTCAAACTTGTGATGTTTTTACGGCAACAACAGGCTCTGGGACTATGTTAGACCATTATCAAGTGCTTGAAACTTCATTGCCACTAGGAAGTCGAAGCTTTAAGCACTAGACGTAGTCCCAAAACATGTCGTTGTAAACGACAACAACTGATCCGTAATATTCTAAATACTGATCCATGAGACAGCTCTAGTATGGCTCTCCAACAGATTATTAGTTAGATTTCATTATATTAGGCTTAGGACATAAAGTGCCATGCACCAAACTGTATCAAAGCTGTAACCATTTCTAACAAACACTTCGTAAAAGTTATTTGTTATTTCTTGCTATGTTGCGTCCGATCAGACAAATGTTTATTTATTGCAGTGTGCATTGGCTACCTTAATAGAAGCATAGCAGTTTTCTGCTACCATCGGTGTTTGGGCTGAACTAATAGTAGCATTCAGTTACTAAATTCACATCTGTACCTGTTACTTGACGAAAATAAGAAGCCACTGTCGCGTCTGTCTGTGAGAGGGTAAAACTGCAACGCTGTACCTCCCCCCCTCCCCCTCCCCCTCCTCCTCCCCCCACCCCCTTCCCCCTCCCCCCACCCCCCACCCACACCACATTTTCTAGCAACTGTACTCCCGTATGAAGAGCTCGAGTGCGTGGTATTGTTCTTGAGAAATGCCACGCGCGCGCCTGTGTGATATTAACAACCACCTTGGTAACCAGACACGCCCGACCACCATGTCGTCGCATCTGGCAGCAAGGACGCAGTGCAGCGCGATAGTGTTTACAATCCACAAAACTACGCAGCCTTCTCATTTCGGTGAGCGGGCGAGCGACTATAGCGGCAAATTTCATTGATCCACCTTTTTCCCTGTGTTTCGATGAAGGATTAGATTTTGTGGACACTGTATGACAGGACCCGTTCTTCTGTACTGTAACATCATGAGATAATAGTGTATCTAGGGCAATTCATATCGGTTTTGTGAAACGGGGAACACAATTCTTGCAAAGGAAGATTCAGAACTGTCGGAAAACAGTTCACTGATCACCAAGTGTATCAATGCCGCCACTTGATAATGCATACCTATTACCTATATTGTATTTGAGACACTATAGCTTGTGTCAAAATTGTTCACATTCTAACAGTGTCAGTCGTGTGACGTTCAGATCCATGCGAATACCGTCTTCATTTACTTTTTCCGTGGTTCAGATGTTGGTTCCTATCCCTAAGAAAACACCGTGAACTGAAACCTCAAACCTATTGGGATTATTTACAATCAAGTGCTATTTCACATTTTCAATTGTGTGGGTAATAATTGTGAACAGAGAAATTGTTTTGCTGTTTCACGTTAGGTGCCTCTCGGTATTTGCGGCGATAGTCACTATTCATTACATGTTCTGGTTTCTTTCAAACAGGCGGACGGTATGACCGAGCGGTTCTAGGCGCTTCAATGTGGAGCCGCGCGACTGCTACGGTCGCAGGCTCGAATCCTGCCTCGGGCATGGATGTGTGTGATGTCCTTAGGTTAGTTAGGTTTAAGTAGTTCTAGGGGACTGATGACCTCAGATGTTAAGTCCCATAGTGCTCAGAGCCATTTGAACCATTTCTTTCAAACTGAGACGGAATTAAGGCGTCTGTCTGTGGAACGAGTTTGGTTCGGAAATTATTTTTTTTTTTCTGGGTACCCTTGTCTCTGAGCTAAATTAGCTGTTAGCGACATAACATGACTTGAGCTTGTAACGGCCATTTGTTGTTTTGGGATAACGACCTGGGTTTAGTTCTGTAATAATACTGGGTCTCTGCGATCTACTAAAATAACGGGGCGTAATTGCTTATCACAACAGCATGCTGTTTCTGTGCTTGGCTTCAAAGATCATTTCTCCATTCCGGGATCTGTTAGATCTATCATAAAAATTCCACTCCGTGTCATCGTTTTACGACTAGCAGCTTGAAACGAAGTATGTTTCAAAATTTTGGCACATTTTGTAAACTGTAAATGAGCGTTCGCAAGCATATACTGCTTGCGAGTAGGATTTTTTTTTTCCCCCCCCTCGTGCCTGCGCTGCTGCCGGCAGCAAAAATTCGGTGGTCCGTCGCGCGCGCGCGCGCTTTGCAGGAGGCAAATATATTCAATTATTAAAATACGTCGGCTTTCGGTGCGCATTTTTAAGTGACGGCAACTGGAGCTGAACAGATTAAATAATCTGTCATGTAAAATAAATGCGCTTAAAAATAATTACCGGCTGGGGATTATTTGGAGAATTAAATCCGTAAATCGTGTTAAAGCGTTCGTAAGCCGAATCACGCGCTCCATTAAAACTGACTGCTCGCCGGCCGGCCAAACAGTGTCGCAGTAATTTCGGAGAAAAATGGCGCAACGTCACCTCGTGCGTGCATGTGTGTGTCCGATGTGGGCGCGCGTGGCTCACAGCGCCATCTTTACCACTTCGAACCCGACTTTGCTCTCTGCCAGCCTATCGCAACAATGCATGCCGAGGCGAAACGCCATCAGCTATCTCAAGGGTAACTACGTGGTGTGCCCGGCGACTAATAACGAGGATGGCGCCTTCGATCCCCGTTAACACTTCGGCCCGCTTACTCGGACTTGGCAGGTGGCGTATCGGTTTTAGTCGAAAGCCGAAAGAGAGACAAATGCAGACACGGAGAAGGTAACTGCGAAGAAACCTTGGCTATCATCAGAAATGCCTCAGATGATCGATGGCAGAAGGAGATACAAAAACGTTCATGGGAAGGTCGCGATATAACAATGTAAATCACTTACGGATGAGATAAATAATAAAAGCAGTGAAGCCGAGGTAAAATGGTTGCTGGAAAAAGTGAAGGAATAGAAAAAAAAAGGTCATCGGAAGAACTGATTAAGCGAATACAAAAGTCAAAATGACCTTCGGTAATATTAAAGAAAGCAGCAACATTAAGAGTGCAACAGGAATATGGCAAACAGCAGAGGAGAGAGCGGAAAGTAAAAAAGAGGGCATTGAAAGCCTCTGCAAAGGGGAGTATATGTCTGACGTTGTGAAAGAAGAAGAAAGGGAGGAGTACGTGAAGAAGAAGAAGAAGAAGAAGAAGAAGAAGAAGAAGGAGAAGAAGAAATGAGAGTCGATGTGGAAGACATAATACTAAAGTCAGAGTTTAATAGAACTTTGAAAGACTTGCGTCCGTGTAAGGCAGGAGGGACAAAGAACAATCATTTGGAATTCCTAAAATCATTGGCGGAAGCGGCAACCAAACGTCTATTCACGTAGGTGTGTAGAATCTGTGAGACTGGAGACATACCATCCACACAATCTCGAAAATAGCAAGGCAGATAAGTCCGACAACTGTCGCACAATCTGCTTGACAGCGCTTGCATCCAAGTTGCTGACAGGATTAATATACAAAGGTATAAGAAACTTGAGGACCTGTTAGTTGGCGATCAGTTTGAATTTTGTAAAGGTAAGGGCATCAGAGAAGCGGTTCTGACGTTGCGCTTGATACTAGAAGCTTGAGCTAAGAAAAATCAGTATACCTCCATAGGACTCGTTGACCCGTAAAAATTGTTCGACAATGTGAAGTGGTGCAAAATTTTCGTAATTCTGAGACAAATAGAAATAATTTATAAGAAAACACGGATAAAATAAAATATGTAGAAGAACCAAGAGGGAACAATGGTAATGGAAAACGAAAGACGAAATGCTCGGATTAAAGAGGATCTAAGGTAGGGATGTAGTCTTTTGACCTTAATTTTCGGTTCATACATCGAAGAAACAATGGCGGAAGTAAAAGAAAATATCAAGTGTTGGAAAGTTCAGAGTGAATGGATATCAATTGTAAGATCCAATGATGAGGTTGCTATCAGCAGTGAAAATGAGGAAGAATGACAGGACCTCCTGAATGTAATGAACAGTGTAATCCGTACACACTACGGTCTGAGAGTAAAACCCAAAAAGACGAAAGTAATGACGAGTCGTGGAAATGAGATCTGTAGTAAAGTTAACATCAAAATTTGCGACTGAGTAAGCAAAGCAGCACAACGCCTGCAAACTAAGAAGGACATAAAAAGCAGAATAGCACAGACAAAGAGGACCCTCCCGGTCTAAGAGAAGTGTACCAGTATCAAATATTGGCATAAGTTTGGGGAAGAAATTTCCGAGAATGTCTATTTGGAGCACGGTATCGTGTAGTTATGAATCAAGGGCGGTGGGAAAATCGGAAAAGTACGATTGTGAAGTATTTAAAATGCAGTGCTGTAAAAGGATGTTGAAAATCAGGTGGATTGATACGGAACGAGGTGGTGAAGAAAGGAGCGTATGGAAAGCACTGACAAGGAGAAGAGATGGGATAACAGCACGTGTGTTAAGATGTTAGGGAACCATTTAGTGTTACTAGAGGGAGCTGTAGAGGGCAAAAGACGTAGGGGAAAACAGAGAGTGGAATAACTCGTATTGCCTCGTATAGTCTTAAAACGCAAAATACGAGTAACTATCCTTTAAGTAATTCAAATTCAGAGTAATTCCAATTCAGCAAAAGGCTGGCATGGCGCAAAATACTGGACGTTAACTAATATGTGGGAAACATACATCGTTAGTAGTGTTGCTTGATCAAATATCTAGGCGTAACGTTAAAAAGCGATATGAAATGGAATGAGGACGTCAGGTTGCTAGTAGCGAAGGCGAATGCTCGACTTCGTTTTACTGAAAGAAGTTTGGGGAAGTGTAGCTATTCTATCAAGGAGACGGCGTGTAGAACGCTAATGTAAACCACTATCCCCGCCAGGACAGACTAAAGGGGTACATCGAAACAACGCAACTCAGATGCGTGCTGCTAGATATGTTACCGATATGTTCAACACGCGAGTATGATGGAGATAATTCCTGAACTGAAATGAGAAGCCATGGAAGGAAGAAGTCGCTTCTTTCGTGGGGTACTACTGCAGAAATTTAGAAAACTGTCATTTTGAGGCCGACTGCACATCGACCCTTCTGCCGTCAATGAACATTTCCTGTAAAGGCCATGACTACAAGACAAATTAGAGCTTGTGCGGAGGCACATAGACAGTCGTTTTTCCATAGCTCTGTTTGCAAGAGGAACAAGAAAGGGCATGGCTAGTATTGGTACGTGGTTCCCTACACCATACACCCACCTCGCGGTGGCTTGCCAACTATGTACGCAGGTGTAAATATAGATGGACGGACAGAGAACTTTTAAAAAAGCAAAAGAGTTCATATATACATGTGGTCATTTTTTTAATTTTCTTAGTGGCAGTCACTTTTTTGTTGTTACATGCTTGTTTTGTTTCTGCCTTTTCACTGTTGTTGCGGTGTTCAGTCCGACGATTGCTTTGATGCAGTTCTCCACGCTACTGTGTCCTGTGCAAGCCTCTTCATATCCGAATAATTACTGCAACATACATCCTTCTGAATCGGCTAACTGTATTCATCTCTTGGTCTCTCTACGATTTTTACCCTCCCCACCCCACACTTCCCTCCAGTACTAAACTGGTGATCCTTTGACGTCTCAGAATGTGTCCCATCAGCCAATTCCTTCTTCTAGTCAGGTTGTGTCACAAATTTATTTGCTCATCAATCCCGTTCAGCACCCCCTCATTAGTTTGTGATCTACCCATCTAATCTTCAACCTTCTTCTGTAGCACCACTTTCTGTGTTAAATATTTAATGTAAGATTATACCTTTTAATGAGTAGATTATGACATTTCACATTTTTAACTTGGGTAATAATAGCGAGAAATACTGAAAATCATGTTTTTATTATCGCTCACTGTCGCTAACTTGGCAACCTGCAACAAGCGCGTCACCGTTTTAGCCGTTTAATAATACAGGTAATCACGCCCCCTCCCCCCCCTCCCCACCCATCCCCCTTTTTCCCCGCACCCGAGTCTTGTCTGCGTGTGTATCGCCTCTGTTTTGGGAACTGCCTAGTGGAAGGGCCGGAATAGCATCGTTGAACAGAGTGGGATGCTGCTTGTGGCGTGTGTGGACAGGGAGAGTACTGTCTCGGCTGCCCGCCCTCCAGCTTGTGGACAGCTGGAAAGGGCGGCCTGTGTGACTGAAGCCGCGCCCGTCACGGTCGGACGCGCCGCGGCTGATTCGGCAGCCACACACTGGGGAGCCGCGTCACAGAGGAGCGCCGCGCGTGCTGTCACCAGATGACCCGCTAGACGGCGCGTAGCAACGCAACAGCTGCCCTCTGCCTTCTGCTCGCCGCCCGCTAGGTAGGCGGCGACCCCAGCCGCGGCTCTACTGTGCGCAGTGGCGCGGGACAGCCCGCGCGGCCCGCCCCGCCGCATCCACCGCACCAAAGGCACCCGCTAGCCACACACCACCTGGCGCCACTGTGTCACAGGGCGCGCGCCGCGTCCAGCACCGCCGGCCAGCGAGGGGGCGCAGCGTCACACACACACACACACACACACACACACACACACACACACACACACAGTACAGGGTTAGACAGTGAAACGGGCAGATTGGAGATGGCCTTGACAGCTGGAATGTGAGTGGTGGGGGTAATGGTGGCCGGCTCCGTTCTACCTGCATGTCCCGCCATTTAGTTGCGATGCATCGTTGGACGGGTGAACATCGTGGCTACGCGGTTAAAGCGTATTATACGAATGGTGAGAGTTTGGTGAAAATGCGACTTGCTTTTCGACGCCATTTCAACATACCGCGCAGCAGGCCCGTTCCCTCGGCTAACGCAATTCGTTCGTGGATAAACAACCTCGACAAACTGGATCGACGTCTAAAAAAAGAGGTGGGAGTGCAAAATCGTTCGAACTCATCAAAACATGGCTGCTGTTCAGCAGGCAATGCTCACAAGTCCACGCCGATCTGCGAAATAACATGCTCTACGTCTTGGAATAAGTAATACTTCGGTGAGAAGGATTCTTCGTCAAGATTTACATTTTCACCCATACAAAATACAGATTGTGCAATCTCTCAAACCAAGTGACTATCAGATACGATCATAATTTTGTGAGGAAATGGCCAGAAGACTTGAAGAAAATGACGACCAAGTAAACCACTTGTGGATGAGTGATGAGGCGAATCTCCACCTCTCTGGTTTTGTTAATAAACAAAACTTCAGCTACTGGTCAGATGAAAACCCTGGTGCACTTCATGAAATGCCTCTTCGCTCTCAAAAAGTGACAGTTTGGTGCGCAATGTCGGCAAGAGGAATCATACGCCCATTTTTCTTCGAGGATATCAATGGAAGTGCTGTGACTGTTAACTCTGCGCGTTACATTGCAATGATCCAAAACTTTCTTACGCCAGAACTCGCCCGTTTTCCAGTGAATGGACACACAATGTTCCAACGAGATGGGGCAACTAGCCACACTGCAAGAGTTGCCACGAATGCTGTGAATGCTTTGTTTCCAGACGGCGTCATTTCCCGAAGCGGGGATATCCCTCGGCCCCCTCGCTCTCTCCAGATTTGACAACCTGCGACTTTTTTCTATGGGGTTACTTAAAAACAAATGTTTTTCAGAACTATCCACCCAGAACTATCCCAGCCCTAAAACAACGAATTCGGGACGAAATTGAAGGAATACCAGTCAATATGGTGCAAAATGTCACGGGAAACTTCCAGGCCCAGCTGCAGAAGTGCATAGATTCCAATGTAGGACATTTGGCAGGTGTTATATTCAAAAAATAATTTTTTCACTTATTGTACAGTAAATGGCTACCTTTGTACTTTATATTTATAACCATTAAATTAAAAAAAAAATGTTCTTAAAGAATTAGTTACTTATTTAAATCTTCCCGTTTCACTGGCTAACCCTGTACATCGAGGCAGAGGCTGCGGCGCAATGTTCAGCGCTCCCTACGGTCACTCGCCGCACGTATTACAGTGAAGAGCCAAGGAACCTGGTACACCTGCCTAATTTCGTGTAGGACCCCCAAGAGCACGCTTAAGTGCCGCAACACGACGTGGTATTGATTCGACTAATATCTGAAGTAGTGCTGGAGGGAACTGACACTATGAATCCCCTAGGGCTCTCCATAAATCCGTAAGTGTAAGAGGGGATGGAGATCTCTTCTGACCAGCACACCGCAAGGCATCCCAGATACACTCAATAATGTTACCGTCTGGGGAGTCTGGCGGCTAGCGGAAGTGTTTAAACTCAGAAGAGTGTTCCTGGAGCCACTCTGTAGCAATTCTGGACGTGTGCGGTGTCGCATTGTCCTGCTGGAATTCCCGAAGTCCGTTGGAATGCACAATGGACATGAACGGATGCTAGTGACCAGACAGGATGCTTACGCACGTGTCACCTTTCAGAGTCGTATCTAGAGGTATACGCGGTTCGATATCACGTCAGCTCCACTCGCCTCGTATCGTTACAGAGCCTTCACCAGGTTGTCTCGATACTCTTACACGTCCATCTGTCCGATACAATTTGAAACGAGACTAGTCCGACAAGGCAGTAGGTTTCCAGCCACTAACAGTCCAGTGTCAGTGTTAATAGGCCCAGGCGAGGGAAGAGCTTTGTGTCGTGCAGCCATCAAGGGAACAGGAATGGGCCTTCGTCTCCGAAAGCCCATATCGACGACATTTCATTGAATGATTTTCACACTGACATTTGTTGACGGCGAAGCACTGAAATCTACAGAAATTTGCGGAAGGGTTCCACTTCTGTCACGTTGAACTATTCTGTTCAGTTGTCGTTGGTCCCTTTCTTGCACGATCTTTTTCCGGACGCAGCGATGTCAGAGATTTGATGTTTTACCGGATTCCAGATATTCATGGTTCACTCGTGTAATGGTCGTAAGGGAAAATCGCCACTTCATCGCTACCTCGGTGATGCTGCGACCCATAGCTCGTGCGCCGACTATAACACCACGTTCAAACGCAACTAAATCTTGTCGAAGCAGTTACCGATCTAACAACTGCCCCAGACACGTGTCTTATATA
This sequence comes from Schistocerca serialis cubense, assembly GCF_023864345.2. Lineage (NCBI taxonomy): Eukaryota > Metazoa > Arthropoda > Insecta > Orthoptera > Acrididae > Schistocerca > Schistocerca serialis. The sequence continues at coordinate 597,339,483 of NC_064644.1, read as the reverse complement.
GGAGCTGCCGACCGTGGCACCGTATTCTGTCTGTTTACATATCTCTGTATTTGAATACACATCCCTATACCAGTTTCTTTGGCGCTTCAGAGTATTAGCCGCCAAGTTTCGTACGGTCATTCTGCAGTTGTTCTGGAAGCTAGTGACCTGCTCTACGGTTTTGTAAGCTACACAACTGTAGAATTTCATTCCGCAAACCAGCCGTGTGTTTATGATATAAATGCACATACGCGTCTGGAAAAGAGACTGAAGATTGCTGTACATGTTTTTTTTTAACATGTGTTCTTTAACAGTGGTGTATTTTTGGTACAATGATATAATAAAGGTTGATGTAATAAAGGTTGTGTCATTCAAGCTGTCCTTGACATAAACCTTAAGTCGAGGCCGGCCACTGCGTGGCAAACGTGACTCGTGCAACGAGTGCGGGCCACAGGCGTACCAGAACCTGGCGTACCACTCGGGTTTTCTGGGTCCTCCTTGGAAGTACCAGGAACAGCGCGACATGTGATTTAGTTTTCACTGTGGTGCGGCATTTTTCGTTCTGCACAAGACTCCAATTTCGTCAGAATCGTGTTGTCAGCGCTTTTACCCTTAGCTATTTGTTCGCGACATGGAGGACATAAGGACATTCATAGGTACAGTGGCTGTTTGCACAAAAAGAGGCAGTTTACCGACCTGTCGCCACAATCCTTTAAAACTGGATGTGAATGACAGAAGAGATGGATGAGAATTCTCAGCTCACATGAGCGATGGAGACTGGTTATTTGCTGTGAAACGAGATTACTGTACCACACAGAGAGAATTTAAAAGTTTTGATGACAATGAAACAGGAAAAAATTACATCGATCGACAGACGGGATTCATTGTTCTGTAGTCTGGGTTAAGTTTTCTGTATATCAAGAAACACTTTGCGCAAAATTTGCAGGCATAGAACGCTTGAAGAAATTGGTGGTACGAATAGTAAAATTCTTAAAGTCGCGTCCATTGTTCCAGTGGCAGATGCAACAGTTTTCAGTATAAATGAACGAAGAGTGTGGAGAGTTCATGTGTTACTGCAAAGTACGTGAGTTAAGTCAAGGGGCATGTCTGAAACGATTTTTCAGTTTTAAACTCATTATCGTTGAATTTATGAAAGAATAACGAGTGCAGGAACGAAAATTAAAATATCCGGAATGGACTGCAGACTTCACATTTTAAGTGGACTTGGCACTGCGCACAGTAAAACATTGCAAGGTAACTTCTTTCTGATTTGATAGCGATGCATTTAAAAAGAAAATAGCGTTACAGAAGAGACACATTCTAATAAAGACAGTCCAGTTCCCTAAGCTCACTGGTGTTAAATAAAGTGCGAGGTTTGAAGAATTCGTGGTGGCCTTGCAAGAATTAAAAGGATAGTATGATAAAGGTTTTGAGCGCACTGTCAGGCTTGCTTCTCGTTTTGAGATGCTTTGGAGACCGTTTGCCGTTTCAGCTGAAAGTGTGCTGTGCATGTGTAGATGTAACTGAATGAACTGCAAGGTAAATCCAGTTTCAATGAAAAATATTGAAATCTGGTTTCGCACGACACAGCGGATCAGGTTGTGGAAAGGGGCCCAAATCTGTTGCTGTTAGTTCCACAAATACACAAACTTTATTTTGCTAAATCACTTAATCACACATGCCCCTAAAAGAATTCAGAAACAATACGGCTGAAGGCCCGAACACAAGTTATCAAAATTGCCTTAAATAACACACATGGCTGAAGGCCTTAGTTACAAAATTTAAGAACTGAGGGCTTAAGGCCTGGATAAATGGAATTTCAAAAAAAAATTTTTAGAAATTTTAATATAAGATAGCTGAGGGCTTTATCTTAAAATATTTTACGTAAAACTTCGGCTGAAAGCCACACACTGAACATTAAAACAAACTACATTAATACCGGCTTAAGGCCTCGTACTGTACTAGAGACTAAAAGTAAATCACAATCCAAAACAACAGAACAGCGGTGCTCAGAAGTGTTCAAAGGCTCGACCAGGGAGGAAACTCTAACATTAGGTGAGACAGGCAGTCATGCGTAATACTAAATAATCGGATGGCAACACGTCCTAGGGACGGCTGAAGGACCAACCAACAACCTAATCAATTCCCTTCCACCTGACCAAAGGCACGACAACCGAAAATATCAGCGAAGACAAAGATACTAGGAGTACTACACCTTGACAATTGGTGTCTAAATACAGTCAAGGCACAATAGCCCCTCAGAAAGGTACGAACAACACTGCCCAACCAAGGCTGTCGAACTACACACCATGCTTGACAGCATGAACACGGTGAGGAAAATACACTGCCGGAGAACTACCCTAACGACCAGGGCAGGTAACCGGAACGTTAACGGCCACAATGCAGAAGATACCACTGGTGCACTTCACTAATAAGTTACAACAATTCAATAGTTAAACATCATACAGGGAGACGGCTGCAAAATTTTGCTGACTCCAGAACACCATACATTGCTGCCTGCTGGGACGACCCAGAAGCAACAACCGGCAATGGATGAAGAGATGTCACAGCAGTTGAGGTTTCATAACTGGTTAACTGGTTACTCAACTGCAGTAACCAGGTTCGGTGGCCGACGAACCTTGCAGCTGTCGCAGCTAGTGCCACACAGATCCGACCGTGTGTGCACGATGCCAGTGGCCCCGGCGTCGCCTCGCGCTGCGGAGACTTCCTCACTGCTGGGTCGCAGCCGACCGACTGCCTCACACACACCACCACAGGGAAATATAGCGGTCACACCTGCTGCTGCTGCTGCTGCTGCTGCTGCTGCCGCCACTGACGGAGGCAAGTCAGAAAATCGTTATGGTAATAACTCAGGGAGCAATATGATGCCACTAGAATGTGATAAAATGCCAAAGAAGTAACGGCATCAACGCGAGCCGCCCACGGCTCAAATCTTTTTACATTAAAACTGTCAATGACATCTACATTGCTTTCCTCAGGTGCGGGAGTGCTACAATATTTCGATCGACATATCTGTGTGACGTTTTCAAAATGGTTCAAATGACTCTGAGCACTATGGGACTTAACATCTATGGTCATCAGTCCCCTAGAACTTAGAACTACTTAAACCTAACTAACCTAAGGACAGCACACAACACCCAGCCATCACGAGGCAGAGTAAATCCCTGATCCCGCCGGGAATCGAACCCAGGAACCCGGGCGTGGGAAGCGAGAACGCTACCGCACGACCACGAGATGTGGGCTGTGACGTTTTCTGGATTATGATGCTAAATAAGTCACTATTACGTGACAACTTGAGTGCAAAGTTCTGTCAAATTGCCTGCCGATAGTTTGTACAAAAAAAAAAAAAAATGTTAATGTGTTCAGTGTGCCAAAAGTAATTAATTACTACTATAAACTTGATATGTTGTTGAGAAATGTGAAATATAACAACAAGTTCCATGCAGTGCGATTGAACTGCCATTTAGATGCTGCGCATTCGCTGTTCTCCTCTCTTTCCCATTCTCGTACTCAGACAGCGCGTCGTGGCGATGAGAGAATATATAGCGAGGCTGAGAGCTTTGGCACTCGGGCCCGGCCACGTCCCGCGAGCCGAAATTTTGTCCAGTCCTGCCTTAGCCCATATTATACTCCTACTTGATAAGGGCGTCGATCATATTTTGTCAACTTCACGGATATTCAGGAGCATACAATTCTATGTTTCTGTGTTGAGTGAAAAACTGCCTATTGGCTTCTGTCTTGAGTTCTTCGGCCGACGTTCGTCAGACGATTTTACTGACGTTTCGCCAGCACGAGTAGCTGGCATTCTCAGAGCTTCGCCCTCCATTGCCGGCAGTGAAATGGAGCCGAGCTCGCAGCCGCAGACTATGTGCCTGGCGCACCAACGTCCGAGGGCTTCTCCGAGGTAATTTCCGATGCGATTCTCCTCTTGCTACCTGCGACGGTCGTTCGCTGCAGCACAGGAAGCCAGGATCCATTTACCTTAAGGCTTTTTTCCTTTCTTGTTGAAGCTATTTCCGTGTTTTTGTACTGTATTTGTATAGATTGTCTGAACAGGCGGGTGTGATAGTGCTTCTCTACAGCCAGAACTTCCGTGTTGGCGAATTTTATTACGCGGTCGGTCTCTCTCAGTGCGTGCTCTGCCACGGCCGATTTCTCCACCTGCCCCAACCTGCCATGTCGCTCATGTTCTTTGATCCTGGTGTTGACTGATAGTCCAGTCATTCCGACATAAACTTTTCTGCATGTGCATGGTATGCAGTACATATCTGAGCCGTGGTGCGCCTTTTCTGGCACACCAGCTCTTTGGCACGACTATCGATTACGCGGCTGTACTACGATCTTTGCCCCTATTGTGATCTCGCGGCGAGATTGCGGTCGTGGATTTGGTCGTCGGACTGGCTACGAGGCGCTAGGACGTGGATGAGGGGACGAAGGAGCAAAACACGCAGGCTCGGCCAGCAGCGGCGCGGCCGGTCTACCTTGCAGGACGGTCGCGAGTTTGTGGTGCACCTGCCTGATGATGGCATTATTGAGATGCCGAAACTGCTTGCCTAGTAAAATGACTTCTCAAAACCTATGGCTCTTTGACAATTTTACTCGGAAAAGACGTTACAGTTGTTGCGCACCCATCATCTTCAAAAGAGTACTGGCGCATAACGCCACTCAACGACGTGGGGCACCATTCTGCTGCACTGTGCGAGCTTGTGTAGGATTTTGCTGACACCATCTGCGGAAATTCTGTTTACTGACAAGGCCACTGGTGCGAAAGCGAGCTTCGCCGACATCCACAGGCTGTTAATGGAAGCTTAGACGTTGTGCACTTCTGCTAACATGAGTTCAGCATACTGTACTTGCATCAGGACATCGTTAGGTTGAAGTAGCCGAACGACCTGCACCCTGTACGGATGGGACTCTAAATCCACTTTCAGTATTCGTTGAACTCTGACGATGCAACTGTAGAGAGACTGCGTGACGTCGAACGGCGCCCTGTGGGCCTCTTACGGAAGCTCTTCACAAATCAGATTGCTTCTTCAGTGCAGAACCCGTTTCTTCAAAATTGCGGGGCCAGCTGTCGATCGCGTGCTCTGAGGAAACACGATTTTGAAATGAAGCCTAAATTCTCGACGCGCAGCCTCCCACAGTTCCATTCTTGTAATACGCTTTTACCACAAAGGCACGCTGAATGTTTACGGTTTACTAAATGGCAAGACAGTACTAGGAGCATTGTACGTCATTCGGTGCCACCTATCTTGCAGCACTGATATAATACGTTCCAAATTTTTTCTTTATTTTGAGTCACCCTGCACCTGTGTTCATCAGACAATCTTGGTTCTGACTGACGCACAGCCTTGATGGAGTCATTGTCTTCTACCAAGATCGCAGCCATGTGTAATATTGTCCAAATGGCTCTGAGCACTGTAGGATTTAACATCTGAGGTCATCAGTCCCGTAGAACTTAGAACTACTTAAACATAAGGACATGACAGACACTGATGCCCGAGGCAGGATTCAAACCTGCGACCGTAGCGGTCGCGCGGTTCCAGACTGAAGCGCCTAGAACCGCTCGGCCACACCGGCCGGCCGTTTGTAATGAGGACCGCACCCTGCATAGTCCAAATTCACGTACAAATTTAGTTATATACTAGCTCACAAACCCCACATTGCACCGGTATTCATTGTGCCAAACAGAAACAGAAAATGAAGTGTGTTTGTAGTATAATATTGAAAAAAATTTATTTCCATGTAGTCATGAAAACACCTTTGACATTATAAAACAGTAGTACAAAGAAATATGTATATTATAAAATTGTACACACATCAAAAAAAGGTTTGCAGCATCCCACTTCCCAGGACTCCTGAAGACAGACGATGACTGTGGATGTTGCATCACAGACACAGTCCCTTTGACTGTTCAGAGTTGTCACTAAACCCGCCCAAAGATATAAACAACCATGCATGAGCAGCGCCTGTTAGACGGAGAGGGTCCGACAGCCGATCAGTTCCCGTCATTTCACCAGGAACGAGAAACCCGGCTCCTGTTGTTTGTAGTTCAACCATGCCTAGACGGTCAATACCGCGGTGCGATCGCGTCCGCATTGTTACTTTGTGCCAAGAAGGGCTCTCAACAAGGGAAGTGTCCAGGCGTCTCGTAGTGAACCAAAGCGATGTTGTTCGGACATGGAGGAGATACAGAGAGACAGGAACTGCCGATGACATGCCTCGCTCAGGCCGCCCACGGGCTACTCTGCAGTGGATGACGGCTACCTACGGATTATGGCTCGGAGAAACCCTGACAGCAACGCCACCGTGTTGAATAATGCTTTTCGTGCAGCCACAGGACGTCGTGTTACGACTCAAACCGTGTGCAATAGGCTGCATGATGGGCAACTTCACTCCCAACGTCCATGGCGAGGTCCATCTTTGCAACCACGATATGGGCACAGCGACATGCCGAATGGACCGCTCAGGATTGGCATCACGTTCTCTTCAACGATGAGTGTCGCATTTGCCTTCAACAAGACAATCGTCGGAGACGTGTTTGGAGGCAACCCGGTCAGGCTGAACGCTTACACAGTCCAGCGAGTGCAGCAAGGTGGAAGTTTCCTGCTGTTTTGGGGTGGCATTATGTGGGGCCTACGTACGCCACTGGTGGTCATGGAAGGCACCGTAACGGCTGTACGACACGTGAAAACCATCCTCCGACCGACAGTGCAACCATATCGGCAGCATATTGGCGAGGCATTCGTCTTCATGGGTGACAATTGGCATTCGTCTTCATGGGTGACAATTTGTTCCCCCGTCGTGCACATCTTGTGAATGACTTCCTTCAGGATAACGACATCGCTCGACTAGAGTGATCAGCATGTTCTCCAGACATAAACCCCTATCGTAGCATGGTTGGGATGGATTGTAAAGGGCTGTTTATGGACGACGTGACCCTCCAACAACTCTGAATGATCTACGTCGAATCGCCGTTGAGGAGTGGGACAATATGGACCAACAGTGCCTTGATGAACTTGTGGATAGTATGCCATGATGAATACAGGCATGCATCAACGCAAGAGGACGTGCTACCGGGTATTAGAGATACCGGCGTGTACAGCAGTCTGGAAAACCACCTCTGAAGGTCTCACTGCATGATGGTTCAACACGCAATGTGTGGTTTTCATGTGCAATAAAAAGGGTGCAAATAATGTTTGTGTTTGTCTCTATCCCAGTTTTCTGTACAGGTTTCGGAACTCTCGATACCGAGACGATGCTAAACTTTTTTTGATGTGTGTATTAATACAGCCTGTAGCACCTATTTTCGACATATTTTGTATCTGTATCGATATCTATGTCCGTTTGTAGTGTTGATTATGTAGAGTGTTGCATCTTTTATGGAAATTCTCTGGCTATGTATTAATATTTCAGTTATGTGAACTTTTGAACGATGTTGTTTAAACTGTGCTTGTGGATTTAAGTAACTGCTGGAATGGTTCTTACATAATTTACTGTAAATGACTTTGTCGATAGTTAGGGAACGTAGCGTTGAATGTAAAAGATGTGAGGGAGCCTCACAGCTACGGAAGTAGCCTGGAGGAGTGGAGAAGGTGTGGTTGGCGTGTAAGTGGCAACTCGACCTTCGTGACGGGTAAGGAGTCTGGGCTGAGCGGTGCTGTGGTTAACACCTCGCTAGCAGTAGCGGATCATTGTGGCTCATATTCTTGGAGTTTTGAGGCCAGAGGAGTTTAAGAGCAGTGTTTAACTGGCCTCGGATGCTGCATTTGGTGGTACTATTACCATGGCGTGGTTTTTGGTCCTGTAGAAACATTATTCCGACGCCAAGAATATCTGCAACAGAGCGAGGTCAACAGTACTTTGCCGCCAGATTAAGAGCCGCTGCAAACTGCGCCACCGGTACCACCACCCTTCCACTAAATTGTTTATATTTGGCACTCTGTAAATGGACCAGGTATTTGTGACACTTGGTTGATTTTAATAATAATCGTGATGTTGCTAAACACTCTCTTATACCTGTGGTTATCCCAAATCACAAACCTGAACACGAATCCTATTCTAGTGAATTTAATTCTGAGTGTCCTAGTTTAGTATGGAAAAACTTATTCGGCAGTTGTAAAAATGATTGTGATTGCTTTCTAATGTGTGGAGTTACAGTGTTTAAAGTCCAGTTTTATAGTTTGAGAAATACTCCACTTCCAGTGCATTTTTAAATCAATCTGCAGTCATTTTCTTAAATAATTTACCTTACTTAAAAAGCTGCCTGAAAATAGTGAAGTTGTCAGTTAAAAGAACAATAATATTCATCTGAAGTGAAAAAGATTATTAATTGTTGCAGTTGTGCACTTTGATCAGAATTACAAGCAGTGTTCATTTCATGAGAAAGTGTTTGAAGTTGAATTTAATGTTGTGTTGGCATTTGCTTGTCTCACTATATTTCGAGTACGTTAGAAGACTGCTTAAAAAAGGACATTTGTTATTTAAAGAGTTAGAGTTCGTTGTGCTTTACTTAATTAATAATCGTTGATGAGAATACTTACCATTTCTCATACATACTTGTGTAGTTTTGTTAATGAGCATGGTTCTTCAAACCATGGAAGTTTAGGGAACTTCATGCGATAGGCTAGTTAGTTAATGAAGCAAAGCAAAGGCTCCTTCAAAGTCAGTGTAGTTACTTTTGCGTTCTGTTTAATAGATTCTAACTGAGCTTAAGAAAGAAATATTTATTGTGTTAGCTATTCTACTGCAAGTTGGTTAATGCACAGGCATAGAGATCCTGTACTAAGCAATGATATTATACAGTATGATCATTGATAGAGCCCCAGATTTAATTCATTTCATGCTCTTCCCTGTTTAGTACTGCTATTAGTTTCATGTGTGTTGGTGATTGGTTCTATAAACTGCCGGACCTAGTTCATTTAAAGTACGTGTTGTTGAGAGGCATACGTCACTGCTTGCTACCTCATTGGCCATTTCTTTATCTGACTTCCAAGTTAGTAGTACATTTATCTGCAAGGTTAGGTAACTGTGTTGTAGTGTGAACGGATATAAAGAAAGAGTTTAGTGTGTATGTCAAGGAAGGTTAGGTTAGCCGTAGCAGTGTCTTGTGCTTTGTTACATTGCTTGACCAAAGAATGCCTAATTAGGCTGGCGACCGATATTAATACGTAATATTACAACTTACTTTTGTGCTGGGAGAACGTGTGTTCCTGACCCACCTGTTTACTGTCGGTCATACTCTGCTGTAGTGTTTCGGAAACGAATCCCAGTCTGATTGTCCTGTTCCCATTAGATTACCTCATGGTTACAAATTTCTCCAAAGTTCCTCGGCGAGGTTTAACGTTAGCACTGATTGCCGTTTAACGTGGTCGGTGTTACAGTTACAAGCTGCTTCGCGTGTCTACTACGCGATTTTGTAAACATCTCTATGGCAACGCCTCTTCATAGCTCTACAGACGGCTGTTGTTTTCGCCTGCAGCCGTTTGCATCTTGCAGTTGGAAGCTGTCAAAAGCGCTGCTAGGTGTCATGTATTTCCTTAAGCAGACTCCACTGAGAGGTAAAGAATAAATATGTTAAAACTTCACACATGATGCGGTATTTTTTTCACCCACCTAAGTGTTTATGACGTCATATCTCTTGAACTATGGGTCGTACAATGATGTATTTGTGTAAGTTCATTCAGCAGCACATGTGGTTTCTGTCTGAGAAATTTATTGCGAATAGAGGTAGTAGCACAGAGGTAATAATAAATTTAAACGTCGTGCATGATGTGCACCTACTTTTTATAACGTCACATCTCCTGAACTGTGATAAGTAGGTGGTTCTTACCCAAACAGCGACTGTTGTCCGACTGTAAGGGATGGTTTAGGAGGACATGTGGAAAACACACACACACACACACACACACACACACACACACACACACACACACACATCCATTTTCATAATTTTTATGGAACCCTTCTACTGCAGTGTATACGCACAACAAGTACTGGGAAAGAAAGGAATGGGGGAAAGAAATACAGTAGAAGAAGAATGGGTAGCTCTGAGGGATGAAGTAGTGAAGACAGCAGACGATCAAGTAGGTAAAAAGACGAGGGCTAATAGAAATCCTTGGGTAACAGAAGAATTATTGAATTTAATTGATGAAAGGAGAAAATATAAAAATGCAATAAATGAAGCAGGCAAAAAGGAATACAAACGTCTCAAAAATGAGGTTGACAGGAAGTGCAAAATGGCTAAGCAGGGATGGCTAGAGTACAAATGTAAGGATGTAGAGGCTTGTCTCACTAGGGGTAAGATAGATACTGCCTACAGGAAAATTAAAGAGGCCTTTTGAGGGAAGAGAACCACTTGTATGAATATCAAGAGCTCAGATGGCAACCCAGTTCTAAGCAAAGAAAGGAAGGCAGAAAGATGGAAGGAGTATATAGAGGGTTTATACAAGGGCGATGTACTTGAGGACAATATTATGGAAATGGAAGAGGATGTAGATGAAGATGAAATGGGAGATAAGATACTGCGTGAAGAGTTTGACAGAGCACTGAAAGACCTGAGTCGAAACAAGGCCCCGGGAGTAGACAACATTCCATTAGAACTACTGATGGCCTTGGGAGAGCCAGTCATGACAAAACTCTACCATCTGGTGAGCAAGATGTATGAGACAGGTGAAATACCCACAGACTTCAAGAGGAATATAATAATTCCAATCCCAAAGAAAGCAGGTGTTGACAGATGTGAAAATTACCGAACTATCAGTTTAATAAGTCACAGCTGCAAAATACTAACGCGAATTCTTTACAGACGAATGGAAAAACTGGTAGAAGCGGACCTCGAGGAGGATCAGTTTGGATTCTGTAGAAATGTTGGAACACGTGAGGCAATACTAACCTTACGACTTATCTTAGAAGAAAGATTAAGAAAAGGCAAACCTACGTTTCTAGCATTTGTAGACTTAGAGAAAGCTTTTGACAACGTTAACTGGAATACTCTCTTTCAAATTCTGAAGGTGGCAGGGGTAAAATACAGGGAGCGAAAGGCTATTTACAACTTGTACAGAAAGCAGATGGCAGTTATAAGAGTCGAGAGACATGAAAGGGAAGCAGTGGTTGGGAAAGGAGTGAGACAGGGTTGTAGCCTCTCCCCGATGTTATTCAATCTGTATATTGAGCAAGCAGTAAAAGAAACAAAAGAAAAATTCGGAGTAGGTATTAAAATCCATGGAGAAGAAATAAAAACTTTGAGGTTCGCCGATGACATTGTAATTCTGTCAGAGACAGCAAAGGACTTGGAAGAGCAGTTGAACGGAATGGACAGTGTCTTGAAAGGAGGATATAAGATGAACATCAACAAAAGCAAAACGAGGATAATGGAATGTAGTCAAATTAAATCGGGTGATGCTGAGGGGATTAGATTAGGAAATGAGACACTTAAAGTAGTAAAGGAGTTTTGCTAGTTAGGGAGTAAAATAACTGATGATGGTCGAAGTAGAGAGGATATAAAATGTAGACTGGCAATGGCAAGGAAATCGTTTCTGAAGAAGAGAAATTTGTTAACATCGAGTATAGATTTAAGTGTCAGGAAGTCGTTTCTGAAAGTATATGTATGGAGTGTAACCATGTATGGAAGCGAAACATGGACGATAACCAGTTTGGACAAGAAGAGAATAGAAGCTTTCGAAATGTGGTGCTACAGAAGAATGCTGAAGATAAGGTGGGTAGATCACGTAACTAATGAGGAGATATTGAATAGGATTGGGGAGAAGAGAAGTTTGTGGCACAACTTGACTAGAAGAAGGGATCGGTTGGTAGGACATGTTTTGAGGCATCAAGGGATCACAAATTTAGCATTGGAGGGCAGCGTGGAGGGTAAAAATCGTAGAGGGAGACCAAGAGATGAATACACTAAGCAGATTCAGAAGGATGTAGGTTGCAGTAGGTACTGGGAGATGAAGAAGCTTGCACAGGATAGAGTAGCATGGAGAGCTGCATCAGACCAGTCTCAGGACTGAAGACCACAACACAACGACAAGTACTGTACATTGGGCAAAAATTTTCATTGTGATCAACCAACTACTCTAAAGCGTCAAACTGACTCATGTAACGTTCGTCCCACAAATTAATAAACACGCTCATTGTATAAAACTAAATGTTATCTTCCTTCTCATTATCATTGTATGCAATAACTGACATAATGTCCTCTGAGATGATCTAGTCACTAGCTCTGAAACAGATTTTTTTTGTCCGTCTTGATTGCTTCGACTGCTTAAAAGGGCTAGTTCCGGTTCAACACGAACATCCTCATATCCGATTATACGATTACAAGAATAACCCACCTACCTTGTGAACGATATTCACGTGATACGTCACAGGACTTTTTTTTACTGTTTCTGTGACGCAGCATATAAATTTTGCTGATAAATTGGGCGGGTTACTCTTGGAACTAATACAATCAGATCTACGCATGATTCAAGTTGCAAAGAACCCGGTAATTTAAAAAAATTGAAACTATTAAGAAGGACAATAAAAAGTCTGTTTAACTACTTCGACTTTTTTTCGAAAAGGAAGCGGGAAGTGTGGAACCTCTGCACTGGTACGCTGAAATGTTTTTTAAATTATAAATTACTATAGAACTTTGAAACTACCAGTGAAAATTTTCCACGTCAGTGAACTCATTTTGTCTGAAGACTACATAAAATGGTCGCAGGAGTTGAATTATCTGCGCTACAGAAGGTAATGAATAGTTACGCTGTGCAGCAGAACTAATTATCAGGGGTAAATGTCAGCTAATTAAAGAGTTGCCATTAATTGGAGAGTGACGCGTTTGCAAGCAGAAAGTTTTTCGCAGCTCGCTATGGAACGACAGGAACTGCCCGGGTCGCTGTTTCAATTTTTACAATTTCAAAAAGCAGTTACGTTTACAGAGTGTGACGTGCAGTGCTTGGATCAAGTGATTTAGTTTTATGCAACTTCGCAATAATTCATTTATTTACTTTTTTACTTTGGGACTGACATCGTATGAACTTTAAGTCAACATCAACTGTCTGTGTTTGCTCCTCAAACAGAAGACGACGTTTTCCTTCTTCGAAAGCTAGAAGGTTTCTTTTCAAGCATGTAAATTTATTTTTGAAATTGGTTTTGTTTTCTTGGTTACTGAACTGGTTATGTTTTGGAATACCTTGTAATTGCCCCTATACAAAAAAAGCCATTTTAACTGGCCGGATAAGGCATTTCGTAAGCCGGAGGAAGGTGTGGGCTTAGCATCTTTCAGGTTCGCGCCAGAATCTGCATTACCAAATGGCAAAAGTGGTCACTCAGTCACATGGTTCCAGTTGCAGGTTACTTATCTAACGGCTTCCAGAGAAAACAAAAATTTGATTCTCAGTATTTCATATAATTATTGACGGAAATTAAGAGACTAAAATGCTGTCATAATCCACCCATTAAGAGGTATAACCTTACGTTACAACAGGTTTAACATAAGAAGACAAGAATTAAAGTTAGAAACTATGTACGATGCAACTTGAGGCAGTTCGACTCGCAACACGTCAGTATTTGACAATGATAGGACTTTACAAATAATTTAAAACCTTTCCTAAACCTTTTCTGGACTACATCTCTCACATAATAAAGAAATGAAATGTTTGTTTACTACACAGGGTATACCGGTATAAGCGCAGGTATTTCTGTTCGTCACTAAGGACGGTGTACTGATCAATATTATATATTAGTATTTACGTCATTCACAGCCTAAGAATTATAGCTCTTACAAGACATATGTTTTTAGGTTGGTTAGTACCTCCAGGTACATGTGGCACAAGCAACCTATTAATGCTTATTTTCTCCTGGGCAGCAGGTTGGTTGGTTAGTTTGGGGAAGGAGACCAGACAGCGTGGTCATCGGTCTCATCGGAATAGGGAAGGATGGGGAAGGAAGTCGGCCGTGCCCTTTCAGAGGAACCATCCCGGCATTTGCCTGGAGTGATTTAGGGAAATCACGGAAAACCTAAATCAGGATGGCCGGACGCGGGTCAGGTATTGAAGTGTGGACGGATTAACGCAAAACGGATTATCTGTACTGATACGTGTAGTCCATTTAGTGGCGCAGTTAACGACCATGCAGAAAACGTCAGCTCGTAAAGTTTTTGATGTGTTGTTCGTTGGAAGAGAGTTAGACGCAGAGAAAAAACAGCCAACACAATGATCTGTGTGCATATTAAAGTACCACATGTATATGCACATACACCCGTTCCTCCCAATATTTCCGCTGTTCATGCAGAAAACTTTATCATCTGGTATGACTTTTTAATTTACTTCTTCTTTACTGCTAAATATATTCGGAACACGTTTTGCAAACAGTATCCACGTGTATCGCTGAATGTACCTGCAAAATTATGACGATACAACCGCTGAGACGAGTGAAGAGCTGCTTTCTCTGAAAATGGAGCGCAAATTACAGAGACTTTACTCACCCAGTGTCTGCTGATGAAAGCACATTAACTTATTTGCAAAGTAATCAGACGTTTGAAGGCATTTTATACATGAGAGTCTGATTCCTTAAAAAAATCAGGAGTGCGGGTTGAGTTAGGCCCTACTGGTTGTTTATCTAAGACCCTACTTTAGATTTCAAGTGTGCCTGCTTATTAAGAATCAGTCCGAATTCCTATCTAGGCGTTTTATCAAACTTCATTTCGCGATTTCTTCGGTTATTTAAACTGTTTTAATTTAAAAACTTCGCCAATGAGAGAAAGAGTAAGATACGAAGATGATGATAGTCCTTTTTGGCGGGAAATGTATTTCTTTGCCACATACATGAAACTGACATTGAACCCAGTTGGCTTAATATATAAGACAACTTTTAAGTACTATATCGAAAAATCAGACTGTAACACGAGGTAACAGGTTTATTGCTTCTGTGAAACGAGCATCCTTGTAACTATTTTGCCACTGTCAGCACAGCACGAACGATTGAAATGACGTGCGAATGCGACCTCATGAAGCCTTTGGATGAAATTAATAGTCATACAGCATTTCTCTCGAATTTACTATCTTTGACGACACTACTTCTTGAAATCGACGTAGCTGATTCCTTGGTGCTCATCTGCTATTCAGAATAAAACGACAACGTTGGGAGGTGGGTCATCAATCGTCTGGTCTCATGCAGCCCACGTTACGTATTTTAATCTCCCGCTAATCGCTTCATTTCGCAGTAGCAATCACACCCATCATCCTCAATTACATGTTCTGTAAATTCTAATCCCTACCTTTGTCCACAATTTTTGTCCTCTACGTCTCCCCGTAGTACCATGAAAGTTATTACCCAATGTCTAAACCCGAGTCGTACTGACCTAGCCACTCTTCTAGTCAATGTTTTCGACATATTCCTTTTCCTCATCCATTCCACGAAGACCCTCCTCGTTTCTTATCTCATCAGCCTACTTAATTTTCAACATTCTTGTGTGACATATCAAACACGTCGATTCTCATTTCTGGTTTTCCCACAGTCGACCACCTCGATCAATGCTGCCGTCGAGATGCATTTTCTCAGAAATTTGTTCCTCAAATTACAGCCTATGTTTGGTGCTAGTTGACTCCTTACAGTGAGGCATACTTCGTCTGCCTCTGCGTCTTAAATTTTTCTTGCTACGACCGTCAAACGTTTTGTATCCATGTCAGGAGAATTCCTTCGCCTCCTTACAATATGATTCCCAATTTTCATGCTAAGGTTCTCGCTAATCTCGTTTCTGCCATTTCTTAACATTTTAATCTTTCTTTGATGTACTCTCAATCCATATTCTATACTCAACAGACTGTTCACCCCATGCAACAGATTCTGTGATACTGATGTTATTTTTCGACAGGGAATTTTAATCCCATTTCTGAATGTATCGCTTATTTCTTTCATTTTTTCTGCGATATACTGGCTAAACAGCAGATGACAAACACCACATTCTTATGTTACGTCCGTTTTAATCGGAACATTTCTCTCTTGGGTTTCTACTCTTATTGCACCACTCTCGTATATATTTTACATCGCTGGACATTCTCTACAGCTTAGACGTGGTTTCCTGTGATTTCAAATTGCTGTGTCTTCCGAACAAGACGCAGCCAGGGCAAAAACACCACATGCGCAAAGATGCGAGCTGGTGCCAGTGCCATAAAGACTCGCCTCTTGCGCGAGTACCACCAGCGCCACTGGCGGCGCTGAGAATGAAGATATCGACTTCAAATGGCTCTGAGCAATATGGGACTTAACATCTATGGTCCGAGGCGGAGAAAGATATCGACTTCGCCTCGGCCAGTTGCCGGCCAAGTACAGTCAGCTAATGACTGGACGACAACGGACAGAAAGCCTACTCGGAAGACAGAAGAACAGCTCTCGCCAGTTGGTTATAGATAATCGTCCAGGGCTGAACGTCCTTCAGTGAGCTATTAAAATTGAATAGATAGTTATTGTAATTTCATTTGGTATGTACTGTGAAGTTTACCTATGATTATTTGCACTTAGCCGTAGAGGGCCCTTTTTGAATGATATTACAAACAGTGTTGCAGACTTCAACACTTAACTAGTCACAAAAACAAGTAAATCTTTTAACTCATTTGTATAACTTTGTTATTAACTTGTTGGAGTGGTGTAAAACCTTCGTTCTCCTATACTGTTACCTAACACTGGGGCATAGATGTGTGATAGTGGCAGAGACAAATTGTCTTAGCGGTGTACTGAACCAGAAACCGTTTCACGAACTCACAATCTCGGCCTACCGTAATAACAGTGCTTCGGTAGCAGTAGCGACTAGCCCTGGCGACGACGATGTACAGAACAAATAAATTGCATCACTTCACATAGTCGAACGATATTTTAAGGTCAAGAAATCCTATGAAAGTGTGATGACTTTCTTAAATGATACTGTTATAACGTCGTCTCATAGTCGTCGTTGTCTTGAATCCGAACACTGGTTTCATGGAACTGTCCACGCTACTCTACCCTGTGCGAGCCTTTTCTTCTCTACCTAATTACCGCAACTGACATCTATCGGAAATTGCTTTCTGTATTGAAGCCTTGATCTCTCTGCACAGGTTTAATTTCACATTTCCCTCCGTTGCTGAAGTGACTGTTCCCTGATTCCTCAGAATTTATACTAAGAGGGGGCTTCGAAAAATAAGTTACACATTTTTATGGCAGGCCAAGTGACTTCTACTGAATGCTGCACTACACTGTCTTCAAACTAACACAGTCACATGACATTATTTTTCAATGTACTTATCAAGCCTCGGCGAACAATGATCGGAATGTTCTGCTAACGGTTCCGTCCCTCGACTGTAGAAATCCACTCCTTAATCACGGAACCCCTCCTACAGCGCTGTGCGAACGTCCTCATAGCTGGAAAATCTCCCCCTCGCATCTGTTCTCCCAACTTACTGGAAAGATTGCCCGGACATTGTCTTCTGTGGGCGATGTCGCTGGCCTTCGATCCCGATCGGCATCACCCACGACTATGTCCCCTCGGTTAAACTTTTGACAGTTCGTCCGTAAACTATCCGAATGTTACGGTGAATCTGTCCGCAATTTAGACATCATGTCCACAAGAACCGTACTGTCTCGCGCGCTTCAAGTTTCGAGTACGTTTTCAGTTGCCGCGCAACTTCAATCGCACGCTGTGAACCGCAGTAGAAATGTGTCTACGCGGAACGTGTACTCCCTGCTCACAATGCAACGCTCTTGCTGTGCAGTGCTGTAACACGCTTTCTGAAGTTCTTACGTAGCAACCGCTCCCTTCCTCAAGTTGCACCATAAATTCCTTTTCCTCCAATTCGACTGAGTACCTCCTCATTAGTTATTCGATTTACCCATATAATCTTCATTATTCTTCTGCACCGCGACGTTTCTAAAGCGTCCGCTCTTTTCTTGTATGAACTGTTTTCCATCCACATATCGCTTTTGTACGTGCGTACACTCCAGAGAAATACCTTCCGAAGAGACTTCCTAACACTTTAATTAATGTTAGATATTAACGGATTGGTCTTTTCAACCGAAATGCTTTTTTTGTTATTGCCAGTCTGCGTTTTATATACGCTCTAATTCCTTCATTGTCAAATACTTGGTTTTAGAAATAGAAAAGCCCATCGACTCCTTTTAGAGGGTCACTTGCTAGTCCAATTACCTCCGAAGCGCCAAAGAAACTGGTATAAGTATGCGTATTCAAATACAGAGAGATGTAAACAGGCAAAATACGGAGCTGCGGTCGGCAACGCCTATATATGACAACAAGTGTCTGGCGCAGTTGTTAGACCGGTTAGTGCTGCTAGAATGGCAGATTATCAAGATTTAAGAGTTTGAACGTGGTATTATAGTCAGAGCACGAGCGATGGGACATAGCATCTCCGAGGCAGCGATGAAGTGTGGATTTTCCCGTACAGCCATTTCACGAAGATACCGTGAATATCAGGAATCTGGTGAAACATCAAATTCCCGACATCTCTGCGACCGGAAAAAGTCCTGCAAGGACGGGACCAACGGTGAATGAAGAAAATTGTTCAACGTGACAGACTAGTGCAACCCTTCCGCAAATTGCTGCAGATTTCAATGCTAGGCCATCAAAAAGTGTCAGCGTGCGTATCATTCAAAGAGACACCATTTATACGGGCTTTCGGAGCCAAAGGCCCACTCGTGTACCCTTGATGACTGAACGACACAAAGCTTTACGCCTCACCTAGACTCGTTAAACCGACATTGATGACTGGAAACATATTTCCTGGTCAAACGAGTCTCGTTTCGAATTGTATGCAGCTGACATGTACGGATATGGAGACAACCTCATGATTCCATGGACCCTGCATGTCAGCAGGGTTCAGTCCAAGCTGATGGAGGCTGTGTAATGGTGTGGAGCGTCTGCAGTTGGAGTGATGTGGGACCCCTTACACGTCTGGACACGACTCAGGTGACACATACGTAAGCATCCATTCATGTCCATTGAGCGTTCCGACGGACAAAGGCAATTCGAGCAGGACAATGCGACATCCCACACGTCCAGAATTCCTGCAGAGTTTCTCCAGGCACACTCTTCTTAGTTATAACAGTTCCGCTGGCCACCAAACTGCAGGATTCACGGTGTCAGTTCCCTTCAGCATTACATCAGACATTATTCGAGTCCGTGCAACATCGTGTTGCGTACACCTCCTTTCAAGACTGTGTCCAATGCGTTCACGTCGTATATTCGCTGTCATCAGGTCCTCGAAACATCAGAGTGAATAATAAAAATTACGCTCTCCTTAGGGGCGAGCGTAGCGACGGCCGCCTTGTGCCTCGGGCGCGGCTTCCGGCGCACCTCGACATTACGTGGTGCACCGAGGTAGTGGAGACGGTCCCGCAGCACGGCAGCAGCAGCCTTTGAAGGCAGGCGGTACGAGCCAAGAGCGAGGCAGCGGGGCAGGGAGGTCCAGCCGGCACGCCGGACACACGGCAGCCGGACAGTGGCGGCCTGGCCTTTCAGTGGGACTGGCGCCGCCGTGTTATCTCGGGCCGCGCTACGAGAACCCAAGGCGCCGAGCAGGGCCATACAGGCCCGTCTGCTCTCCGCCAGCGGTGGGCGCTTGTAACTACACTAGTGGCCAGTGTCAGGCGTTCCCCAAGGCTCAGTACTAGGTCCCATACTCTTCTCTCTGTATGTAAATGATGTGTCATCGGTTCTGACTTATTGCAAATATCATATGTATGCTGATGACCTTCAGTTGTATCTAAGTGCGAAACCAAGCAAACTTAAGAAAGCTATTGAAAATTTCAATAATGATCTCGATGCACTGACAAAATGGGCACAGGACATAGGACTAAAACTAAACCCATCTAAAACCCAAGCGGTACTTGTTGGTCACTCTAAAACATTGAGAATCCGTACCATCTCTTATCCTAAATGGAACAAATATTAACTTCTCTCCCTCAGCAAAGAGTTTGGAAATAATAATAGATGCAAATCTAAATTGGACAGAGCACGTAACTGCAGTGTGCAAAAAGCATCAGCATCGCTTCATGTCCTACAAAAATATAAAAACCTCTTCCCTTTCGATCTGAAAAAGAAATCAGTACAAACGCTTATACTCCCAGCCATTGACTACAGCGATATTATCCTACAAGGCCTCTCTCAGGAAAACTCGCGACGTCTGGAACTGGTCATGAATTCCTGAGTCCGATATATCTGTGACGTTCGACTTTTTGATCACATTTCACCAGCATACGCAATATTGTCCTGGCTGCGTGCGGACAAACGCAGAGATTCCCATACACTCTGTCTCATCTACTGCCTTATAAATGTACACTGTCCCTCATATCTCTCCTCGTCCTTAACGCTTATGTCGGAACAACATGATAGAAACACACGTTCCCATCATAATAAAATCCTCTCTGTTCCACTGCATCGCTCAGTCACCTTCTCCAAGTTCTTTACAGTAGCGGGAACCCGACTCTGGAATAACCTCCTTCGTTATGTTAGAGAACTTAAAAACATGTCCGTCTTCAAAAAACAGTTAATCACGTATCTACTTAAGCAACAGTAATGCCTTCCTCTGTAAACGGATGCACTTCACCTCATTACTTCCCTCTTTCCCCCTCCTTAAATCTCCCTCCCCCAAAACTCGCAATACTAGTAATCATCTACTTTACACACCAAGATATTAATGTACATCTGCACAAATCTTCATTACTATTGCCAATTTTTCTCATGTTTATCATTATTACTTGATTTTTTTACTGTTTCTGTTATTGCTTTGATCATAATTTGTATGTACAGCACCTGTTGTAAAAATACTGCCAGTGCTTACTTTATTAGGTCTTAGTCATTACTATTTATTCATATTGTGACTACAGTAATCTAATTTTCTTATTTAAAGTATTGTCATGATGTAACTCTGATGTGTGAAATGCTGCATGTGTGAAAAACTGGTCCAATGTAAGAGAGGGCCTGATGGCCCTAATCTGATCAGGTTAAATAAATACATAAAATTGCTACACAACGAAGATGGCGTGTTACGGACGCGAAATTTAACCGACAGGAAGAAGATGCTGTGATATGCAAATATTTAGCTTTTCAGAGCATTCACACAATGTTGGCGCCGGTGGCGACACCTACAACGTGCTGACGTGTGGAAAGTTTCCAACCGATTTCTCATACACAACCAGCAGTTGACCGGCGTTGCCTGGGGAAACGTTGTTGTGATGCCTCTTGTAAGGAGGAGAAATGCGTACCATCACGTTTCCGACTTTGATAAAGGTCGGATTGTAACCTATCACGATTGCGGTTTATCGTATCTCGACATTGCTGCTCGCGTTGGTCGAGACCAATGACTCTTAGCAGAATATGGAATCGGTGGGTTCAGGAGGGTAATAAGAAACGCCGTGCTGTCTAGCAGTCGAATGACAGGCATCTTATCCGCATGGCTGTAACAGATCATGCAACCACGTCTCGATCCCTGAGTGAACAGATGGGGAAGTTTGCAAGACAACAACCATCTGCATGAACAGTTCGACGACATTTGCTGCACCATGGACTATCAGCTCGGAGACCGTGGCTGCGGTCACCACTGACGCTGCATCACAGGCAGGAGCGCCTGCGATGGTGTACTCAACAACGAACCTGGGTGCACGAATAGCAAAACGTCATTTTTTCGGACGAATCCAGGTTCTGTTTACAGCATCATGGTGGTCGCATAAGTGTTTGGCGACATCGCGGTGAACGCACATTGGAAGCGTGTATTCGTCATCGCCATACTGACGTATCACTCGGCGTGATGGTGTGGGGTGCCATTGGTTACACGTCTCGGTCACCTCTTGTTCACATTGACGGCACTTTGAACAGTGGACGTTAAATTTGAGATGTGTTACGCCCCGTGGCTCTACCCTTCATTCGATCCCTGCGAAACCCTACACTTCGGCGGGCTAATGCACGACCGCATGTTGCAGGTCCTATACGGGCCTTTCCGGATACAGAAAATGTTCGACTGATGCCCTGACCAGCACATTCTCCAAATTTCTCACCAATTGAAAACGTCTGGTCAATGGTGGCCGAGCAACTGGCTCGTCACAATACGCCAGTCACTACTCTTAATGAACTGTGGTATCGTGTTGAAGCTGCATGGGCAGCTGTACCTGTACACGCCATCCAAGCTCATTTTGACTCAATGCCCAGGCGTATTAAGGCCGTTATTACGACGAGAGGTGGTTATTCTGGGTACTGATTTCTCAGGATCTATGCACCCAAATTGCGTGAAAATGTTATCACATGTCAGTTCTAGTATAATATATTTTTCCAATGTATATCCGTTTATCATCTGAATTTCTTGTTGGTGTAGCAATTTTAATGGCCAGTAGTGTATGAGTCGATTCACTGGCCTTTCAGGTTATATTATTCTATTCTAATTGTATTCTAATAGTCTACTACTGATTGTCATGTCTTTATTTTTAGGTCTGTAATGCGTTAACCTAAAATTTTGTTTTTACGGTAAAAATAGATTTATTGAAAAGAAGATAAAGCGATGCTATCCACTCTTTCTTTCTTTTACTGTAACTAACAATAGTTGCTCATGAGAAGGGTTTATGGAGACCGCTATCAGTCACAAAATTTGACGACTTACTTAAACTTTTTCATGAAATAACATGTTTCGAGTTATGAGGATCTTCATGGAACAATGCCTGTACAGAAACGTGTAACAAAAGTGAATACAGGTATTAAAGTTAAGCCGCAGTGTCTCGGCATGTGCTTTGGCCGTCCTACGCTGAAAGAGGGGGCACACCTAAAACGAGGCAATAATCACTTCGTTTGTCGGTCTGCTGTTCACATACACTCACAGTTGCTCAGTTTTACGAAACAAATGAAACTAAACTAAATCCCGCCCGAACAGGTCATGAAGGCGCAACGGTACGGACCGGCTGCCGTCTCATCTTCAGCTCACGCGCGTCACTGGATGCAGTTATGGAGGGACACGTGGTCAGGGCACAGCACTCCCGGCGGAGTGCGGCACTGCTCAGTCAAGCAGCTCCTCAGTCTGCCTCACAAGGGCTGAGGGCACCCCGCTTGCCAACAGCTTTCGGCCGACAGGACGGTCACCCATGCAAGTTCTAGCCGAGCGCCGGCAGCGCTTAACTTCGGTGAGCTGACGGGGTCTGGTGTTACCATTGAGGCCAGGCCGTTGGCCCTTCTCAAATAAATAGTTATAATTTTTTAAATTTTCAACAGAATTGTATACCTATTTACTTGTAAAGCTTATTAACATGGTTGTTCTTAACGCATATACGATTACAACAACTAATACGTTACAGGAAAGAGATCCGACTAACAGTAATTTACTTAATCTTTCCCCACTGAGCCTCGCACGGCAAGCTGTTGTTGCGTCCGCAGGGATCAGCCTGTCATAGGGAACAGGTCAAATGGTTCAAAATGGCTCTGAGCACTATGGGCCTTAACATCTGAAGTCGTCAGTCCCCTAGAACTTAGAACTACTTAAACCTAACTAACGTAAGGACATCACACACATCCATGCCCGAGGCAGGATTCGAACCTGCGACCGTAGTGGTCGCGCGGTTCCAGACTGAAGCGCCTTTAACCGCGCGGCCACACTGGCCGGCGGGGGGTGGGGGGGGGGGGTGGGGGGGGGGGGGGTGGGGGAGAACAGGTCAGGCTGCTACTTACGAACTACATTATACACAACAGAATAAAATGTTCCGTTGTCCTTCCACAGTTACCATTATAATTTACGACTTAATGCGAAATAACTTTTATAGAATATTATGACACTACTTGGAAGAACACAGACATATTAAAAACTGAAATACACGGTACTGAAATTCGAGGGCAGTATCTGTTTTCCAGTTCCTTGTGAATTGGCTTACGGCTTTCTAGTCCATACTAGGAAAACTGAGAACGGCCTACAAAGCCGAATACCAGTTCATAACGAACTAGGAAACAAATACTACTCTCGAATGTCTGTATCATGTATTTCAGTTATTAATAATTATAAATAGGCTACCGGAGTATTTAAGTGATTGTGTTTTAGAGACGCTTATTTACTTTTCCATTGATTCATTTGATCTGTCGCCTTTCCAAACATTTCATGGTTTTGAAACAGGGATTACATTCACATAAACATTTACCACCTTTCTCAAAACATTTCAATACTACATTTGAATTTTGTCTTGCCATGATTTTATCTGAGCACGAGTCGACATACGATAACTTGGAAAGTGCACACAAGAATTTTGCTTCATTACAGACGGCAACCCTGCTGACTCATACACGGGCGGAGAGCAGGGGAAGAGAAGAATGACTGCCGCCGTGAGGGACGCGAAAGGGGCAATTTTTACTACACTTTGCACGCCTCGTACATCGTGAAACTACGAGAAAAGTAGCAAGGTGTGGTGAAAGTACATCACAGAGACATTCATGTTGAAGTGTAATTATTAAGCCATTTACTTCTCAACTGACCCCCCCCCCGTCCACACACACACACACACACACACACACACACACACACACACACACACACTCACACACACATTACACTTTTCTGCTTGGGAACCACTGCTGACATTGGCAGCTATCTTAGACACAAAACAGTCAACTTGAAATGTTGCGACTTCTGCTGACGTTACACGACGAGTACTAGCGGACAGCCGAAGTTCTTTCCAAAATGAAGCTATAGTCAGCATGCCTATACTCAACGGGCTCTAACACAAAGCAGGAAAAATTGAAATAATTAATCGTAAGAATAATCGATTGTGTAAAATGAATTGACGTGAAAGAAATATCGTTATATTCACAATTGATTACCACAAAAATTACGATTAATTGCAATCAATTGTCAACTCCTGCTCTCCGTGTGTCCCAGCGCACGTCCTCTCGTCTTCCAAAGTGTCAACAGCCGGAAGCTCATAACGTGTCAATTTCCTGTACAGCATTAACAGAAAACAGAACTCTAAAATCACTAAAGGCGTTACATTAATGAAAAAACTATCTGCAACAAGGACTGACAGGAACCAGTGGAGGCGACATTCGAAGCCCCATCGTGTGGACCATTACGAAACACGAGTGGAACGCGGAAAAACTGAAATTAGAACAAACTGGTGTTACCGAAAGTGTGGTTCGTCAGTTTGATCATCGCGCTGGATTATAAATATTTTAAATACGCCATGACAGCGTCGAGGAGCACGAACCGCAGAATTAATGGCTGGTCATTTCGAAGTATGCACAATGTCTTATCATGTCTCCACTGCATGTGCTTAGTAAGCGAGCTGTACTTTATAATAACAAATAGCGATAATAATAAATGAGATACGGCCATGAAAGCAAATACCATAGTAATGTTAGTCTTATTAACAGTGTGTTAAATAAATTTATCGTAGCATAGCTTTGCTATCAAATCGGAGCAATGATATTCTGTCAGAAACGTACAAAAATGGTTCAAATGGCTCTGAGCACTATGGGACTCAACTTCTGAGGTCGTTAGTCCACTAGAACTTAGAACTAGTTAAACCTAACTAACCTAAGGACATCACAAACATCCATGCCCGATGCAGGATTCGAACCTGCGACCGTAGCGGTCTTGCGGTTCCAGACTGCAGCGCCTTTAACCGCACGGTCAGAAACGTACAGCATCAGTATAGAATGAATAGTAAGTGTCTGTAGAAGTAGTCCGCTGGTCGAGGGAATGACAAGAAATAATGTAGAGGAGTTCGCATATAGGAAAAAAATGAGAGTGTTCACAACGAAATACATATCCTGATTCAGTTTTGAATAGGAGCACTGGTGTAACGGGCGACAGAAGCCCAGACCTCAGTACCTCTAGTTTAGCGCTCTATCCGCTGGATCACGACTACCACATTCTATTATCTACGATACAAAAATGCAAAAAAAGAAACAAAAAATGGAGCAGGGCAAAGGGATCACAGTTCTAAAAAATGAGTGACAGAAACTCCAAAACTGGGAAGCAAGAATGGTTAGAGGAAAAATGCCAGGCTTGAATGGTTATGGGAAAGATAGATGCTGCCTACAGGAAAATTAAACAGATCTTTGGAGAAAAGAGGAGCAAATGAATGAAGATCAAGAGATCCTACGCCAAACCAGTACTAAGTAACGAAGAGAAAGGTAAAAAGTGGTAGGAATATGCAGGGTGTTAGAAAAAGGTACGGCCAAACTTTCAGGAAACATTCCTCACACACAAAGAAAGAAAATATGTTATGTGGACATGTGTCCGGAAACGCTTACTTTCCATTTTGGAGCTCATTTTATTACTTCTCTTCAAATCACATTAATCATGAATGAAAACACACAGCAACAGAACGTACCAGGGTGACTTCAAACACTTTGTTACAGGAAATGTTCAAAATGTCCTCCGTTAGCGAGGATACATGCATCCACCCTCCGTCGCATGGAATCCCTGATGCGCTGATGCAGCCCTGGAGAATGGCGTATTGTATCACAGCCGTCCACAATACGAGCACGAAGAGTCTCTAAATTTGGTACAGGGGCTGCGTAGACAAGAGCTTTCAAATGCCCCCATAAATGAAAGTCAAGAGGGTTGGGGTAAGGAGAGCGTGGAGGCCATGGAATTGGTGCGTCTCTACCAATCCATCGGTCACCGAATCTGTTGTTGAGAAGCGTACGAACACTTCGACTGAAATGTGCAGGAGCTCCATCGTGCATGAACTACATGTAGTGTCGTATTTGTAAAGGCACATGTTCTAGCAGCACAGCAGGATGAACCATTCGGAGAAGTGTACCCGTGGAGGCCAATCAGCTGCTGATAGTGCCTGCACACGCTGTACATGGTACGGAAACAACTGGTTCTCCCGTAACACTCTCCATACAGTGACGTGGTCAGCGTTACCTTGTACAGCAGCAACTTCTCTGACGCTGACATTAGGGTTATCGCCAACTGAAGGAAGAATTGCCTCGTCCATTGCAGGTGTCCTCGTCGTTCTAGGTCTTCCCCAGTCGCGAGTCATAGGCTGGAATGTTCTGTGCTCCCTAAGACGCCGATCAATTGCTTCGAACGTCTTCCTGTCGGGACACCTTCGTTCTGGAAATCTGTCTCGATACAAACGTACCGCGCCACGGCTATTGCCCCGTGCTAATCCATACATCAAATGGGCATCTGCCAACTCCGCATTTGTAAACATTGCACTGACTGCAAAACCACGTTCGTGATGAACACTAACCTGTTGATGCTACGTACTGATGTGCTTGATGCTAGCACTGTAGAACAATGAGTCGCATGTAACACAAGCACCGAAGTCAACATTACCTTCCTTCAACTGGGCCAACTGGCGGTGAATCGAGGAAGTACAGTACATACTGACGAAACTAAAATGAGCTCTAACATGGGAATCAAGCGTTTCCGGACACATGTCCACATAACATCTTTTCTTTATTTGTGTGTGAGGAATGTTTCCTGAAAATTTGGCCGTGCCTTTTGTAACACCCTGTATAGACGGTCATACAAGGGAAACAAACTTGAATACATTATTATAGAAAGAGAAGAGGAAGTTGGTGAAGATGAGAGACGAGATATGATAGTGCGAGAAGAATTTGACAGAGCAGTGAAAGACCTATGTCGAAACAAGGTATCTGGAGCACACGATTTACACTCACAATTACTGAGATCTTATGCGCGATAAACAGGCAAGCGAAATACTCTCACACTTCAAGAATATAACAATTCCAGTTCCAGGCAAGGGCTATTACTGAAATACTATTTTAATGAGTCATGGTTGTAAATAATGACACAATTATTTATATAGGAATGGAAAAACTGGTAAAGTCCTACCTCGGGGAAGATGTGTGGATTTTAGCAGATAACTGGGGTTTAACGTCGACCGGATTAAACTCAAAGTCTGGTGATGGAACGGATGAAGCTAAAGGTTATTTAAAACTTTAACAGAAACCAGACTATCAACAGTCGAAGGACTTGGAAAGGGAACGAGTAGTTGAGAAAGGAGTGAAACAGGGTTGTAGCCTATCCCCAATGTTATTCGATCTGTACACCGAACAAGGGGTGAAAACCAATGAGAAATTTGGAAAGAGAAGTAAATTTCACGGAGTAGTACTTAAAACCTTGAGATTTACTAACAAAGTTGTGTTCCTCTCATAGACGGCAGAGGATGTGGGAGAGCAGATGTCGGAGTGGACAGTGTTTTGAAACGAGGTTATTAAATGAACGTCAACAAATGTGATAGAAGGTTAATAGAATGTATTCGAACCAAAGTAGGTTTTACTGAAGGAACTAGTTTACAAGATGACACCGTAAAAGCGTTACACAAATTTTGCTCTTTGGATAGGAAATAAATGATGATGGGCGAAAGAGGAATGGTTCAAATGGCTCTGAGCACTATGGGACTTAACAGCTGAGGTCATCAGTCCCCTAGAACTTAGAACTAATTAACCCTAACGAACCTAAGGACATCACACACACCCATGCCCGAGGCAGGATTCGAACCTGCGACCGTAGCGGTCGCGCGGTTACAGACTGAAGCGCCTGGAACCGCTCGGCCACACCGGCCGGCGGCGAAAGAGAGGAGACATAAAACGTAGACTGGCAATAGGAAGAAAATTATTTCTTAAAAAAAAAATTGTTAATATCGAATATAAATTTAATAATTAGGAATATATTTGCCTTGAGTGTAGCTTTCTACGCAAGTTCAGACAAAAAGATATCAGAAGCTTTCGAAATGTGGTGCTACAGGAGAAAGAACAGCTGTTTGAAGACAGTCGTCAAACTATACCACGAGAGCCTGCGTGCAAAGCTTCTAGAAGCGGTATCATGTGACGAGCTCGGGAATCTTTTTCAGCTCCCAATATATCGTTCCTGTAAGAGGCACGCAGACAACATTAGGCTGATTAGTGAGTGCTGGGAGACATCGCGACGGTCACCCTTCCTGCGCTCCATATGACAAGGGAACAATTCCTGACAAACACACAGGATACGGAATTATTCTCCCCCTCCCGTCACGATAACACATCATACCACCTCCAGCCGTGATGATGGCCCGAATAGGGCGGAATAGAGAGTTCGCAAATCTCTTCAAGTAGCAAGCCATGTGCTGATCAGTAATTAGCTTGCATTTGGCTACAAAAATGCGGTGATGTCGACTGCTACGTTTCACGCGTTCCAAACATTTTATATGAGACTAATAGCTGATGATTTGGCGGCCCAGTCGAGGTACGGTAAGGTGTCTGATCAAACCAGCCATTTATGCGTGTACGCCTGTGAACACGCCTGTTGTATGCTGCGTGACCGACAGCACACAGCACAGTTATCATGAAGAAGTAGAAGAAATGGCAAGCACTGGTCACCAATAATGTTGATATAAAGATGCTGGTTAGTGTTTACAGTAACTTGAATGAGTATGCAAGAGTCACGCTGCGAAAAACTCACCCAAAGCATCACAGACTCACCTCCGACCTGAACTGCACACTCTGCACACGACAGGTCAGGCCCCTCAGAAAGAGGAAAAATCGTATCTCGTAGGACAACTCTACACGTGTCCGTTCAACTATTGTCCATTTTCTGTGTTATTCTGCCCACTGGAGGCGTGGAGCTTTACGTATCGGTACAAGCTGTGAACGTTTGCACGATACTCGACTTCACACGTCCACTGCATGCATGTAGGGTCCGTTCGGAAACTGACTGAGGGGGACGTAAATTCATTGACAGCACCGATTCCTGCCGCGTTTTAAACGAGTGTCGTTGACAAGGGCTGGCATCCCCGGCTCCTGCAGGTCCTCCTGTTTCTAGAGCGTGTCACACGGCTTTGCCTGGTACGCCACCTTTTTATACACATTAGGCAGTTGAAAATAGCCTTTGCTATGCCCTTGTTAGTGGTGTGCTGAGTACGGACGGAGAAATAGATGTAGAGATATTCAGTACCCGAAACATGCTTGCCGCGTGTTACAGCACAGTATACAACCATGGAGAGACACTATGTGATCAACATCCGGACACCTGGCTGAAAATTTCTTACAAGTTCGTGGCGTCCTCCATCGGTAATGCTGGAACTCAATATCGTGGTATGTGTGATTACTGTATGCAAAATGTGTCAAGAACAAATTTAGAAGTAAAGAAGTAATGGACTAAAACTTCATGCTTGATTGGGCAGGTTTGAAATTACGTGCTAAGTTTATTACAGCTTACCTCGTGCTCTTATTTTCAAGTACTGTATGAATAAAGTTTGCGAGTTCGCTCGTCGTCAGCTACGCTTTTCTTTCATCGCCACCCCTTTTATACGTATGTGGCTCTTACCCCCACAACCACTCGTCCCAGTCAGTAAATGACAAATGCGCGACGTTTGATTCAAATGGGTCCGGGGGGTTCAGGAGGAGATATGAAACATACATATGTACATACAAACCTACGTACTCGACCATACAAATAGATACACTATGTGATCAAAAGTATCCGGACACCTGGCTGAAAATGACTTACAAGTTCGTGGCGCCCTCCATCGGTATTGCTGGAATTTAATATGGTGTTGGCCCACCGTTAGCCTTGATGATAGCTTCCACTCTCGCAGGCATACGTTCACTTAGGTCCCAGAAGGTTTCTTTGGGAATGACAGCCCATACTTCACGGGCTGCTGCACTGAGAAAAGGTATCGATGTCGGTCGGTGAGGCCCGGCGTTCCAAAACATCCCAAAGGTGTTCTACAGGATTCAGGTCAGGACTCTGTGCAGGCCAGTCCATTATAGGGATGTGGTTGTGGTGTAACCACTCTACCACAGGACGTGCTTTATGAATAGGTGCTCGATCGTGTTGAAAGATGCAAACGCCATCCCCGAATTGCTCTTTAACAGTGGGAGGCAAGAAGGTGCTTAAAACATCGGTGTAGGCCTGTGCCACACAAAACAACAAGGGGTGCAACCCCCTCCATGATAAACACGGCCACACCCTAACACCAACGCCTCCGAATTTTACTGTTGGCACTACACACGCTGGCAGATGACGTTCACAGGGCATTCGCCAAACCCACACCCACCCATCGGATCGCCACATTGTGTACCATTATTCGTCACTCCACACAACCCGTTTTTCCACTGTTTAGGCGTCCAAATGTTTACGCTCCTTACAAGCGAGGCTTCGTTCGGCATTTAGCGACGTGATGTGTGGAATATGAGCAGCCGCTCGACCATGAAATCCAAGTTTTCTCACCTCCCGCCTAACTTTCATAGTACTTGCAGTGGATACTGATGCAGTTTGCAATTCTTGTGTGATGGTCTGTACAGATGTCTGCCTATTAGACATTACGACTCTCTTCAACTGTCGGCGGTCTCTGTTAGTCAAGAGACGGGGTCGGCCTGTACGCTTTTGCGCTGTACGTGTCCCTTCACGTTTCCACTTCACTATCACATCGGAAACAGTGGACCTAGGGATGTTTAGGAGTGTGAAAATATCGTATACAGACGTATGACACAAGTGACATCCAATCACCTGACCACGTTCGAAGTCCGTGACATCCGCGGAGCGCCCCATTCTGCTCTCTCATGATGTCTAATGACTGCTGAGGTCGCTGGTGTGGAGTACCTGGTAGTTGGTGGCAGCACAAGGCACCTAATATGAAAAATGTATGTTTTTGGAATGTCCAGATACTTTTGATCATACAGCGTAACTGGACCCAAGCTCATGAGTCAAACCATTATGACCGTGTGGTTAACCGTGTTCATCTTTGGACGCAATACACGAGCAATTTTGCGTGGTACCGATGTGTGAATTATTTACTAGGTTTCCGGAGCTATCTGGCACCAGATACGCACAGGTCCAATAATTCCAGTCATTTATGCCCGCCGATTTGCAGGCACTGGCGCCCTATATCCCCGCAGGTGCGTTCCATTGGTTAGTCATTAGGCCAGTTTGGTGGCAAGATATCGACGTGATCCCACTTTTACGTTCACCAAACCACTGTAGTATGACTCCAGTCTTGTGACACGGACAGTTATCATCGTTTAAGATGGAATCGCCGTCGGGGAGACGACAGGGATGAAGGAGTCCACTGGTCCGCAATAATGTTCACGTAGCGCACAGCTGTAATGCGGCTTCGATCACCTACACAGATCTCGCGGAAGGCCTGGCGAATGGCCCTCGCAGGATGGCAATGTCCTCGGCCCGCGTCCTTCGCGCAGTGCGTACTTCGAGCAGCTGTTCGTCTCGATGACAGCGTACCCGTACCCAACCGCCAGATTGTTGTAAGAAGAAACGGGATTCAGCCCAGCAGGTGACGCTGCTGCACTGACCCAGAGCCCAGTCTTTGTGATACCGTGCCGACTGCAATTGTACGATGACGTCGCTGGATAACCTTCAGGAACACACAGCGGTCGTTTCCTGAGGAGCGCCACGTTCACCGATGTGGGCTGAAGCGTGTTCTCCGAACCATTCGTCTGCACCGAAACTGCTCTCTATCACATCTGCCACAGACTACTGTCTGTCTTCTTACTCGAGCTGCGATAGGGGCTGCGCGTCCAGCACCTTATCCCCTTTTCGTGGTCTCATCGTTCTTCAGCCACTTTGCATAGTTATTAGCGACAGCAGTACGCAAACAGCAGACGAGCTTCGCTGCTTCCAAGACGCCGGGCCTTAAAAATTTGTACTTTTTGAAGTCCTCCTATCAGTGATTTCCCCATTTGCGGCCAGGATCGTCGATAGAATAATTCCCGTTCATCTCTGCTGCTCTTGTATACTTGCTTTACCACGTCACTTGCCTGCCACTCCGCCAGGCGAGATTGTCTCGTGTACTGTTCTGCCTCATCGTGCGTAAATAAGCTGCTATGACAGATAAGGACCGACTCTTTGTGGATTGCATCCCTCGTTATTACGATCTCGGAAGCTAGTGACGGGGACTTTACGGAGATTCGAAGGCGGGACCAGGCCGGGCGAGCAGCAGAGGCGGTCCGCGAACTCTGCGGCGCCGCCCGCCGGCGCCTGAATTACATTTCGCGCGGCGGCCGAATCGGGCGGTGCATCTCCGCGGCGCAGCGCGAACCAAACTTTAAATTGTTTCGTCCCGACCGGGCCGGGGCGAGTTCGCGTGTAGCGGCCGAGCCGAGGCGCCAGGATTTCTGCCCGCGGAAAGAACGGAGGAAGACGCAGAAGGGCGGGCGAAGAAAATAAAAGGGACGTAGGGGGTGGCTGGCGGAAGAAACGGGAAGCAGGGGGAGGGCGCGCCACGGCTGCTCGTGTCCCGGTGGCAATCTGGAAAATCTGTTTCTTAATTTCCTGCCCGTGAGAGCGCGCGTGCGTCCCGCCGCGGCCCTAATTATTCTTCCCGAGAGGCGGCCCCACCAATCGCGCGGCGAGCCGCCACGCCCCCTACCGCCGCCGCCGCCGCCGCCGCCGCCGCCGCCGCCCCCGCTGTCGCAATTAGGGCGGCTTCCTTATTAATGCGGGGCGGTGCCGCCGCCTCCGTCTGGCGCCCCCGGCGCCCCCCGCACCTCGCCTCCTTTCCTTTCCTTTCCTTTCCTTCGCTTCGAGCCCCGGAAGCGGCGGCCGCCGCGCTTATCCCTAATGGAAATCTTTAATCTGTCCCGAGCGGCGGCGCATTTGTTGATTTGCTTACCGCCGCCTGCCTCTCAGGGGCGGCGCAGCGCGGCGCGCGCCAATATCTATCGGCATTAAGCGCCGTATTACTTTTTATAAGCAATTTTCCGAAATGGGACGCCCGGCGATCGGGATTATCGCCGCCTCCGCCTGCGCCTTAAATCTCCAGCTACTCCTGCGCTACGTGCGAGAGGTTCGGGGCGTCGCCAGGAAGCAGTTCCCCGCGCGGCTCGATCCTCAAACCGAGCGCAGGGAACGTTTTCGTATCCGAGAGGAGGCGGCTTTGTAACAGGTGGAAGGACCGACTCGCCCTACACCCTCATCACCACTCACTCCTCTCCCTGTCCTGATTGAAATCTTTTCAACCCTTGAACTGGAGCCATTTAAAATATACTGTAGGGACCAAAGTTACCACAGACCGTTCCTAGTAGTCACCTTGTGACATCAGGCTCCTTATCCGCAAGTAATCTCAGTGGAAGAAATGTTAATCACTTCCTTAACTCTTTCACTACAGTGAGTTGCGGGTTGAACTGTTTAGAGTACTCTGAAGCTGGTACATGTCCGATCCCCGGTGACCTACAGACAAGGTTCAAATGGCTCTAAGCACTATGGGACTTAACTGCTGTGGTCTCCAGTCCCCTAGACTTAGAACTACTTAAACCTAACTAACCTAAGGTCATCACACACATCCATGCCCGAGGCAGGATTCGAACCTGCGACCACAGCAGCAGCGCAGTTCCGGGCTGAAGCACCTAGAACCGCTCGGCCACAGCGGCCGGCTACAGACAGGGGAAGATCCTCGTAAGATTACGCAAATTTAGGAGTAACAACGTTGCACAACGGATAACGTCCTTTTGAGTGAAAGCTACTAGGTGTGGTCCAGTTAAGTGTGAATGTATGGGTACCACACTCCACACGGAAATATTAATGGATGGGCTCATCTAACTATAAAAGGAAATAAAGGATCACTGTAACAATTTGGTTTTATTACCATCACATCAAACAATGATTTACCCACTAGATCAAACATATCAATATTTAACTTGTGGACAAAGGGTTGTAATTATGAACCATAGCCTTACCAATGGTGGGTGGACACACAAAAGCTGTATCACGGGTATGGCCAATGACTGCAAACATGGTTAGTCATTTAAAGAATGGAATCTGGAAGATCAAGTACAAACACCAACAGATTCGCTCAAGTGCATGACCGTACAACTAGCTGCATGCAAACGTTAAAACTGCACATTTAAACCTCGCTGTAAATTAACTACCGTCACGTCACCTTCGACTCGGTGATTGCACTGCTGTCTCATGCTTGCCACTGCATGGTGAGAGTGTGAAAGACGGCGGCACCAGTTTCTGGAAATTCTGGGTCCAACTCGACCTCCGTACTCTGCTTTATGTAGGATACACCCCTGTCTGCAAGTGTTCTCTTCAGCCTCTCTATTGCATTCCCTTGTCCATTCTCTGTGAACAAAGTGCTTTCTGACTTTACTAAACATGGATAGTTCTGCCACCGTAGCAGTCTTGCTGACCAACTGCAGCAGACCCTGTGAGCTCTAACCAACAATACTTTTATAAACAAGTCCAACAAATTTCTACTCTAACAGATTTTATCACGGTTAACCAACAATGGAGTGGCATGTGGAGGAAGGTAGACGATGTCTTTTGCTACATGACAGGTTTCTAACTCCAGCCAAACAAAAGGCTTGCATGTAGACACGTATAGAAAAACACACCTTTTTTCAAAGTAATTATTGTGAACCAATTACAGTTCCTGATGCATTTAAGTGAACCTTCCACTGTGGTGTGGCTACGAACGTTGGCTGATCCCCCGGTTTCAAGTTCTGAGTACTACACCTCGCTTCCAGATGTTTGTCTCACCATAAAGGATTCCTTATAGCATCTCCCACAAGTTTTATGGACGCACGCCCTCCTTCTATGTATCCGCTGTGTGATGACTTTCCTTTCCTACACCAGCTTGGGTGCAGCCTTCAGTGCCAAACAAGTCTGCGATGTTCTGGTCCTGGTAAGTTAACTTCCCTGTCATGAGCCTGCTAAAGAAATCTCCTAAGGCTGCAGAAAATAACAGGTCACTTTCGCCGTAATGGAAGACAATGAGAAGGAGAAACAGGCGGCACAATTATTGGCAGTAGTAAATACTGTCAGCAGTTTTCATGCAGCGTTAAAGAATCGACTGACTGATTATTGGGATGCACATATTAGATTATCAAACAGATTGCGTGATAATTTGAGCTTAAACTGACACATAACACTACGATTGGGGCACGTATGTGTAAGAATTTGCTGCAGCTTACCATGAAACACGTTTTAAACTGTTTTGTGCAAAAAGTGTTTCACACTATATCGCGTGAAGGAGGATCGCTGTGACTGTCAAATGAGACGAAATGCTTCAATTGGAATAATCTGCCAAAATGTCAAATATTTTTCATCAAAAACAAGTGCTTTTCTGAAAATATGTATCATAAATAAAGTATGATCATTCATTTATCCGTTTCAGACCCACTGCCTACAAATGCGTACATTAATATTTGGTGGCTATATTTTTCCTGAAAGGAAACCTCATGTACATATCTGTGAATGTTCAGTCTGTTTAACAAGCTCAAGTACTCTCTCCTGTTGGGCATCGCGGTAAAAGTAGCAGAAAGTGAATGTAGCAGAGCGCAGCAGCCTGTGACCGCCAGAATTTATCGAAGTTGTTGATTAGGTGTACTCCATTGTATAACTGAATATTATTATTGTTATTTTGCATGGTAACTATTGAATCATCAGTTTACTTATTACAACAGTGAATTATTTATTTTACTGTATATGGTTCAAATGGCTCTGAGCACTATGGGGCTTAACTTCTGAGGTCATCAGTCCCCTAGATCTTAGAACTACTTAAACCTAACTAACCTAAGGACATCACACACATCCATGCCCGAGGCAGGATTCGAACCTGCGACCGTTGCGGTCACTCGGTTCCAAACTGAAGCGCCTAGAACCGCTCGGTCACGCCGGCCGGCCTTTTAGTGTATAAAGAGAAATCAAATGTTCAAAGTACGTACTGAAAACGGGTACATCTGTTTGTATAAATTACGCATTTAAAATAAGTAAAAAGTTACTTAAGAGTATTAAAGCGTAAAGAAAAAATTTTCTTCCTCCAGAAAAAATTCAGGTCTGAAAGGATTAGTTAATACTGGGGCGCACAGCCGGCCGGAGTGGCCGAGCGATTCTCAGATGTTAAGTCCCATAGTGCTCAGAGCCATTTCAACCATTTTTTTCGGACATACAGGTTCCACGTCAAAATATCATTGGGATACTTGGGTCCCCACCACTTCCTCCATTGGAAAACGAAATGGTGGCGAATATTTTTTCATGTTGTTACTTCTACTAACCATATAATTAAAATAACGATACATTACTGTCCTTTACACCAAAAAATTTGTAATGAGTCTTAAATTAAGTGGTCTGGAAAAATGTAGATGTTTTAGAAGTTGTACCAGGCAGTCCTGTGCTCCTGCACTGCTGACGTATGTCATGCCAAAGAAATGATTGTCTGAAATCACCGAAGTAAGGTTGATCCAGGTGGAGACATGATATAAAGGCATAGATTAGTGTGAGTGGAGTAGCCCACTTGTTGGTGTATATGCGTGGACTGTTCAGTGCAGCTGCAGGCAGTGCCTCGCTGTTTGCAGCAACGTAACACGGCCTAAGAGCAGTGATCATATAAGGACTCATACCGACAAGGGCCGCAGACGGGGCGCCACCACTGTCAATGATAATCGTTTTGAAACGTCACACAAAATGCTGCTGCCATCTCATCCAGTTTACCCTTAGGGAACTGTGTGCATAGGACGTTATGAGTCGTGTACCTCGAAAACGGCCACTGGTCACAGCAGCACATAACTCTGCCTTTCGTCTTCAGTGGGCTAAATAACACGTAAGCTGGCCATTCGCTGGCTGGAGGCCTGTAGTGAAGGGCGGCGAGTCGCCCTTTTGAAATTACGGGCAGCAGCGAGTGCGCCGGCGGACCAGTGACGGGCTTAACACAGTGTGTGTGTGTGTGTGTGTGTGTGTGTGTGTGTGTGTGTGTGTGTGGAGGGTGGGGTTCAGAACGGAGGTGGTTCTGTGGCATTTTTCGTACAATTCAGATTGCTGTGC
This sequence comes from Schistocerca serialis cubense, assembly GCF_023864345.2. Classification (NCBI taxonomy): domain Eukaryota; kingdom Metazoa; phylum Arthropoda; class Insecta; order Orthoptera; family Acrididae; genus Schistocerca; species Schistocerca serialis. Next base: position 597,301,747 of record NC_064644.1, on the reverse strand, counting down.
ACATCAATGAGGATGTTTATTTTAACGTTCTCAGAAATAATGCGTCGCCCTTTTTTTTACACCTCCGTGACGAGTTTCCTGCGCACATTCCCGTTGGTGATCTGCAGAAAATAATTCTGATTGAACGTAAAATTTCTGAAGAAGGTCAAGCCGAAGAACTGGAAAGTCACAGCTATGACACCACAGTACGGTGTAAGGCGCCGATAGGCTTAGAAAACGGGGCCAAATTCGCTCATCCCCACATCTCGAGAACGTCATTGGAACGAGCTAACCAGCATAAATACGACGACTTCTGAAGCACACGTTCTATTCTAATCCTTTCCCAATAGTCGGTAGTCCGTCAGTGTGATGGTCTTGCAAGTTACGACGGATCAGCGTCGTTACAGTTCTGTGATGTGCTGCCTAATATTCGTCCGCATATTTCTTTGTATTTATACAGTGATCTCCAACAATATAAGCACGTACATCAATGTACACCTGAGGATGGACAAAAGCCCAAAACTGGTCGTGTGATGAATAAATAATCTTTTATTGTGACTGGTAGCGGAAATTTTCTACATCCTATAAAGGAACAGCATCCACAACGGATAAAATTTACTTATTGTTCATTAATCTGGCTTAGTAACACAAATGCCTGCCTCGATAAGTCGACGTTCGAGCTTTTTACTCATCAGAAGATAGAAGACATATTTCCTGACTCCTCTCCCTTTACCCACCATTTCAACTCTTTTTGCTCACTGTAAAAGTAAACAAAGAGAATATCGCGAAGTTCACTACTTTCAAAGATGTCATTCGGAGTGGCGACGTTTTTGATGCTTGCAGACCATGCGCGTGTCCAGAGTAGCCTCATTACGGAATTCAGTGCCACAACCGTAAGTCCTTCCTCTTCTCTCCACGTTCCCTGCGTACATTCTTCAGAGAGAAGGTCGGTAATTGCTATCTGACGTAGAACAGACTCCTTCATTTCTCTTAAATGACACTGAACATACGGATGATTTCAGATGCGCGTTATTGTCGATATCTTAAAACCAACCCTTTACCTGCACACTACACTCACGTCATCCCTGAAGAGTGCTTTATACCAGAGTAACGTTACGACAAAAAACTTGTGTGTTTTCCGCGAAATATTTTACAGTGCGTAACACACATGAATCTGTAACAAAAACGGCTCTTCCAAAATCTTTGTAATCTGCACTTTATGATTTCCCTACTGTCCAAGGTTAAAGTCGAAGCCAACGAGGTGTGTCTTAATGCAGGCAAAGTTGATGATACGAACACTGTCTCGGTTACGGAATTTTCTTTTGCCTCCATGTTTACGCTCTCCCTACTCTGAACTGATGCATCAACTAAATACGAAGAAAACACACGCTGCACGTAACTCGGAAACATTCGTACGTCCAGAAAGGAAAAGCGAAGATGGGCCCATTGTATCAGCGCAAAAGTTCTCAGCGTTCCAGGGGTGAAATCTTCCAACTGTTTGTAGACACAATAGTGGCTTCAGACTAATTTTTTTAATTCAAGCAGTGCTTAATAGATTCGTGATCATAGTTTTAAGTAAACATTAAAAATTAATTTTTCTGCTCTCTCCTTTCTTATTGGCCTTGCGCCTGTAAGGCACCTGGTATAATTAGTAAGGCTAACTATAGTGAAAGTTCTAAAGCACTTTTCCAGAATGATGCGCTCTGAGGTTCAGACTTGGGTATGAAACTCAAGTACTATTTCTGGTACGGTCCTTCTCCATATCTACCACGAGGAAGTAAGCCTACTTGAGAGCACTGTGACCGTGTGCTCGACAACGATCCAGACGTACACTGGCAGTTTAAAATTTGTTGGAGGAACAGGAGCTGCATACTTGTGTCCCGCCATGGAAACCGGAGCTACGGAGGGGCCTCCCCGTCAAATGAGCAGCTTGGCGGCTGAGCTTCTAGCGATAAGAGAGGCACTCAGATACTCAGTGTATAATATAGACGATATTCTGGTAATAACGGATTCGCGGAATGCCCGCGAAGAATCACAACGTTCATCCTGGAGTTTTAAAAAGAAATGTTATCTCTTTGCTGTAGACGATCCAGTATATCACCGTATCAAACAGTATAAAAGACTGCAGTTTCTCAGTATCAAAGCGCAACCGGGGATAATATACAATGTAGTAGTTAACGAATTAGCAAGAAGTAGTACCACAGAAGGAATACCTTTCATTGAAGGGTACCTTGCACAGACTTTAAAATTACTGCAACGATAGTTGCGTCTGATGATTGGTATCGATTCTGGGAATCATCCCTGATAACGAGAGGACAAAACTATGATAGTATTCAACCATTCATTACTAAAAGAGCATGGTGTTCAGGTTAAACTTCCAAGACGTCATATAACATCAATAATAAAACAAAATCCAAGATAGAATAATGTTTGACAGTCTTTCTGTTGTGCCTATCTGCGACTCGGAATTTCCGCTATAGGCCGAGTACCAATCTATCCTTTGCATAATATTGTTAATAATAATAATAATGCGAAAAGGAGACGGATATTACACTGGATATCGCTACGGAATCAAAGCCTTAACCTCTCGAAACAGCGAAGATCATCTTTCAGAACTAGCACATGTAAATCTCTTCCTGCTGTGTCAAATCACTTTCTGCCAAACTGGCAATTTCCTTAGACTACTCACAAGCGACCAAAACCTCGCCCGACAGTCGAAGATCTGTGTCCACATGTCAAGATACTTTGAGAAGACATTCATATCTGAACATGTACACACCGAGCCACAGCGAACGCATTACTTGACTACTGACTACACAGATGCACACCAGCAACTGATGCTATATGGAGTAATCGCCGGCAGCCATTTTTGTAACTCGTTATTTGTGCACAGTGTTAATATCCAGCGCTGTTAGTTATTTATGTCGATAGGTGAACCCCAGTGAACTCACTACGAGTGAAATACTACTGTAGAGTAGTAGCATCGTTAGCGTCAGACTAGTGCATCTCATAAAAAGAAAACAATAATGGCAAGAATAAGAAAGACTGTATGTTTGTGTTATTTGGAGTGATAATGCGTAGTCAGATGAGATGTACCGAAACTTCACTTGTTAAATGATAGTGTAATTGGCTGACTAGCTGGAAGGGTAAACTCCGTCCGAATAGGCCTTGGGAGGCCCAACGGTACCGACCGGCCGCCGTGTCATTCGTAGCCCACAGCCGTCACTGGATGCGGACATGGAGGAGCATGTGGTCAACACACAGCTCGCCCGGCCTTATGTCGGTTTCCAAGAGCGGAGCCGCTACTTCTCCATCAAGTAGCTCCTCAGTTTGCCTCACAAGGGCTGAGTGCACCCCGCTTGCCAACAGCGCTCGGCAGACTGGATGGTCACCCATGCAAGTGCTAGCCCAGCCCGACAGCGCTTAACTTCGGTGATCTGAAGGGAACCGGTGTTACCACTGCGGCAGTGCCCTTGGCACTGGGAAGGAAAGTGACAAAATAAATAAAAATGTACGCTTTGACCATAACCCACAGCAGTAAACCGAAACCGATGGGAGATACCGGGTGATCAAAAAGTCAGTATGAATTTGAAAACTTAATAAACCACGGAATAATGTAGATACAGATGTAGAAATTGACACACATGCGTGGAATGACATGGGGTTTTATTAGAACCAAAAAAAAAAAAAGTATTGCTAGACGCATGAAAGATCTCTTGCGCTTGTCGTTTGGTGGTGATCGTGTGCTCAGCCGCCACTTTCGTCATGCTTGGCCTCCCAGGTCCCCAGACCTCAGTCCGTGCTATTATCGGCTTTGGAGTTACCTGAAGTCACAAGTGTATCGTGATCGACCGACATCTCTAGGGATGCTGAAAGACAACATCCGACGCTAATGCCTCACCATAAGTCCGGACATGCTTTACAGTGCTGTTCACAACATTATTCCTCGACTACAGCTATTGTTGAGGAATGATGGTGGACATATTGAGCATTTCCTGTAAAGAACATCATCTGTGGTTTGTCTTACTTTGTTATGATAATTATTGCTATTCTGATCAGGTGAAGTGCCATCTGTAGGACATTTTTGAACTTTCTTTGTTCTAATAAAACCCCATGTCATTCCAAGCATGTGTGTCAATTTGTACCTCTCTATCTACATTATTCCGTGATTTATTCAGTTTTCAAATTTGTACTGACTTTTTGATCACCCGGTACAACTCGGGCGGTTACATCGCGCCCTTCAACAAAGTGTCACGAGCGCACCGGTTAAACAGTAGTGCGACATTTTCCTCGCCACAAATAAAACGTGAACTGTAGAAAAGTGTATAAAAAACGAACTAGTGCAGTTTCGATCAGTTTACGCGTACCTCTTCTGGTATCGGTTGACTTTTACCTGAGGGGAGGCTGTGGTCCGGCGCTGGCGCCCTGGACAGCGCCGCCCCTGAGCCCACCTGGTAGGGCGAAGCGGCACCGGAAAGCAGCGGCGGGTGCTCCGTCGTACTCACCTGCAACACACGGGAAAAAACACACGGTCGCTGTATTACACAGCTGGCTCACACAAGACAAAGCCTGCCACAGGCTGAGTAAATAACAACTACTCATATCACAAAATATTAACCAACGTGTAACTTATATTTGTAAGTAAGTATGTTAACCTGTTTGTCGGTGCAGTAAAGATAATTGTTGTGAAGGTACACCAGCCTAATAAAAGGCTTTCGAACTGACACCTCCTCGGCAGCTGGCGTGTCAATTTCGTTGTTTATCCTATCAATTGGCATCCCATTTATGTTCACGAGAGTGTCAAATGGAACCCGTTACAGCCCATTCCACCACAGAAAAATCTGCGGTGGTCATCGGCAATCGAATCTGTTGCCTTCGCATTAGTACAGAGCGACGCTGAACTATTTTGGTCAGGCAGATTTTTCAGTAGCACACGATGGATCGAAATTCTTTATTTCTGACTTTACATTGAACAACGGTCCTTGAAAACTAAAAAGAACCTCTTCTTCAAACAACGCTCTTCCTGAAAACAAATCTTGGTAAAACTAAAAAACCTCTTTTTGGAAAACTTAAACACTTTTCTCCGAAAAACAGAGGAACTGTTCTCCGTAAAGCAAACTCCTGTTCGAGAAACTAATGACTCCTGTGTTAGAAATTAATAAACCTTTTTAAAATTATTAAAACTCTTCTATGAAAAATTTAAATTGTTCTTCAAAAAATCAACACATTTCTTCTTAAAAATTAGAAGCTGTTCGCAAAACTTATACTCTTCTTCAGAAGAGACTAAAGTTGTTGTTGAGAAAAAGCTACGGAAGACCACGAATGCAGTCATTTCAGCACAAAGAAGAACATGAGGATACACAATCGTCTTCAGTGCCTCGCATTGACTGCTTATAGAAGATGGAATATTACTCGATATAGAATGCTTCAAACGTGAATTTAATGTTCCTTGCAGTAGCTTGTCGTGGTCGTAAAACCGAAAGAATATACAAGGAAGAACTTAAATGGCGTCGTCCTAAATGGAAGAAACTCGTTGCCGTGGATAAGAGCTATTACGAGAAACTTGACTCCTCTGGTCGCAGAGTACTGGCCGATGCTCATGATACCTGCAGAGCAGACTCTCAAGAGACCGTTGGTTGGTCGGTCGGTCGGTCGGTCGGTCGGTCGGTCGATTAGAGGGACCAAACCTGTCCTTTTCTTCAGCGAACAGACAAGTCTACATGAGTGTTTGATAGATTGGCCTAACGCGCGAAACCCGGGCTAAGAAAACCCGAACGTCCACGAATGGTCAACAAAACCTACATATGGGACAAAAAAGAAGAAAGGGAGACGCAGGAAGAAAGACAGGCGAGGTGCCCCACCTAGGGAGAAGCCGGAAGCCCACAAAGGCAGAGTGCAATGAGGGGCGTAAGCCCCCACCCCCCGCCGTTTACAAGAAGCCATTGACTAGGAAAAACTAGCAACACGAAAAGGGCAGGAGAAACACAGATAACAAAAGACGAATAAGTCGAACAGATTACTGGAGAGGGGGTGGACGAGGAGTACAAGGGCAAGTAGGGTGACGGCTGCAGTTGGCCACCAATCCCAGACAACCGCAGCCCGGTCTGGTCAAAGGCGGCAGTGGAGTGTTCTGCCAACCCCTCAATGCGCCTATAAGCTTAAGTGGCCGTCCCTTAATGGAGAGTGGTGAAAGCCCTCTACACGAATGAAACGTAAAACTAATCCAGCCGCTGAGGCGGCGTCTGAGGATACGTCGTTGGAACCTACGACAGAAGCCAGATGCGTAAGCGTACGCTTTGCACGTGAAAGGCACACATTGAAAATCGTGGGCAGAGGCGCAGCCGTTACACCTCTATCATAGAAATCAGAAAGCGGAGAGTATTTGAAACCCACAGTTTAGATCTTTGAATCGATTACGTTGTACTGCACGCGTTGATACTATTGGTTGTCAAGAATAGACCGAAAGCAACAAGAGTCTGAAAGGCTGTTTCTTCAAGTTTTTGCTACAACTGCTCTGAGTGGGCTTCCCCATAGCGATGACATCCGTTTGTACGAAAACAAAAAGCTTCATTACACATGTCGGTGCGACTCTGCGATCATAGGCAGTGGTGTGATTATCAGAACCTGGCCGTTTCGGTTTGTTTTACTACTGTTATCTTTCACAACTTCTGATCATGTCTCCAGAAATGGGAGACAAAATATTACGCATATATGCTGTGGTATCGATAGCTACGATGCCACAGCGTAGATGTCCGTTCTTAGGTCGGCTCTACGAGAGCGGAAGATCTTCGCCGACGACAGCGCCCTCTAGCCGGCGCTGTGCAGCTCTACGAGCGCCGCTCCAGATTCAGCCCATTTGATGCCGAGCAGACGACCAACAAACATTGTTTCATTTTCATAGTGGGCGAGCCACTACAGAATTTGCCTGTGTAACTTCTGTTAGCTTCGATACATCCGGCTACGCACCTACGTGCTCCTCAGTACACAATTATGTATTCACGCTATTATTGTGTTGAGATATAATAAAACCACTTTTGCTTTAATTGCAGTACCGAGAGTTCTACCTCACCTGGTCGTCCTAGCTTCCTACATTCGGCCTACCCTCTAAATTACAGGAGCAGACCCACGCGCCGCCTTCCAGGCGGGATACAAAATATATCTTGCACCACGGCGAATTGTCTATATAAAAAAAAACGAGTCCGGCACGAGTTCCGGGCAAGCTTTGTAAGTACATTTTGTATAATCCAGTATAACAAACTCAGTGGAGGACCCTTGATACGGTCCAGCTTGAAATGGCTGCCTCATGATTTTCTGGAGGGCAGAATGCTTCTGCTGAAATCCAAACTGTAATTTCGACAAAATTTGCTATCTTCTTACGTTTATGGTCCTAAATATAAACCAGCATGGGCGTCCGCAGGAATTTCTTCATGGAAGGAAAGGGAAAGGGCAAGACTATAAAAGAACTGTGTGGGAATTCTATAGTGAATATTATGAGTAAAATAGTATCTGTGCTCAAGCTTCCATCCCTCCCCGTTCCCCTCCGCTCTCTCTCTCTCTCTCTCTCTCTCTCTCTCTCTCTCTCTCTCTCTTGCGGTTGCTTATGGCTTGCCACTAGGAGGCGCTCGTGTAGTTTACTGAGGGTAAGCAATAGGGTGATTGGCCAGAGTAATGCGGCAACAACTTGTGTTGTACTGGTTTCGGGATCGCGACCACTTGCGCATGTTTCCACTGATCACGAAACTGTGATTTCGTTAAAGACAGCCACGAGATGGGAGATAGCCAATTCCAGGATTGGTTGTAATATTGTAAATCTGTTCACGTGGGCGTGGCCTGGGGCCTCTTTTGCTGACAGTGACTAGATGATTTGTGCAACATCTTCAGGGGTGAAGAAATGCACCCATTTGCCTGCGGATAGTTTCGACAGTAGTGATAACGCCATCAGTAGTATTTATTGGTTTTATTCACATGTAACAGGTTTCGATGATACATCACGCCATCTTAAGGCCCCTCTGTCCCTCTGGTTGATCACGAAGACATCGGAATTCATCACCATATTTTCAGGAGATAAAAAAAAATCTGTCTGTGGTGCGTATGACAACAGCACATCAACGCAACTACTGTATCCATCACAGTGGATAAGAAGCTTTGCTCGTCATCGGGGCTCAGTTCGAAGTGGGACGCATCATTGAAGACAATTCTACTCCAGTCACTTACATTACATACCGAACACGTGTTTGGAGACGCCCTGGACAATTCTGGGATACCAACGTAACTGTCGCCCGCCATACGGCCCGACAAACAGCAACCAGGAATGATGGAATGCCATTTCATTTCATTGGACCCCTTTGGTGGTCATACGAGACACCGTACAGCGGTACGTCGATGATATTGTACTCCCCGTTTTGTTGCCCTTCATGGCAAGCAATCCTGGGCTTACATTTCTACAAGATAACGTCCCCCCCCCCCCCCCCCCCCCCCGTACACGGCATGAGTTTCTACGGCTTGTCTTCACGCTTGCCAAACCCTATCTCGGCCAGCAAGATCGCCGGATCTCTCCTCAATTGAGAACGTTTGGAGTATGGAGAGGACCCTCCAACCAGCTCTGGATTCTGGCGTGTTACGATTCTGACGATCTAACAAACCAATTGGACGGAATTTCGCATGGTTTCCCTGAGGACGACATCCAACAACTGCTTGGATAAGGACCCAGTTAGAAGAGAAAGCCAGTGGATTACTACAAACAATTACTCAGTGGTGTCACAACAACAAACTCAGGATAGCCGAAAACGAAACAACATACACTTTACTGAAAGGATCACTCCAAAGGAATCCTTCGGTTAAAATTGGGGACACAAACATCAAACGAGCACGCGTTACGCGCTATCTTGGTGTACACATAGATGAAAAATTGAATTTCCACGAACACATAAGGCTAACAACAGACAAAGCAGAAAAAATACTCCACAAACTGGTGAGGTTAAATTCAAAACAGTACAGACTACCTCTACCAGTCATACGTACATACCACTGTGCGCTCTTCGAATCAGTACTCAGCTTTGCAGCTAGTACGTGGGCACATAGACTGAACGTGGTCACCAACAAAGCATCCGTCAGACGAGGGCAGAGAAGTGTCCTACTTAGGCTATCTGGAGCCTTCGGCATTACCTCAGCGGATGCACTGTGTGTGGTGCTCGGAATATGCCCCATAGATATCACGTTCAAATACAGAGCTGCAGGGTACTGGTTATGGGTGGGGAGACTAGATAAGGTACACACAATAACCGGTGTGCCCATAGAGACGATACGTCACCTTAAAAGTTGCCGTTTGGATACATGGCAAAGTGAGTGGGATGTAAGTGATAAGGGACGTAGACTGCACGACTTCCTCCCTGACATAAGGGAGCCGTTGAGAATGAGACATATCGATCCCAGCCGCGGTATGGTACATTTCTTAACCGGGCACGGACCTTATCCCACGCACTTAAACCGCGTGAGTCTGAGGCAGACACCTACATGCACATGCGGGCAAGAAGGTTCCCCAGAACACACTGTCTTTTTCTGCGGTCAATACGCGAACAACAGACATACACTACACTTAGATTACACAGATACAGACATAGATATATACACAGCAATAAGAGACGAAGAACAATGGGCATAATTAAACACGCTGACAAACAGTATTTCAAAAACAACACATGAAGAGTATATGCGGACACGACATCACAGACATGCCTATGTGCAGCGTAACAGAAATCTCCAGAGGATGGACAGCGATACCCACAGTGACAACGAAAATAGTGACAATGAGGAGGAACAGGAGGAGGAAGCTGAGATGTGACAGTAAATAAGCAAATTGCTGGCAATAAAACACCAAATGCTGTACATGGATTGGCACCTAAAGTAGTTAATACATAGGATTAGTAACAAATAGGATAAGCAACATTATTTCTCTACTAATAACCACTTGTGTGTGTGTGTGTGTGTGTGTGTGTGGTGTGTGTGTGTGTGTGTGTGAGAGAGAGAGAGAGAGAGAGAGAGAGAGAGAGAGAGACTAGCGGTCAACGGCTCGAAGAAACCATTCCGAGGTATTCACCGTCAGTCACACTCGGTGATGGTACAAACAAATCTCTCATCTAGCCTATCTTCTTTTTATATTCTTCTTAAAAAACAACAAAATTTTATTTATATTTCAACCTTAAATTATTGTTATTTTGAAAAGTATCATTCTTTGTAAATGTTGTAGATAAAACAAAAGGAAAGAAAACTGTAAAAAGATGAAAAACGAAAATTGTAAGATGTACGACCTGTCTTAAACATCAGGTAACAGGTCTATAATTTGGCAATAAATAAAAAACAAATAAAAAATAAGGACCAGAGGTGTACCAACGCGTTACTGACTTGTTCAATTGGTGAACCCCTTCTCTTGAATAAATCATCCAATCTTTCTGAAACTGTACTCACTTGTTTGTCTGTACATATAAATCGCGTCGACCGATTTCCGTCTTATTCGGATAATTCCCTTGTGATGAGTCTGTTTTTTTTTTCTTAGAGCGTACGTCTGACGGTCCTATCGTTCCCAGATGTGAGATACAGTAGCAGCGTTTGTCCCAGAGTCGAGGTGCTCTCGGCGCTCCTGCTGCGGCTCGCTGGCGCGCGCTACGCGCTGGACTCCCCTGCCCTGCTTTCGCCCATAGCTGGCAGTAGCGACCTCGGCGCGGCCCCCGGAAGCTGGCGGCGGCTCTCGCTGCGGAGGACGTCTTGATCGCGGCCTGCAGGGGGCTATCCCCGCCTGCTGGCGGCTTATCTGGCGCCGACACGCCACGGGCCGCGGTTTAAAACGGCGCCGCTCGATGCCGCCCCCGGGGGCGGCTATCCATATTCATGGCGGAGATAAACGTCGGCCGGTGCCGGGGCCGGTAGCCGCTGATTTACAGGTCTGTTTTTCTGGCGCTAACTACCGCCTCCTCCAGACGCCCGGACAACAAAAATCGCATTTCCTCGCGCTCCTCTGCTCTTCCTCCATTACCCATTCATCGTGGCGTGAGTTATGCCGTGGTCTTAATTACGGCGGGTCACGCGACGTGCGGGGGCGGCGGCGGTGGAGGGCAGTAATCCGTGAAGAATGCCCAGCGCCACCCCCGGCTCAAGCACCGGCTCTAGACTCCACGGCCTCGGCCACTCCAGCCCCAGGCCCAGGCGGCCGGGGCGATGGCCGAAGAGCTCACAGCGCCTGAGCTCGAGCCAGTATACATGTGCGATGCTTTCGCATAAGAATACAGCGCTCAAGTTGATTAGAGGAAGAAGACATATGATCAGCACCCAGCCTGAATGTCTACCGCCTTACTCTCTCTATATCCGTGTGCTGCAACCATATAAATACATGGCGTTCCAAATTTTTGGGTCATTATTACATAAAAACATATGGACTGCAATTATAAGACTCGAGGGACACGGAAGAGAAACAGCAGGGATGAAGACAGGTTTGTAACCTATCCTCGATAATATTCGACATGTATATTAAGCAGTAAAGGAAACAGAGGAGGAACTTGGAAGGGCAATAAGGTTAAGAGAGAAGAAATAAATAATTCGCGGTTTCTCATCGACACTGTAATTCTGTCAGAGACGGCAAAGGACTTGGAAGAACAGTTCAAAGGAACGTACAGTGTCTTGAAAAAAAGATATTATAATCTGAATGTGAATACAAGTACCACTAGGATAATGGAGTTACTCGAATTAAATCAGGCGATGCTGGGTCAATTAGATTACGATATGCTATACTGAAAGTAGTACATGATTTTTACTATTTCGTTAGCAATAACTGATGAAGGGCGAAATAGATGACATAAAATGTAGACTGGCTACGGCAAGAAAAACTTTTCTGAGAAAGAGAAATTTGTTTACATTAAATATAAATTTAAGCGTTAAGAAGTTTTTTTAAAGTTTCTGTTTGGAATGCATTCTTTTGCAGATGTTAAACGTGGTCGATAAACAATTGGGAAGGTGTGTGTGTGGAGTGTAACCTTGTACGGAAAACAAAGGTGGCTGATAAACGGTTTAGCCACGAAGACAATACAAACTGATGAAACGTGATGATTCAGAGGAATGTTGAAGATTAAATGGATAGACTTAGTAGATAATGTGGAGGTACTGAATCCAAAAGTGGAGGGAGGGGGGGGAATTCATGTCACTACTTGCCTAAAAGAACAGATCAGTTGATATGATATATCCGGAGTTCTGTAATGTATGGAAGTGTGGGGGGGGGGGGGGGGGGAGGTAAAAATACTACAGGGTGACCAACGCTGGAATACAGGTTCGAATGGCTGTAGGCTGCTACAGAAACGATGAGTCTTTTACAGCATGGACTTGCTTGGAGAGCTGCATCAAAACAGTCTTCGCACCGGAAACCACCACAATAGAGCAATACAAATAATACTGGACATGGAACGGTAGTAAGGAGCGAACCCGAGCCAAAGGCCGAGCAGCTTCTTGCGCTGTCATTTAAGCTATGAGAACACCAGACAGTGACTGTATCTGGCGGGCCGCTTGAATTTGCACGAGCAACGGCCTGATTGGCTAACTTCAATGCTTATTAACTTGGAAACGGCGCACGTATTAGATTTTTTTCTTAACAATTATTTCTCAGCGCTAATTATCCTGCAACACCCTTACAGGCCTTTCGGGCTGTTTCTGACCTCCCTGTATATCTATCGAAAGGCTCAAATAAGATTTTTGTTTTGTTTTTATAGTATATTGCATTCCGAAGAACTTTCAATTGCTTTTTCTTTGGTGCCACTGCACGTATTTTCAAATTTTGTTTTGTAATGCTTACGTGCACTCAGTCCCAACTGCTCTTGCAGCGACATAGTTTTGATTCTCATTAAGAACAAAATGTTGTCAAATACTAATTTCATATGACTAACAGACAGGGTAAGTTGGTAAGCCCGGTATTATGTTTGGTCCCAAAAATATTTGGACAGTAGTAGTTCCAGCAGGAACTGGGAAGTTTCTGCGCTGTCATCTCCAGTCGCACCACACTGCTGCCAGCATCGGTAAACATCCTCCAAGTTAGTATTGCAGCGCACTACTTTGAAGCCATACTTTATGCATACAAAATTAGAATTTGGATAATATTTTGTTTACAGTGAGAAGTAGAAGAACTCCCCTCGAGTGGGCAATGGACTCTGAGCTGAAATCTGTATGAACAGTATGGGTTGACGATACCTAGGAACCACACAAACAATATTCAAAGTAGGTATATATATGTACAGAGAGAGAGAGAGGGGGAGAGAGAGAGAGAGAGAGAGAGAGAGAGAGAGAGAGAGAGAGAGAGAGAGAGAGAGAGATATGTAGTGCTTATAATCAGCCTATTTTCAATCGAAATGACGGTGTTGATAATTAACGGTACACAAATTGTCGAGCAGTGTGTTGCTGTGATAAGTGGTCGTAACGTCGTCTACATTAGTACAGATGTAATTTTATTATTTCTATTATTTCTAAATGGGGCTCTGCACTGTTTAAGAGTGAAGATGATCGTGAAGGTGACTGTAGGTTATACTACGATCGAAGTCGGTGTGTCTAGCAGTTTTATAACGGACAGGATTTTTTACAAAACATTACAGGGACATGTTCCTAAAAGTTTTCAACAAAAATTTACGTGAAACGACGCTAACTGTATTAAACAAAAAAAGCCGCGCAAGTGCAATTTTTGTCCAGGTATGCAACATCAACGTGTCAATTGAGGTGAAACTGTGTTGCGTTTGTTGTCTTAATATTTCTAGTTAACATATTGCTCGACTCACGTGCGACAAATTTCTGTGGAAATCTTAATATCTTAATATCTTATATAATTATAATCTTTTTTTGAAAAAAGTTTCAATTTCTCGGGAGATGAGAAAGTCAATGGTTACATCACTAGGCAAATTAATAGATACTTTTGAGAAATATTACATGCAGGAAATGCTTTTTTTATATATCTTTTGAAAACGTTTGAGATTTGCAGCTTATCTGACTTTCACTGTAGTAAGAAGATGAAGCTACAACGAAGCACGTTGAGTCAGATGTACCCCGTATTATGAAGGAAATCGGCTGTGTCCGTTACAAAGGAGCCATGTCCGAAGTTGCCATAAGCGATTTAGGAGCACCACTAAAAAACTGAATCTGCATGATCGTACGGAGATTTGGATCGTCATGCTCCCGAACACGAGTCGTGTCTTGGCCACTGCACTAGTTGGCTCGCACAAAATTCACAGCACTGGTGAGGAAACATTATTTCATGCAGGTTACATCTGGGGTGATGTCACGACGGTAATTGTAGATGAATTCACGCTTACGCAGAGCGAGGTCGACAATCATTCTTGTGCGCATTATCTTCCAATGGAATAAGAAAGCCCCTAAGCGAACACAAGCAAATGCGTTTCCGCAGGCAGTTCGCCAGTGTTGACTATCTTTCGCCTGTATTTATGAACATGCGTTTACATTTTAGTGAACGGAACAGAACGCGAGTTGACGAACGCTGCGTTATTGTCTTCTGATGTAAACAATCGGCACACAGAATACAGCGTTATAGGAAAAAGCCACGATGCTAAACTTTGATATTCAGAGAGGATTATTTCGCACGGCGACTGAACTGCTTTGGACGAAGTAAGCAAAAATAATTACCAAAGGAAGAATTTAGGTGATCCAGTTTGTACGAAAGCATGAAATACGTTGAGATAGTTCACTTAACTCTGAACTGCACCTCCAGCTTTGCTTAGCGTTACTCCAAAACTTTGCACAAATCTCGGTTGACGCTTTTCGCTGGGTTCTCAGTACAACTGAGGAGGAAATTTAGAAGGGGAACACTAATAAACGGCGGCGAACACAACCTGAAGGAAGGCTAGAATTTACACTCTTGTTATTAGTAACCGGAGACATTTAGTGATTGTTTCGCATTTCAGTAGCTAATATACAGGGTGCCCCACGAGATGTGGTCAGTATTCAGGGATGTGACAGGAACGATCATTTGAAGCAAAGAAGTCCAATAAATACGGGCTCTAAAAGTGCGCACCTTAAGAGCTACGAATATTACATCTTCGATACTGTGAAACAAATTTATTTTACTGAAAACTCTTTACTTTTCATATTTTGCGTGGAGCTGGTATGAACCAACATACAAAGAAAAACTGTCCAGTAAGTATGCGCTTTAAAATGTCTACCTCATGAGCTGTGAGCAATTGTTCATGTTCACTACTGTGAAACACTTCTCTTCTATTCCCCAAGGGGCTGGCTCTGAGCACTATGGGACTTAACATCTGTGGTCATCAGTCCCCTAGAACTCAGAACTACTTAAACCTAACTAACCTAAGGACATCACACACATCCATGCCCGAGGCAGGATTCGAACCTGCGACCGTAGCAGTTATTCCTCAAGTGCTCAGATCTTTATGAGCTATGGATTTTATATCCTATGTTTACAAGACTTGTTTGTTTTGAATGCTCTCTCTGAAAATTAAACTTCTTTAACCACAAGATTATGTTTTTCATTGACCATTCCTCCTGGGATCAGATATTTTCTGATGTCTGCAGTGATATATGCAAAGCACTTCATCGATTTTTATTAAAGTACGTCTAAAGAAATTAATATCAATAAAATATGACTAGTTAAATGTGAAATATACATGCAACCTGTTTCATAGACTACTTGATAAAATCTGCTACACAGTTTGTTAGTGAGGAGACAGCGCGATCACGGGTAAACTATTTTTATTTGTCGTCGAAAGCATCCAACATAGTAATGAGCCGTCAGCCACGTAATTCGAGATACCATGAACGTACGAAAGGAGAAGAGTCATGTCTTTCGGATATTTTAATTAGCATAGTAGATACATATTCGCACTTTTTTACTTTCAAGGTAATTTAATGTACTTTTACCTCTTTGTAAATAAAATGCTAACACCGGTTCCCGTCGGTTCACCGAAGTTATGGGCAGTTGGGCTTGGCTAGCACATGGATAGGTGACCGTCCGGGTCTGTCGATCGCTGTTGGCAGCGGGGTGCTCTCAGCACTTGTGAGGCAAACTGAGGAGCTACTTGACTGATAAGTAGCGGCTACGGTCACGAGAACTGACAACGGCCGGGAGAGCGATGTGCTGACCACATGCCCCTTCATATCGGCATCCAGTGAACTTAGCGTCTAAGGACGACACGGCGGTCGGTCGGTACCGTCGGGCCTTCCGAGGGCTGTTGGCACCGAACTTTTGAAGAAAATTATAAAGCTCGTTCTCATTTACACCGATCCCACCTGATGCAAGTCTCTAATGAATTTATAGTCGTCCTCACGCCAACAGCATGATTTTTGAGTGGTCACTTTGCTACTAGTCATATTTCTTTCCCTTGAGCACCTGTGCTGTGGACCCCTTGGATCCCAGAAGTATCTGTGACATCTATATTCTGCTATTAGCAACTGTACGTTGTCTTCGGACCATTTCACCGTTTACGCAACTCCACGAACAAGAAAAGTAAACAGACAAGCCAGTACACGAAAATGAACTTCCCTTGATTCTCCCGTTTTTACTTTCTTTATCCTCTGTGCTGATGACTTTTAAGTCTTAAATCTGGATATAAGGATAGCTTTTCCAGAAGATCGTCTTTCTGTCCTTCGCACGTTAAACAGTCTCGACGAAAGTTTCAAACAAAACTTGCTTTTCTTACTGCAACATACAAACCATAGAACAAGTAAAACAACTTACCAACACCCGAACTGGGTATTTGAAAATTTTTACTGCGTAAAAAATTATTCTCGCATTGCCATCAAGAACCCCTTGAATTTGTTTCTAGTCTAAGGTGTTACGTATGCGGATCTTAAAGCCTGATCTATCGGTTTAATAGATGCTGGAAATTAGCAACTTTCGGCCATATTAGCCAGTTGACGCGTTACACAAGTGTTACCAACTTGTGCAAAAAGTATTTGCAAGTAATAAATAGAGTTCTACTTCCTGGATAATGTACCGCTAATTTATCATTAAAACCTTCACCAACGTACGAGCGCAGCATCAGGACCTTTTCTGGTGGTTTTCTTTTTTTAGGTATGCAGAAGAGCACCGAAGAGAAAACAGTGCCTATAGAAGATAATAAGGACGTAACGGATATGTTGATGGAAGTCCTACCGACGATGAAGCGCCACTACTGTCCATATCAGAAAGTTTCTGTCTGCGTGATTATGACTACGACAGAAGACACAACATTGTGAAAGTAATAAATACTTAAGCTTTAGATTGAACGCAGAAATATTTCAAGAAAGCTAATTCATAGACACCGCCAGTAGCAACGAATTATGTCTGGATGTTAGCCTTTCGCCCATTCAATACGGGTATGTACATCTTTCCAGGAGTTTCTTTACATTAGTAAGCTGACACGCAACAAACCAGGAACATTGAAACAATGGAAGTATGGCTTTTCAATCCTGGAATACGCAGTAAAGGAAAAAGACATATATTTTTTTAACTTTTATGCATTCCTGCACTTGTGCCCTCTGCTAGACGTAAACAGTGTTGCATAATTAACAGGAAAAACCTACTCAGTTGAAAGTAAATGACAATAGAAGCAAAAACGTTCCTAAACATGTGTCCAAAACGAGTTGTTTGCAAGACTGCGAACGTCTGGTTGCGTGCCACCATTAAATTTCTATGAAATATTGTCCTAGTTTGTACAAAAGCATTTGAAATGGAAAGGTCTAACACAGCCCAAGTTTGAGGAATCTGGTACGTGCATAACACGACACCGCCACAATTCACTGCTGTTGCAATACTGTATCTAACGCGTGAATCAGGTCGAGGGAAGTCTGTGGTCTGGTCTCCAAGATCAAATGACCTCAACCCTACGGATTTTTGTGTGTTTAGTCATCTCGAAAGCGGAGTGTACAGCACTCCCGTTGATACGGTTGATGAACTGGGGAGTAGCACAATTCTGCTAAGATTTGCGAGATGATCTGGGGGTGCATGAAAGAAGTTTTAAATATGGTTCAAATGGCTCTGAGCACTATGGGACTTAACATCTATGGTCATCAGTCCCCTGGAACTTAGAACTACTTAAACCTAACCAACCTAAGGACAGCACACCAGTCATCACGAGGCAGAGAAAATACCTGACCCCGCCGGGAATCGAACCCGGGAACCCGGGCGTGGGAAGCGAGAACGCTACCGCAAAGAAGTTTTAACTCAGAGCAGAAACTAGAGAAGTATTGTATCCAAATGCGAGGACGACATGTGGAGCACGTCCTTTGACAAGTACCAGTGTAGAGTAAACTGGAACGTGCAGCGTACTGAACGGTACTTTATGTCTTAGGCCATAGGTGAAATTCCAGCCCAGTTATATGGAGACTTAAATATCAAATACATTTCTACTAACTGCGTCGATATTTCATATTTGTTATCACACTTTTCCAGTTATATCACTAGTTGCTCATTTGAGTACCTATGGCCAGCCGGTGTGGCCGAGCGGTTCTAGGCGCTACAGTCTGGAACCGTGCGATCGCTACGGTCGCAGGTTCGAATCCTGCCTCGGGCATGGATGTGTGTGATGTCCTTAGATTAGTTAGGTTTAAGTAGTTCTATGTTCTAGGGGACTGATGTCCTCAGAAGTTAAGTCCCATGGTGCGCAGAGCCATTTGAACCAACCACTGATAATGATAGGCTTACACTGCGCATAAATAAAAAAAATGTTCAAATGTGTGTGAAATCTTATGGGACTTAACTGCTAAGGTCATCAGTCCCTAAGCTTACACACTACTTAACCTAAATTATCCTAAGAACAAATACACACACCCATGGCTGAGGGAGGACTCGAACCTCCGCCGGGACTAGCGGCACAGTCCATGACTGCAGCGCCTTAGGCGCATAAATAAGAACGTGAACAGATTTTTTAAAAAATCTTATGAAACTTGTATGGACAATCAGCTCCCTGGAGGAATAAAATAGTCTTGGTTTTTATTCGGCTTTTAGAAAAAAAAAAACAAGACAAAGGATAAAGTAAAAAGGAGATGAATCCCGTGTCTTCTAAATATTCTTCGATATAATTAAATAAATGTCGATGCTCTGGCGTGTTTGCAGGCCACTTTGACTATAGTTTAAATTCTCGGTTCTCAGCTTGTGCAGAATTTACCTGACTACATCTGTGAAGAGCGTCCGTTATGGATTACGCTTTGGCCGTTAGCAGACCGCACTGTCTGCACCACAAAACACCGGGTCACATAGTCCCAGTCCCACATGCAGTTCGCCAGACTAAAAGCTCAGAGGGGCCATAAAACAATTTCACTGTGTCATATAATTATTGAGAGAATTCGAAATTTTAAAATGCTGTGATAATCTACTCATTAAGAGGTGTAATTTTGTCTTAAAGGTTCAACACAATAAGTCAAGGATTAAAATTAGCAACTATGGGTATACAGGGTGTTAGTTTTCAGACAACTAAAAATCTCGAAAACTATGCAACGTACGAAGAAAATGTTCTAGGTGAAGATTTAATATCAGTAAAGGGGCATCCGCATGTTCTACCACTGGCCACCTCCTAACCACCACTCCTGCGTCGGCGGGGACAGCTTTGCATTTTCAAATAGAAACCCTCCATTTTTATTGCATATTCGGATTCTACGTCGTATGCAAAGTATGATAGTGGCAAGACGCAATCAATGCCTTCTCTGTGCAATAGCGATGGAACTACTGTCGATAACAGTGGTGCTAAAACACACTTACTACACACAGCCTTCTAAAATTCCTTCACCAAGAAGACGAAGTGAATATCGCAAAATTCGAATCAAGAATAGCTGCCAACATGAGAAACTTAGAAGTAGATATCCTCGGAGTACCGAAGCAATATAAATCACTTAATAAAATCAAGTCTTCCGGTTCAGACTGTATACCAATTAGGTCCGTTTAGAGTATGCTGATGCAATACCTACATACATAACAATCATGTGCAACCGCTAACTCGTCGAGAGATCCGTACCCAGAGACTGGAAAGCTGCACAGGTCACACCAATATTCAAGAAAGGCAATAGGAGTAATACACTAAATTACAAGCCCATATCATCAACGTCGATATACAGCAGGGTTTTGGAAGATATATTATGTTCAAACATTATAAATTACCTCGAAGAGAACGGTCTATTGACACACAGTCAACACGGATTTACAAAATACCGTTCTTGTGAAAAACAACTAGCTCTTTACACACACGAACTCGTGAGTGCTGTTGACAAGGGATTTCAGACTGATGGCGTATTTCTAGATTTCCAGAGGGCTTCTGACGCTGTAGCTCACAAGCGACTTGTAATCAAATTGCGTTCATGTGGAATATAGTCTCAGTTACGTGACTGGATTAACGATTTCATGTCAGAGAAACAGAAGTGAATTCTGGCTTTCCCAATGGTAGTGTTAAGGGCACTTTAGTGTTCATATCCATATAAACGATTTAGAAGAATCTGAACAGCTGTCTTAGGTTGTTTGCAGATGATGCTATCATTTATTATTTAGTACAGTCGTCAGAAGAATTGCAAAACGATTTAAGAAAGGTATCCGTATGACGTGAAAAGCCCAAGTAATGAAAAGTGTGATGTCACCCACGTGAGTGCTAAAATGAATCTGTTACACTTCGGTTACACGAGAAATCAATCAGATCTAAAGGCCATAAATTCAATTAAATATGTAGGAACTACAGTTAGGAACAATTTAAACTGGAAAGAACACACACAAAATGTTGTAAGGAAGGCGAATCAAAGACTACGTTTTATTGGCAAAACGCTTAGTAGATGCAACAGATCTACTAAATTGACTGCCTACACTACGCTTGACCGTTCTGTTTTGGAGCACTGCTGCGTGGTGTGGGATTCTTACGAGATAGGCTTAACGGAGTACATCGAGAAAGTTCAAAGAAGGGCAGCAGTTTTTGTAGTATCGTCGCGAAATAGGGGAGAATGTGTCACGCACATGTGACGGGATCTGGGGCACGCATAATTAAAACAAAGGCGTTTCTCGTTGCGGCGGGATCTTCTCAAGAAATTTCACGTCCGAAAGCGAAAATACTTTGTTGACGCCGACCTTCGTACGGAGAAACGATCGGGCTGCTAGATTTGTTAGTGGTAGGTTTGGTCATCACACGAGTGTTACGGAAATGCTTCAGGAACTCGGTTGGGAGTCTCTAGAGGAAAGAAGGCGTTCTTTTCGTGAATTGCTGGTCAGGAAATTTAGAGAACGAGCATTTGAGGCTGACTGCAGTACAATTTTACTGCCGCCAACTTATATTTCGCGGAAAGAGCACAAAGATGAGAGATTAGGGCTCGTACAGAGGCATATAGGCAGTCATTTTTCCCTCGTTCTGTTTGGGAGTGGAACAGGGAGAGAAGATGCTAGTTGTGGTACTAGGTACCCTGCGCCACGCACCGTATGGTGGATTGCGGAGTACGTATGTAGATGTAGATGTAGATCGCAAGAAAATAAGGGAAATCAGAGCTCGCACGGAAAGATATAGGTGTTAATTTTTGCAAAAACAGACATAATGTCTGATGGGGTAGCGGCAATCAGTGGTTTTACAATGTTACTTATAATCCGTCTTGATTGCAAAATGTTTATTCATATGACCGGTTGCTCTAGAACAGGGGTCTCCAAACGTTTTAGTCCGTGGGCCACATTGACTCCTCCACGAAGTCATAAGGGCCAAGATCTACCAAGTGCGATTAAGGCACCCTAGCACTCCATGCCCACCGTAATGTAAGGCTAAAGCAAAGATGAAATAGCAAAAATCTAAGGTTGTGGGAATAGCTAGGACTGAAACGAACTACGATTTTTATTTAATTACATAATTTTGATTGGTGGACGTACCTGACCGAAATTCTGGCGTATTTTATTCTGGCGAATTTCACCGACGAAAAAGTATGTCATTGCACATTCTTCGGGAAAGCGGCCTGCAAAGTTAACGAAATCTCAAAATCATTGTTAGCAACACTATTACTGAAAGACGTAACCGAGGTAGAGTATGTCAATGCATTGTTATTTCAAGCGGTGCAACAATAAATTTAGTTATGTAGTCTTGTAGCGAGTAGCAGAGCCAGAGCATATATTTGATAGTTCTGTTGCGTGATTGTGTCTATGTTGCGAGTGTCTCACGATTTTTTTAGTGTTTTATGCACTGTACTAGTAAGTGAGACGACGAAGTGTGGGACAATTCGAAGTTTGAATTCGAAGAGACAAGGAAAATCTGAAAATCGAAATACGTGTAGCAAGACTTGAGTATTTTTTCATTATATTCTTTAGTGGAACTAGAGTGTAATTGCGAGTGTATAATTTAGTAATAAAAGTACCTTAAAAATAAATTCATTGCATTTTGTTTAGGCAGACTACTCCCTAGTTTTATTAGTATTAAGTAGCACAATTTTATTTTCAGGTTACAATCTTTTGTGAAGTTCTGTATAAATATGGAAAAGAAACGAAAGGTTGGCAGTGAATGTAGAATTTTTAAAGGGTAGTGGGGATGTCAATATTTCGTGATGGAGTCAAGCAACAAACCAATGTGTATTATTTGCAATGAAGCAGTATCAGTCTTCAATATAGAATACAAAACGTCATTATGAGACTAAGCACTCAGAATTACTCCAAGTTTAAAGGTTGCGAACGATTAGAAATGCATGAGTCTCTGAAACGCCAGCTAAAAACCCAGCAGTCGCTGTTTAAGAAAGTAAATGTTGGCAGTATAGGTACCACCTCAAATATTTGGCGGGCCGGATACCGGGGATGTTCGGGCCAGCTACCGCGGGCCGGTTTGCCGGTTTCGGCCAGCGGGCCGTAGTTTGGAGACCCCTGCTCTAGAACCATCTTCAGATCTGATATTTCGGTTACAGGATCAACCCGTACACACACAGCACATGCTGCGTCACATGATGGTTCTAGAGGAACCGAAACATTTTGCAATCAAGACGGTTTATAAGTAATATAGGTGTTAGCTTTTTCCGCGCTCTGTTCGAGAGAGGTGTACCAGAGAACTACCGTGAAGGCGGTTCGATGGACCCTCTGCCAGGCAGAAGGTAAGTGTGGTTCGCAGACTAGCCGTGCAACGCAAGCTGTGCACGGGCAGTCGACTGACACGAGCGGGTGGCTCGGCGGCAGCTGACGTACCTGGTGCGTGCGCCTCCTTCGCGGCCAGCATGGCCTCAGCGCGACGCTCCACTGGCCCGGCGGCCGCTGCGTGGGAGGCGACCCTGGCCAGTCGGCTCGTCAGCAGACGCCGCCACAGGCAGGCATCCGCAGCGTCAGCGGTGCGTCGCACGCGTGTCGCGTATCGCGCCCACCTAGCCACTGACTTAACTACCCCACCAGCCACCGTACCCGCAATCGCTACTCAGCTAGACTTCCATCCGCGGTTAACCGGCCCGAAGGCTTCCGCTGCTGGGGGAGTGTTTCGTGTAACCGCATCGAACAAACCGCACTGCCTGACAAAAAAAAGTACACAGAAGAGGAACGAATCGAAACTTCACAGCTTCAGAGGGTGTCTGATGTTGTTTCAGTGGTTGCAATATCGAGTCAAATTTACAAAGAACCTGGCACTGTGACTTCACTTGTCAGCATGACGCCGTACTCCGTCTGGGCTGGATGCGTGCACTGATTCGGTTGGGAAGGGAATCACACCGCAGTTGTATCCTCTCCAGAGCACAGCCCTTATACAGGGTGACAATTACTGAACTAATATATATATATATATATATATATATATATATATATATATATATATATATATATATAGGTATATATATATATATGGTGTTACAAAAAGGTACGGCCAAACTTTCAGGAAACATTCCTCACACACAAAGAAAGAAAATATGTTATGTGGACATGTGTCTGGAAACGCTTACTTTCCAAGTTAGAGCTCATTTTATTACTTCTCTTCAAATCACATTAATCATGGAATGGAAACACACAGCAACAGAACGTACCAGCGTGACTTCAAACACTTTGCCACAGGAAGTGTTCAAAATGTCCTCCGTTAGCGAGGATACATGCATCCACCCTCCATCGCATGGAATCCCTGATGCGCTGATGCAGCCCTGGAGAATGGCGTATTGTATCACAGCCGTCCACAATACGAGCACGAAGAGTCTCTACATTTGCGTAGACAAGAGCTTTCAAATGCCTCCATAAATGAAAGTCAAGAGGGTTGAGGTCAGGAGAGCGTGGAGGCCATGGAATTGGTCCGCCTCTACCAATCCATCGGTCACCGAATCTGTTGTTGAGAAGCGTACGAACACTTCGACTGAAATGTGCAGGAGCTCCATCGTGCATGAACCACATGTGTCGTACTTGTAAAGCCACATGTTCTAGCAGCACAGGTAGAGTATCCCGTATGAAATCATGATAACGTGCTACATTGAGCGTAGGTGGAAGAACATGGGGCCCAATCAAGACATCACTAACAATGCCTGCCCAAAAGTTCACAGAAAATCTGTGTTGATGACGTGATTGCACAATTGCGTGCGGATTCTCGTCAGCCCACACATGTCGAGTGTGAAAATTTACAATTTGATCACGTTGGAATGAAGCCTCATCCGAAAAGAGAACATTTGCACTGAAATGAGGATTGACACATTGTTGGATGAACCATTCGCAGAAGTGTACCCGTGGAGGCCAATCAGCTGCTGATAGTGCCTGCACACGCTGTACATGGTACGGAAACAACCGGTTCTCCCGTAGCACTCTCCATACAGTGACGTGGTCAACGTTACCTTGTACAGCAGCAACTTCTCTGACGCTGACATTAGGGTTATCGTCAACTGAAGGAAGAATTGCCTCGTCCATTGCAGGTGTCCTCGTCGTTCTAGGTCTTCCCCAGTCGCGAGTCATAGGCTGGAATGTTCCGTGCTCCCTAACACGCCGATTAATTGCTTCGAACGTCTTCCTGTCGGGACACCTTCGTTCTGGAAATCTGTCTCGATACAAACGTACCGCGCTACGGCTATTGCCCCGTGCTAATCCATACATCAAATGGGCATCTGCCAACTCCGCGTTTGTAAACATTGCACTGACTGCAAAACCACGTTCGTGATGAACACTAACCTGTTGATGCTACGTACTGATGTGCTTGATGCTAGTACTGTAGAACAATGAGTCGCATGTCAAAACAAGCACCGAAGTCAACATTACCTTCCTTCAATTGGGCCAACTGGCGGTGAATCGAGGAACTACAGTACATACTGACGAAACTAAAACGAGCTCTAACATGGAAATCAAGCGTTTCCGGACACATGTCCACATAACATCTTTTCTTTATTTGTTTGTGACGAATGTTTCCTGGAAGTTTGGCCGTACCTTTTCGTAACACCCTATATATACGAGGCGTTTAATTAAGTAAGTAGCGTTTCGAAATTAAAAACAGACGTGCAAACTTATCTCAATAATTTTACTCTTACATGGAAGCCTGTACCTTAATCTACTTTTCTACATAATTTCCGTCAACATTGAGGCACTGGTCATAACGTTGTACCAGTTTTTGAATACTCTCCTCATAGAAGTCTGCCGCCCGACTTGTTAACGACTGCATCACCACTGTTTTGACTTTGTCATCGTCTTGAAGACGCTGACCGCCCAGGTGTTTCTTCAAGATGAAAAATGGGTGGCCTACGTAACACCAGAATAAAATCAACAGTCCACGGAATGGCCGCATTCAGATTCACCCAGAAAAGTGAAGTTTAAGCAAAACAATTTCTGCCCGGAAAATCGTGTGCACAGATTGTGGGACAAAAAAGGAGTGTTGCTGTTGGAATTTATGCCTCGTAATGAGACAATCAATGCAGCAGCTTACTGTAAGACATTCTACAATTTGCGCCGTTGAATTCAGAACAAAAGACATGGCAAGTTGAGCAAGGGCATCGTTTTGCTGCAAGACAATGCCCGTCCGCATGTGGCGAATCAGACCAAAGATCTCATCACATCTTTTCGATGGTAAACTCTAGATCATCCTCCGAACAGCCCCGATCTTGCGCCCAGTGACTACCATCTGTTCCTGCACTTGAAGAAACACCTGGGCGGTCAGCGTCTTCATGACGAAGTCAAAACATCGGTGAGGCAGTGGTTAACAAGTCAGGCGGCAGACTTCTATGAGGAGGGTATTCAAAAACTGGTACAACGTTATGACAAGTGCCTCAAAATTGACGGAAATTATGTAGAATAGTAGATTAAGGTACAGGCTTACATGTAAAAAAAGAATTATTGAGATATCTTAGCACGTCTTTTTTTAATTTCAAAACGGTACTTACTTAAAAAAACACGCATCGTATATGTATAAACTACGGCGTGCACAGACTTTAATCAGCACGTACCTGCCGCTGCGTATGTTCGGATTTAGGTTATGACATGTTCGATATGCCTGCCATCATTGGCGATGATGCGGCGCAAACGAATAGCGAAACTCTGCACGACCCGCTGAACTGTCGGAACATCGATGCTGTCAGTGAACTCCTCAACGGCTGTTTTCAGCTCAGCAATGGTTTTGGGGTTATTGCCGTACACCTTGTCTTTAATACAGCCCCACAAATAGGAGCCGCAAGTGTTCGGATCCGGAGAGTATGGTGGCCAAGGTAGGCACATGTCAGTGGCCACTGGGTATCCCAGGACATGGAACTCTCTCCTGCTTCGGTGCGGTCAAGCTCCGTCTAGCATGGACCACATCTTGTCGAATTCAGGGTCACTTTGGATAATGGGAATGGAATCATCTTCCGAAACCTTCACGTACCGCGCCATCAAGGTATATCGCACCGATTATTCCGTGACTGGACTAAACACCACGCAAGAGAGTTCATTCAAAAGAAAATGGGTTTCGTCGCTAAACCAAACCATACTAATTCTCATCACGGCCTACGGCCAACCGTGCAGTTTGGACATCCTAACGCAAACCGTTCAGAAGTTATGACGATTTTATTTCATATAGTTGAATAATTGTCAACATGTACCTGGTCCGTCATATCCAGGATATTGGCAACGGGACGGAGTTGACACCAGAGCTGGCCCCACACATCCTGTCCGGAACAGATCTGGGGGGTCTTTCTCGCAACAACAGTAGCTCAGTAACATGCAGGCATATCACAGACACACGTGCCCTGTGCTGGCTAGAACATCGCTGGCCATATCGCCTGCAACTCGTCGCTCTCTTCGGTCGCGCCATACAGACGCGATTTGCCAGGCAATTTCAACCATACAAAAGCGATATACCGAGCCGCTTTCAATCAGTATTTCGAACACCATTGTGCGGAGAGGTTTTACAATGGGAAATGAACGGCTACACTTACAAGAGGTGGTATCTAATCTCCTTATGTGAAACAAAACATGCATTATATTACATACACTATACAGACAACAATAAGAACCACCTACCTACTGTAGTTAAGTTCATAAACAATGCGATGCGTAAGAACCACCTCCCTAACGTAGTTAAGAAGATACGACTTTATAAACAATGCGCTGCGTGAAAAACTGACGCATCATCCATGATATTTACACTTATTATTTTTGTGTTACAAACTCTATTCGCAGGACATTTCGCGGACAGTATCTACATAAGTTGCTAAATGCACATTCAAAATTAGATCATGGTAACGTACATAGTTCAGGAGTACAATGTCTAAAACACTAAGATAAGTGGAAAAATGCCGCATCATGCATGAAGTTTTAGTACAATAAAAGACACTACTAAAGTGAGTCGACTTAAGTATTTCCTTGGCACCTGACAGCGCTTTTGACAGCTTTCAATTGCGAATCGCAAAGGACAGTAGGCGAAAACGACAGCTGTCTTCAAAGGTATGAAGGGATGTTCCCATACAGACGTTTACAAGATCGGGTTGTAGACACGCGAGGCAGCTGCACCCAGAGTAGACAAAGTGTCCGGGACACTTTCCTTAATATGGGCACTGCAATCATACACGTCTACATTATGTATATTTCTTTGTACGACTGTTTCATGTTTTGAGTGGTATTTTCACAAATAGATAGAAACGAAATATTTTCGACACTTCAATAGAAACACAGTTGATTTTTGGTTTCTTTTCGCGGGAATTGTAGGCTATGTTACATGATGCATTACACTGTGTACATTTTTGCAGTCTGTATTTTACAAATAATCCTTAGAAACACGGATTCTTCATTCATTTATCAGTGTTGCAGCCTAACTGCAGGTATGTACACAATGGCTCTGCAGTTTCGATGCGCCTATAGAAATGTTATGAAGGGCAGCACTGGCGGTTTCCACAATTGTTGTTTTCATTGTATGAGTGGGGGAGTTGTAGAATGTTAAACGACAAGTGTTTTGAGAAAATCTGTAGAATAGGTACGGTTTAAACGTTTAAATCAAAAGTTCCACTCGAAGACTACGTCACTGAGTAAGAGTTGAAGTTTCAATGATGCATGTAGTTGTTTCACGATTAATCAGCTGGTCCCCGGTATATTGTCATTAATGTAATGAACTTCCCACGAATTTCTACTTCTGAAATACAAGAACTGTAGCGCTGGTCACTGAAGTGTCGGAGGGTAAGAATGTTTTTACAGCAGTAGTAATGGCTCTGACCCGGCTTTGTCCGGGTATTTATTTACAGCTGTGCGACCACGCCTGTACCACACAGCGTCTGGCCTCGTGCGTGATGTTTCTGAAGGCGTACCGCCTGGCCTATGAGCCGTACGATGACACAGTACTGAAGGTACACTCAGCGACATGTGCAGATACTGTCTGCGAAATTTATTGCAATTAGTATTAGTAGTAAAGACGTAACAAATATAAACGTGATGCACGGAGCGGAAGTTTTTCAAGCATTTAATTGTTTATGACGTCATATCTCATGAAATATGAGCCGCAAAATGACAGAAGTTTGTACTTACATTGAGTGGCACATGTGGATACTGTCTGTAAGACTTGTGCCGAATGCAGTTAGTAGTAAAGAGATACATCGCAACATCATGTGTCACGCGGTACTTTTACTACATGAACAGCGGAAAAGCAGCAAGCGATAAACTTTTTCCTTTCATCGTTTTCTAGCGGTTATCACCTAGAAAAACTTTCGTAAAGGTTCGAAATGACGTGTGAAGTTTGTTGCAGTTCGATAAGTGTTCACATTGACAGATACTGGATGGATAAAGTCTGAGAATTCACGCGTCGCAGATTATGCTTCCACGCCTTTCAAGGATAGATGATTCTTACCCCCAAAACAACTGTCGCCTGACACTAAGGTATATGTGTACCAACTTTTGTTAAAATCGGTACAGTTTTTTAGGAGAAGATGTGGAACATACATACTTACTTACGCACACTCTCTCGCACACAGAAAGACACACACACACACACACACACACACACACACACACACACACACACACACACACACACACACACAGATTTCGATAATATGTATGGATGAAACTTCCTGGCAGATTAAAACTGTGTGCCGGACCGAGACTCGAATTCGGGACCTTTGCCTTTCGCGGGCAAGTGCTCTACCAACTGAGCTACCCAAGCACGACTCACGCCCCGTCCTCACAGCTTTACTTCTGCCAGTACCTCGTCTCCTACCTTCCAAACTTTACAGAAGCTCTCCTGCTGTGAGGACGAAGCGTGAGTCGTGCTTGGGTAGCTCAGTTGGTAGAGCACTTGCCCGCGAAAGGCAAAGGTCCCGAATTCGAGTCTCGGTCCGGCGCACAGTTTTAATCTGCCAGGAAGTTTCATATCAGCGCACACTCCGCTGCAGAGTGAAAATATCATTCTCGAATATGTATGGATTATTCCTCAGTGCAAGCGGAAACTGCGTATTCCATTTCACTTTTCAGAGTAGTTTATGGTCTCTCGCGTGAACTTAGGGACAAGGAAGGAAACTACACAACCACGCTCTGCATTTCAGCAAACGAATCGCGGAGAGTCAGTAATACCACCACGCACAGCCGGTTCGTCGCATTCTATTTATTTGACTGCTTGCGGTCCGCGATCAGTAGCTGCGATTCGCCCACCGGCCAGCGATCTACCGGTCAGGTCGCGCGAACCGGCGACGGACTGCTGCGATCCGGCGCACGTGTGTGGCCCATTGGGAAACTTAGGATGATGAGAGTGCAGAGAGAGAGAGAGAGAGAGAGAGAGAGAGAAGAGAAGGTGGTGTAGCAGCACTTGGCGGGACGTCGTGACGGTGGGAGGGCGACCCGTGCGGCCGTGGCAGAGCCAAGAGCTGGCGAGGGGCAGCAGGCGCAACAGGTAAGCTACTGCCGGCGTAGAGGGCTGCAATGCGGGGTGGCGTGGCGCGGGGTAGTGTGGGGTGGGGTGGAAAGGGGGGGGGGGCGCCTGCAGCCCTGCCGCCCTCGCAACGGCTTCACCAGCACCGAGAGGCACGTCTCACCGCAGACGTCCCACTTGCTGCTTCACCATGGACGTTCGCGCTAAACCTCTACCGGGTCTTTCACAATAAGTCGCGAAAACTGGTGCAAGTATACGACAACACATTCTAGTAAACACGGGTCCGCAAAATAGCCTTTTGCGAGGTAACTGCCAACCTGTTTTTACGAGCCGCCGCTTACTTCAGTACAAAATGTTTTCCTAGTTAGTGCAAAATTTGAAATCAAACGTTTCGCTGAAGTCCCCATCTAACAGTGATCGCATTTCATTGGTTCAAATGGCCCTGAGCACTATGGGACTTAGTCCCCTAGACTTAGAACTACTTAAACCTAACTAACCTAAGGACAACACACACATCCATGCCCGAGGCAGGATTCGAACCTGCGACCGTAGCAGTCATCGGGCGAGGGTTTCACACATACAGTATCTGTTACATCATGGTTGCCTAAGAAAATAACAATTGTAATATGACAACTGGTATGAAAATTATTTGAGTGTGTGAAGTGACGGTGTGAGTAAATTTATACTGATTATGATCTAACAAAATTAAAAGTGGCACCACATGTACTACTGCAGCTCCAGTCCCCAATAGTGATAATAATAATAATAATAATAATAATAATAATGGCACAGGAACTGGGAGACAGTGAAGCTACGCAGGGTCCATGTAGCTCGATACTCTTATCTTCGGAAAATTACAGAGTTTACAGGAGCGACGTGCTGTGAAATTACTTCGAAAATTTTGCGGCGGGTTTTGAATCCTGTTTCTGGAGAGATCCACCTAGTGGACACTTATAATGAAACTGTGGTTTGAACCGTGCCGTCAACTTTTTTCTGTGACGTTCTTCGGTTTTAAACAGTCACACTGAGTAGGGACTACAAATAATTTTGGTTACATACGTTCAAGGGTGCACTGGACTTTTTGTAGGCGTTCCGTTCCGTGCTATAAAATCTGCGTGCCAACACAAAAGCACTAGGGATATTTTAGAGTGTTTTTTTCCTATGAACTTTAGCTATTTTTCATTCTTCAACTGATGCAACAATAGGATTTTGATAGATTTTTATGCTTGGCGTTTCCAAGTGACAGCTGGTTCATTTTATAGCAGAATAGCTGTACTAGCTGATCGGAAACTGTGTTTGTCGTTACAAACTAAGTCATTATCTCCGTGGATTTTCTGGCTAGACAATATTTTGGCACTTATTCCTACGCCCTCTCCGTAAGTCAGATACACGCCGCACACCTAATCGGGAGTTGAAAAACAACTGCCGGTAGGGGTGGCCGAGCGTTTCTAGGCGCTACAGTTTGGAACCGCGCGACCGCTACGGTTGCAGGTTCGAATCCTGCCTCGGGCGTGGATGTGTGTGATATTCGTAGGTTAGTTAGGTTTAAGTAGTTCTAAGTTCTAGGGGAGTGATGACCTCAGAAAGTAAGTCCCATAGTGCTCAGAGCCATTTGATTTTTTCAAAAAGAACTGATAGACTCACCATAACAACTGTAGAGGGATACCAAGACTTAAGTACAGTAAAAATGGTACAAATGGATGTAGGTTGTAGCATTTATGGAGGCATGAAGAGGGCTGCGCGGGGTAGGCTAGCGGGTAGAGCTGCATCAAACATGTTGTGTATGACTTTGTACACAACGGTACGGAGATGTGGGCTACAGAGTGGGGCAGCAGTCGTCGTCGTCGTAGGAAAGCTGGACAGAAGCATAAATGATGAGGCAACAAGCAAATACAGTAACCAAAAGCCTTACTTAACTGGTGGCTTTTTCCAAGGGTGCGAAGACACTTTGCAGACAATGCAGCAAGAAACAGAGTCCAGCTAATACATAAGCGACAAGGACGAGGCTCTCTGTACTAAAGCAGGAACGGTGGAGTCATAGGCCGCGACGTCTGAGTAGCACTTCTCTTGCCAACTTTATGACGCCCCTAGGGTGGTATCGATGCATGATACCATAAAACCAGTCTTCAGTCAACAACACAATGGCATCTCAAACAAGTTTACCTGCCTTTCAGTATGTCTCGTGAAAAAGAAAGAAAATACAGCGTGTCTCAAAATCAATATAGGGGTTTTAAGGTTCTGTAGCATTTTTTTACATTAAATATACAATTACAAATCATACATCGAAGGAAAGAGCAGCTGAAACAGTTTTTCTTCCAAGTTTTCAATGCAAATATCATTCGTCACACATAGACGAGTTCATCTCAGACCTTGTTCAGTACGTTTGGAGAAATTGTTGCAACAATGCCTTTTCTAAAGTCGAGTAAATCAGCTGGTAGCGGTGGCAGATCTACATGAACCTCCAAAAGTAAAAACCGCATGATGTCAGATCGTGTGTGAACGTGGAAGCCATGCAGAACAAGCTCTGCCATCCACTCCCTTGCGGCCAATCCAGCGGTCGGGAACAATGTCAATTCAACCAACTGCGTACTATCTTGCTGCCATATAAAGTTCTGGAATTCAACGTCTTCCAACTGAGGAAACAGCTATAATTCTGGAGCGCCAAGATGAGAAACACCAGTTACAGTAAGTTGCTCCACGGAAAAAGAAAAGCCTGAAGCTTGCCGCCGGGATATGCAGAAAAAACTTCCACTTTAAGGGAGTCTCGTTGCAACTGTGCCAAGTCGTGGGGAGTCCCTGACCTTCAGATGTGGACATTACGTATGTTCTCATTTCCACTTAGACGAAACGTCGATTCATCGGTGACGACGACACGATCAAGAAAATCCCCATCGTCGGGTGCAACATTTCGTTTGCAAAGTTAGCACGCTGTAGGAGTTTGAGGTAGTGATAATTGCAGGCGATAAGAGCGTAGTTGTAAGCATCTCCTTAAAAAGTCACCGCACAGACCCACTGGAATTGCTTATTCTACACTAGTCTTTCGAACTGATTTCTCAGTGCTGTGTGTGAAAGATTCTCATTCGTTCATCACGGTCTTCAGTCACTCTTGGTCGATCCGTAATCCTCCCTTCCCTCACTGACACACAGACTAAACTTTTGTGTTGTTCTTTAATTTAATGTATTATTTATAAGTGGAATGTAATAAATGCTACAAAAGCCTTAAAACCTGTATATTCATTTTCAAACACCCTGTGCTTCAATGGCTAAGTAAGTTAACAATGTATTACGTATCCCCACCATGACCACAAACAGTAAATCTAGAGTCCAACGTTGTGTCAGTTCATCCAGCCCAACTGCCGAAGAATGTAAGCTCAAGGCATTCATGGTACGAGTTTTGCACCTAATTGGAAGGCAACCTTACACGCTCAGCGACTCCTCAATCAAATGGCTTTGTCTCAGTGCTGCGATGTGTTACTGATAGCGCTAACGGAGGAGTGTGCCGGATGAATGGCATACGTCGAGAACGGGGAATGGGTGGGTTTTCTCTCTATTGCATTTTCCGTCTATTTCAGTTTAGCTTGTTTAAATTACATTATGGTAGCGAGCCTGACAATGCTTCGAAATCGCTAAATATGTATGGGAAATGGATGCGCGTCCTAGTCTCCTTTTGCCCCCTCTCGGTCCATGACAACCTCACTCCTCTCTATCCATCTCCTCCTCTTCTTCCCCCTCACCCCTCTCTTAATCTCCTCCTTTCGTTCTCTATGTCCATTTCCTCCCCCACCCGTCCATCTGTTCTCTCCCTCTCTCCCTCACCTTGAGATTAGTTTACTGTTATTGCGAACGAAGCATTAATTCGGAATTGAACACGCTTGAAATGCACGAATAAATAGCATGGGGATCATTGGTATATGCGGTATGAGAGATCTCTTCTGCTCCTGTATCTGTGAACCGCGCGAGGTGACGCAGTGGTTAGCACGCTGGACTCTCATTCGGAAGGACAATGGTTCAAATTCACGTCTCACAATCTTGATTTAGGTTTTCCGTGATTTACCTAAACCGCTCCAGGAAAATTTCGGGTTGTTTCCCATGAAAGGGCACCGCCGATTTCTTCCTCATCCTAGAAACATTATTCCACATTTGTGCTCCATCTCTAATCACCTCATTGTCGTCAATACGTTAAACCCTAATCTTGCTTGCTTCGATCTGTGAGGATACTAGCTTGAATGTCAGGATTTCGCATAGTTTTAATCTTTGTATGGGTAGGATTACAAAGTTTCAGACAATTCAGAATCCGTAGTAGTATTCCAATCATAAACCAATGAGCCCTAAATACAACTTTCCTGTTTTCTGTTACAACCGATTGCGAGGAAGAAAGACAAAAGCACATAGTTGTATTACATATATTCATTTTCAGAAAAAACAGGACAAGTGACAGGACATTCGTATTCACAGGACATATACCTTAGTGTGTTCTGCATAAATGATTTGCATTTCAGTCATCTCAGTTCAGCATGTGTCCTGTTGCCTAGTAGGCACAGGGTCCGCCATGGGCCCTGACAACTTTTTCCATGCGTGATGGCATCGATGCGTGTAAAGCGTGAGTGTCGTCCTGTGGTAAAGCCATCCATGCTGTTTCCAAAGTTCATCTGTGGTGGTCGGTATTTGGTCACAGTACTGCACCCGTTGTTTCACCATATCCCACACATTTTCGACAAGTCTGGTGATGCGGCGGGCCAGGATAAAAGGCTGATATCCTGTGTCGCGAAGAAGGCATGTGTTCGTGCAACAACACGTGGTCGTGCATTCTCTTGCTGAAAAATGGGTTTTGGGGTATTGTGCAGAAAGGGTATGGCTCCAGGTCGCCGAATGTCATTCACGTAGGCCACACTGCTCACAGTGCCCTGGACAAGCACCAGCTGCGATTTCCGGATGTACCCATTAGCACCCCACATAATAAGCCCTTGAGTTAGCGCCGTATATCTTGTGCGAATGCAGACACTGTGATGCCGCTTTTTTTAAGCAAAGACTGCAGTCCAGTCAACAGTGTGCGAGTGGGTAAGGAGTAGTCGAGTGTTGTAGTCCGTGGGTGGAAGTCGGGTGTGAGAGTCTAGAGAGAGAGGTTGCTGGGTAGCGAGGCCGGATATGAGTGGCAGAATGTCACACAGTGTTTGATGTTCATAAATGTTTATAAATTGAGTTATTTAATTAATAAATTCCAGCATTTAAGAAAGAAGATGTTATCATTTAGTAGTTTTCACAATAACGGAAGTGGACAACAATCAGTCTCATGACAAAGAGGAAAGATATATATTATGCTAAAACAATTAAAATATAACTTCACCTACAGCGTATGCGGATAATATAGCGAAACTGGGGGGGGGGGGGGGGGGAGGTTACATGGTATTTGACCTCTCGGTTACAAATAAAAATACACTACTGGCCATTAAAATTGCTACACCACGAAGATGACGTGCTACAGACGCGAAATTTAACAGACAGGAAGAAGATGCTGTGACATGCAAATGATTAGATTTTCAGAGCATTCACATAAGGTTGGCGCCGGTGGCGACACCTACAACGTGCTAACATGAGGAAAGTTTCCAACCGATTTCTCATACACAAACTACAGTTGACCGGCGTTACCTGGTGAAACGTTGTCGTGATGCCTCGTGTAAGGAGGATAAATGCGTACCATTACGATTCCGACTTTGATAAAGGTCGGATTGTAGCCTATCGCGATTGTGGTTTATGGAATCGCGACATTGCTACTCGCGTTGGTCGAGATCAAACGACTGTTAGCAGAATATGGAATCGGTGGATTCAGGAGGGTAATACGGAACGCCGGATAGTGCAGCCACGTCTCGGTCCTAGATGGGGACGTTTGCAGGACATCAACCATCTGCACGAACAGTTCGACGACGTTTGCAGCAGCATAGACTATCAGCTCAGAGACCATAGCTGCTACCCTTGACGCTGCATCACAGACAGGAGCGCCTGCGTTGGTGTACTCAACGACGAACCTGGGTGGACGAATGGCAAAACGTCGCTTTTTCTGATGAATCCAGGTTCTGTTTACAGCATAATGATGGTCGCATCCGTGTTTGGCGACATCGCGGTGAACGCACATTGGAAGGGTGTATTCGTCATCGCCATACTGGTGTATCACCCGGCGTGATGGTATGGGGTGCCATTTGTTACACGTCTCGGTCATCTCTTGTTCGCATTGACGGCACTTTGAACAGTGGACGTTACATTTCAGATGTGTTACGACCCGTGGCTCTACCCTTCATTCGATCCCTGCGAAACCCTACATTTCAGCAGGATAATTCACGACCGCATGTTGCAGGTCCTGTACGGGCCTTTCTGGATACAGAAAATGTTCGACTGCTGCCCTGGCCAGCACATTCTCCAAATCTCTCATCAAATGAGAACGTCTGGTCAATGGTGGCCGAGCAACTGGCTCGTCACACTACGCCAATCACTACTCTTGATGAACTGTGGTATCATGTTGAAGCTGCATGGGCAGCTGTACCTGTACACGCCATCCAAGCTCTGTTTGACTCAATGCCCCGGCGTATCAAGGCCGTTATTACGGCCAGAGGTGGTTGCTTTGGGTACTGATTTCTCAGAATCTATGCACCCAAATTGCGTGAAAATGTAATCACTTGTCAGTTCTAGTATAATATATTTGTCCAACGAATACCCGTTTATCATCTGCATTTCTTCTTGGTGTAGCAATTTTAATGGCCAGTTGTGTACTAACATGTTTCAGTGTTTTTGCAAATGAACCACTAATAGTGGGTGAAATATTTTATGAAAATATTTCATTGTGAAACCATTTTTAAACCTAAGTCTATTAAAGTTGTCGTTTGGCTTCTCCATTAGAAGTGAAAGAAATACGTTTCATTGTTTTCGTAAATTCAGTCCCTAAGGGGGTGAAACAGCGACAGACTGACTCACTGCCGAAAGCGCTAAGGACAGAAACTAGAAAAATGTAGAGAGTTTGGATCGTATACTGTACTTTCTCCTTTAGGAAGGGATTGTTTGAAATTCCACTCCTAAGGGAGGTGACATAGGAAGTGAAAGGCTTTTTGAAAACATGTCACTACTTAAGGCAATTCTGAAGCTAGACCTATGAAAATTGGTTTGATTTCCCGGTCAAAAATAAAGAAATACATGTTTGACCATTTATGGAAATTCAGCGATCAAGGGGATAAAATAGTGAGTGAAAATTTTTTTAAAGTAATTCATTATTAAAGAACTTCTAAAGCATTTTTAAAGCTGCATCTATAAAATCTGTATTTGACTTCTCGATCGGGAATAAAAAAGATACGTGTTTCACTGTTTTTGGAAATTCAGACCCTAAGAATGTGAAATAGAGAATCAAAATTTTTAATAAACTATTTTGAGACACCAAAAAATTTAAAGCTAGATCTATGAAATCTGGTATTTTACTTGTAGGATGTATATAAAGA
Organism: Schistocerca serialis cubense; assembly: GCF_023864345.2. Classification (NCBI taxonomy): domain Eukaryota; kingdom Metazoa; phylum Arthropoda; class Insecta; order Orthoptera; family Acrididae; genus Schistocerca; species Schistocerca serialis. Next base: position 597,264,069 of record NC_064644.1, on the reverse strand, counting down.
AATGTGTGTTAGGGGATGAAAGTTTCTATTGAAATATCACCACAAGAACAAAAAAGGCATAATTAAAAAGAAAACTCGGACTCCAGCTACCAGAATCACTTTTTGGTCTGAAGTACATTTGGAAACTAACAACACAAAAATTTCTTTCACTAAAAAGAAAAAAAATCTGTGCAGACCGTACATACTACGGTCGTTAAGCTAGTAATTTAAAATCAATCTGGAAACCATGTGCACAGGTGTACTGTCATTTGTGCTTGCCGGTAGTCCGAGCGATGGTGATAACCTGGAACGATGGTTCCTTTCTCTTCGCACTCAGCGAAAGCAGGGATAAAAACAGCCTGCCCACTTGGTCTGTTTGCTTGTATGTGTGGCCAAGTAGGTTATGGTATAAAAATTGAATTTCAGTTTTATGGTATTTCCTTGCTGTGTAGGCAGAGGTAATAAATAATCAACGGCGATAGGTAGTTTCAGTGTCTCGACTAATACTGAGTGTGTTTCTGAAATGATACTCCAAAAATCAAGGTGAACAGCCTCAATCAGTGCCTGTTGTTGTTGTTGTTGTTGTTGTTGTTGTGGTCTTCAGCCCTGAGACTGGTTTGATGCAGCTCTCCATGCTACTCTATCCTGTGCAAGCTTCTTCATCTCCCAGTACCTACTGCAGCCTACATCCTTCTGTATCTGCTTAGTGTATTCATCTCTTGGTCTCCCTCTACGATTTTTACCCTCCACGCTGCCCTCCAATACTAAATTGGTGATCCCCCGATGTCTCAGAACATGTCCTACCAACCGATTCCTTCTTCTAGTCAAGTTGTGCCACAAGCTCCTCTTCTCCCCAATTCTATTCAATACCTCCTCATTAGTTATGTGATCTACCCATCTAATCTTCAGCATTCTTCTGTAGCACCACATTTCGAAAGCTTCTATTCTCTCCTTGTCCAAACTAGTTATCGTCCAGGTTTCACTTCAATACATGGCTACACTCCATACTAATACTTTCAGAAACGACTTCCTGACACTTAAATCTATACTCGATGTTAAAAACTTCTCTTTTTCAGAAACACTTTCCTTTCCATTGTCAGTCTACATTTGATATCCTCTCTACTTCGACCATCATCAGTTATTTTGCTCCCCAAATAGAAAAACTCCTTTAATACTTTAAGTGTCTCATTTCCTAAACTAATTCCCTCAGCATCACCCGACTTAATTCGACTACATTCCATTATCCTCTTTTTGTTTTTGTTGATGTTCATCTTATACCCTCCTTTCAAGACACTGTCCATTCCGTTCAACTGCTCTTCCAAGCCCTTTGCTGTCTGTGACAGAATTACAATGTCACCGGCGAACCTCAAAGTTTTTATTTCTTCTCCATGGATTTTAATAACTACTCCGAACTTTTCTTTTGTTTCCTTTTTAGCTTCCTCAATATACAGATTGAATAACGTCGGGGATAGGCTACAACCCTGTATCACTCCTTTCCCAACCATTGCTTCCCTATCATACCCCTCGACTCTTATAACTGCCATCTGCTTTCTGTATAAATTGTAAACAGCCTTTCGCTACCTGTATTTTACCCCTGCCACCTTCACAATTTGAAAGAGAGTATTCCAATCAACATTGTCAAAAGCTTTCTCTAAGTCTACAAATGCTAGAAACGTAGGTTTGTCTTTCCTTAATCTTTCTTCTAAGATAAGTTGTAGGGTCAGTATTGCCTCACGTGTTCCAGTATTTCTACGCAATCCAAACTGATCTTCCCCGATGTCGGCTTCTATCAGTTTTTCCATTCGTCTGTAAAGAATTCGCGTTAGTATTTTGCAGCTGTGGCTTATTAAACTGATAGTTCGGTAATTTTCACATCTGTCAACACCTACTTTCTTTGGGATTGGAATTATTATATTCTTCTTGAAGTCTGAGGGTATTTCGCCTGTCTCATACATCTTGCTCACCAGATGGTAGAGTTTTGTCAGGGCTGGCTCTCCCAGGGCTATTAGTAGTTGTAATGGAATGTTGTCTACTCCCAGGGCCTTGTTTCGACTCAGGTCTTTCAGTGCTCTGTCAAACTATTCACGCAGTATCATATCTCTCATTTCATCTTCATCTACATCCTCTTCCATTTCCATAATATTGTCCTCAAGTACATCGCCCTTGTATAGACCCTCTATATACTCCTTCCACCTTTCTGCTTTCCCTTCTTTGCTTAGAACTGGGTTTCCATCTGAGCTCTTGATGTTCATGCAAGTAGTTCTCCTTTCTCCAAAGGTCTCTTTAATTTTCCTGTAGGCAGTATCCATTTTACCCCTAGTGAGATAAGCCTCTACATCCTTACATTTGTCCTCTAGCCATCCCTGCTTAGCCATTTTGCACTTTCTGTCGATATCATTTTTGACACATTTGTATTCCTTTTTGCCTGCTTCATTTACTGCATTTTTTATATTTTCTTCTTTCATCAATTAAATTCAATATTTCTTCTGTTACCCAATGGTTTCTACTAGCCCTCGTCTTTTTACCTATTTGATCCTCTGCTGCCTTCACTATTTCATCCTTCAGAGCTACCCATTCTTCTTCTACTGTACTTTTTGCCCCACTGCTGCCAATTGTTCCCTTATGCTCTCCCTGAATCTCTGTACAACCTTTGGTTTAGTCAGCTTATCCAGGTCCCATCTCCTTAAATTCCCCCCTTTTTGCAGTTTCTTCGGTTTTAATCTACAGTTCATAACCAATAGATTGTGGTCAGAGTCCACATCTGCCACTGGAAAAGTCTTACAATTTAAAACCTGGTTCCTAAATCTCTGTCTTACCATTATATAATCTATCTCATACCTTTTAGTATCTCCAGGGTTCTTCCGTGTATACAACCTCCTTTCATGATTCTTAAACCAAGTGTTAGCTATGATTAAGTTATGCTCTGTGCAAAATTCTACCAGGCGGCTTCCTCTTTCATTTCTTAGCCCAAGTGCATATTCACCTACTATGTTTCCTTCTCTCCCTTTTCCTACTTTGGAATTCCAGTCACCCATGACTATGCCTATGTTAGTGAAAAAAATTTCTACTAAACGTTATTTTCGCATGGTGAGCGTAAGTAAAATAATATGTTAAAGAAAGTATGGTTGCGTATCGTTAAATACGAGCCCAACAATTTCTCACAGCTGTGAGCCCTTCGCTATCCTAAATCGTCTCTGCATACTATTAATATAATTCTGATTCCAAGATGTTTCGCTATCATTCCTTGTTGTTGCACATATTCCATATGGCTGTAACAAGAACAAGGATGATGACGATGATGATGATGATGAATATGATGAATTGTAATTTCTACTAGATGCCGGCGCATTTGATTTAGAGTACCGTCGTGCCCTCTCCACATGGAGAGTTCCCCAAGTTTTCCATCGTGGAGAAAATAAATCCGCTGCCCTTCTCTGTTCGTCGACTACTGTCTGAAGCCATGAAATCACTTAGTTAACCACCGATGGAATTTCCCGCTAGGTATATACCTAACCGCAGCGTCTCAGATGCAGTGACCATTTCTGAAGACAGCGGCCTCTTAGAAACACAATTCTTAGAGTAAGGCAGAATACTTCATCGAATTTCTGGAAGACCTGCAGAAGATGGATTATTGGTGCAGCGACTGGCAGTTGACGGTTGTCGTAAATAAATGTAACGTATTGCGCGTAAATTGGGGAAGAAATTCACTGTGGTTCTATTATATTATTGAGTACAAGCTAATGAAAACAGTAACTGCCTTAGGATACGTAGGAGAGGCCTGAAGAATGACGGCATAAAACAAAGGAAAATTAAAAGGCAAGCTGAGATTCGTAGGAAGAACGTTAAGGCAATGTAACTCATTCAAGAAGGAAGTGGCTCGCAAAACACCTGTTCCACCGATTCTTCACTGTTGATCATCGGTCTGTTGACCTTATCAGATTAGATTAATAGTGCAGATGGAGAAGTTGGAAGTTGGATCGAAGAGCTGCGCGTTTCGTCACAGGATCGATTATTCGGCGCGAGAGCGTTACAGAAATGTTGCAGGAACGCCAGTGGCAGAAGCTAGAAGAGAGGAGTTGCAAATCACAGAGAGATATGCTATTCAAATTCCAGGAGAGTACGTTCCGGGAAGAGTGGAGTAACATAGTCTCACGAAATGACCACAACGAGAAAATCGGAGAAGTGAGAGCTAATTCTGTGATTTAACGATAGTCATTGTCCCTACGCGCTGTTCGCCGATGGGGGAAAGAAGGGGTGGGCAGACGGTGATCCTGTAAGTACCCTCCGTTATACACTGTGAGGTGGGGACAAAGTAAAACTGGATCGGAAAATGCAGTATGCAACACGATTAAAGGATCACGTCTTGGATACCCCGTAATTATTTTCCCTGGAGACGTGCAAGTTTGAAACTCGGCTCCACGGTGCCTACAACCTTCCTTTGTAATTCTACCAAAGCGTGGCACCCTGCGACGTCACCTTTGGACGCTGCGACGCTTCAAACAGCAAGGTACCAACACGTGCGACAAAAGGCCAGATCTCGTAAATTAATGTGAGGTGTAAGCTGGACTAATGTCACATTGGCACTATTCTGCCCAATGTGGCCGTGGGCGTGTCACACGATGGGAAGGTGGGAAGGTCATCGCAGTCCCTTTTACCCACAATTGACCCCTTCTTTTGACACCTCTGCGATGGAGGTAAGAACCGTGACGCCCAGCAGTGAAATCACTCGGTTTTTCTGATGTGCGGCCGAGGAAAACTTTTCAGGCACACCGCGACTCAGCATCGCCATGAAAAGACCTCAGGGAGCAGCCTAAAGAAATACAATTAAACCAACTTTTCCCTTGCGGCGTCGATTAGCAGATATTGTTTGGTCGAAAACGCCCGTTCCCTGGGCGATGAGCAACAACAGGACGGCGTTCTTGACGTTCTTTGACACTGACTGTTCTGTAAGGAAATCGTGGACTAAGAACTCCATGCAACATGATCGCGTGCCCCTATGGAGCACAGTGCTCTGGTGTGCATTGTGTAACCACAAGGGACAGTTCAAAAGCATTCGACGAAATTTGAACGCTATCCGAAGCAGGAAAAGGTGCTTATGCTTTCTCTGTGGTGTCACCGCCAGACACCACACTTGCTAGGTGGTAGATTAAATCGGCCGCGGTCCATTTAGTTCATGTCGGACCCGCGTGTCGCCACTGTGTGATCGCAGACCTAGCGCCACCACAAGGCAGGTCTCGTGATACGAGCAAGCACTCGCCCCAGTTGGACGGACGACCTAGCTAGCGACTAGATGTACGAAGCCTTTCTCTCTCATTAGCCGAGAGACAGAATAGCCTTCAGCTAAGTTAATGGCTACCAACTAGCAAGGCGCCATTAGCCTTACAGTGATTGTAATTAAAGTCTCCTGTGTATAGTCAAGAGCGATGTACCACAATGATTGATTAAAGATAAGTATTAATCCAGCTACGTACTTTTCTTCATAGCATTAATTACGTAGCCTGTTCCAGTACATCTTGCCCGTCGGCGTGTGTGTGTACGCGTGCCTTTCTTTCGGCTACCCGTCACTGTGGACTGGCTGCCTTGTCAGTCCACTTTATTCTCAGCCCTCCTGTGGCGTATAACAAAAATGGTTCAAATGGCTCTGAGCACTATGGGACTCAACTGCTGTGGTCATCAGTCCCCTAGAACTTAGAACTACTTAAACCTAACTAACCTAAGGATATCACACACATCCATGCCCGAGGCAGGATTCGAACCTGCGACCGTAGCAGTCGCACGGTTCCGGACTGCGCGCCTAGAACCGCGAGACCACCGCGGCCGGCTGGCGTATAACAGAGGGGTGTATTTCATACTCCTTAAGATAGGTAACCCAACTTGCATCTGCGCCTGGTTTGAATGATGTAAATTATGTCGTCTGTCTTGAGGTGTTTAAAGTATTTTCCATGTTTGTTTGCTATTGGCCACACGGTAAGAGTAGATGTGGGTCGTGTATATGTATCAACGTAGCAAGCGCATGCGGCGCCGTGTCCTGATCGATCCGTGAGCCACAGAGAAAAATAGCAAATTGAGCTTTTCTACTGGGTGATTATAACCAAACTTTCAAACTGCAGTATAAATAACACCACTGGTCAGAATGACGTCAAATTGCAACGTAATATTATCAGTGAAGGGGGAGAACGTATGGCAGAAGAAAAACAGTTTCAAAATGTAGCAATAGATGGCGCTGTAAGCGTCATAATTTAATAGTGGTCGACTACAAATGACAATCAATCATACAACAATGCCTAAGATGTTCGTTTGACGTTAAACAAACAGTACTACTCAGTGTGTATGGGTGTACAAGTGTGATACTGTTAGTTACGCAAGCCGACCCAGCACGGCAAGGTCACATATCACATCGGATCGAAAAGTCGGTTTTTAATTGTCCTGAGGCCAAAAACCGCATGAAAATCATCAACCAAAATCAAATCGGATTATTAATTTCCGTGTGACTGGCGCAAAACATGTTCAATAAGCTGTCCACCGTTTTCTGCAACAAGTTGAGAAACAGCATGTTCCATAACTGATCAAAGTGTTTCCGGTGTCACGTTCAGAAAGTGTTGCGCAATGCGTGCCTTCAGTTCAACTAAGTTTGCAATCGGAACACTGAACACAACATCTTTCAGGTAGCTCCACAGCCAGAAGTCAGACGGATTAAGATCAGGTTATCTGCACGGCCAGGCTGTAGGGAAATGGCGGCTGAAAATTCTAGCGTTTCCGAAATGGGGCTTCAGCGCTGCGTAACTGGTTTTGCAACGTGCAGAGGTGCGCCATCTTGCATAAAAATGATCCCATCCACACGTCCACGCTACTGGAGAGCTGGAATGACGTGGTTGCGCAGAAACACTCATACGCATACCAGTGACGGTACCGGTAACGGGACCGGAAGCACCTGTCTCTTCGAAAAAATACGGCCCTGTGATAACCACACACAAACCTTTTCACGAAGAAGTGGTACTGGTTGATTTGCGTGTGGATTTTCTGTTGCCCATATTCGACAATTGTGTGTATTGACATATCCTGTCACATGTAAGTGGACTTCGTCTGTCCACAAAATATTCGACGGCCAATCATTGTCCACTTCCATACGAGCAACAGATTCTAAAGCAAAGGTCTCTCTTGCTGGCAGGTCAACAGGAAGCAACTCCTGCACAAGGGTAATTTTGAATGAGTTGCAAAGAAGGATGTTTCGTAGGGTTTTACGCACCGTGCTCATGGGTATGTCCAATGTTCGGGCAATTCCCCGTGCACTACACGTTTGCACACCACCACTCGTCTCCTCCTGCGCAGCTGTGGCCACTGCTTCCACTGTCGTCGAATCAGTTCGTTTCCTCCCTCTACCATATTGCACACCAAAAGAGCCCGTCTTTCCGAATTTCCAAATCATTTTCTCGAGGTCCACGGCAGTCATCGGACCAACGCATTTTTTCAAACCCTTCGTGTCCGGAACTTCTGCAGAGCGACGTGTGCACAGTTATCATTCTCGCAATACAGCTTAACAAGCAGACCACGATCCTGCATTGAGACGGTAATGGCGAACGTCGCAGACGTGAAAGGAGGAAAAGGCGTGTACCCGGCGTGTTTATACCAACTTCAATGGGTCGTGCGCATGACGGGTGTTTTTATTTACGTATTCTGACATACAGCGCCATCTATTGCTCAATTTCCACACTATTTTTTTCTGCCATACGTTTTCCTCCTACTCACACGGTCTACCCTGTAGTAGCTTTCGACGAGTTCCCGCCTCTACTCCAAGAACTGAAGACACAGAGAAACAGGAGCAGGCGACGTTGGTCCGCTATAGAAACCCGATCGATCGACGAGAAACACACGTCTTAACACGAGAACTGCACAGGAGAGTTGCCGAGTGGCGACAGCAGGTCTGGGAAGATAAGATGGATGAATTCTTACTTCGAACCAAGAACGAATGGCAGGTAGTCATGAACATACGACACCAGCGGCGACCTAAACGAGCCATCAGAGGACCAGATGGCCTCCTCTATGACGAACTCGCCCAGGCGGAGCTGTATGCTACGACTTACCAAGAACAGATGTCTACACCAGCGACCCCCGTGAACGACGTCCGCCTGCAAGAACAGGAAGCCGTCGTTACAGCAGAATGGACTGCTTTTCGTACTGCGCCTGTGCAGAGCCACCCACAACTCACCACACAGCAGAGATCCGTAAAATTATCCGGAAGACTCGAAATAGCGCGCCAGGCAACGACTTCATAAGCAACACCGCACACACAACCCAGCAGAACCCAACAGTTACCGGCCAATTAGCCTCTTGCCGATCCTTGGCAAGGTGCTCGAGAGAGTGCTGTTGAAGAGGCTCCACGACACGCTTACAGCGCATGATGTTATACGACCCGAACAATTCGGTTTCAAGGACAAGTTATCTACCGAACTTCAACTTCTACGGATCACCGAACGGATACAAGGAGGATACAACAAGCAGCACTTCACGATTGGTGTATTCCTTGACATCGAAAAAGCTTACGATAAGGCGTGGCGGTTCAACCTTATCGTCAAACTACATCGCACTACCCCTATTACGGATTGTTACATTGGACACATAGACAGCTTTCTGCAGGACGGGAAACTCTATGTCCGAGTCGACGATAAGAACTCCGAAATGAAACTGATCTCCGCAGGAATTCTGCAGGGCTCTGTCATTTTGCCTCTGCTTTTCAACTTATATATAAATGACATCCCAACAGTCCCCCTTATTACGGCGAGTTTTTATGCGGACGATACGGCCTTTCTGACAACTGGACGACACTTGGACCAGCTAATCGCTAGGATGCAACAGCAACTTGCTGTAATGGAACGCTGGGCGCTGCAAAATAAGATAACGACCAACCCGACGAAGACGGCAGCCGTTCTGTTCACACCGAGGAAACCAGTTCTGAACGACAGACTCCAAATAGCTGGCCAATTTATCCCACGGTCGCCGGGAGTGAAGTATCTCGGTGTCTACCTTGACAAAAAATTACTCTTTACGCAGCATATTGACGACAAGAAGACGGCAGCCCAGAATATGGCCAGGTCACTGATTCCGTTCCTGAAGAGTAAGGATCTCAACCCTAAGACTAAACTCCAATTGTATAAGGCAACGGTGGAACCCACAATGTTGTATGGCTCCACCTCGTGGGGAACTACGTGCGTCTCCAACTACAACAAACTCCAAGCGCTGCAAAACATTGGTTATCGATGGATCACAGGAGCTCCATTGTGGACAAGAAACGTCGACATCCGCACCGCACTCCACGAGACCACTGTACAAGAGAAGGTCCATGACAAGGCTCTACGAGTTTTTGACAAAATCGATGCCCTTAGGGACGAAGTTCGACAATTAGGATCGGTAGGAACGGTAAACCCTGCAAGACGGCACAAGTATCGGGTACCGAAGTCAATAACGTTTCACCCTCCATAGGTAATCTGTCATAAACACGAGGAAGCAGTCACACATAACAGCCTAGACACATTTCATCCTCCACAGCAAATAGACATCACCAAAGACAGCAGGCTAAAGACCCAATCGAGCGCCCAAGCCTCACTGAATGTGTAATACATAAAGTGTTTTCCCTTTATCCTTACATCTAATCCTAGAATAATGAGTCATCAAGGATGATCTCTTCAGCCCACACTACACAGTAATAAAAAAAAATTAAAAACAACCTCCTCCTCCGGTAATATTCCGTTTCATATGACGTCATTCTGAACAGTGTTGTTATTTCTAAAGCGTTTTGAAAGTTTAACTTATACTCACCCTGTGCAGTATGTCCCAGAAGTAATGGTCAGTGTGACAGGAACGATCATTCGGAGAAAAAAAAATTAGAAACATGTGCTTGAAAATGCGTTTATTCAAATCTATGAGCAGCAGAAGAGACGTGTTTGATATTTGCGAAGATGAACAAGTGCTCATAGCTGTGACGGTATGTACTTTAGAGCCCACGTGTATAGGCCCTTTTCGCTTCTAATGATCGCTCCTGTCATGTCCTTGAACACCGACCACTCCTCCTGGGACGTCCCGTGTAATTACCAGCGTGACTGACTGGTGAAGACGTAGGAGGCAGGCGCCAGTGCCGTGTGTGGATTGAGAGGGAGTGCTCGGCCGCGGCCGCGGCCGCTGCCCGGTCGCCCTCGGATCGCCACTGCAATTTGGCCACTCGTTTCCACGGACTCCGGCAGATTAAGACGCGCGCGCATACACACACACACACACACACACACACACACACACACACAGATTAATTGAATGCGGGCCCACCGCATCGCATCGCATCAGATTAATGGCGGGCGGTCGCCTCGCCGGCCGGTAATCACACGGAGTGCTCGTGAAATATTGAGGCGCCCCGAGCCACGGGTCGGCTTCTTACCTCGATTGAATATCGGTCTGCTCTCCGCCGGTCTGCACTCCCAGCAATACCAACATTCGCCAGTATCACCAAATCCCAACCGAAATCCAAAGAAACACTAAAAATAGAACACGCCAAAGCAAAACAAGCGACAACACTCTTCATCACCTCGACAGAAAATAAGGACCCAAAAACTGTGCGACAAACCCTTACACAGAAACTTGACCCAAAAAAGGACAAGATAAAAATTAAGGCAGTCAAAACTACAGCAACAGCTGTCATAGTTGAGACTGTAACACAGGACGACTGTAAAAAACTGCTCGAGTCAGCAAAGAACATTAACACAATCAAGTGCGAGCCACCACGGAAGAGACGACCGCTAGTGATCATACACCACGTGCCAGACACAATCAGCGACAAAGACTTTCTTGAAAGCCTCTATGAACTGAACCTTAGTGAGGAAGTTGAGAAAGAGGCTTTCCTGAAAGAGACAAAAATCAAATTCCGAACAGGACCAAGAGGGCGGGGATACAATCATCAAGTTATTGAAGTCACGCCGAATCTGCACAAAATTTTGACAAAACGGGATAGAGTCTATATAGATTTCCAGTCTCTAACTGTCAAAAATTTCGCCCAAGTCCCCACCTGCTACAAGTGCTGTGATATTGGACACACCACAAAGCAGTGTAAAGACACCGAAATCACGTGCTCCAATTGCAAAGGGAAGGGCCACATAAGAAATCAGTGCAAACTAGCAGAACAAGACATCTGCATCCCCTGCAGAACCCGAGGCAAATTGTGTGCCAGACGAAGAGGTCTTGATTGTCAAACACATAAATTCCTCCAAGATCGACTGCTACAGAGCTTCGATTATGGAGAATGAAAGCAGCCCAACACTGCCCCAATCAAGAATGCAAAAAACGAACTATAAATCACCATCGACTATTAATCGAAACCACCAAAGAGCTATAAGCTGGCGCAGGCAGATGGGACTGCTTCCCACTCACCCCACACACACAGACGATATCCCATCTCTTCAAGGTATGCACGCATTACATGACAGTTATATAAATACCATGGACTTCATCGACGACATGGTACTTAATGGAGCTATACATTATAACATAGCCAAACAACTTAAAAAACAGATGCAATACTGGGTCAGCTACCAGCAATCACTGCAGGCAAGAATTGACGAGCTGGAATTTGAAGTGCTATACAATCCACACAGCAACACCGATCGAATACAAAACAATAGCACACAAACAAACACGAACACAGACAAGTCTGTAAACCTAAACAAACACACGGAAAACGAACAAATGGACAATACACAGAAATCTCACGCAACACCTGATTATGCCAAAGCTAGCAGCGAAGAAAGAGTAAATGACAACACACCAAAAAGGTATAATACAAAAAGATGTATAGGACATATAAAACCAGTGAATTTTGTATCTGGAGGGATAATTAACCCTGCAGATCATACACAACAACGCATAACACCTCAACAACATAATGAAACACAACAGATGACCGGATGTAACGAGACATATAAGAAAAAGGTAGTAGTCCTTGACACAAACCTACTTACGGGTAATCACGATAGTGACGATGAGTGTACAGATAGTGATAGCAAAAAGAAAGGTGACGACAGTGCAATAGGTAGTGTAAACATAAGAAAAAGTAAAGGTGAAAGAAGAAGAGCCGCAGGTAACAGCTCATCAGCCTCACCACCATTGAAGACGGAACAAGACACCACACCGGTGACATCTGCACTTCGAGATAAATATAGCGGAATCATCCCATATGTAGAAAAAGAGCAGAAGAGAAAAGTCGGCCAAACACCATGGCATGCTGACTACAACAATGTAGAACTAAACTTAAGACTAAGTAGGCTAGAATATAAGGATACTTTCATCACAGCACAAAGACTGCTAACCAGACTACTTCACCCATTAGGCAGCTATGTATGCTTCCCGACCACTGAACAATCTGACAGAATGACTTTAAAGACCGCAAACATACCTACAGACCCAGCAGAGCTAGAAAAATTAGTCATACTAGCGTGTAGTCGGAGGGGGGAAACATATAACCCACACCAAGTGTACAAGGACCAAGTGAGGGCACATGGCAGAACTGACTTTGACTACTCGCAAACAGGACACAAATTCTACCTTCATGTGAAACACCCATGAAAATAATACAACTTAATGCTAATAGAAGCACACTCGTTAGTGCAGAACTGCCGCGAGTAGCTCTGGACTTGCAGGCGGATATTCTTTGCCTGCAAGAACCTTATGTGACAACCCAGGGAAACTTAACTAACCTACCCTGGGACGCTGTCACAATCTCAGACAGACGAAACTACAAGGCTGCCATAGTTGTCCTCAACAAAACTTTAAATATCACTAAGATTACGCAGCTATGTAATAGTCATCTGGCCACAGCAGAAATAACTAAGGGTCGAGACACATGGGTGGTCTCATCACTATACGCACAGTACAGTGACGACATAGAGCCATACCTACATATGATACAAGACATTGCTGAATACTCTAGAAATAAGAACCTAATTATATGTGCAGATATCAACGCTAAATCCACACTATGGCACTCGGACAGAACGGACGACAGAGGACGGAAAGTCAACGACGTCATACAGGAGACACAACTACATATTATAAATGAAGACGGACCTACACCTACATACAGAGGTCCAGGCGGATCTGCCACCAAAATCGATATTACTCTGGCGAATGACAGAACACTAGGACGACTGCAAAGATGGACCATACACGACTCTCTGACCACAAGTGATCACAACATAATAGAAATAAGTCTCACAACAAACAATTATCGCACCACACACAATACAACACACTTCAACTTTAAAAGAGCGAATTGGGACAGACTACAACAAATTGTTCAAAATGAGAATATATACAACATACAGGGAAGCGTGGACTACAGAGCACACAAACTGACACAAATCATCCAAACAGCACAAGAAACAGCAATACCTACGCACACACACAGCAAACAACGGGAAACACCATGGTCAGACGAATTAACCAGACTCAAACGTGACATGACAAGGAAACGAAAACTATACCAGAGGACATGGATACAAAGAGACAAACTACTGAGACTAGCTGCATATAGGGAAGCCAAAGAACTCTTCAAAAAGACATTATTTCAGACCAGGAAACAACATTGGGAGAGCTACTTGACCACACACACACAACAGAATATCTGGGGGGAACAATACAAGATCCTGACAGAAAAAATAAAGACCCCATTGGCATTAAGCACGCTACGGCAGGAAGACGGCACAATGACAGTGGGATGGAGAAACACAGCACAATATCTGCTGAACAAACTCCTCCCGGAAGATGCCACAGACTCAGACACACAGGAACAGATCACACTCAGACAAGAACTTCATGAACAGTATAACACCGACGCCGTCACCTGTCCCTTTGCGCACGAGGAAGTTGCGGTAGCGATAAGAGAGCTAAAGAATAAAAAAGCACCTGGACCCGACAGGATCCATGCAGAAGTGCTTAAGAGGCTAGCACCACAGATCACCCCATACTTAACAGAACTACTAAACGACGCCTTAAGGCTAGGCCGTGTACCGACAGTCTGGAAAACCTCAAATGCAGTCATCATACGAAAATCATCAGACAGAGACCAATCAGATCCGAAATCCTACAGACCAATATGCCTCATAAACACCATGGCAAAAATCCAAGAGAGGCTACTGTGTGACCGCTTGCAGGCTCACAGAACCCTACTTGGAATGAATCCCCACCAGTTTGGATTTCGGAAAGGGAAAAGCATCGATGATGCAATAAACAGAGCTTTAGAAATCACACAAAACACAGATAAAACATACTCTTTGGCAATCATGATAGACATCGCAGGAGCATTTGACAACCTGTGGTGGCCAGCACTGTTTATGAGGTTACGCCAGATGGAAGTACCCGCAGCCCTATACAACAGTCTTTTAGACTACTGCAGAGACAGAATAGTGGAATGGCGCGTGGGCAACCGGAAGGTAATAAGGAAAATTACCAAGGGATGCCCGCAGGGATCGATCTGTGGACCCATCTTCTGGGACATAATTTTTGAACCTCTCCTGCAACTGCTGGAGGAGGATATGAGGACAGACGGTGCTGTCGCCTATGCAGATGACCTACTGGTGGTCATCTCAGCAAATACAAGAGCCCAGCTAGAGGAGAAGGCGAGTGGCACACTGCAGACAATAACACAATGGTGCAACACAAACAAACTCAAGATAGCGGGCAACAAAACAACATACACACTGCTCAAAGGGCAACTCAGACGCAATCCATCTATTAAAATACAGAACAACAACATAAAGAGAATGACGGTAACCCGCTACTTGGGCGTATACATAGATGAGAAGCTGAACTTCCATGAACATATCAGAATAACAACAAACAAGGCAGAAAAATTACTACATAAACTGGCAAGGATTAATTCAGGACAATACAGACTTCCTCTGTCAGTCACACGAACTTACCACTGCGCACTCTTCGAATCAGTGCTAAGCTTTGCGGCCAGTACATGGGCGCACAGACTCAACCTCGTCACAAACAGAACAGCGGTTAGGCGAGGGCAGAGAAGCGTCCTTCTGCGACTATCGGGAGCCTTCGGCACTACATCAGTTGAAGCACTGTGTGTCGTGCTAGGAATTTTCCCGATAGATATCACAATCAAATATCGGGCCGCTCTGTACTGGTTAAAGATGGGTAGACTAGACCAGGTCAACATATTGACTGGTTCCCCGCTGAACAATAAGCGGGACCTCAAAAAATGGAAAATCGACACATGGCAACAGGAATGGGGCACAAGTGATAAGGGACGGAGAGTCTATACATTTTTTCCGAACATAACGGAAAGATTAAGAATGAAACATGCCGATCCTAGCCGCGGCATGGTGCATTTCTTGACTGGCCACGGACCTTATCCCACGCACTTAAATCGCGTGAGTCTTAGAGACACATCAACGTGTACATGTGGAGGTATGGGAACCCCCGAACACACAATCCTATTCTGCGGGAAATACAGACAGCACAGGAACACACCTGGGATACAACACTTACAGACAGAGGAACACATATACGACGCGATCAGAACACCTGAACTTTGGGACATACTGAACGCACTAACAGACAAAATTTCTGACGAATGCCACAAAGAATACAGGAACAGAAGACCACACAGACAATAAACCTATATGCAGCACCCAGACAGACACCATAGTGTGGAAGAACTAAACTAAGTCTCAATATAAAACAACTGACATGCAATAGACTTACATAAGTAGACCTAAAACTGATAATAGATTAATGTATAAAATTAGACATAAACAGTGTCGGCGCACCGTCGCAATTGCCATCAGCTACCACGGCACTCTAAACCTGTATACAAGTAACCAGATAGAACATAAATAGAGATATCAAACGCCACAACTAGAATAGAATAGAACTTCCTAGGCTAAGGTTAGGGGACTGAGGATCAGAGGCTTGAAGATAAATCCCAAGACGCTCATCCTCAGTCCCCTACGGTGGTGGGACTATCATCTCTTCCTTTCCTATCGTCTTTTCTCCTCTTCAGACTAAACTATTCCTTGTATTTCCTTCTTCCAATTCAAAATTAATTTTTGTAAAATTTTTGTTAAATCGGTTTTGGGAAAGCTGCCAAAGTAAAGAAAAAATAAAAGAAAAAAAAAAAAAAAAAAAAAAAGCACAGACCCGCCTCCACGTGGCGGGACACGGGCAACGGTGCGACCGGATGCGGGAACTGGTGTGAGTTTCATCAACTACATCAGAGTCCGCACACCGGTCGTAGCGGCCAAGTGGTCAAAATAGACCCACCTTAAGCACTTAGGTGGTGGGTCGTAAAATCAGGGCGGCAAGTGAAGTGAAGAGAAGAAGAATCTCCGCCAGCTTTACCGCTAGGAAAGAAGAAAAAAAAAAAAAAAGGAGACTCGGCTGAAAAATTCATTTTGTTTTACGAAGCGTCCCCATTTGCAGGAAAGCGGGAACTGGCAGGTCGCGGAGGCAGCGAACCTCCAGGGTCTGGTTTTTCGTGTATCCGCGAAGCCACACGGCAAAGTAGCGCGAGACGCTCGCCACTACATTCAGAGCAGACGGAGGTCACTCATCCCGCTACACAGCTGTTGCTTGTTGACTGCAGTGCGTCCGGAATTACAGTATTCGAGATGAAGTTCGCTGTATTAAGTGTTGGTTAGCCCCTTGAAAGAGCAAGCACGCTGCATGTACCGGCTGGTTATAATTCCTTCAGTATATACTGTAATTCCCTTTCAGTTTCTGTATCTTATCCGATGTACGGATTCAACAGTAGAGCAGAAACACTGCATTCTTTTTAACCCGAGCCCTTCGTTCTTGGTGTTCCATTCTTCCTGTTCCCTTTTGGTTCTCATCCAGGGTGGTCATACACTGAAGCGCCAAAGAAACTGGTATAGGCATGCGTATTCAAATACATAGATATGTAAACAGACAGAATACGGTGCTGCGGTCGGCAGCGCCTATATAAGACAAGTGTCTGACGCAGTTCTTAGATCGGTTCGTGTTGCCACAATGACAGGTTATCAAGATTTAAGAGAGTTTGATGGCTCTGAGCACTATGGGACTCAACTGCTGAGGTCATTAGTCCCCTAGAACTTAGAACTAGTTAAACCTAACTAACCTAAGGACATCACAAACATCCATGCCCGAGGCAGGATTCGAACCTGCGAACGTAGCGGTCTTGCGGTTCCAGACTGCAGCTCCTTAACCGCACGGCCACTTCGGCCGGCTAAGAGAGTTTGAACGTGGTGCTATAGTTGCCGCGCGAGCGATGGGACAGAGTATCGCCGAGGTAGCCATAGAGTGGAGATTTTCCCGTGCCACCATTTCACGAGCGTACGGTGAATATCAGGAACGCGGTAAAGCATCTAACCCCCTCATCCGTGCGGCCTGGAAAAGATCATGCAAGAACGGGAGCAACGACGACTGAAGAGAATCGTTCAACGTCACGGAAGTACAACCCTTCCGCAAATTGCTGCAGATTTCAATGCTGGGCCATCAATAAGTGTCAGCGTGCGAACTATTCAACGAAACATCATAAATATGGGCTTTCGGATCATAAAGCCCACTTGATGACTGCACGCCTCGCCTGACCCATCGACACGGACATTGGACTGTTGATGACTGGAAACGCCTGGTCGGACGAGTCTCTTTTCAATTATATCCGGCGGATGGACGTGTACGGCTATGGAGACAACCTGACGAATCCAGGTCAGCGGGGAACTGTTCAAGCAGCCGGAGGCTCTGTAATGGTCCCACCTTTGTCTCAGTCCATATTCTGTGACTCTGATACGGGACCAATGATACGTCTAGATACGACTCTGACAGGTGACATGTACGTAAGCATCCTGTCTGATCACCTGCATCCATTCATGTCCATTGTGCATTCCGACGGACATGGGTAATTCCAGCAGGACAATGCGACACCCCACATGTACAGAATTGCGACAGTGGTTCCAGGAACACTCTTCTGATTTTAAACACTTCCAAAGGCCACCAAACATGAACATTGTTGAGCATATCTGGGATGTCTTGCAACGTGCTGTCAGAAGAGATCTCCGCCTCCTCGTAGTCTTACGGATTTATGGACAACCCTGCACGATTCATGGTGTCAATTCCCTCCAGCACTACTTCAGACTTCAATCGAATCCATGCCACGTCGTGTTGCGGCGGTTCTGCGTGCTCGCGGGGGGCGTGCACGATATTAGGCAGGTGTACCAATTTCTTTGGCTCTTCAGTGTAATCTAAGTGCAGCTACTCACAGAGGTCCAGAGTGGCCTGTTGTTATCGTACGTCAGCGAAACTTGGGAGATTTGCTAATGAATTAATACAGAACCGATTTCCACCGGAAAATATTTAGTTCAAATTTTAGCCACTAGGTGCAAATCTAGCAATGTTTGTATGGCCGTATGACATCCAAACTGTGATTTGACACGCCTTAACGTGAGTGAACAGTATGGCTCTTGAGAAAACACACCCTGTGCTTTAACTGGCACTGTTTTACGTGGAGGGCAGTATTTTCAGTGCTGCAGTGGGAGAATATCGCCTACTAAAATGACATGGAGAAGCCTGATGTCACTAAACGGTTGAAAGAGATGATGAACACGTTGCTCAGCTTCCATCGAAAGTGCTGTGAGCAGCTATTGTTCACGTCGTTTCACGGATGCAGCATCTCTTCAACATCTCCGTTGCTTATATTGAAGGAATCATGTATGCTGCCTTTAATAATAAAATCAGCACTGTGCTTCAGCTACAGTGTCTTACAGAATATGGACTGAGAGAAAACCAAAGAAATACGGAAGTGGAGTAGCAGAAATTAGAACATCGATAAAGTTAACATCAAATTTGGGAATTAAGTGGTAGACGGAATGAAGGAATTCTGGCTCTTAGGAAGCAAATAATACATCAGACGAAGGAAGGACGATTAAAAAGAATGGCACAGGCGAAAAAGGGTTTTGCTTCCCAAACGAAGTCTATCTATGTTAAACATTGACTTCCATTTCACAAATAAATTTTTGAGTGTGTTCTTCTGGAGCACAGCACTGTATGGAAGTGATTCATTCGCTGTTGGGGAAGCTGAGAGGCAGAGAACCGAAGCATTTGACATGTGATGCTGTAGAAGGGTGCTGAAATTGGGTGGACTGATATGAAATGAGGGAATCGGCGTGGATAGAAGTATGTGGGACAGTAAGGTGGGACGTATGTATGTTCATCACAGAACAACAAGAAAGATGAGTCTACGTTTAGACGTGACAGATTGCCAGATAGGAGCTGGCGTGTTTGGGCGTGTCCCTGAGCACGCCACGAATGAAGTTGCGCATTTGAGCAGTGTACCAACGCGGGCAGAACTATCCGACGTGTCCGTAAGGAATTGTGTACCACTCGTTGTCACGAACACAACGGTATCAAAATCCTGACCGACGGGGGCAGCGTCAGGTCTTGTCACCGACAATGAGTTCCATACCAGCTGGGAACTACTATTGTCAGTGAAAGCAATCCATCCCAGCCAATTTGCGAACGAGCAAGACGCCGTTAACCGACAGCGTGCGGAGGCGTATTCAGGCTGGAGATGGTTCTGCGACGTCGTGCGGGTGCTTTTCGTATCGCAACTTTGGCGAACTCCTTCAGATTACCGGTAACAAGAGCCCGGACATTCATTTCAATATTCTCCGTCAAAGAGTGTTGCCCTTCGTGCTCGATATGCTGTAGCTACGCCCGGGTTCACAGGTCTCCACATGTACGTTACTGGTTATGACCAGTCAGGTACAGTACCGTATCGTACTTTGACTGGCCCGGTAAATCATGTGATTGTAGTATCATCACACATGGGATTCCGAATGAATTTTCTCTTCGCAGCGGAGTGTCCACAGGTTTTTAAACTTTGTCATATTTAAACTATGTCGGAGTGGGGCACGTACCTGGGACCTACGCCTTTCACGGGCGAGTGCTCTGCCAACTGAGCCACCCAGCACGACTCAGCGACCCTCAGAGTTTCATATCGGCGTACACTCTGCTGCAGAGCGAAAATTTCAACCTGGAAACATAACCTGGGCTGTGGCTAAGCCAAGTCTCCGCAATATCTTTTCTTCCAGGAGTACTAGTTGTGCAGGAGTTGTTGTCTGAAGTTTATAAGGTAGGAGACGAAGTATTTGCGAAGATAAGACTTGTGAGGAGGAGTCGTCAGCCGTGCTAGGGTAGCTCAGTTGATGGAGCACTTGCCCGCGAAAGGCAAAGGTCCTAGCTACGAGTCGCAGCCCAGCAGACAGCTTTAGCCTGCCTGGATGTTCCACGCCTAGGATTATTTGGAACAGCAGGAGGTGAAATGTATGAAGACCTGGTTGTCAGAGAGCGAGCTACCTCTGTTAGTTGCATCACAGTATAAAAATTTATTGATATAGCATCCTATATTCCAAACATATTTGAGGGGAGATAAACATGTGATGGTGTCCTTAATAATGGTTGCTCTTCGTGCTGTTAAACTTGTTGACAAGCACTCTATTTTGACGATGTCATGTGTAGTTTTATTTGAATGTTATACTAACTTATTTTAATGTATTGTACGCTGGCACAATGACAAAACCCTCATACGGGTGAGATTTTTCTCTTTGTACATATGGACTTCACCTCTGATATGGTTGTGACCATAACTACTTGCTGTGTACATAGTTCCGCGTAGTCAGCGCGTACACAACTTTACCACTAGAGCGCGCCCCGCTAAGCACAACAGCGCAGGCGCAGCGCTCGTCCATCTCCGCACTACGAGATGGCGCTCTCTTAGAGACGGACCAAATTCTGCTTCCGCCGATCCGCGTATTAATATGTAACGCAGCCAATGAGATTGCTGCTAGCGTAGAACCTTTTCTCCTCGCGGATCACACTCGCGCAGTGATGCCTGAACGCGCGAGGTATTATAACGAGTATACAGACCTCCGATTAGTTAGACTGCATTAGTCTGTAGTCAAGTTTCAGTCCGCGCCCAACAAGATTATCATATTCCTGTACATAGCCATGAAGATAAATATATAGACACTTTGTCAAGTATCAGAGATATGTGACAATAAGATTAACGCACCAAGAGCAAAGGAACTTCAGATTGTCAATTGTAAACAGCATTCAGAATCAAGTGAAAGGGTCCTGTAGGCACCTTTCATTAGTCCGGTAGCCCAATTTCACAAGTATATCTCTTTGTTTTCCTTGTTTCTCTTTTCTCTTCAGTTTCATAGTGGCGTGATTGAATGAATGGTGTTGTGTGTCACGTTGCTAGGCGGTGGCGTAGTCTGCTGCAGAAAGTCTGCGATAGTCGTACAGATTCAGCAGCACTGGTACAGAATAGCCAACTCTCGTAGTGGTCAAGTCGGCAAAGAGGTTTCCGCTACTTGTGAGAAATCCACCTGCGTTAGGTTGGTGGCGGAAATGGCATCTTGGGGTTTTCCGGTCCACGCGGAGCGTGGAAGAGGCTGGAGAAGCGGGAGGCAGTCTGCGGCCGGTACGGGAAGCGTCCACAGCTGTGCTCCAGTCGAAGAAGGGTGAGTTGGACTGACCGCGTGGCGCGTTGTTACTTGGCGAGGGGAGAGCTGTTAGCCTTTGGTCTCGCTTTTCAAATCTGGAAGATTGCTTTGCCTTGTCGCAGCAAGGAATGCAAAACTTTGGCAGATTTTTCTTTTAGCAAATTTCTGTAGCAGACTTGGATCCGCCGGAAGAGCGCCACACAAAGGTGTCGATAAGAAGTGAGCACTCGCTTCTGTATGTATGTCTGTTTGCCTTCAGCTGTGCCTGTATAAGCTTTCACCTTTCTAAATATTTAGAGCCTTGCCTTCTCGTAAATTTTCCTTACTTTCCGTGTCTTTCGTCCGTGGGGAGCCAACCACGTGGTAGAACATTATAGTTGTTGGGCTACCGGCATCACTAACTGTCCGATCGCATGTTTGTTTTAGAAAATGTTAACATGATTGTATGATGTTATATTGTTGGAATTTGGCACTATACCTAGAAATTGTGCCTCCACAAACCACGTGTTATCAGAAATCGTGTACATGCCTCACATCCTTAGTTTAGGAATAAATGATTTTATCTACAATTTTCTCTTGTGTTCCGAGATTACCTTTTTGCGCCTAAGCCACTCACCTCGTAGCTTTCCTATTAGCACATCCAATTCGTTTCCTTATGCACAGGTCCAGTGATTAGTCTCCTCTTGTATTTTATAACAAATGCTTTAGATTAAGTCATATTTTCAGGTGTGTTGCTGGGAGCTGATCTTATGCAGTGTTCATGCATTTTCTATTTTATTTTAAATGTTTGATTGTCGTGAACAGCGCACGGGCAATACTATTAATTACATCGTATCCGCTGTGAGCGACCTCACAACGTATGCATTTTTGTGAGTTTTTGGTCTGTGATCAAATTAATTTATTTTCCGACTCGACCAAATCTTTGATTAGTTGTATGGTTTGAGTCGGTGGCGACCCTATTCTTCTCACGTTGATTTCATAAGCAATAAGTATTTCCATTCCCAATAATAAGGAATAACCCGTAGTAACGCGGTTAGTTACACATGGCTTACCCTGCTCACGGATTTCGGTAAACCAGAGATCTTCTGATGCGCAGTGAGGATTAGTTATTTTCAGTTGGATGTGCTAATTGGTATATTGTTTTTCTGTAATACAGAATTTACGTGAATTTATGATATAGGCGTGCATTTTCTTACATGTTTTATCTTGTATATGTATTACTGTATAGACATTGTGATTTAGTATTCAATTGTGTTACAAGTTTGGGTTGATTCTTGTCCTGTGGCGTGTACCTGTGTCATATAGTAAATCTTGGGTGCTTGGTGGGGACTGTGAGTCCATTAGGAGACTTTGGCATTATTCTTGTTGTATTTTGGAGCACGGAGTAACTATCCTTATGATGGAGACGCGTAGCTTTTCAGGGAGCCGCGATCGGAAAAACCTGCCAGACAATAACCCTGAACAAGGACGAGGTCGAAACGTCGAGTCCGACCAGGAACGAAACGCGGAAAACGCAAGTACAAGTGTTGTCCATCCTGAGCCCGCTGTAGTGATTTCGAATCATTCGATAGATGCAAATTCATTACAGGCTATGCTACGACAATTACTAGACAGTAATAGGAGACATATCGAGGAAGTGAATAAAAAACAAGCAGAAGAAAATAGGAGGCATATCTAGGAAGCGAATAAAAGATTGACTAGTGAAATAGTACAGGGTGTTGAGGAGAAACTGGCGATCATTGACCAACGCATCTCCGCCTTAGAAGAGGGGCACAGCAAGTCATTAGCAAGCAGGTGATGGAGCAAGAAGAAAGGTTCGCTGGGAATATACGTATACTAGCAGAACAATGCCAGAGTGAACAAGCGGCTCTTGAGTCCCGAGTAGGACAAAATTCCGCCAGGGATCTCCGCGCGTTAGCAGAACAATGCCAGAGTGACCACGCGGCTCTTGTGTCCCGAATAGAGGACACTGCGGCTAAGTGCCCGGTCCACCTTAGCGCGCAGGTGGAAACCCTCAGCCAGGCGATAATAGCTCTCGAGCGAGAGCAAGGGCTTACGCAAACAAAACAAGTCACGGCCCACCGAGAGATGCGAGAAGAAATAGCCAGGATCTCAGACGTAGTGGCGCGTAAGTCTGACAATAATAGGGAAACGATTACCTCATCATCAGCGGATGCAGACGAAATACGGTCGATAACGAAATGTCCGCGTGGACAGAGTGAAATAAAAATACAACAAAGAGGGGTTACCGAGGGAATATGTGAGCGCATTGCCCGTTTAGAACTTCACCTAAAAGGGTTAAAGGCCCATGAAGTTGAAAGAAATGAACGAAAGGGCCATTATTCCGACGATGATTCCGGGAACGATGGCGAATTTGGTCATCGTCATGATCACGGATCTCGTACCAGGTGGGAACGGCGCGGATCCCGTCAGGAACGTTCGCCAAGGGAAACTCACGAATTTGACTTTAAACATTTTCTGACGGTGAGGAAGTTTGAAGTCTTCCGTAACTCGGCTACGGGGATTCACCCGCGGGCCTGCTTACAGCAGTTCGAGTTCTCCCTCCCTCCTACGTGGCCCAGTGCGCACAAGATGGAGTATATGTGCGACTACCTCGAAGGTGAGCCGGCGGCGCGGATGAGGTCAATTGCACGCAATTGCTACACTGTTGGGGAGTTTCGACAACACTTCCTGTCGATCTATTGGTCAGTGGCAGCGCAAAGTCGTGTAAAACACGGACTCATTATGCTACCAGAGTTAAACAGGTCAAAATTCTCCAGCCCTGTGCGGATGTTCGAGCACATACTGCAGGCGAATGAACATCTTGACGATCCTTATGGACCTGCGGAAATTATTCGTATTTGCCTGGGAAAGTTTCCAATGCAGTTGCGGCACGTTATCCTTGCAGGACGATGTAAGGATGAAGTAGAGGGTTTTCGCAATCTCCTTCTAGAGCTTGAGTGCGATGCGAATGGCACCACGCAGAATTACGGTCAGAGCGCCTACGAGCAGCGGCAGCGCAAGCGAAGCCGCAGCCGTAGATACAGGTGGCAATCCAGACGTAACGGGTCGCCTGAGAGTTACAGAGCGCGCGAGCGTGTGCAGCGTCGCGACTCCTCACGGAACGCGGACAGAACAAAATATGCCAATGGTCATCATTCTCCGAGAGGAAATCAAAGACACCCCAGGGAGTTTACAAGATTTGGTAATGAGCAGAGATTTAGGCGCAATTATAGCGGACCTAGGAACGGTAGTGGTAACCGACCACAAAATAATTATCGAACAAGCAACAACAGGGGTGCCGTAAACAGTACGGGTGGTCCGCCAGAGAGTGTTGAAATTCTTCCCGCAAACCCGCGGCACAATCCGACAAATGCCTCTAATCAAAGGGATCAATGACTGTTGGCTGGCTCGGTTGGCGTCAAACTTAAAGAGGACTGGTGCTATTGATGATATTGATGTGCATTTGAATAAAGGAAGACGATATTAGGGAAGATTTGTTGAGGGAGGGCCACAGTATTGGTGTGCCCGCGGTAAACCCAGTCGCCGCTGTTTCGTAAAATTACAGTGTATATTTTCCAATGTTTTGATTCACTCTGGTGTGATTGAAATTAATGTTTATATTTTCTATGAATTGTAAAGGGTCCCCCAATATGAGTGTAGTTATTTCTTCTTCTCAGCAGAAAGGAGTAGTGTTGTGCAGCTTCAAAACGTCTGAATGTGAATGATTATGAGGCTCATATGAAGTGTTTCCTGTTACGGTAAGATGGCTTTCGTTTTTTGATGACTAAAAAGGTATCGGGTGTGTTGGCGTGGCGAGTCAATGGTCGTAAGGTAATTCTTGTTGAGAAATTACAGTTGTAGTGTTCTTATTCCCCTTAGGTGAGCAAGATTCAGTGAGACTTTTCAAATGTACTGCGATGTTGATGAAGCGACTTGGTGACTTGTAGGTGAAGGATTTGTGTATGAAAGGAGATTAATAGTGTTTGATTTTCAGAGTTGCCATCTTATAAGATATTTGGAAAGTATAACTTGCCGCCACATACTACTAGGTACGGTTGAGGGCACCAGGATGTGAAACCCCAGAAGACGTATATGGAAGCAGCTTATAAACTCAAGCGGCTTGATATTTAATAGAGAATCAATGCGACTACCTCCAAGCTGAAATGACATGACGGTAGGTGAGGACCCCCTGAGGACATGTGGTGAGTAATTGTGCAATCAATATGAGTATCTTATGACAGCAGTAAGTTGGGTACTCGTGGCTCTGGACAATGGATTTCTTTTGACAATATTTTGTATGTACTTATAGGACGAAGTGTTTATGTGTTTGCTAATAGGATAGAATGATTTTTATTTCCATTGTTATGCCCACTGATCTTTTGCATTAGTCTGATGAATAGATGTTGAAACATTTATCATTCCAGATGTGACTTGAATGAACCTTCTGTGTCTCATTAATCATAACTTATATTATGCAATGTCCATAGAAAAGAAGTCTCGGAAATGTTTCACAGATCAGCAAACGTGTGCTGCAAACCTTGGAGCAGCAGTCAATGAACAACGATATGGGTATTGGCGTTGAAAGGAATATTTTGTTTATATGTGGGAATTGTAGTCGGGCTATATGGTGATGGTGACTAGTACGAGATCTGTAGATTGTGTGTGAGGGCGTAGTTAGTAGGTATAGTTTTGTGCCTGTAGTTAGCAGCGGCGCCAAATCCTATCCAAATCCTGACCAAACTTTGTACAAGATCTACCCTGAATGATTGACAGCAGATGTAATGCTGGAACTACATTTTATAAAAAGGATTTTTTGTTTGTTTGAATATTGGTTATTTAATTTTCTTCGTTGTTTTTTTTTATTAGTAATGTTAAGAAGGCCCTTTTTGTCAAGTTAATTTTGGGCACTATTCCATGTATTGATCAGGAGTGAGAAACTCCGAAGATTTTGTGGTAATCTGTACACATGATATTTTGTAACGATCCCTGTGAGCGCAGTTCTTAAGTGGGTGCAAGGCCGCCTAGGGAGCCTCCGCATCAGAAAGCACAGGGCTTGGTCCACCGGCAGGCGTTGCAGAACCCTGGTATCAACGGCGAAGCAGTGGTGCGGCGAGCGGTCACAGCTGTTTCCCCATCAGAGGGGAGGGGATGCTGGTCTTCCCCCAGGCGCAGGCTCACACCGGAGCCCGCAGGCGTGTCACCACGGCAGCGCCAGCTCATGGCCGGCGTTCCACCCCATGCGCTAGTCATCTGACAAGCGAAAGGGAAAGTATGACGCACACCAGGCGAGGCCGCCGATCCCTGAGCGCCGCTAGTCCAAACGGCTGCTGCGGTGAGGTAACGCCCACTGCCCGGAGGGACACTGGTCCCACCACTGACGCATCAGCTGAGACGGTGCAAAGAGGTGATAAGCGGGTCTCAAGCCCGACACCCGCACGAGTTTACGTCGACCTCGATGCGACGCAGAAGAGCGCGTCTCCCCCCATTGACACGACAGGAGACGGGGGCGTGTGTCGGTAAAACACATTCCTCCACAACACACGGACGACGACCGCCAAGCCGCCTTCTCGATGATGAGGCAGGGCCCACAAGTGGCGATGTCCTGCAAATCTGCAACGCCGAACCATCCCACAGTATGGACGCAGAGGGTGGAAACGGGCACGAGGCAACGTCGCGGGGTGCTGTCTAGGATGAACAACCTGGGTTACAACGGACGTTACAATCAACGCCGCTGCGAACTCCCCAGTTCAGTGTTGTGGTCCCCTAGTAGCTTATCCTCCAAGTCGCCTTTAGAAGAGACGCCCACCCCAGCACCTAAAGAGAATACCCAGTGAAACAACCATGTGACGAAACTGAAAAATGACAGCATGTCAACGAGTTGATTTCTGGATGTGTTTTTGTACTCATGTCTTATTTTCCATAGGTGATTATTTACCAGCTGTCATACCATTGGGTTCATTAATGATTTTGTATCACTGTATTTGTTGTGAATATTGTATTTTGCACTTTCACTTGCATGTTTTTATATATGTCAGCACCAGATGATACTGCTTTGGTTCGTGATAATGATTTTGCATCATTGTATTTGTTTATATATTTATATATTTATGTACCTGTTCATCTATTTCTGTGTTAACTTTCGATAGTTGGTTAAAGCAATTTTAAAATAATATCTCATGGTTGTGGTCGTAGTAGGTCAGATGACATGATGTTAGCGTAGAATATCACGCTTAATTTAATTTGTTCTGTTTGCTTTGCGGACCGCATGAGGTCACAATTATTGACTAAGGTCAGATAAAGCTCACTTGGATATAAGAGATTAATCAATTCTTTTGTGCTACTGTTTGCTGTTGCACTTGCTACTCGTTAGGGTATGTTTGTTTCGAAGACTATTGGCGAATCTCCTAGCATGGAGAGAAAATTCGCGGCAGTCTTCTCCGGGACGTTTGGGGTGATGAAAGAGTCCTGTAGCCACCTTTCATTAGTCCGGTAGCCAAATTTCACAATATCTCTTTCTTTTCCTTGTTTCTCTTTTCTTTTCAGTCTCATAGTGGCGTGATTGAATGAATGTGGTTGTGTGTCACGTTGCTAGACGGTGGCGTAGTATGCTGCAGAAAGTCTGCGATAGTCGTACAGATTCAGCAGCACTGGTACAGAATAGCCAACTCTCGTAGTGGTCAAGTCGGCAAAGAGGTTTCCGCTACTTGTGAGAAATCCACCTGCGTCAGGTTGGTGGCGGAAATGGCATCTTGGGGTTTTCCGGTCTACGCGGAGCGTGGAAGAGGCTGGAGAAGCGGGAGGCAGTCTGCCGCCGGTACGGGAAGCGTCCACAGCTGTGCTCCAGTTGAAGAAGGGTGAGTTGGACTGAGCGCGTGGCGCGTTGTTACTTGGCGAGGGGAGAGCTGTTAGCCTTTGGTCTCGCTTTTCAAATCTGGAAGATTGCTTTGCCTTGTCGCAGCAAGGAATGCAAAACTTTGGCTGATTTTTCTTTTAGCAAATTTCTGTAGCAGACTTGGATCCGCCGGAAGAGCGCCACACAAAGGTGTCGATAAGAAGTGAGCACTCGCTTCTGTATGAATGTCTGTCTGCCTTCAGCTGTGCCTGTATAAGCTTTCACCTTTCTAAATATTTAGAGCCTTGCCTTCTCGTAAATTTTCCTTACTTTCCGTGTCTTTCGACCGTGGGGAGCCAACCACGTGGTAGAACATTATAGTTGTTGGGCTACCGGCATCACTAACTGTCCGATCGCATGTTTGTTTTAGAAAATGTTAACATGATTGTATGATGTGATATTGTTGGAATTTGGCACTATACCTAGAAATTGTGCCTCCACAAACCAAGTGTTATCAGAAATCGTGTACATGCCTCACATCCTTAGTTTAGGAATAAATGATTTTATCTACAATTTTCTCTTGTGTTCCGAGATTACCTTTTTGCGCCTAAGCCACTCACCTCGTAGCTTTCCCATTAGCACATCCAATGCGTTTCCTTATGCACAGGTCCAGTGATTAGTCTCCTCTTGTATTTTATAACAAATGCTTTAGATTAAGTCATATTTTCAGGTGTGTTGCTGGGAGCTGATCTTATGCAGTGTTCATGCATTTTCTATTTTATTTTAAATGTTTGATTGTCGTGAACAGCGCACGGGCAATACTATTAATTACATCGTATCCGCTGTGAGCGACCTCACAACGTATGCATTTTTGTGAGTTTTTGGTCTGTGATCAAATTAATTTATTTTCCGACTCGACCAAATCTTTGATTAGTTGTATGGTTTGAGTCGGTGGCGACCCTATTCTTCTCACGTTGATTTCATAAGCAATAAGTATTTCCATTCCCAATAATAAGGAATAACCCGTAGTAACGTGGTTAGTTACACAAGTTAAGTAATTTCTATGCTTTTTATTATTTTAATAAATGTGTGTGAAAATTAATCAAGTTCTGTTCAAAGTTGGTGACCGTCAATCTGCTACTCTAAGTGTGCACGTGGCATTTCTATCGTTTGACCTAAAGGCAGAAGATAAGGCGCCACGATAAGACCACGAGACATATTGCTGACACTCGCCTACTTCGTTAGAGCGACAAGTCAAATAATCTGATGGTGTGTGTACCGAAGGTCTTACAGTTCGCACACCACACTACTGTGATAGTAAGGAACATTGACGAAGTCGCTTTCTCCGCACTGATGTTTGAAATATCAGATACCATATGATTACAGTTTTCTACCTTGATGCAAGTAACAGAGGTAGTTTGAAAATGCCCAAGGGGGCAAAATTAACTGGTTTTACCTAAGTCTTGAAGTAAAGCGATTATTTCAAAATACAAAGGCGCTACGCAGGAAAATGCCTTCCCCGAGGAAATTCACAGCGGCTGTGGACTCGTGTATACCTTTTCTCATCTTGTATGCCGCTTACCGGTGCTGAAGATTTTTACCGCCGATAGGATTCGAACTGACTACCACCGAAGCGAGCGGCATCTCATCTTGGCTACGGAGGCGGGTAGCTCTGTTTGAAACCTGTCGTCGGTACGTACCTGATTGGGGGTTTCGACGTTGTGTTCTGCTATCCACTCTCGGATTTTTATGTCTAGTCATAAACACAAATAGGTCTTCTGCATCGTCCATCGTTTGGAAGTAACGTCGTCGTCGTGCTAAGAATTTTCAACTCGTGCGTTGCGGACGACGTCCAGGCGTGATGACGTAGGAGGTGTGGCTGTGATATGCCCTGCAGGCCAATTACGGCGGCTGTCAAAGACGTGGAGAGCGGCGGAGGGTGCCCCGACCCGGGGCCGTCGAAGGCGCTGCCCGCTGCACAAAGAGCGGCGGCGGTCAGATAGCAGCGCCGGAGCCATTGTGTCTTTCATTTCCCTGGCGCTAATTAACTCAGGGCGGCCGGCCTCAGAGGCTGATAGCGCTGCCGGACAAGGAGGGCGCGCGCCTCGTGTGTGGCGGGTCTGCGACTGTCTGTGACACACCACACCACAGCACACAGCCGGCGGAGGCGCCGACTGCTGCGCGGAGCACTGGCTCGACGGCCGAGCTGTACTGCCAAGGTGGCTAGTTCTAATCTCTGTAACGAAGTACGCCTTCTGGCATTACGCTTCATAAAGGAAGCAACATACATTACTATTGTCTCTTTTACACCGAAAATATGTGGATGATGTAAAGTGATGCAAAATGTTTGAAATACAAATAATTACTTAAATAAGAATTAAATTTTAATATACCACATTTTTAAGTATAAAAGTGTAAGGTAATTTCTCGTAGCCCCATACATATTCCTAATCCCACACAGATAATCGTGAGAATTTGCTATTCTGAATTTTTAAACACCTTTGCAAATACTTGTTAGATTTGAAATGGGAAACGTGGTTTCCGTCCACTAGATAATAGTATGGAGGTGAACTATCCATGAATCAAGTATTAAGTAGTGTCATAGCAAGTACTTTCACTGCTGTTAGAGATTTACAGTCACAAGGTTTCAGGACTGTCTGCAAGGGATTAGGAATTTGTAAGAGACTAGCAGAAATTGTTTTATATTTTTTACGCCGATTTAAAAACGGACCATATTAAAAGGACATCTATTTTAATAATTATTTTCTTCTTTTTGGTCCTCTGCGTGTGAATTTTTTCAATCGATTTCAAACATTTTGACAATTATAACTGGAACTTGTGGTACATTTCAGATTTCAATTCCTCTTCGTCTGACTCATCCAATATATTACTTGCCCCTTTATGTCGCGAAAAGATCGTAAAGATAAACATTATAGAGACTGGATGTAACACGAAAGTTTACCAGCAGTAGAACTTCCCGCAAACCATTCGCGACAAGAATGAAAAAACGGGGAAATGAAAATCGTACAAAAAAAAAAAAAATTGGTTCAAATGGCTCTGAGCACTATGGGACTTAACATCTGAGGTCATCAGTCCCCTAGACTTAGAACTACTTAAACCTAACTAACCTAAGGACATCACACACATCCATGCCCGAGGCAGGATTCGAACCTGCGACTGTAGCGGTGGCGCGGTTCCAGACTGAAGCACCTAGAACCGCTCGGCCACACCAGCTGGCCTGAAAATGGTACAAAAAGTACCTTCCGCCACACTTCAGACAACAAAATTTGTCATCCAGTTCTGAGTTACGTTTAAAATTTCAAGGCGCTCGTTCATCGGGTATTTAGTTTAAAATCAACTGTCGAAATCTGTACATGATGGACAGACAGACAAACGTGCGAGAAAGCGACTTAATAAACATGTAGTAATATAGGTATAAACTATGGTGAAACACGGGTGCCACACATTAAGTAAAAGAACCAGGAGGAAACAACAAAAATTTAAAACCAATACAGAATCGCTTGTATTAAGGAGAACATAAGGCAAAATACAGATTTTCAGGACTACCAATCACCTGTATAATGAAGAAACAGTTCATACAGTAAGAAATATTAATGATGGGATCAGAATTTAGACTGAGATGATATCTAAATTTGCTGACGGCATAGCTACTCTCAGTGAAAGTGATGTACAATTACGGGGCCTATTGAATTAACTGAGCATAGAACATCAGTTTATAGTAAACCAAAGAAGGAGTAAGTTCTTAAGCGTCAGCAGAAATGACACTGCAACAAACTTATCAAAATTGTGGATCACGTGATAGACGAAATAGAGGAATTGTGCTAGCTGGAAGGAAAAAGAGTTTACCATTATCAAACTTTGACATGAGACATCTTTCTCGATTACAAGTAATCCATCATTCGAACCATGCCCTTTATACAAAATCTGGATGCATATTTAACATAACTCCCTCTTCTTTTTTTAACATTATTGGGGTATTTATAAATTTCTGTTGGTTCTGCACAACTATCGATAACCCAGAAGTTCCGACGGTAATAAAGAACAGCATTACAAGCAGTCATTGTATATTTACATACCTACATGGATTTTCCTTGCCGTCTTCAGAATATCCACTGTCGGTTACAACTTAATACATGGCCACTTCTTTTTTGCATCCAGATTGAATTTTCACTCTGCAGCGGAGTGTGCGCTGATGTGAAGCTGTGCATTTAAACTGTGCGCCCGACCGGTACTCGAACCCGCGACTTCTCGCCTTTCGCGGGCAACTGCTCTACTCACTGAACTACCCAAGTTAGACTCACGACCAGTCCTCACGGCTTTACTTCCGCCAATACCTTACAAGATAGCTTGGTGTCGTGGCAATGTGGGAATTATATGTAATTAATTGCTGCATTGTAATGACCCCTGACACAGAAATACGCTTAAGATACACTATCAAAAACCTGTTTGTATCGGACTGTCTGGATTGGTATTAGCACTATGTGATACCAGTAGTGAACCCAAAGTTGGCAACTGTGATAATAAATCATATCAAATATCCCTCAAACACAGCCAGAATAATTAAATGAACAAGGCATCTTCTCTATTGAAATGAGAAATGTTAGTCATCTAAGCAACTGTTTCATTGCAGTAGAAATGACACTGCAACAAAGTTAACATCAAAACTGGGGATCACGTGATAGACGAAATAGAGGAATTCTGCTAGCTGGAAGGAGTATAATGTTCCAGCATAATGATACAAAAGACACAGATCCCATAACACACCTATAAATCACAACTGTGTCAACAGAAAATGGTTTGTTGGTGATGCTGAGGGGCTGGAATTCTCTGTGCGACACATGAGTGTGAACGTTAACGCTGACCGATTCTGCTTTACATGACAATGACCGTGCACCACGAAACTAAAGCTGTGCTACACGGATTAGGCGAGAAAGTGTTGAAATAACGAACCACTGTGGGTGTAAAGGAACTCGGAAACTTGGCCGTGTGCTGGAGCTGTAAATGTGCTCAGCACGAACAGCTGCTGTAGTGTGTCAACCCGTACTCTGCCCTGTAGAACTGTGCCAGTCTGCAACCAGGTCGCCTGCCCTCAGACTTAAACCACTGAAGCCCACCTCGATCTCCACTCCTGGGCGAACCCTGTGATGCAAACACAGTCCCGTAGTTCAGCAAACTCTCTATTGGCACCCCACTCGAACTCCCAAAAGACATTCCAAGTTGAGCACCTCTAAAAAACTATCAGTTGTACGCAGCAGACTTTTCTCCACACCAGTTGCGTAGTAAAAAATCCGCGCACTGTCTGCCTCCAGAAGACGGGCAGCACCCCAACCCCCTCCCCATACCAATGCTTGCCCCCAAAAGTTACTGACGCCCTCTGTGCGTCGTCTTCTCACATCACTGATTTAAAGTCACGACGCTTATTTACAGCACACATGGAAAATCACTTGCGGTGTGAACCAATGCATCTCAGAAATTACGGTGGGTGTGTTGGTGAGAAATTGTCAGGCGCCCAGCATAAAACCGGCCGCGGTAGCCGAGCGGTTCTAGGCGCTAGAGTTTTTTAGTAGTTCTTTAATAATTATTTATTCGTCTCCCATAAGATTTCAATTTCGTAAAAAGTTGAAACACGTGTTTATTTCTAACTGAAAAATAAATACCAATTTTTAGTAGGCCTGGCTTCAAAATTGCCTTAATAGTGACATATGTTCAAAAAATACTTCATCCACTGTTACACTCCCTTAGAGATCGAATTACGAAAAATCCCTTCTAATGCTACGCGTACAGTGTAAAATCAACACTCTCACCAAATTTCAAGTTTCTATCCTTAGCGTTTGGGATTGGGTAATGATGAGTCAGTCAGTCGCAACATTTCCTTTTATGTACAGAGAGTACACGTTATCTGTTGTGGTGAATATCTGTTGTGAAGAAACCTTAAGCACTTCATAATGGGATTACGCGTCCCGAAACGTATTGTGGTAAGTAGGTCATAATTCCTCAAGCGCAACATTTTCATACAAAATTATTGGAGTTTGCGTTGGAATGTAAAGTGCATAGTATCATGAACTTCTGAAGTTTGGACTTTAGGCCAGAAAAACATTTCGCGTCACACCTTTAATTCCATGTGGTATACTAAAACTTCACGACACGTCGACTGGGATGCCCCAAAAAATGGTTCAAATGGCTCTGAGCACTATGGGACTTAACTTCTGAGGTCATCAGTCCCCTAGAACTAATTAAACCTAACTAACCCAAGAACATCACACACATCGATGCCCGAGGCAGGATTCGAACCTGCGACCGTAGCGCTCGCGCGGTTCCGGACTGTAACGCCTAGAACCGATTGGGCACATAGGCCGGCCCTGGAATGCCCTTTTCTGCATTATATTTAATGGTGCATTCTCGAGTCGTAATACTGAGACATTCGGCAGGAAGGAACGATAATAATGGTGTATCTAAATGGGTTAGTAATTAAAGCGAGCATGAACTGTTTAGATAGCCGGCCGAAGTGGCCGCGCGGTTCTGGGCGCTGCAGTTTGAAACCGCGAGACCGCTACCGGTCGCAGGTCCGAATCCTGCCTCGGGCATGGATGTGTGTGATGTCCTTAGGTTAGTTAGGTTTAAGTAGTTCTCAGTTCTAGGGGACTAATGACCTCAGAAGTTGAGTCCCATAGTGCTCAGAGCCATTTGAACCATTTTTGAACTGTTTAGATAAATACGTTGAAACATGACAGACAAACATACTGTAAAGACAAACTGGACATAAAAGCAGTGTAAGTGAAAGGAACCGGCCGAAGTAGCCGTGCGGTTAAAGGCGCTGCAGTCTGGAACCGCAAGACCGCTACGGTCGCAGGTTCGAATCCTGCCTCGGGCATGGATGTTTGTGATGTCCTTAGGATAGTTAGGTTTAACTAGTTCTAAGTTCTAGGGGACTAATGACCACAGCAGTTGAGTCCCATAGTGCTCAGAGCCATTTGAACCATTTTTTTGAGTGAAAGGATACAAATAACTGCAATGACTGAGCTAGGTTACAAGTAATCTTAATGCTCATGGACATCTGCCAGTCTTTGGGAGTACTCTGGTTGTCGAAGTTTTTCGGCTTGCGTCGTTTAGTGGAAGGGTATACCAACAAACTACTATTAAGCGAGTTTAATTAAGAATGTAAAGCTCGTTACCCCACCCTTCATTCAGTATTATGACAAGTTCCTCATAATGTACAGCAAGCGAGAGCAGAACAGAACATATTTTGTAAAACGTAAAATGTTATTTAATGAAACAAAATTCTTTCGCATGTATTTTTCAAACTTTCAAATACATGCGCAATTGTAGGCTAACGATGGTTTCCTCCGCACACCAAGCAGGCCATGCGGGCTGCCGTCCCGCCAGGAGGATGTGTAAACGGCTCTCATAAACACCGACATACTTTCTTGTATTACACAACGACGACATTATTTCAACTGGCCTCTGGTGGCCGCTATAGGAAACACTCGCTCATCACACGGTAAACTAGTACAGTTGTGAATAAGGTAAACAAATGACACAGTCAAAGCTTCCAGATCATCTGTGCGTATGCGAGGGCTATTCGCAAAGTAAGGTCCGGTCGGTCGCGAAACAGAATTGAAACGATTTTATTTGCAACAGTGTGCTACATCTTCTAACTACTTTTCTACATAGTTGCTCTCTGATTTAGGCATTTGTAGTAGCGTTGTACCAACTTGCGCTACCCTCGCCATGGAAGGCAGCCGCCTGTGCTTTCCGACACTTCTCTATGCTGGTCCACAGCTCGTTGTCAGTGCCAAAATGTTGTCTTCATAGCCAGCGATTCATGTGAACAGTGATGAAATGCCCCTGCAGTGAGCGGACTATAATTGTCACGCAGAAGAAACGTGTGTTGCATGAGATCAGGCAATATTTCAGCAGACACTCATTCTTGGAGGGAGACATTATTTTTGCTAGGCATCCTTACGTGCTCACTGTGCGTCCAGAACTTAAAAGAGCGACGTGACGCTTTCCAAGGGGATACTAGAGACGGTGCCCAACACATCTATGCAAACCTCCATCGGGTTCTGCATGCTGTTTCCATTTCGCGACCGACCGAACCTTAATAAGAGTAGCTCTCATGTTTTACGGGCCTCTTTCATTTCGCCCACCGTGTAGCGGTGGTAGCAGTTCGGAAAGGCAGTCGCGACTAGAGATGGGCAAACTCGTTCATCCTTGGGAACTAGTTCACTGCTGATCGTTCTTTTTTGGGAACCGTTCATTTTTACTCGTTCACCATTCATTTGTTTTATGTTGCATTATTAAAGTTAAAGCAGCAATAATAATAATAATAATAATAATAATAATAAAGTTCGCCGTGATAAAGTTTTTGATTTGAAAGCTCCTTCTGAACAAATGTTTTAGAGATAATAGATGAATACGATATTATGGCAATCTACGTCTTTTCAAATGGAAAGGCACCGCTTTTCCTACTGAGCCAAAATGACCCACAACCAACCTTTTTTTTTTTTTTTTTCAAAGAAACCAAACTAGCAGGTAATGCAAATTGGAAACAACCAAGCTTAAAAATAATTAGAGCCTTCCTAAATGGAATGTTTTGTATATGAAAGATACACGAAAATCGTTTTCTATGAATTTTCTTACACTAAAAATTAAGCAAATTATTGAAAGTTAGTTGCTTAATCAAGTCGATGAAACAAAAAATATATGAATAACAAAAAAAACTTGCCTTCTTATAAGTATGTCTTCTGCTGTTCATCGATATAATGAAGTGAGCTGATATACCCTTTTGTTACCTCAAAAGACGTACCTATTACATACAACGTAATTTTTATGTAATTTACGTAACTATAAAATAATGTTTGATTACCGGTCGTGGACGCTGAATAGACAGACCCAAGTGCAAGAACAGTTTAGAACACATGTAAAATGGGCGAGCACAGTGAACGAACAACTGGATACTGAAGTAACTAGGAGCAGTCGGCAGTGGAACTGAGACAGGCGGTCATGCGAAGAACGACGAGTGCGGCCGAGGGAGACCGAGACTGAGACGAGCACGCGACCGAGGCTGGAACGAGCACTGCCGAAGTGACCGCCGCGACCGAAGTGAACTAGTGAACTACGAACCGATCGTTCCTCGTTCCCGGGAACTATAAGTAGACCGCCGCGACCGAAGTGAACTATGAACTGATCGTTCCTTGGAATTTGTTTCTCTGTCCTTTCGTTCATCTTAGTGAACCGTTCCTTTGCACCCGTTCGTTCGCGAACTTTTTTTTTTTTTGGTCATCAGTGTACTGACTGGTTTGATGCGGCCCGCCACGAATTCCTTTCCTGTGCTAACCTCTTCATCTCAGAGTAGCACTTGCAACCTACGTCCTCAATTATTTACTTGACGTATTCCAATCTCAGTCTTCCTCTACAGTTTTTGCCTTCTACAGCTCCCTCTAGTACCACGGAAGTCATTCCCTCATGTCTTAGCAGATGTCCTATCATCCTGTCCCTTCTCCTTATCAGTGTTTTCCACATATTCCTTTCCTCTCCGATTCTGCGTAGAACCTCCTCATTCTTTACCCTATCAGTCCAACTTTCAACATTCGTCTATAGCACCACATCTCAAATGCTTCGATTCTCTTCTGTTCCGGTTTTCCTACAGTCCATGTTTCACTACCATACAATTCTGTACTCCAGACGTACGTCCTCAGAAATTTCTTCCTCAAATTAAGGCCGGTATTTGATATTAGTAGACTTCTCTTGGCCAGAAATGCCTTTTTTGCCATAGCGAGTCTGCTTTTGATGTCCTCCTTGCTCCGTCCGTCATTGGTTATTTTACTGCCTAGGTAGCAGAATTCCTTAACTTCATTGACTTCGTGACCATCAATCCTGATGTTAAGTTTCTCGCTGTTCTCATTTCTACTACTTCTCATTACCTTCGTCTTTCTCCGATTTACTCTCAAACCATATTGTGTACTCATTAGACTGTTCATTTCGTTCAGCAGATCATTTAATTCTTCTTCACTTTCACTCAGGATAGCAATGTCATCAGCGAATCGTATCATTGATATCCTTTCACCTTGTATTTTAATTCCACTCCCGAATCTTTCTTTTATTTCCATCATTGCTTCCTCGATGTACAGATTGAAGAGTAGGGGCGAAAGGCTACAGCCTTGTCTTACACCCTTCTTAATACGAGTACTTCGTTCTTGATCGTCCACTCTTATTATTCCCTCTTGGTTGTTGTACATATTGTATATGACCCGTCTCTCCCTATAGCTTACCCCTATATTTTCAGAATCTCGAACAGCTTGCACCATTTTATATTGTCGAACTCTATTTCCAGGTCGACAAATCCTATGAAAGTGTCTTGATTTTTCTTTAGCCTTGCTTCCATTATTAGCCGTAACGTCAGAATTGCCTCTCTCGTCCCTTTACTTTTCCTAAAGCCAAACTGATCGTCACCTAGCGCTTTCTCAATTTTCTTTTCCATTCTTCTGTATATTATTCTTGTAAGGAGCTTCGATGCATGAGATGTTAAGCTGATTGTGCGATAATTCTCGTACTTCTCAGCTCTTGCCGTCTTCGGAATCGTGTGGATGATGCTTTTCCGAAAGTCAGGTGGTATGTCGCCAGACTCATATATTCTACACACCATCGTGAATAGTCGTTTTGTTGCCACTTCCCCCAATGATTTCAGAAATTTTGATGGAATGTTATCTATCCCTTCTGCCTTATTTGACCGTAAGTCCTCCAAAGCTCTTTTAAATTCCGAGTCTAATACAGGATCCCCTATCTCTTCTAAATCGAATCCTGTTTCTTCTTCTATCACATCAGACAAACCTTCACCCTCATAGAGGCTTTCAATGTATTCTTTCCATCTATCTGCTCT
The DNA here is from genome assembly GCF_023864345.2 of Schistocerca serialis cubense. Lineage (NCBI taxonomy): Eukaryota > Metazoa > Arthropoda > Insecta > Orthoptera > Acrididae > Schistocerca > Schistocerca serialis. Next base: position 597,224,822 of record NC_064644.1, on the reverse strand, counting down.
CTCCTCTGCATTTAACAGTCGAATTCCCGTTGCACTCTTAATGTTACCACCGTTGCTTTTAATGTCACCAAAGGTTGTTTTGACTTTCCTGTATGCTGAGTATGCCCTTCCGACAATCATATCTTTTTCGATGTCTTCACATTTTTCCTGCAGCCATTTCGTCTTAGCTTCCCTGCACTTCCTAGTTATTTCATTCCTCAGCGACTTGTATTTCTGTATTCCTGATTTTCCCGGAACATGTTTGTATTTCCTCCTTTCATCAATCAACTGAAGTATATCTTCTGTTACCCATGGTTTCTTCGCAGCTACCTTCTTTGTACCTATGTTTTCCTTCGCAACTTCTGTGATGGCCCTTTTTAGAGATGTCCATTCCTCTTCAACTGTACTGCCTACTGCGCTATTCCTTATTGCTGTATCTACAGCGTTAGAGAACTTCAAACGTATCTCGTCATTCCTTAGTACTTCCGTATCCCGCTTCTTTGCGTATTGATTCTTCCTGACTAATGTCTTGAACTTCAGCCTACTCTTCATCACTACTATATTGTGATCTGAGTCTACATCTGCTCCTGGGTACGCCTTACAATCCAGTATCTGATTTCGGAATCTCTGTCTGACCATGATGTAATCTAATTGAAATCTTCCCGTATCTCCCGGCCTTTTCCAAGTATACCTCCTCCTCTTGTGATTCTTGAATAGGGAATTCGCTATTACTAGCTGAAACTTGTTACAGAACTCAATTAGTCTTTCTCCTCTTTCATTCCTTGTCCCAAGCCCATATTCTTCTGTAACCTTTTCTTCTAATCCTTCGCCTGCAACTGCATTCCAGTCGCCCATGACTATTAGATTTTCGTCCCCCTTTACATACTGCATTACCCTTTCAATATCCTCATACACTTTCTCTATCTGTTCATCTTCAGCTTGCGACGTCGGCATGTATACCTGAACTATCGTTGTCGGTGTTGGTCTGCTGTCGATTCTGATTAGAACAACACGGTCACTGAACTGTTCACAGTAACACACCCTCTGCCCTACCTACCTATTCATAACGAATCCTACACCTGTTATACCATTTTCTGCTGCTCTTGATATTACCCGATACTCATCTGACCAGAAATCCTTGTCTTCCTTCCACTTCACTTCACTGACCCCTACTATATCTAGATTGAGCCTTTGCATTTCCCTTTTCAGATTTTCTAGTTTCCCTACCACGTTCAACCTTCTGACATTCCACGCCCCGAATCGTAGATTATTCAATCTTTTTCTCGTGGTAACCTCCCCCTTGGCAGTCCCCTCCCGGAGATCCGAATGGGGGACTATTCCGGAATCTTTTGCCAAAGGAGAGATTATCATGAAACCTCTTCAAATACAGGCCACATGTCCTGTGGATACACGTTACGTGTCTTTAATGCAGTGGTTTCCATTGCCTTCTGCATCCTCATGGTGTTGATCATTGCTGATTCTTCCGCCTTTAGGGGCAATTTCCCACCCCTAGGACAAGAGAGTGCCCTGAACCTCTATCCGCTCCTCCGCCCTCTTTGACAAGGCCGTTGGCAGAATGAGGCTGACTTCTTATGCCGGAAGTCTTCGGCCGCCAATGCTGATTATTTATCAAAATTTAGGCAGTGGTGGGGATAGAACCCGGGACCGAAGACGTTTCTGATTATGAATCAAAGACGCTACCACGGGTGAACTACCCATCTCTACTCGCGACCCGCCCGCCGCTGCCCTCCCACGCGGCTCGGTTGCGACGGACGCACCTGCGTTTAAAACGAGACGCGTATAGCGCGTGTGGCGCGACGCAGCGCAGCGCGCGTTTTTGTAACATCTCAGGTTCAAATGGGACCGCGCAAATTGCGACGCAACGCGACTAGGACGCGACACGCGCCTGCGCCAGGTCGCGCGGCGTTGTGGTTGCGGCACAGTTTCTCGCGCCGCACGTCGCGCGTGCCTCGCTAGCACCGTGGGAAATTTGAGGCGAGGAGCGGAAAAGTAGCCCGGCCATGTGCTCACATCGCAACGGCGAATATGAGCAATGGTAGTATCGCCCATACGACAAATTTTGCCTTTCTGTGTACTAAATTTTATTGCCTTTGGGTAGTGTTTCGTTTTTCGCCATTTAAACGCTCCAGGTTTCTTTGTTAGTACATTATACTTTTCTGCTATTTATATGCGTATAGTTTTGTTTTTTCTTCTGTCAAGAAAAATGCATACCTGAGCCATTGGCCGCTGGAATTGTATCATACGCCTCCGCGATGTTTTCAGATCGCAATAAGGGACAGAGGGTAGTGCATAAGGAAGCAAGGAATATTATAAAATCATGTGATTAAGAAGCAAGGCAGGAGAGTAAAACAAGGTTATCTTCTCGCTGCCTAGTATGCTGGCGTATCTGTACGATCTGTTAAAAAATTTAGAAAGGCATAATCTCCACAGGTGTGATCCATTTGTGCTCCTGGTAAAAAGCGTCCAAGGTCTGAAGTGTAGAAGTCTCACTGTGATTACTTGGATATGGGTGTAATAATGTAATACAACACAATGTACTACATGAATGTGAACATCACATTTCCACTGCAAGCTAGAAAGAGTCGAAAAGCAGTCACAAATAACAATGTTTTAATTGGTTCGCCGTGATGAGAAAAACATTTCAATTTTTCGATGCACATTATCAGCATTAATAAACTAACTATACCACAGGCTACACAAATGAAGAAAATGGTCGGTACTATCACGAAAGTAGGAATATTCTAGATATATTTAATTTGTTGAAATGTACTGCTGACAAAGGAAGATCTACTTTGATGACAATGTTTTTCTAACTCCAACTCACAAGGCACGCATGGCTAGCTTGTGCATTCCTGTCGCGCGCAATTTCCTCCGCTGCTGACAATTCATTGCCCATTGTGTTGTGGGGCAGATCAATTGTTTATTTTTCTCAATAACATTTTATTCGCGATCACATGTTGTCAGTTTGGCAAGCCGTAGGTGAGTAACCAGCACCTGGCATGTGCCTATTATTCCGCCTGAAGGAACGCTCGTCATTATTTTAATACTGCTCAGATCAAGGAATAAAATCCTTTGGTAAGTTTCTATTCCAGTCGCTCAGAGTTAAAAATAGGATGGGTCACGGGGATTCCGACAAAATTTCAACAGAATTGGCACTCTATTTTTGTGTGAGTTGTTAACCTTTTCTCATTCGAAGAAACATCACCGTTTGTAAGTAACGGCCGCATTTCTCTTGGTGACTGGTTGAATTGTACTTCCTTTGTGTGTAATTTTGCAAACTCATCTCACAGCAGCTATTGCGACAGAATTCCAAAACGGAGTGTCTCATTAAACAAATAATTGGCAATCACAGAGCTCAATAGCTTACGAAAAACCTCATAGTGTCGGTTTTTGCAGTAACATAAAAGAAGAAATTTCATGTTTATTTTCATACTAGAAATCTCTTGTTTCGCTAGCTGTCGATAACTCTTAAAAAATTGCAGTCACTGGAGTGAAATAAGTAAAAAGGAAAGTATAAGTACTGATATATCGCCATAGATAAGAAAGTTCCGTATGTTTAAGAATTGGCAAAACACTCTCCTCCTTGTGTGCTATCATTCGCCAAACTTTCGTTTCGATGTCTCTAGCGGTTTAGGAGATATGAGAGATGTTGCGAGTATTTCATACTGGCGGGCGTGAGATCGGAAGCGAGCGCGCTACATGGGATCCATTTTCTCGAGATCGGAGGCAGATAGAGACCTCCTCCCAAGTCTAAACAAAAATTCAACATGTTACCTAAATTTCATACCCAGCAACATATGGTGTACTACGCACCAAACGCAAAATCATAGCGACCCCGAATTTTGGTTGCAAACTTTTTGAAGTTTGCGTAGCGTCTCACTAAAATGTGTACATCACAATAAGAATGGTCATTAGCGAGGTGATGGGCACTTCGTCACGAAGCTGACATATAACGTTACAAGTAAAACAAAAATCAAATATTTTCAGTGAATAGCTTCTGTGAAATCGTTTGAGAAAGATAACAGGGTGCGCGCGCTTCGGTTCTGTCAGCGCAGAGCGTCGCCAGTCGGCGCGTGCGAAGTATGGTGTACGCGTAGCAATATGCGCTGCACCCGCGCGACCCGTACGGCATGTGCGTGTCGCGCTGTAGTGTTGTGTCACGTCACAGGTGCTATACGCGTCTCAATTTGCGCCTAGCCTAATGTGGTCTGCTTGTCTCCGGCGCGCCTGCGCCTGCGCCGGCCACCAGGCCGCCTCGTTTACGGCGGGGCGTAGTGGGTGCCGCGGGCGCTCTCATCAGGCCCTCCGTATCGGGGGAGGAGTGGGGAGGGGGGGTGACCTGGGGAGGGGAGGGGAAGTGGGCCCGAGTATCAAATTTAGAAGGTGGCTTTTTGTGTCGCGGCGCGGGGCGTCGTCGGCGGTCCGGCGAGGCGCAGCGCCCATCTACTCTACTCTGCCCTGCCTCCACTGTGCGCTACTCAGGCGCGCGCCCGCCCGCCGACAAGCTACACGGAGAGTGCATTCTCAGATTCTGTTTACCATATATATCATTCTTCCTTGAAAATAATAGCGAATTCATGTACCAGTCTATTAGCAAAAGGATTTATTTTCATTTTGGGCTGAGAGCACGGCCAAGACTGGAGCCGAGTGCCGGCGGCGACGGCGCGAAAGATGGTGGCTGGGGAGAAGGAGGGGGGAGACGGGGAGAGTGTAGGGGCAGTTTGGAAGGAAGGGGTGGGTGGGGTGGGGGGAGTCGCAGGCCATCCGAGTGCCGCGCGCACAAAAAAAAAGGCCGGCGCCACAGAGAACGTCTTACAAAGGGCTAGCGCTAAATTAAGCGGAATTAAGCAGAATAACTCGGAGAGGAGCTCCATCAAAACTGTTGGCATAAGAAAAGACAGGCAAGACAATGGGGGAACGACCAGTTTGACCCCTAGAGGGGTGACACCTATCAGGACATGTTTAGCGCATTACTGTGGATACTTCTGCAAAAACACAGCAAAGTTTATAACTACTGATGGAGGGAATGGGTAGTTCTGTAGGGCTAAAAAAAAAAACGATGTACATAAAAAGTAGAAATATATCTACTCAAATTATAGTGTAACAGAAGGTACTACTACGTAATTACCTATTTCCATACCTCGGAAGTCTTATCAGTAATACCGGGGACGTAGATGAAGACACACCAGCAGAAACTGGGAAAACTACTGTCGTGTTACAACGATTGCGATCGAAATGCCAATTTGATTTTCTTAGCGTGTTCATCAAGGTTCGTCTGCAGTCGTCTAGCATCCTACCGATGGACGTATACGCGTGTGAGACGTTGCAAAAGTCAGCAAAAACTCTGCGTTTTCCACCAACGATGCTGTCGGCGAATTCTGAAGATCAGCTATCGCGACGGTGTATCGAATGATGGAGTGCTGAGAAGAAGTGGTCCTCGCAACCTGCATAAATTCAAAGCTGAAAGGAGACTAATGATTGTGGCGCACGTTATAGGAATGAAAAAAACAAATAATCTCCAAATGAATCAGAGGAAGGTCTCATAACACTTGGAAATTAACTTTTGCAAAGGATCTGCAAAGCATGGACGTAAACTGGGAGAAAGCCGGAAACCTGGCAGCCGATCGGGTTCGCTGGAGTACACTTGCTGCCCGATATTGTACCTAACCGTGGAGGAACTACGTATAAGTCTGGCTGTGTGTAGCTGGAATACAGAGACAAGGATATCGATAACTGGAAGATACGTGTGACAGCTTTCAACAAATTCAAGGACAGATGACGGCTACAATCACAAATAAATGCGAAACCTGATACTTTCACATTCATTCATTGAAGTTTGATTTTGACCATTAAATGCCCTATGTATATCCGTACACTGTGAAAATTCATACTTTTTCGCTGCTGTAATAGTAGAAATGGTTTTTCAGTTCTAGTCTGAAGTTTCTCATCTAGTAACCACACCGCTAAATTGTTGCGTGTACTTGGATGTTCTCGGAAGAAAGGTATACTGTACGGCGTACGAATGCGGAAAAACAGAGTGCGAGTCTAATCGAAAAATTTTGAGAACGTATGACGTGAACGGGCAAGAAATATCTTCTCCCAGTCCGGTCCTCAGGAAATTTTGTAGTGGACGGTAGCTACAGAGCCGTGCTTCTCAACGCCTCCTCGCTCACAGACAAGACCACCAACCAGATCCGCGACTCGTAACAACGTAAACAGTATGCAGTGTTGGACACCAACAGTTCCTAACAAGTCTTTGCTCTTCACGTGAGTCCTATCTCACTATGTTATTACAAAATATTGTCTGCCTTCTATGTAAGTATCATATTCATGAGCTTATTGTGAATCTACATATGTTGTGTTAGTGTTTTCACAGCCGAAAACTCAAGTCGATTGGGATATTGCATGGAGTATGTGCAACTTATGCATGTTACTAAACAGTGACAACGGTCAGCCATTCCCACTTTCAGGTTGCCTATTTAACAGCTGCGAGGGACAAAAAATTTTAATTATTTCATATAATTATTGACCGAATTAAAAACTTATAGTTCTATCATAAACTTCCCACTAAGAGGTACAATCTTACGTTAAAGGTTTAACAAAATAAGTATTAAAATTTTTATGACTAGAGGCAGTGTGAATCACACCGTTCAAATCACCCAAAATTGCAGAGACTGACCAAAAAAATGAAGCACCCAGAAAGATAAGGTCGGCTGCCACTGTAACTTCGAACACGTACATACCATGGATTGGTATGAAAATTATTAGAGTCGCATTTCTCTCTGTCAGCTTGAGCGGTCACGAAACGTCGTCGCGTTTAGTGTTGTGACCAGGCCTGGTGGGTTACATAAGGGTATGTGAACAGCGTCAGATGTTGAGTGATCATTGAGAAGGACACCGAGATGCCACGTACTCGTGTGAGACAGCGCTATCAGCACCTGACATAGTTTGAAAGGTGCTTCATTTTGGTATTCCATGTGGTTGACTGGTTGAATCGTGCAATAGCCAGATTTGTGGGGCATTCGGATGTGAGCCAGCCGCGGTGGCCGAGCGGTTCTAGGCGCTTCAGTCCGGAACCGCGCGACTGCTACGGTCGCAGGTTCGAATCCAAGCTCGGACATGGATGTGTGTGACGTCCTTAGGTTAGTTAAGTGTAAGTAGTTCTATGTTCTAGGGGACAGACACCTTCCCTCGCTATACGTCTGGTTTGGTTTTCTCAAGCCTTATTTGTTGCATTCCATTTCTAAAACACGAAGCAGTCCGTACAAAGAATTGTTTTCGCAACAGCAAATCAAAGTGAGCTGGCAAAAAATATTGCCGTTTTCTAGTTAGCGCGTTTATGAAAGCTTATTCAAAGAAAAATGTGCAAAACCTCCAGTACTAAAGCCTGGTTCAGCTCCTGGTCACAGATGAAACAACATCAACAAGCAGAAGGCACGCTCGGAATACCACCACCTGCGAATGCGCGCCGTGTTGACGTCTATTGGACGTGCTTGGATTCACGGCAGTTTAGAACTGCTGTCTATTTCCGCGCATAAATACTGTGGGTTGGGTTGTTTTGGGGGCAGAGACCAAACAGCGAGGTCATCGGTCTCATCGGATTGGTGAAGGATGGGGAAGGAAGTCGGCCGTGCCCTTTCAAAGGAACCATCCCAGCATTTGCCTAGAGCTATTTAGGGAAATCACGGAAAACCTAAATCAGGATGGCCGGACGCGGGATTGAACCGTCGTCCTCCCGAGTAAATACTGTGTCTGTTAAGTGTTGGTTACTTGGTTCATTTGGGGGAGGGGAAGGAACAGTGAGGTCATCGATCCCATTGGATTAGGGAAGGATGAGGAGGGAAGTCGGCCGTGCCCTTTCAAAGGAACCATTTCCCTGAAGCGATTTAGGAAAATCACAGAAACTTAAATCAGGATGGCAGGAAGCTTGTTTGAATCGTCGTCTTCCGAATGCGAGTGCAGTGCTCTAATCCCCTGCGCCACCTCACTCGATGTCTTATTGTTAGTTCCAGTCACTCTACGGCATCTACGTCACACGTGTTTCGTTTGCGGCAGGTCTTGTAGTACCAGCTTTAGGTTCTCGGCAGTTTCCCTACAGCTTCTTCGTCCCCCGCCGCCGTTGCCCAGCTGGAGCCGGTGCCCCCTCTCCAGGGACATGTGACGGTAACTCGCTGCTCCAGCACCCCTCCAGCCTGGCCTGTGGTCCCGCCGACGCTGTCTGCCTCAACCTCGCGACCCAGGGGTGCCGGCAGTCGGCCGCAGACCACTCAGCCGCTCTCAATAACACACGACGCGCCAGCCGGACTTGGCTCCAATATTGAGCAGCGGTCTGTCGCTGCGGCCGCTGCCAGACGCCGGAACATCCACTGGCCGCGTCTCTCGCACTCAGCCACTGTCTCAGTTTCGTTGAGTGACCAGTCTTCTGGCCGGTTCGATTCTGCCCGCCACGAATTCTTCTCTCGTGCGAACCTCTTCACCTCACAGCACAACTCACGCCCTAAGTACTCGATTATTTGGTTGATATACTCCAATTTCTGTCTTCACACATAGTTTTCACACTACAGCTCCGTCTAGTATCATGGAATTTATCTCCTCATGTCTTTACACATTTCCTATCATCTTCTTACTTCTTCTTGTCAGTGTTTCCCACTTGTTTCTTTATTCGTCAGTACTGCAGAGAAACTCGACATTCATTGTCTTTTAAGTTAACCTGATTTTCAACAGCCTTCTGAAACACATCTGAAATAATTCGATTCTTCATCTTTTCCAGCGTCCCCACATTCCATCACTCATCACCGTACAATGCTCTGCACGTATGTTCTCAGAAATTCCTTCCTCAGATTAGGAAGGAATTTTTTTAATATTAGCACACTTCTCTTCGCCAGCAACGCACTCTCTGCCCGAGCTAATCTGCTTTCATTTTATTTCCGACATTACCTCTTAAACATGGCGAAAGAGCACATTCCTGTTTTACACTTTCTTTTAATGCGATACTTCGTCCTTCGTTTTCAATCCTTTTTGTTCCCTCTGGTTTCTGGTTCGTAGTGTATATTATCGAACACAGCAATCTTTTGCAATTGCTTAATATTTATCGGGACTAGATATACAGCCTATAATTGTTCTCTCCTCCCCCTCTCTCTGTCTATCTCCTCTTCCCCCCTTCCTCTATCTATCTCCTGCTTACTCCTCTCTCTGATCCTGAGCCTTGTTCATTGTTACTACAAGTGATATCTTTTTTTGGAAATTGAAGTCACTTAAAATGAATGGGTTTATCGGTTCGGATCATTGGCGTACGGTATATAGGAGCGACCTCTCCAACTGCTCGATCTGTGAGGATAGTAGCTTCAATGAGAGCCTTTCCCATATTTTCACTCTGATTCAGATTCCGCAATAGTATTCTAATCATAACCAGATTAGCCCTAAAACAGACGGGAAGGCAGAAAACAAAAAATTATATATAAGGCGTAAGAATATATATGTGAGGAACAATATGTCTCAGAAAATGTTGCCCGCAGTAGGCAACGAAACGTCAGGAAGGAGAAGTAGTTTTATATATGGACCACGCCAATTCAGCCCGGAAGTTTTAATTAATGAAGACGCCGGCCGTGAAAGCTTACATGTCATGATATATTTAGGTTATGTTCGTGCGAATGTTTATTAGAATACCGTGTAAAAATTTGAAGTATGTTCCGAGAGTTTTGGTAAGAAAGCGAAACAACGACTTGTCTATATATAGTTGTATATATTATCCTCCTTCCCCTATGGCTTACTCTTATTTTTCTCACGATTTCGAACATCTCGCAGCATTTTCCACTGTCTAACGCTTCTTCGAGGTAGCTGGCACTCGACTGTCCACTTCTGTGTGGGCGCGCAGAGCGAGGCCGGGTCATGCCACGCGTTTCCAAGTAAAGCTAATCGTGGAAGAGGCGGAAGGAGATAGAAATTTTTAAGCAAACCAGAATGGTCGCTAAAATGGATTGTTTGAAGAGATTTCCTTCGTGCACCCAATATTCTTTTACAACACGCACTTGAATACCCAAAATAATACTTTTCGAAACACATTTTTAACAGAAAGTGCCATTTCCTGTGCTTGCCAAACATGCTGTCTGTCGTATTTGAAAGCCGACAGCGTTAGTTACGCATTACTCGTCGAAAATTGACGACGCATTTACAGAATTGCCTCATAACGCAATGTTTATTGTATCACTAACTCCCACTTCACTTTCGGGAATTAATTGTGCCATTTCTGTTGTTTCTTTCATTTTTTTGTGTGTGGCAACGTTTCTTATTTTCCGGAGACTCAAAACATCGATGTAAGTCAAACGAATTTTATCCATCGTACTCTAACAATAGTCAACGAATTTCAGTACCTCGGTGTGCGTGATAAAACGTGAGTCATATACATAAACGAAAATATTTGTTCTTAGTCTAACATAAGACTTCAGGCTTCTCTATTTACTGAAAAAATCGTCTAGCTATGCAGCGATAACTCCTACCTGTATAACAAGGAGCTTGCTGCAAGAATGATGCTTGTGTTGAAAAATATTATTCATTATTTGGTGTTAAGGTTTAAATTTAATGAAGCTATCACGTGATTTGAAAAGTAGAAAGCAGCGTACTGAGCTGCTGCCAGTTTTGCTACATGGACCTCTAAATGTTTATTCTTTCTACAGCACAGCGCAGCGCAGCGCTCTGAGAAATTTAAAGGTAGTTTTTGTTTCCTAGTGAGGCGTAGCGCCTCTATAACGTCCCTATTGAGACGAGAAATCTGTGAACAGGTGTGTAGTAAGAGTCACGCGCAAGACAGGTGGCGCTCGATGGCTCCAGTGTACTTACCGCCTGTGCCTTAGGGGACTGAGGCAACTAGCTTTCTCACGCTGTTGGAAATGCAGTCAAAATACTGTTCACTTCATTTCGGATTTTGTTTAATTTTCTAATTGTTTACTGATTACTATTATACTATACTTATCAGGATTAATGAAGGTATCAACATGAAATACCGTTTTACGTAAAGTTTTTATATTATACAGTCAAGTAATGGGTCACAGGAGTAATGTTCGAGAATGACGTGCGTGTTAGTCATTCGTACCGAGGAAATAGGTACAAACTATTTCGTCAGTTATGGTACAGGGGAAATGAGATTATAATTTCGGAAAAACAGTTTTGTTAAAAGGAAACTAATTTTATATTCGTGGGTTTTCCAAATTTATGGTAATTTACTATTCTGATTGAGTGACAAAATTCGATTGGTTCTGTGTATATGAACGGGATTGAGCGGGCTTGATGCTGCGTTCCGATGAGCTGTGATGTTTCTTTGGCGATCACAAATTAGCATAGTTGGGCGTATTTTGGCAACTAGAAACTTCTTTTCTGTAGAGAGAGCAGCAGAGTCGGGGCTTGGCTCTCATAGTGATCCGCTGAAAATTATTAATCTTGTGATATCTCTGTACTGAAATGTTTGAGAAGCGCCGTAAACAGTGGAAGAGAATTCGAGTTGATGCACAGGGTGAAATTCAGAACTTTTAGGGACATTTAAATCATTAATTATCGCTTGGTGTGCTGCTTACTCGCGAACTTTAACATTTTGTTCCGTGGGACTAATACTTGCAACGTTTGGGCGAGCAATTCGAAAAGAAACAATCTGTTTGCATATTTTCGGTGGAGAACTACCATAAACTGGCCACGGTTATGAATGACGTGTGGGTGTGAACTTCTCAGAATATGTACAGTTTAGAGTAAGGCTTGGTAGTGACTGGTGTATGCAAGCTTACCGTAATAAAGTGAAACATTACACACACAACTACTTCCATTTAAATATTTCCATCCACCGCCAAAACAATTTTAATGCGACTTGAGGATTATATCGTGTACAGCTGTTTTTTTCTACAGCTTTTTAGGGCTGAGAAATGTATGCCAGCATCTTCAAGGAGGCGTGCGTGTGTGAGAACAAATTGACCACCAGGCGAGTGGAACTCTGCAAACCAAACACGCAGCATCGCCGCACTAGGATTGTTTTTCTTAAGTGCGTCGACTGCATTAGGATATTGACACCGGGGCACTGCCCTTCAGATTCTGTAAGTATGGATAAACTCTAGTGTAGCCACCCTCTAATGTTCCCTTCCTAGTGAAGCGTTATCCCTGCAGACAACAGAACCGGGAACACAGTCGGGCATTCTTGCTCCTGGCTACAGTTTAACGATCCTGACACACTTCTTTCGTGAGACGTTTGTGAAGCTGTATACGAGGTACTGAAGGACTTCATCAAGTTAAGAATGTAAGAAATCAGGTTCAGTTTTGTGTATTTATTTTAGTTCGATATTATTGCACCTGAGAATGAAGGCCCTCAGGTGGGCTTATCGCAAGATTTTTCTCACAGTATTAGCTGAGTACCGGAGTTGACCGGCGATGGATGGAAATACTGTATTTATTCCACTCGTCTATTAATCCATCTCCTCCTCCCAGCGAGAAAAATTTCGTAAAGCTTTGAAGTGTTTAAGGTTTGTTCCACGACATTAAGTGCTCCTATTCTCAAATACTGGACGACTAAAGTATGGGTATTCTCGCGTCATGGGCGACACTGGTTTTTCACCCAAACCCCTTTGATTGGTTGGTGGTTCTTACCCTCACATGAGTCTTTCGAGACAATAAGTGACATCTGTACCTAGTTGAAATCAGTCCAGTGATTAAGAATGACGGTTCTAGCCGCTCAGTCCGGAACCGCGCGACTGCTACGGTCGCAGGTTCGAATCCTGCCTCGGGCATGGATGTTTGTGATGTCCTTAGGTTAGTTAGGTTTAAGTAGTTCTAAGTTCTAGGGGACTGATGACCACAGATGTTGAGTCCCACAGTGCTCAGAGCCATTTGAACCATTAAGAATGAAATGTGTTGCGTACATCAACGTTTCTATAATTTGTATGGATTTGACGAGGACACGCTGAAACACTTGGTACTATATCCATAAGTTTCTTTAAATCATTCACAGTGACGTGCGTTTTTCCTTAGTCATCACTGTACTTGTTTACTGCAGTCACGGCAATCTTGTTTACTGCAGTCAAGTGCAATCTTATCGTGGTGCGGTAGTAAGTATTATAACACGGTAACAAAAGAAATATAAGACTATATTATAAAATATTTATAAGATTATATTATTATAAGTACTAGGCGAAAATTAAACTACGCTGCGATCCAAATGAGCACCACTTATTGATACGCCGGCCGGAGTAGCCGAGCGGTTCTAGGCGCTCAGTCCGGAACCGCGCGACTGCTACGGTCGCAGGTTCGAATCCTGCCTCGGGCATGGATGTGTGTGATGTCCTTAGGTTAGTTAGGTTTAAGTAGTTCTAAGTTCTAAGGGACTGATGACCTCCGCAGTTAAGTCCCATAGTGCTCAGAGCCATTTGAACTTACTGATATAGACGAAACAGATGACAGAAAAGAGGGGACGGATGGAAAACGAATTACAAATGCATTCTACTACACACAAGGTGTTCACACGGTCAGTTTCGTTATAAGATTCGAGTTTTCCTGAATCTGTCGTGATACTTTCACAGAAACTTGTTTCCCTCGCAGAACGTCATAATATTCGAGCTGCGAGTATCCCTCGGATTTTTTATTTACTTATTGCCAAATTATAGACCTGCTACCTGATGTTTCGGAACAGGTCGTACATTTTACAATTTTCGTTTTTCATCTTTTTACAGTTTTCTTTTCTTTTGTTTTATCTACAACATTTACAAAGAATAATACTTTTCAAAATAACAATAATTTAAGGTTGAAATATAAATAAATTGTTATTTTTTGATAAGAATAAAAAAAGATGATAGGATAGAGGAGAGATTTGTTAGTACCATCACCGAATGTGAAGTTCAAATGTGTGTGAAATCTTATGGGACTTAACTGCTAAGGTCATCAGTCCCTACGCTTACACACTACTTAACCTAAATGATCCTAAGGACAAACACACACGACCAAGCCCACGCCCGAAGGAGGACTCGAACCTCCGCCGGGACCAGCCGCACAGTCCACGCCTGCAGCGCCTGAGACCGCTCGGCTAATCCCGCGCGGCAATCACTGAATGTGACTGACGATGAATACCTCAGAATGATTTCTTCTAGCTGTTGACCGCCTGTCATACACACACAGAAAGACGATCTAGCGCGCACGCACGCACACACACACACACACACACACACACACACACACACACAGTGTGTGTGTGTGTGTGTGTGTGTGTGTGTGTGTGTGTGTGTGTGTGTGTAGAGAAATAGTATTGTTTAGCCTATTTATTACTAATCCTATGTGTTAACTTCAGGTGCCCATCCGTGTACAGCATTTGGTGGTTTCTTGGGTAGATCGCCAGCACCTTATGCTTATTTACGGTCACATCTCGGCTTCCTCCTCCTGTTCCTCCTCTTTGTCACTGTTTTCGCTGTCACTGTGGGTATCGCTGTCCACCCTCTGGAGACTGTTGTTACATTGCACATAGGCATGTCTTTTATGTCGTATCCGCATGTACTCTTCATGTGTTGGTTTTGAAATACTGTTTGTCGGTACGTTTGATTGTGCCCATTGTTCTTCGTCTCTTGTTGCTGTGTATGTATCTATGTCTGTATCTGTGTAGTCTAAGTGTAGTGTGTGTGTCTATTGTTCGCGTTTTGCCAGCAGAAAAAGATAGTGTCTTCTGGGGAACCTTCTTCCCCGCATGTGCATGTAGGTGTCTGCCTCAGACTCACGCAGTTTAAGTGCGTGGGATAAGCTCCGTGTCCGGTTAAGAAATGTACCACACCGCGGCTGGGATCGATATGTTTCATTCTCAAACGCTCCAAACGCCAACTTGTAAGACGACGTATAGTCTCTATCGGCACACCAGTTACTGTGTGCTCGTGGAAATTCAATTTTTCCATCTCTGTGTATCCCAAGATAGCGCGTAACGCGTGCTCGTTTGATATTTGTGTCCCCAATTTTAACCGAAGGATCCCTTTGGAGTGATCCTTTCAGTAATGCGTATGTTTTGTTTTCGGCTACCCTGAGCTTGTTGTTGTGACACCATTGTGTAATTGTTTGTAGCATTCCACTGGCTCTCTCTTCTAACTGGGCTCTGTTATTTGCAGTGACAACTCATAGATTTGCGTAAGCGACAATTTCGTCTGACCTGTCATCCCCCTCCAGAAGTTGTAGGAGGGGTTCGATTGTTATGTCCCAGAAGGTGGGGCCGCAGATCGACCCCTTTGGTAATTCTAGTCTAGTAAACTGTTGTACAGTGACTGCGGTACCTCCAGATGTCTTAGCCTCTGAAACAGTGCGGGCCACCAGAGATTATCGAATGCTCCGACAATGTCAATCATTATTGCCATGGCGTATTACTGTTTTGTAGTATTAACTATGTGTAGGGCCTGGTTGATGGCATCATCTATTTATCTGCCAATTCTGAAGCCGAATTGGTGTTGGCTCATACTCAAGAGAGCTATGTGTGTTTGCAGGCGCTTGCACACTAGCTTCTCCTGAATCTTTGCTAGGGTGTTTATTAGGCATGTTGGCCTGTAAGTCTTTGGAGCTGAAGGATCCCTGTCCGCTGATTTCTTAATAATGACTGCTTTGCAGGTTTTCCATATTGTAGCTATCCTCTAGGATCCCACAACAGACTGACATCTGTGATACTGGGCTGTAATGGTGTGCATCCGACCTGTGACCCGTTTTGCAAACAGGAGTGACCCTTGCTGCTCTTCTCATGAGGGACTGTTAGGTATGCAAGGGATTCTCGATAAATATGTTCTAGGGAATGGACTAATTCGATAGCGCATACGATTTAAAATTTAACTGCAATTCTGTAGGGCCTGATGCCTCGATAGCTTCAAGTAGTAGCGTGCGCTCTTATACAAAATGATTCCGTGGTGACGTTGAAAACTTTCAGGTATGATGGCGAATGGTAGATTCGAGGTAACGGACCCTGGTCTGGAAACGCCCGAGTCGAAAGTTATAAGCAAAAGTCGTTCCGGTACCTCTGAAAGTGCACTCATTCTACTGTAAGATCTTTGCTTTCCATATTTTAGGAGGAGGTAGTAAGGGTCAAAACAAGACAAAAATATCCAGTAAATATGGGCTCTAAAGTGAGTAGCGTAAGAGTTATGGGCACTCGTTTCTCTTTGGTGCTGTAAAACACATCTCGTCTACTGTCTTCAGTTTCAACACCATACTGATCGACTTGGGTGGAAGGCTTGGATCGATATATTGATTTCACAGAAGACCAGAACTCCAAAGGATTTTTTGATAGAGCTGATTCCATGATTTAATGTCCATATTACTGTAGGCTTCAAGCAAAGCACACACTTTCTGTTAACTTTTCTTCATCAGTTTCGCTTTCGTCTCTTTCATAGCGATACTGTAGCGTGATTTCACAACATTATCCGAAATTTACCGCTAAACCAAAATGGGTCTTTTATTAATTTTATTGGCGCATATTTAGGCAGCGCGCGGTTTATAACATGTTTGAGCATAATCACAATTGTGCTCTTTTTTGTCAGACTTGAACTACATGCTCTCAAATCGTTTTTAAGCAGTTTGTTAACCATCACCTCCTTTCTTAGCTTTCTTGATGGCTTCTCTGCGTTTAATGACTATCGTTGCTGCAAAAGAATCATGGCCGAACACTTTTCTCGTTTGTCTCGAATGAAAAGCAGCCCACAGTTGCACTAAATTCTGTTTATTTTAAACCTTGACGATGGTTTCTGCTATAATAATATAGCCTTCTTCAGAAGTCATACACACTAACAAATGAAAAATGTCTTAGCCCAGCGGCTGCGTCAAGACCAATAAAATAACGTCAAGAGACATAAGTCTGTTGCGAACATAAATAAAATTACATATGGCAACGTATGTCCTCCACCACTACCTCTGTTATCACCATCTCTCGTTGGTGACATTTCTAAACTCCCTATTTGTTTTCCGATCGTGTGAAATAAAAAGATGAAGCAGCCTAAATTTAGTTCATGACCGTGGCTAACGGACTAGGGCAATCGGCACGGATGTTACAGAGATAATCCAGGGCCGCACAGTAATACTGAAGTGAACTTTGGCTCCACTGTACTCAAAATCACTGTTGAATTTTAACGTAGAGAAATATATTATCTGAAGCATAAATATGGGTCTGTTACCCCTTTGTCTCCTAAGCAAATGACCGTTAATCTTGACATAGGCCAAAAGAAAACGCTGATCATCAGAAGCGACTCTCGTATTACTGATAGTAGAAGACATCAAAAGCCGGCCGGGGTGGCCGAGCGGTTCTAGGCGGTACAGTCTGGAACCGCGCGACCGCTATGGTCGCAGGTTCGAATCCTGCCTCGGGCATGGATGTGTGTGATGTCCTTAGGTTAGTTAGGTTTAAGTAATTCTAAGTTCTAGGGGACTGATGACCTCAGAAGTTAAGTCCCATAGTGCTCAGAGCCATTTGAACCAAAGACATCAGAACCTAAATTACACACTACTATGGAAGATCAAGTAAGTTTCATCGACTGCTTCTTTACAGTTGAAAGTCACTGACGTAACACTGCTTTTCAGCACTGTTATAAAGTCTCTGTGCACGACGGTCGTAACGCTCTAGAAGTCGTTCAGTATTCCTCGACGGCAGGAGTCCACTATTCGGTCACGGAGCCTGCGATACCAGCTGTGTGAATGTCCTTATTGGTGGGAAACCTCTTTCGATCAGACGTCCTTTCAGCTTGCCGAAAATGGCGGATGCTTCGGAACCCCACTGAAAAGCAAAGCTGTGCGAGCGCCTGTGGGTTGTTGTACCGTGGTGCAGTAAAACAGTGCCTTTTTCTTAATACTGGACGTCTCTTGTTCTTTACAGCACTGGGCACCGATGTCAATTTTCCGATTTGGAGTCAGTCTGCAGTCGCCGCGTCACACGCTGTGATGTCCCTTTTATCCATACTGCAATGGAACTGTGTTAGCAGGCAAGCCGCAACATTCTGGCAATGTGGCACTCCCGTTGCACAATGGTCCTAGCACTGGATGGCTTGCGGAACTTTTACTTTTTCATGTTCCCCCGTATACCTAACACTGCAATCCAAAATACGCTGCAGTCACGGTTAACAGGCGCAGTGGATGGGAACACTGCTGTAGCATTCACTTCTGTAACATCCACGCAGTTGTGCTTTTGTAACTGCTCGTAATAAAAACACACTTTCTTGCTACTCACTGCACTCACGGTTAACGTTGAGGGTCCGTCCCCCGCCGAAGGGGGCACACACAGCTACTACCTCTTCAGCAGCCACGCAGGAAGCCAGGAAACAGCGGTCTCGGTGTTCCGTCCGTGACAACCGAAAACTGCACGCACTCGTGACCTACGTCAATAAGGGGGAATAACGCTTGCAGACTCTCGAGAAAATGGCAACACTTTGGAGCTGGGAGGCCTATAATACAGGGCGTCCACAAAATTATATTTTCAGCTTAAGACTTTAAAACAATACCAGATGTTAACAAATGGTTTTCAACATGTGATAACTGATAAAGGTCTTTTACCTTCCAGGGGGCTCAGTTTCGACGCAAAAGCGAACTTTAAAACTTGATAAAATGTGGACGACACAGGAGAAAGCTCAATATGTGTGGTCTGGTTCATTCAGATGACGTTCGATACCCAAGTGCAAAAGAACTTTCGAACACGGTGTGGAAGGCAACCATCGTCCCGACCAACTATTCGGGCTCGGCATACGTCATTTATTGAAACAGGTAGTGTTGTCCATAAAGAGGGGGCAGTTCGCCCGTGTGCGTGTCAGTCGCCTACTTGGACAAGGCGCGACAGGCTCTTGCAAAGGGGTGCCACAAAACCGCTGCTTACGGCAGCCAGAGATTTCGAAGTGATACGATCAACAATGCACGATGTCTAACATAAGAGGTTAGGGCTATACCCGGCCTGATGCAGCTGCTTCAGGCATTAATACCTACGGACAAAAGTCGAAAAATGGTTCAAATGGCTCTGAGCACTATGGGACTTAACATCTGAGGTCATCAGTCCCCTAAATAACCTAAGGACATCACACACATCCATGCCCGAGGCAGGATTCGAACCTGCGACCGTAGCGGTTGCGCGGTTCCAGACTGAAGCGCCTACAACCGCTCGGACACACCTGCCGGCGACAAAAGTCAGTGCGAATGGGTTGCAAAGGATGTGTTGGGCAAAACTGAAGCAAATAATGACTTTTAGGAAAAGATTTGTTTCTCCAAAGAGACAACGTTTCATGCATCTGGCAGACTGAATCATCATTACGTTCGTATATGGGTTTCACAGCTTCCTCATGTTACACGTGAAATGGAAAGAGACACATTCCGAGGGTGAGTGTTTGGTGCGGACTGATGCACAGTTGCATCAATGATCCATTCATTTTCAACGAGTCCACCGTCAACGGTGATATTTACCTGAAAATGTTACAAAAGTTTGCTGTGACACAATTGGAACTATGCGGCCTGACGTCATATTCCGCGAGGATGGGACACCTCCGCACTGGTCCCTCAATGTCCGTTAGTTTATAGATGGAAAGTTTGCGGATAGATGGATTGCACGAGATGATCCAATTCGATGGCCGCCGTGATACCCTGACCCCACAGAAATAGATTACTTGCTGTAGGATTTTGTAAGGGATCTGGTGTACCGAAAGCAGGTTAGAGACCTACAGGACTTGAAGGCACTCATTTTTAATACATTTTAACATATCACCGTGCAGATCTAGAATTGTACTTGGAGAGAAATGGAATTCCTACGACACATTATACATGCCACTGGGGATGCACACATTGATGTTTATCAATGAGGCAACAAAACTTTATAATTTTATAAAATCATTTTTTTTAAAAAAAAAGCACTCCGTCTTCAGGCCACAAGTGGCCCATCGGGACCATCCGACCGCCGTGTCATCCTCAATGAAGATGCGGATAGGAAGGGCGTGTGGTCAGCACACCGCACTCCCGGTCGTTTTGATGGATTTCTTTGACTGGAGCCGCTACTATTCGGTCGAGTAGCTCCTCAGTTGACATCAAGAAGCTGAGTGCACCCCGAGAAATGGCAACAGCAAGTGGCCACCCGGATGGTCACCCATCCAACTGCCGGCCACGCCCCACAGCGCTTAACTTCGGTGATCTGACGGGAACCGGTGTGTCCACTGCGGCAAAGCCGTTGCCTATAAAATCAATTTTAAATGACTGTTTATTGTCCCATTAGTCATCTATAGGTTTCGGTTATTAACCGTCATACAGGATCTAAGGTACAATTGATTAGTTAAAAACATCTCATAGTTTTCGAAGATGAACCACACCGAAATTATCCTCAGTTGTATAACCAATTTGTCTCACAATACTGACAGTCATATTTTATGTCAAACATACAGACAACGCAGGAGGAAGAAGACCCCTTTATGAGTTTAGTATGCACGGAAAATCAACAGAATATGATTCTTTAAATATCTGGACGTACTGCTTCTTGTTGGATTTATTCACGAATCCTACAGTAGAAATTTAGCGTACGAAAATGTCCGAGAACAAATGTCTCGATATGTACTGAAACATCGGAAGGAATCTGGATCGCTGAACGTCACATAAAATTATAACATAAACAATCAAGGCAGTCAAACACTTCACTTCATTGAAACACGTCAAAGCACACAAAGTCTCAAACATTAAATGAACACGACGCCAACCTCGTGAAAAAAGAATATGCACATGGTAAAAAACACACACGTGGAACGAATGTAATTAGACCACACGTTGTCAAAGAATTGGGGTTAAATCACAACAAACGAACAGTTCGGATAAAGAATTTGCGGAACAGAGCCTGTCGACACACAAAATTCACATGGAAGAACTGTTTTAAATTCAATTTCAACGACGACACAAAGAGAACACGATTAAAAGTTCCAATCATATCAAAGTCTGAGTTATCGACTATCGTAGACTTGCCTTCGATCCACGCAAACAATCGATTATACAGAAGTGGGGTGATTAACGAATGTTGAAGTTTCAAATTTTTGTCCGCGACGTCGTAAAATGCTGCAATTTCCGTAAATTTTACCGATAAACCGTGAGAGGCGTTTAAACTTAAAACTGGGTCCGCTGCTCGTGGTCGTGCGGTAGCGTTCTCGCTTCCCACGCCCGGGTTCCCGGTTCGATTCCCGGCGGGGTCAGGGCTTTTCTCTGCCTCGTGATGACTGGGTGTTGTGTGCTGTCCTTAGTTAGGTTTAAGTAGTTCTAAGTTCTAGGGGACTGATGACCATAGATGTTAAGTCCCATAGTGCTCAGAGCCATTTGAACCATTTGACTTAAAACTGGAAGTGGTGAAATGAATCACCCGGACGACGTAAACGCGCACTGAGTCTCGTCAGAATTTCAAGCACGTGTATTCCTACTCAGATTATTCCTGCCAAGACTAGCACCGCTGTATTCCCGACTGCAGCTCGCTTCCCAGCAGAGGGGTAAAACTATAAACAATTGCCCGCACATGATCCCGAAGGTTCACCAACACACACTGCACAGAGGCAAGCCGTGCAGATCCCGGCCTAAAGGGACGAACTTCGTGGAGCTTCGCCGGCCAAGCCAACGACCGGCCGGAGCGTGAAAACCGCCGCATTATGGTAAATTCCGCCGTCATACATTCCAAATTACGACAGCGGAACAGTCTTGAAAAAAATTACATTGTCCCACGGCCGATGCGATAGCGCAGTTTATCCGGGAAATACCCTCGTCGCCTGTGCAGTTAATGGAGTACATGAATTTTAAAAGCCCCGATACCGGACCACCCCTGGGAGGGTCGGGACCCAGGCGGATGTTTATGATTTAACTAAATAACGCTTCAATTTTGATAAACTATGAATAAATTACTGCCTAGCTCAACAGTTTAAAAATGACGGAAAATTGCCCCGTTTTATGAGACGGGCCCGCTCATAAATAATTCATTACCGGCAAATACGTGGCGTGTTGCGGCGTGTTTGCAAGTATAAAGGAATGAACTTGGCAGGTAGACGCGACAATGTGTGTCTGGCGCTCGGCTAGTAAACTTTTCACCTCCAGGACGTTCTTCTGATAACCACCGCCTGGTAGCGTGCAGCCGTCCTGCTCAGTTTACAGTCTTCTAGTCGTAAATCCGGTTTTGTGGTTTCGGCACCTCATTTCCTGTGGTCAGGCGACAGTTACACTACTCGCCCCAGTGATGAGCAATCGGCCGGTTACTCATTATTGCTTTTCATCTCCCTGTGGACACCAAACTCCTCTCGTGAACTCCCAGTTTATTGCTGATTCCGTCTTCCTCGACTTGTGGAAAATATTCGATACATTTCGGGACAATCGTTTAGTTCAGAAAATACGAGCTGAGTTAATTATTTCCTAAAAGCAGCGAGTCTTTCTCAATGGGGCAAAATCGTCAGACGTAAAGGTAAGTTCGGTATTAATCCCAAGTGAGAATTGTGGGGGCATGATCAATGATCGACTGCATAACGTCGGAAGCTCTGTTAGCCTGTTAGCAGATAATGTGCTGTATATAGGAAAGTTGCAACGCTACAAAATTGTTCCGAAATATACGAAAAACCTACAGAGCAACAAGGACAGGCATTTGATCTCAGTGGAAATAAATGAAACGTATAGAGCGTAAATGGGTGAAAAATCCCATTGCAGTTGGATTACACTACATATGATCAGCCACAGGGAATATCAGCAAAATACCTAAGAGTTTCTACACAGGCTGTCCTAAATTGGAAGAACCACATTACACTAGTTCTACATCTACATCTACATCTGTACTCCACAAGCCATCTCACGGTGTGTGGCAGAGGATACTCTGTGTACCACTAACATTTCCCTCCTCCCCCCCTCCACCCTCTTTCTTGTTCCAATCGTGAACGGTTCGCGGGAAGAACGATTCCTGGTAACCCTCTTTGTAGGCTGTAATGTCTCCAACATTACCTTCACGGTGTTTTCGCGAGAGATAAGGTGCGTAGGAGGAAGTGATGTGTCAGCTGATTCTTCTACGAACGTACGTTCTCGGAATTTTAACAATAAACCACACCGTGAAGCAGGACGTTCCGCCGGCCAGAGTGGCCGTGCGGTCCTAGGCGCTTCAGTCTGGAGCCGCGCGAGCGCTACGGTCGCAGGTTCCAAAACTGCCTCGGGCATGGATGTGTGTGATATCCTTAGTTTAGTTAGGTTTAAATAGTTCTAAGTTCTAGGGGACTGATGACCTCAGAAGTTAAGTCCCATAGTGTTCAGTGCCAGGACGTCCCGATTGCAGCCTGTGCCACTGGAGTCGGCTGATCATACCCGAGACCCTTTCGCAATTACTAAATGAACCTGTAGCGAATCTTGCTGCTCTTCTTTGGCTCTTCTGTATTTCCTCTAGCAATCCTGACTAGCACGGATCCCAGACTGACGAGCAACATTCAAGTATTGGTCGAACGAGTGTTTCGTGAGCCACTTCCTTTGTTTATGGACTACATTTCCTGAGGATTCTCTCAGTGAATCTCACTCTGGTATCAGCCTTACTGTGATCACGAGTGCGTGCTGAAAAGTAATTCCCCCGAATTTTTTACTCGAAAATTCGCAAACTTTTCTTTTAAATACCACAATCGTTGTTATCATTCTTCATCTTTGTTCTTTGTGTCTACATGTTGCAGCCCTCTGCGTTAGGCCGCTCCGAATTGTAGCGTGTACCAATGCGTTGTGTAACGTAAGTATGTCGGTGCGTTGGAGACAGCGTGCTATAATCGAGTTTCGAATTCGGAGACTCCCTGCATACGAGGAGCACCCTGTCTTTGAGCATGACAACGTCAGACTACAAACGATCTTTGCGGCATCTGCAGCAGTCCGACGCCTTGGGTTCACAGCCATCGATCATCCTCAATACAGTCCCTACCTGGTCCTATCCGACTTCCAACTGTTTCTGAAACTTAAAAAAAAGAAAAAAACTTTAGAGGACTTCACTTTGATAGTGATGAAGTGGTGGAACCAGAGGTGAGGTAGGGGCTCCGTCAGCAAAGTCAAACATTCTACAGTGACCGTGACAACACACTAGTCTCAGCCAGCCGGTTTGGCCGAGCGGTTTTAGGCGCTACAGTCTGGAACCGCGTGACCGCTACGGTCGCAGGTTCGAATCCTGCCTCGGGCATGGATGTGTGTGATGTCCTTAGGTTAGGTAGGTTTAAGTAGTTCTAAGTTCTAGGGGACTTATGACCTCAGCAGTTGAGTCCCATAGTGCTCAGAGCTATTTGAACCATTTGAACACTAGTCTCTCGTTGGGAGAAATGTTCCAGATTGACTATGGTGAGAAATAAACATGAATACATGAAAAATGAAGATGTAGAGCGTTCATATCATTTGTTTTATTTAAAAAGCTTTAACGGTTACCACATAAAAAATCTGGAGGTATTCATTTCAGCACGCCTTCCGTCCGTATGCGTACTCCTAGATATTTTATGGGCATGCCTGCTTCTAGCTAGCGTTCTGTAATCATATAACAATAGGTCTCTATGCCTATGTACACCCGAAACATTACTTTCTTTTATGTTGAGGACCAACTCCCCAACTGTACGATTCCCTCCATGTCCCCATCGCTTTCGCTACAATTTTCCAACATTGCGACTTCTCTGTGTACGACAGCATCGCTCGCGAAAAGCTTCATGGAATTTCCGACACTATCCAACAGGTCATGTATACGGTTCATACATATTGTGAAAAGTAACGGTGATGTTACAATCCCACGGGGTAGACCCGAAGTTATATTTAAAACTGAAGATTTCTCTTCATTGAGGATGACCTGTTGTGCTGTGTTTGCTTGGAGCACTTACATCCACTAATACAACTGAAATAATCTCAGGTTGTATTTTGTTCATTAAGCAGCAGTGCAGCAGAACTGTATCGAACGCCTTCCAGAAGTAAATAAACACAACATCAACCTGGACGCCGGTATCTTCTGGTTTCTGGCTCTCGTTGACGTAAAGACGGAGCTAGGTCTCACACTATCGTTGTTTTCGGAAACCATTTTGATTCCTACAGAGCTGCACGAAGAGCAGTTGACGCATCCAGTGGAAGAATAAAAACTAAACTCGCCCGAACAGGCCACGAAGGCCCATCGGTACCGACAGGCCGCCGTGTCATCCTCAGCCCACAGGCGTCACTGGATCGCACACGGAGGGGCATGTGGTCAGCTCACCGCTCTCCCGACCGTAGGGCCTATGTCAGTTTATGAGGCCGTTCCGAATCAAGTGGCTCCTCAGCTGGCTCAAGGGCTGAGTGCACCCCGCTTGCCCAGTCCGATAGCGCTTACCTTCGGTAACCTGACGCGAACCGGTGTGACCACAGCGGCAAGGCCGTTGGCCTCAGTGGAAGCATGCTGAGCAGACTAAGCAGATACAGCCGTGTCACTCTGCGATGCCTCTAAGTCGACCCGTCTTACCCTACCAATTCCGTGTGATCTTTTAAGGAAGCAGTTGCTGTTTTGTCCAGGGAACTTAACTGCTTTTCCTTAACATTTATAACTCATTCTCCTGACAAAACCGTAATCGTAATCATTTCCATCATGAACAAGAGGAAAACTTTTTCTTCGCGAGGGACTATGCAGATAGAAATTTCGAAATCAGGCAACTGAGAAATAGTGAAGACTCGTTCATGTACGAGCAAGTTGTCCACTCATACGATTGGTTGCTTTCGGGTTGGTTAATACGTCGCATAGCACGTTGCAGTACCACGCCATTACCGTCAACGCAGAATTCTGCCCTGTTTTAGGGCAGCTGTGTGCTTCTGGCCTCATCCTCTGCATCTCCGACCCTTTCCCTTCTCTCTTCGCTTCCCCCCTCCTTTTCCCATTCCCCATCGTCCCTCCGTTACCACAGCCTCTCTTTGCCGGAGCTCTTCGTCTCTTAAAGTGATCGCACTGAATGGCCTGTTGTAATCATCCATACAAGACAATCCCATTATGAGAGGTGGTGGTGTGGGGTGCGACGTGGTAGCTAAGACAGCCTAGGTACAGAGGGGCAGGAGGGGGCAGCCTGAGGTAGCAGAGACGGTGGGGATAGGCAGAGGGGAGGGGGGGGTGTGGGGGGGGGGGGGGCGTCACGGAATGTCTCACGCCGCCAAAACTGTCCGCCGTACAGCAACCACTGGCTTCACTGCAGCAGTGTTTTGTGATCACCTCAACGTAGAACCAATAGAGCTACCTGCACTAGATTGACCTATGAAGGAGGAATATTGTGTTAAACGTCCCGTCGACTAGACTGATCTCTAAGGCGTTTCTTGTCTGTGGCTGCATTAAGAATTTGTAAAGAGTAAAAAATGGCAGATGAACATCGCATTCATTTATACAGTTTCTGGAAGTATTGCATGAACGGTGCTCGGATTCCACCAAAGCTCTTTATTAATTTACAGTATACTGTTTTCGTCTGTTTTACCTGAAAATGACGTATGCAGGTACATAAACTACAATAAAGTAGCTGACTCCAAACGGCAGTTATGTTGTTTCAGTTTCTTCCCAGCGATAGGCGGATCCCCAGCGTTCTGTTTTCGACGACTGCAAGTTCTCGGCGAGCTACAGAAAACTCCAATTTATCGACAGCGTCTTGTGGTCAGTATCAAAATCCAGCGGAAACTGATACATGTGCGTCATTATACACAATTAAAGAAAACGTGATATCATCCCGGATCGCTTTTCCATTCTCTGGACCCCACCCGCACAGCCACGCGTGTTAGCACTCCACTTCCCGGATTCAGGGAGACGCGCCGGCGCCTGCCAAATCCCTCCGAGGCCCAGCGTGCCGTGCAGCCAGGGTGTGGTTTTTCAGGCTGTTTCTCACACACGGCTAGCTGAACACAGGGCTGGTGGCCACATTCCGCCTAACTTTCACGCACTTTCACAAGGGCATGCGACCAATCTCTGTCACACACGTTGCGATATCCAGATTGACATACAAAAGACATACTTTGGTCCATTTTATAAATTCCAGGAAATAGTAGTCATAATAATAACAATTTATAACAATCGAATATATTCGCAACGTTATTACTTCAGTAGTTCTGTGGTATTTAAAAATAATGGCCTCTTTGTTCACGATTACTCGTATAACGTCATGCTCTGGTAACGATAAATTTTAGGAATATCTTTTTACGTTATGTATGCTTCTTAAGAGCCCAAGGAACTCTGTAAGGCTGACTCAGAAGAGTTTCCGGAGAGGTATGACTGAAGAGGGAATCTGCAGCTCTAACGACAACATTATTGCATAACGGGAAATGTAAAATCATGTTGTTGGAAAGAAGCCAGAGCGTTCATCGAAGAATCGAAAGCGATAAGAAAAATAATAGAAATTATTCGCTGTAATGCATGCTCTATTTAATTTTCAGCCTTAAGCATGAATTTTACTCTGTGAATATTTCTGCTGCATGGCAACTGGGGTTTCTACAAGGTGCAGCAGATTCTGTACCTTTTCCATGGTCAGAAACAGACGTGGCTGTACACAGTGATGTGCGTGCGCCTGTTTGGTCACCTGCGCTAGCCCGTTATCGACATGGTCAGCCTATTGCTCACTAAGCACTCACTACGCGAGTCTTTAATGTAACTTGCCGAATTACGTACATCGTGACTATAGCTTGGAGCCAATAAGGAGAAGATGTGGAAGACGTGTAGAATCGTCCGTCCGCTCGTAATGATTCATTAATACGGAATCAGTAAGTGACAAAGAAAAAGTGATCCGTGCTTTCTCCAGATATAAAAGTGACTGTATCGAGTTACACACTAAATGGTGACTCGTAAGAGGACAAGGCACGGCCCTTTCGCCTATGTCTTCTTTAAGGGCATGGTGCAAATGGCTCTAAGCAATATGGGACTTAACATCTGAGGTCATCAGTCCCCTAGACTTAGAACTACTTAAACCTAACTAACCTAAGGACATCACACACATCCATGCCCGAGGCAGGATTCAAACCTGCGACTGGAGCAGCAGCGCGGTTCCGGACTTAAGCGCCTAGAACATACTCCAATGCCTCGGACTAACCCTCAACTGTAAACTAACTTGGAAAGGTTACGCACTAAAAACACACGGAAACTCCACAATAGGCTAAAATTATTAACTGGCTGACATTGAATATCTTCAACTTTCTTATATTTCCCGCAAACTCGACACCAATCACCCTATCGTTTCATCCTAGATTATCAGCCTGGCACTCTGTCTCGCATGTACCAAAACATACGCCCCCGCCGCCCCCCCCCCCAAACCTTAAACCTACACACTGTCCACATCCTGCTTCATTGAAACTTCAACTGCCTTCCCATACCTGATCCCGACTTCTGCCCAGAAATCTAATCACCCTCTTCCTCCCCATGTCACGACTGCTACTCCCCTCAACCTAATCCTCCCTCCCTCCCACCACCAACACCAATTACTCCCTATCTTTCCAAGAGCTTGTTTCGGGTCGTCCTCCTCCTCCATCCGACATACTATCAGAAACACTCTGCTTCCAACAACCCTCCTCTCCTACTGTTCATTTCCTCTGACTCCAGTAATACTCCGTTTTTATAGAGACTATCATCAGTTGACTGTATTCGGCAGAAATGATAGTACGGAACGGATGGCAAGTAACGATAAATACGAAAGTAACCATAAAAGGCATTTTAATGGCGCCTAAAGCCTTTTTAGAAATGATTTGAGTACAAACAGCCTAATAGCGCCCTCGCGGTAACTAGCGTCAGTAACAGTGTTATGAGGCAAATAGGTTTTCGTAACACCAGACAGCACGCACCGAAAATATGCGTTTTGAGTTACCTTAAAACATGGAGAATTTCAAATTGCCGAATTTTTTTATAGTGTATTAGGCAATTACCTACGAGCTTTCATTTTTCTTGACATCGTGGTATTTTTTACTACCAGAGGATAAGAGTATGTGGTAAACCACATGAAGCGATACCTGCCCCTTGGAGACAAGGATTCGTTCCTGTGAGAGACAAAGCTAATCTCGTGTGTAATAGGCCGAAAGTTTAGGTGGCATGTAACTGATACCCTGCTACGTCTGCTACTGTCTCTCCCTGGGGAACGGCGAAGAGATCGTTCGTCGGATCAGGTGCTTCCACTTGTTCGCTGACAGCGGCCCACAGGCGAGCTATAATTGCAGCAAGGCAGTGCACCATTCCATCGCTGAAAAACTGTCAAAATGATGTGAAGAACACCCGAGGACGTGCGGATGCTTCTGTGGCGCCCTACGGGACATGGCCGAAGGACTGTTGAGTCCGCAAGTAGCGCCATCGAGCGGAATGGGCGAGCCTTGGACCCAGTTCTAACGAATCACTTTGAAATACGGTTGAGCGCCCCTGGGGCAGGATGTTACGATGACTCTTCAATACCTTTAGCTAGGCAATCTAACTCAAATAATTTGGCCCGAGAATGGGTGATGTAAGTTGGGTTGCCTATTTTAAGATGCCTTAAATATTTTCCGGGCCAGTTTTATTTTGCCGACTACACCTCCTAAGGATTCTACCAGTGAATCTCTGGCAATTGCCTTTCCTAAGATTAGTTTCATGTGGTCGTTACACTACCAGTTGTTCCATTCATATGCACCCCTATTTTAATGGATTTCACTGTTTCCAGTGATTGTTCGGGAAATGCGTGCACACTAACGGGCATTTTTGCCTATTTTTTTATGTTCAGGGTCGGCCGTGGAGCACTGCGCTATGCGGCATCATCTGCAGATCTCCCTGCACTTCGCTACTGTTTTCTACCGTTGTCACGTCTCTGTGTACAGAAACACACTGTAGCGCCTAGAACCGCACGGCCACTCCGGCCGGTGCAAGTTCGTCTGAATTGGCTACTGCTTTGTAAACACGACTTTCGATTGTTTACTTGTCTGAACTGCAGGACTAGCAGGAACTGTGTTGTCTATAGGCTAGCCATATCTGATCCACATTCCTTGCATGCAGTCATGTACATCAACGAGACGTCAGACATGCTACTTTTATACGGCGAATGGTGGCACGAGACGTATTGCACAGGAATGTGGGATCAGCCAGGGGCGTGACATTCTCATCTGGCATCGACATAAATTCCACCCATCATTTGTCGTCGTATCAGGGACTCGAAGGATGTGATTGCTGAAATCGTACAGAATTTTGTTGGTTTCCTCTCGATCGCTTGTGGGGCTATACTACGTTTCTCCTATGTGTGCTGTTTACCGTCAAAGCAGCGTTTAGGAAACACGGTGATTTAAATTTAAGTACCATGTACTACTGGGCAGCTCAGAATTCACGCTGTCCTCGTGAAGTACAAGCCAGACGATATGCGCTGTGCAATCACCGCAGCATGCAATAGCAAATCATCCCATGTACTTCCATCTGGTCATCTATCTCGAACACTGATTGGAAATGTGTGTTGCAGTCAATGTTAAACAATTTGAGCAAATGATTAAGTAACACGTAAAACTACATTTTGTTAAGAAGAGTATTGATTTAGTAACAGCCGGCCAGTGTGGCCGAGCGGTTCTAGGCGCTGCAGTCTGGAACCGCGCGACCGCTACGGTCGCAGGTTCGAATCCTGACTCGGGCATGGATGTGTGTGATGTCCTTAGGTTAGTTAGGTTTAAGTAGTTCTAAGTTCTAGGGGACTGATGATCTCAGAAGTCCCATAGTGCTCAGAGCCATTTGATCCATTTGATTTAGTGACATGTCGTCAGCCATTCTGAATAGAACTTTTAGTCTATTTAAAGCGTGTCCCGTCTAATGAGTATTTCGAATAATATCTATAGACACATTTATCCGACAACACATGTTTTACCTTTAAGGAGCATTCAGCGGCTCTAGGCAACGACAGATAAAGTAGTTCTTTTCTCTTTAATCTATTAACGTTAATATAGTAGTTTCCTTTTTCCTTTGGGTGAGGCTGTTTATCATGATGAAGCACGAATGACGAGCTTTTGTGTTTCAGCTTTGACAGGAAAGTGGCTACGGGAGGGTTTAAGTTGAAAACTACCTGACGAATCTACAGTTGTTCCCACAAAAACCTGTAAAAGTACAGACATTTGCAATAGTTTTTCTAAGTCCCATTTGATGATCCAGATGCCGCAGTTCCAGATGCAAAAATCATAGCTGACTCTGTATCTGTGTCGTAAAGAAAATGAGGTTTCACCACAGTAGCGTGCGCCTGTCTTGCTGCATACAGCGACGAAGCCTCGCACGACAGTTCTGCTAGGCGGTGTTTACACCGCAGTAGCTGATTCTGACAACACTGCTTTCCAATTTTAACACAGTTCTCGGATCTTTTCTTGCCAAGAGTTTCAGCCCCAACGTTAACTAACAAGCACTGCAGGGTGAGTCACTAACTACTGCCATCAAGAATAACTCCGAAAGTATGATAGGAGCTGAAAAGTTTGTGGGACAAAAGTTGCATTCGACAACGGGGGCCATAATATGATGCAGGTTCTTGTTGCTAGGTGGGGTCGGGTGAGAGAAATGAAGGACAACTTCGTTTTTTTAAATGGGATGCTATAGTTTTGCACTCATTTTCTGATAGCGGATTTCGAGACGTACACAATGATGTGTAACAGTAAGTTCTTTAAAGGTCAACGAAGGTTACGAAGGTGGCTTGAACGTCCATTTACAGAAGGTGTTCGAAGTGAAGACCATTGGTATCAGTGCAGTGCTGCAATCCTCTTATCATGGATTGAGTAGTATTCCTTCGGCACTTATCGAAGCACATGCTCTGACAGTTTTCTCTCGCATATCTTCAGGTGTAGTTGGAACGTCGTTATCAACACTGTCTTTTACGGATCCCCAAAAGAAAAAAATCCAGAGGCGTGAAGTCTGGCGTACGAGCGGGCCACGACCCATTTCCTCCGCGTCCAATCCAACAATTTGGGAATTGTCTCTGCAACTCATTTTAGCCACAAGCGAAGCTAGTTGTCAGCGAAAAATGTGCCGGACACCCATCGTGTTGATACCACACACTGTTCCTTGTTCCTAAAGGTATTTCTTTCAATAACAGACCTAATGTTTCTTGCAGGAATTCCGTCGATGAAGCAGGCGCCTATAATTCAGTCCTCCGGAATCCCACACCATACATTCACCGACCACGGTTTTTGGTGTGCAACTTACCGCAGCCAACATGGTTTTTATGTTGCCCAATAATGCATGTTATACAAATTAACAGTTCCATGGTTGGCCGGTCGGAGTGGCCGAGCGGTTCTAGGCGCTACAGTTTGGAACCGCGCGACTGCTACGGTCGCAGGTTCTAATCCTGCTTCGGGCATGGGTGTGTGTGATGTCCTTAGGTTAGTTAGGTTTAAGTAGTTCTAAGTTCTAGGGGACTGATGACCACAGCAGTTAAGTCCCATAGTGCTCAGAGCCATTTGAACCACCTTTTAGTTCCATGGTTGGTGAATGTAGCCTCGTCAGTAAATAAAATGAAATTAATAAACGTGTCATCACTCTGAATCTGACGTTGAGCCTATCGGCAGAATTCATTGCGACGCGTACGATCCGTACCAGTTAATTCTTGGTGGAGACTGATATGTTAAGGATG
Organism: Schistocerca serialis cubense; assembly: GCF_023864345.2. Lineage (NCBI taxonomy): Eukaryota > Metazoa > Arthropoda > Insecta > Orthoptera > Acrididae > Schistocerca > Schistocerca serialis. The sequence continues at coordinate 597,192,300 of NC_064644.1, read as the reverse complement.
ATATTCATGGCGATGCAGAACACGAAGAATACTACTCTGGCTGATGTCAGATTCCCCTGCGATTTGACGCGAACTAACATAAGAATCTCGAACCACAGTGGCGAGAGTACCAATTTCCGTTTCCTCGTTAGTAAGTTTCCTTTGCCGGATATGTTTCCGGTGTGTTAAAGATCCAGTTGTCCTCAATTTATCATACAGATATTTAAATGTACGACGTATAGGGCGAGTACGCTGAGGATATCTTTCAGCGTATAAGACTCTGGTTCTCACGGAATTTCGATGGCATTCACCGTAAATGAGAAGCATATCGACTTATTCTTCGAAGGACTACATCATTGACATTCGCTTGATTCGACGACACTAGTCTTACCGTTTCTATTAGTGTTGTATTGCGAATCCGTCGAATGGTGTTTACATGGATGCGCCGTATTCGGCGAATATTTAGTATTTTGTCGATAACTGTCAGAACATGTGCTTCGATAAGTGCCTAAGTGATAAGGAATACCCCTCAATCGATGATAAGAAGATTGCAGCACTGCACTGATACCAATGGTCATCACTTCGAACACCTTCAGTAAATCGACGTTAATGCCACCTTTGTGTTCTTCGTTCACCTTCAAAGACCTTAGTGTCACACATCATCGTCTCGATAGCCGCTATGAGAAAATGGGTACCAAACTATAACACCCGATTAAAAAAAACAAAGTTGACCATACCTCTTATGCGACCCCACCGAGCAACAAAAAACCAACGTCGTATTATGGTCCCCTTTGTCCCAAGCAATATATGTCCCACTAACTTTTCAGCTACTGTCACACTTTTCGAGTTATTGGCTCTGAGCACTATGGGACTTAACTTCTGAGGTCATCAGTCCCCTATAACGTAAAACTGCTTAAACGTAATCAGTGATGTGTGGCAGACCTAACAACAGAGTTCAATGCTGGTGCACGCACAAGTTTTCAGGGCCACTGTACAGTGCAAGTTGTTGAACAATGGCCTCCTCAGCAGGTGAACTGCGCGTATTCTTGTGTTCACGCAACAACATCGTCCGTTAAGACTGCAGTGGGCGCGGTGTCGTCGAGACTCAATTCTGGACCAGTAGAAACGTGTCGTCTGGTCGGATGAATCAGGTTTGTTGTCATATCAGGTCGCCTACTGTGTCCGGAAACATGGTCATCCAGGCGAACGGCTGTTGCTGGTAATTACGTGGCCTGTGCGTACACACCTAGTATCAGATAAACCTGGACGCCTACGGAGCACTTGTGGAATCGACGCACGCGGAATGGCAGCACTATTGCGTTCCAAAGATGGGCCACGAAGCTGTTAATCTGGTGCTGACTATGTTGGAGCTCATTAGTGTTCACCGATGAGACGTCAGTGTAATGGGCGGCAATACAGGAAGCAAGAAGGCATTGCCAGAATCGGTAACTAAGCTTTCTCAACTGTGGGGTGCCACAAATAGAGGTAACCGAAAGTTTGTTCATGTCTCAAGGCGATGAGCAGAATGTCGACCCACTCACAGTGATGGGCGAGTCCCTGCTTCCTTGGGTACTGCTACCTGGCTGTAGCGTGAGAAGTCCGACGCTGAACTGAGAACACGAGCACTGGAGCGGCAGGTCGGTCCAGCGAGCTGCGCAGAGCGGAGCTGAGCTGTGAGCTGGGCAGTTAACGCGAGGAACGGCGCCGGCAGGTTCTGTGTGTGCGGCGCGCGACTGCAGGCACGCTGGGCCGAGCGAACCGGGCGACGGCGGGAGCAATGGCGTCGAAAATTGAACAAATTTAATAACGGCGCTAGCGGCGGGCAGGGAGGAGGGAGGGAGGTCAGAATCGAATCTGAGATTTATACGGGGCTGTTTTTCGCCGGCTCGCGAGCTGGAAGTGGCCGGCGCGGCGGGCGGGGATTTGTGGCGGCGGAGGGCGGCTTAGGCGGGCGTGGCGCGCCGCGGCGCCAGATAAGGGCCGGAGGCGACGCCACCTGCTGGGCGGAGGCACAGACACACGCGGGGCGCCGCCTCCGCTCCGGACCGCCGCCCGATCCTCACCACTCGCTGTCTAATTAGTACAGCGAAGGCTCTCACGGCCCGCGTATGATGCCGAGGCACCGTCCCCGTCTGGAGCAGATATTCTCAGGCAATTGGTCGGAAGCCACGCATCTGCAAACCATCCGGAAAGTAGCCCACGATAGACTGACTGGCCGCCTTCCGCCATACTCCACACCTACACAGCCTTAATTCCATCAGTCCTCTCTCATGACGGTTCGCCTGTATTTCTGCTCATCACCCTCCAAATTCTTGCAATCTATGTAATGTGCCCCATTCTTCGTATCTGTTTAACACCCCTCCTCCCTCGCTACCACCCCCTGTCTCTCTCAAAATGGCTCTGAGCACTATGTGACATAACTTCTAAGGTCATCAGTCCCCTAGAACTGAGAACTAATTAAACCTAACTAACCTAAGGACATCACACACATCCATGCCCTAGGCAGGATTCGAACCTGCGACCATAGCGGTCGCGCGGTTCCAGGCTGCAGCGCCTACAACCGCTCGGCCACCCTGGCCGGCCCGTCTTCCCCCCCCCCTCTCTCTCTCTCTCTCTCTCTCTCTCTCTCTCTCTCTCTCTCTCTCTCTCTCTCACACACACCCCCTCTCCCCACTCCCCAAACTCCCACTAGGATCCTGTAAACCGATTGGACAGCCATCTGGTTTTAACTACCGATTGGACAGTCGACTGCTTTTCGTTCAGCTGGTTTTTGCACTCGAATAAAAGACAGAATAAGAGTGTTTTTCACTCGCTCTCTGAGTTTCAGCGACTTCAGTCACATACTTTCCCGACATTTACGATTGTTATACACTGTCCCATCACATTTATGCCATCTCTTGTCGAAAGCCAGAATAACTACCTTTTGCAGTGCAGAGTGCTGCGAGGCTTGCAGGAAGAACATCAATGATGTTCTCGAAGAGACAGACGGGAACGTGGAGTCATGCCGACTTCAGTGCCCTGCCTGGTTTTTTGGTCGAGGATCCATGGCGCAAACAGTGGTCCCACAGATTCTCGACTGGGTTTACATCTGGGGAGTGTGGTGGCCAGGGGTGCACGGTAAACTCATCCTGGTGCTCATCTAACTACGCACGTACACTGCGAGCTGTGTTGTACGTTGCACTGTCCTGCTGGTAGATGTCATTGTGCCGAGGAAAAACAAATTGCACATCGGGGTGGACATGGTCCTCAGCGGCAGATGCGTACCTGGGATGATGCAATGTGCCTCATGCGATCATCATGATCGCATCCGTGTTTGGCGACATCCGAGATCACCCATTCCCCTAACCAACACCGACTCAAAGGAAGGCCACGGTGCTCGTTCGTGACGTCACGTCAGCTAGACACGGCGAACGCCAGGTCTGTTGCAGACAGAAACGCCTTATTTTTGGACAAAATGTTTGGTATTGTTTTGGATTCTGCAGTTTTATTGAGATGAAAGATTTTCTTACTATCGTAAAGCTAAAAATGAAGATCATAATTCTGTGTTACTGAATTCTCCTTTGGAAAATGTAGTTCACATACCTGAAAATAATTTCAAAAATAATGACTGAAGTTGAACACTAATTCGATTGTATTAGAACTCATAACTTCTAATTTACACATCGTACTATTATTTTCAGTGGAAATCTTTCCTAAAACCTGACTTGTCACAACACAGCCAACTGTATGATCTTTGCTCTGAAAAGCGGTCTTTGCCTACATGCAGGTCAAATAAATCGTTCCTTCGAGTAAATAAAAAATAATGCAGGAAACGCGATTTCGTGTATTCAAGTGTGAATAATAGTTGCTGAACTGACCGGTCAAAATTCGTTTACTACGTAATACTGACGACACAAAACCAGTAGTGGTGCCTGGGTACAATATCGTACAGGTCTTCAAAAGGTATAAATAAAGAATAAAGAAATATAAAAACTGAAAACATGGAACACTATCGGATTTACTTACTTTGGAATATTTGGTTGGTGAAAATGCATCCCTGTGGATGGCGGCAATCCACTTGCGACGAAGATCTTCGTCACTAACGACTGATGACGTAGCGCCAGGGCCTTCTATAGAGTCGGTGTCGCTTTAACGCCCCCTTCCAGTTGTAGGGTGTTTAGTTTCGGACGTTGCACGCCATAGATGCCAATGGCCATCTGTCCGATGGAGCACAGAACGGGCTTCCAGCTGCTGCTGTACTGTCGTGCAAATTTCAGCCTCCGTCACCAATGAACAGCAATAAGCATGTGTGCACGAATCAGGTGCCCGCTGCAAGGGCCCATACGCAGCAATGTTCGCTGAACGGAGGCCACACTGTTGGTAGCCTCTTGGTTCGTCTGGGTGGTCAGTTGCTCACCAGATGCACGTCTGTTCGCCTGTACACAAATCCGCAGCCATCGTTCAACCCTGACGTCTATGGCCTGTGGTGCACCACTGCTGCCTCGGTGCTGGTTTTGGATGGCGTCATTTTCCCATACGCGGTGTACTTCAACCACGGTGACATGCGAAGAGTTCATAAACTTAGCCGCTTCCACCCTCGGCCCGGGAGCCAATGACGGTGCCCTTTTGGAGGTCAGATAAATCGCTCCATTTCTGCATTACGACAACGCCCGCACTGTGTTCCGCGTAGCCCTGACACGTTTTACACTGAACAGTCAAAGAAACTGGTACACCTGCCTAAGTGTAGGACCCCCGCGAGGAAGCATAAGTGCCGCAACACTACGTGGCATGGACTCGACTAATATCTAAAGTAGTGCAGGAGGGAATTGCCACCATGAATCCTGCAGGGCTGTCCATAAATCCGTAAGAGTACGAGGAGGTGGAGATAATAATAATAATGTTCAACACTGGGGGGGGGGGGGGGGGGGAGGGGGGGGCAGCGGAACTGTTTAAACTCAGATGAGCGTTCCTGGAACCACTCTGTAGCATTTCTGCACGTGTGGTGGGGTCTCGCATTGTCCTGCTGGAATTGCCCAAGTCCCTCGGAATGCACAATAGACCTGAATGGATGCAGGTCATCAGACAGGATGCTTACGTGCCTGTCACCCGTCAGTCGTATCTAGTCATATAAGTGGTCCCATACCACTCCAACTGCACACGCCCCACACCATTGCAGAGCCTCCACCAGCTTGAACAGTCCCCTGCTCACGTGAAGGATCCATGGATTCATCAGGTTGTCTCTATACCCGTACACACCCATCCGCCCCATACAATTTGAAACGAGATTCGTCCGACCAGGCAACATTTTTCCAGTCATCAACAGTCGGTGTTGATGCGCCTAGACGAGGAGTAAAGCTTTGTGTCGTGCAGTCATCAAGGGTACACGAGCAGGCCTTCGGCTTCGAAAACCCATATCAATGTTGTTTCGTTGACTGGTTCGCACGCTGACACTTGTTGATGGCCTAGCATTGAAATCTGCAGCAATTGCCGGAAGGGTTGCACTTCTGTCACGTTGAACAATTCTCTTCAGTCTTCGTTGGTCCCTTTCTAGCAAGATCTTTTCCTGGCCTCAGCGATGTCGGAGATTTGATGTTTTACCGGGGTCTTGATATTCACGTTACACTCGTGGCATGGTCGTACGGGAAAATCTCCACTTCATCGCTACCTCGGAGATGCTGTGTACCATCGCCCGTTCGCCGACCATAACACAATGTTGAAACTCACTTAAATCTTGATAACCTGCCATTGTAGCAGCGGTAACCGATCTAACAACTGCGCCACACATTTGCCTTATACAGGTGTTGCCTACCGCAGCCCCGTATTCTCTGTACTTGAATACTCATGTCTATACCAGTTGCTTTGGCGTTTCAGTGTATATATTCGTCACTGCTTGTGCTGCCACCTGCCGTCCGTGAGTGGTCATTGGGCGCTGACTCCAAACATTGGCAGTGGACAAATCAGTGTGACTAGACCGCTTACATGAATCACGAGTAGGATTTCCAGCATTCGTAGACACAATTAACATATCTCATTTGAAGGAGAAGTGAATAAAAAGCATACGTGTCTCACATTAATGAACTCTCAGTAGGCCATTTCTGGGTACCTTACGAGTTGGGAACCCCAACAACTGCTCCGAGAGATGCTTCATACGAGCTGAAGGTGCAGCCAGCTTGCTGGGCGGCCAGCACAGCAGGAGCAGGCAGAGGTGGCAGGTGGCTGCCACCGCAGGCACAGCCAGCGGGCGACGCGGCTCACCTCTGCCTGCTCCTGCTGTCCCACTGTGGGCACTGTGTCAGACTGCATAGCAGCGATGGCTGCAGACAGCTGTAACTGTGAAACTGAGGTAACAATATACGAATGTCAATAGTACCTCTGTACTTTGTGATATAATATACCACCTACTTGAGAACGTAAATGTAAAATGAAGTGCTCTGTGCGACTGACTTTATTTTAAAAATATAGAACAACATTTTACTAAAAATATTTACGGCACAACCGCCTGTTTCAAAAACTTTTAGAAAGATGTACATAATCGTTTAGAAACAATGTTTGTATTATTTATTAATTATCCTGACTGACGAGTGGAAGTGCACCGTTGCCAGACACGCTTTCTCTAACGGGTGATAAAAAGATATGACAATAAAGAAAAAAATGGGGGAAAGCTTCTTTTTCTTCTTTCACTCTCTCCTCGAAAGTAAAGAGGGGTGATCGAGTTTTAGCTTATTTTTGAGTAAGTGACTTTTCAGCCAAATGCCGAGCGACCCTGTGGTGTGGCGTGGCTCCTCCCACTTGTGAATATTTGGAAGGGGTTTCAAATTCCGGTATTTGCCTTACGACCAGCACAGCCCTCCTGTAAACATCAGTCAGAATCAAATTTTAGTTAGCACTTGAAAGTGCATCCTGGTTGCTTTGGAGTGCTGAAGGAGTACAACTGGTTTCAGGTACCAGCTGACCTAAGCGACTGTAGTAAAGCTCAGTGGCCAGCGTGCCAGGCTGCTATGCGGAGGACTCGGTTTCGATTCTCAGTACTGTCATTCATTTACCCTTGTTGGGAGGACCAGTACAGGGTTCACTCAACCTCCTGAGGCAACCTGAGAAGCTGCTTCAGTGAGAAGTAGGGGGTAACAAGGTTAAGGCCGACGACTACCGGGAGAGCGGTGTGCTGGTCCCACACTCCTCCATACCGCAACCAATGACGTCGTTGGCGGAGAACGTAGTGGCCATCGGTCGCTCTCGATTAGCCCATCAAGGGTAGGTCGGGAAGCTTTGTTTTGTGTGTGGTGGTCGGTTGCATGGAATCAGCGCACTAACGTCGGTTGACATGACAATGGCAGCAAGGACCTGTCCTATTTGGACCTGACCACACCGTGAATGGAGTTGTCTATCAACGCGGTTTGTCCATTATGTTTAGAAGTAGAGATACATGTCATGTGACATAGCGTATAAACTAGAGTTGTTGGTACAATAACGATACATCTACATCTACATCCATACTTCGCAAGCCACCTGACGGCGTGTGGCGGAGGTTACCTTGAGTACCTCTATCGTTTCTCTGTTCTATTCCAGTCTCGTGTTGTTCGTGGAAAGAAAGATTGTCGGTGCGCCTGTGTGGGCTCTAATCTCTCTGATTTTATCCTCATGGTCTCTTCGCGAGATATACGTAGGAGGGAGCAATATACTGTTTGACTTCTCGGTGAAGGTATGCTCTCGAAACTTCAACAAAAGCCCGTACCGTCTCTTGCAGAGTCTTCCACTGGAGTTTATCTGTCATCTCCGTAACGCTTTCGCGATTACTAAATGATCCTGTAACGAAGCGCGCTGCTCTCCGTTGGATCTTCTCTATATCTTCTATCAACCCTGTCTGGTAGGGATCCTACACCGGTGAGCAGTATTCAAGCAGTGTTTTCTCAAAGAATGTGGATATATAACGTTACATTTTCCCCGATTTGTCGATATAAAACGGCAGTATCGAGTGCCGATATGTTTATTTTATTTTACATTTTTTCACCATTTTCGGAAAATATTTGAAGTTGTTCTTTTGAAATTCTAGTAGGACATAATTTTACTTTCACTGTGTGGAGTCTTATTATTTCTTGCGCCTTCATCACATCTAGCAAGTGCATGTAGAACAAAAGAAGAATTCCAGTTGCACTGGGAGGTGGCGGTGTGAATGAAATTATAAGATTGACGATATGAAGAAAGAGTATACCAGTTGGGACAAAAAACAATTTTTAACACAACTACTGTGCTATTTCTTCACATCGGCATTTTTCAAAAACAAATGCTGAAAATGATGAACAAAAATCGAAATGACAAAATTGGTCGCTGTAGTGGGCGGAGACGTATGAGGGTAAATGCTGATGTAATCGGCGCTCGGCTCTACCAACACAAACTCCAACGTTTAACTTCACCTCGCAATAATTATGACACTACAACCGCTGAGTCGCTGGCGTTTGCAGAAAAAAAAAACGGGAAGTCGACATGAAGTGTTCCGGACAAAGCCAACATGTGACAAAACTTAACGATGGACCCATCAGACATCTTTTATTGTGCCTCTTACATGCAGTTAACATTGTTAGCAAACTGGTTATCCCCAAGCGTGAACGTGCATCGCTTTCCTTTCGATTCTTGCTCTAATAGGGATAGGCAGGGTGCTAGCTTGTTGATGTCCAGAATAGCTAATAATAAATCACTGCCTAAATATACAGCTCTAAAACCGGCACTATATTTACAACATGAGACCGATATTTTATTAGAAGGTACGTCGATACTTTCCCTCCGATATATCGATAATCTGTCCGATACATTGATAGCCGATTGTAACACGCTTTTAAATATCGAGATATCGGATTCCCGACATTTTTAAAAATATCAACAGTATTCTTGAAAAGAGCATAGCCCACCGGAGCTTGAGACGAATGACGCGCAACGTCAGTAAGACACAGTTGCGCACCCGACAGCAGCTGCTGTTGCTGCGAGTGAACGAAGGCCTATCTCAACCAGTTTCCGAGCAAACATTGGGCGAAACACAGAAACCAGATAATAACTGCCTGGAGGTGCTCCGACCGTAATTTGTGGAGGTTGGAGTCAGGCTGGATGCAGTTCTGTGTTGTTTTGGGAGTGTTCCTCATACCGCCGCTTGGGCTCAATCATTTTGAATACCATGAACGTCAACCAGGATGTTTATTTCAACATTCTCGATGATCTAGTTGTGTCCTTCCTTCTACATTTTCATGGTGCGATGACAATAATGATGATGATGATGATGATGATGATAATAATGCCGATCATGGTGGTGATGATTAGTGTTTTAGGGCGCTGAATGGCGGGGTCTGTGGGCACTGATATCTTCCAAAAATTATGACAGCTGCGTTCACATGGCTGCAGACATACGTCTGACTTACACTCGGGCACCCTACCCCATGTCGACTGTTCCCCAAATCACCCGATGTTAAACCCATAAAAATGTTTGGGACTGTTTGGAACAGCGAGTGAAATGTAGCAGCCAACATCCCTGGGATCGCTAATCAATGAGGGAATTCATCTGGATGTGGAATACCTCAAAAATTATTGTGGACACTCTTCCTCAACGAACTGAGTACATTATCAAGGCTAAAGGCAGTGTGACGCTGTATTAGCATGGCTTTTCCTGGGGTTTACAGTGTGCTTACCTTAGTTTAGTGGCGGCGGTTTCGCAAAACGAGACGCAGCTAATAGCTCAAAAGTCTGCATTTGTTCGACAGATGGTCAATTTCAGAAACTTAGGAAATCCAAGTTGTTCAGCTCGAGAATGGTTTGTCTGTGTCCTGTGTTAGCGACATGATTTATTGGCATCTATGACAACCGCACATGGCACAGAATGACACTTACTAGTGCAAGGTTGTAATTTCAAGACTGTGTTCTGCTTCTTCTGTAGTGGGATAGCGTTGTCTGGAGGAGATCTATCTCCAGCAACTACAGCCGGAGACTAACACTGAAGTAATCTACGAGAAGGACGCAATTTATCAAGTGCAGCTCCACTTAAAATTCCGTGGATTTTTGTTCAGGGAGGAAGGAATTTGTTATTGTCTTTCATCGTAGCTAATACTGTAGTCTGAGAATTGTTTTCAGCAACATGTGTCCCTGACTTGATGAACAAAGGTGAACAAATTACAGCGTAAAGAGCTAAAAGACAATCTGAGTCATCCTCTGTGAATTTGTCTGCAAAGGCTGGGCATACCTGGTAGAAAATTTGGTGCAGTTCTACGAGTTTAACGACAAAATCTGTGCTAAACATAAAACAGCTGCGTACATTCTGACCACGACTTATTACCTGTTGCGATGTGGGTAGGTATCGATACTTGTGTTTCGATACCTATTGTACTCTTATTCTATGGCTACCAATTAATCGATAATTGGTATCAGAAACATCAAAGTATCGCTATATAAAGTGTCGAATGGGTTTAAACAAACTAATTACCTTTCACTACTAGTTGGACTAGAATTAAAATGAATTCAGGACCTATATTCTATCACGATTCCACTACTAAATAACAAACAGCATATGCAGTCTCTGATAAACCTATCAGATTTCAACAGCGTGCACCAATAATATTATAAATGCATCCGTAACTTGGAAAAAGTTGTGGTATTCATTTTGTGCTCAAGTTGGGTCACGCATATATTGTGTAGTTTGGATATTTTGTCTGACATTATAATTGAAGATTTTTATCTTGAAGTAAAAAGTTATAAAAATTGCACTTAATGACAGCAAACAAAACAGTCCCAGGCTATATTTTGTATGCAGTTGGCGTATTTGCCACTTAGTGGTAACGTCAGTATTTGATTTTATACTCAAGTTGATACACGAAAATGATATATAACTGCTAATTTCGTATTTTGTGTTACACAAAAAGTTAGGAATACATAAGCATAAAATATATTTCGACAACGACGGTACCGATACTTTTATGTTTATATTATCGAAGTGTTTATACAGTATCAGGTATCAGTATTGGTACCAATTTCGTATTAGTACGTCCCTACAAAATCGGCTACGGGCAGCATTATAATATAGCCACAAAGCCTTTCGCGACAGATTTATTGCTATGATCTCAGTGTACTTGCTGTGTAAATGCATACGTATTATAAAAAAGTGTGTGTGTGTGTGTGTGTGTGTGTGTGTGTGTGTGTGTGTGTGTGTGTGTGTGTGTTTTCCTGTACCACATCTCCTAAGCCACTGGACCGATTTCAACCAAACTTAGTACACATATCTCTTGCTGTCAAACAACAGTCACTGTGGCGGTAACAAATGGTTCAAATGGCTCTGAGCACTATGGGACTTAACTTCTGAGGTCATCAGTCCCCTAGAACTTAGAACTACTTAAACCTAACTAACCTAAGGACATCACACACATCCATGCCCGAGGCAGGATTCGAACCTGCGACCGTAGCGGTCGCGCGGCTCCAGACTGTAGCGCCTAGAAGCGCTCACCCACTCCGGCCGGCTGTGGCGGTAACAAGCACCTATCTACCCCAGTTCAGGAGATATGGCTTAAACACTGCGATTCGTGAACAAAATGTCGGATCATGCATGAAGTTTTAATACATTTATTCTTTACTGCTAAGACATTCCTACAGTCGAGTCGACTTGAAGAAATCCCTGAGACCTGGCGCGATTCTGGCAGGTTTCAACTGCGAAGCGTAAAGGGGTGTACGCGAAAACAGTAGCCGTTTTTAGAGCTATGACGAAGCGTTGTCATAGAGACGTTTACGAAATCGCATTGTAGACACGAGAAGCAGCTGCACGCGGCGTGCAGAAACTGTTTTATAATTTCAAAGGTATTTTCACGAGTACATAGAAATAAAATTTTTTCAGTGCTACACGACAAACAGAGTTAACTTTTGTTTCCGTTTCTACCGAAAAACTGGCAAAATGGATACCACTGAAATGCCGGGTTAGCAGCTAGTTCTCTATAAAAATCCGTGTTTCTATAATATACACCCCTGTCCTCGTAAGAAAAAGGCAAAAAACTGTCGAAGAAGCACCGGAATCAGAAAGCTGTACCTGGTGCAGTACTGCCCGCCTTCAGCCCCACTGGGTTTCTTAGAATATTCTGTGTGACTGTGGTAACAGCTACGTGGAACAGCCTACTCGAACCGTTTCCCAATGACGTACCGAATATCAGCGCGACACAAAGTACAGAAATCTGGAAAAATCCGTTGTTGCCGAACACACCCTCATGAATAAGCATAAAATCTTCTTTGAGCAGGCACGGATTCTAGTCCACGCTTTAAACTACTGGAAATAAACTGCCAAAGAAGCTGTGGAAAGAAGAAGGTGAGTTAGAAACTTCAATAGAAGTACAGGCTATACGCTCTGCAAGGCATGGATGCGTGCGCATGATACCGAGAGACTCGACAGGTTTATTTTTTGTACTTTTAATTTCTGTGTATAATGGGCCGTCCTGGTCATGACCCATGGCAGTCAGGAACGTCTCAGCCACACAGCAGGCGAGCAGGCAGCCGGACGGAGGGACAACCAATTGTCAGCACTGTGGAGTCCCGGCAGTTGTTTCACAACCAAAGGAAACCTGCCGAAAAACGTCGTCAGAACCGGATAGTGGAAATCATCATCATCATCATCATCATCATCATCATCATCATCATCATCATCATCTTCTTCTTCTTGTTCTTCTGCATTTGAAGGATTCAGCCTCTCGCATATTCCAATTACAGCCTATCCACCTCTTTGTAGTCTTCTGGGATCCTTTGTGGCTAGCAGTTCAGTACATGTTTTCATGTTCCTGCATCCTACCGATATTTTCTACATATTTTACTGTTTTTTTGTTTTATCAATTCGTTACACGAATAAATTCTCAACTCAGTTCTTATATCGTTATTTTTATATGATCTCTCAGACCGCAGTTCAATGGCCTGTATACGCGTTTCGTCTCGCTTTTGTGGACTTCGCAACATTAAGCCTCACGTCAAAACCAGGTGTAGGCGTATTTTTTTTCTTTTCGAATCTTGCCGCCAAGAATTTATTGTATTGTATCATAAATTCTCTAATTTTTACTTAACTTTCTGTGTATGTTATTTGTACGCTGAAAGATTACGTCACAACCTACTAAGGTGGAATGGGAAATTCGTTCTAAAACATAACCGCTTTACGTACAGGTAAAATTATTTGGTCGTCAGCAAAGATATAGTGTTTATCTAATTATCTGGTTCCAGTTCAGTGCCTTGACTGATCTTGGTTTTCCGTGCATAACAATATCAATGTAACTATCAGTGTAGGTGATGAGCTGCATCCTTGTCTCTGTTAGCTACTAGAGTTTCAGTCTTCCCGTGATCTGTGTTATTACGTTTTTTGTTTCTTGATGTGGACTTTTAATAAGTTTTGGCGTATCGTTGTGTTTCAGTAAAAATATCGGCTGAACTGGTAGGGACCTTTCTAGTAGTCTACATGATGAAAAGTATTTAAACCGACAAACTCTGGGAGGTTGTAGGGGACATCGAAACAAATATTTTTCCCTAATGTCATTTTTTCCTATGAGGAGTATTTAAACCGGTGGAGACCGTATTACGCTCTTCAGTTGTTAGAGGCCGTATTAAGATCTTCAGTTGTTAAAGGGCGTATTACGCTCTTCAGTTGTAGGCAACTGCTGTCCACCAGTGTAGTAGTGCATTGTCTCTGTTTAGTAATGGAGCGATACACCTGGAGTGAGTACACTGATATGGTTGGTGCGTACTGCGTAGCGCACCAAAACGGATGAGCTGCACAGCGGGTTTATCAACAACAGTCTCCTAATCGCCGTATCCCGCATCATGCGACCTTTGCTGCTGTGTACCAACGTCTGCGTGAGACCGGGTCATTTAGCAGATTACCTGGACAGAGACGCCGTCACACGGTAAGAACGCTGCAACTTGAGGAAGCTGTCTTGCAGCATGTGGAGCGTGATCCTTCAATCAGCACTCGTGCAACTGCACGTAACATGGGGGCGAATCAGACGAATGTAAGAACAGTACTTCGAGAGCAATTGTAACGTCCATTTCACTTACAGCGTGTCCACAACCTGGAACCAGTTGATTATCCACCCAGAGCACAGTTTTCGCAGTGGTACCTGGGAGACTGTGAAATGCATCCTACATTTCCATCCTCTGTGTTGTTTACCGATGACGCAACGTTCGGGTGTGATGCACATTTCGCATGCTTGGAGTGAGGATAACCCACATGCCACGTTTACTAGCGCTCATGAAGTGCGGTTCTTCGTTAATGTGTGGGTCGGTGTTGTTGGGGACTGTTTAACTGGGCCGTATCTGCTACCTGGGCCATTAAATGGCAGGCACTATTACAATTTTCTCACCAGAGCATTGCCAGAATTTCTGGAAAACGTCCCGCTCCCTACACGGCAACGCATGTGGTTCCCACATGACGGGGCGCCGGCACATTTCAGTCATCGTGTGCGTCGATTCCTGGACTGACGGTTCCCAGAAACGTGGATTGGCAGAGGTGGTCCTGTACCATAGCCTGCTCGATCCCCAGATATGTCCCCTCTGGACTTTTCTGTTGGTTTCATTAATTTGTCGCCAGAGAAATCTTCCTCTACCGGTTTAAACACTCCTCATACGAAAAATGACATTAGGGAAAAATATTTGTTTTGATGTCCGCTACAACCTCCCAGAGTTTGTCGGTTTAAATACTTTTCACCCTGTATAAAACTAGTATTTTTCCATAGTTAAAGCAGTAACTACTTTTTGTGTACGATTCGTCCTGTACCACTTATAGTTGCTGCAAGACCACTTCCCAAACGTGCCCAGTTCCACTGCCAGTGAGACGGCTGTGTTTTTAAGACGACTGTTGATTAATCGTACGTGTAGTTTATGACAGCTTTTAAGAAGACTTATTCCACGATAGTTTTCGCAATTGTGTTACCATTACCTTTCTAATAAAGCAGCATTACTTCAACTGTTGTCCTCGATTGAGGGACTACCTTCCTTTACCAGCAACATGATGTATAGTTCCTTGAATGAACCTCCACATTTTAGTACTCTTGAGACTTCCATTCTAGGACGATATATCCGAAACAAAAAATGTGAAAGCTTAGCGTTTGTGGAGTGAATTTGTGTAAAGAGAGAAGACGATGATTGCTCTACATGCAGTGCACCCCTGTCGTGTCCCGCTGCTGCAGACGAGAGTATCCGTTACGATATACCGTAGTGAAACAAAAGGCGCTGCGAGGGAGGTTTCTTTGTAATTTCTCGTCGTAGGGGACACTATTACATCTGTTACACGTGAGTGGCTGCGTCACTGATTCGATTGTGGGTCACTTTCCTGAGGACAAATGGTGGTTATCGTGGAATGCTCGGATTTTTATAGAGAAATAAAGCGAGTGTAGCGAAAATGTCTGATACATTTTTTCCTGGATAGCCGCACCTACTGACGCTGCAGGCCCTCAGCTGTCAACTGAGAAGCCCGCCTGCCGGCCACGGCAACGCCTGTGAGCTGCCGCCGCCGCCTCCTCCGCCGCGTCCGCCGCCACTCGAAATTTCCTGCGGCTCCACCGCCGCCTCCTCCCCCTCCCCCTCCTCACGGCCCCGCCGCCCGTTCCTCCGCTATAATATTTTGAGAAGCAATTTCCGCAGCGATCTAAAGGAGAAGAAGCAGGCGGCGCCTACTAGCCGTCGCGCAGACGCCGGCAGGCTCGCAGCCCGGCCGCGGCGAGTCGCGGCTTGCCAGACGGCTAGTAGCGCAGTCGGCTCACAATAATGAAACCGCCGGGCGTTATTTCCTGTCGCCTGTCATGTATGCAACCCAAATGGCAGGCGCGGCGCGCGGGGCCGTCGCCTCTCAGGCGCGCAGCTGGCGGGCGCGGCGCCGCATGTTTATCTGGGTCCGGCCGCCACAGCGCCGTCACACAGCTGATGGCTTCGCCTCCTGCCTTAGCGTCCAACAAGCAAACGAATAAAGAGACGTACCGTTGAAAGTGACGAGATAACGTTTAGCTGACGGTCTCAGGGATTAACTACAGCGAAAGAAACGTTGTCTACGACTTGTACAGAAAACAGATAACTGTTATAAGAGAACATTGTAGATTAGATGAGTCGACTGAATAACTAATGAGGAGTTACTGAATTGAACTGGAAAAAAGAAACTTGTGGCTACTAAGGAAATACGAGGATAAATACAACAGTGAAATAGGTTCGAGAACCATTCTGATATTATTTCTTTCTTCAAATCGATATGATTTTCAGAATACGGCAGTAAATAATGAGATTGTCAAATAGAGTTTTCCTATGAGACAGGAATTCTATACAAATTACGGCTGGTTAAGTGATCTCAGAGACAGACGGAAAAAGGATACCAGATTGCATTACGAACGCAGAATTATTCTGGGAGATCAAGGAAAGACATACAGCGGGTGGGCACACACATGGACACATCAGGAACATAACACATTAGCATGGCTAATGCGATGTAGGAAAATAGCTCGAATTCAAAACAGCATCCAGGTGTCTCGAAACATAAATGCAGGTCCTGTGTAATTTTCAAGGGTGTCTTATACCATTCTTCCTGCAGAATAGTGGCAGGCTCAGTTACCGATGGTGGAGGTGGAGAGCAGTTACACATCCTTCTCTCCATAGTACACCATAAAGATTAAACAATATTGAGATATGGTGATCGTGGTGGCCAAGGCAGAGGCGAAAATCCATGCACGTGCTCACAAAATCAGTGCTGGATGATGCACGGTGCGTGAACATCCGCCGTGCCGTCTTGGGACACAGCTTCGCCATTGAGGAAGAAACAATGGCCACGTAATCAAAAATGTTCAAATGTGTGTGAAATCTTACGGGACTTAACTGCTAAGATCATCAGTCCATAAGCTTACACACTACTTAACCTAAATTATCCTAATGACAAACACACATGGCCGAGCGGTTCTAGGCGCGTCAGTCTGGAAACGCGCGACCCCTACGGTAGCAGGTTCGAATCCTGCCTCGGGCATAGATGTGTGTGATGTCCTTAGGTTAGTTAGGTTTAAGTAGTTGTAAGTTCTAGGGGACTGATGACCTCAGATGTTAAGTCCCATAGTGCTCAGAGCCATTTGACAAACACACACACCCATGCCCGAGGGAGGACTCGTACCTCCGCCGGGATCAGCGGCACAGTCCATGACTGCAGCGCCCTAGGCCGCTCGGCTACTCCCGCGCGGCGCCACGTAATCCTTGGCAGTAATTCGACCTTGCAGAGCAACCCATGGGGCCCATGGATAAGACGATATGCTTCAGCAAAGCATCACCGCACTCTCGCCATGTTTCACTCTTCGGACGTAAACTCGGTCAGAAGTTGGAAACTTTGAAAAACAAGATTCATCTGACCAAATGACTTCCTTTCACTGATACACAGTCCAAGTTTTGTAGAGCTCGGGCTCCAAATTCTCTTGTAACAGGCATTTGTGTCACTGACGATTGGCTTTGGAAGTCCAGCTAGCCTTGAAATTCTTTGTTCGTGCATATCCCACCTTATTTGTTCGGTGCTGTCCCGAGTGCGACATTGTTCTGCAGTGACTTTTACAGCTGTCGTCTCTTAGTTTTCGTCAAAATTCTCTTCAATGACCGTCCGTCACGACCACTCAACACACACTTTCGTCTGCGTTGTGAATTACTCGACGATGCTTTTCCGCTTTCTCTGCATGCAGCAAAAATCTTCGATAGCGTGCCTCTTGAAGCAAGAAACACTTCGTCTCCCTTGCTTACTAAATCACCCACCATACGTACACTAACAAGTTGCCAATGTCTGAACTCAGTTAGCTGGGTCATAAATGCGCTCATATCTCCACAGAACACCGTCCCGTCCACGACTGGCACGGCAGCGTATTGAAGAATGTGCACAGGTACGGTCCGTGTTCAAATACAAACAGTGCAGCTTGCAGGTGTAGCTAGCAAATAAATGCTTTCCTAACTGTCATTCCTTATTAAGTCCAGGTTATACCTCGTCAACAATGCACCAAAGTGATAATCATTACTAATACTGTTCCTTTCCGAAGAAAACAACATTCGTTGAAGCGATAAAATTGTTTCGTGGTAGATTAGACAGACACACACAAGAAAATGACGAGACTGGGACGCTCCCGCTGCTGCGCTCTCCTGTGGTTTTCAGCAGGTTCGTAAAGCTTTGAGAAGCGCGTCGCATTAGAGCAGTGGGGTACTACAGCTAGTGACGCTTCCCCTGAAGCGTGAAGGTAGGCCGGCCCGGCGCACAGCACGGTCCACACGGCACGCCTGGCGGCGGGTGACGCTTCGACGCCTGCCACTGATGAGCACTATTCGCATAACGTAACGATCGTAGCACGACCATCGGAATTAGACAGCCATTGTAGTCCCGTGTGACGACCCAATGGCCGTTGACGTGGCGCACAAAAGATTCCACTCTGTTATCGAATCGCAGTGTACGAGTCCAGTGCACACGCGCCCCACATTCTCGTGATCTGTCTTTCTTTTGTATGTGATATCTTCCGCCATCTTCACTCCGACTTGCCCTTTAGGAAAAGCTGCAGAATTGAGTAAATGTGGGACTAGAGGTTATAATTACTACGTCTGTTACGAATATTAATGATCTGTCATGGAATCGGGTGGCACCAAAATGGTTCAAATGGCTCTAAGCACTATGGGACGTAACATCTGAGGTCATCAGTCCCCTAGACATAGAAATACTGAAACCTAACTGACCTAAGGGCATCACACGCATCCATGCCCGAGGCAGGATTCGAACCTGCGGACATAGCAGCAGCGCGGTTCCGGAATGAAGCGCCTAGAACCGCTCGGCCACAGCGGCCGGCTGGCACCAAGAAAATCCTGGTAAGTGTGAGTAGGGATCGCGCACTGAGAGTTTCGTAGGAACTTAATTATGTACGTAGACAGTTCATCGATCTCGGTAATTGAGAACCTCGACGATCTTTGTCTGTTATCGATGTCGATACCGGAAAGATATCGCTATCCAGGACACT
Source organism: Schistocerca serialis cubense (assembly GCF_023864345.2). Lineage (NCBI taxonomy): Eukaryota > Metazoa > Arthropoda > Insecta > Orthoptera > Acrididae > Schistocerca > Schistocerca serialis. The sequence continues at coordinate 597,173,353 of NC_064644.1, read as the reverse complement.
CGACAATGTTAATTTTTAGTCTTAAGTTTAAATTTTTTGCTATTGTAATTTCTCATTTTTTTATTAGTTATATTAACATGCTATGCTAACTGGCAACTGGAGATGCGTTGAGTTCGTTTGCACTCGTTCCTGTTGCGATCACTGATAAGATTTGATGGAAGTCTCCAGAGCCGCGCGGTTAGAGTCGCCGGAGGTTCGAATCCTCCCTGGGGCATGAGTGTGTGTGTGTTGTCCTCAGCGTAAGTTAAAGTTAGTTTACGTAGTGTGTAAGTCTATGAACCAATGACCTCAGCAGTTTGGTCCCTTACGAATTCACACACATATTTTGAAGTCTCCAGAGAAGGAAACGGTACACGAAGCCGACCACGTGCTACGGTTGTTACGCAGACGTCGAATTATTCCATGGAACGCTTCAATTGATATTTTGTACGATATCGGAATCTACAGTAGGCCCTGAGATGTTCGACAGATAACGAACGCAATGTAACTTTGTAATGTCAAGAAACATTTTATGTGATATAATTACAAATTAGCAATTTTCTCGTTTTTCCAATACTTTTACTGTGAAATATTGCTTCTACCCTAATTTCATGATTCTACAACGGGACGTAGCTTAAGGTTTTGATGCATGACTTTGCAAGTAACAAACAACTCACGTATTTTGATTGCGAAATTTTTACCACACCAGGGGATCGTAGACCTTAGTATGTAACATGAATTTCAACTTCCTGCCTCTAACCGTTCCGGAGAAACAGTCAGACAGCAAAGTGATACTATAAGGGTTCCGTTCTTACCTGCTGAGGTATGGAACTGTAAAAATGGATAGCTTAGTTGCGCCGAGACCCATGGTGTTGGCTGTACGCGGCTACTGCGTTGTGTGGTGGCGCCTTACCTTCCACCATGTGCAATTGACGTACATCTCTATAATCTCCTCCGTTATTACTGAAAGAGATTTTTAGTTATTGTAAGGACGTAGCTGATAATGTAACAGTCCGGAAATAACAAAAGCGCATGCTCACGGAGCGCTACTGGGTATACGAAGGAGGTCCATAGCGAGTGGAACTCCTCTTTTTCTGGCGACGGGCGATATTAAACCTATCGTTTTCACCAATTGGCTACCTTTACTGTACATTGCGCGTTACCGAATGTCACTGGTGCGGAAGCGTTAGTAGCGCAAGAGCGTTTGCATTCCTAAACGACTTTGCCGGCCAGTGTGGCCGAGCGGTTCTAGGCGCTTCAGTTTGGAACCGCACGACCGCTACGGTCGCAGGTTCGAATCCTGCCTCGAGCATGGATGTGTGTGATGTCCTTAGATTAGTTAGGTTTAGGTAGTTCTAAGTTCTAGGGGACTGATGACCTCAGATGTTGAGTCCCATAGTGCTCAGAGCCATTTGAGCGATTCCTAAACGACGCTTCACGTATTTATGAGAATTAATGTTCGCCTATTACGCAAACAAGTCATGTTTACTGTTATTCAGTTCTGTAAAGTGCAAGCATGCTCTGAGTATCGGTAACAATTATACTAATAAAATTAAACGCAATGGTTCAAATAGCTCTGAGCACTATGGGACTCAACTGCTGAGGTCATAAGTCCCCTAGAACTTAGAACTACTTAAATCTAACTAACCTAAGGACATCACACACATCCATGCCCGAGGCAGGATCCGAACCTGAGACCGTAGCGGTCGCGCGGCTCCAGACTGTAGCGCCTAGAACCGCTTGGCCACTCCGACCGGCAATTAAACGCAATATTTTTATGTCTTTTGTGATTATTACCTTAATCTCTAGAATGTTAGTCTTTGTATGATCTCCTTTATATTTTTATACGGCTTTGCATTTGAAATGAAATTATGTTTGTTGAAGGTTCGTTGCAGTTGGCAACAACGTAAAGAAGATCCTACAGAGCTTAACACTCTACGGAATGAACTAATAAGCACAATAGAACAAAAAAATTATGGTTAATTTTCTTTCCAATGATGATTGCTTAAAATGTAATTGCATTTTACAGAGCTGAAGATGTAGAGACATGTTGAAACGTATTTCACGAACAATAACGATTATTGTTTTGCGGAATAGGCGCAACTGAACTTCCATAATTTAGTCGCAATCACCGCTTCTGTTAGAGCTTTTAAACCTAGCAATGAAGCTGTTTCATGTGTTGGGCGATTTAATTTCGCCTCTTCTATATTCTGCAAACTCTTTATACGTCCCTTTTCATGAAACAGGCACAAGGCGTCAGACTTGTTGAGAAGGATGGAGGCGAAGCTGATTCCATTTTGAATGCGAGAGAAACCTAGCTGGCACTCAGAGCGGTGCAGGAGTCACTCCTTCTATCGCAACAACGCAGGCCGTCTTTCCGTACGGACATTCCAAAACAATATTCGATACAATATTTGGCATCGACACCAGTATCTAAAATGACGCTGATACTTCAATAATATCGGAAAAAGGAATCGATACTGATAGTATCGCAACGCATTGTTTGACTTTCTTTGTATTCTTATATAGTTCTTTACATGCCTCCATAACCGAGGTCACAAACGCAGGCTTGTACTTTTCCACTCGCCTCGGACGTAAGCCAGTTTGAAATATGGTGCTGGATGAAATTTTCACTGCCAGTATTTGGGCAGCAAGGGGGGTTGAGGTGGTGGTGGAATTCCCAAACCATCTTTGCGCCAGCGTCATGGGTTAAATTCCAAGCCTGCTCTGCTGTGTCTCACCAAGTGAGGGCATGTGGACCTGTTCCACATCCACATCTACATACATACTCCGTAAGTCATCGTTCGGTGCGTCGAGGATAGTGTCCTGTACCACAACTAGTCGTCTCCAATCCTGTACCACTCGCAGACAGAGCGATTGAAAAACGACTCCGTATGGGCCCTAATTTCTCGTATCTTGTTTTGGTGGTCCCTACGGGAAATATATGTTGGCGGCAGAAGGATCATTCTGCAGTCAGCTTCAAAGGCCGATTCTCTATTCCCAGTAGTGTTCTTCGAAATGAACGTCGACTTCCCTCCAGGGATTCCTAATTTGAGCTCCCGAAGTATATCCGTAACACTTGCATGCTGATCGAACCTACCGGTAACAAATCTAGCAATATGCCTCTGAATTGCTTCGATGTCTTCTTTCAATCCGATCTGGTACGGATCCCAAACACTCGAGCAGTACTCAAGAAGAGATCGCACTAGCGTCCTGTATGCGATCTCCTTTACAGATGAACTACACTTTCCTAAAATTCTCCTTATCACAATCCTCATATGCTCGTTGCATTTCATATCGCTTCGCGACGTTACGCCCAGACATTTAAACAACGTGACTGTGTCAAACAGGTCACCGCAAATGCTGTATCAGAACATTATGGGTTTGTTTTTCTTACCCATCCACATTAAGTTACATTTTTCTGAAATAAGAGCCAGCTGCCATTCATCACACCAACTAGAAATTTTGTCTAAGTTGTCTTGTATGAACCTACAATCACTTACTTTTGACACTTTCCTGTACGCCACAGCATCATCAGCGAACAACCGCAGGTTGCTGCCCACCCTGTCTGCCAGATCATTCACGCATATAGAAAATAGCAACTGTCCTATCACACTTGCCTGGGGCACTCCTAATGTTACACCTGTCTCCAATGAACAACATACCGGGTTCTATCACTTATGAAGTCTTCGAGCCACTCACGTATCTGGGAGCTGTTCCGTGTGTACGTATCTTTGTTAACAGTCTACAGTGGTATACCGTGTCGAATGCTTTTCGGAAATTTAGAAATATGGAATCTGCCTTCTGTCCTTCATCCAGAGTCTGCAGTATACCGTGTGAGAAAAGAGCAAGCTGCGTTTCGCATGAGCGATGCTTTCTAAAGCCACACTGGTTTGTGGACATGAGCTTTTCGGTCTTTACGATATGTTTTATATTCTAACTCAGAACCTGCTCTAGAATTCTGCAGCAAATCGATCTTAAGGACATTGGGTTGTACTATGGCGGGTCCGTTCTTTTATCCTTCTCATATACAGGAGTCATCTGCGCTTTTTTTTTCAGTCGCTTGGCACTTTACGCTGATCGAGAATTCGCGGTAAATGCAAACTAAGTAAGGGGACAATGACGTAGAGTATTTTTTGTAAAACTGAATTGAGATTCTATCCGGATCTCGAGAATTATATAACTCTTTCAATTGTTTCTCTACTCGAGGGATGCTTACTACTATGTCTTCCATACGGAACTCTGTGCGATAGTCAAACGACGATACGTATACACGATTCTCCAGCGTGAAAGATTTCTTAAACGTGGAATTGATGACGATCCGTCCAGCGGATGGGAACGTTAAGCTCGGCAGCCCCTTCCGCGCTGATCAAGATCAGTAGTTTATGTGCCGGCACTGTGTTTCACTCTCACCCACAACAACACTAACCCAATACCACACTCTACAAGTTCTCACCGTAGTCGTCCACACAACAAAGATACACACTTCACTCTTCATAACATGTCGGGATAAGACAACGGTAAACCACCTTCAGTAGAACCTTGTCATGAGCGGCGGCGAATGATTCCTGCATACGCTCCCTTTTGCTCATTCGCTGAGTATGAGACTGTGTGTTGTGTCAAGTTATGCAGTTCTTTAAAACAAAACGACTGACTTATAAAACAAGGCGAAATACAGGAATTACAAGGATCAAATGCAAATATAATCAGTAACTCGCAAATATTCCAACCACAAGAAAAACGTGGGTCTTGAGATATACTCACATAAAAAAATGTTTTGCATCACCTCGGTTGCGAGAGTTCCGGAACCTGTGCAGGAAACTGGAACAGAGATCAACATCAGTATCTTTTCCGCCATTTTTATTGCTCATGAAAACCACACATTGCATCTTGTACCACTATACAGTAAGACCTACAGAGGTGGTGGTCCAGAGTGCTGTACATACCAGTACCTCTGATACCCAGTAGCACGTCCTCTCGCACTGATGCATGGCTGTATTCGTCGTGGTATACTATCCACAAGTTCATCAAGGCACTGTTGGTCCAGATTGTCCTACTCTATCCCAGGCACGTTCAATAGAGTGCATGTCTGGAAAACATGCTGGCCACTTTAGTCGAGCGATGTCGTTATCCTGAAGGAAGTCATTCACAGGATGTGCCCGATGGAGACGCGAATTATCGTCCATGAGGACGAATGCCTCGCCAATATTCTGCCGATATGGTTTCACTATCGGTCGGAAATGGCATTCACGTATTGTAAAGCCGTTACGGCGCTTTCCATGGCCACCAGAGGCGTACGTCGGCCCCACATAATGCCACTCCAAACCAGCAGGGAACCTCAATCTTGCTGCACTCGCTAAAGCGTTCAGCCTGACCGGGTTGCCTCCAAACACGTCTCCGACGATTGCCTGGTTGCAGACATATGCAACACCCATCGGCGTGATGACAATCCTGAGCGGTCCATTCGGCATGTTGTTGGGCCCATCTGTGCCGCGCTGCATGGTGTTGTGACTGCAAAGATGGGCCTCGTCATGGTCGTCGGGAGTGAAGTTGCGCATCATGCGGCCCTATTGCGCACAGTTTGAGGCGTAACACGACGTCCTGTGGCTGCACGGAAAGCATTACTCAACATGGTGGCGCTGCTGTCAGACTTCCTCCCAGCCATAATCCGTAGGTATCGGTCATCCACTGTACACTGCAGTAGTAACCCTTCGGCGGCCTGAGCAAGGCACGTCATCGACAGTTCCTGACGCTCTGTATCTCCTCCATGTTCGAACAACATCGCTTTGGTTCACTCGGAGACGACTGGACACTTCCCCTGTCGAGAGCCCTTCCTGGCACAAAGTAATAATGCGGACGCGATCGAACCGCGGTATTGACAGTCTAGGCATGGTTGAACTACAGACAATACAAGCCGTGTACCTCCTTCCTGATCGAATGACTGGAACTGACCGGCTGTTGTACTCCCTCCGTCTCATAGGCGCTGCTCATGCATGGTTGTTTACATCTTGGGTCGGGTTTAGTGACATCTCTGAAAAGTCAAACCGTCTATGTCTGCGATACAATATCCACAGTCAAAGTCTATCTTCAGGAGTTCTGGGCACCGATGTGATGTAAATTTTTTTTTGATGTGTGTAGTATGAAGTATCGGAATAGTGTGAGGTGAAAGTAATAAGCTTCAGTACTAGTTAAATGACAGTTTAAATGTATTCTATTCATAAGAAACTATACCTATCAAAATGCCCCTACAGTTAGTTATGCTGCCATTGTTTCGGTATAGTTTTTCCTTTAGAAACTTCACTTTGGAAGTAAAAGAACTTGACAAACAGAACTTTCAGACTGAAAACAAATGAGCGCACAGCTCTAAAACGTTTGCCAGTTATGAAAATATTATCTAAGTATATTATCTGTACATACACACAATATTGTGGTCTATATGCAGAATTATTCATTATTATCACATTTATTTTATGGAGATAATTATAATCCTTAAATATGATATAATTACTGTTGACTCCTAATAGTGACACACAGTCGCCTGCTGCCCAATCACCAGCCACACAGCAGTGTACCACGGGTTGCCGCCCTTACCGAACTTAAGCAACACAATCGCGGGAGACCGCGTCTCCAACAGTACTCATTTCAGAAAAAGAAAAGCCTTCAAACAAAAAGGGTGCGCAAAAAAGGACAAGAGTCAGAAAGGTGTGCCTCTGACCAAATCTGTGGCAAGTACACAGATTCCGACGTATCTTTGATGAATGACGACAGTACGGACGATGTCGATGCCTTTGGAGAATTCATACCAGATCCTATTGTAATGACATACCTAGCAGATGTAAGTGAAGGAGATTATATCATGGCTGAAAGTTGTGGAAAAAAGAGGACTTCATACCGTTTTGTTTGCACAATACAAATGTACTGAAAAATGACGTAGCAGTTGTATCTGTGGACAAGGACAGGAAGTTTTTCAATTAAATGAAAAAGCCGTTTCTTTTATTAATAAGAGCGGTGTGATAGGGACATATCCAATTCCTCATGTTGCTACTGGGGTGGGAAATATCAACCGACGAATCTTTGTCTTTAACGGTCCTGTTATTGTTCATGTCTCTTTTGAGTTTTTCTTGCTTTTGTGTTAGTGTCAATACGTGAAGTATATGGGTAAACAGTTCCTGCCCATTGCTGTTTGACTTCATAGAATGAAAAATAGGAAAAACAAACAATTTCTGTAGTTCACTCTGACGTATGCCTCATTTCCTAAATGTCCTAAAAATGTCAGCCACAGAAACATGCCAGTCATATGCATGTATCGTCTTGTGTGTTCTTTATCTCTTAAAAATGAGATCAGCATTCTGTCTTTAGTGCACACAACAATATGACTCTATTATGATACTTTGTATGAGCTGCATCATATTTAGGAATTTCAGTTCAAAATATGACATTTCATTTCTTGCAGTCTACATCTGTGATTTTAAAGAATTAAATACGTTACTACTTTAAAACAGTTTACACCCTCTAACATAACATTTTTTGTTACACCGGTTATTCTTTTTCCTTCAAAAAACAGCCAATAATTTTATGACTTTGTATCAAATTAAGGTAACCGTAGCCTACAGACAGCCTTCTCTTTTGCTGTTTCAACACTGAATTACCTGAAAATGCCGCCTGGCAATGTTGTGTATGTTATTTCATGAGTCTGGTTTCCCGCTCAATCAACCTGTGGATTGTTTTATTTTTGTTTTTGTTTTTTGGGAGTTAGAGGAGTTTAAGCCAGAGTTCACTTGTAGCAAGGCTTTTTTGTAATGTAACTTGGAAGTTCGTTTTAATTCTACTGTTAACTGAGTTACGGAAGAGTGTGCTCTGTCACACAAGACTTGTGCCCACATGAGCCGAGGAATTTAATTACAAGGCAACTGCGAAACCTTTTTTGTGATTACAGTGCTCATTTCGATGCGAAACTTTCGGAGCTGTTTTTCTTGATACTGGTAACTGTAATCCAGTGGAAAAGATCTGCGCATAGGTAAATGTTTTGGCGCCCCAGAATCCCCAGTCACTTCCCTACGTCAACCTAACGCTGCTGCTAAACCAAAGTTTCACCAGGAAACGAAACAAAATTGATTACGTAAATGTAACTTTTTGAAGTGGTAACTGAAACTTTACAAATACTCTTCGTAATCTCGTGTGTGAATGATGAGAATAAAATGAAGAGATACTCGTACTGGGGCGAGTCATACTGTTATTACACCATAAGCAAATGGGATAGTTCCGGGGTTGCCCAATACTGGCACGCACAGTGAGCAGAATGAGCTGTAGCCTGGGACACGGATCGCTTCACCACTATGTTGTGACGTCCAGCAGTGGGAAGAGCAGCCGACACTGCAGTGACAGAGGGGGGCCAATAGCAGTGGGGAGAAAGTGAAGTGGGGGTGGGCGTTTATTGTGCGAGTTGGAGGTGGTGGCGGTGATGTCCAGACAGCCAGCGAGCACACAGCGGACAGTAATTGTATCTGCACGGTGGGCGTCGCGGGCCATTACTCGCCCCCACTAAAGAGCTTTGCAGCCGGTCGGCCCTCAAAGCCGATTTCTTGCCCCGGCCAGCCCCCTGTGGCTTCCCCCGGTCCGAGCGCCGACCAGCCACTCAGCCGACGGAGGCACGAGCGACCAGGGGGGTGAGGGGGGGGGGGGGGCGGAGGCACGCGGGCGCCGCTCTCTGCTGCGCCTCACCTGAGGACGGCGGCGGCTTTGCTGCCTCTGACGTGCGCCGGCTTTTATTTCAGTTACTGTGGCAACGGACCTCAGTTACCAGAGAAATGCCTCCCTCGGAGCAGATCCAACAAAGATAAGGCACACCTAGATTTATCGGATTGTGACAGCAGCAAACGGCATTGAAAAGTACTGGAAACAAAATATTACTCTAACAACTGTACTTACAACGCTACCCCTGTGGCCTTTCAGTCACCTGTTTGACGCAATTCCGCACTCGCATCTATGTTCGTTTTGTTTTCCTTCTGAGTCATCAGTCTTCAGCCCGCCACGAATTCCTCTCCTGCGCCAACTTGTTCATCTCAGAGTAGCGCTTGCAACCTACGTCCTCAATTATTTGCTGGATGTATTCCAACGTCTGTCTTCCTTTACAGATTTTCCCTCTACAGCTCCCTCTGGTACCAGGGAAGTTATTTCGTGACGTCTTAACAGATGTCCTACTATGCTGTCCCTTCTTCTTGTCAGTGTTTTCCACATATTCCTTTCCTCTCCGATTCTGCATAGAACCTCCTCATTCCTTACCTTATCAGTCCACCTAATTTTCAACATTCGTCTATAGCACAACATCTCAAATGCTTCGATTCTCTTCTGTTCTGGTTTTCCCACAGACCATGTTTCACTACCATACAATGCTGTACTCCAGACGTACATCCTCAGAAATTTCTTCCTCAAATTAAGGCCAATGTCTGATACTAGTAGACTTCTCTTGGCCAGGAATGCTCTTTTTGTCATTGCTAGTCTGCTTTTGATATCCTCCTTCCTCTGTCTATCATTGGTTATTTTGCTGCCTAGATAGCAGAATTACTTAATTTCATCTACTTCGTAACCATCAATCCTGATGATAAGTTTCTCGCTCTTCTCATTTCTGCTACTTCTCACGACTTAAGTCTTTCTTCGGTTTACTATCAATCCATATTCAGTACTCATTAGATTGTTCATTCCATTCGGCAGATCCTGTAATTTTCTTGACTTTAACTGAAGATAGCAATGCCATCAGCGAATCGTATCACCTTTAATTTTAACTCCACTCCGGACCTTTCTTTTATTTCTGTCATTGCTTCTTCGTTGTATAAGTTGAACAGTAAGGTCGAAAGAGTACTTCCCTATCTTACACCCGTTTTGATCCGAGCACTTCGTTTTTGGTCATCCACTCTTCTTTTTGCCCCTTGGCTCTTGTACATATTGCATATTACACGTCTTTCGTTATAGTTTACCCCTATTTTTCTCAGAATTTGGAACATGTTGCACCATTTGAAATTGTCCAACGCTTTTTCCAGGTCGACAAATCCTAAGAATGTGTCTTGATTACTCTTTAGTCGTGCTTCTATTATCAACCACAGCGTTATAATTGCTTCTCTGGTGCCTTTACCTTTCCTAAGTCCAAACTCATTGTCGTCTAACAGATCCTCAATTTTCTTTTCCATTCGTCTGTATATTATTCTTGTCAGCAACATGGATGCATCAGCTGTTAAGCAGATTGTGCGAAAATTCTCTCACTTGCCGGCTCTTGCAGTCTTCGGCATTGTGTGGATGTTTTTCAGAAAATCACATGGTATATCGCCAGACTCATACATTCTACACATCAACATGAATAGTCGTTTTGATGCCATTTCCACCACTGATTTTAGTAACTCTGATCAAATATTACCTATCTCTTATGCCTTATTTGATCTTAAGTCTTCCAAAGTTCTTTTAAATTCTGATTCCGATACCGGATCCTGTATCTCTTCTATATCAACTCCTGTTTCTTCATCTATCACGTCATCAGACAAGTCTTTCCCCTCATACAGACCTTCAGTGTACTCTTTCCACTTATGTATCTGCCCTCCCCTCTGCATGTAACAATGTCATCATCCTTGCTTTTAATTTCACAGAAGCTTCTTTTGACTTTTATATGTGCTGAGTCAGTTCTTCCGACAATCGTTGTTTTTAAGATTTCTTCACATTTTTTTCATGCAGCCCTTTCGCCTTAGCTTCCCCGCACTTCCTATTTAATTTCATTCCTAAGCGATTTGTGTTTCTGCATTCCAGAATTTCCCTGAACATTTTTGTGCTTTCTTCTTTCACCGATCAAATGAAGTTTTTCTTCTGTTATCAATGGTCTCTCCGCAGTTACCTTTTTTTGTACCTATGTTTTTCTTCGCAGCTTCCGTGATTGATCTTTTTGAATATGTCCATTCCTCTTCAACTGAACTGCATACTGAGCTATTCCTTAACTCAGTATCTATTGCCTCAGAGAACTTCAAGCGTATTCTCCATCCCTTAGTACTTGTGCATCCCATAATTTTGTGTATTCATTCTTCCTGACTACTATCTTAAATTTCACTCTACTGTTCAAAATTGCTGAATTGTGATGTGACTATATCTGTTTCTGGGTACGCCTTACAGTCCAGTATCTGATTTCGGAATCTCTGCCTGACCATGATGTAATCTAACTGAAATCTTCCCGGATCACCGGGCCTTTTCCAAGTATACCATCTCCTCTTGTGATTCTTGAACAGAGTACTCGCTATTACTAGGTGAAATTTATTACAGAACTCAACTGGTTTTGAACTTAACTGGTTTTCTCCTCTCTCATTCCTTGTTCCAAGCCCGTTTTCTCCTGTAACTTTTTCTTCTACACCTTCCCCTACAACCCAATGACTATTACATTTTCATCCCCCTTTACGAACTGTATTACTCTTTCAATATCCTCACATACTTCTTGTCTGCGACGTCGGAATGTATACCTGAACTGTGACTGTACGTGTTGGTTTGTTGCCGATGCTAAAGAGAATAAACCTATCACTGAACTCTTCACAATAACTCACTCTCTGGTCTATCTTCTTATTCATAACGAATTCTACTCCCGTTATACCATTTTCTGCTGCTATTGATATTGACCTATACTCATCTGACCAGATCTCCTTGCCTTCTTTCCATTTCACTTCACTGACGCCCACTATATGTATATTGAGCCTCAGAATTTCCCTTTGGTTATCCAGTCTTTTTCTCATGATCACCTCCTCCTTGGCAGTCCCCTCCCGGAGATACGAATCGTGGACTACTTCGGAATTTTTTGCCAATAGACGGATCATCATGACACTTTCCCAACTGCGGGCCTCATGGCCTGTAGATATGTCTTCAATGAGATGGTTTCCCTTGCCTTCTGCATCCTCATGCCGTTGATCACTGCTGATTCCTCCGGCTTTAGGGGCAGTTTCTCACCCCTAGGACAAGAGAGTACCCTGAGCCTCTATCCTCTCCTCCGCCCTCAGAATGAGGGCGACTTCTTATGCCGGAAGTATTCTGCCGCCAGTGCTGATGATTTTTATTGTGTTGGCAGACGACTGAAACAATCACCCAGTCTCAGTTGCAGGTTATATCTGATGGCTTCCAGGGCCAACAAAAAAAAAAAAAATTGATTTTCGTTATTTCATATAACTACTGACTTAACCGAAAGACTTAAAATGTTGTCATAATCTACTGATCAATCATCTTAACGTTAAAGGCGAAACGCAGCAGCCGGCCGCGGTGGTCTAGCGGTTCTAGGTGCTCAGTCAGGAACCGCGCGACTGCTACGGTCGCAGGTTCGAATCCTGCCTCGGGCATGGATGTGTGTGATGTCTTTAGGTTAGTTAGGTTTAAGTAGTTGTAAGTTCTAGGGGACTGATGACCTCAGATGTTAAGTCCCATAGTGCTCAGAGCCATTTGAACCATTTTTTTGAAACGCAGTAAGTCTAATATTAAAGTCATGAACTGTATATGTCTTCAGCCACTGTTCTTCAAAGCGCGCAATATCCCCAGATTATATTCTTCCAGTATTTGAGAATGTCACTTAGCTACTTTCAACGAACTTAAAGCATCGTTTCAATCCTTCTTGAAACTTTTTCTCGCAGACACACGTCACAAAATAAAATAAAATTTTATTGTTTACCACACTTTCGCTGCTCATGCAGTGAAATTTCACCATCAGGCATTAAATTTCAATTTATTACTTCTTCACTACTTACTCCACTCGCAACGTATTTTGTAGACAGTATCCACGTATGCGATTCAATGTAACTGCAAAATTACATCATTGTACGACACACAATTTACGAGATGTGACGTCATAAAAATTTATATGCAAAAAAACTTAGCTTTTCTTAAAACAGTGCGCCAATTACCAAGACTACATTAATCCAGTGTTTGACAATGACAGCACTTACCTATTTTGAACAAATTTTAAGCACAATTTCAAACCTTTTCTAAACCTTTTCCCACTTACAGTTCCACAAAATAATTAAATGGACATCGCTTACTAAATGTTCATTGTTCATGCAGTAAGATATCAGCATGTAAGCACTGATGACAAATACGATATTTTGCCATAATATATGGGGTAAATGAATATTTTCTGTAAAAATTCCCTTTCATTGAATTTTTCGAAAGAAAAAACAGGGTTAGTTGTCGATGAATTCACCCAGTGCTGTCAACAGAGCCAAATATAACTGCTTCTTTAGATAAATATCACGAGTAGTTTAAAAAACCATTTACTAATAAAACCACGGTAATAAAGATTTTGCGTCTTAGCTATTAACATGTTCCGTCAAATACCTAACATATTAACCCATTTATAAAGTAATCACAGGTCCGACGTTTTATTTAGAGGGGAATTCGATGCTGTTTGGGCGTCCCAGTGGTGGATTCCAAGGAGCTGGTGGGTAGTATGGCGAGAGCAAAAGAGTAAGATGAGCACTTTGATAAACTTTACTTAACTTGATTTCCAGCAGCAAAACCCAGATCAAGAAACAGTACGAGAGCCAGGGCAAGTCTGTATGTCCACAATAGTAACACCTTCCGAGTGTCGAGGAACAACGGTTAGACTGGATGCTATATCTCACGTAATGAGATGCCTACGAGACGGCACGCTCCAGATGAAGAAGAGAAAGGTTTATTAAGAAAACAACAGCACTCTGACGAAACAAGAACTTCTCACAAAAATTAATACAAACGGTCTTCTATCAGGCATGCGTCGCAGAAATAAAGTGAATTAAGATGACGGGACGTAGAGACTAATCCAACGAAGTTTGCCACTGCTACACTAGGTCGATGGTCGTGTCCACAACCGCCGTCATCGAGGTGAACGGTGCCTCGGAAAGTGCAGCGTGCCACGGACGCAGGCTGGTGGAAGCAATATTATGCTACGGGAGATATTTTCCTGTGCCTTCATGGGACCTCTGTTAGTAACTGAAGACACGCTCACAGCTGCGAACCACCTGCATCCCTTCGTGCTTGATGTCTTCCTCTACGGCTATGTCATCTTTCAGCAGCACAGCTGTCCTTGTCTCGGAGCCAGTTGTTTGAGGAACATTACAGTGAACTCATGTTGATGTCTCGGCTATCACATTCACCTTGCTGTAAATGCTATGGAACCCATCTGAGGCGCTATCGGCGTCATCATCGCGTACGCAGATCAGAGGCCCGATATTTTTCCGAAATGTATGACCTATGCATAGATATCTAATACCACATACCTCCACAAACTTACCAACGAACTGTCGGATCCCTGACACGCAGAATCAGTGATGTACTTCGTTCCAAAAACGGACAAACAAGCTATTAAGCTGGTGGTCATAATGTTTTGGTTCCATGTATTTCTGCGCACGTGACGCAGAGGAACGTAGATGATCAGCGAGGAGGCCGTCTGCAGGCGCCCGCTTGCCCCGTCGTCCAATGGTTTCGATATGACTGTCACTGGTGGCCGAAGTTCTGGGAGGCTACGCCTTGGAGGTACGTAAGTGTGCGATGCTTCTCTGTCCGAAGGGTTGCCGGCCGTACAGGCGTACTGCTGCTATACGACAATTGCCAGAGAGCACCTGGACCGTGCGGCGTGCCGTAAGCCGATTCAGCGGGAGCACTGGCAGCGTGGGCTGAGAAGGGCGTGTCCAGCAGCCGGTCACAGAGTGGCGTCGCAGTCCCGTGGCTGTTGCCAAATTCTGAACGTGCACTGGCGTCGCGTGGTATCGACAGTGCACGATACCACAGGTTATTTAAACTGCTTTCAGGAAATCAGCTATAAGCTCCTCGACATGACAACCATAAATTTGCTATCTGTCGTTCCTTTCCTGATACCTAAGGAATCTTACATCTTTGTGGAGCCAACGACAATTACTGTATCTGCTTTATACCTCACCCACTTTTAATTTCCTGAAGTGTGGACAGATATCACGTACTGTGGGGTGTAAATTTAAAGCAATCTCACCGTTTTATCTGCTTTAAACAGCTGCAGAGTGGAGTCGCCTCAGACAATACTGCATACAGATTATGACGTGCAGAGACCACTGGCAATGGTCTAACATGATTTACCGAGCCCTGTGAGTGAAATTAAGAAGTTTTAGTGGCTAATAACAGCTTTCACCATTGGCAGAACAATACGTTAACCTATAAACAGACGAAAACTGGTGTCTTAGAAAGTTCAGAAGACGGAAGACTGAAGAGTTAAAAAGCACGGCACACGTAAGAAGTTAGCGTATCATCTTTCTCTTTAAAGTCAGTACCGTCATTAGACTGTTATGTAAGTGTAAATGTAACGCTGTAAATAAACAACAATCTAATGGCGGTACTGACGTTACAGAAATATATTACGACTGTGGCCCCGCATTATGAAAACAAAAAAAAATTATCATCTTTGTGACGGCGTTCATCGCTGGGCAGCGTGGTCTTCTGTAGCATCATTTGGCAGCGTACTTACCGCTACGATCGGCTTACCCACACGTCACCAAGACGTGGTATGCCTTGAGAGCGAGTGCTCGGATTTTATATGGCTTCAGTCCTATAGACAAGCACTCTAAGAACGTTTATGAGGTACGAGCACAACTGCATTCCCACATGTTATATATTATGTAAAGTATACTTTTCACTCAGCCTAAGTACAATGTGTTGTAATTCCTTGTTTTAGCGAAAATTGAAAGTGATTATGAATTTTCTAATGTATGTGGTTCCCCGTTGTTGGTTTTTCTTCGACTAATCTTATCCCGATCCTATAAATCTGATCATTGTTTGTTTAGTTTTAGCGGTCTGGGTTCCTAATCGTTGAAAACAGCTAGTGGAACAGAAGAAATGAAAGGGGCGAGGGGAGGGGGGCTGCACGAAGGAAAGAAAGGAGGAGGATTGGGGTTAACGTTCTGCGGAACCTGCAGAAATAACCACGAGAGGACGTGCTGAGCCGCAACTACTGACATCTCGATTTAATCGTATCCGCCAGAGGATTCCATGAAGACCTTGCCTATGGTTTTGTTGATTCCAACTACCAGCAAAGAGTATCAAGCACACGCACTGAGATGGGAATTTCGCGGGTGCAACAAGTAAGCGGACTTGGCCAGTGGGCGAGGGCCGCATCTGCGGCGACATCTCAGTAAACTCTAACCGTGGAGACAACACTTGTGTGACGAAGGCAGCTGTACATTGTAGTGTACCAGAGTTGGCGAAAGAAGGTCCCTAGCAGTGACACTGGAGCACCTGTTTCCTACGCCTGCCTCAACAAGTGGGGTATCCGGTTTTGTACACGTCGCTACGGCAGCGCCATTATAAGCAATTTGAAGACACTTAGTGTACCTTCTATTACGCTGACGCTTCTCAGATCCTTCCAGAAGACTGAAGTTATCAAAGGTGTGATCTGGAAGTTCATGGCGCTTAGAAGGCACGTCAACAGCGTTCTGACTTGTAGCGTCAACTAACTAAACTCCAGCCGAACAGGCCATGAAGGCCTAACGGTACCGACCGAGCGTCATGTCATCCTTAAGTCCACAGGCGTCACCGGATGCCGATATAGAGGGGCGTGTGGTCAGCACACCGCTCTCCCGGCCGTATGTCAGTTTACGAGACCGGAGCCGCTACTTCTCCATCAAGTAGCTCCTCAGTTCGCCTCACAAGGGCTGAGTGCACCCCGCTTGCCAACAGCAGACAGAATGGTCACCCATCCAAGTGCTAGCCCAGCCCGACAGCGATTAACTTCGGTGATCTGACGGAAACCGGTGTTACCACCGCAGCAATACCGTTGACGTCAATTAAATGAAAGTTATTAAGTTGTTAAGGCTTTTCTTCCCACTTAATGTGAAACTGCCAGTCGGGTTCTGTCTCGGGTTCTTCGGCTGACGTTTGTTTGATCATTTTTGTGACGTTTCGGCAGCGCGAATGGCTGGCGCCGTTTGAGACCGAACACATAAAAAAAATTCGCCGACACGGAACTTCTTGCTGTAGAGATGAGCTATCACACCCGCTTATTCAGAGAAGCTACAGAAATACTCAAATGTGAGAACAGCTATAGTGATTAAAATTCTGGGTATTATGCCACGTTATTGCTAAAAACTGACAACATAATAAACTAAAAGCGACGTTTCGCCCGAATTGCAACGGCCTTCCTCAGGGCACGACTGGTTTTGCATGGGGATATGTGCTTCTATTTATTACAGACTATCGATGTCTGACGTCATGACTAGCCAATCGCATTAGAGGGCCAATTAAAAGATTTACAACAGTGACGTCAGACATCGATAGTCTGTAATAAACAGAAGCACCTATCCCCATGCAAAACCAGTCGTGCCCTGAGGCAGGCCGTTGCAATTCGGCCGAAACGTCGGTTTTAGTTTATTATTGTTGTCAGTTTTTAGCAATGACGCGCCATAATACCCAGAAGAATTTTAATCACTATGACACCGGCCGCGGAAGTCTACGTTCTTATATCAGTGAGAATAGCTGCCGGCCGTTGTGGCCGAGCGGTTCTAGGCGCTGCAGTCTGGAACCGCGCGACCGCTACGGTCGCAGGTTCGAATCCTGCCTCGGGCATGGATGTGTGTGATGTCCTTAGGTTAGTTAGGTTTAAGTAGTTCAAAGTTCTAGGGGACTGATGACCTCAGAAGTTAAGTCCCATAGTGGCTCAGAGCCATTTTGAGAATAGCTTCATCGAGAAAGAAGAAAGGGTCGATGTGTACGGATCCTGGATTCTGGTGTTACAGCCAGCGACCGTTGCAGACAGCAAGAGGAGACCGCAAGGTAATGACCACGGCAAAGCCCTTTGACATTGGCGCACCAGGTACATATCATCTGCGGCCACGAGCTCTTTTCCAGTCCGCCACCAGCAATGGAGGGTGAAGTTTTGACAATGCCAGCCACTCGTGCTGCAGAAAAATCGTCCAACAAACGCCGGCCGAAGACCCCGACACCGAACGCAACAGGCAGTTTCTTAATTGAATGTTCTTAAGATGCCTCCGGATCAACTGTAGCTTAGTCAAATTTTTAAAGAAAGCTGTTTGTACATCAACGTGACGCTGAACTGCTTCATTGCGTTTAACAGCAAAAATATTCAGTACCTGTTATTACGAATTACACATGTAACAAAATCACCTATAGCTAGCTACTTGGGATTGTCAGTAACCTCAGTTGTAATGGGGAGAGCTGCGAACAGTCAGTTGCAGTCATACAATGAAGGCTTTCACGACCGGATGGTACTGTTGTTCATAATTCTTCCGGGTTTTGTGGCCGTGGTCCATGGAATTATTCTATTCCTAAAGAACTCCAATCATCACCCACAACAAAAAATAGGTGTAATCAAAAGTTTAGTGGACAAGGAAAAACGGATTCGTACGCCGGAACATCTGGATACGGAACTGAATCATCTGAAACAGGCCTTCGAAAAGAATGGGTACTCTAACAAAGAAATTAATAGAGTTTTAAGACCTAATTACAGCAGGCCAAAGGACAAGGATGGTACGCAACAATGGAAGAACACGGGGTCTTTACCTTTCATTAGTAAGGTTACAGATCGAATCGGCATAATTTTGCTGAAACATAAAGTGAAACCGGTATTCAAACCTACCAGAAAAATAGGACAAGTACTTGGTTCTGTTAAAGATAGAAGGCCACCATTATCATCTAGCGGTGTGTACAAAATTCCGTGTACTTGTGGCGAGGTCTATATTGGTACTACGAAAAGAAGTGTGAATACGAGGGTTAAGGAGCACAAAAGTCTTTGCCGACTGGGTAAAATAGATAAATCAGCCGTTGCGGAACATGCAATTCAGTCATGTGACCATGTAGTTAAGTTTTCTGAAACTACAGTTTTAAGTGCTACCACGAGCAATAGAAGAATTCCATGGACCACGGCCATATAACCCGGAAGATTTATCAACAATAGGCTGTTGCAGCTTTATTCTGAATAAGTCTACCATCACGCTTCAGTTTCTAACTAACCGTTCTCTAGTATCGTTCCAAGAATATTTAACTTTTCAGACATCAAAGGTCGATCTTAAAACGGCGCTACTCGACTGTCCGCCTTTCAGCTGGAGTGCTGTCAGTGGCTCGGACACGCGGCCGGTGTCTGTCGTGTCGTGGCGTGGCAGGCGGCTCCTGCCCCAGAGCGCCCCCGTAGCCGCCGAGGCGCGTCCACCGGCCGCTGCCGCCGCTGCCACTCGGCAAGAACAAATTTACCCTACGGCGACGGCGTCGGCGTCGGCGACGTCCTCCATTAGCGTAACGAACGCCATCAGGCAAATGGAAGCGCAGCCGGCAGAGCCCACGGCCTGGACGCGGCCAGCCGCCGCGCCGGGGGCGGTAAACACCGCCGCGGGGCGCCCGTCGCCGCTCCACAAACTCCGCCAACTCCACGCAGCGACGCAACGTCAAATTGCCGCGAAGTTGCGAAGAGCTCCTTTTTGTTGCGGCGGCTCGCCCCGCTTCCGCGTTCGCGCTCGGTTACTGATAAATGTTCTACGTAGCTACGGCGCAGCACGTAACACTTTTTCTTATTAGTACCCCTTCTACAGCGTGGGCAGAGTAAAACTCAAGGAAATGGGGGCGGGTGGATACGTCAATGACACCTTGACCAAACGCCTCCAAACATATTCCAGTGTTTCCATACCTGTGGGATTTGCTTCTTAACATTTCACTGCTATGCGACCTTACTTTCAAGTGGGATATGATTCTTAACATTTCATTACTATGCGGCCTTAC
Organism: Schistocerca serialis cubense; assembly: GCF_023864345.2. Taxonomy (NCBI): domain Eukaryota; kingdom Metazoa; phylum Arthropoda; class Insecta; order Orthoptera; family Acrididae; genus Schistocerca; species Schistocerca serialis. The sequence goes on along the minus strand of NC_064644.1, from coordinate 597,153,643 downwards.
TTTCACTACAGAGACAAACCATTCCCACAGAGAATAATAATACAGTAGAGCGTCGATTATCCGAACGTCGGTCAACCGAACGACCGCTTAACGGAACTGTGTACTCGCTCGCCTCGCATCTGTTACTCTCCCACCCTACCGTCCATCATCCCCCTCACTCCCAAACCAAGTTTCCCACAGTAGTCGCCGCACTGGGCCACCGCTGGCGGAACATTGCTTCTAATGGAGCCTTCACAAGGCGCTGCTGACCGGCCAAGCCGCCAGTCGCTGTGTCTCAAGAATCAGCACACTTCTGTCGGCTCGGCACTGGCAGTAGAAGTAGCGGCAGTATCAAAGCTGTTCACAGCAACAGCTGCGCCAGCTTAGAGTTGAGGCGTGCCGCTCCGCGCAGTTTGAAGGATTGCGCGCCCCCAAGAAGAGCTCTGAGCACTATGGAACTTAACATCTCAGGTCATCAGTCCCCTAGAACTTAGAACTACTTAAACCTAACTAACGTAAGGACATCACACACATCCATGCCCGAGGCAGGATTCGAACCTGCGACCGTAGCGGTCGCGCGGTTCCAGACTGTAGCGTCTAGAAGCGCTCGGCCACTTCGGCCGGCCCAAGAAGAGCTTCCCAAGGTGCAAACAGTCACCTTCTGCTCTGTTACGACCCTAATCAGCGCAGCATGGAGTAGTGTAAAGGAAGAGAATTTGAAGAAAGCCTGGCATAAAATTTTGGACACAGAAGAAAATTCACAAGGTATGATTGAAAATGACGAACAGAATGATATGTCCTAAATTCTCGGTATACTAAAAGAAATAGATTGCCACGAATGTGATGAAGAAGACTTTCATGAATGGATGAATATCGATGATGCAGATCCAGGACACCAAATCATGCAGGACAGCGAGATTGTAAACGTCGTCACTGATAGAGATGACGCCGCCAGCCTCTCATCAATCAGTGCTCCAGAAAGTGAAGATGAAAGTATACCAACAGCTTCTGAGGCGTTCACTTGTTTAGATACGGCCTTGCGATGGTTTGAAGCCCAAGATGAAAGTGACCAGTTTCAGATATCTGTAATGAAAAGAGTACGTGACTTAGCTGCTCGTAAGAGTGTAGGCTTGCTTAGACAGACCAAAATAAAGGATTTTTTAAACGTTAATTTTGTATACTGTGTGTATTGTTCATGCAAAATGCGTATGTAATATGTATATATTTTTGTTTAATAAACTGTGCCACATACTATATATTCCTACTGAAGTTGCCTTTGTATGTTAAATACTAAAAGAGATGCCTGTTTTATGAATAAATTTACTGTACAGTACTTCTCTTTGGCAAATAAACATGTAGAGGTCGATTATCCGAACAAACCAGTTTTCCGAACACCCATGTCCCCCAATTAGTTCGGATAATCGACGCTCTACTGTAATTAAGAAGAAACGAAATGCAGACATTGGCTGCGTGCTGGAATTGCCCTAAATCTGTGGGGAAAGTTGAAATTTTCTTTCAGACTCGGATTCGAACCCGGGTCTCCTGCTTACTACGCAGATGCTCTGACCATTGAGCTATCGTGACATGGTGGTCATTACAGCTGCAACCACTACTCTAGCACGTGTCCTTGTCAGACCCACATTCTCAACTTATCCGTACACTACTATGTAGTTATCCTCATTTCGGAAAGAACATATATATATATTTCCGACAGGCCTATGACAGCATTAATCGGACGGTATTATGGAGGACAATGCAGGAGTTGCGCATCACAAGCAAACGCATCAAAGTGATTGAAGCATGTTATACAGATACATGCTGCCAAGTATGGTTTTCAAACAAAATGTCAGAGGCTTTCACTGTTCAACACGGTTTGAGACAAGGAGATCCTTTGCCCACAGCGCTATTCAACATTGCATTGGAAAAGGTACGACGTGAAACTGGTAATGACAGGGAGATGGATATGACTGAAACTGACACAATCTTGGTCTTTGCCGATGATGTGGTGATTATGGGAGATTCACTTAATCAGTTTCTGACACCACAACGTTCATGGAAGAGGCAAGCAAAGTGGGATTAGTTGTCAATAACAAGAAAACCAAATATATGATCATCTCACGCTGACAGTATTTCCCTACCACTATAAATATAGATCGACACAACTTTGAACGAGTAGAGTAATTTAAGTACCTGGGATCGATTCTATCTAATAAAAGTGAGGTTGAGAAAGAGATTCAACAGAGAATAATTAATGCTAATCGTGCCTTCTTTAGTCTCAAAAACTTATTCAAGTCAAGATCAAATGTTACATGGCGCTGGTAAAACCGGTTCTGTTGTATCACTGCGAGACATGGTCGACTTCACAAACACGTGAAAATCGCATTTGCGCATTTGAAATGCAAGTGCTCAGAAAGAGCTATGGCCCTACATTCAACAGAGGAAATGTAAGATGGGAAAGGAGGCAAAAGGAGGACTTGTACCAACGTTTTGGGAGAGCTGACGTTGGTAGGACCATCAGAGGACGGCGACTCCAGTGGTTGGGGCATGTCTTAAAAGCTGGGGAATCTATCCCCAACCGAGTGTTGAATTCCCTGCTGATTGAAAGACGTCCAAGGACTAGGTGGAAAGATAGGGTGATGAGGACATTGCAGAAGGTAGAACTTACAGCACCCCTGGAAGATGCAATGGACAGAAGAAAGTGGGACAACGTCTGCCGGAAGTACTTGCAAGTGTGGTCAGGGCAATACTGCTTCCTGTGTCAGTGAGTGTGTTATTGCTCTTTGTTTAGTGTGTTATTCTGGTTTGTAATTTTTCTTTGCTTTCTGTCATGGGTCTTTACGGCCTGTCATGTACAATAAATGATGACGATATAACTATCGCTAACAAGAATATCTCAGAAAGTATGATAGGAGCTGAAAAGTTTGTGGTACAAAAGTTGCATTCGACAACAGCGGCCATAATATGACGTTGGTTTTTCTTGCTAGATGAGGCTGCTTCAGGGATATGAAGGTGAACTTTGATTTTTTTTAAAATGGGATGCTATTGTTTGGTACTTATTTTCTGATAGCTCCTATCGAAACGAATCCAATGATGTGTAACAGAACAGTGAGCTGTTTGAAGGTCAACGAAGGTAAAAAATGTGGCATGAACGTACATCACATCGGCCCTTATCGAAGCACATGGTCTGCCAGTTCTCTCTCGCATATCTTCAGGTGTAGTTGGAACGACGTTGTAAACAATGTCTTTTACTAATTCCCACAACAAAAAATCCAGAGGCATCAAGTCTGGTCAACAAGCCGACCACGACACATCTCCTCCGCGTCCAATCCAACGATTTGGGAATTATCTCTGCAACTCATTTCTAGCCGTCAGCGAAAAAATGTGCCGGACACCCATCGTCTGAATACCACATTTTTTCTTTGTATTCCTAAAGGTACTTCTTCCAATAACAGACCCAATGTTTATAGCAGGAATGTGGTGTACTTCCTAACATTAAGATTTTCTTCGATGAATTAGGGACCTATAATTCTGTCCTCTAGAATCCCACACCACCCTACAATGCATGTTATGCAAATAAACATTTCCATAGTTCGTGAATGTAGCCTCTTCAGTAAATAAAATCAAATTAATAAATGTGTCATCCCCCTGAATTTCAAGTTGCGCCCATCTGCAGAATTCGATTCGACGCATATAATCCCGTACCAGTCAGTTATTGGTGGAGACTGATATGGTAAGGGTGATATTTATGGCGATGCAGAACACGAACAACACTACTCTGGCTCATGCCACATTCCCTTGCGATTTGACGCGAACTAACACAAGGATCTCCAACCACAATGGCAAGAGAACCAATTTCCAGTTCCTCGTTAGTAACATTCCTTTCCCGGATATGTTCCCGATGCGTTAAAGATCCAGTTGTTCTCAATTTATCATACAGATATTTAAATGTACGACGTGTAGGGTGAGTACGTTGTGGATATCTTTCAGCGTTTAAGTCTCTCGCTCACACTGAATTTCGATGACATTCTCCGTAAATATTCTTCGAAGGAATACATATTCGCTTGATTCGACGAAACTTGTCTTACCGTTCCTATTAGTGTTGTGTTGCGAAACCGTCGAGTGGTGTTTACATGTCAATAGCACGTTAGATGGATACGCTGTATTTGGCGAATATTTACTGTATGTGCGACATACGAGAGAGAATAGTCAGTGCATGTGCTTCGATAAGTGCAGATGTGATAAGGAATACCACTCATTCGATGATAAGAAGATTGCAGCTCTGGATTGATACCAATGGTCATCACTTCGAACACCTTCTGTAAATGGACGTTCATGCCACATGCGTAACCTTCGTTGAATTTCGAAGACCTTACTTTTACACATCATTGGATTCGTTTCGATAGCCGCTATGAGAAAATAAGTACCGAAGTATAGCATCCCATTTAAAAAAGCAAAGTTGACCATATCTCTGAAGCGACTCCTCCTGGCAACAAAAAACCAACGTCATACTATGGCCCCCGTTGTCCCAGGCAACTTTTTCCCCCACAAACTTTTCAGCTCCTATTATATGTTCGGAGTTATTCTAGGTGGCAGTAGTTAGTGGCTCACCCTATATATTAAAGCGAGACGGCCAATGACTTCTTCAGTGCAGACGCACACCGGGCTAGGACTCTTACAGGAATCGGTGAAATGTCGCGAGTAATGAGGAGAACACGCAAGGAGCACTATGTTAGTAGTGTGTGGTAATAGTTGAGGATCTGGCTCTGACGGGGAGCGTGCTATTGTAGTCCGCGCAGCTACAGTGCCTATCGTGTCCGGGTGGCTCAGTGGTACAGACTACCAGGACGGCAACGGCACGTGATGTGTATCGCATGTTTTCTCGAGGACAAGCTAGTAGTGCCATAGAGACGAGGCAACCAACAGCGACATGGTCAGTGGTACGGTGCACAGTGCACCACGTACACTTTGATACGGAGACACGTGCGCGTTGTGGTACCAGTTAGTAAATGGGAAACATGTGACTCGCTCTTGGTTACATACAGTCCAGTTAACATGGCGGATACGCCACTGTGTCCACAGTGCAACGTTACAGAGGAACATCGCCTGATAAGCGGGCCTTCGGAGGCAGCGTGGTGTTTGGTCCAAACAATGATCGCCTTCCTCCTTCGTGTGGTGCCGCAAGCAGTAATACCACGGGTACTACTTCTCCCAGATATATTTTCCCCGAACACAGACCAGTGCAGTGATTTGGATTCGGGATCTGACTGTACTTTACCTTTTCCGAGAGGTCAGTAAGACTGTGCTAGACTTTTGGGCCTTGGTAGAAAGAACGCCACTAACTGATCATGCAAAACCTGAGGTACCGAACGTATTACGCAAATTTTTTAGGGAGTATCTTGCTTGATCCCCCAACCCAGTCCGGGTAGGAGAATGTAATTATTGCATATAATTATTCTCAACAAGAAAAGATCAGGATAGTGGAGAGGACCCAGCACTATATTTGACAACGTACCTAGCAACTACACGAGGTACACCGTGGTCTGTTGCTGTTTATTACTGAACGAAGCAGTTTATGTTTATTGTTACACCATTTACGAAGGTCAGGACATCTGCCCCTTAAGCAGGAGACCGCCGTTCGAATCACAGTCCAGCACAAATTTTCTGCTTTCCCCACTGATTTGAATCAATGCCCGCTCTTAGCCAATGTCTTTAATTCCCTTTTGTCTTAATTCATAATGGATCAAAAAATTATGTTTAAAACAGACACCAAGTATACAAATAATAATAATAATTGCCTGTCGCATTGCGGCCGGATGAAAGTCTTTAATTCGACGCCACTTGGGCGACTTGCGTCCCCCTAATCTGTCCCATCCTTCCTACCAGCGAAACGGCACTTACAGTTTAACGTGGTTTAACGTGGAATCCGAAACACTTGCCTTTCCTGACAGTTTCTCATATCGCTGACCAGTGAAGGCTGGGTTAACTCTTGCTGTACTCTGATGAGTCCGACAAGTGGAAGCAAATGCGGACCAAACGCACATCAGAAAGGTACATCACAAGTCACACTCGTGCGAACGAAAACCAGGCTGAATTTTTTTATGTGTCGGATACGGCTCTATTTGATATGCATATTACCCAGAAAAGAATATACTGTCTAAGAAAGGAAACAGATGCTGATTACCGAACAAATGCAGCAGACGTAATGGTGAAAAGTGCCCAATAGCCGGTCTACGAAAAGCGTGGAAAACCATCACTAGAGGAAACACTTCTTCCAGGCGCTGGGCAAGCTCATTTCCCAAAATATATCGATTCGATGCCTAAAAAAATCCGGCACAGATGTGAGAAGTTTACATCGAACACAAAATACGAAGCGAAATAATGTGCAAATGCGTGGAGTGTAAAGTGGCGTTGTGCAAATGCGTGGAGTGTAAAGTGGCGTTACATTTACCTAAAATGTATTGGAATCTATCATGCCATGCAGGAGTACTAATTTTTAGAGTTCAAAGTGTTTTGCATTAGAAATTTTTTGAGGTAATTACATTTTCCGTCTTCCCTATGTACGTTTAGGTGTTATTACATTTCTTCTGAAGAAATCACACTTGAAGACGCCCACGAAGATTATACATTCTGTTGTTTATGTGCAAAAATTTATATTTATGCTTTTAAGTTTTGTTTGAGAGATTATATATATAAAGGTACAACAGGTAAATTAGCGTTAACGTCTACAAGAGCAGTATCACGTGAAGCAAATAAACGTGTAGTTACACGGCGGCTTGTATTGCGATCGCCTCGTTCACCACGTTGGCCCGTTTCTCACGTGTAGTCTCCTATCTCTTGGACACGGATTTAGTCGAACTTAATTGCACTGCAAGGGGTTAAATGCAGACGGAAAATTTCCTCGGACCGACCAGCACTCGATCCCACGTCGTCTCCGTTTCCCTGCACTCTAGACCACCCGCCCCAAAAGACTCCTGAAGGTGAAGAATCCTGTGTTTATTGCGTGTTTGTAACGTTACAGGAACTTTGTACTTGGAGATCGGAACACTGCGTGTCCAACAGAAGTGTTCGTGCAGCTTTTGGTCATCTTACAGTCTTTGAGAAATGTCGATTCATTGGAATGAGGGGGTACGGAAGCATCATACCGGCAGGTCGCTGAGAGAGTTGTCTGCAGTGGAGTGATTGCAGAACGACTGGTGAGGAGATGGACCTGGGGCGACACTGTGGCGAGAGGGGTAGCCACGAATAGCAGTGGAGGACTACACCTCGAAACGGTCGTAGGAATTCCCGTTGGATCTGACGAATAGACGGAAGACAACCTCTGATACCTAGTATGGAGTGGCACTTGAAACGAAGCACATACGATACGTCAGGCATCGCAAAAAAATATCCTAGAACTTAAGTTTCCATTCCCTGGCCTGTTTTGAAACTCGAGTTTTTCGCGTTATGTACAGGATGGGAAAGATAAAAGTGGCCCAGAAAATATTTGTAAATCTGACGTGAAATTGAGCCTTGTTAATAAACATCACAGAAGAAGCTGGAAACGCCCACCGTTGAAGTCGACGGAGTGCCGTTTCGCCACAGAGTTTTGCACTGCAGACTTTGCTGGAGGTTTCGCTTCCACAACACTTCCGGTCTGAAGTTCTTGTCAGTTACGCAAACGTTTTATACGAATTCTTCTTCTCGTAACACTCGACGACGAACAGGATCCTTTTTTTATTGTGAGCGCCATTTTGTGTTACATTCATCTGGTCACTAAACGCATCTGTCCCTCTAGAATAGTCAGACGTAACGACACGAAAAAGCGACGAATGCTCATGCGAAGAAATAAGACGGCAGCAGAATGATTTCCAGCATTTGTTCCGATGCGGAGTTCTCGTGTTCATTAACAGGGGCCACTTCCGCGTCAAATTTACAAATATTTTCAAGGTCTGTGCATCTGGACAAGGAATTAAAACTTTGTCGGTTATTTTTTGCCATGCCTGACGCATCACGTGTGCTAAGATTCAAGTGCCACTCCTCGCTGGATTTCGGTGATTGCCCCTCCATCTACTCGTCAGAGCAAGCCGGAGAATCGTCCGACCCTCTCGAGGCGTGGTCCCTAGTCCTTGTGGTGGAATCCGTGCCCGCTCTTCTTGCCGTACTACATTCCCAGGTCCACTAGTTCGACAGTTGTTCCATTACAGAAAAGTCTCTGAGCAATTGGTCGGGATGACACTGCCACACTTCTCATTCAAATGACTCGAACTTTCTCATAGTCCGAAAGATGGTCATACGTGCGTGTCCTCTTGCCATACTGTGTTGCTCTCGCCACTTGAAGAGTTTCACAAGGTTACATACGCCCAATAAATATCTTGTTAAAACACGATTCTTCATCTGTAGGAAAGACTTTTAACGGTGACGCTAAACTGATTAAATGCGAGATTTAGCAGAATCACACGAAACTGCTTCCAGAATTGTAAAATGAAGCAAAAGCCTGTTTCGAAATTGTAGGGGAGACGAGTGGTTGCCCTCCTCCCCCCCCCCCCCCCCACCTCCCTCCCCATCTCTCGTCCACGATGTGAACGTCTATGCATGGGGTTGAAATTTTCATCAATTTATCCTGGAGTCATGGAAATACAGTAGTATCACTTTGGTACCGTTCGTTCAAGGTGGTGTTAATGATGCAAGGCTCTCCACTTCCCCGACTGTAATTAGAAGAGGTTGGGAAGAAACAGATGGCGAGGAAGGCCTCGCGCTTCACACGCCAACTTGTTCTCAAAATCCACTCGGCAGGGAGAGCATCCGAAGCGACGGCGTGGCGCTGTGGAGTCGTGAGTGGCAATCGGGAGATGCGAGTGGGGAGTCTGAGTGAGCGACGGCCCCTTGCCGCCCCCCCCCCCCCCCTCCCCCCACACCTTCCTGTTGCGCTGCCCGCATGACGGGCGGCCCGCGCCTCGCCGTATGCACGGAATAAATATGGGCCGGCGCGCGCACTGACTTTGCGGGAGGCGAGGGTGGCAGCCCTGGCGGCGGTACTTCCCGCGAATTTCCCAGAGGAGGCCGCCCGCCCCGCGCCGCGCCGCGAGCCGTCACTGCCTGCCGGACAGGCCGCGCTCCGAACCTCTGCTGTCGCCTCCTCCGTGCTGACACGAGCTTTGTCGAGGTTGGTAGCTCCGAGGTTTGTGGATCCTACGAGCGTACTGACTGCCACTTCGAGTCCTCTGTACAGTAAACTTCTTGTCGGCTATCAGTAATCGGGCAAGCACATTGTATGTCCTTCGCTACTTCTCGACAGAGCAGTCCGAAGTAGTATTTCCCTAAGTTTCCACTCTGAGCGCTATCAGAGGATAATCGGTGTCTCGTCGCAGATCGCGGGACGGAGTATAGTCTCTGATTTCGCAGCGGTATTCTTCTGTACCCTTCCATGTTGATCCTGCTTCCTCTGATTTCATGCACCTGTCTACGCATATTCAGTTACTTCATTGCCTTTGCCTTTCCTAATATTTTCGAAAATCACATTGTAATATCATCAGCTTGTAACAGAGCACTACATTTCGCTTATTATCTCATAATTATTGTCGTAATTTGATATCGATTATATTTTGTACACCTTGACCTTGAGAGCAAGAATTATAGCCTATTACTTACGCAATATGCACTTAATAATTTGCATTATTTAATGTATGACGGACATCAAATTATTTTCATTATTAACGTTTGTCAATAACCCATCCTTTCCAGCGGTGATATGTTTTCTTACAAATTTATGAAAGTGATCTCTAAGCACTAAGGTAAGAAGTGTGCAACATGTTTTAGTTTGGCGTCTTTTTATAGTCTTGGTGTGCAACGCGTATACAGATAGGCAGGCACTTGCAGTCAGTCGTAGTTAGAAAGCGGAGCAGTGCAGTCGATGGCTAGTGTGCATATTTGTCATAATTGCTCGCACCCCAGATCCAGCAAACACTGTCGTCAAGGAATTCTATGTGACGAGCTGCCGCTACATGTTTAGTATGGAACTTGCATATACGATCATGTGTTAACTGGTCACTGCTTACACGTCCGATCTTTATTTGTTTATTTCATAATTATAACTGAGAAAGAGGGATTATATAATGTTTGTAAATAATAGATTTCAGCTATCAGTCGTCCTTTTTAAATTTTATTGGCAGATCTAGATTTCAGCTAGAAACTAGCCATTCTCAATGCACTATCATTTTTGATCAATGCATGTAATGCCTGATGGTCGGGCTTCATCCACAGTTCATTGAATACTACTGTATCTGAAATTATTATTTACAAGTCAATATAACAGTCGCTGGGTGCAACAGCCTTCTGAAAGGAAGATAACCTAATGATTATATAATATGTTGGAAAAGTTGATGTTAATTGCTTCTGGACAATATAAAGGACGATCAAAAAGTTTACACTAGGAGGCCGTAAGTCCACAATCGACATGCCAATCAGGCAAAATCGTCGTGAGCATTGAGGCAATCATCCCACCGAATCATCAGGTTGAAGATAGCCGTTTGGTGAAACACAGTGTCCTCCTGCGCGAGGAAGTCCGTAACCGCCTGCTGCACCTGATTACGCGACAGGAATCGTCGACGCTTCCCAGGCCTGTTTTATAGAACAATAGGCGTGATAATCGCACGGGAGAGAGATCAATACTATAGGGCGTGTGATGGAGTATCTCCCCATGTGTTGGCGTAACTTCTGCGTTCTGATGTGGCGACGTGTGTTATCATGAAGCAACAGCATCCGTTGTCGCAGTTTTCCCGAACGTTTCGCCGTAATTGCACGCTTATATACCCGTATCGTGGTCGCGCTGGGTTCCTTACGCGCTGCAGCAAAGACTTCGAACGGAAACTTTTTGATCGTCCGTTAAAGAGTGTCGTGTTTGTAAAAGCATGTCTTAGGGTTAGTTCAAAGTTTATCATCTCGTTCCTCTCATGTCACTTTCCTGTCATCTTCTTAAACAAAGAGCAATTACAGGCACTGTGAGTGTTTGTGCGCTAGTGGTAATACAAGTATAAATGGAATTCCGTTATCTCACATAAAAAGTGACTGTTTAACTCCTTGACCAAAAACTTTGTGCATTTGCTGGGCGGGTTGCTTTCGAGTACTTCATGATTAATGTGGCTTTTAAGATCATGCAAGATCTACGAAAAAAATAAGCAAAAGTAACAACTGTTTTCATTTATTTTTGAAGAATTCAGTAACGCTGGTTGCAAAAGTAGAAAAAGAAACTGTGCTTGCTTGCTTCATTTTTTCGCTAAAGTCAAACAGTTAAATTTCAAGAGAAATCCTTTTTAATGGTCTTTAGTGAATACACAGAAACACTCTCAAGTTTTGTTCCTTCATGACTAGCGATCGTGTTCTTTAGCAACGAGTATGTTTTTTTTCATGAGGTTCAAATGGTTCAGATGGCTCTGAGCACTATGGGACTTAACATCTGAGGTCATCAGTCCCCCAGAACTAGGAACTACTTAAACCTAACTAACCTAAGGACACCACACACATCCATGGCCGAGGCAGGATTCGAACCCGCGACCGTAGCGGTCGCGCGGTTCCAGACTGAAGCGCTTAGAACCGCTCGGCCACAGCAGCCGGCTTTTTCATGAGGAAAAAATGAAAGGATAAGCTTGTACTTTTCGTCGTCCCAATGTTGAATACAAGCACTGTGATTTAGTTGATGTCTCAAATTCATTGATTTAATCACTAAGGTAAGAAGTGCACTGTACGTTAAAAGTGATAAGGAAAAAAGCCATTTTAGTAACTATCAAACGCTTCGAAATAATGCACCTGCTTACGTAATACCACAGACAGTTTTATATAAATCTAAAGCCACTAAAAACTTGATTAGACATGATCTATTTGCGTGTCGAGTTGTAATGTTAACTATTACTTATGCAAAGCTAATGGGCGTATAGCATTATGGAAATGTAATCAGCTCACGCAAGTGTATAGGCGTGACTCGACACATAAATTAAATTTCTGGTCTTACATTTGGCTTTTTTGATGATAGAATTAATAAAGGTTCTATGAAAAACTTTATTACCGTTACGAGTTTCAGTTGCTACAGGTCACTACCAGGGACGGCAAGATTTTCTATCACAGAAAATGTGTGGCTACAGGAGCACATTGGTTAAAGAACTAAGTCACACACTCAGGATACGCGCAGTCCAGATAAGGTCAGTCATTAATGATTGCACACCTCTGAGCTACCAAACTGCGCGCGTCTTGATTCCTCCGTTTCACCCGTATATCCAAAAAATACTTACATATTTTACGAGCATGTAGGGCTAAAAATTACTGGTTCTGCTGCCATTCGAGATGTCATAGTGTGACAGGATGTGTGGACATAGCTGTTGTCATCTTCCAAGACGACAGAATCCATGGAGTACCCACAATGGAGATGTAGCTGAAAGGGCAACTCTTGCTCGGCGACAACGCTGAAGTAAATGCACTGGTAGTCACGGTAACGTGAATATGTAGGTTCAAGGATAAACAGCCGAAAACAATCACCTAACAGCCTCAGACCCTGCATACAATGCGAGTTAACATTAGACCATCGAAGCAAGCGACGTCCTGTACGATTTGAAAAAAAACCGGCAAAACACAACTCGTTGAACCACACTACATGGTTCCAGTCTGCTGTGTACTTCCGATATTTTTGTGTGTTGTTTGTCACACTGAAGCTTTTGGCACCCCTGGGAGCAATGGGCTTTTGCGAGGTACCCGATTCGAAACGTCTATTGCATGCAGATCAGTTCGCAATGTTCGTTCTGAATCTGCTTGAGGTGGACTTACCTTCAGCAGCTGTTCCTGTTGGATTTGAAACAGTCAGTCATTGGCGATGGCTGAAACTTGTCTCCATTTCCTATAGGTCACGATCTTTTTACGATCACTGCTATTAGCCGTGTTTCACTGCTGCACATCGTACACAATTCCTTGTAGATGCGTCGAACTGTCGTAACGATGCACCGACAAATCGAGCAATTTTATCCGTATACTACAGCTCTTTTCCATAATTCTGTCAAGCCCACATATCGACCCATCTCACGGCGGTGATCCCATGCAACCCACTGGCACAAGACTCACGTTAGCAGAAAAAGGGACACGTGAGCTACTGGTAACAGTTCTTCGCTACGAGCAGTCAGTGTCCCACAGTGAGTAGTGCGCTCTCTCAAGGGACTGGCCGACATTATGACCAGTGAGCTTGTGTGACGTCCAATACTACTCTACAAAAAGTAAACAAAAAGACGGCGCAGCACGAATGAGTTACCGCAAATTGATCACTATCTGATACAGATGCCGACGGAAAATGCAAAATTGTAAACTTCGGCGGCACATTGATGAATGTGTGACGCTGCAGCGAAATTTCACCGAGTAGCTGGCAGGGATAGTGATTAGGGGCATGTCGGTACCAGCGCGTAACATCTTTGCGAATTTCATATCGCATACTCAGTTGGACAGGCGCGTGAACAACATAAGCAGATGTCAGCATTTCACAGATGTCGTGTAGTTGGAATCAGACAAGCCGGTTGCAGTAATCGGTGAATCGCTTGACATATGAATGGGAGCGATGCTACTACTCAACGATGTTGGCAGGAATGAGTGGACCATGGCAGACCACAGCGTCACGAAGTCAGAGGTCGACCTAGAAAGACGAGAGGACCTGAGGGCCGAGCAATCGTCACAGCCCCTACCACCGATCCGACGTGCAGGTTCAGTGACCACAACGAGCATTAATAGTGGCTCACAGAAAGGGGACTCAGTTCACGGCGCCCCTTGAGCCCGTTACTATTCTCTGTAGACCGACAATCTCTCTTGCAGTGCTGCCTGGCACATTCGGTCTGGAATCTCACCGAAAGGAGCAGAACTGTCATCAGTGATGAGTCCCACTTCGAATGGGGCCCCGATGACCAACGAAAAGGTGTGACTTGTCTGGAGACACCCCAGACAACAGAGGGACACCAACCTGCCTGGCGCCCGCCATACGTCCCGACAACTAAGGCTCATGTCTGGGGCGCCACTTCATTTTCTAGCAGGATCCGTTGCTTGTCATCCGCGACACCCTTACAACACAGCGGTACGATAATTCTACGTCTCGGCTTACGTTTCAGCAAGAAAATTGCCGCCCGCTCGCGGCCAGAGTTTCTACTGCTTGCCTTCGTCCTTGCCGAATCCTATCTTGGTCAGTAAGGCCGCCGGATCTCTTTTCGTCTGTGAACGTTTGGAACATTATGAGCAGTGTCCTCCAACCAGCTCGGGACTTTGACTTTTTAAGCATCAGATGGACAGAGTTCGGCACGACATCACTCAGGAGAACATCCAAAAACTCTATAATTCAGTGACAAGTCGAATAACTGCTTGAATAATGACCGTAGGTGGACCAACAAATTATTGACTTGTTCGATTGGCGAAGCTCTTCTCTTGAACAAATCATTCCATTTTTTCTGAAATTGTAATCATTTGTTTGTCTGTACATGTATATAACATCTACCAAGTTTCATCACACCCGGAAGATTCCATCGTGATGCGTAAGTGTCTTTTTTTTGTTTATTTAATGATTGTGTTTTTCAGAATTTCCAACTTGTTAGGGTTCGTTCTGACTTTAACAGCGATTTTCAAATGTTTCAGAAGTGTCCAGTGGTTAAATTTTTTATTATTGTAAGATTTTAAGAGCAAAGTTTAATATCTGTATAATACGTTTTGATGTTCAGTTTATGGTTATGACGTTATTTAGATTGGGTCTGGGTGTCGTTTAAGTAGATACTGGCATCACAAATTATTCTGAGCTGATGACGTCTTACGACAATGCAAAGTGGTAGCGATAACAAAAGTTTTTCGTCATTTTCTTTAAAACAGGTTTAGTGTGAAAATTTTCCTAGTACACCTATCTTAGCCACCGGCGGTATAATATACAGTGACGTTGTTTTCGTGCGATGCCGTCACTTCCGTTATAAAACCCTTATGTAGAACTGTGGGCCTATGGGTGTTGGCAGAAATTTATCGAAGGGGGGGAGCAAGATCCCAAACTTACCATTCTGATATAATCGACTCGGTGAGTCTGAAAACGTCTCGTGCCCCGAGAACTGAGTTTGACAAGAGGTACACGTAACTTTTTTGGTAATTTTAAGGGAGATTTTTTGGTATCTAAACAGTGTGCATATTTCAACGGGATATGTTAAATACATTTTTTATATTAATACGAATATGGACGGCACATTTTTTATTCAAAGATCTGTAATTGCATCCTGCTACGGGCAAATGCACAGTATCCAACGACTTACAAAATAGAACTAGAAAATATTCACACAAAAAATATACCTACATATCCACAATATTAAGTTGCAACTGAAAATATAAATCTGAAGTAGGAAAAATGTCAGAATGATAGACAATCTTACTGGAATTTACTTTAATAGCCCTCGAAGTGGAGAAGCAGGTAACAAACTTTGAGAAAGTTTATTCAACTTTGATGCCATCTATTACACTTGCCGAATTCAGATCTATTCACGTTAACCTCTTTACTGCATTACCTTCATGATTTCTATTTTATAGTGTCGACTAAAATTAAAGCAAACGTGTTTCTAAAGCTATATTTATTTGGATTCGTTAGGTAGTTTGTAGCCTAGGGCCAATATACGATTAGATGAGGGAAACCTCCCAAAACCGTCGTCAAATTGGCCGGCAGAATCAGCTTTTAGCAGCTTGGGGCTCCACTACGGTAATCGTCGTCCCTTGAATTTGTCACAGTACTGTTCACCGTGTCGATTGCAGTGCAGAATCCGTAGCTTTGTGACTGCATGCAGCACAGTGCTGCACTCACAGACTTTGAGAAGCTCCCAGATGTAGTGGTCGCAGTTTTCTCCCTCTTTACAATTTCGCACTAGGTCCCCTCTGTTAAAGCTTATTCTCCGAGTGATGTGTTTGCTATGAAGTGTAGATGTAGACTCCTACAATATAGCAAGGTTGTGTTCTTCCGGGTGTACTTCAATATCTCGTTCATGTTAAACTGAATGCAGAATTTAAAAACTATCAAAAGCTTTCTTTTTCCACAGACGAATAGTAAACCACTGTTGTGATCCCTCTGTGCATCGAGTAGGGCGGGGGGGGGGGGGGGGGAGAGGAGGGGGAGGTCTTCAAGATAAATTCGGAGGACAGATGACTGGCATGTACAGTGTTGTCACGTTTATTGTGTTAGGAATCAGCGACGGAATCCCAGAAGGCAGGTTGCTAGATACACTCCTGTGTGCTGGGTTAAGGCATAGCGTAGAAGCAGCAGAGCACACACTGAACGCATTATTTCAGCACTGTTCTGTAAACGATCGTACGCGTCTCGACCGCATATAAGTGCAAAAACTACAGCCCAAAAGATATCGTCAATATCTCCCTTGAACAGAGTAACAGCTGGGAAAATCCAAGAGATGCACGGTGCTCCGCAGTCTTAATATCAAACGTCTAGCAGTGACAGATCATGTAACGGGGAACAACCTTTATTAGGGATAAACTTTTCGCTGGTACTTCAGGGCATGGTTATGCGTTGTTTATAATTAGTTATTCCCATGACAGGCGGCAGGATGCAGTCAGTGTTGCAGTCATCTGCCCTGCACGAATGGGGTTAAGCCGAAGTTCTAAAATATCTTTTTCCGCTTAGAGCCACCCATTCTTACGGTTTTGTTGTTGAAACCCACTCTATCAATGTACTGAGCTAGTTGGTATGCGAGATGCAGCCTACCTGGTTAGTAGAACCCGCTAGCTCGGTATAACGCCGTCGCCCCAGGACAGGCGAATCCAATAAAACGATGCGTAGCGTCGCCAGGAAGTGACAGCGAACATTTTGTCTGTAATAAAAGTCTCGCACTTATCTACGATAATGAATACAGGACGAAGCAATGAATTAAAATTTATACCAGAGTTGGGATTTGAACTCGGGTCTCCTGCTCACCAGGCACATGCGCTAACCGCTGAGACGTCCTGGCAGTGTAACTACACAGCTGCACAGATTACGCTGATACAAACTACAGTTCACCCCTCAGACCATCTTAATGTTCCTCTTCTTAACTTGTATCAGTATTGCAGAGGCTCTGCAACACTGGAATGCCACCTTAGCATTGGACGAAATGGTGATAATCCTGCTTGTACCCCACGTATATGTGATACATTAATCAAATAAATTATATGTTCCAGAGACATGTTAAGTCTCAAATTCATGTATGATAATGGAGTTTGTATTAGGAAGGGAGATGTGTTGGGTAATCTGTGCAGGTGTGTCGCTGCAAGGTGGCAGGGTGTCACAGTGGTTAGAGCACACCCGGTACAATTTCAGTTCATTGCTTCCGCCTGTATTCATTATCATAGATAAAGTTGAGACTTAATGTGTCTCTGGAATATATAATTTATCTGAGAAAAGTTGTTCACATGATGATGATAATGATGATGAGATTCCATACTCCGAGGAGCGTAGGGGACGATGCGGGAGACTTGCACCGCCGTACTAGGCAAGGTCCTAGCGGAGGTGGTTTGCCGTTGCCTTCCTCCGACCGTAATGGTGATGAATGATGATGATGATGATGAAGACGACACAATAACACCCAGTCATCTCGAGGCAGGAAAAATTCCTGACCCCCGACGGGAATCAAACCCTGGACCCCGTGCGCGAGAGCGAGAACGCTACCGGAAGACCACGAGTTGCGGACGTTCACATGATACCATCTATTATTTCTAGACGTTTCCGGCAAAGACGTCGAAACACCTTGTACAGTGACTGTTAAAATTGCAATGTTTCTAGTTTCCATCGGCAATGTCAAAAAAACTGTTTAGTGAAGTCCCACGCAACGAGTGCTAGAAATTCTGGAGAATGCTGTAATGAGGAAAGCGTCACGGTCCAGATTGCAGGAGGGAAGGAGCACTAAACAGCTACTTGCCCTGCTAGATGTTGTTGGCCTGTCAGAAGCTGAGAGACACCGGCTCTACTTTAAGATGGCATCTCATATCGCGTACTTTCTGCCTGAGGGAGTCATCGGTGCCTGAGAACAGCGACCGATGGGATATCCGGGCGAAAGGACAGGGGAGAGGGGAGAGGTAAGTGGGAAAGGAAACAGACAGCAATTCCGTGCGCGGCAGAGGGCGGTGGGTGGGAGGGAAGGCGCACGAGTAAGGAATCTGGCGGTGAGACGCGCGGCGCCTGGCATGAGATACGGCGCCGGCGGCGGCCATGAAACAGGCATCAGCCCCGCCTTAGCGGCTGCAAACAATAAATATCGGCCTCTCCGGCGTCGCCGCCGCCTTCTTCTTCCTCTTCTTCTTCGATTCCGGACGCCTCGCCTCGCAGCGGCGCGTCGCGTCATCCCCCGCCGTCCCTCGGAGATTTACTGTCTCCTATAATTGAATATTGAAAATGTCGACGTATATATATGTATAAATATTATATATTTCTGGGGCGCGTTATACGGCCGAGGAAACGACGCTGTTTGCATTTAAAAAAAGATTCCTGCGCTTCTATGCGCGCCCGGCTTATTTTTATGTGTTTTAATAAAGAGGAGCGTCGTGCCAGTGTTTCTGCTGGTCTAGAGACACTCTGTGTCCACTTTAGCTCGCGCTAGAAGAGAAAAAGAGAGACAGAGATTCTTTTCTTTTATTCATCAGTTTTCTGGCTGTTTTGATGCAGCTTGCTGCAGCTTTCTCTTCTTTGCCAACCTCCTCGCCTCAGAGTAGCATTTGCACCCAGCGACTGCAATTGCTTGTTGGAAGTATTCCAATCTGTCTCCCCTTACAGTTTTTGTCCTCTACAGCTCTGATGTCTTCGCACATGTCCTATCGGGCCTCTCGCTCGTTCTTGTCAATGTTTTCCTTATGTCCCTCTCTTCGACGATTCTTTGGAGAACCACCTCATTCCTTATTTTATTAAAGCATTTAATGCTCAATTCATACTCAAAGAACAGTCGTATGTTGCACAATATTGTTTATTTTCTTTAATAAAGAATAATGTGCAACCTACGACTGTTTTTTTAATAGTAGCAATAGAAGGTTGCTGTACCACCACGCCAAGATAGAATGGAATAATTTTTACGTAATGTTTAACCTCATTCTATAGCATCCGATCTCAAACACTTCGATTCTCTACATTGCCGGTTGTTACACAGTCTGTGATTCACAACAATATAATTCGGACCCCCAAAAGTACATTCTCAGAAACTGTTTCCTCAAATTAAGGCTTATATTTGACAGCTGTAAAGGCCTCTGATCCAGAATGTCGTCTTCGCCTGTGCTAGGCCGCTTTTTTTATATCCTTGTTTCGTCTGCCATGTTCTACTTTGCTTTCGAGGTAGCAGAAACCTGGAGTTTCGTCTACTTCGTGGTCCCCAAATTTTATGCTACATTTATCGCTGATCTGATGTCTGCTACTTTTCATTATTTTCCTCTTTCTTCAGTTTACTCTCAATTCGTATTTTGTACTCACCGGACTGTTCATCCCATTCAAATTGTCCCGCAGTTCTTTTTCAAAGACGCTGACGATAGCAGTGTCACCAATCATATCACTGATATCCTTGCACGCTGAATTTTAATCCCACACTTGAACCATTCTTTTATTTCCGTCATTGCTTCTTCAACGTAGGGAATGAACAGTACGGCGTAAGACGACATCCTTGTATTACAAATTTTCTATCCGAGCACTTTGTCCCCCAATCTAATTCTTCGTCATTGTACATATTGTGTATTACCAGTCTTTCCCTACATCTTACTTCTCTTTTTCTGAGAATTTCGAACATCTTGCGCCATTTTACCTTGTAAACGTTTTCCCAGGTCAACAGATCCAATGAACGTGTCTATTCTTATTCTTTCTTCTATTGTCATTCGCAAATTCAGAAACGCCTCTCTGGTGCCCTTACCTTTCAGAAAGCCTGACTGATCCTGATACTCAGTATTCTCTGTACATTATTCTTCTCAGCAAGGATGAGGCGTTAAGATGACTGAGCGATAGTTATCGCACTTGTCTGTCTTTACTGTCTTCGGGTTGTATGTGTAAGACTTTTCCGACAGTCTGATAGTATGGCACCATTATCATACATTCTACCAACTTGAAAAGTCGTTTCTTTAGCAAGTCCCCCAATGATTTTACAAGTTTCGAAGGAATGTGATCTATCTCTTCTGCATTATATGACAGCAGTTCTTCGAAAACTCTGTTAAATTCTCACTAATACTACACCTCTATGTCCCTTATATGGGATCCCATTACTCACTCCATCACGTTATCAAACAAGTTCAAATGGTTCAAATGGCTCTGAGCACTATGGGACTTAACATCTGAGGTCATCAGTCCCCTAGAACTTAGAACTACTTAAACCTAACTAACCTAAGGACATCACACACATCCATGCCCGAGGCAGGATTCGAACCTGCGACCGTAGCGGTAGCTCGGCTCCAGACTGTAGTGCCCAGAACCGCACGGCCACTCCGGCCGGCTATCAAACACGTCCTTACACTAGTAGAAACCTTCAGTTCAGTCCTTTCCCCTATCTTCTCTCTTCTCTCTCTCTGCGCTTAACAGTGGAATTCCCAGTGCAATCTTAATGTTGAAGCCCTTGCTTTTCATTTTACCAGAAGCTGTTCTGATTTTTGTATACGCTGAATCACTCCTTACGACTAATACTTGTTTTTCGATTTCTTCACATTTTTGCTGCAGGCATTTCGCCTTGGTTTCGCTTCCCCTGAAATTCTTACTTATTTCAGCTAACTGCGAAGAAGCTTTGGGTGAAAGAAGAAGTACTTCCATTGATAGACGAAACAACTTCATTCCCTTCATAACAGAGTTCAAAGATGTTCCTGGCAAACGAGCGCGATGTTAGTATACTACGAGCTGAACGTGGCGCTGTGCAGTAATTCACGTAATACTCCGACGAAGGCCAGTTGCAATAGCTGCAGAATCGCAGCTTTACAGAAATACAGAAATATACTGACGCGTTCGCGCACCGGGAATCGCTTCATTGACGCGGTAATAATGAATTTCTGTAGAGCTGGTGAGGACTGCGAGCAGTGGACAGAGGTGCAGAGGCTGCAGGTCGCCCGCCGCCGGCCGGATGCGCCGCGGCGGCTGTCCGGTTTCTGTCGCCAGCACTTGGGGTGGTTGGGGGGGGGGGGGGGGGAGGGGGAGCGGCCGCCGTAAACGCAGCGGGGCAGCGGGCGCGGCGGCTGGCCTACCCTGCAGGGGCTTCCGCTGCCGAGTCGTCTGGCGGGCCAGCGGTTTCCAAGAACAGTGGCTGGCTGCAGCCGCCCGCCACTTACACCAGATCCCGTCGAGCCCCAGATTGAGCGGGTACTGACTGCCACATTTACCCAATCTTACATACAGTCACAGTCATTTTGTACAGGACCGCATTCGCCTGATTTAGCGGCAGAGTCGACGTGACATAGTGGCTCCGAGTGCGATCTGATTTTTCTCGGCGTATTTCTAACTTGTAGAATTACCTGCCACCCACCTGTGTTACGTACAATACCTACACTAGCACACTTTGTCGGAAATACCTCCAGAAAAATCAGCTGAACGTTGAAGTGAAACAATGATGAATGTGCATTTTGCCCGCCCTCTACGACTTTGTCACTATTACATTCATTAAAGCATGGTGTAAGCCTTCGCATATCAGGACTCTACCTAACCCATTCGCAATGCGGAAAGGCATATTTTGAAGAATATGTATTTACGGTACAAGAGAGGAGCCGTGAATACCGTGGCCACTCTGTAGTATGCCAGGCCGTACCAAACCAGGCGTGGCTGACCAAAGTACGGGGTGGTTTTAATTAAACTTTCGCTCCTTCACATGGCCCCTATGAAAAACAAGCGATCGTAGGACATTGGAACTTCATGTGACCATTTGTGACGGCACGTGGGAGAAAAATAACGAATAAACCATCGAAAGAAACAAATTTTAATTTCAGTACAGAAAGGTAACAATTTGTCAAATGTGTACCACGTTTACATTCCAGATTACAAACCGTGCTCAATGTGATGACGACCTTCATCCACGGCAGCCTGGAACATCACTGCAGATTTCTGCCTTGCTGCACAAGACAACGGCGGACTACGGAATGTTCAACTGTTTGGTACAGCTCCTGTACTTCTTGATGATCGCACATAGCGTCTAGCATTCTCGCCCGTGGAACATTAACTTCTTCAACAATTTCTGGCGCAGTCTGCCGTCAACCTCTCCCAGCACCAATTCGAAAATCACCAATTCATTCGAACTTCTGAATCATGTTCTTTAACCCCACAACGGAAAGAGGACCTCTCCGCATTCCTCTACTGCTTCGATACTTACGGAGAACACCAGCACTCTCGCTGTTGTTTTGATAAAACAGCTTAATGAGTAAAACCCAGCTCACCTTCTCCAGACCTGTGTTGACTGTCTGCAGCTGTAATGCACACTGGTGCTTGTGTTTCAGCCCTACGTTGTCGCACCAGTACCGACGACTAATGGTAAGTCACGTCACTAACAATGCAAATCCTGTAGCACGCAGTTTGAACATCGTTTCTATAAAGTTGGGTACCCATCAGATACAAAGTTTTCCGTCTACGCTGTCTCAAGTAGTAACACGCTGTAGACTGAATCCCCGACCACCCCAAACCCAGGCGGCTACAGCGGCAGTCACAAGAGCGGAGTGGTTAGGGGGCCCGGCGTACGTAGCACACCGGTCCTAGCAGAGCAGCAGTTAACAGCAACCACTCGTCTGCCGAAATTTAGTGGACAACTTACGATGTAATACGGCAGGACACTCCAGAATTCTAAAAGGATGCTCCAGAGTTCGTCAAGCCAGGAAGGTATGAGTGCAACCCTTAACGCAGTATGTTTTCATTTTGGAAGACAAGAATGCCTGTAGCATATTCCTCACCAAAACCAAAAATGCTGTACGCACCACTTCACTTTTTTTTCTTTGCGATAGTTTGTGTTAAAATAGCATAAAAAAAAAGAACAACAACGTCGCAGCGTGTTTAAATGATACGACTTGGAAAAACAAACGTCTAGGAAAAAATCCTAAGGCAAGAATATGCAAAATAATAGCGAGAACAGTTCTGACATACACAGCTAAGACAAGCCCTGAAATATGAAAAACTCGACTTTTAAAAATTGAGACAATGAGGATTCCAGAGAAGACCCAGATAGGAGAGAGAGAAGTGAAAGCGAAACAAGAATGTAAATTGGAATCGATCTATGAGTGGGTACGTAAGAGGAAGCATGAATGACACGAACACAATGATAACCGGCGGGGTCAGGGATTTTCACCTGCCTCGAGATGACTCGGTATTTGTGTTGTTCTTATCATCTCATCATCATTCATGCAAGTGGCAAAATCGGACTGAGAAAACGTTGGGAATTTCTACGGGCGCTGATGACCGCGTAGTTGAGCGCCCCACAATCCAAACATCATCACAACAAAATGATAACCACAAGGAAGACTGAGGCGAACTGGAGGAATCAGGCTGTAGACCAGGGAGAAACAAGGAAGAACGAGCAGCAGTTGAGCCGCTGAGAACCATAACTTCCTGAAGCACACCGCCACCAGCCTGCATTTAAGTGAATACCAGAGAAAGCAGTCAGACAGCTCGTCGTGAATTTTCATATATACACTGTGGGCCTACACCACAGATAAACCTGACCCACGATAACATCAGCACACGTCAGAAGCATGAATACATGCTACGGTCTCACAATCAACGCTATGTGCTTCAGGCCCTTATCGTTCTCAGCGCCTCAATTATTTTATCTTTATGTTACAATCGTCTTCCGCGAGTAATTCTGACGTTTATCCTTCGATTTACATATTTCGAAATCGCCTCCTGGACCTTCACTTTTTCATTAACAAATTGTATCATACTTAATGATGAAAACTGACATGAGTGAAAATATACAATCATACAAGCAAAAAACATTCAATTACATCGATCCACGAAAGAGCCATTTGCGATTTAATTGCATACGTGTGGTTACCAGATGCCACAGACTTCATTACAAAATCCGATGCTAGTTAATAAAATGTATCTGAAATGTAAAATTTTCGATTAAGTTACGCTTCCAGTTTTTGACCACGCGCTTCCCCAGACTCATTCTGTTGCTGCTTCCTGAATCGTACAGTGTTGGATTGGTGGCGCGTTGCCACCCGAAATCATACGGCACCAGCTTGCTCGCGATTACGCTTCACGGTTTTCACTTTGCAATTTCACTGCGATTACACTGCTCTTTAATGTTAATACGGTCGTGCTTAGTTAAAACTTGTTTAAACGAAGAACGAGGCGTAACCTGTGTGCTAGCTGAAGAATGATCATGATCATATACACTCAGGGGACGAAAGTGATGGGACACATCCTAATACCGTTTCGGACCTCCTTTTTCCCGGCACGGTGTAGCAACTCGACGTGGCATGGACTGAACGAGTCGTTGAAATTCCCCTGCAGAAATATTGAGTCTTGCTCCTTACGTAATTGCAAATGTGTTTCTGTAGCAGGATTTTGAGCACGAACTGACCTGTCTACTGTGTCCCATAAATGTTCGACGGGATCCCTGTCGGGAAATTTGGGTGGCCATATCATTCGCTCGAATTGCCCAGAATGTTCTTCAAACCAATCGCGAACAACTGAAGACCAGTGAAATGGCACATTGTTGTTTGAGAACAAGATGTCCATGGTCTCCAAGTAGCTGAACATAAACATTTCCAATCAACGATCGATTCAGTTGGACCAGAGGAGCCAGTCCATACCGTGTAGACAAAGCCCACACCACTATGGAGCCACCAGCATCTGGCACAGTGCCTCGTTGACAGCTTCCGTCCACGGCTTCGTAGCGTCTGCGTCACACTCTAACCTTACCACTTGCTCGTAATAACTGAAATCTGGACTCATCTGAGCAGACCACTGATTTTCAGTAGTCTCGGGTCCAACCGATATGGTCACGAGGTCAAGAGAGGCGCTGCAGGCGCTGTCGTGTTGTCAGCAGAGGCACTCTAGTCTGTCGTCTGCCGCCAAAGCACGCCAAGGGCAAATTTCGCCGCAATGTCCTAACGGATATCCAAGTAGTACGCCCACATTGATTTCTGCGGCTATTCCACGAAGTGTTGCTTGTCTATTAGCACTGACAACTCTACGCATATGCCGCTGCTCTCGGTCGAAAAGTCAAGGCCGTCAGCCACTGTATTGTTCGTAGTGAGAGGTAATGCCTGAAATTTGGCACACTCTTGACACTGTGGATCTCGGAATATTGAATTCCCTAAGGATTTCCGAAATAGAGTGTCCCATTCGTCCATCTACCATTCCGCGTGTTAATTCGCCCCCACCCCCCCACATGGATCACCTGACTACAGATCACAGCTCCGTCAATGCACTGCCCTCTCAACACCTTGCGTACGCGATACTAGAGCTATCAGTAAATGTGCATATCGCAATCCCATGACTTGTGACCTCGGTATAGTGTAAAGCGAGGAATCCGTGCAGATCCACCTGTGATAGATCTAAACCATTTCTTATTCAAAAAATGGGTTCAAATGGCTCTGAGCACTATGGGACTTAACTGCTGTGATCATCAGTCCCCTAAAACTTAGAACTACTTAAACCTAACTAATCTAAGGACATCACACACATCCATGCCCGAGGCAGGATTCGAACCTGCGACCGTAGCGGTTGCGCGGTTCCAGACTGTAGCGCCTAGAACCGCTCGGCCACTCCGGCCGGCATTTCTTATTCCGATCTGCACATTATGTGTAGGAGAATGAGGGTACCTCAAACCACATGTGTATATAACTGAATGTACTGCATTTTCTTCAACAGTTATCCACTTCCTCTGACCAGTGAACCACGTGGCACGATCCCTTCAGTTTTCGAGATAAGCTTACGCCAACTACTACGAGGCTGTCAATAACTGAATGTGTATTTTCTGTGATATTATGGCACCGCACTGTGCGATACACAATCTGTTCTCATTCTATCACTTAGTCTATGGATTCACTTGCTCGCAAAGCCGATCACTAAAACAACAGTTCAATAAAAGTATCTGCAAAACCTTCACGATCCAGGGCAGTGCACCTATAAACGTATATCTAATTTTCGCCACGAGTTTTCCTGCAAATTTGCCCCCTGTCCTGCATGGTTAGGAAGAGGCGTTTTTAGCGTTCCGTACCTCAATCGCTAAGGACGGAACCCTTTGGTGGGTTGGTTTGGAGTGAAAAGGACTGAACTTCAAGGTCATCAGTCCCTTTATTCGTTAACTAGCAAACCAGGAGTAGTCAAAGGCAAATCCGAGAGGCCTAAAGGATCACTTCCTCGTTTTTCTGTCCACCCGTTAAGACATTTTTTCTCCGGAAAAGGTAGAGCTATCAGGTTGAAATTTGTGTCACGTACTAAGAACTAAGCTCAAATTTATATCACATACTAAGATCTACGGTCCCTTGATAGTGTAAAAAATTTACGGCTTTAAGTCAGCGCAATCAAAAGACACAGCAATTTTTGTTACTAGCAAACTGATTCACCAAAACCTATAGGACACTTCGTCTTGACCTACAATCATGAAATTTGAACAGAAGGAAGATTTCACAGTACAAGTACAGGTAGAAATCCGAAAATAGTTAATCTGTAATTCTATCACATAAAATATTTTTTGGCATTACAAAGTTAAATTGTATTCGTAATATGTCAAAAATATCAGGAAGTACTGCAGGGATTTTGATCTGGACGTCAGTAATAGGTAGAGTGGGACACTTGACACGTCTGGGTACATAATTTTCAAATATTTAGTGATAACTGGCTGACCTATGACGGAATGAAATCCCTTGCGGCTGTGAAAACGTTGCCTTTGTCATCTAGCGGTGTTAGTGGAAAGGCTTCCCGACTACGGCGCTGACAGTCTATGCCTACGACACGTACAGTATCTGCAACGTTTCCCATCAAAGTAATACTGGCAACTGATGCAGAATTGCACTTCCAGCATTTGGAATGAGGCTCCGACATCCAATAAAATATGAACTGAAGCGTTCCACAGAACAATTCGACAAATGCGTAACAATAACAGCCCTATGGCCGTTTTCGTCTCTGGAGAGTTCTGTCAAATCTTACCAGTAGCAACAATTGCAGATGAAATCGACGCCCATGCAATTGCCACATAATATTAATTTAACTTCAAAATTAATAAATAAATGATAAATTACAATAGCAGATGAAAGGTAAAAACCATTGAATCCTCGATTCGTATGGTGGGTGAACTATATACATACATAATGTGGTATCTCATATCGGTACCACGCACAGGCGCCATAGCAAAGGTTTGCAAGTTTTCGTCTGTCGCCCATAGCGGTCGCGTGGGACCTGGCAGACCCAATGGTGCGCGCCCCCTGAGCCACGGCTGTACCCTCTGACGCCGCAATATACGACGGGCGGCGGCAGCGGCCCAGCCCACTCGCCGTCTCTACGTGGAGCTACGCACACACCGGCTAGTCGCGGCTCCGACACCATCTGTCGTAACAGCTGTATTATCGCTACCGAGTCTTCGTTCGTTTGAAGAAATACAAGTTAAGTAAATCTTCTGTTCACTGTGTTAAATTGCTCGCTAGTCATTTCTGCTCCTGTTCAGCTTTCCCACGACTACAGATCCCGCGCCACTCTGTAGCACACCTCTCCTTACCTTTGTCTACGAAGAGGTACGCAGCACACAATTAACTTTGTATGGAACCCGTGTTTTTTTTTTTTTTTTGTTTTGAGTGATCAGTTTTCTGAGGGGTTCGATGCGGCTCGCCACGAATTCCCCTCTTGCACCAATCTCTTCACGTCGAGAAGCATTAGCACCATACGTTCGAAATTGAAGGCCCACTCGTGTACCCTTGATGACTGGACGACAAAAAGCTTTACACCTCGTCTGGGCCCGTTAACACCGA
Source organism: Schistocerca serialis cubense (assembly GCF_023864345.2). NCBI lineage: Eukaryota > Metazoa > Arthropoda > Insecta > Orthoptera > Acrididae > Schistocerca > Schistocerca serialis. The sequence goes on along the minus strand of NC_064644.1, from coordinate 597,125,770 downwards.
TATGTGACTGTTGATGACTGGAAACATGTTGTCTCGTAAGACGAGTCTGGTTTTAAATTGAATCGAGAGGGTGGAGACAACCTCATGAAACCATGGACCCTGCATGTCAGGAGGGGAGTGTTCAAGCTGGTGGAGGCTCTGTAATGGTGTGGGGCGTGAGCAGTTGGAGTGATATGGCGCCCCTGTTACGTCTAGATATGACTGACACTTGACGCATACATGACCCATGTCCATTATGATTACCCGGGCTGTTATGCCGTGGTAGGTTGATGAATTCTGTGTCAGTTCCCAACGTTTCGTCTCCGACTGCGGGAGAAATCTTCAAGTGCGACCGTAGCTCGATGGAAGGTCCGACACACCCACTGGCTCACTACTCAGTAGCGAGCCAGTGGGTGTGTTGGACCATCCATCGACCTACGGAACCACTTGAAGATGTCTCCCGCAGTCGGAGACGAAACATTGGGAATTGACACAGAATTCATCAACCTGCCACGGCATAACAGCCGGGTAATTATAATGGACATGATATTTCCGGCCGTGAAAGTCTACATTTTAGTAACATACATGAGCACCCTGTCTGATCATCTGCATCCATTGATTTTCATTGTACAATCCGACGGACTTGGGCAATCCCAGCAGGACAATGCGACACCCCACAAGTCCAGAATTGCTACGGAGTCGCTCCAGAAAGTCTCTTCTGAGTTTAAACATTTCTGCTGGCCACCAGACTCCTCAGATATGAACACTGGGCATATCTGGGGTGCCTTGCAACATCCTGTTCAGAAGATACCTCCAGCCCATCGTACTGTTACGGATTTATGGACAGCGCTGCAGGATTCATGGTGCCAGTTCCCTCCAGCACTACTTCAGACATTAATTGAGTCCACGCCACGTCGCGTTGTGGCACTTCTGCGTGGCCGGGGAGCCCTTACACGAAATTAGGCAGCCGTACCAGTTTTTGGTTCTTCAGTGTATTTAAAGATGATGAAAATAGTGTAGTGAGGCATGGAGCGGAATATGAATTTGTTAGTGATTGAGTTAAGAAGCGTGTGCGCTGCACTTAAAAAAAAAAGAAAAAAGAAAAAAAAGAAGTGTAGCTAGGAAATACTTACGAAAGCGGAGAGCGTACGTGACGAAAAGATATGGCGTCAGCTGTTCACAAATACAGTAGGTCGCTGGTGGCTGCTGCAAAATGGCCTGCTGTGAGGCAGCGCCTGGTGCGGACAGAGACGCGTCGGTGGGTGTGTCTGGACACGATCTGGAGGGGAGGCGAGGGGATGGGACCCAGAGGGAAAGCTGTGCCAGAGGAGAGCACGAGAGAGGGCAGAGCGGGCTTCCGACTGCCGGTACGGACGCAGAGCGATGGCTGGAAAAATGTGCTGCGCAGGAGGGGGAAGGGTGGCGGTGCTGCCGGCTTCTTGCCGCCGGTGCGTGGCTGATGGCGCTCATTAGCCGCCGGCCTCTGGCGCTGACGCCGCGAGAAATGGCCTACCGGACACTCGCCGCCCTCCGCAAGAAGCGTTCGCGACCGCCAGCCGACCCTGCCGGACACGCGGCGCGCTCACCCCGCGGCTCGGAGGTGGCCGCAAAACGCGGACACGCGCGGCTGCCATGCTGTTTCCACTTCACGGCGTATCGTGTTCCTAAGTACAGCTGTCCATGTTGCAGTGGACCCAGTTACTGATCCACTTTCGGTGTTCAGAAAAGAACACGATAAGAAGAATGCTGAAGATTAGATGGGTAGATCACATAACTAATGAGGAGGTATTGAATAGAATTGGGGAGAAGAGGAGCTTGTGGCACGACTAGAAGAAGGGATCGGTTGGTAGTATATGTTCTATCGAGGGATCACCAATTTAGTATTGGAGGGCAGCGTGGAGGGTAAAAATCATAGAGTGAGGCTCAAATGGTTCAAATGGCTCTGAGCACTATGGGACTTAACTGCTGAGGTCATCAGTCCCCTAGTACTTAGAACTACTTAAACCTAACTAACCTAAGGACATCACACACATCCATGCCCGAAGCAGGATTCGAACCTGCGACCGTAGCGGTCGCACGGTTCCAGACTGTAGCGCCTAGAACCGCTCTGCCACACTGGCCGGCGTAGAGTGAGGCCAAGAGATGAATACACTAAGCAGATTCAGAAGGATGTAGGCTGCAGTAGGTACTGGGAGATGAAGAAGGTTGCAAAGGATAGAGTAGCATAAAGAGCTGCATCAAACCAGTCTCAGGACTGAAGACAACAACAACAACAACACTGATTTCATTTATATCGCGATCCAATAACATTTCTTATCCATTTGTTTGAGGATGTTACTAACATAACATTTACGTATGTAACATTTCCTTCACATAACATAATTTCAAAATTGTTTCATACATATTTTGTGCAGTCGAGTAACAAGAAACATTCATTATTATTATTATTATTATTATTATTATTAGCAGTGTTAATACTGAAATAAAGGTAATATTATTATGAGAAGGAAAGTTGGTATTCACCGAGCCCTGCGTGGCTCGTGTTCCCGCCATCATGTATTTTACATCCTGTTTTTAACGTACTTCCACCTCACCACGTTAATTTAAGTTACTTCTGTCACTGAGTTGCTGCTTTGCCTGACCCAGACCGGCGTTAGCAGCGCGTATCGATATATCCCCTCTCGTAGTATCTTTGCATGACTGCTATTACTTCCCGGTCGTTGTCTGTCGTAAGCCAGTTCGGGTTGCGAGTTCAGGTCGCAAGTTCGGGTCTGCCAGTCTGTTGGAACGAGTCAGGTGTGTGTGTGTGTGTGTGTGTGTGTGTGTGTGTGTGTGTGTGTGTGTGTGTGTGTATCGACTCCCGATTCTCTTCGTGTGTGCTTGGTTACTGTTGGGTATCGTTCATGTCTTCGTGCAAGTGTTTGTCAGGTTGTCTGTGTAGTTGGTGTTCCCATTACCTGCCCTGGGCACTGACGTAAATTCAGGCAGTGTTCTTTCGAGCGAAGTCAACTATTACCGTGTTTCGAATTCAAGTGTACCAGCGGAATTTTCTGCCTGGTGGCCATTACTGTTCCGGTTACCTGGCCTGGCCACTAAAGTAATTTCAGGCAGAGTCCTTTCCTCACCTGTTGTCCATGTCCAACATGGTGCGTAATTGTGACAGCTAATACGCACTCCATTGTGGATTATCACGTTTGGCTGTCCCCTGGCTGGGTTCCGACGGATCGAGTATAGTTGCGCTCACCAGCTGTCTCACCTATGTGAAGGAGGGCAGACCGACCTCCCAAGAGGCCTTCTGAGTGCCACCGGTGTTTAATTATATTTTGTTAGCTATTTTAAATTTTAGGCTTACGGTTACTGTTTGTTTCTTAAAATTTTACAAATTTTTAATTTTGAAATTTGTCTTTCAAGCTTAAACACTGCGGCCTTCTGCCTTTAAAGATTACGATAATATTTTTTGAAATTTTGAAATTTGATTGGGGCCCTCAGCCATTGGTATTGCACCTTGCATATGTTGTTCCTTTAAATTATTTTATTGCTGTCTTAATTGGATTTTTATCTTGTTGATTTCTAAGATTTCTTGTTGTGCTAAACATGCTGATCTTTGCCGGTCGCGGTGGCCGAGCGGTTATAGGCGCTTCAGTCCGGAACCGCGCGACTGCTACGGTCGCAGGTTCGAATCCTGCCTCGGGCATGGATGTGTGTAATGTCCTTAGGTTAGTTAGGTTTAAGTAGTTCTAAGTTCTAGGGGACTGATGACCTCAGATGTTAAGTCCCATAGTGCTCGGAGCCATTTGAACCATTTTGAGCCAAGCTGACCTTCTGCCTTTAAAGGTCTATGGTAACATATTCTGAAGTTTTGAAATTTAATTTTGGCCCTCTGCCATTTGTGTTGCACCTTATGTATGTTGCCTTTTGGGTTTTATATAATTGCAATTTTGATTTTTTTAAAGATTTATTGTTGGCCTTCTGCCTTTAAAGGTCTATGGTAATATATTCTAAAATTTTGGAAATAAATTGTGGCCCTCAGCCGTATTACACTTTGCGTATGTTGTTTTTTGGATTATTTTATTGCTATCTTAATTGGATTTTTATCTTGTCAAGATTTCTTGTTGGAGGCCAGTCGTGAAAGAGTTGCTAAATTATAATAAATGACAATCAGAAGCAGACACTGACTTCAACCCTTGGCCCTTTCCACAATCCTATTACCTGTTCTGCTCAGCGGGTTTAGCGGGCGTTTCACTCACCATATAGCGAAGATGCTGAGTCACAGATAGGCACAACAAAAAGACTTTCACAATTAAAGATTTCTGGAAATGGACTTCGTCAACAATAGACACACATAAGCACAGACACACTAATTCAAACGCAACTCTCACACACGACTGCAGTCTCAGGCAACTGAAACCACACGGAGACTGCAGTTGTATGTGTGAGTTGCGTTTGCGTGTGTGTGTGTCCGTGCGTATGTGTGTCTATTGTTGAAGTCCATTGCTAGAAAGCTTTAATTGTGAAAGTCTTTTTGTTGTGCCTATCTGCGATTCAGCATCTCCGCTATATGGTGAGTAGCAACTTTATTCGCATAATCTTGTTACATTCCATCCTGGATTTTCCACTGTTTGAACTAAGTTACAAGCGAAGTACGTATGAGTTTGTTTTGTTTACAATATTGTGGATACTTAAGACATGTAATTAATATCTTTTGATGTTTTCAGCTCCTTGGCGGAAGAAGTTAGTTACAGAGAGACACGTTTGGTAAGTAGTTGTCTGAGGAGCATAATGACGTGTTGTGCTGTGCTCTTTGTGATTATCAGCGAAAATTATAATAAAAAGTGAAAAACAAGGAAATATGTATATATAAATAAAAGTGGCACCATAAAAATGTGTTTCACAAACAGTACGTTCTATGTCTAAAACAGCGAAATAGAATAATAAATGGACATCGAACAGAAGATAAGAAAAGAAAAACAATTTCTTCTAACATTAACTTTAAAAATTAATGAATTCTCTCTCTTACATTAAATTCTCATGGAAAGGAGCAAAAATTACGCAATACAGATCACTCTGGTAACTTGTCAGTTTTGCTAACCACTATCATAAGTGGAATTTTTCCGCACAGTGCTAATCGGAAGAGGTAGATTAGAATGTGAACATGGAGAGACTTCGACGTCACAAGAACGCATCGTAATAGGCGACAGCGGGACAAAAACTGGGCAAAAAAATCTAGATTCTTTGAACATGATCTAGATTCGATACAGAGCGTTACGTGGCAACTAGCAAAGGAGGACACAGTGACTGTATTAGTCCTGCGTTAACCGTTTCAGACGATGTGGTTCTGTTCGAAGCCGCGTAAGATTTTCTCATTTCGTGGCATAGGCACAGTATCTATATCTGCGGTCATCTTTCACGTCTCCAGTAGATGCTGCCCTGTAGCCGTCGCAGCTTCAACAACTTCACGTTTCGGAGGTAGATGAGCAAACGTAGGAGTCGTTTTTGTGTGCAGGCACAACTCTGTTTGGTTTCAAATTATGATTCAGTTTATCTTTATACGGAATGTTTTGCGCGCGGATTAGGTACAGAAAATTTTTCTATTCAGATTTATACTCTTTGTATTCCGATAATACACACATCAAAAAAAGTTTCGTATCACCTCGGTTCCGAGAGTTCTGGTACCTGTATAGAAAATTGGAATAGAGATCAACACAAACATAATATCCGCCCTTTTAGTGCTCGTAAAAACCACACATTGCATGTTGAACCACAATACAGCGAGACCTTCAGAGGTGGTGGTCCAGACTGCTGTACGCACCGGCACTTCTACACCCAGTAGCACGTCCTCTTTGTATTGATGCACGCTTGTATTCGTGTGGAATACTATCCACAAGTTCATCAAGGCACTGTTGGTCCAGGTTTTCCCACTCCTCAACATCGATTCGGTGTAGATCCCTCAGAATGGTTGGTAGGTTACGTCGTCCATATACAGCCCTTTTCAATCTATCCCAGGCATGTCTGATAGGGTTTATGTCTGGAGAACATGCTGGCCACTCTAGTCGAACCATTTCGTGATACTGAAGGAAGTCAGTCAGAAGATGTGCACGACAGGGGCGCGAATTATCGTTCACAAAGACGAATGTCTCACCAATATGCTGCCGATATGGTTGGTCGGAGGATGGCATTCATGTATCGTACAGCCGTTACGGCGCCTTCCACGACCACCTGTGGCGTACGTCGGCCTCGCATTATTCCACCTCAAAACAGCAGGGAACCTCCGTCATGCTGCACTCGCTGAACAGTGTGTCTAAGGCGTTCAGCCTGACCGTGTTGCTCCCAAACATGTCTCCGACGATTAGTTGAAGAAATATGCGACAAGCATGAGTGAAGAAAACGTGATGCCAATCCTGAGCGGTCCATTAGGCATGTTGTTGGGACCATCTGTACCGCGCTGCATGGTGTCGTGGTTGACAAGATGGATTTCGCCATGGACGTCGGAAGTGAAGTTGCGCACAGTTTGAGTCGTAACTCGCCGTCCTGTGGCTACACAAACAGAATTATTCAACACAGTGGCGTTGCTGTCAGGGTTCCTCCGAGCAATAATCAGTAGATAGCGGTCATCCACTGCAGTATGTTTTTTTTTGTGGTGGGGTTTAAGGGCGCTCAACTACTGAGGTCATTAGCGCCCAGTCACTGTTGTTAGAGCACATGGAATATAGTAAAATTCAAGGGGAGGGGGGACACCAGAAAATCCTGACAAAGATGCAGATAAAATAAGTAAAAAGTTAGATGTCTTTGGACAAGCCAGTCAAATTTATAAAACGCAGAACACGAGCAGCTGCTCGAGCGTCATCAGCTAAAATATCCGGTAAAGTAGATGGCAGGGACAGGACAACACGAGATTGACTAAAGCGGGGACACGACAATAAAACATGGCGCACTGTTAACGCTTGACCACAAGGGCACTGCGGGGCTGGGTCACCGGAGAGCAGGTAGCGGTGGCTAAACCGGCAATGCTCAATCCGCAACCTGGTCAGAAGGACCTCTTCTCGCCGAGATGGTCGGGAGGAGGTTGTCCAAGAAGTTGGGAGGGGTTTTACTGCCTGGAGCTTGTTTCCTTGTAGGGATGACCAAGCATCCCACCACAACGACACAAGCCTCTTAAAAACAACCCCACGAACGTCACATGACGGGACACAATGGGAGGCTGGCCGAGGCAGGAGGACTGCAGCCTTGGCTGCAGCATCTGCAGCCTCATTCCCAGGCACTCCTACATATCCGGGAACCCACAGAAAGCTGACAGGAGAACCATTATCAGCGAAAGAATGGAGGGACTGCTGGATTCGTTGCACCAAGGGATGGACCGGATAGGGAGCTCCAAGGCTCTGAAGAGCACTGAGGGAATCAGAGCGGAGTACATACAATGAATGGCGGTGGCGGCGGGCATACTGAACGGCCTGATAGAGAGCAAAAAGCTCGGCCGTAAAGCTGGAACATTGGTAGAGGAACCGGTATTTAAAGGTGGCGGCCCCGACGACAAAGGCACAGCCGACACCATCGTCAGTTTTGGAGCCATCGGTGTAAATAAAGGTGTGACCGGCAAGTCGAGCACGAAGTTCGACAAACCGTGAGCAATATACTGCAGCCGGAGTACCCTCCTTCGGGAGTGAGCTGAGGTCGAAATAAATATGGACCGGAGCCTGGAGCCAAGGTGGTGTCGGGCTCTCATCCTCTCTGAAGGTGGTAGGGAGGGCAAAATCCAATTGTCGAAGCAGGCGACGGAAGCGGACTCCAGGGGGCAGCAGGGCGGACACATACAACCCGTACTGATGGTCGAGAGAATCGGCGAAGAAGGACTGATAAGAGGGGTGGTCGGGCATTGACAACAGCCAGCAGGCATACCGACACAGCAGTACGTCGCGCCGGTAGGTCAATGGTAATTCGGCAGCTTCAGCATAAAGACTCTCGACAGGACTAGTGTAGAAGGCTCCGGTCGCAAGACGTAACCCCCGATGGTGGATGGAGTTGAGACGGCGTAAGAGGGATGGCCGAGCGGACGAGTAGACGAAGCTCCCATAATCCAGCTTCGATCGGACTATGGACCGATACAAGCGAAGCAGGACAGTGCGATCCGCTCCCCAAGATGAACCACTAAGAACTCTGAGGACAGTAAGGGAACGTGTACAACGGGCCGCCAAATAAGATACATGCGGAGACCAATAAAGTTTCCTGTCAAATGTGAGCCCTAGAAACTTAGTTGTTTCCACGAATGGGAGAACAACGGGACCGAGATGTAAGGATGGCGGAAGGAACGCTTTATATCGCCAAAAGTTGATACAAACCGTCTTCTCTTCAGAGAACCGGAAGCCATTTGCCACGCTCCATGAGTAGAGGCTGTCTAGACAACGCTGAAGGCAGCGCTCCAGGAGGCATGTTCTCTGGGCACTGCAGTAGATGGCGAAGTCATCGACAAAGAGAGAGCCTGAGACATTAGGTGGAATGTAATCCATAATTGGATTGATCGCGATGGCAAAAAGGGCTACGCTCAAGAAGGAGCCCCGAGGCACTCCGTTCTCCTGGAGGAAGACGTCAGACAATACGGAACCCACACGTACCCTAAACTTTCGATCCGTTAAAAAGGAATCAATAAAAAGGGGCAGGCGACCGCGTATGCCCCACCTGTGCATAGTGCGGAGGATACCTCCTCTCCAACAGGTATCATAAGCCTTCTCCAAGTCGAAGAACACGGCAACCGTTTGGCGCCTTCGCAAAAAGTTGTTCATGATGAATGTCGACAAGGTCACAAGGTGGTCAACAGCGGAGCGGCGGCGACGAAAGCCGCATTGGACATTAGTAAGTAGTCGTCGAGATTCAAGAATCCAGACTAACCGAGCATTAACCATGCGCTCCATCACCTTACAGACACAGCTTGTAAGAGAAATGGGCGGTAACTAGAGGGAAGGTGTCTATCCTTCCCGGGTTTGGGTATAGGAACAACAACGGCGTCACGCCAACGCATGGGGACTTTACCTTCGGTCCAGACGCGATTGTAGGTACGAAGAAGGAAGCTTTTGCCCGCCGGAGAAAGGTGTGCCAGCATCTGAACGTGAATGGCATCTGGCCCCGGAGCAGAGGACCGGGACAGTGCAAGCACACGTTCGTGTTCCCGCATAGTAAAGGGGGCATTATAAGTTTCCAGATTCAGCGAGTGGAAGGAAGGTCGCCGAGCCTCTTCTGCCTCTTTCCTGGGAAGGAAGGCAGGGTGGTAATGGGCGGAGCTTGAAACCTCCGCGAAAAACCGGCCGAAGGCGTTGGAGACAGCCACGGGATCAACAAGGACCTCATTACCTGAGGTCAGGCCAGGTACCGAGGAGTGGGCCTTAATGCACGACAGCCGGCGCAGGCCACCCCAAACGACAGAAGAGGGAGTAAAACTGTTAAAGGAGCTGGTGAAAGAGGCCCAACAAGCTTTTTTGCTGTCTTTGATGACTCTACGGCATTGCGCTCGGAGTCGTTTGTATCCAATACAATTCGCCAACGTAGGATGGCGGCGAAAGGTGCGTAAAGCACGTCGTCGAGCACGGATAGCGTCCCTACAAGCCTCATTCCACCAGAGGACGGAAACGCGACGTGAAGAGGTAGCATTGACGATAACAGCCGAGAGGTATTCGACCTGACTGTCACAACTGAGAAAATCGTGGCCCAGAAAGATCGCCAGGGAGGAGTAAAGTCCCCAGTCAGCTTTTGGTATGTTCCAGCTCGAAGGACGTGGGGATGGGGTGTGGTGCAGGAGACGAATGACACAGGGGAAGTGGTCGCTCGAATAGGTGTCAGAAAGGACATACCACTCGAACCGACGGGCAAGAGTGGTAGAACAGATCGAGAGGTCTAAGTGGGGGTAGGTATGAGTAGAGTCCGAGAGGAAAGTCGGGGCGCCAGTATTGAGGCAGACAAGATTGAGATGGTTGAAGATATCCGCCAAGAGTGAGCCTCTTTGACAGGATGCAGGAGAGCCCCAAAGGGGATGATGGGCATTGAAGTCGCCAAACAATAAAAACGGCGGAGGAAGCTGAACAATCAGGTGCATCATGTCAGCCCGACTAACTGTGGATGACGATGGGGAGTAGACGGTACAAACAGAAAAAGTAAAGGCAGGAAGAGTAATACGGACAGCTATTTCTTGGAGTGGGGTGATCAATGGGATGGGATGGTAATAGACATCATCCCGAACGAGCAACATGACCCCACCATGAGCTGGGATACCGTCCACAGGGGTGAGGTCATACCGCTCCGAGGTATAGTGGGTAAAGGCAATACGGTCAGTCGGGCGCAACTTGGTTTCCTGGAGACCAAGGACGAGCGGGCAGTGCAGGCGGAGGAGCAGTTGTAATTCCTCCCGATTAGAGTGAATACCTCTTATGTTCCAATGTAACAAGGCCATCGCTAGTCAAAAAAGAGGAGGAACGAGACGGGGGAAGAGCTGATATGACTACGAAGTCTTTCGCGACGGTATCCTTGCATAAAAAGTTCTCGGTTTACTTGCCGCGTCAAATTGCGGGGGAAGAGCTGGTCACCTCGACGGCCGCGGAGGGCCAGGTTTCGAGGGAACAACGCTACAGCCGGCGGGAGGCGGATCCTGTTCCATCGAGTCGTCGCCAGCTGCGGCCGCTGTCTTGGGTTGTGTAGGAGGGGCAGCATCATTCGCCTACGAGAGGCCAGCTGAGCGTCTGGCAGCAGAGCGTCCCAGCGAAACTGAGGACGGCCGGGAGCAGCGACTCACGGATGGAGCGTCAGACGAAACGCGCCGTGGTGGAGAGAGGGATAAAGATTTTTTCTTGGAGGCCCTCTTGGAAGTCCGATGAGGCACGGGGATAGTGGGCTGGACCGAAGAAGGTCTTCACGCGCGGGGTCCGTTTTGGAACGCCGGACCTCGGAAGCTGGGGTCCGGAACGTTTCCCCGATGGACGCCTGAGAAGAGGATCGCTTCTCATGCGGCGGGGGGGGGAGGAAGAGGAATGGTGGCCCCTGGGGCAGAGGGGGCGGGGGCTGCGGGGAGGAGGATTTGGAAGGGAGGGATTTGGGAGGCGGAAGCATAGACCCCGGATGGGGGGAGGAGGTGGAGCGGGGACAGGATAGGGGTGAGGATACCGTGGAAGGAGTGGACACGACTGAGGCAAACGAAGTGGTCAACGTCACGGGATGGAGGCGGTCATACTTCTTCCTGGCCTCAGAATAAGAGAGACGATCCAAAGTTTTGAGTTCTTGAATCATCTTCTCCTTCTGATACGCAGGGCAGTCTAAGGATCTAGGCGAGTGGATGCCAGGACAATTAACGCACCGAGGTGGTGGGGTGCATGTATGTTCCTTACGAAGAGGACGTCCACAATCGCCACAAAGGGGCTCAGCCTCACACCGTGACGACATGTGCCCAAAGCGCAGACACCGAAAACAGCGCATAGGAGGCGGGACGTAAGGTCGCACGTCGCACCGGTGGCACATCACCTGTACCTTCTCCAGGAGAACGTACCTCTCGAAGGCGAGGATAAAGGCCCCGGTGTCGATGCGACGGTCTTTGGGGCCGCGTTGGACTCGCCGGACGAAATGCACGCCTCGGCGCTCCAGGTTGGCCCTGAGCTCCTCATCAGATTGCAGCAGGAGGTCCCGATGAAAAATAACCCCCTGTGTCCTATTCAGTGCCAGATGCGGGACAATGGACACTGGGATGTCCCCTAGTCGGTCGCACGCCTGGAGCGCCGCCGATTGTGTGGTGGAGGTGGTCTTTATAAGAACGGACCCCGAACGCATTTTGCTGAGAGCCTCGATTTCCTCGAAGATGTCCTCGATGTGCTGGACAAAGAACATGGGCTTGGAGGTGGCGAACGTCCCCCCCATCGGTCCGAGAACAGACCAAATAGCGGGGGAAGTACCTCGCCCCAAGCCGGCGGGCCTGTCCCTCCTCCCAGGGAGTGGCCAAGGGGGAAAGGGCAGGAGAACCAGAACCAGAAACAGTACTTTTCTTTTTGAAAGACTCGGCCGCTGAGCGACCTGATACATGTTGACGTTTCATCTGCGAAACGTCCGCCCCGATATCACCCACTCCGACCAGGGGCTCTCCCCATGGGCGCCACTGAGCCTCAGCAAGGGTCACCTGGCAGGACGACTATTGCCGGGAGTCCTGATGCCCCAAGGAGACGGGCATCTACTCCTTGGCCGACGTGGGGAGGGTGCAGCTCAGGTATCGGCAGTACGATCCCTGTGTTGTCAGGGGGCTACAACCTAGAGGGTACATGACGACCCCACCACAACGGGCTGGCTACCATGCTGGATTTCTGGTGCCATGGAAAGTCCATCATGATCGTAGGTGCAGATGGGGACGCACTATGGGCGTAACTTTTACAACCCATCAGGCGTTTAGGCCCAATTTCAGGAATAGTGGGTATGGTTACAACGCCTTTACAATGCTGAGTGCCAAGGTCTTAGCGCACTGAGGACCAGTGATACACCACGTAAGGCGTCCTTTCCCAAAAGGCTCGTACTTCTGTAGAATTTTGAAAAATGGAGGTCAAACCCCAAGGGGGACCATTACATGGAAGTCCGAAACGGTTGAAACTCCTTTTAGTCGCCTCTTACGACAGGCAGGAATACCTCGGGCCTATTCTTACCCCGGACCCGCAGGGGGATCCACTGCAGTAGTAACCCTTAGGCGCCCTGAGCGAGGCATGTCATCGACAATTCCTCTCTCTTTGTATCTCCTCCATGTCCGAACAACATCGCTTTGGTTCACTCCGAGATGATTGGACACTTCCCTTGTTGAGACCCCTTCCTGGCACAAAGTATAAATGCGGACGCGATCGCACCGCGGTATTGACCGTCTACGCATCGTTGAACTGCGGACAACACGAGCCGTGTACCTCCTTCCTGGTTGAATGACGGGAACTGATCGGCTGTCGGACCCCCTCCGTCTAATAGGCGCTGCTCATGCATGATTCATCCTGCCTCGGGCATGGATGTGTGTGTTGTCCTTAGGTTAGTTAGGTTTAAGTAGTTCTAAGTTCTAGGGGACTGATGACCACAGATGTTAAGTCCCATAGTGCTCCGAGCCATTTGAACCATTTTCATGCATGATTCATATCTTTGGGCGGGTTTAGTGACATCTCTGAAACGTCAAAGGGACTGTGTGTGTACAATATTTACAGTTAACGTCTATCTTCAGGAGTTCTTGGAACTGGGGTGACGCAAAAAAATTTTTGATCTGTGTACTTAAATTTATGTATTCATTTTAATAGTTATTGTGGTGGTTCCTTTTGAAACAACTGCAGCTCTAAGGGAAACATGAGTAGCTGTGACACATTGTTGTACTTTCAGTTTCAGACGATGTACTGTCGCAGAATAAAGGAAGACGAAATTCTGGCGTGCTTTTTGGAATGGACTTCTGTTGACGCCGACTCAGACTGACAGTAGTCAGTGTGTTTTATGAAGACAATGACCTCGATTTTCGAACGAAAAAAAATCATTGATGTCCTGCATTATCATAGAGAGTGACAGCAAAAGAGAAGTAAAACTGTTATTCGAGTTGAAAAACACGCAACAGAAGCAAAGTATGAGCCAAGAAGGAACATCACAGAAGCAGATAGAAATCTGTCAACTGCCCTATGCCTAAATCCGGAAAGGAAATGCTTTTTAACTTATGACCAAAAATAAAGTTTTTTTTACAGTGAAACTATTTGAAAATACCCTGTATTTGTTTAATTATCGTGTGTAACACTTGTTTTTCACATTGTTCTGTCTCAATGTATGTTTCATACTGTAATAAAAACAAAAAATTAAAAAAAATTGATTTTTAGTATTTCGTGTTCGAAAGTTTTTACGGCTAGATGTGATAGAAGACGCTTTGCAGCAACTGATACCAGGCCAAAGTGTAAAGCAGCAACACGGAGCTGTGACCTGCGGGAAACTCTCCAACAGTTACAATATTTACTGGCCACCAAATACTAATACAATAAACTAAGGCTGTTCGTCCACTGGGGCAACGTCACTCGCAACGCAAGCTTTCCGCTACAATTTGATCATAGTCGCGTTGGACGTTCTTTGTCCACTCATTAAACACTTTTGTGACTGGTTATCGACTAAAAACGTGCCGGTTTGTCTGCTCCACAATGGTAAGCCACAAAACTGGTAAGGCTCCCATTGTGTGTTGGTACTACACGAAGCTTCACACAAAGTCCAAAATATGAATTAACCGTTCCCCATTCGCGACATTTAGACATTTTCAGCTTTCCTGTTGCCGTGAAAAATTGAAAAAGACGAAGTACAGTTTAAAGGGATTTATATGATGTCGAATATACTGTCGGTGGAGCTATATTTTTGTCCCGTTATTACAATAGAGGATAGGAACTGGAGGAAAAACATCTCTGTTCAAGAAAGTCCACTGCTTACTTGGAGATAAGATGCTTTAATTATCATTATAATGCAAATGGATAAATCATGAAGCATAGTAACTCGCTATGGAACAAATGAATATACTTACAGATTTAAAACCAGTACAATTCAACGGTATTTCAACGGTTTTTTAATATAAGGAAATGACCATTTTTTTGGATTTGAGTTTCAAGAACTAAACATTTGCACTGTCAGCGTCACGTTACAACCAGTTAACCGATGGATGGTTGTAATCCTGGAGGGTACACGATTGGTAGGATGTGAAGGAAGGGAAGAAGATTAGGGTTTAACGTCCCGTCGACATCGAGGCCGAATGTTTCAGGAACGGGGAACGAATCAACCGGGCCCTTTCAGAGGCACTTAACCTTGTACCAATTAGGTAAATCATGGAAAACATTAACTTGGATGGCCAGACTGATATCTGCACCCCAAACCTCACTATTGCGCTTCCAGTGTCTTCCCATTATGCACCTGCGCTTGTCCTGGAGACCCCCATACGCCGTACCTCCCATATTGATCAAAAATATTGCCTATAAACGATGACAATCGGTTTATATACGAGTCACAATGACAGCTGCCAATCTAGCGAGCTTAAAAAGTTCACATTTGCGTCGTCCTCTACATCAGGGGCTCCCAACAAAATTTTCTCGAGGACCCCCTAATCGAGCATGATTGGTACCTTGTCATATCACAGTATAAAGTACCTAAACAAGCCAAATTAAGAGTCTTTTTATACGTTTTCTATTTTTGGTACTTAGAAAAAACATTGACATATTCATTATTGAAAAAAATATTGAGCTTAAAACATTTTCAATTTAGCCATCATTGTTATCGTTAAATTTTAGATTATTGATCAAAATGTTTGTCTTCAAATCTGGGTGTTTAGTATAACAAATGCGTTATCTTCCTCTTCATCTGTAGGCCTTTCTCGTTTTAACGAACCAATTTTTAACCAAAGGTCCATTTCTAACTACGCGAACTGTAGCTTCCCCATCTATCTAATTCTAGTTTTGCGCTAAGGTGTGCTTGTGTCAGTTGGCTCTAGGAAGACGCTAGACGCAGAAGTTAGCGTTTACTAAAGCTCTGTTCATGCAGGAAGCGGCCAAAACAAAAAATCTGTTATCATACGAAATATATTTGATATATATTATATTGTAATAGCATCTTGCGGACCCCTCTGGCGTAGCTCGTGGACCCTTGGGGGTCGGCGGACCACCTGTTGGGAACCACTGCTCTAGACTGTGCAACATTTGCCAGGCGGGGCAACTTAGATAGGGTGGTGGGTGGAGAAACGATCGCAGAGTTACTCTTTTCTCGAGCATCGGGCAGCACCCTTCAAATAGCTCGTGGGCAGGCGCAGCTTGTACAGGCGACCTGACAGGTAGGTTTAGGTTTATTGCACGCGTTCCGCACGCGCTCGAAGCACCTGCCGGCGGGTTGCTGCTTTCTGTCAAAACACGTAACCGTGGCCAACGTATTGGTTCCCGCCCACAGCCAGTTGTCAGCTAGGTGCATACTGATTACCCCCTTGGTGACTGGCGTTTCGGCGACCAGAGAGGTGGGAGCCTCTCTATAGGTCCACACGCTCGCTGTTTTTCCAGTTTTCCAGGTTCGTGCAGAGGCATACTAGGCGAGGGAGGCTACATACGGTGGAGGATGTAGAACCGATTTTGGAGGCATTCCTGTCGGTCACATGAGAAATTGTCATGCTGTGTAGTATCCAGCAACACCGCCGTCAATCACCAAGTTATTTTGTTCAATGTATAGTGGCCATGTACTATTGTGGAGATGTAGTATTTGTGGTGTCACCGCCAGACACCACACTTGCTAGGTGGTAGCCTTTAAATCGGCCGCGGTCCGCTAGTATACGTCGGACCCGCGTGTCGCCACTATCACTGATAGCAGACCGAGCGCCGCCACACGGCAGGTCTAGAGACACTTCCTAGCACTCGCCCCAGTTGTACAGCCGACTTTGCTAGCGATGGTTCACTGACAAATTACTCTCTCACTTGCCGAGACGATAGTTAGCATAGCCTTCAGCTACGTCATTTGCTACGACCTAGCAAGGCGCCATTACCAGTTACTATTGATGCTGTAAAACATCTACCGTCAAGAGCGATGTTCACCAATTGTGGATTAAAGTTAAGTATTCCAACAGATACGTACTATTTTTGCTAGTCTCATATCCCTGACCTGTTCCAGACCTCACGCCAGCCTGCGTGAGCTTAAACGCGTGCCTTTCGGCTTCCTGTCAAAGTGGATTGGCTGTCTTGCCAGTCCACAACAGTATTCATATCGACATGTCGAATAGTATGATTCGGCAAGTCGTACATTCCTTGTAACAGCTGAGTGCGAGATGGCGAGGACTGCCACGCCTCAGCATTTCCTCGCGGCAATTTTGCGTGTATAGAAGGAACGGGACACACAGTTCTTGGCTTTCGCAAATGTTAGGCGTGTACCCGGAATACGTCAGTTCTGGAAGAAATCCGCCTCCATAGTCACCTGGTCTGGGCGACAACGTATTAATGACAGCGGTTGCCGCCTGCTGTTTAGCATTGCAACCATTAGTGGACGGTCAGAGTGCTGCAAATAATTTACCAATACACTGCTGGATGACAAGTGGTGGACAGCCATACTATCCAGAAAAACCGTTTGCTTACCATATGGGGTGTGCCTTCGCTCAATAGGCATCTGACAGCAGATGGATTAAGACGATGCAGGAAGACCATCACAGGACGCGCAGAACATGGTAAAGCATCACCTGGCGTTCCGAGTTCCAGTACACACAGATACAAGGCGATGACTGGGTACGGACACGATGAAAGCAATACCGGCCGCGCGGGATTAGCCGAGTGGTCTAAGGCGCTGCAATCATGGACTGTGCGGCTGGTCCCGGCGAAGGTTCGAGTCCTCCCTCGGGCATGGGCGTGTGTGTTTGTTATTAGGTTAATTTAGGTTAAGTAGTGTGTAAGCTTAGGGACTGATGACCTTAGCAGTTGTGCCCCATAGGATTTCACACACATTTGAACATTTTTGAAAGCAATACGGAGTAGGAGGAGATTAGTGTTTAACGTCCCGTCGACAACGAGGTCATTAGAGACCGAGCGCAAGCTCGGGTGAGGGAAGGATGGAGAAGGAAATCGGCCGTGCCCTTTCAAAGGAACCATCCCGGTATTTGCCTGAAGCGATTTAGGGAAGTCACGGAAAACCTAAATCAGGATGGCCGGAGACGGGATTGAACCGTCGTCCTACCGAATGCGAGTCCAGTGTGCTAACCACTGAAGCAATAAGGGATCACACATTCCAGTTGCTAACGGGAAGTGACCGGGTGGTGGTAGAGGAGTTCTCATGTGATCAGTATTGACATAGTATGCTGTTCCTAACTGGGCTTGCTGGTGAACAATGCAGGAACCTGATGAAGTACCTTTTATCTTCCCACAGGTGAACTGTACCTACAACAAGGCAATAAATACGCCAGTAGATAGCTCCTGATTCATGTCTTCTTTGGCCTGGGAAACACACGTTTCTCGTGTACTTACATCCTTAGATCCCATGACGTCAAATACTGCAGTCCCTCTAAGTTGCTAAATAATGTCTTAAATGCACTGTATGCGTTTGGCCGATGGGAGAGTGTCTGCAGCCAGCCGCGATATTTTCCACAGACGGAGACAGCACAGCTGGGAATACAGAGCAGGCGTCAAGATGAGCAGCAGCGGCACCACGCAGGACGTGGAGGACGTCTGTCTGAGGCGGAGTGCGAGGTCTGCATAGGTGTACAGCACCAGGTGTATGGGTAGAAATGAAAGCAGAAGTAGAGTTAGCGGCGAAGTACAGGTGGATGTGTATGTCGACGAGCCTTGTCTGTGCCTTTGTCAATGGCATGTATTTCTCTGAGAGGGATGTGAGAGGTCTGTGAAGACACACGGTGATAGATCTGAATGTGGATATAGATGTGGATGCAAATGAGCCATACCTATGCAGTAAGCGCTGTTTTGCTTTTCTCAGAGGGTATGTGGGACGTCTGCCGAAGCATTGTATGTATTTTATTGTATTGTATGTTAATCGGGGATCTAGAAACGACGGAGAGGCTCCGTCCCCGCCGCAGCCGCAGTGGTCCACAACCCCACGACGATATCGCAGTCCACTTTACCCCTCCGCCGCCCCACACCGAACCTAGGGCTATTGTGCGGTTCGGCCCCCTGTGGTCCCCCCCAGGGAACATCTCACACCAGACGAGTATAACCCCTATGTTTGCGTGGTAGAGTAATGGTGGTGTACGCGTACGTGGAGAACTTGTTTACGCAGCAATCGCCGACATAGTGTAACTGAGGCGGAATAAGGGACACCAGCCCGCATTCGCCGAGGCAGATGGAAAACCGCCTAAAAACCATCCACAGACTGGCCGGCTCACCGGACCTCGACACAAATCCGCAGGGCGGGGACCAGGCGCTCCTTCCCGCCCGGAAAGACGTGCATTACGTCGCACGACCAACCCGGCGGGCTGCCGAACCATACGGCACTAGATGTAGATTAAGATGCAGATATAGGCACGGTGGCTTGCATGTCTCTCGGAAGAGGACTGGAAACTTTTCTGAAGTGTACAGCAGCAGATGTAAATGGAGACGCACGTGTAGGTTGGGTCACCTCTGTAAAGCTGTTGCCGTTCACGTCTCCTAGAAGGGGTGCCGGAGGTCTGTCGAGGTGTGCAGCAATAAATGTAACTGTAGATGTAGATTCAGATGCAGATGAGCCACTGTCAGTGGCTTGCACTTCTTTCAGAGATGAGATGTGAGCTCTTCCGGGACGCACTACGTGTAGATTAGGCTTACCCGTACCAAGTGGGTGGTGTGCATGTGTCTTGGAGGAGAGAGAGGTGTGCAGGTGTGTACAGCAGTGCAGACGCAGACGCTGCCGGGACTTACCTGTGCCATTGTCGGTGGCGTGCATGTCTCTCAGAGGGGGAGCCGGATGTCTGCCGAGGCGGCCAGCTGCCGCTGCCTGCTGCGCCCGGCCGCGGCCATCAGACTCGGCTGCAACAACACGCGGCGGCTGCTTAGACACAACACACAACACTGGGAGAGGGTAAGCCTCGCCCACAGTAAGAAGCTTGCACTTGCGCCCTCCACACGGATTCACCATGTGCCACACTGTGTAAGCTGACAGTCGCAACGAGCACGTAAAACATTCAGTAACATCTGAGTCACACTTTCACCTTGTATTGTACACATCTGGACCCTCTATTTCTTAGAAAGTCCGACAAACTGCCGTTTCGGATAACGTCTTGCATTCTAGACCTGCAGCTACATCTATACCGACTGTTCGATCCACCTGATGCGCGGACAAAGGCACTGTGCGTGTCACCTTCGCCGTTTCCCGTTGCTGATCCGCCCACAAACGATTGTGAGCTCCAGTCTCCATAATTTTACCTTGATAGTATCGAGATATTCGTACGAGAAAGTAGTGTTTTGGTTGAGAATTTTAGAAGGGGATGTTCTCTGAACTTTAACACTAAACCACAAATCTTTTGTAGAATCTTCCACTGCTGTTGGAGAGCATATCAGCGACGCATTAGTGCTTACTATGTGAAACTTCGACGAAACGCGCTGCTTTTCCTACTTCCTCTATCAGTGCTATCTGTTATCGATATTCAGGTGTTAGTTGATCGAAGATTCTTCTACTCCAATACTTGACAAATCACCTTACTGTGTGTGACAGCGACAACTTCGTGTGTCATTGCTACTTCGCCCACTTTTTGTTCCGTTCGCTACTTGTGTGGGAGGGACGAGAGGTGCTAAGCCTCCATAACAGCTCTAAAGATCGAATAAATGATTTGAGGTTGACAGACGGCAGTGGCGGCGGGGCAGTGTCCCCGGCGTGTAGCCAGCTACGTTCTAAAAGCTCTGCTTCTTCCTGGAAGACAGTACAGGACCCACGGCAAGCAGGTGGCTCTCCGGGTGAAAGGTCTGAGGAAGGCAGCAGCACACGATCATGCCCACTCACGCGCTGTCGCCTTCAAACCAAACTTAGGATCGATGACAGCTTACCTTTTTAGGCCACAATGTGCTACTGTATCGAATGCCTTCCAAAATCAAGGAATACGGTATCAAACTGGGTTCCACAATGAAACTCCCTCGCAGATTAAAACTGTGTGCCCGACTGACACTCCAAATCGGGACCTTTGCCTTTCGCGGGCAAGTGCTCTACCATCTGAGCTACCGAAGCACGACTCACGCCCCGTCCTCACAGCTTCACTTCTGCCAGTACCTCGTCTCCTACCTTCCAAACTTCACAGAAGCTCTTCTGCGAACCTTGTAGAACTACCACTCCTGGAAGAAAGAATGTTCCGGAGACATGGCTTTGCCGCAGCCTGAGGGATGTTTCCAGAATGAGATTTTCACTCTGCAGCAGAGTGTGGTAGACCACTTGCCCGCGAAAGGCAAAGGTACCAGCCGGCCGTGGTATCCGAGTGGTTCTAGGCGCTTCATTCCGGAACCGTGCGACTGCTACGGTCGCAGATTCGAATCCTGCCTCGGGCATGGATGTGTGTGATGTCCTTAGGTTAGTTAAGTTTAAGTAGTTCTACGTTCTAGGAGACTGGTGACCTCAGGTGTTAAGTCCCATAGTGCTCAGAGCCATTTGAACCAAATTTTTTTGCAAAGGTCCCGAGTTCAAGTCTTGGTCCGGAACACATTTTTAATCTGCCAGGAAGTTTTATATCAGCGCACACTCCGTTGCAGAGTGAAAATCTCATTCTGGGTTCCGCTGTCTTCACCCGTCTGGATCTCATGGATGAGCAGGACGAACTGAGTTTCGCAAGATCTCTTTCTTCGGAAACCATACTGACAGATAAGGAATAAAGTTGTGGTCACGCAAAAAAGTCGTGTTAAGAGAGAAAAAGACGTGTTCTATAATATTACACCCGTTTAATCTGAACGATAAGCCCACGCCCATTCGCATCTAGATGTTTCTCTTGTTGACTTTTCAACAATGAATGTAGCTACGAAACTGATGGCCCTGCGGGTAATGTTTCTTACTCATAACTACAACAACCTTTTGTCTTGTACAGTACCCCTTATTGTCCCTCTGAAACAATTCACTGTCAAATCAGAAACCGACTTTTTCGTTTCCTCAGTTTTTATATTCAATTTTTTAAGTTAAAACTCTCATGTTACTAAACTCATTTCTTTCCTACCTAACATTCTCTCAGTTCCCCTCTAACATATTTCAGTTCCTCCGCACCTCTTCATTCCCTTCACGCGAACTAATTTCACAGGTCACAGCAAACTCAAAATTATGAACTTACTGTTTCATAATTTTCCCGTCTAAAAACAGAGACATGGTACACATTATTAATACTAATTATTATATTATTATTAGTTTATATTAGCATACAATTAAATTAAAGGTTTTGTGTTTGTTTCAGTCAGTAATCTCGCGTAGTTTTCACGTACAGCAAAGTGAAAAAGAAAATCTGGCTAGATGTAAAACAGGATCATCGAAACCGCATCCTTTCAGATGAAATATCTTTAGATTAATGCAAAACTGAAAAGATATGTTTGAATACATCAATGACAAAAAATAAACTTTCTAGAACGGAACAAATATTTTTGAGGTGGAATGAAGTACTGTAAACAAAATTTTTCAAACGTTAGCTTTAACCTTATGAACTTTTTAATACTAAATTTGCTCACAGACAATAAATGGTGTTTCTTATCACTTTTGAACTTCGCAAGGTTCATTCTGCCGTTTATTCCAGAAAGCTGTTAACCAGTAATCGAAAGCAGACACGTCCTAGCATTTGAAAAATCTATAGTAACACAACAGGAAACGCAAAAAATTCAAAAATTAATGTTTTCCTAAATTAACATCTAGCTTCCAGTCTGGTAGATTTCACTGTCCAGAGTTTATGGGCTGACAATAGTCACTGACTTGCGCGACCTGAAGGGATCATTACTGCTGGACGTGACCTTGTCGGACAAAGGCGAAAGAATATTCAGCGTTGACAAGACTTGTCTTTCTCTCAGTAACAATCCTCCTGCTCTAGTCGTTGCTACTAAACGGCAAGAGGGCATGGATAGCGTGATGTGTAAAAAAAGGGGAGCAAAGTCGCTGTAGTGGGCTGTTGCAAAGCTGCGGGCATGTCCATTCCTCCGTTCATTGTCGTTAAAGGAAACAAGCTTAGAATGGCAGATTGCCGACGCGATCCGGTGTTTGTATGACGTAATTATTCTACACTATCAAAGAAGCATTTTGTGCATAGGTAAAACATGTTTAGAATTTCACGTCAGCTGCACCCAGAGTGCTTTCAATGGACGACCACATGACCCATTCAAACACGGTCGGTGTTCAAGAGTGTTGGACGGAACATGAGACTGCACGTGGGTCTCCCCAGCCACACGACATTACCACTGCCGCTTTAGGAGAAGGCAGTTTTCAAGCACTGAACACCTTCTAGAAGTACGTGTACCATCAGCGTGCTTTCACTCACCGACACCAGATGATAATAAAACGCAGTATGGTCTTCTCTGGAAAGCAACTCCAAAAGAAATGTTGATTTCGGAAACAGCGTAGGGAACATTCAGTGAGCAACTTGATCAGCCAACTGCGGAAGGCGGAAACAGTGAAGACTCATATGCAGCAAGATGGTTCAAATGGCTCTGAGCACTATGGGACTCAACTGCTGTGGTCATCAGTCCCCTAGAACTTACAACTACTTAAACCTAACTAACCTAAGGACATCACACACATCCATGCCCGAGGCAGGATTCGAACCTGTGACCGTAGCAGTCGCACGGTTCCGGACTGCGCGCCTAGAACCGCGAGACCACGGCGGCCGGCTATATGCAGCAAGATGTGCACTAGTGTTCCAAGATATTTCTGATCAGACGACTAAGCGCCGATGTAGAAATAAGACTGAGAAGGCAGAAATACTGACAAATTTTCAAAGAATACAGAAAATTAAGGCCAGAGGAAAAAAAAACTTTCCGTTTCCCCTACGGCTGCAGAAGGGTAAGAGAGCGTCGAACGAACACATATGGACACACACGTGTGTGGATTTTGCGACAGGCCCATATTTTATGAAAGAATGATACGAGAAATTTAGGCGCATAGTAACAGGAGTGTTGGTGTCGGAGCACCATAGAAGAAAAAAATTCCGTGGTGAATATACACTACTGGCCATTAAAATTGCTATACCAAGAAGAAATGCAGATAATAAACGGGTATTCATTGGACAAATATATTATACTAGAACTGACATGTGATTACATTTTCACGCAATTTGAGTGCATAGATCCTCAGAAATCAGTATCCAGAACAACCGCTTCTGTGGGCATTGAGTCAAATAGAGCTTGGATGGCGTTTAGGCAGGTACAACTGCCCATGCAGCTTCAACACGATACCACAGTTCATCAAGAGTAGTGACTGGCGTATTGTGACGAGCCAGTTGCTCGGCCACCATTGACCAGGCGTTTTCAATTGGTGAGAGATCTGGAGAATGTGCTGGCCAGGGCAGCAGTCGAACATTTTCTGTGTCCAGAAAGGCCCGTACAGGACTTGCAACATGCGGTCGTGCATTATCCTGCTGAAATGTAGGGTTTCGCAGGGATCGAATGAAGGGTAGAGCCACGGGTCGTAACAAATCTGAAATATAACGTCCACTGTTCAAAGTGACGTCAATGTGAACAAGAGGTGTCCGAGACGTGTAACCAATGGCACCCCATACCATCACGCCGGGTGATACGTCAGTATGGCGATGACGAATACACGCTTCCAATGTGCGTCACCGCGATGTCGCCAAACACGGATGCGTCCATCATGATGCTGTGAACAGAACCTGGATTCATCCGAAAAAATGACATTTTGCCATTCGTGCACCCAGGTTCGTCGTTGAGTACACCATTGCAGGCGGTCCTGTTTGTGATGCAGCGTCAAGGATAACCGCAGCCATGGTCTCTGAGCTGATAGTCCATACTGCTGCAAACGTCGTCGAACTGCTCGTGCAGATGAAACTTCCTGGCAGATTAAAACTGTGTGCCGGGCCGAGACTCGAACTCGGGACCTTTGCCTTTCACGGGCAAGTGCTCTACCAACTGAGCTACCCAAGCACGACTCACGCTCCGTCCTCACAGCTTCACTTCTGCCAGTACCTCGTCTCCTACTTTCAAAACTTTACATAAGCTCTCCTACGAACCTTGCAGAACTAGCACTCCTGAAAGAAAGGATGTAGCGGGGACATGACTTAGCCACAGCCTGGGGGATGGGACGGGGCGTGAGTCGTGCTTGGGTAGCTCAGTTGATAGAGCACTTGCCCGCGAAAGGCAGAGGTCCCGAGTTCGAGTCTCGGTCCGGCACACAGTTTTAATCTGCCATGAAGTTTCATATCAGCGTACACTCCGCTGCAGAGTGAAAACCTCATTCTGTTCGTGCAGATGGTTGTCGTCTTGCAAACGTCCCCATCTGTTGACTCTGGTATCGAGACGTGGCTGGCTGCACGATCCGTTACAGCCATGCGGATAAGATGCCTGTCATCTCGACTGCTAGTGATACGAGGCCGTTGGGATCCAGCACGGCGTTCCGTATTACCTTCCTGAACCCACCGATTCCATATTCTGCTAACAGTCATTGGATCTCGACCAACGCGAGCAGCAATGTCGCTATACGACAAACCGCAATCGCGATTGGCTACGATCCGACCTTTATCAAAGTCGGAAACGTGATGGTACGCATTTCTCCTTCTTACACGAGGCATCACAACAAAGTTTCACCAGACAACACCGGTCAACAGCTGTTTGTGTATGACAAATCTGTTGGAAACTTTACTCATGTCAGCACGTTGTAGGTGTCGCCACAGGCGCCAACCTTGTGTGAATGCTCTGAAAAGCTAATCATTTGCATATCCCAGCATATTCTTCCTGTCGGTTAAATTTCGCGTCTGTAGCACGTCATCTTCGTGGTGTAGCAATTTTAATGGCCAGTAGTGTATGTAGTACACTTAGGAAACTCTTGCTACTCGCTTTACCCCGTCTATTAAGGTGATGTGAGTATAATAAAAAGACCAGAATTTTGATTGTTTATGAAGTACCCTGTGTACGTATCATTACGATTTTGATTCAGCTTGCGTAATTTGTGCGTGTTAAAACCGGAAGTTCCCAGTCAAACCTGAGTGACTAACAATGGGACCTTACGCAATGGCTCTCTTCGATTTTTTCAGACTTGCAGGATATGAGGCTCAGTGCGTAGACATAAATTTCCTAAATTAGTACGATACAGTTCTCAAGAAACAAATTCGAAGAAACTGCCTTTGAAAATTAGAATATTTCCGAGCGCTACTAAGTAGAAAACATTTCTTGTGCATTAACACAGTCAGTGGTTGTTGAGTGCGTCGTCTAGACGTCTTGTAACCGTCAAGTCACTGATTCGGTTTTCGTTTATTGCAACTACTTTTTTTACTTAAATTATATTATCAAATGGTATGTTATTTAACTGATACTGAATCATATCCATACTAATATTGTAAATGCGAAGGTAAGACTGTCTGATACTGATACGTCCACACGACTGAACCGTTGAACCTATTTCAATTATATTTGGTATGGAGATAGCTTGAACCCTGAAGAATAACATAGGCTACAGCAGAAAATGAAATTCCCTAACTCTATGAGGGTGAAGTAGTGAGTGGAATAGATTTTCTTTCATCAATGAACAGGAAAGATGTCAAAAAAATATAACATTTAAATTTGTATACGTTGTATAACGAATAGCTAATTCAATAGCTTAATGTAGCTGTCCCTGCACCACTTGGCAGCGATGTTGCGTACGCCACGTCGTGATTTGGTGCAGTATTTTATTTTGTGTGTGTGTGTGGAGGGGGGGGGGGATGTTGAGAAGGGGTGGCAGGGCGCACATCACGAGTTACGTTTAACCAAGCAGGAAAACATGTGAGGGGAGCTGATGTTATTGCATACACAACAGTTTACTTTTACATCATTACAAATCATAACGAAACTACTTATATGCGAGGGCAGTTGTGGGTTACAGCTAATTTTTTAATTAAAAACATGGTTTTAATTACTGGTAGTATAAAATTAATTAAAATTCGCTAAGGAACTGCGAAATGCTGTATTTTAAATACAAAAATGTTATATACATGAATGATAACGTTCAATCTCTAGAAATAAAATTTTCTCTTTTGTATCGAATTTAATTTCTTGCTTGCGACTACTCACGATTACACACGATTAGTCATTGAAAATAAAAAGATGTGATTCATTACTTGATAATCAACATTTCTATTCGTTAACAAAAAATGAAATGTAAATCAAAGTAAAGTAAAGGTTGTTATATCGAGATTAGAACCAGTGACTTCACAGTCACAGGACGTAACTCTATGCAGTCAACTCCCGGTGACTACGTTAATACGCCAGAAACGTTTCACACTTAACAGCACTCGACAATGTTCTAATTTTCGAAAGTGATTTTGTCGTCTTTCTTTTTCGCGGTCGTTTAGGCCTAGCGCCGCTTTAAATACAGCGGCCGGTGCTCGAGCACCCCCCACCCCCCCCCCCCCCTCACTCTCACTGACTGCGCGCCTAGCACCCCGCCCGCAGGCAGCGGTGAGCCGGCTGGAGAGGAGAGGAGAGGAGAGAGGCAACAGCCGCCTCTGCCAAGAACCCACTCCTACCTTCCCCACCCCCCACCACGACGCCTTCCCGGCCTTCGTTACGCGGGCCCTAACAAGCGCGGTGTAAACATGGCGCGCGTACGTGTCAATTTGCTTTAATGGATGTGGGGCCGCGGATTTATAACAAGCGCTCATTAAAGCGCATCACCTGCCGGCCAGCAAGAGATTTATGCCGTCTCTCCAGGAGTCGGGGAGCTTCCAGTTCCAGCACGCGCCGCCTCTCCACTCTACATGGCCGCACTGGGGGCTCCCTCCGACACTATCGATCCTAATCTGTGTAAATCGAGAAGCAACCGTAGTACCATTTACGAGCGCGCACGGACCAGAACCAGTGAAGCAGATAAAAGATTCGCACCCTCACTCCGTACATTTATCAACTATCAATAGAAATACAAACAAACAACTTCTTGCAGATTCTTTTCGAGCTATTCGAGCAAGTTAAGCACAGCACAGACGCTCGACAGTCAAATCTCTTAACAGGCACTTTCTTATTTTGTCACGGAACAGAATAGTAAAGGGGCGGAAATTAAAAAAAAAAGAAAGAAAAATTAAAACTCACTGACGTTTATACGGGCAGATTTGCGTCATGCCAGCGACAGAAGCAAGCCAGTATGTCACAAGTGGGCCAGGTCGACAACACATTGTGACACTCCTTGCTGAGTGACGACACACATTCAGCACAAATCAGACTGCGATAGAAAAACCAAAGGAAGTGAAGCAACTGATGTTAGCTCATGAGGCAAGTTTCGTACGAGCACATAGCAAGCGACCGACACAGCAGTTCACAGCCCGTTAATACAGCAGAATAAAATTGACACATTCTGTCATTACGAACAGAACCTTGCGTCATAGTCACGTACTAGCTCCCGTTAAATACTCCTGCTCTCCAGCTCTCGTCAGGAGTTGATCATCAGGATCAATGACATTCACAGTAGAAGCACTCGATTCCACGATTGCAGCTATAGTGAATGTATGTCCTAGGCCGTCCAGTACAGTCTATGAACTAGCCAAAGATGCAATTGCAATTAAGCTATAAATAGAACAGTGACATAATGTTATAAACAAACACGATGCATCAGGTCGTTAATACATATCTCAGCTATGAACTATGAACAAATGATGTATAATATTTACAACAATTATTCATTCACAATTGTAAATATTATGTACCAAAAGTTTCGCTAAATGTTAATACGCAAAAACAATTTTACAGTCAGAAAATAAAAGTGACCCACTGAAGGTCACACAAACAGTGCTGAAACATGTCTGGGTGAAACAAAACTGAAAAAACGTGTCTTGCATAAGGCGGAATTCCTCGTCCCATTTT
Organism: Schistocerca serialis cubense; assembly: GCF_023864345.2. Taxonomy (NCBI): domain Eukaryota; kingdom Metazoa; phylum Arthropoda; class Insecta; order Orthoptera; family Acrididae; genus Schistocerca; species Schistocerca serialis. The sequence goes on along the minus strand of NC_064644.1, from coordinate 597,097,352 downwards.
CGTGGCATGCACGAACGTAACAAGAAGAACTGCAACACCACAAACCACAAGATGATTATCACAGAGGCTCCCTCAAGAATGAGCAGGTGGAAGCTCTCTTGGATCTGTTGCACTAAGGGACGGAGTATGTACAGCACTGAAAGAGTCAGAGCTTATGACACATTTGAGAAGCCTGTGTCACCGAATGTACTTCGTGGCCTAGTACAGGGTGAAGAGCTCTGGTGCAAATACTGAGCAGTTTCCAGAAGCCAATACCGAAAATCGTAGGCGCCAACGACGGAGGCACACCCGATACAACGGCCCGTCCGAGAGGCGTCAGTGTACACAAAGGTGCTATCGCTAAGTTCCGTGTGAAGGTCGTGATAGATCGAATCTGGACTAATTCTCTTAGGAGTGGAATTAAGTTCTATGGTGAACATGGGGTGCCGCATGAAGCCAAGGTGGTGAAGGATTCACACCCATCGCGAAAATGGCAGGTAGCGTGAAGTTAAGCTGCTGGAGCAATAGCCGAAAGCAAATTCCAGGAAGTAATTGAAAAGAGGGAGCGCCCCATACTGGCAGTTAAAGGAGTCATCGAAGAAGGGAACATTGGATGGTTGGTCGGGCATGGCAGACAAACAGCATACCACGCTGGTACGACAGAGGTAGTTTGATAGCTTCCGCATAGAGTGTCTCAACCAGGCTATTGTAAATGGCGCTAGTGGCCGAACGGATTCCACGATAATGGATTGTACACTCCTGGAAATGGAAAAAAGAACACATTGACACCGGTGTGTCAGACCCACCATACTTGCTCCGGACACTGCGAGAGGGCTGTACAAGCAATGATCACACGCACGGCACAGCGGACACACCAGGAACCGCGGTGTTGGCCGTCGAATGGCGCTAGCTGCGCAGCATTTGTGCACCGCCGCCGTCAGTGTCAGCCAGTTTGCCGTGGCATACGGAGCTCCATCGCAGTCTTTAACACTGGTAGCATGCCGCGACAGCGTGGACGTGAACCGTATGTGCAGTTGACGGACTTTGAGCGAGGGCGTATAGTGGGCATGCGGGAGGCCGGGTGGACGTACCGCCGAATTGCTCAACACGTGGAGCGTGAGGTCTCCACAGTACATAGATGTTGTCGCCAGTGGTCGGCGGAAAGTGCACGTGCCCGTCGACCTGGGACCGGACCGCAGCGACGCACGGATGCACGCCAAGACCGTAGGATCCCACGCAGTGCCGTAGGGGACCGCACCACCACTTCCCAGCAAATTAGGGACACTGTTGCTCCTGGGGTATCGGCGAGGACCATTCGCAACCGTCTCCATGAAGCTGGGCTACGGTCCCGCACACCGTTAGGCCGTCTTCCGCTCACGCCCCAACATCGTGCAGCCCGCCTCCAGAGGTGTCGCGACATGCGTGAATGGAGGGACGAATGGAGACGTGTCGTCTTCAGCGATGAGAGTCGCTTCTGCCTTGGTGCCAATGATGGTCGTATGCGTGTTTGGCGCCGTGCAGGTGAGCGCCACAATCAGGACTGCATACGACCGAGGCACGCAGGGCCAACACCCAGCATCATGGTGTGGGGAGCGATCTCCTACACTGGCCGTACACCACTGGTGATCGCCGAGGGGACACTGAATAGTGCACGGTACATCCAAACCGTCATCGAACCCATCGTTCTACCATTCCTAGACCGGCAAGGGAACTTGCTGTTCCAACAGGACAATGCACGTCCGCATGTATCCCGTGCCACCCAACGTGCTCTAGAAGGTGTAAGTCAACTACCCTGGCCAGCAAGATCTCCGGATCTGTCCCCCATTGAGCATGTTTGGGACTGGATGAAGCGTCGTCTCACGCGGTCTGCACGTCCAGCACGAACGCTGGTCCAACTGAGGCGCCAGGTGGAAATGGCATGGCAAGCCGTTCCACAGGACTACATCCAGCATCTCTACGATCGTCTCCATGGGAGAATAGCAGCCTGCATTGCTGCGAAAGGTGGATATACACTGTACTAGTGCCGACATTGTGCATGCTCTGTTGCCTGTGTCTATGTGCCTGTGGTTCTGTCAGTGTGATCATGTGATGTATCTGACCCCAGGAATGTGTCAATAAATTTTCCCCTTCCTGGGACAATGAATTCACGGTGTTCTTATTTCAATTTCCAGGAGTGTATTTAGACAGCGTAGCATGGATAGACATGTAGATGTATAAATGAAGCACCCACAGTCTACTTTCGAACGGAAAAGGGATTGGTACAAATGGAGGAATGTGGTCTGATCCGCTCCCGGGAAGTACTGCTTTGGGCACATACGACACTGAGGGGCCAAGTACAGTAGGTGGTCAAGGTAAGACACGTGGGAGGACCGAGGAAGCTTCTTGTCAGCCATGAACCCAAGGAATTACGTAGTTTCAGGCAATGGAAGATCAACAGGCCCAAGATGTGAAGACAGAGGAAGAAACCCATTGCACCGCCATAAATTCATACAAACGGTTTTATCAGTGGAAAAGCGAAATCCAGTGTCGATGCTCTACCAGTCCTCCATAATGCGTCTTACGCTTTCTGCAAATCAAAAAACACAGCCACAGTCTTGTATTTCCGCAGAAAACCGTTCATGACATGGGTTGACAAGTTGACTAGATGGTCAACTGCAGAACGGCGAGCACAGAATCCACAGTGCGCAGTTGATAGTAAATTGCGAGATTCGAGCCCCCTACCAGTTGGGCGTGAATCACATGTTCAATCACCTTGCAAACGCAGCTAGTGAGTGAAATGGGCGGTAGCTAGAAGGAAGGTGTTTGTCCCTTCCGACAGAGCTTCAGGCCGGTGTCTGGGAAACGGGCCATCTGCCCAGATGCGATTCTACGTATGAAGGAGAAAGAGCTTGCCCATTAGAAAAATGTGCTGCAACGTCTGAATGTGAACAGTGTCAGCTCTGGGGCGGTAGACTGGGATAAAGTGAGAACAAGATCTAGCCCCATGGTAAAGGCGGCATTGTAGTATTCACGTTTCTGAGAGGAGAAGGGTATCACCCAAGCCTAGTCCACTCGTTTCCGATGGAGAAAGGCAGGATGATAGTCTCTGGAGCTCGAAATCTCCTAAGTTGTAGGAGATAGCTGTAGAACCCACTATGACATCATCCGCTATAGTAAGGTTGGAAGTTGTGGAATGGACCTTGGTCCGAGAGAGCCGCCAGAGGTTGGCTCACACGATCAGAAGAGGGAGTGGAACTGTTAAATGAACTAGTAAATGAAATCCAGCTAGCTTTTATGCTGTCGCGAAGGATGTGACGACACTGCGCACGCAACTGTTTATAATGAACACAGTTTGTCATCATAGGATGACGGTTAAAAACGCGGAGAGTACGTTTCCGCGCGCGCATTGCGTAGCGTCACGCCTCAGTCCACCAAGGGAGTGGGATATGCCGTGGTAAAGGTGAAGTACGAGGAATGGAACATTCTTCGGCGCTAAGTATTCTATCTGGTCATACAACTTAGTAAATGTTGTTCCGCGAAGGTCGCCAGGGAGAAGTAAAGCCTCAAGTCAGCCTTAGAAAGCTGCCAGTTGTGTTTACACGTAGGTGGGGCAGGAGTCAACTAACTCATCATTTCCCGTAGCAAGTAAGCTCACTAACAACTAGAAATAAAAGTAAAAATGCTGCTAATGTGATAAAATGTAATGTAGATTTAAGACCCACTAATGTATAAGGTGGTGGGTGGGTTATGATGTATGAAACAATTGGACAGAATAAAGAATTTTTTTTTAAGAAAAAAAAGTGGACAGCACACGAGTATGTGTCAGAGAGAACAGACCACTCCACACAACAGAAAAGCTTGGCTGTTCAGAATGAGAGGTCCAAATGGGAATAGGTGTGTGTGGAGCCTGAAAGGAAAGTGGATGCTCCAGTGTTAAGGCGGATGAAGTTAAGTTGATTGAGAAGGTCAGCCAAAACGGCACCTGTCAGGCAGATTCTGGAAGCCCCAGATGGGATACGAGTATTAAAGTCACTGAGCAGCAAAAAGGGGTGAGGCAGTTGACCAATAAGCTGGACGAAGTCGTCCCTGGTGACACCAAATGACAGAGGGATGTAGACGTTACAAAGAGGAAAGGTGAAGAGAGGAAGGAAAATGGGGACTGCAACAGCTTGCAGCCAGTTGTTCAATGAGATGGTTTGACTAGGAACGTCATCCCGGATGAGAAGCGTAACTCTCTCATGAGATGGAATGCCGTCGTCAGGGGAAAGGTCAAAGCGGACTGGAAAGAAATGCGAGAGGTCAAAGCACTCGAAAGGGCGCAATTTTGTTTCCTGGAAGCAGAAAACGACTGGACGCTGCGATTCCAAGAGCAGCCATATTTCCTCCTTGTGAGATCTACTGTCACACACGTTCCATTGAAGGAGAATCATGGCGGGAAAAAGGGAGGAGGGAAAAAATGAAGGGTTGTCATCTGGGCCGCTGCCGAGTGCTGGCCATCGTGGACTCACTGTTACAGGCCGCAGATTCTGGAGGATCCTCTTCCATCAGATTGACAGAAGCATCAGCATCTCTATGGGTCGGCCTGCAGATTCAAGGGCAGAATAACGGTTGGTTGTGCACACCGGCGAAACAGAGGCCGGTCGGCGAATGAGAAGACCGTTGGCCCTTTTTGGATTTCTTAGAGCCTTTCTGGTTGGTAGAAAAGACTAATATGTTTGTTGGCTGGAAGGACGTACGATATGTTCACGGAGTAATCCTTCTGACCTTTCCCTCCGGCCTGTTGTATAGCAGATGATTTCGCCACAGGAGGCTACGATCTGGTGGTTTGTTGTACGGGAAGGAGACGGGGATACTACCATGACACCAGGAGATTTTACAACCGCAGTGCTGAGCTCGAGGCTGCAAGTCTGCGTAATCAGATCTGGATGGCCCCATCGAGATACACAGGACATTCTCGGGATGAGGCTGCATGGTCACCATTGCAATTGATACGGAGAGGAGGAGGCAGGCAATCGCACTCATGACCATCCCTACCACAAGTAAAACATTTGGCCGTGTTTCGATAAGATAGTCGAGTGTGATTGTAACGTTGACACTGGTAGCAACGTATACGGTTTGGAATGTACAGTTGGACCGTGATGACTTCACAGCCTGCTTTGATTTCTGATGAAGCACTATCCCAGCAAACATGAGCAAAAGAGTGCGTGTTGGTACTAAGATTGCATCAACCTTTTCCTTACCTGATGGACTGCAGTGATGCCTTGACCAGAGAAAATGGTTCAAATGGCTCTGAGCACTATGGGACTTAACATCTGAGGTCATCAGTCTCCTAGAACTTAGAACTACTTAAACCTAACTAACCTAAGGACGTCACACACAACCATGCCCGAGGCAGGATTCGAACCTGCGACCGTACCGGTCGCGCGGTTGCAGACTGTAGCGCCTAGAACCTCTCGGCCACTCCGGCGGGCTTGACTAGAGAGGCAAGTTTGAATTTCTCTCTTTGTCAAACCATCGAGCAGCCTAGTGTAAAGAATTCAGCCTTCGATGGGCCTCAACACGAATGGGACAGCCGTGGAGGAGGGCAGCTGCAAGCAGTTCTTGGGCTTGAAAATCAAGATTCGTCTCCAAAAGAAAAGTGTCATTGCATAAACGACGGCAGACTTTCACGTGGCCAACACCTTTCTGAATTATAAACGCATTAACCGTAGCAAAGGACTGACCTTTTTCAGTATGTGATACGACGAAGAACGGAAGTGCAGCTGGGCGAGTCTTTCAGGCTTTAGGTTCATTCCATTTCCGTTTGGTAGACCTAAACTGAAATGGTGATTGGCTCATTGCATGTAAATTCCTCATGATTTTTAGTGTCTCCGATGGCGCGTTCCTTCCAACTGCGGGCCCCCTCAGAGAAGTGTTTACCCGCTTTAGGTGACTGTCCACAACTGGGGTCACCCCTCCCGAACTTCTGAGAAAGAGAGACCAATTGCCAGCTATGAAGGTAACAGCTCAGGCAGTCACCCCTCTCTGGGCCTGGCCTGTACCAGGGAGTGCATGAAAACCTTGCCTGTCGACACGGGGCTAGGAATCACACATTATCCATTCACCTGTTATGCGTCAGAGGCGTGGGCCGGCCTTCAAATGAGCAGAGCAAGGGAAAAAAAAAAAAACAAGAACTCAAACGCTGAAGCGGAGGAGGGATAGGAGATGGAGAACGGAGAAAGAAAGAAACAGCGTGTTGACTATTCTGATGACAGGCTACTGAAAATGCAGAACACATTCCCAAAAGATATCCCTGACATGTTCCCCAAGGAAGGGGAAAAAGAATACCAGGAGGACAGAAATGCAGCACGGAAGGGAAAGGTGCTTTAAAGGCTGGGCCCCCGTGGCAGCCAAGCACGAACTCACCAAAGAGTGGGGTGCCCCCTGAGGAGCTCAACAATACAGCTGATAATTTTATCTGCACACTAATGATGGTCCTATCGTGTTTTGTGAAAATTCCACCGTCAGTTGCTCCAGAAGAAAACCCCTGTGACAGAATTTGTCTTATGGCCTTTAAACAATAAGTGGATTCTTGCAGATAAAGAATTTTTTTCTGTTATTAAATTGTTGCACTTCTCTTACTTACATTAGATGGTTGGGATCTTTGCTTGTTGGGAAGCGAGTGATACCTTTGCTTTGTGAATAATCTTTTTACTGTAAACAAACAAACTACGCGTAAAACACATGTGTAAAGGCGAATCTGACGTGAATAATACTGTAGTGTTGGTATGCCACAGTTGTTTGTATGGTCTATGTCTACATCCACTCAGAAATGTACACTGTAGAAAGTAGACGAAATGACGATGTAAATGCGAATAATTCGTTCACTTTGTGTGTTATTAATTGCAGTCACATTAGCATATTTTTCTGCATTATTTAAGTCACCTACACGGCATATAAAATGGCGTTAACCACTGAAATACTTTTACGCATTGTAGCAGCGGATGACATGCTGCCGACGAGCATAATGTAGTACGGAAACAATTCGAGGTATTTGAAATAGTCATGATTTCCCGAAACAGGATACGACACTAAACTAAAGCTTTTTTGAAAGTTTGCGTGTGTGGTTGTGTTCTCCATTATCAACACTTATTTCAATAACAGCCACAAAGTTCAACATCCAGAATGTATGAAACAGAAAAGTTTAGCAGTGGGATTAAACTTCAAGATGGAAGGAAATCAGTGATAAAATTCATTGACGAGCCTGCTAATATCTGTGGAAGTTACATGTTTTACAGCACAGGTACACAAACGTCCAGGCAGAATGTCTGTTCAACTCCACGCTGTTTTACGACTTCAGAAAATGGACGGGAAGGAAAAAAATGGTTCTGAGCACTATGGGACTCAACTTCTCAGGTCATTAGTCCCCTAGAACTTAGAACTACTTAAACCTAACTAACCTAAGGACAACACACACATCCATGCCCGAGGCAGGATTCGAACCAGCGATCTTAGCGGTGTCGCGGTTCCAAACTGAAGCGCCTAGAACCGCGCGGCCACTTCGGCCGGCCGGGAAGGCAAGGTATAAAGGAAAGCTATAAGAATTCGCAATTGTGTTCACGTCCGTGAGTGTGGAGTTGTTATCACCTATCTTATTCTTTCCGGACAAGGGTTGCGATTAGGCGAGTGTGATTGGGTGTTAGGTTCTGGATGTGTTAGCTAGCTGTGGGTTTTCTTGTCGGAAGAGACAGCAAAGGCGAGATTTATCTTAAGCGAAAAAAAAAACAGCTTTTATGTCTGAGAACGTGTTTAGACTCTGAAGTGACTCTTCTAATGCAGCTTTCGGGTGTTATCCTGTTTTGTATTTCTGGAGATTTCTACGCTAGTGGCGACGAGTAAGTTGTGGTTATTTGCGCTGTAAGTTTTCGAGTCCAACGGTCGGATCGTGGAATCTTCGTATTGTAGTTTGAAGATATTTATCAATAGTCCTGAACCCGGCTCGCAGGTTAAAGCGAAGGTAGCAGCTCTTATTAAGACTATTTTTACAAAAGCGCTGAAACAGAAAGGAGGAAGAGACATTTTACAAGCAAGCATTGACATGAGAATTAAAGAAAAAAAGAAAAAAGGAGAATAATGCGTTGTATATCGCTCGATTATTTGAGTAGCACTGCTAACAAAGAGAAAAAATAACAACACGATACCGTGCGGTTAAAATTCTGTAACCGGATACGCGGGACAAAAAGAGGAACCTACAGAGAATTAACGAAGCATCTATTAGTAACGAGCTGAACAGTGAAAAAGTAAAAAGGAAGTTTGTGTTTGCCGCGGAATACCGCGGCGACCGCGTGGGCAGAAATAACGGTTCGCGAGCAGAGGGACAAAAGAGCATCGCGCGGCGCGGCGATATCTCGCTCGACTGGCGAATAATCGGACGCGGTCCACGCCGCCCCACCAAGTCAACAAAACCTCTTGTGTAATGCCATTTCATTAATCATCCTCCGGTTGCTAATTAGCTCTTGTGACGGCTATTTGTTCTGCATGTGTACTCTGCCATAGTTCAATTCATTATCCGGCTGCCCCAACGGCCTCGACCGCCCCCCTCCCCCGCCACCCATATAATTGCACTGATTGGAGTGGGCAAATATGGCCGCGCCGTCTCTCGACATTTATATTCGTACCCCTGGCAGCCGCCCACGCTCTACAATAACGCGTGCGTCATTACAATGGGAGGGTGGGGCTTGGCGCTGCGCGGGCACACACACACACACACACAAATATTATATACGATTGCACTGCGGCGCCATGATGAATCCGTAATGACGCGTGCCGCCGCGCTGGTACACGCCGGGCCTAATTAGGGGCGGGAGCGTTGTCATCGCAGGCTCCTGTTTGAAGTCGGAAGAGTGAGCGGCGGCGTGCGTGTTGCACCAGCGGCCGCTGTTTGTCCCGCCCCGACAGTCCGCATCCTCATTACGTGTCTCGTTTTCACATTACCGGAAAATTCCTTGCACGATTTTGCACCACAGTGTAACAAAGGAAAGAATTACTCGTAATTAAAGAAAAGTGAAACTTATTTCTTTTATTGGATCATTCCTGACAGTTTTAATGAGACTTTGCATATATTTAAACCAGGTACAGAGCTTGAATGAAGATCTACATCTACATCCATACTCCGCAAGCCACCTGACGGTGTGTGGCGGAGGGTACCTTGAGTACCTCTATCGGTTCTCCCTTCTATTCCAGTCTCGTATTGTTCGTGGAAATAAGGATTGTCCGTATGCTTCTGTGTGGGCTCTAATCTCTCTGATTTTATCCTCATGGTCTCTTCGCGAGATATACGTAAGAGGGAGCAATATACTGCTCGACTCTTCGGTGAAGGTATGTTCTCGAAAATTTAACAAAAGCCCGTACCGAGCTACTGAGTGTGTCTCCCGCAGAGTCTTCCACTGGCGTTTTCTGTCATCTCCGTAACGCTTTCGCGAATACTAAATGATCCTGTAACGAAGCGCGCTGCTCTCCGTTGGATCTTCTCTATCTCTTCTATCAACTCTATCTCGTACGGATCCCACACTGCTGAGCAGTATTCAATCAGTGGGCGAACAAGCGTACTGTAACCTACTTCCTTTGTTTTCGGATTGCATTTCCTTAGGATTCTTCCAAAGAATCTCAGTGTGGCATCTGCTTTACCGACGATCAACTTTATATGATCATTCCATTTTAAATCACTCCTAATGCGTACTCCCAGATAGTTTATGGAATTAACTGCTTCCAGTTGCTGACCTGCTATTTTGTAGCTAAATGATAAGGGATCTATCTTTCTCTGTATTCGCAGCACATTACACATGTCTACATTGAGATTCAATTGCCATTCCCTGCACCATGCGTCAATTTGCTGCAGATTCTCCTGCATTTCAGTACAATTTTCCATTGTTAAAACCTCTCGATACACCACAGCATCATCTGCAAAAAGCCTCAGTGAACTTCCGATGTCATCCACAAGGTCAAAAAATGACTCTGAGCACTATGGGACTTAACATCTGTGGTCATCAGTCCCCTAGTACTTAGAACTACTTAAACCTAACTAAGCTAAGGACATCACACACATCCATGCCCGAGGCATGACCGTAGCGGTCACGCGGTTCGAGATTGAAGCGCCTAGAACCGCACGGCCACACCGGCGGGCCCACAAGGTCATTTATGTATATTGTGAACAGCAACGGTCCTATGACACTCCCCTGCGGCACACCTGAAATCACTCTTACTTCGGAAGACTTCGCCTTCAACGAAGTTCAATTTTTCTTTTACATAGTGTTCCTCACTCGTATGTAGCCTTTTGAGTAATTTGCCATCCCTTTAAATCCCGAACAGTTGAAGGAGGCACAGCTGCACTGCGAAATCTGATGCCGAGGACGTTGTGCATCTACAACGGTAGGTCTGATATCGCCATTAGCATCAGCACATAATAATTGCATACAGGCAAGGGCATTAAATACGTCATGAATGAGCATGTGCTACAGCAGATGTCGTCAAACTGGAGTTGTAACGTGACTTCAGTATAACGCTGTTTGCTAGTCAGAATATTAATATTATACTCATTTATTTATCAATAATAACAATGGCGAGTAATTTTTACTGCTACAAGTGCATATCGAAATAGTGAAAGAAAGATCATTTTCGTAAGTAACTATCAAAATGATCTTTAGTCATTATTCCAGCAACAGGCACTTTATATGTTGAAAAATATTGATACACAGTGTAAAAGAAGACCAATAGCTAATTCATGTGACTGTGTTTATGAAACAACTGCTAGAAAAACTCAGTACTGCGTTTGTGTACTGCCAGTCAATCCACTGAATGTGTACGCATTTCGAGCAGTTTTTGTTATATTGTTAGAGAAGGCCGAAATGCACGCTATAAGCTGACGCAGGATGGCGTGAGTTCTGAAACAGGATACGTAATGAATGCTATAAAGAAAAGTACGTAGCTGCTGGAATACTTAACTTTAATCCATCATTTGTACACATCGTTCTTGATGAGACATGCTTCATACGATAACTATCAATTGCTATGGCGCCTTGCTAGGTTGTAGCCATTGACTTAGCTGAAGGCTATTCTAACTATCTTCCCTGCAAATAAACGAGGCTTTGTCGTATCGCTAGCTAAGTCGTCCGTACAACTGGGGCGAGTGCTAGTAATTCTCTCGAGACCTGCCGTGTGGTGGCGCTCGGTCTGCTATCACTGACAGTGGCGACACGCGGGTCCGACATGTACTAATGGACCGCGGCCGATTTAAAGGCTACCACCTAGCAAGTGTGGTGTCTGGCGGTGACACCACAGTTTTCACGTGCAAATAGTACTTATACATGGCAGTCTGTGTCACTACCTCAGGGTTATACAGGTTTTTGAACCACTGCGCTCAGTTTAATGTAGTCACAATAGGAAACACTAATGCTACTATGTAGCTGTGATGCAGAGAATTATGAGTAATTAAAAACGACGAACAAAGATAAAGTATAAGGCACTGGAAAGTAAAAATCAGGAGAAATTCTTGTCTAAAACTATTTTAGTGTGTGATATATGACTAATTTGGTCCACGTCATAGCTTCAAACCCGTGTACTAGAAATCTAGTTCCCAATGCCAGCACTGTACAGCTTTTTTAATACGGAGACTCGACAATACAATGGAATACCTAACCTAAAAATAGTCGCTTCTTTCTCTTCTTTTCATGTACCAGGAAAATTAGCGACATCTGGACTTCGACGTGTGTTGCAAACAAGGGAGACGCCACTGCATGTGTTTCTTGGATACTTTAAGGCAACTTCATTCAAGATATTGAATGAAAATTATTAAGATTGGTACCAAACGTGTGTAAAAAGTCGATGGTACTTTTTACTGGCATTTGTCTATACTAACGATGTAATTACCATCAAAATCTGCAGCAAAACAGGTCACTGGTCGCTTTAAAGCACTGCAGTTGGTGTGGAACTGCTACCGGATGGTCACTTGACCCTCCAGTGCTGACGCTAACCGTGACAGTGAAGCGATATGTAAGTCGGCTGTATGGAATCAAAGTAGTACGATGGCTTGGTGTGATAGGCGTCAGCGGAAGGAAGAAAGGAGTTATGTTTGGACGTGATCATGAAGACACTACAAGCTTCACAGATTTATTGGGGTGTGAAGATGGACTGTTCTACATGTTTTTGCGTGGGCAGCCTATTCCCAAAATATCGATTGACCTGAAACTTCCTGGCAGATAAAAACTGTGTGCCGGACCGAGACTCGAAATCGGGGCCTTTTCCTTTCACGAGCAAGTGCCCTACCGACTGAGCTACGCAAGAAAGACTCACGACCCGTCCTCACAACTTTACTTCCGCCAGTACCTCGTCCCCTACCTTCTGAAATCCACAGAAGCTCTCCTGGAATCATGTAACATATTTTTATAATGGAATATGCTGATACCAATAGACAGTACGGTCAAATCTTCAACACAGCATCAAAACAGACAGTATTCACTGCTGTCAGCGGCTGCACTGCTAAATATTTCATCCCTTTCTCCTCTTAACACAGTGGGCGGGACCTGTTACTTCTGCAGCCTTAGGGGCCTTTCTGCTGGCTTGTGACAGGGAAGATAGCTCAGATGAACAGGAGTGGTACTGTACGCTATTACTGGGCGAGTACAGAACGGGATAAAGGCAGTCTGTCGTGTCTGCACAGAACGAGCATTGCACAAACCGGGTTGCATACCACACAAAACTGCACTATGCGAGAAGCTAAAAGAAATTTTTTTTTAGCTAGGTAAGATCTGAAGGCCAGTTGATAATAAAGAGCTCCACACGACGGGACCAGCCATTGAATGCTGCTGTGCCATGCAGGAATGTTTCTACAGATCCTAGTAAGGTGATCTGTGATTGGCTTCAGGTAATTATTTCGCTAGTAGGGGTGATTTCCCAGTTTTTACCTTGGCTGCGGCTGGCAATCTGTAATCTAATGACAGAGATTTTCTGCCTCCTCCTCTCCCCCCCACACCATATCTCATTGGTTATCCACGATAAAAAATCCGCGAGAGTAGGAAATTGTTAAACTTGATAGTAAAATTGTTAGGGATTGTTCTTTGGTGTTATATCTTTCAGAAAAATAAAATGATTATCAATCGGAACCACAACCGGTCTGCTGTAGTTAGCCGGCGAGATCCCGACACTGGCAGAACTGGTCAAGTTTCGTGAAGTACGGACAGACTTCACCTTAGGATGCTGTGCAGAACACATTAGCTGCAGAAAAACTGAGGAGGGCTCTTGCTCCAGGGCGTTGCAGAGAACTGCAGGGAGGCATGTTTCTGCTTTAAGTGTGCAGTAAAGAGGCCGAGTTGGACTCAGAATTTACAGCCGCCTCTGCTGACGTCTCCAAAAACTGTGCTGCTTCCACACGCACACACTGGCGATAAGGTTCAAAATGGTTCAAATGGCTCTGAGCACTATGGGACATAACTTCTGAGGTCATCAGTCCCCGTAGCGGTCGCGCGGTTCCAGACTGTAGCGCCTAGAACCGCTCGGCCACCTCGGCCGGCGGCGATAAGGGGAACACGAAAATAGTTAGTCAACATCGCTGAGAAGATTTTATATTGACAGCCAGCTTGTTGCACCCATCATACGGTTTGTCGGAAGTGTTGGTGTATGTTCTCCGTTTTCCGGGATCTTTCTTTACATCAGTAATCTCTTCTTGCAAATAAGCGGCCGTACTGGGGACATAGCGCTTTTATAAATTAACCAACCTGTGGCAAGGCTATAATTCGTATTTACAATCTCTTGTCCACTTAACAAATGTTTATACGCTTGATTCATTGAGTAAATGAATTGTTTGATGTTTTACGAGAATACACAAAATTGTTACAGTGATCGCTAATTTTCTTTAGTAGTTTGATGAATCACTTCACTAATCACCATGTGAGGTGTGGAAGCCGTATTTTCATGCTTAACAGGGCTACTCCTAGTAATTTTCATTTAATAAGACGTTATCCATTGCGCAACGTTGCTTCTATCAAAATCACACGATCTTATTGGGGGGGGGGGGGGGGGGGTTGTTCTCTTTCCTGTCGATCACCGAGGATCGGATATGTGTCATATTACGGGTCAAACAGCTCATCTGACACCGCACAGTGTCTATAAGGAATGCTGTACCACTGGCAGCCATGTAACGTGGTGGATACATAGCGGTCATAAGAAGGTGCAAGGTGACACGCTCTGGAAACAATTGGTCCATCTTGTCGGCGGCAGTCGATCTCAAAACTCACAGTTTCTGCTGTGGATGAGTGGAGATTCCCCTTCAAGGAGTTTCTGAGCGAACACTGTGAAGAGAACTGCAGGAAATGGACATTTGAAGTAGAGTACCTCGAAAAAGATATTTGCTGACAGCCGATAAGAAAGTGGGCAGCGGCGGAGTGGGAGAATGTAGTGCAGTCAGGCGAGCCGTGGTGTGCCTCTCGTCAGGTGGTGCGAGGTGACGAGTGAACTGAGTGCCGGATGAGGCGATTAGCCGGCAGTGTGTGGCGGTGTGTGGTTCAGACCGGAGGTGGTTCTCAATTATTTGGGGATGTATTTCGCACGTGACTGTGAACACTGGCCGGGATGTACGCTTCAGCACTGCCGGTGACCGACTAGTGCCGGTACGATGTGGACACGCCCTTCTTGCGAGGCGACTAGAGGTGTCTCCTCAGGGCTGCATGCACACGTGACACATTTGCAGAACATTCGGGTACTCTACAACAGCTCTATTTACCGGCGAGACCATCCGATTCTAATCTCCTGGAAAATAAGTGAAACTATTTGGAACAGCACGTGAGATGGGAGAATTAAATAGCGACCAGTTTGGTAGCTCCATGGGAGCTAAAGATGAGCGAGTGGCATAATCGAAAAAAACTTGTGAACCCTGTTGCTCGTCGAACCGATGCTATTATCGAGGGGCGGTGTTACACGGTGGCAGCGTGATGTCTCCTGGGTGGTGATTAATATTTTGTCCGGCACACTAGCGCTGGTGACAAAAATGCCTATCTGCTGACTCCGTCGACCCGGATATTGCTACTGTGCGGCCGCTCGGGTTTACAGGGCGCGCCGGAGGACCTCGGCGTGCGCCGCGAGTCCCTGGCGACCCCACCTGCCGGCGGGCCTCCAAATTGGGCGTCGACGTCCGCGCCTAACAAGCCTGCCTAACAACCCGGCCAGGAAGGAGGCCCCCGCACGCTTCCGGCCGCAGCGCGCTATCACCCCCTCCCCCCCTCACCCCTCCCCCCTGACAGAACCCTACAGTAGCCCAGGCCGAGCGGTCCACCCTGCCACCACGACAGGCGTAACGCCGTGCTAGTCGTTCTGCACCGAGCTGTGAGCAGCTGGTTGTGAAAGTAACGCAGAACAGAGCCCAACTGCTGTGACATAATCGCTCACTCCTGTCTCTATCACTGTCGTCTCCTGACGCATGGAAGGACGTAAGGCGGAGACCTGCGTGTTCGATCGAGCAACCGTCCAAAATCATGGTCAGACTGTAACATACTTATATCCTACGGTATTTGCAGGATTTTCTTATGACACGTGTACCTGACATTCCGCTGTTAATGCAAACAAGGCATCAGGCTTAAGATCAATGCTTCCCGATGGAACACAGATAGTTACAAACCGATCGCTGTCGCACGGGTGTTCGTTACTGTGAACAACAACGATCGAAATGTAAAAAAAAGTTTCGCTTTAGTTGGCCGTAATTTTTAATGCCAAAATATAGTGTTAATGAGATTGGAGAATAAAACGGTAATGACTTTGAAATCACGTAAGTATCGTTTGAGGAAGACAAAGCAGCAACTGCATAAAATGCACATGCGCTAACTTAGATGTAAAAGACACTAGTGACATGAACATAAAAGACGTTAATTTGGGATGTAATGAAGTTAATTACCTTAATGACCACCAATAACAGGCAATGACTAGCAGAACTTTATGGGAACTATACTATGTTACGTAACTTACAACAATGCTGTTTGAAAATATGTTTCATCGTGATTGGCTGGCTCTGAGCACTATGGGACTCAACATCTGAGGTCATCAGTCCCCTAGAACTTAGAACTACTTAAACCTAACTAGCCTAAGGATAGCACACACATCCATGCCCGAGGCGGGATTCGAACCAGCGACCGTAGCTGGCATATGATTGCCTTTCAAGTACATGCAGTAAAAGCTTCCATTCATTGCAACAACTATTTCTCAGTACTAATGTTACGCCGATGTATGCATGTAACATCAACTACAAAATACAACAATTCTAAAACTACTTTGCCTACATGAAAGAAAGCGTTAGTTTGTCATAGAATATGAACTTCACTTTAAATCACCTTTAATTTAAGCTGAACGTCACTGGTACTGTAATACTATCTTAACTACTACAGTTACTACTGCTTTTGAACAAAATAAGTACTTTATTGAAAACGAACTGTAAATTAAACTAGATTTCGCTTCCCTTGACTGTTTCTTTCACTTGCGACTTTCCCGGAATTTATGGTGAGTGAACAGGACACCGCTGATGGTTAACAACACTGGTCAGTGACGTTCCTCTCGACAAGTCTGTTCCTTGACTAAACACAACGCAGTATTTCAAAAAGCTATTAAGACGCTGGTATGCCTGTTACACAGCCACATAATAATGGATGGATCTTACTTTGCGATGGGATGCGTTATTTGTTACGAGATCCATTACTGGCAACATACTGCTAACTACTGACAAAATTCCTAAAATTACGATGAGTCTGTAACAGTACCATTATTGATACCCTTACTAATAACCGATCACACCCTCTTACTTCCGGTGTATACTATATCGTTAACCTTCTAGAAAGTTCCACAAGGAACAGTTCGCGGCAAGGAGCGAAGAGTTTGCCAATTAGATCGCGCGAGAGAAGCAGTTCAGTGTTGGACGGGTGGCCGATGACGAAGGTCGACGTGACGTCACACAGTAAGAGGAAGTTTAAGTTGATGACGAAGTGTTTGCATTATCAAGATTATGAGGAGTACAGTGAATGGAGGAAGTCTTTCTATAAATATGGACCAAGTTTTGTCAATATATTTGCAAAGTAGTTGTTGTGGTCTTCAGTCCTGAGACTGGTTTGATGCAGCTCTCCATGCTACTCTATCCTGTGCATGCTAATTCATCTCCCAGTACCTACTGCAACCTACATCCTACTGAATCTGCTTCGTTTATTCATCTCTTGGTCTCCCTCTACGATGTTTACCCTCCACGCTGCCCTCAAATACTAAATTGCTGATCCCTTGATGCCTCAGAACATGTCCTACGAACCGATCCCTTCTTCTAGTCACGTCGTGCCACAAACTCCTCCGCAATTCTGTTCAATACCTCCTCATCAGCTATGTGATCTACCCATCTAATCTTCACCATTCTTCTGTAGCGCCACGTATGTGGAAGAGAAATCTCGTAATTTTACATCAGTTCCAAGATGAAGTTCGAATTCTGTTAAGGTGGTCGTCGACATTATCGGATAATGGAAGAAGTTGTATTGTGAGGTAGTGAGTCAGTTTAATTCTTCTGAACGTAATTACCAAGATCAACTTTTTGTTTTGGTTATAAGTAGTAGATGCTGTGAGAGCGTGTGAGACTAGGAACCGTTTACTTGTGTCAAGAAGTCATAAACTGTATTTACGTAAGTGCCCTTTCATCAGTTCAGAAATACTGTTACAGATCTCTGTAAGCACAGGAAACAGTATGAAGCCGGTTCAGGTACACGATAGGGTTCAATTACCGTCTACGTACCTTGATGTAATTGCCACCCCTCTTCAGTAGTCCGATAGCAAACTATTGAATAAACGTAGGCGGTGGTCGCAAGTCTAGAGGCATGTTCACACTCAAGATACGAAACGCTTATTTTCTATTAATGAGTTCAAAATGGTTCAATGGTTCAATGGCTCTGAGCACTACGGGAGTTAACTTCTGAGGTCATCAGTCTCCTAGAACTTAGAACTACTTCAGCCTAAGTAACCTAAGGACATCACACACATCCATGACCGAGGCAGGATTCGAACCTGCGACCGTAGCAGTCGCGCGGTTCCGGACTGAAGCGCCTAGAACCGCTCGGCCACCAGCGGCCGGCTATTAATGAGTTATTGTAAATTATTGCTAATATGTATCGCCTTCAGTTTTGTCATAGTTTGCTTACGCTATTTGCCCCTGTGACGAGGCTGTGTCGTAGCTGCGTGAAAGCGAGCCATCTCATAACAGCAACTACCTTATGCGGTAGGCGGTGTTCTCTTCCTGCCGCAATTATTTGTTGGGCTCGAAGTACATTTGACGAGTACAACAAAAACGAAGAAGAAAATCTGAATGAGAAATAAAGTTGAGAGAGGTCAAAACTTCGAGATTTGCAGCGATTTTGCAAGGTACTGCACAAGACTTGGAAGATTAGTTGAATAAAGTGGACAGAAAAAAGGTTATATGGTTACTACTACTACTACTACTACTACTACTACGTGATCATGCCCAGTGGACCGCACGCATCTACAAGTTTCCTCCTCCACTGTATTCTGTCCATTGCTGCTATCCGCCATTCGTCCACATCTATTGACACTTGGTTTAAATCTTCATGGAGTCCATCCCTCCAACGCTTCTTGGGTCTCCCTGGCGGTCTCCTGTAGGTGTGAAATCCAGAAGCTTCCGAGGCCATCTGTGATCCTCCATCCGGGCCACATGGCCGGCCAACTGCATTCGTTTGGCTTTGACAGTTCCTGCTATGTTGGGCTGCTGGTATAGTTCCTCAAGCTCTTGTTTGTATCTGATCCTCCATTCCCCTGTATCTGCATCCAGAACCGGACCGAAGATCTTCCGAAGCACTTTTCTCTCAAAAACAAGGAGCTTATGGAAGTCCATCTCGAGGCCCGAGGACGTCTTTCCAATTTTCTTATTCCTACTTATAACCCAATTCCTGAGGGGAGCCCACCCCTTAAGAAAAGCCAGCAGTCCTGTAAGCTGTGAGGGTAACACCTCACGTTGGACGGGAGGCCAGCACCCTCTCTCCGTAAAAAATTAAACATGCTTTCAAGACTACAAGTAAGCCTCGGAACATTACTGACAAAAATAGACGACGTCAATGGCAAAGAAACGGTATACGATTTGGAACGTGGCTATATGGTAAACATCAACAAAACTAAAACAACGACAATGGACTATATAGTAGACCGAATTCAGGCGCTATTGGAGGAATTAGTTTAGAAAGTGAGACACTAAAAGTAGACGAAGAGGACTGATGGGCACGCAGCGAAATAACTGATGATGTCAAGTCTAGAGCAATAATCTAAATGATATTCTACGTCTGACAGTTGCCAGCAGTACGATGTGGAATTTTAGCACAGGTTGCTGGTTTTCCACGGTCTCGCCTCCAGTTGTGGGAGAACTAACCGTCCCGAAAGACAGAACAGCGTTGACGACAGCCACCGTGGCGAGGTAGCGCGGAACGGCCACCTGGAGCAGGACGAGAGGCGCCTCTCGGTTTGCGCTGTCCTGCCTCGGTGGCAGGTAGTCGGCAGGCAGTGTCATGCCGCGACTGGGAGATCCGGTGACGGCCGGCTATCAGCGTAACGCTCCCCGACAGCCTGCAGACAGGCACGTAGCGGCGCCACGTCACGGCGGGCGCGGATAAGCAGCTTAGCCTCGCGACGTGTGACCGGCCTGACGCGACGTTCACCGGACGCTGCTGCCCCCAGGGGGGCGCCGGCCGCTGAGCTCCACGGCCAAGCGTCACTACTGTGCGACCGCCCGTCCAGGCTCAACTCAGATCCTCAATTTGCTGGCGGGCACTTACGATGAAGATGAGTTGACTTAGCCTTGTACAGAAGTAGAGAAAGGAACAACGCCGTTTATAGCATTGGTAGACTTGGAGAAAGCTTTTCACAGTATTGACTGGAGAACATCCTTTGAAATTCTGACAGTATCAGTGATGATGGGTGCTTAAGATGAAGCTTGTACAGAAGCAAGACTACAGAGTGAGAGTAGAAGTACCAGATAGGAAAGCAGCAGATGAGAAGGCAGAGCACTGAAAGACCTGAGTCGAAACAAGGCCCCGGGAGTAGACAACACACTGGAACTACTGACGGCCTTAGGAGAGCCAGTCCTGACAAAACTCTACCATCTGGTGAGCAAGATGTACGAGACAGGCGAAATACCCTCAGACTTCAAGAAGAATATTATAATTCCAATCTCAAAGAAAGCAGGTGTTGACAGATGTGAAAATTACCGAACTATCAGTTTAATAAGTCACAGCTGCAAAATACTAACGCGAATTATTTACAGACGAATGGAAAAACTGATAGAACCCGACCTCGAGGAAGATAAGTTTGGATTCCGTCGAAATGTTGGAACACGTGAGGCAATACTGACCTTACGACTTATCTTACAAGGGAACCTCCCCATCGCACCCCCCCCCCCCCCTCAGATTTAGTTATAAGTTGGCACAGTGGATAGGCCTTGATAAACTGAACACAGATCAATTGACAAAACAGGAAGAAGTTGTGTGGAACTGTGAAAAAATAAGCAAAATATACAAACTGAGTAGTCCATGTGCAAGATATGCAACATCACAGAGAAAGGGAGCACAGGAGCGCCGTGGTCCCGTGGTAGCGTGAGCAGCTGCAGAACGAGAGGTCCTTGGTTCAAGTCTTCCCTCGAGTGAAAATTTTACTTTCATTATTTTTGCATAGTTATTATCTGTCCGTTCGTTCATTGACGTATCTGTTCACTGTAATAAGTTTAGTGTCTGTGTTTTGCGACCGCACCGCAAAACCGTGCGATTAGTAGACGAAAGGACGTGCCTCTCCAATGGGAACCGAAAACATTTGATCGCAAGGTCATAGGTCAACCGATTCCTCCACAGGAAAACACATCTGATATATTCTATACGACACTGGTGACGGCATGTGCGTCGCATGACAGGAATATGTTGTCGACCCACCTAACTTGTACACTTGGCGAATGGGTAAAAAGATTCTTCTACCTTGCCCGATTTAGGTTTTCTTGTGGATGTCATAATCACTCCCAAAAATGTGATGAAAACATAAGAGTTTGTCACATAAACTGAAAATAAAAAATTAAACTTTTCACCTGATGGAAGATTTGAACCAAGGAACTTTCGTTTCGCAGCTGCTCACGTTACCACGAGACCACGGCGCTCCTACGTTCCCAGTGTCCTTGATATTGCATATCTTCCCATGAACTACATAGTTTGTATATTTTGCTTATTTTTTCACAGTTCCACACAACTACTTCCTGTTTTCTCAATTGATCTGTGTTCAGTTTTTCAAGGCCTATCCACTGTGCAAACTTATAACTAAATCTGAGGGGGGTGCGATGGGGAGGTTCCCTTGTTAGAAGGAAGATTAAGGGAAGGCAAACCTACATTTCTAGCATTTGTAGACTTAGAGAAAGCTTTTGACAATGTTGACTGGAATACTCTCTTTCAAATTCTGAAGGTGACAGGGGTAAAATACAGGGAGCGAAAGGCTATTTACAGCTTGTACAGAAACCAGAAGGCAGTTATAAGACTCGAGGGGCATGAAAGGGAAGCAGTGGTTTGAAAGGGAGTGAGACAGGGTTATAGCCTCTCCCCGATGTTATTCAATCTGTATATTGAGCAAGGAGTAAAGGAAACAAAAGAAAAATTTGGAGTAGGTATTAAAATCCATGGAGAAGAAACAATGTCATGGGCGAACCTCAAAGTTTTTATAATTCTGTCAGAGACAGCAAAGGACTTGGAAGAGCAGTTGAACGGAATGGACAGTGTCTTGAAAGGAGGATATAAGATGAATACGAACAAAAGTAAAACGAGGATAATGGAATGTAGTCGAATTAAGTAGGGTGAAGCTGAGGGAATTAGATTAGGAAATGAGACACTTAAAGTAGTAAAGGAGTTTTCCTATTTGGGGAGCAAAATAACTGATGGTGGTCGAAGTAGAGAGGATATAAAATGTAGACTGTCAATGGCAAGGAAAGCGTTTCTGAAGAAGAGAAATTTGTTAACATCGAGTATTGATTTAAGTGTCAGGAAGTCGTTTCTGAAAGTATTTGTATGGAGTGTAGCAATATATGGAAGTCAAACATGGACAATAAATAGTTTGGACAAGAAGAGAATAGAAGCTTTTGAAATGTGGTGCTACAGAAGAATATTGAAGATTAGGTGGGTAGATCACGTAACTAATGAGGAGGTATTGAATAGGATTGGGGAGAAGAGAAGTCTGTGGCACAACTTGACTAGAAGAAGGGATCGGTTGGTAGGACATGTCCTGAGGCATCAAGGGATCACAAATTTAGCATTGGAGGGCAGTGTGGAGGGTAAAAATCGTAGAGGGAGACCAAGAGATGAATACACTAAGCAGATTCAGAAGGATGTAGGTTGCAGTAGGTACTGGGAGATGAAGGAGCTTGCACAGGATACATTAGCATGGAGAGCTGCATCAAACCAGTCTCAGGACTGAAGACCACAACAACAACAACAACAACGAGAAGGCAGTGAAACAGTTTTTTAGCTTCTTCACAATGTTTTTCCAATCTCTATATTGAACAATCAGTAAAGGAAAGCAAAAAAAAAAAAAAAAAAAAAAATCTGGAGAAGCAATTAGAGTTCGGGGAGCAGAAATGAAAACTTTCACATTTGGCGACGACTTTTTAATTCTATAGGGTACAGGAAATTACTTGGAAGAGCAATTGAACGGAATACATCGTGTCTTCAAATGAGGTTATACCATTAGCTTAAACAATACTGAAAAAAAAAGGGTTTTGCATGTAGTCGAATTATATCAGGCTATGCTGAACGAATTTAATTAGGAAATGAGGCGATGAAAGCGGAACACGAGTTTCGCTATTTTCGCAGCAGATCATCTAACGATAGCGGAAGTACGAAGAATATAATACACAGCCTCGTTATTACGAGGAAAGCATTTCTGAAAAGTAATTATATTCGATGTTATCGAATTCCTGTAACTGTTCGGAAGTCGGTCTGAGGGTATTTATGTGAAGTGTCGCCATGGACGAAAGTAAAACGTGGATGATAAGCGTTTTAGACAAGAACAGAATAGAAGTTTCTGTCATTTACTGCTGCAGAAGAATGCTCATGATTAGAAAGGTATATCGCGTAACTAATGAGGGACTACTGAATCGAATTGCGGAAGAAGAAATTTGTGGCACAATTCGGTTAAAAGAACGGATCAGTTGACGGGCATCAGTTGAGGCATCAACGAATTGTAAATTTGCTGATGGAGGGAAGCGTGCGGCACAAAAATTGTATACGGAGACAAAGGCTTAATTTGGTTTGGAGGACACCAGCAACACTGAGATTTGTAGTAAGAGTCAGATTATCTGACTCTGCAGTAAGCTGGTTCGATGTAGTTAAGCAGATGTGAAGTGTCTGCGTCAAACTCGTCTTCGGACTGAGGGCAACGACACAGTAACAACCACAACATATCGCTAGTTATTTGCATTTTGCATGGATAATAATTGCGATCCGTCGCTATGACACGGCCCGAGTCAGTTTTACAACGAATGTGCGTCTTCTCAGTGGAAAATATGGCACGTGCTGACCACTTCCAGGATTTATTAATTCTTCCTTTCTTTTACATTCAGTTTACATATATAATTAACTATTCTCTCTCTCTCTCTCTCTCTCTCTCTCTCTCTCTCTCTCTGTCTGTGTGTGTGTATGTGTGTGTGTGTGTGTGTGTGTGTCCGAAATCACTTCTCTTACTATATTTATGAATGTTACTCAGGCTGTGGTTGTGTCAACAAATCTCACAGGGCAGCGAATGTAATGTTTGTGTCAGTATGGCACACTCCTTAAAGAATTCTGTCTCTCTGCAGAGGTTCTTAAGTGGACACCACACTTCATCCTTATTACAAGTTTCTGTGCAACGAAAACTGTCTTCCTCACTGAGAACTTAACGTAGAATAGTAATGCCATAAGACCTTAGTGAATGCAAACAGGAAAAAAAGTAGTAAAACTACCTAAAATTTCTTACATTTTCATTTGCAAGATCCGACTTTTCGTTAGGCAAAGGTTGCAGAGCTTACACGTTCAGGAAGGTCAGTAAAACGTGATTTCCAGTTCGGGTGCTTAGCTATAGAAGCAACTTCGAATATTCTGTTCCACGTATTGATTTAATCTAACGCATTATTTACATTGGTGTGGTCGAGTGTGGTATAGTATTGAATTCTGCATATTGTGTTTTATCTACATCGAGTGACTGCTAATTTGTAGAGAAACCGTTATGAATTGTGAATAAAGTGTCAGTGATACATTCGTGGCTTGAACTTACTCCGTTAGAATGATGAGTATTATAGGACTGTAAGGATGTCCGGGTGTGTAACGTCGATTCTAAAACCTGAATATTCTGTCAGATCTCGGTAAGATTAAAAAGAAGTGCAAAGAACGGAAACTTGCTTTGATTGTTCATAAATTTAAAATTGCACACTTTACGAAACGCAAAAAAGGCGGTTTTGCTTTGATTAAAAACCATTGAGTCCGTTTTGGAATCCGTGTGCGCATACTGGATATAAAAATACCCGGACATGTGAAGTATGTAGGATATGTACAACGATCACAGATCAGTTGTAGCTATAGCAGGTGGAAGACTTGTATTCACTGTCAGGACACTGGGAAGATGCAGGCAATCTGAGAAGGGAGGTTGCTTACTGAACACTACTGTGAACCATCGTAGAAACATGTTCAACTGTTGGAACGAAAACAAACAGAATTGAGGGGTGACAGCGTACGGATACAAAGAAAGGCAGCCCGAAAGGTAGATGGTTTGTCTGACTCTAGGGAAGCACCACAATGATGCCGAAAAACTTAAGGGGAAGTTTACTACCTTTTGGTTCAAAATACAGAATTTTTAAAAATTGCATTTTGGATCCATAGAAGTGTTTAGAATCCACCCCTGAAACGGTTTTTCCGAATACGGAACGGAAATGTTTGTTATTCGCGGTTGAACAAAAAAATGCACCTTCCTGAAATCGGTCTTTTCACGCACCAGTTATTTTCGGGAATTTCGACTTTGTAGCCGCGAAAAATTATTCTATGTGCTTACCCGTGACTAAAACTGATAAAGTGATCAAGGGGCTTAGGACGTACAACGCCTTGGCAATCCGACGGCATTCCAATTCGGTGGGACAGATGAAGAAAGCAGTTTGGACAACGTATTTCCACAAGTGTTCGACGGATGAGCATCCACAACACCAAAATTGTCCGGCTGGGGAAACTAGTTGGTGCAAGTGGCGCATTGCCGATGCTACCGGACATCTGGACGAATATCAATACGACCAGCCACTCTCCAAAGAAGTTCAAAAAGTGATTCATCCGATCTACGAGGCCATTTCGGAGGACGAGTTACTGTATCGGTGCTTGGGAGGAAACATACAAAATTCAAATGAAAGTTTGAAAGCGTGTGTTTGGAAGTTAGCCCCCAAGCATTTGCATTCTGGTTACACTCCATACAAATACTTTCAGAAACGACTTCCTGACACTTAAATCTATGCTCGATGCTAATAAATTTCTCTTCTTCAGAAACACTTTCCTTGCCATTGCCAGTCTACATTTTATATCCTCCCTACTTCGACCATCATTGGTTATTTTGCTCCCCAAATAGCAAAACTAATTATATATATATATATATATATATATATATATATATATATATATATATATATATATATATATATATGAAAACGAAAACTCGTGTAATATTCCAGAACAACCATTGATGATGCCTTGTTAGAAAGGTGAAAGGGTCTGTGTGTACAAATGAAAATTGCCGTGCAGCGTTCAAACAAGCGTTCACTGCAAACTAGTGCAAATGAGAATTCTCACTTATAGTTTTCAGGAGTATACTGGCTGCCTCGGATAGCGACGCCAACTGTGGGCGGTGTACAAGGCCTCACGTGTGTGTAGGGGAGCTCTCCGTGCTACACGGATGGCCTGTTCACCGGTGCCGCTCTTGACACCACCC
Organism: Schistocerca serialis cubense; assembly: GCF_023864345.2. Lineage (NCBI taxonomy): Eukaryota > Metazoa > Arthropoda > Insecta > Orthoptera > Acrididae > Schistocerca > Schistocerca serialis. Next base: position 597,071,387 of record NC_064644.1, on the reverse strand, counting down.
GCTCCGGCGCCATTAGCCGGGGAGCGTTGCTTTTTGTCTCGCGGCGGTAGCGGTAGCCAGAGACGCACTCTAGTCGCTGGCGTATCAGCGCGGCCTTTTTACAGGACCGCTGCCTCTCCAGTGGCTCAGCCCATTAACAATTATCTGTGCCGGGCGCTCCTCTCTCATCCGGTTCACTTCCAAGTGGCTGTGACGGCGCCGGTAATGGTCCCCGTTCTAACGCGGTAACTCCGATCGCTCGAAACGAATTGACTGCCTTTGGCTCGAAAGGGTAGCATTTGCACACATTCGGTCTGATCTCTCTTACTCTCTGGACAATACGGAGTTTATCAAGGTGGATGGAACCTTTCGACCATTAAAGCACCGACTCAGTGGCAAGGCGCTGCAATCGCATTTGAGAGGGTGCCGGTTCAAATCCCAGTCCGCCCATTCAGGCCTAGGGTTCTTTCAAAAAGGACCACTTGCTTCGCCAGTTTAAGCTTGTTATTCGTCAGAAATGATCTAGTCTCGACGGGAAGCTAAACCAAATTTTCCTTCCCTAACTAAACTCAATAGAACAACTTTGTCCATATTATACGTGCGCTCACGAGTTTTAAATGCATAGCCACTGTCCTGCACTGCAGATGGCCACCTTTGTCGAACATCTTTCGTAATATCATTCATTACTTTCTGTGGTGTCACCGCCAGACACCACACTTGCTAGGTGATAGCCTTTAAATCGGCCGCGGTCCGTTAGTATATGTCGGACCCGCGTGTCGCCACTGTCAGTGATAGTAGACCGAGCGCCACCACACGGCAGGTCTAGAGAGACTTACTAGCACTCGCCCAGTTGTACAGCCGACGTTCATAGCAATGGTTCACTGACAAATACGCTCTAATTTGCCGAGACGATAGTTAGCATAGCCTTCAGCTACATTTGCTACGACCTAGCAAGGCGCCGTATTCAATTGATAATTAATATTATGAAGCATGTATCATCAAGAGCGATGTTCTACAAATGTGGATTAAAGTTAAGTATTACAGCAACTGCGTCCATTTTCTAAGTTCTCTAAGTTTTCTAAGTTTTAACGGTGGTGCATTCGATGCAACCATTTATGTGTTAGTCTGGGTTAACATGAAGGCCCCAGTAATCCCTCCAGTGATTTCAGGATCGTAGTTCAGTTTTCAAGCAATCACAGTTGCCATCAAACAAGCCGTCAAGGTGCGACTCAGCAAAAGCATTTGCCATACACAAACTAAAATTGCATAGAAATACCTATGGCTGCTTGAAAATGGGACTACGAACCTGAATCTAGCACAGAGACATAAATATGATCGACTGAATATAGCTGCCTATTTTCAAAACAATACTTATGCCGAATGCAGGGTATGAAGCACAATACTGATCACACCAATTTAGAGTTTGTCGATTACAATAAACATCTAAGGATTACTATTGGGAACCTTTTAAACTGGAATGATGCTATCGAAAATGTTATAGGGAAGGTGAACCAAAGACTGTGTTATACCGACAGAACACTTAGATGTGCAAAAATGTGTTACACTAACACAACACTTAGAAATGCGACAAGTCTAGTAAAGAAAGCTCTTACATTACTCTTGTTCGTCCTCTTCTAGAATATTGCTGCGCAGTACAGTTTTGTTCCTCTGAGCCTTCTGTCTGGCTTAATGCGGGCAGCTATGACTTCTTCTACTATACCAGTTTCTTCATGTCACGGTAGCACTTACACCAAACTTTCTCCGTTACTTCTTGTAAATACTCTAATATGTGCCTTCCACTACATTTTTTGACCTCTACGCGTCCGTCTAATACCATGGTAGTTATCCTCGCATGAACAATGTCTTACGAAACTTGTAGTTAGTATTTCCATATATGTCTTTCCTTTCCATTTCTACGGAGGTCCTTATTACTTATCCGCTTGCTTAATTTTCATCATCCTTATCTTCACTCATATCTCGAAGGCTTCGACTCTTCTCATTCAGTTTTCCTTAAGTCCATTGTTTAGTTTTATCCAATGGTACATTTTTCACTAATTTCTTCGTTAAGACAAGGTCTATGCTTGACAGTAGTAGACTTGTGTTACCGACGAATGCTGTCTGTGCATGTGTTAGACTGCGTCTCATATTCTCGTTGCTCCGTCCATCACACGTTATTTTGCTTCCAAGGTAGTAGAATTCCTTCACTTCACCTACTACATACTCCCAAATTTTGGACGTCACTTTTCATTAGCCCCAGTTCTGTTCGCCCATAATACTGTACGTAACGTATCATTTGCTACCACCGCAAGCAAACGTTAGTCACCAGGCTGCACGAGGAAGGGGGCTTTTCTTGAACCCGGAGACGACGCGGCACACTTTCCCTAATCCTCCTAAATGGGTTGTGGCCAGAGCTTACATGTCGAGCTTGCAGGGATAGTAATTTGTCCGTGACAGCCGATGTTTCCAACCTCCGATTAAGCTTATCCAATACGGATGTTTAAGAACAAGTATTTCAATATAAATACAGATAACTGCAAATAGTCTCTCATCTTCAGATACTGTACAGAAGGCTACATGACTATTTCGTAGCGTAACGTTGGATCATAGGAAGTTACGTGTCAATTTCATAGCGTCACGCCATAAATTAGTCATGTAATCTGCTGTGCACTATTTGATGATGAGCCTCTGAATGTTCGGAAACCCGTTTATGGAATAAACAGGGATTTAAAGAAAGGTGACTGGCTGCAGTTTATTGTATGTAAGGGGGGGGGGGGGGGGGTAGGACGTCAAACGGGCCGACTTGGAGGAGGAGAGGCATCACTGGACATTTTAATTTCCACTGTCTATACTTTTAAAAGTAAATTCAAAAAAACTTTGTCAGCATGACCAGGAAGGATTCGTGGTCCACATTCATAGCAGCGGAAGTTCAAAAACATGAAAAATAAGTTCTTTTACACGTGAAATTTCATCATTTTTCACTTACTATTGGCTGCATTTGTTGCTGTAGGTACACTTTTCTTCATAATTAAGAGAGATTCTTCGATGAATTTTCCGCAGCATACAAACCATACTTACAGGTGTCTGCAACTCTAGAATCTATTCAATTTATGAAAAAATGAATGAGTTATTACGTTTTAAACTTTATGTTTAGAAAAAAAATCAAATTTTGTAGTTAATTATCTCAATCTTTACCACAGTTTTTAATAGATTTGGAAAATTCTAGAGTTTCATACATCTGTAAGTATGGTTTGTATGCTGCGCAAAATTCATCAAAGAATCTATCTTACTTGTGAAGAAAAATGTACCTATAGCAACAAATGCAGCGAACAGTAAGTGAAAAAATGATGAAATTTCATATCTAAAAAAAATAGTTTTATTACGTTTTTGAACATCCACTGCTATGAGTGTGAATCCTGAATCCTTCTTGGTCATGCTGACAAAGTTTTATGAATTTATTTATAAAAGTATAGCCACTGGAAATTAAATTGTTCCGTGGTGTCTCTCCTGCTCCAAGTCGGCCCGTTTGACGTCCTACCCCCCCCCCCCCCCCCCCTTTAGTTTCCAACATCCGCTGCAGAAAAAGTTCTTAAAGTTCTGCCAGACGGCAGAAGTGTTACAAGCAGGACCAGAAAATACGCAGTCAGAATCGCAACATCCTACTCCTCGTTATGATTCACTGAAAAGCCTGAAGTTAAACAACGTGGTGTAGCGGTTTCGGAGCTCGCGGAATCGAGGAGTCAGCCTGCAGACCTCGTCGGCTTTGGAAGTCGTGTGCCCGCAGGTGGCGAGGCACGTGGTTTTGTCGTGTATTTCTGAAGTCGGGAATGGCCGGTCCTTCGTGGTCAACCAAGTTACTGACTGACCTGCGGGGGACTGACAGAATTCCAAGTCCGTATCCGCACTTTGGCCTGGAAACCTGATCGGGCATTTTGTTGTTTTCCTCGGCGAGTGTCGAGGATTAGTGAGCGTGCACTTGTGCGGTAATGAGAGAGGCCACGGAGGTGAGATCTGCGGATTATTACAATTAAAAGAATGCAATTAATTAATTATTTTAATTGCAATTAAATAGACTGTACGCATCAATATGACAGTAGGCGCTGCAAATGTTTTTGCATGAATAGTTCAACCCATTTACATTTATTTGCGAACAACTTTACCGATGTTTCACGTGCAATCTAATGCAAATAATCGATCTATTACCTTTGGGTCATTATGATACACGAATGTTTTACCCGCACCCCAAAGGAAATAGTCGGGCGGAGATGGATCCGGCGAGGCGGATGCCAGAGACATTCCGCAATTACGCTGTCTCCAAGTATCCCATCTAAAAGTCGTAGGGACTGGACTGTCGTATGGGCAGTAGCGTTGGCTTGTTGGAGAAATGAATGATTGATCTCAATTTCATTGCGCAGGGTGTTAAATGGATAAATTGTCTGGGAACAATAGATGATAATGTTCAAATGTGTGTGAAATCTTATGGGACTTAACTGCTAAGGTCATCAGTCCGTAAGCTTACACACTACTAAACCTAAATTATCCTAAGGAAAAACACATACATCCATGCCCGAGGGAGGACTCGAACCTCCGCCGGGACCAGCCGCACAGTCCATGACTGCAGCGCCTCAGACCGCGCGTCTAATCCCGCGCGGCGGAACAATAGACATCGGAAGTGACGGTAGTATCGAAAACACTCGGTCCTATGATTCGCCCTCCCTTTACGGTAACCCAGACTCCGATTTTCTCTATGTGCAATGGCGTCTCTCGTAAGTCATGTGCATTTTCTGATGACCAAACTCGTCAATTTTTAGGAATTAATGTAGGCAGATGTAACAGACATGGTGTTAGTGCTCCAGGCCGAACCTTTTTCACTGATGACAGTGGTGTGTGGATCAAGCATGTACAGGCCTTGTCGTCTGCTTCGGGGAACCCAATATGCGCTTCCAGCGCCGTCACTAGACTTGGACCCATCCGTATGCGCTGGAAGCGCATATTGGGCTCCCCGAAGCAAACGACAAGGCCTGTACATGCTTGATCCACACACCACTGTCATCAGTGAAAAAGGTTCGGCCTGGAGCACTAACACCATGTCTGTTAACAAATCGCTGAAATCACTCAAAATATGCTATTCATTTCGCGTGGTCCACACAATGTAATGGGGTTGCACACCAGTAATTTTATACGGACACATCCCCAGTTCTTTGGTTACGTCCTGCCGCACGTGAGATTTTAGCCTCCTGTTGATAATCTCATCACTGATTTTGTTGGACTCCGCAACGTGATGTCCGAAATGTCGTCGAGTTGTCAAATTTGTGGACCTACCAGTTCGTGGTGCAACCTTAACTGAGCCTGTTGTCTGGAATTTTGTGAGTTGAATCAACTACAGTGTCACGATGTGGACACCTAGTTTCCTCCTGCACGGCAAACCTCTTCCATTAAAAACGTTCTCTTTGCAGTAGTACACATTCTCACATCACTGGGGTTTACACAGGAACTAGACAATAAGACAGCCAACAGTTTCACACTTAACACTACCCTGCAGGTTCAGGGAACTCATGCAGGCGAAACTCGAATGCGCTACCAGGCTTACGCGCCTCGCAATCCGAGACACGGCAGGCTCGCCGCTGCGGAGGACTTTGCCGACGCACGGTAGCTGCGTTACTACAGGGTTGTTAGTTCTTGACATTAGAGTGCTGAGGAGAAGTTGAACGCTGTCTCGCGAGTCAGAACCGAAGCTGACGACCCTCACTGATAGTGTATCACAGCTGAAAATTAATTCCGGCCCGCCTGCAAGCGTTTCCGACTAGATCTGCGGAGCAGTTCGTCGCGCAGCAGCTGTGCGGCGTCTCCGGCCGCGACCGCTAGCGGCGTCTGGTGCGGCGTACGGAAGCTGCGGGCCACGGAGGGCGGAAGGGACGTACCAGTACTTCCATCTTTCTTTGGTTCGGAACACAACCTGCCGAAGGTGTTGAATAAAGAAGTAGTCAAAAGTGAAAGACTCTATTATTCCAATCTCGTATAGCGCGCGGAAAGAACGAACAGCCGGCCGGAGTGGCCGTGCGGTTCTAGGCGCTACAGTCTGGAGCCGAGCGACCGCTACGGTCGCAGGTTCGAATCCTGCCTCGGGCATGGATGTGTGTGATGTCCTTAGGTTAGTTAGGTTTAATTAGTTCTAAGTTCTAGGCGACTGATGACCTCAGAAGTTAAGTCGCATAGTGCTCAGAGCCATTTGAACCATTTGAAAGAACGAACACCTATATCTTTCCGTACGAGTTCTGATTTCCCTTATTTTATCGTGGCGATCGTTTCTCCGTATGAAGGTCGGTGTCAACAAAATATCTTCGGATTTGGCGGAGAAAGTAGGTGACTGGAATTTCGTGAGAAGTTCCGTCGCAACGAAAAACGCCTTTCTTTTAATCATGTCCAGCCCAAATTCTGTATCGTTTCAAGCGCAGCAGTATTCTAAAAAGAGGACGGACAAGCGTAGTTTAGGTAGTCTCCTTAGTAGGTCTGTTACATTTTCTAAGTGTCCTGCCAATAAAACGCAGACTTTGGTTAGCCTTCCCTACAACATTTTCTGTGAGTTCCTTCCAATTTAAGTTGTTCGTAATGGTAATTCGTAGGTATTTAGTTGAATTTACGGCCTTTAGATTTGACTGATATATCGTGTAACCGAAGTTTAATGGATTCCTTTTAGCACTCATGTGGATGACTTCACACTTCGTTATTTAGGGTCAACTGCCAATTTTCGAACCATTCAGATATCTTTTCTAAATCTTTTTGCAATTTTTTTTATCTTCTGATGAATGTATTAGTCGATAAATGACAGCGTCATCTGCAAACAACCTAAGACGGCTGCTCAGATTGTCTCCCAAATCGTTTATGTGGAGCAGGAACAGCAAAGGGCCTTGGGGAATGCCAGAAATCACTTCTGTTTTACTCGATGACTTTTCGTCAATTACCACGACTGTGACTTCTCTGACAGGAAGTCACAAATCCAGTCGTAACTGAGACGATATTCTATTAGCACGCAAGTTAACTATAAGCCGCTTGTGTGGCACAGTGTCAAAAGCCTTCTGGAAATCCAGAAATACGTAATCTATCTGAAATCCCTTGTCAATAGCACTCAACACTTCATGCGAATAAGGAGCTAGTTGTGTTTCACAAGAACGATGTTTTCTAAACCCATGTTGACTCTGTGTCAATACACCGTTTTCTTCGAGGTAATTCATAATGTTCAAACGCAATGCATGTTCCATAATCCTGCTGCATATCGACGTAAACGATATGGGTCTGTAATTTAGTGGATTGCTCCTACTTCCTTTCTTGAATATTGGTGTGACCTGTGCAACATTCCAGTCTAAATTACAGGCTGTGTGAGACAAGAGTTGATAGTGCTGTGTACCCAGTGACAGCGGTTACCATCACACATTGTCATGGGTGGGGTCCTTTTGACGAAGGCGAGTGCAGTCTCAGCGCTTTGGTTCTCCTCGGATCCCCCACACACGGATTCTTCCATTTCAACGCTGTGGGCAGAACCGGGACTCGCCTGACAAGAAGACGTGCCCGCACCACACTGTGCTGCCGTGTAGGGGGCGCACAGTCCATCACGCTACAGATATCGTCTCACTGTTCGTGTGGATACTTACGTTCCCAAGGACACGGCCATTTAGCGATTCGAGGTACTTGACGTGGCTGCACAACGCCTCAAGGCCTACTGAACACGGTCTCAGTCGTCTCAGGTTCAAGTAGCGTAGGGCCGTAGACATCCCACATGGCGCTCCCGAACTCAGCGACGTTTCGTAGCCTCATGACAGTCGTGCGGCAGCGGCCAACGTTGGCAGCAGCACCGCCAAGCCATTCACTGCGGCCTCGACTGGCCACGGCCCTGCCGCCGTCGAACTGCGACAAGTACTGGTCTCACATAAGACTCAGCCTGATCTCCTCACAAACTAACAACATTTAAATGCGATTTCTGAATGACAAACTCGCTGCGCAGTGTGTCCTTAAACAGCGTGATCTTGGTAAATGGGGACAAAATGCAAGAGACGTTCGTTGAGAGGATAAATAATGAAAAATGTCACAAGGACATACAGCCGGAAATGCGTTCCAAACGAGGTACACAACCTTCAAGCTGGAGACAAATAATATCTTACAGGGAATCCCTTGAGTGCGAGGTCACAGAAGGCCAATGATGTTTTAGGCATTCGACGCCTAATGCAGTGTCTACGAATCAGCCACAATATTCGCTGCTAACTCCAACACGGGGCGAGACTGGAGGTATCCAGCGTGGTCTACGGAATGTAGTTGAACTGCTTATTCGGCGAGTAACTCGCAACAGTGCTTCAGTGCTAGTGGTGTTGATACAAAGCAGAGCAAAGGAAACGATACAACAAAGAAACCATTGCTTTATATTTGCGACAACAGTTTCCGAAGTCCACATTTCGTCAGAATGGAACCCAAGGAATTTCGCAGAGTGAGAAAGAGGTGGCAGACGAAGTATTAAAATTTCTGCAAGGTGAGGCACTAGAGTGCTGAAACTTCTTAGTTTGAGTCTACTCAAATAACTGAGTATGTGAAACTTAATTGTGTTTACTCAAACTGTTGTGTGAAACTGAACCTAATGTCTCGTTACTTATTTTTATCATTTCAACTCTGACCTACAGAATTTTTGCTGACAAAGACAACGCAAACTTAACCTATTCATTTATTACCCACTATATACAAGCGCGACGTAATCTGACTGCTGTAAAATGACAAAATGGCTTCAAATAAATAACACAAAAAATGGCCCTGAATTGGAAGAAATCCTATCAGTAACACACACTTTTTCATAAGCCACATACCTCACAGAAAATCTTCATAACACGTTCAAATGGCTCTGAGCACTATGGGACTTAACAGCTGAGGTCATCAGTCCCCTAGAACTACTTGAACCTAACTAACCTAAGGACATCACACACATCCATGCCCCAGGCAGGATTCGAACCTGCGTCCGTAGCGGTCGTGCGGTTCCAGGCTGAAGTGCCTAGAACCGCTCGGCCTCTCCGACCGGCTTCATAACAGGAACTAAAGCAATTGCAGCAAACACAAACTACAGCCGGTTAAATAAAAAGATTCTAACTACAATAGGCTCTAGCTACTAGGAGGCATGTAGTAGAAGAGGAAAGATTTTGTTGAAGAGGAAGCAATATATTTAGCAGATTTTACCTTACTCATATGACATCCAGTTTCAAAAATTATATGGTCGTCAATAATTCCATTACCCAAACTTTACCAACTACATCCATCTTCATTTTACAACGCATGTCCTGCCAACATTGAGTCTGCACGAAGGACACATGTCCAAACCGTCCGGTCGCTAACTGTTAACTGCTAGTCCGTCCCACCACACAGTCTCTTACCGAGGGCGTAGAGGGCTGTCAGCGATGTTAATTACAGTCTATAGCGCTGCCGACATACAAACATGTAAACAGGCTACTTACAATGCTTGGCGTCGTATACACACGGCTGTGTGGACAATATACATGAGGAGTTCAATGATGACGATACGCGCTTAACGAGAGAAAGTGATATTAAAAAGTGCCGAGCAATGTTGTTCATCGTCGTTATCAGACGGGGAGACCCAAAGTTCCCCAGTAAAGGACAATTATTGTCCAATGAGTTGTTACCAAACATAATTACGTACGTGGAAGAACATCCGCAGCACAGTAAAACAACAACAACATCATTTCGAGTAAGTGCACAACATAAACTACGGGCACTCAAGGAGGGCAAGGCGCACTTGTTACAAGAACTGGTGTTTGCGCGTTTCAAGGACGCTTGGTACAGTTTGCAGGATGAGCATGATAGTGACCTACTAGGTGTATAATATTGAGCTAATACGTTATGCAGATCAAACTGAGCGCTACATGGGTTACAGTGATTTAAAGGAAAGCAGTGGATGGTTGCATAACTTCAAACAGTGTTGCAGAATTGAAAGACGTAGGATATCGGAATTTCAAACGAAGCATCAACTCGACGATTCACAGCAAACTATGGAATCTGCCTGAAAATTTATAGACGAGAAAAAACACTTATCCCATCGTTCAGTAAGTAACTTGTTTTCTACTTCGAGCAAATGGGACTTGAGGAGAAAATGCATACGAAAAGAACCCTAGAAATTTGAGGTACCAAGAGTGTTTTATCAATATCAACTGACATCACGCATTGGTATACGACTGTTAATCTGGGTGGTCAATTGGCTGGAAAGTTATTTACTGTGCTGCGAGAAGATGGAGGTGCTCTGCCCTCTACGATTCTTTCTTGTGTGCGTGGTCTTGCAAGAGCAATAGGGAATATCTACGACTAAGAATGAAATAGTGGAAAAATGGGCGTAAGAAAACTACAACTATGGTATGAGCACTACTTTTGGCTAATAGCTGGAGAAAATAAAATGCTTTTGCTTGGTTCCTGGTCTGTGTATAAAAATCATACTTCTTTAGAGCAAACCATTCCCCCTGAAAACTGTGTGACATTGTAATTCGCACCACCTGGAACGACTGGACAAATTCAGCCTCTGGACTTTTTTCCATGTTGAGAAAACGTATTATCGCACTATCTGTAGCTACGCCTTAAACCATAGCCAGTTTCACGATAAGCTCCACGACATACTGTTTCGCATCCCGTTGCATGCCATCACATTCCATTAGTTCTCATCACCCCGTTACACCAATATGATTCTATATGTATTCCTAAAGAGTGGATACCCAGTTGAAGGTTCTGCTTAGTTTGTAGCTCCCAAGGAGTTTGCCTTCGATCTTGATGTTGCGAATCTCTGCAAGTTAATGAGTTGTGTTGAACATTTCTTGAATGTCTGTTTTGTGAAGTGTGGTACATACCTCATACAGAAAGTTGGTCTCTGCATCTTCCGGACACTCATTTTCTGTCGTCCTCCAAATGCACATTGTGAGTGGTTAGCAGCTAGTACTTATCCTGTCATAATTGTTAACACAACACTTTTAAGACTGAAATTGTGACCTCGGACTCAAGGGATTCCTCAGTGAGTGTAGGTTTCAACGAGTGAAAGCACACAGAGGACACATCAGGTATGTGGGCATGTCGTATCTGTTCTAGCTACACACTCAAAAGAGCAGTCAGCTGCAACATCATGTAGCTTCCATACTACCAAAGGCACATCTTCCAGCAGGAGAGTCAGAGCCACCGATAGGAAGTGCGGATATGCGTCGTCTGTGAGGGAATGTTCAACTTACGAGGCGGTCGCCATTGATTTCCGTCCACAAACTGCCGCTGAACCAGTGGCGATGCTTTGCATGGTGATTCTCCGTAGCCGACAAGTGACAGCATCAAAAAAAAAAGGTTTGTGACAGAAATCCCAGCACCGTGGTGGCCTGTGCAACGAAACGGAGGCAAACCGTTGCCGCGGAAGCAAGTCCGTAGATAACAAGGCCCGCACGCATTGTTAAGCGGCAGCTGTCGTGTACCATGTTCCTCAAGACCGTAGGGCTTTCTAGGGCTTTCGTGTGCTGGCGGGGTACGCACTGGTGCTGATACTGGGTCACTATCAAACATCTTTTACCTCCATCTACAAGTTCACACATTTCCCTCGGAACGCGTTTCCGGCCATACGTCGATGCGACCTCTTTTCGCTGTCAGGGCTTTTTTCCATTTAGCGAAACCACCGTCACAGAGAATGCACATGGGGGCGCTGCTACTTAGTTTGTACGGTAGCGCTTCTCTCTCTCTCTCTCTCTCTCTCTCTCCCCCTCTCTCTCTCTCTCTCTCTCTTCTCAGAGATCACAGGGCCTGTAGAGCATGCACTGCATCAACGATCTGCATCCACCGCCTTGTATCTCTCGCAGCCTGTGGAAATTACTGTTCCAATTAAAACAGGATTACGACGGAGAGATTCTCTTTCATGTGTCCTCTTCAACCTTGCATTAGAGAAAGTGGTTCAAATGACTCTGAGCACTATGGGACTTAACTTCTGAGGGCATTAGTCCCCTAGAACTTAGAACTAATTAAACCTAACTAACCTAAAGACATCACACACATCCATGCCCGATGCAGGGTTCGAACCTGCGACCGTAGCGGTCGCGCGGTTCCAGACTGTAGCGCCTAGAACCCCCCGGCCACCCCGGCCGGCATAGAAAGTGGTTCGGGAGAGTAATTTACATCTATACAATGGTCTCCGATTCCAACACAGTGAAGTAGAACTCCTGGCATATGCAGATGATAAAGTGTTGCTGAGTGAAACTGAAGAACAACTGAAAGACGTGTACAGATCTCTCAGGCACATTGCCAGCAAAATGGGGCTTTTGATTAACCAAGAGGAAACAGAATACATGGAAATAGGTCGAGTCATAAACCCAAATCCTTACTTTGAAATTGACCAGCATTCTAAATTCAGAAAAGTTCTCCAGTTTAAATACCTTGGATCACGTTTCAACAGTAAAAATATCATATGAATGGATATAAATGAGCCGGCCGTTGTGGGTGAGCAGTTCTAGGAGCTTCAATCTGGAACCGGGCGACAGCTACGGTCGCAGGTTCGAATCCTGCCTCGGGCATGGATGTGTGTGATGTCCTTAGGTTAGTTAGGTTTAAGTAGTTCTAAGTTCTAGGGGACTGATGAGCTCAGATGTTAAGTCGGACAGTACTCAGAGCCATTTGAACCATTTGATATAAATGAAAGAATAGGCTCAGGGTCAAGATTTCTGTACTCATTAAGCAACCCACTCAAAAGTAAAGCTTTGTCAATCACTACAAAGATGAAGATATACAACACTATCATCTGCTCCATAGGACTGTATGCTACAGAAAGCTGGACGCTTACAAAGAATGAAAGAGAAAAACTGAATTTTTCGAAAGAAAAGTAATGAGAAAAATCTGGGGACCTGTGTTGGAGAATGGTGTATGGAGAATTCGAAAGAACATTGAAATTTATCAGTTAATGAAGCAACCCACTGTCATCCAGGAATTAAAAAGTAGGAGCCTGCAATGGGCTGGACATGTGGCTAGAATGGAAAACAACAGAATCACCAAGAAAGCATTTGAAGGAACTCTCCAGACAACAAGACCATTGGGCCGACCTCGTACAAGGTGGAAAGATGACATAGAGAATGACGGTAGCGCTTGAATACTAATAATTAAATGTCCATGTTCGTAGTAACCTGATTGTGGTGAGCGTACTGTAAGACCTTCGGTACACACACCATCAGATTATTTGACTTGTCGCTCTAGCGAAGTAGGCGAGTGTCAGCAATATGTCTCGTGGTCTTATCGTGGCGTGTTTATCTTCTGCCGTTAGACGATAGAAATGACACTTGCACGCTTAGAGTAGCAGATTGACGGTGACCAAATTTAAACAGAACTTGATTAATTTTCACACACATTTATTAAAATAATAATAAACGTAAACATTACTTAACTTGATTCTGGATGGTATTTACAATTGACATTCTGAAGTTCCTTTGGTCTTGGTATGTTAATCTTATTCTCACATATCTCTGATACTTGACAAAGTGTCTATACATTTATCTTCAAGGATATGTACAGGAATATGACAATCTTATTAGGCGCAGACTGAAACTTGACTATAGACTGGTACAGACAAATGCAGACTAATGCAGACTGACTAATCGGAGGTCTGTACACTCGTTATAATACCTCGCGCGTTCAGGCATCACTGCGCGAGTGTGATCCGCGAGGAGAAAAGGTTCTACGTTAGCAGCAATCTCATTGGCTGCGTTACATATTAATACGCGGATCGGCGGAAGCAGAATTTGGTCCGTCTCTAAGACAGCGTCATCTCGTAGTGCGGAGACGTACGAGCGCTGCGCCTGCGCTGTTGTGCTTAGCTAGGCGCGCTCTAGTGTGAAAGTTGTGTACGCGCTGACTACACGGAACTATGTACACAACACTGATGTATGTTTGACTTTTGTTGCATGTCGCCTTGACGAATTTGCAATTTCAATGACAAGTAGCGTACAAGGCAACTGGGGAGCTCGTGGCACAACACGAAGCCGCAGAGCTCGTGCGGGGTGATCGCGCCGCTTTCGCGCTGGGGCCAAAGGGAACAGAGCAAGGTCGTGCAAGCAAACTGCGGCCTCTTCGAGCGGCCTGGTTGTCAGGTTGTGCCACGGCAGCTGCGGCAGCGGCACGCCACGCCGGGTCGTGATGGATCGCAGCGCGCCGTCCCGTGCCGTGACGTAGGCGTCAGCGGCGGCCAGCGCTGTCACAGCAGGCGCCGCCTTACTTTACTTTTCCTCCGCAGCCGCTTTGCACTTCGTTCTCCCGTTCTCTGCTTTTCCTTTCCGTTCTCCCTGTGACCGCCTCCACCTCTTTCTCCCTACGGCGCCGGCGACCGCCGGAGAAGTTTAGGGGATAAACCGCGCGGAAAATTGTCAATTTTGTTTCAGCCGTGTGACACGGAGCGTGTGCGCCTGCTGTGTGTGTGTGTGTGTGTGTGTGTGTGTGTGGATCAAGTGGCGGAGTCGATAGCCGGCGGGGGCGGCCGGCCGCCACGGCCGCGGCGCTCACTCTGCACCCTGCCCGTGGCCCGGCTCAGCGCGGGGCACTTGCGGCGGCGTCTCTGCCCGTCTGACCACGCCCTCCTCGCGCGCCGTCGCCTGCTCCAGAGGGCGCACTTCGATCGTTGTAGATTACAACGCAACAGAACACAAAACTCGCTACCTGTTAAGACTGGCTTTCGGTGAGATAAGTGCACCATAGCGGCAGTTCGGACGCTGCGCTTTATCATCCAAGCAAAATTTAATAACAATCAAGACACGTTCAGAGGCTCTGTGAACCTCGAAAAACCGACGAAGGAAAAAAAAAAGGTCAAGTACGACAAGTACTCTGAGCTCTGACGGTTCCTTACCAAGTTAATCACACCGAGGAGCCAAAACGTTGTGACCACTTCCTTAATAGCTTGTTTGTCCGTATCTGGAGCGAAATACATGACTGATCTGCGTATCCGGGATCCGACAGTTTGCCGGTAGGTCTCTGGAGGTATGTGGCATTAGATATCTACGCAAAGGTCATGTATTTCGCGTAAATAACGGGCCGCCGTGATGGCGTCCGATAGCCAACCCTGGTGGGCTCCATAGGATTTACATCAGGCGAATTTTGTGGCCGAGACATCAAGGTGAGTTCACTATAAACTAAAACTAAACTCCTCCCGAACAGGCCATGAAGGCCCAACGGTACCGACCGGCCGCCGTGTCATCCGCAGCCCAAAGGCGTCACTGGATGCGGATATGCATTTAGTCAGCACACCGCTCTCCCGGCTGTATGTCAGTTTCCGGTACCGAAGCCGCTACTTCTCAATCAAGTAGTTCCTCAGTTTGCCTCACAACGGCTGAGTGCATCCTGCTTGCCAACAGCGCTCGGCAGACCGGATGGTCACCCATCCTAGCCCAGCCCGACAGCGCGTAACTTCGGTGATCTGACGTGTTACCACTGCGCCAAGGCCGTTGGCTGCGAGTTCACTATAGTGCTCCTAAAACCGCTGCAGCACGGTTCTGGCTCCGAAACAAGGACAGTTATACTGCTAAGATGGAAGGAGTGCAGACAGCTGTCAGCGCGTCTTCGATTACTACCACAGGTCCCAAGCAGGCGCAGAAGAATCTCTGCTCCCAACAAGCTGCGTCCGTGGCGCGCTGTACTTTCCCAGCTGTCGTTCATCTCGATGATGTCATTCTCCCAAGGAGCCGACACATTTCCATTGATGGACGCTAGAATCCCGATGGTCCCGTCCAACTGCAATCGTAACTGACGATGTCTGTGGTTCGACATGTTAACACGTAGGAGTGGTGAGCTCCAGAACTCCACGTTCGGCAATGCGCGATGAACAGTGTGCTCCGAAACACTTGTGCATGCACCAGCACTGTGCTCTTTCGGCAGAGAAGCCACAGATCACCGTCTATTCTGCTTTACAGAGCAGACATGCCTGCGAACCCCAAGTTCTCTGAAGAGTCGTGGATGTCCAACCACTTAGTGCCCAGTGGTAGTTTCACTGTCCTTCCACCCCTTTTCGTAAATGATCACGACAGTAGCACGCGAATATTCGAGCAATTTCGCTGTTTTCTAGATACTCGTTTACGGACTGTGCGTAATAATAATCTGTCCTTTGCCAAACTCGTTCATCTCAATGGCTTTCGCCATTTGCAGCCCGTATCTTCGCTGGGCTGACCACGCGTCCGTGTCTGCTCCGCTTATGTATTTTTGTTACAGCAACATTTGCCCACAACGCACCAGGCGGCATCCAACGTCGCGGTTGGCTTATCAGTGTATGGCGATAAATAATAACAACAATAATAATTTCGCGTTGTTCAATGGCCTGGTGCAAGTCTTTCTACTTGACGCCACTTCAGCGACTTGCATGTACCTAACCTACCCTAGTTATTCAACGGGGCAAAGGGACCTATCGATTTCCACGCACTTGTTTTACCCCTTTATCTCCTTTTCTCAGTCTGTTCCTCCGTCTTTTTTCTCATCATTGGTTATATCCGGATGCCCCATGACACCGTTCACATTCTATCAATGAGATTCTCTCTCTCTCTCTCTCTCTCTCTCTCTCTCTCTCTCTCTCTCTCTCTCTCTCATTTCCAGACGACGGCATGTCCCCTAACGGAATACATACAGCTACGGTACCGGTTCTAGGCCAGCAGACGCGACAAGCATGTGGGTTGTTCACCTATAGGTTACGATGTGTGGGTATAAGAATATGCGACACATATATCTTTCTACTGCATTGAATTATAAGATTAAATTATTTACTCCGCCAAAGGACAGCAGACCTTGATATTTGACATGGATTTCAAACTTGATACCTGTACCCGCTCCTGAGAAACAGGGGTTTCACAGTCAGACAATCAGACGGGCAAGGTTCTGTTTTTACCAGATGAGGTATGGAATCCTGAAAAGGTACAAGATGCTCTAAATTCGTAGAAAAATGGGAGCAAGCGGTACGGGAAGGCTGGTAATATACAGGACCCGTCACGGAAACCGCGTGGTTTTGTATTTGGTGCTGCGGCCGAGCTCTTGGTCTCAAGAGTGGAGGACGGCCTTGTTTCGTCCGTTAGAGTGGGAAGATTAGTTCTCGCGTGGAGCATCGTACGTTCGCTCTCTCGTGATTTTTCGTAAACAATGACTCTGTGACACAACGCAGCTTTCGCACCCATTTTAATATTTCGATCCGCCGACCTGTTGCACACCTGAACACCATTTTAGCATGGGCTGGAAACTTCAACGTAACTCGCTCAGTGATGAAGAAGAAACCACCTGGCCCCCTGCAACAGAAATCTGAAGCGAGTTAGGGTGTCTGCAGCACAGAGTACTAAACGATCACGCTGCGAGCTCAGGCACTGAGTCAACAGTGCGAAGGGTTCTGCACAAAGATCTTCACTGTCACCCACAGAAAATTCAGATGAGTCAGTAACTTAGCGAAGATGATTACGGACAGCGTTGTGTCTTTTGTGAAACATGCTTGAGGCATATGATGAATAATCTTGAGTGGCCTCCTCGCTCCAGTGATCTAAGCTTACGTGACTACTCCTTGTGGCGATGTCTCAAGTCCCGAGAAAATGCAACGAACGACACTGTCTTATAAACGTGAAGACGACAAACCAGGTGGAAATCGTTTGTATTTCATATCGGATGTTAATTGATGGTACTCGGATTTTTCGGCACCGGCTACAATCACGCATAAATTAAATGGCCAACGTATGTATGCTGGCGTAGGCTGTCGGCAGTACACCGGCCGGCATAGCCCTGAAGCGTGAAGATCGACAAGTAGACGCTGGATGAAGCGCGCCTGTTACGAGAGAGGCCAGAGAAACACCTGCAGGCAACATGCCGCCAGCTCCCTCTGGACAGCATGTACGACGTTGACCGGAGAGACTCACTGAATTCCAGTTTGGCATCTGCCATTCACTCGCAGAGTGGGCTCAGTTCACCATACAGGCTACAACAGCACACAGCGACCTGACTTGTGACTATAGCAAGATTAACGATATTGTCTGCAAGACGCTTATTACATGATGAGCTTGTACCACAATACATGGACTCTATTCAATTAAGCAACTGTTCATATAAATAAAGAACCGTATTAATCTACGTGCGCATTTGTGTTGTACAAATAGGATACCGGCCACCCATAACAACATCATCTCCCTTGTCCTTATGGTACAAGGCTCTACAGTGGCGACAAGGAAGGGATACTGCAGTATGAGCGACGTGATCTTCAAAATACAAATGAAACAATGATATTCCCAACATACACTATGCACTGTCATCAACGAAAATACTTTTAAACAAAACTGTCCAAGTATATCTTGTCCAAAAATCACGCGGTTCCCAAGAAAGACCATACACAACGTGTAGACGAACCGAAAGGCATCAACTGAAGAACAAGAACGAAGCGTCCGTATCAAAAAGGGTGTAAGAGAGGGATGTGGTCTTTCGCCCTTCCACTGAAGCAGCGATGACGGAAAGGATAACAATGATGAGATTCGTTGATGAAAATGCTGTTGCCAGTTAAAGTAAAGAATAATTACAGGAAATGCGGACAGAATAAACAATCTAATGCAGTGCTTTACTTGTAAAAAAAAAATGATGTTCCGGTACTGGGACTTCCTGTTTCTTTTTTTAATTTACATCTCTTAAAACGCTATTCTTACGTGTTTTCGTCAGAGGTAGCCTCATACTGTCACAAATAAAGCACTGATGTAATGAATACAGAATATGAATTGAAAGTGAATCGAAGAAAGTCTAAAGTAATGAAGACTAGTAGAAATGAGATTAGCAATAAACTGAAGATAAAATATGGGGACAAAGAAGTTGATGAATTGAACGAAAGCTCCTTCATTGGAAGCAATACATGACAGACCCATAAAGGTGGACATAAAAAGCAGACCAGAACACGCGAAGAGGGCATTCCTGGCCAAGAAAAGTCTGGTGGTATCAAACATCGGCCTTACATGTCGGGAAGACACATAGGAGGTTCTCCGCAGAATCGGCGCAGGAAGAGCAAATGGAAAACAATGAGAAGGACGAGGAACAGGCATCAGGAAATAATGTGCTGCTGTGAGATCAAGAGGCTGGCGCAAGAGAGAGATTTGTGGCGAGCCAGGAAAGAAGGTTAGCAGTGCCCTCGTAGCTGTTATGGCGCCAACTTGTTTTTGAGTAGCTCTGCTGTTCCGCTGGAGAGTTCATATGCTTTCAGCTTTTTTTGCATTTCTCTCTGCTTTTGCTGTACGCATTAAACGAGTGCAAGGAAACTGCGTGATTTGAAGATTGATGGCAATACATCTACAGAAACAAAAAGCATGGGAACATTTCCAACATGACATCGTATATTGTTCAGATGATAATACGACAGCTCGTCGATTTCGTCCCTGTAAGAGTGTCGCATTATTATCCGATAACGTTCCAGTACTTGATCTACGAAGCTGCCGGGCCTGTTGTCCTAGTACTGAAGGGAGTGCTTGAAAACCGCCATGGACTCCCAGCCGGACTAAGAAATGTTTCAGTTTGCATTTAACATGGAACTCACCTCTCAACCGCGTGAAGATTCGCCAGGAACGAGACGTTGTTGAGCTTCCACGTTGAACTGTAGATCCTTTCCCCAGTGGGTTTACTGGGGTATGCAGGACCACTCAAGTCCCCAAAGAGCCGTCCAATTGTAGGACTTGAACTAGGCCTCTCAGCTACACGAAATTGTTATTGCTGGAGGTACCACCACAAGAAGCTCAATTAAAACTCTGGGAGATCTTAGGAGCACTGCGCGACGAAACGCTGAAGGTCATCTCCGCATCGGAAGGACGTAGCACAGCATGCTGCAACAGCCGAATCAATTACTCACATGTGAAAAGTATAAACTTTCACAATAACAGGAGATATGAAAACGGTGAGTAACTCTTCACGCTGTTTCCCTTCCTAGAACACGTGTGCGGGAGGTCTGTTACAATACACTGCTCACAGTGAATGTATTCTGCTTTGACAACATTAGAAATAAGAAAATCACTATCGAAATGTGTCACGACGGGGATGGACTCAAAAAGTCCTGATGAAACAGAAATGAAAGGGTACATCACAGGATGTGAAATAATTAATGGATTAATTGAGACCAAGTTTAAAATGGTACTGCAGACTGTTCAAGACATTCAGCACACATCTGAAAAATCCTGTTCATTGGGAAGTGTGCCAAGCAAATCACGTACAATGGTGGATCTGAATAAAATTCAAGTGACCATTTCAGAGGATAAAACTGAAATTTACAAAGACTTGGTGAAGTGGTCAGTGGTAGGAGGAGACTGTGTAAGGGATTGATAGTAGTTAATGTTTCGTTGCAGCATCATGTCTCGCTATACATCCTTACTTTACTAATAGTCAATAATTACCTTTTTATTTGTGTACATTCCAAAGTAAAAAACTAGATTATTTGCCATCAATACAAAATTTTTCTATCGTGAATGTTCAGTTTCGAAAGGACAACATTTTAGAAAATTAAAAATAGTATAATTTTTCGCTATGGCGTATAAAACCTCAGTCCCATGTAGTAACATACGTTGAGCACTTAAGAACGGAATGCTGTAAGGTAAAGAGATTTTTTTAATGAACGCTATGAATAAAACACCACACCGATCGGCACGCATGTTTTCACGCATCCCAAAATCGTTGACTTAGAATCGTCAAAGCTAATGCCTATAAGTTATTTGCGACAGAACATGTGATCCGTACACGCTTCCACCTGCAAATAGTGTTTTTAGTAGCAGATTTGTTGAGAAGGAATCAGAAGAGTGACGCTTTCCGCGAAAGCTGTTTTGTAGGTACAAAAGCCGACATGTTCAGGGCACTAAACAGGTACGTTCTCATCACTGCAATCTGAAGTCACGCACATATGAAAGCCTAAAATACCTGCTGTCCAGGTCTCGATCTGATGTCGTCGTCCGCTATGCTGCAGTAGTATAACTAATGCCCACTCATTGTCAACAGGGAGTATTTGCACTGATGTCACATACGTCACGGGACAGCGATATACACATATACAAATGGTTCAAACGGCTCTGAGCACTATGGGACTCAACATCTGTGGTCATCAGTCCCCTAGAACTTAGAACTACTTAAACCTAACTAACCTAAGGACATCACACACATCCATGTCCGACGCAGGATTCGAACCTGCGACCGTAGCGGTCACGCGGTTCCAGACTGAAGCGCCTAGAAACGCACGGCCACACCGACCGGCAACACATATACAGTTGGCTGCAGTATCGCGTCCGCAGGGCATAAAAGAGCAGTGCATGGGCGGACCTGTCATATGTACTAAGGCGATTCATTTGGAAAGGTTTTCAGCGACTTTGAACGCGAAATGGTAATTGGAAATAGTCGTATGGGACGTTCCTTTTCTGAAATCGTTAGGGAATTCAATATTCCGAGATCCATATTGTCGAGAGTGCAGCGAGAATACCAGTTTCTGGCATTACCTCTCACCACGGACAGCGTAGTGACCGACGGCCTTCACTTAACGACCTAGAGCCGCGACATTTGCGTAGAGTTGTTAGTGCTAACAGACAAGCAAGACTTCGTGAAATAGCAGCAGTAATCAATGCTGGACGTACTACGTGCGTATCCCTTAGGCCAGTGCGATGAAATCTGACGTTAGTGGGCTATGTCAGCAGACGACCGACGCGAGTGCCTTTGCTGAGAGCACGACATCGCCTGCAGCGCCTCTCCTGGGCTGGTAATCATATCGCGTGAACTCTAGACGACTGGAAAATCGTAGCATTGTGAGATGAGTCACGATTTCAATTGGTAAGAGCTGATGGCAGGTTTCCAATGTGGCGTAGACTCCACGAAGCCATGGACCCAAGTTCTCAACAGGGCAGTGTGCAAATTGGCGTTGGCTTCATAATGTTGTGGGCTGTGTTTACATAAAATGGAGTGAGTCACTGACTGGAAATGGTTGTGATCGGCTACTTGGAGAGCAGATGCAGCCTTTCGTGGACTTAAAAAGTGGATTTTTTTTTTTTTTTTTTTTTTTTTTTTGTAGATGACAATGCGCCATGTCACCAGGCCGCAATTGTTGGCGACTGGTTGAAGAATATTCTGGATAATTCGAGCGAATGATTTGTCCACTCAGATCGCTCGACATGAATCCCATCGAACATTCATGGGACATAATCGAGAGGTCAGTTCGCGCACAAACACCTGCACCGGCAACCTTTCGCAATTACGGGCGACTCTAGAGGCAGCTTGGTTGAGTATTTCTGCAGGTGACTTCCAACGAATTTTTGAGTCCGTACCACGTCGAGCTGCTCCACTACGTCTGGAAAGAGGGGGTTCGACACGATATTAAGAGGTATCCCATGACTTTTGTCACCTCTGTGTAATTCAGGCTCACAATACATTGAGTCAGCTCCATTAATTCGAGGAAAGAAGTTTTAAAACCAATGTTTTCTCTAAATTTTTAAAGGGTTAAGATGTTTCCGACTGGTATAACAGCTGGCCGTGTACTGGTGCCCTATAATGAAGAGAGAATAATGTAGACCACGGTGAGGGTCCTGCTCAGAGGACTGTGGTGGGACTAGCTGCTGCCCTGCAAGGCAGCGACTGGCGCGGAGTGCAGGGCTGGCCAGCGCGGCCCACGCTGAGGGAGGTGGCGATTAAAAAGCGGCGGTCCGGCTAATTAGTCGGGCACGGCACGGACCATGCGGCCAGCGGCCAGCGGCGGAGGCGGCCGGCAGCTGCCCTGCGCGGGGGGGCGCAATTTGGGGAGCGCGGCGCGGCGCGAGCGGTGGCTGCCACGCAGGTTGGAAAGGAGGGGGGGGTCGTTAATTAACGCCGCGGCGTGGCTGGGGAGGCGTGGTGGGGGCGGGGGACCGGGTGGAGGGGAGGTGTGGGATCCCCCGCGCAGGGCTGCGACCGGCCGCTGGTCGCCGGTAGCTGTGTGAGGCGAGTCCCGGCCGCTCTAATGAAATCTTCCCCGGCGCCCGTCCCTCCACTTCAACCGCCGTGTTCCACTGACGTCGCCACGCGGCGGCGTGTTGATACTGTGCGATCAGCTGTTGCAGCTGTGCCGACGCGGCTGTTTACCGCACCGATCCTCGCAGACGACACGTCGCTTGGTTCTGAAGCTATCGTAACTGTTCAAAACTGAATCACTTTGTCAGAAGCCGGGTTTTACAGGCATGAGTTTTTTTACACATGCATACGCCCGCCACTACCCTTTCATTCACGTTAGCGTTTCCACTCACCTGAGCTGTAAATGCTACTTAAGCGTCTTTCGAGATGGCGTCACCTGAAATAATTCCTTCCGGAAGTTGTGCAGCTCTTAGCCCATGAACTTACAGTGACGTTGAAGCGACGGGGGGTGGGGGTGGGGGGGACCAGACCCACAGATGTTGGCTATGGAAATAGGGATCACATAGGAATCGTTTGGGAACGTCAAATGCGGTAATAAGTTAGGTATCTGACGAGGACGACGTCCCGTTCCAAAATATTTTTGAGTGAGTAAAATCAATATTCAGAGTTTTTTGACATACATTCGTGGCTGTCTAACACGAATATGGAAGATACTGTACCAGCACGCATTAAATTACAATGATATTGATATTTATGATAACTGGCGACGCTGGAAGACAAGTATTATTCCGAACAGCACTGTTTCTAAATTTCTGTTATCTACGATACACTGAAGGTACATTGGAAAGTAAGAATCTGTCTGCACATTTTAGCTTTGTTTTTATTTTCAAATTTAGTCACAGTTCGACAGCACACATGTGCCGTAAATACAAGTTTTATCGGTTTCGTAGTTAATTTTTTACTGAACTGTGTACTACTGTGCAGAACCGTCGTTACTCAACGACAGCGCTAATACGCACACTGTTATATTTACACCGGATTTTAATGGGGGTCAAGAGTAGTTTTTAAAGCCACAAATAAATTTCCATTTCACACAATATTTATATTCAAACACTAAAGCAAAAATTATTGTCATTATATTGAAATAAAAAATAACTGTATAACATCGACTGTTCTGCAGTAAAATGATCCTCTGTAAGTTCACACACACACACACACACACACACACACACACACACACACACACACACACACACTGCTGCTTAATCAATTTCGCCAATTCAAATGATGGTGTGTTAGTCTATTACAAACAAGTGACTATAAGGAGTTGCTGAACCCTACAGTGATATTACTATCACACTGTTTAAGAATATACTCCTACTTTCCAAAGTATTTATTTATTTTGCTGAACACTAAGCCCATTATCCGTAACTTGCTGGCAGGGAACATCACAGTGTGCAAGCAGGGTATTTCCATACGTCAGTTAGAGAAATGGCGGTGGCGGGATGCATGCGTTAGAAATTCATGCCTGTGGAAACCAGACTTTATACGGGGCTCGAGGCCACGTCCAAGACTCTACCACCACTGAAACATCGGTGTTGTTCACTTTGGAAATCTCTTCCTACCTTGCCGATTCGATTCATATAAAATTTCCATCAACATTACGGTAACACTCTCCAGGCGTTAGCCAACCCCAAACCCTTCCATTTGGACTGCCACACGGTACAGCGGAATTCATCACACCAAATCACTCGTTTCCAGTCACCTACTGTCCATCTCAAGCGTCACTCAGCACTGAGTACAGTATTGTGTGGCTCGTGAGGAGCTGCCCAACCGCTGTAAAAATGTTCAAATGTTCAATGGTTCAAATGGCTCTGAGCACTATGGGACTTAACATCTGTGGTCATCAGTCCCCTAGAACTTAGAACTACTTAAATCTAACTAACCTAAGGACATCACACACATCCATGCCCGAGGCAGGATTCGAACCTGCGACCGGAACGGTCACGCGGTTCCAGACTGAAGCGCCTTTAACCGCACGGCCACACCGGCCGGCTGTTCAAATGTGTGTGAAATCTTATGGGACTTAACTGCTAAGGTCATCAGTCCCTAAGCTTACACACTACTTAACCTAAATTATCCTAAGGACAAACACACACACCCATGCCCGAGGGAGGACTCGAGCCTCCGCCGGGACCAGCCGCATCCAACCACTGAACCCCAGTTCTTTTTAACTCCTGAGGCACGGTCGTTGTCCTAGCTGGACTGCCGGTAGCACTTTGGACCTCGCGAGTGACCCCTTCCTCTGATTTCATGTGATTTCCTACAACCACTCACTGCAATTCTCGAAGGTCCAATTGGTCAGGTGAGATTTGCCTGGTCTCGCTTTAGCTGCGATTGTTCCTTCGCGTTTTCACTTCGCAGCGTATCACCATCAACCAAGTTACTGACATCTCCTGACCGACTCAGTCTGCTGTGGCTGCTTCTCCACTGACAACACAACACTTGCCGCCTCATTTTGTACTGGTGGGTCCTCCTGTCGTGGCATCTAGTGGTCACTTCCGCATTTCATAAGCGTCTTCGTATACATTTGTTCAGATAGTGCGTTTTACAATCCCAATCAGCCCTAAACTGTTGACAACGCGAACATCGGCCTAAGTGCTAAATGCACGCGCAATACTTGTACAGTTACTGATTAGCGCTTATGTTCGCTTATAGTAATTGCAGTAGGCCTAACAACTTATGCTGAATGAGGTTACGAGAGTCGCAAACATAGACACGACCGTGTCCTTCAGCGATTCACTTCTTTCTCTCCCCACAAGTGCCGGCCGTTTCCAACTACATACTATATGCCACGTGTTCACCTGAAACAAGGTTAGAGCCTGTGATGTAATACAGACACGGTCTAGACATTGTGGACTCAGTATTTGTTTACGCATCATTTGTCTCTTAATTATTACCGATTAAAATCTGGCGGTATTTTGTCACGCAAGGATATTTGACAGAAGAGCGAATAGACGTTTTCCAGTAAAAAAATTAATTTATGGTGCAGCATGAATAAAAGAAACGATGGTTGATAGAACACATCCTGAGGTAGCAAGGAATCAGCAATTTGGTATTGGGGGCAGTGAAACTTGTAGAGGAAGACCAAGGCTTGGATACAGTAAGTAGCCCCAAACTAAGGTTCAGTGACTATGCAGACATGAGAAAAGCTACACAAGGTAGGAAAGTGTGGAGAATTGCGTAGAGAAAGTCTTCCGGCTGAAGACAACAGCAACGACAACAATAACTTTGTGGCGATACAGTGACTGTTAGACTGTACCATTTATCATCCTCTGGTGTCCGCCCCGGTAGCTGAGTGGTCAGCGTGACAGACTGTCAATCCTAAGGGCCCGGGTTCGATTCCCGGCTGGGTCGGAGATTTTGTCCGCTCAGGGACTGGGTGTTATGTTGTCCTAATCAAGATTTTAAACATGGCTTCAAGATTTTAAACATGGCTGCAGCAGCAACTGTTAAAATTCTTCACAATAAAGGATGGCAGCCAAAAACAGTTGCAGTTGTCCTAATCATCATCATTTCATCCCCATCGACGCGCAAGTCGCCGAAGTGGCCTCAGATCGAAAGACTTGCACCAGGCGAACGGTCTACCCAACGGGAGGCCCTAGCCACACGACATTTCCATTTCCATCATCCTCTGGTACACGATACATGGACAGGAAGGCGTTGAAAGTTTCATTACGTTATTAAAAAGATAAGATTTTGCTATGTTTTGTATTGTGATATTATACTATAAAAAGTTGTGTTCGTTCTTCTGTTTCATGGTACGAGTGTTGGGCGTGGCAATAGCGGCAGGAGCAGTTTTCTTATCGTGACACAGACACCATGGGCGGGCTACATCGGCGTCTAATCGACGGCCCTTTTCCAAAGAAAACATCTTGAAGCGACTCGCTCGACTCTACTTTGGTAATTATAGCAAATAAAATTTGTACCTTTGAATTGTAATAGATTAAAAAACGTACTCACGGTTTGTTCAGATTTGGCCACGATCAGTTGGAATCTGTTAACATACGCCGCTAATGTCTGAAACGTTGCTGTATTATCTCTGTGTTTTATACTGCTACACTGAACTTTTAAAAAGTGAACGGAAATATTTTTGAAGATTTTTCAGTTCGACACAGAGAATAATTTTGTAAACGGTTGCGCTGGAAAAAGTTCTTTTAGTCCAGTGAAGTGTTTTCGGAGCTTTTGTATCTTTTACTATACCTATTGCAAAAACTGATACGAGATAGGAAGATACGTGTCTGTTGTCATTACCCTATTACGATTTTGTTCACCTTATTTCACAATAGTGTCAGTTAAAATGACATTTAGGAGATTTCTTCAAAGCTAAACGTAATTGGTATTCATTCTGGAAAGGATAAATATAAAGTTAACAGCAAATTAATCACCGAAGTGACACTTCGTAAATAACCGAGCAGGGACAATCTTTGCGACTGAAGCGAAACTTCAGCAAGCAACGGTACTAATATCTCCGGAAGTTATAAATTTGGACGAATGCGATTTTAATGTGGAATGTCAGCTCATGAAGGAACTTTGGTATGTAATACACACATCAAAAAATGTTTTACATCACCCCGGTTCCCAAAACTACTGAAGACAGACGTTGACTGACGATATTGTACACAGACACAGTCCCTTTGACTATTCAGAGATGTCACTAAACCCGTCCAAAGAGGTAAACAATCATGCATGACCACCGCCTATTAGACGGAGTGTGTCCGACAGCTGATCAGTTCCAGTCATTCCACCAGGAAGGAGGTACACAGCTCGTGTTGTCCGTAGTTCAACCATGCCTACACGGTCGATACAGTCATTCGATCGCGTTCGCATTGTTACTTTGTGCCAGGAAGGGCTCTTAACAAGGAAAGTGTCCAAACCTCTCGGAGTGAACCAAAGAGATGTTGTTCGGACATGGAGGAGATACAGAGAGACATGAACTGTCGATGACATGCCTCGCTCAGGTCGTCCAAGGGCTACAGCTGCAGTGGATGACCGCTACCTACGGATTATGGCTCGGAGGAACCCTGACAGCAACGCCACCATGTTGAATAATGCTCTTCGTGTAGCCACAGGAAGTCGTGTTACGACTAAAACTGGGCGCAATAGGCTGCATGATGCCCAACTTCACTCCTGACGTCCATGGCGACGTCCCTCTTTGCAACCACAGCACCATGCAGCGCGGTACAGATGGGCCCAACAACATGCGTGATGGACCGCTCAGGATTGGAGTCGGGTTCTCTTTACCGATGAGTGTTGCATATGCCTTCAACCAGACAGTCATCGGAAGCGTGTTTGGAGGCAGCCCGGTCAGGCTGAACGCCTTAGACACACAGTCCAGCGAGTGCAGCAAGGTGCAGGTTCCCTGCTGTTTTGGGTTGGCATTATGTGGGGCCGACGTACGCCGCTGGTGGTCATGGAAGGCGCCGTAACGGCTGTACGATACGTGAATGCCGTCCTCCGACCGATAGCGCAACCATATCGGCAGCAAATTGGCGAGACATTTGTCTTCATGGACGACAATTCGTGCCCCTATCGTGCACATCTTGTGAATGACTTCCTTCGGGATAACGACATAGCTCGACTAGAGTGGCCAGCATGTTCTACAGACATGAGCCATATCGAAAATGCCTGAGATAGATTGAAAAGGGCTGTTTATTGACGACGTGACCCACCAACCACTCTGAGGGATCTACGCCGAATCGCCGTTGTGGAGTGGGACAATCTGTACCAACAGTGCCTTGATGAACTTGTGGACAGTATGCCACGAGGAATACAGGCATGCATCAATGCAAGAGGACGTGCTACTGGGTATTAGAGGTACCGGTGTGTACAGCAATCTGGACCACCACCTCTGAAGGTCTCACTGTATGGTGGTGCAGCATACAATGTGTGGTTTTCATGAGCAATAAAAAGGGTGGAAATGTTGTTTATTGCAATTTTCTGTACAGTTTCCGGAACCCTCGGAGGCGAGGTGATGCAAAACTTTGATGTGTGTATCTTACAGGCCAAGCATTTCTCGAAACTGATTTTTCAACTCCCTTGAGTTTATGCACAGTGAATAAATTACGTACTTTTTCAAAATTGAATACCCACGTAGCAGAATAGTAAACGGCGCCGAGGCCACAAGAAGTTAATGCCTATGAGTTGTTATAGCAACATAATAAACAAGACGTGATAAGACGATTTTCAAAACTCTGGTATTACAGCTGCTATGAATGATAAAATGCTTAACCCCAACGATCGAGCAGATTGAACCTGTGTTCTAATTTAATATTGCCTTCGGAAATACACGTTGGTGTGCACCTGTGGTAGGAATTAAGTATTACCGCAGTACCATCTCCTGACTGGCAGGTGGTACATGGCGTTACGGCTTGGGGAGTACAATACGTAAACACTGTAATGTGGGATGCCCCAGATAGATTAGGAACAGAGACAGATATCGCCAGTATACGGTTCATCTATTTTTCTGCCAAACAACATCCTCAAACTTGCGGCCTGGTGAATGCTGCCTCGCCGTCGGGTGTGAGCGAGTTCGGCGCGACTCACAGCGGAGGCGGCAGACTTATCTGGCACCGGACACAGCCGGCGCTATCTGCCGCGCGCTAATTGCAGACGCCACAGATTGGCGGCGCGCGCTGTCTCGCAGATTATTCCCTTCCCTTCCCTTCCCAGAACGACATTAGGCCGGCTGATTGCCCGCCGCATTAAAGACGCCGACAAGCCTCCATCGAATTAGTGGCCGCCTTAACGAGGGGCCCTTCTCTTGCAGTTCAGCTCGGTCATGTCTGTCGGCACACAGCTTTTTATCTGCGCTGCCCTGACGGTGACAAGTAATGAAGCGCCAATAACTCGGCCTGGCGGCTGTTATAATAACCCCTCCATCCGGCATATTTTAAGGCTCTCCTAACTCTTCGTTCGAATCTGTTCTAGCTAGTTTTTCTGTTGCTACAGGGTGTGTCTTCAGTCCCACTCCAGAGGCTGAGAGGGATTTACTGAAAACTGCGCCCATTAAAATCTGTGGCCACGCAAACAATGTGTGGACAGCAATGCTGCAAACTACGTACCCACTGAGTCACACACTACTCCTCGTCCACCGAAAACGCTTCCAACTCCGAAAGTCCTCTTCCATGCCACTGGTGACCGCTTGAACTTAGTACGACACTTTCGTAGTTTTCAGTTCGAGCTCCTTGTGTGTCGATGTGCTTATAGATTCGATAAGGATGTGTCAAGGACTATCTGCGGAGGTCATTGTAAACTTTACTCGTTTATCGTAAAGAGAACCGGTGTAGACCGGACTGTGATTTTGACGTGTCGAAAACAGAAAGCAATACACATTGCCGAGGAATGCTTACGGCCGAGGACTGTAAGGTGCTTAGCTCAAAAGAGCATCAATGTCGAGCTCCGGATTCAAAATGGCTCTGAGCACTATGGGACTTAACTGCTGTGGTCATCAGTCCCCTAGAACTTAGAACTACTTAAACCTAACTAACCTAAGGACATCACACACATCCATGCCCGAGGCAGGATTCGAACCTGCGACCGTAGCGAGAGCTCCGGATTATTCTCCTTTTGTACGTAAGTCTCTGAATCACATGAAGGCAAGGGCACGAGAGCAAGAGAGATACTGCGAAAATGTGATTGGTTGGTGTTGTAGAGCGCAAACCTGATAAGGTCATAAGCAACCGTATCATAATGCGAGAAATTGCAAATACTAAACAAAAACCTGAGACGAAAATAGAAAAAAAACACAATCAACTATAAAAGAGGGGCAGCTAAGCGCAAGGACGCCCCTAGGAAAAATTTCTCAAAACATCTTTGAGATGTCTGAGGTCCCCGCGGTGACGGGGATCAAATTTGCTTCGCCATGAAATGGGAAGACCGAGTTAGGAATGAACAAGTATTAAGAAGAGTTGGAGAAGAAAGAAACATGCTGAAAGTTACCAGAAAGAGAAAACGGAACTGGATTGATCATTGTTTTGAGGAAGAACGGTTTATTGAAGGAAGGAATAGAAGGAATGGTGGAGGGAAAAAGGGGAAGAGGAAAAAGAAGATATCAAATGCTGGACAATATAAAAAGAGACATTCAGAAATGAAAAGACTGGCTATGGACAGACAAAAGTGGAAGAGACTTAACCCATGAAAGAGCTGCCGTAAGGCAGAATACCATACTACTACTGCTACCACTACTACTACTACTACTACTACTACTACTACGCCGCTGCGGCGAATAAAAGGTAAGACGCGAACGACAGAATGTGTGTCATCTGCTAAAACATCAGAAAAAGTAGACGCCAAACATAGTCGTAGACGTAAACGTAAACAGTTGCAAGATGGGCACCGGATCGTGAAGTGGCGCACCGTCAACGGTTGACAGCAGTAGGCACAGAGTGGGGCAGGGTCGCCGCTTAATAAATGGCGGTAGCTAGAACGACAGTGCCCTATATGCAGCCGGGCTAGATGACACCCTCGCGACGTGAAGGCCTAGAGGAAGTCGACCATGCTATTAGGAGAGATTTGATGTCCCGGAGAAGACCAATGCACACTCCAAAGTGATACTACATGCCAACAGACAGCGACACAAAGATCACCTGAGGGAACAAGATGGCCAGCAGGCTGAAGGAGAGAAGCTGCAGCCTTTGCAACCTCGTTCCCTTGCACGCAGAAGCAACAAAGAACCCACAGCAACAGCACACTGGCTCCCCTCCCCCCCCCCCCCCCCCCCCCCCACAGTAAGCGAGTGGAAGCAGTCTTGGACCCGTTATACTAAATGATGGACTGAGTACACTGCGCGAAAGCTATGAAGAATACTGAGAGAACTGAGCACATGACAGAATTTGGAAGCCCATTTCGTTGTACAGTGTGGCCTGATAAAAGGTGTACAGCTCCGCGGTAAGACATCGAGCACTGGTGAAGAAGCTGATATTCAAAAGGATCATCGCCATGAACAACGGTCATCCGACACCACGGTTGGTCTTGGAACCGGCGGCGTAGACGAGGACACTGTCTCCATGCCACGCGCCAAATGCGAGAAACTCGCTGCGATACACCATGCCAGAAACAGTGACCTTAGGAAGCGAATGGAGTCCGAAATGCTCACGTACGTCGGCGCGAAGCCAGGGCGGTGAAGAGGTCGCCGCGACGGGGAACGTGGCAGGCAGCGTAAAGCAAAGCTGTCGAAGCAGCAAACGAAAGCGAACGCTGGAAGCCAACAGAGAAGGCAGGAGCAGCCCATACGTGCGGTGAAGGGAATCGTCGAAAAAGGGAGCATAGGATGAGTGACCAGGCACAGAAGACAGACGGCTCGCGTAACAACTGAGGAAAACATCACGCCGGTAGGACAATGGTGCTAACAGCCTCAGCGTAAAGACTCTTAAATGGACTAGTATAGGAGGTACCAATGGCTAAAAGTATCCTGCATTGGTGGATGGTGTTAAAACGGACGTGATGATGAATATACGACACATCCATAGTCCAGTTTCGAAGGAACACGGGACTAGCATAAACGGAGGAACGCTAAGGGAGCGATTAGAAGACCAACAGAGTTTCCTATCAAATGTGGGTCCCAAGTCGACGAACGGAGGAAGGAATGGGCCGAGACATAGGGGCGGGGGAAGAAATTTCCGGCGCCGCCCGAAGTTCATACAGACAATCACGTCAGCGGAAGCCACTGTTGATGCCCCTCGAGTAAAGATGATCGATACATCGCTGAAGCCGCCGCTCACGTAGACGGGTTCGTTGAGAGCTGCAATAGATGTTAAAGTCATGAACGGAAAGAGAGCCTGAGATACTTGGCGGGAGACAATCCACAATAGTGTTAATGGCTGTGGCAATTAAGACGACGCTGGATACAGAATCCTGAGGCACCCCGTTCTTCTGAAGAAAAGTGTCCAATAGAGCCGAGCCCACAAGTACCTTAAAAACGCGGTCTTTTAAAAATTCCCTGATTATAAAGAGCATGAGACCCCGGGAGCCCCCTAGTGCATAATACTTAGGGTTCCCGGTCCTCTAGTCATATGCTTTGTCCAAATCAGAAAACACGGCCACAGTTTGACACTTCCGCAAAAAATTGTTCGTAGTATGAGTTGATAAGACGACGAGATGATCAACTGCAGGATGGTGCCTATGGAATCCACATTGGGCGCCAGTAACGAGATTCCAAGACTCGAGCAACCGCACCAGCCGACCAATAACTGTACGTTCCATCACCTTGCAGGCGCTTCTGGCGAAGGAAATTAGGGGGGGTAGCTGTCAGGCGTAGCGCCTTTATATCGCTCCTGTCTGGAGCCTGTGTATCGGGAGAATGACTCTGCGTGCACAGTGACAGATGGTCACTCGAGAATGTAGTTCTAATTTTCATCCATCAGAGTACAGTGGCGGACAGACACATTCAAGAAACATACCAAGAGAATGTTTTTGTGAATTGTTCTGTTTATTTCTTGATGGCTTTTTGTTTATTTATGTTTGTACAGTTTTGTATATGTTTTTCGTAGTGTGAATGATGCGTGAATGTGGTCTGACGTGAATATGTAGATCATTGTTATATTGACAATTGCTGTACGAACTAGTGTGAGAAATTTTTAAGACAGTGTGAACGCAAACGACCGAGAATTTTGTATATGTTAAGTAAGGTTATGAAAAAAGGAAAGCTAATTCGAGTGCAAATGAAAACAGTTAATAACGTAAAGTATAAATAAAATATCAGAATGTTAAATAATTATTTCGGGAAAAAGTACTGTTCGAAAGTGTGTTATTTCTTGATTGGTTAGTCATAAAAAGTACGGACAAACGCGGGAGAATTATATTTTTCTATTGGCCTTAAAGAAACTGACCAATCACGACGGAGTATTCTTCGCGCGTCTTTTCTCTTGGAGATAGAGAATGCTTACAGCAGTCTAAAAGTAGTCGGAGCCCAGTCTTTCAATGGTACTGTCGTGTGCAGTATGAGATCCGAAGGAAGTTATAGTTTGCCAGTTTTAGTTGCGCTACTTGTCTCAAAAGTGCTTTAAAGTGAAAGCATATTTATTCGGGAATGTCTTTTAGAAAGTACGCATTTTTAAGTAATTTTGTGTATGAGAAAAGACAGTTATTCCGCGTTGCATGTTGACCAGATGGGTGTTAAAAAAACTTGAGTGCATTAGACACCGATAAACTTAATAGCATTTTCATTTAAGAACAATCCATGTTTAGTAGCTTTTCAGATTTCGGGAACTACGTTACCATAAACCTGCTACCGGGAACGAAAGAGTTTGTGCATGACTGAGTTAGGATTAGCAAGGGCTTGACAGTGAACTTTTAATTCTCGGCTTCAGAAAATACCGAATTTTTGCCAGTATTTCCACCTTTCATTCAAAATTAATACCTTTTTCCGATTTTTGGAAGAGTTACGTTGTATGCAGCCTGGTGCGAGTCTCAGTACGGTGGGTTTCTGCTCGCCTTTCCTACCGGCGATCTGCTGCGACGAGTTCACAAGTAGGTGCTGGTAAAATGTCAGAAAGGAACCGCGCCGCCGCAGCTGGAAGGCCTTACTAGGCTTACGTATGGTAATGACAGTGGACTCACACTAGCAACTGTTCAAATGCTGTTACATGTATGGATGAGAAAGCATGGGCCCTCAGTAATAGGTGTTGTAACGTCAGAATTGAACGTCGTCCGGTCCTGGAGAGTGTGCACGTTTAAGCTCCCTCATGGTAAAAGCAGTACTGCATCATTCACGTTTCTGGGTGGAGAAAGATAGCGCCCTTGCCTCCACCGCCCGTTTCAGAGGGAGAGGGCAGGAAGACAGTGGGTGTAACTCGAAATGTCTGCAAAATGTCGGCCCAAGGCGTTGGACGTATCAAGAGAGTCCACAACCACATTGTTCACTATGATGAGACTAGGGAATGAACTGTGTGTGGTTCCTTGAAGCCGACGGAGATTATCACAAACTACAAGAGAGGGAGGAAAACTATTAACAGAATTTTGTAAAACAAGACAACTAGCTTTTTTGCTCTCCCTGGAAATGCGGCGACGCTGCGCACGTAGCTGTTTGTAACGGATACAGTTCACAACAATGGGATGGCGTTTAAAAACGCGGAGAATTCGTCTCCGCGCAAATTGCTTCACGGCATGCCTCTGTCCACCAGCGGACGGGGGCACGTCGCGGCACGGAGGAGGTAGGTGCGAGGTATGGAACATTCCGCGACAGTAAGAACAGCGTTTTTAAGGTATTCTACCTGGTCATCAATGCAGGGGAAATCATCGCAAGTGGCCAGTGAGGAGCAGAGCTGCCAGCCGGCTTTGGAAAGATGCCAGTTGGTTGGACGCGCAGATAGGATAGGTGTTAGCAAACGAGAGATACAGGAAAAATGGTTAGTCAAGTGTGTGTTGAAGAAAATGGACCACTCGGGACGACGAACAAGCTGAGCAGTACAGTTCGAAAGGTCCAAGTGGGAAAAGGAGTGTGGAATCGGCAAGAAATGTGGGTGTGCGGTAGATTGAGGTGACTGAAGATATCTGCTCTCGGACGGGGCATGGAGAGCCCCATAGGGGATGGTGGGCATTGAAATCGCCATGCAGCAAAAAGGGAGGAGGAAATCGAGCAGCCGGTCGCGGTGGTCTCGCGGTTCTAGGCGCGCAGTCCGGAACCGTGCGACTGCTACGGTCGCAGGATCGAATCCTGCCTCGAGCATGGATGTGTGTGATGTCCTTAGGTTAGTTAGGTTTAAGTAGTTCTAAGTTCTAGGGGACTGATGACCACAGCAGTTGAGTTCCATAGTGCTCAGAGCCATTTGAAGTTGAGCATCGCGTGACCGCTACGGTCGCAGGTTCGAATCCTGCCTCGGGCATGGATGTATGTGATGTCCTTAGTTAGGTTTAAGTAGTTTTAAGTTCTAGGGGACTGATGACCTCAGATGTTAAGTCCCATAGTACTCAGAGCCATTTAAAAAAAAAAATTGTTCAAGTTGAGCAATAAGTTGCAACAGCAGAAGACGAGGGTGAGTAGACGTTGCAAAGAGAGAAGGTGAAACTGCCTCAGGGAGAAGGTCAAAACGGACCGAAGTGAAGTGTGAACGGCGAAAGCTATCGTGAGGGGGTAATTTCGTTTCCTGGAGGCAGAAAACAACTGGACAGTATAACAACAAGAAGAGCTGTAATCAACCCAACTGGATCTGATGGCACGAATGTTCCACTGGAGAATAAATATATCCGAGGATAGACAGGGGCTCGGTCAAATAAGGGGGCAGTCATCGCGGTGCCTGCCGGCTGCAACGTTGAAGATGAACGCCGAGGTGGAGAAGGGGAAGGTCGTTTGCCTTTGTTTGACTGCTTATAACCTTGGCGTTTGTCAGGTGCAGACCCAGATGTTGGCTGGCTAGATGTGCACAGAAAGTCTCTGTTGGTAAAAGGGTGAATGGCCTTTCAGACCATGATGCACAAATTTTAACGCTAACACTAAAGAAGTTTTTGTACTCCAACACATGTTGTATATAATTACAAACTATGTAGAAAAGCTAATCCAACGGCAATACAGACTCTTTTAAATCCCGTTAAGGAACAAGAGTAGCAGGATTTTATAGTGCTGAAAACATGGATATGATGGAGTGCCTAGGAGAATATTAAGGTACTGTGCTGCACATGTTAGCCCTCTACTTAGCCATATTTACTGTTTTTCCTTTAAGAATCGTCAATTTGCTGAAGGATTAAAGTACTGAGTAGTAAAGCCGCTTTATAAAAGGGGAGAAAGGGACAATGTAGACAATTTTAGCCCTATTTGTATGCCATCGGTGTTTGCTAACGTTTTTGAAAAAGCTGTGTATGTAAGGATAATTGTTCATTTCATATCACAGAATTTTCTATCAAATGTACAGTTCGGATTTAGAAGGGTTTTAAGAACGGAAAATGCTTTATCCTCGTTTCTCTGTAGATTAAACAAAAGGTTTTTAACGTTAGGTATCTTTTTTAATTTAACTAAGGCGTTTGACTGAATTGATCATAAAATATTGTTCCAGAAGTTGGATCATTACAGAAAAGTGGGAGTAACTCACAACTGGTTCACCTCTTACTTTAATAACAGACAACAGAAGGTCCTCCTCCACAGTGTTGAGAATGGCTGTGATTCGGGGTCTGAGTGGAGTACTGTTAAATAGGGGATCAGTGTTGGGGCCGCTCCTGTTCCTTATTTCTGTAAATGATATGCCCTTTAGTATTGCAGGTGCATCTGAAATATTTTTGTTTGCTGAAGACACTACCCTGGTAGTAAAGGATGTTGTTGGCAAAATTGGCAATGTTTCAGACAGCGCAGTTCAAGACATAAGTTCATGGCTTGTAGAAAATAAACTAACGCTAAATCACAGTAATAATCAGTTTTTTGGTTTCTAACGCACAGTTCAACAAAACCCGACGTTTCAGTTTCACAGAATGGGGATATGATTAGTGAAACTGAACAGTTCAGATTTCTAGGTGTTCAGATAGATAGTAAACTGGGTTGGAAAGTCCACGTTCTGGATCTGGCATTTCCCTTTCAATATATATATATTCTTTACTGTCGTTTCTTGTTAATAATGTCAGCATATTCCCAAGAATTAGCAGCTTTCACTCAGTTAATAATAGGCAGAAATACAATCTGAATTTGAATCGCATTTCCTTCACTCTTATGCAGAAAGGTGTGCAGTACAATGCTGCATCCATTTTTAGTAAGCTAAAACAAGCATTCAAAGATCTTAATGGTAATCCACGCGCTTTCAAATCGAAACGGAACAGTTTCCTCATGGTTCACTCCTTATATTCTGTCGATGAGTCCCTTGAAAAATTAAGCTGATTCCTGTGTTATATTGTTGATTGCGTTTACATAAATTTATGTCTTGTCTTTTTTGGGTCCATAAACTTTTATGTTATTACTTTTATGTTGTAATTTCATGTACTGACACGTTCTATGGCCTTGGAGATTTGCTCCTCAATTTGGTTCTACGGGAACTAGTCGTGTAAAAAAGATGAGTGGGAATCCCTCTGGGAGGATATTCCGAAGAGTCTATCACCTGCAAAATGGACGGTATGATTTTCTTACTGAAATTTTAGAACACCAAGGAACCGAATAGGACCATCAGGCAGGAAAATCACATGGAGATCAGAAAGAGCCACAATTATGACGAGAAGTTGATCTTCAAGTAGGGGTAGTGTCTATGAATTAAGGTAGCAGTTTTCTTTCAACTGATCACAACTTTGGAGAGAGAACCATAGTTTAAATTGGAGAACAGGAAAGAAGGCCCTAGTTTGGAAATTCAAAGACTGAAACTAACATTTATCCGCTGGCTTTTGCATTCCTACCAAGCAAAAGATTTTAACTGCTAGCATTTTCAGTCCTATTAATTAGTAGTACCAACATCTCCAGTTATTAGCAAGTAAAGCACCTAGTAAGAGTTTGGCTCTTCTGTCCGTCGGGCAAGATTGCGGAACCTGTACAGCGGTATTTATGGATCTTTCCCCGACCTTTTCTTGCGCAAATTTCTCTGGGTGCTGTTTACTGGATACTGGGGCACAATACATTCTCAAGACATCCTCCGTTACAGCCTGTTCGAATCCTGCCTCGCGCAAGGATGTGTGCGATGTCCTTAGGTTAGTTAGGTTTAAGTAGTTCTACGTCTAGGGGACTGATGACCTCAGATGTTAAGTCCCATAGTGCTTAGAATCATTTGAACCATGTGAACAGTATGCTCAGTGTCAATAGTAAACTATGCACACAGAGCGAATACAGTAAGAATAGTGAGACTGACCAACAAAATCACATCCCTATTGTTTGAGCAGTAGTAACGTCAAAGGCAGCAGTTGCCCTCTACCGTGCTAGACAGCATGAATACTAGTGCTCTCGCCCATCAAGCAATAACTCACGAAGAATAATTTGTAATCTTTCGCAGCAATCAAGAGAGTTTTTAATGTGCACCAGTGTGGAACAGAAGGATGACGTGTGGATGTTTTCGGTAAGTGTCTCTCTCGAAGACTACAGAACAAATTTCTGTACATCCATCTTCCGTTGGGCAATGGGACAGCAGATGCTATATTTATGTATCGAAAACAAATAGTGTGAAAAAGATTCATTGCTGAGAGTCCGCGCTCGATGTGTATCTACATTCACTAAGATTCAGAGATAAATCGACTGCTGCACCAAAAACTCAAGGGAACTTGTAGGCACTGTCGCTTTGTTAAAACTGATCAAATGGTAGTGAAATGTACTTTTGCAAATGGAAATCACGAAACGGAATCAATAGTTTTCTCATTGCACAGTTGTTAATAAGCAAATAAAGTGAAAACGAACATAGACACTACAGAAGAAGGAGCAATGCCTCCGTGAGTTTCAGTCTTCCATGGATTTCTAGCAAGAAAATTATGCAACCAAAATATGCGCATTCAGGAGTCACAGCGCGACTTCTTAGACGTAAACAATAGAAAAATGGCAGTTACAAAATTTCGTCCCCAGCATATTTTCAGTGGATATGGAAGACAAAGAAAGAAAATTTGGCAACACTGTACCCATCACAAGTATCTTGTTCAATGCTGTACAGCAATGCTGGTCATTTAGTGCAGCAGCCAGAGTTTTGCTTAGACTACTCTGAGTTTGCAGTATCAATTAGGGGTCTAAGTGTAATATTTTAATTTCCTGATTTTGTGATATGGTACGTCGCTTCTTAATCGTTATACAACAGTTACAGCAGGTATTAAACAGAAGACGAGCAATTACTTATTACTGCCACACAAATGAGAGTACAGTCGTTTTCATTAGAAGGCTGCAGAGAAACATGGCCTAGCGGGTCCCAAATGTTTGGAGGTGCACGGAGGTTGGTTTGAGCATCTTCCCTGATGACCACGTATGTTCTGTGTGAATGATAGTGTGTTTAAAATACCGAATGTGCTAGTCCGTTTACTGTTTGCACATTTGTATGTTTTGTAATTATCTCTGTGCTACGACAGGTCAATTATTTGAACCTGATGACAGACGGATAATTGCTATGTTTAAGAAATATATTTGTAGGATACACAGCGTTATTGGACAGATCAAAATTGAAAAAAAAAAAACACTCCTAGGCCCAGAATTGAGCAGTTTGGTTGTATTTACTGGAGAAAGATTTTTGTCGGCCAGTGTTCCTGAATTGCTTTTCTTCTAGATTAATATTTTACGTAAAACATAAACGGGACGAAAGCAGATGTTTTTGTACTTTTAGAATTTAAGGAATCGCACTTTGGCGTCCGAGTGCGTGCATTTTGAGTTTATAGCGGAACGACGCGGATCAAATGAATACTGGCAATACCTCACTCAGAAGTTATCTGTTCATCGCTGTCTTCTAGAACGAACTGCCAATGAAAGGTAATACTGTGTGGAGGTAGAGTGACAGGAAAAGCATGACCCGCGGGAAATGCAGTGTCGATCCAGGTGGACTACTTTCAACTCGTAACAGAAGTCACAGAATTAACCCGTCTGTAGCACTGTAGCACCAGTATTAGTGATACGTTGCATCCTTAGTTAGTTACATGTTTCATAGAGCATTTCGACGATTGTTTTGTCGAAATGATGTGGAACGAGTGATTTCTGCAAACATTAATGCACACGATATTTTTTTGACCTACTCATTCAACTACAATTGAAAACGAGTTTTATTTTATTTCATTTTATTTTTTTTATTTTTTTATTTTTTTTTTTTTTTGCCACTGGCTGCTAGTTTTTAAGTAGAACTTCGTCAATGGAATAGAAGGAATTACCACGAGAAATGATTCTTACTTAAATTTAAAACTTGTTTTTCTATCTGTCCGTCATTTTTTTAGTGAGAAAACGATTGATATGCAGCATTAAAAAATTTTACACCCCTTCCTGAGCTTCTGACAGTTTTAATAATGTGTAATAAAGGTCATTTTTCCCTCTAGTGTTGTAGGTATGGTCATCAGTGTTGTTTTCAACTTGTGATGGATTATTTATCACAGATTTAATAGCGAATATCGGTATTTTGAGGGTGCAGTTTAATTCCTTGAAGATTGACCTACATGGCGTCCGTGGGTGAACACCACATATAATCCTTACTGTTCGCTTTTGTGTAATCAATAGTTTCTTTGTAAGCGGTGAGTTATCTCAGAAAATTATTCCATAAGACTTTATTGAGTGGAAATATGCTGGTTCTCTGTTTCCAAGACCAGCAATTATACGGAGAGAAAAAGTAGCTGACCATATTGGTTTGAGAACTTAACTGTTTGAGAAGCTCAGTAATAGGCTTGTTCCACAGTTTAAGTTATCTTCAATTTGTGCACCCAAAAATTTGAAGCGTTCTACCTTATTACTGACTCCTCTTGTGCTACATTAGTTGTTACTAGGACTATTTGTTGTAGAGAATTGAATTATAGCGTGTTTTTTTTCAAAATTTGGAAGTCCGTTTTCTGACAACCACTTTGTAATTCGTTGGAAAATATCGTTTAGAATCCATTCTTTTTCCTTCTCTTTAACTGGAATCATCTTAACACCAGTATTGTCTGCAAAAATTACCAATTCTGCTTGTTGAATGTTAAGTGCAAGATCATATAAGGAGTAGGACTGGACCCAAATTGTTTGCTTTATTCACCACAACCTTTCGTATTCTGTTTCGTAAATAGTATTCAAGCCATCTGTGTGAAAAACAATCAGCTCCATGAAACCTAAGTTTTAAGCCTTGGAAAGATCACAAAAAGTACCAACTGACGACATTTTATTATTGAATGCTCGTTCTGTTCGATGAGTGAACGTGTAAATAGCTTTCTCAGTTGAGCAACCCTTCTGGAATCCAAGCTGTGTGTTCTGCTCTAGGTGCTTCAGTCCGGAACCGCGCTGCTACTACGGTCGCAGGTTGGAGTCCTGTTTCGGGCATGGATGTGTGTGATGTCCTTAGGTTAGTTAGGTTTAATTAGTTCTAAGTCTAGGGGACTGATGACCTCAGATGTTAAGTCCCATTGTTTTTAGAGCCATTTGAACCATTTGTTCTGTTCTTGTGGACTGTTCATGAGCACATTATTTTTTCGAATAACCTGGCAGTAAGGAAGTTGGACGATAACTGTTTGACTGTCTTGTGTTCTTTCTTATGAAGTGGTTTAACAGTGCTTATTTTAACCTGTATGGACAAATCTCTATGCCAGTGATGCATTGCATATGTGACTAAGGACATTACTTATTAAGTTGGAACAACTTGCAGAATTCTATTTGAAATTCCAACAACACCATAGAGCTTCTGCTTTTCAGAATTTTCAGAATTCAGTTAATTTTAGTGGAATATATTGCTGCTACTTCAAGTTACTTGAAGTTTTGTCGAGTTGCATTTCTCATATATCCTCTTGCTTTTTCAATTGAACTTTTTGCTGCTACATTTAGAAAGTGATTTCACGATCACCGTACTTGCGGATGTGTTCTCTCCTTACACCTTCTTTGCGGTGTTCCCCTGTTTTTTCCACTGCTGTCAGAGAGTGGACACTTCGACAGAGATGGGGCGGGGCATGCCCTCCAAGGCTGCTCGCCACGTGACTGCCTCCCGCTGAGGGTCCGAGGGCTCCCCGGGATGACACGCCAGGGCGACGCCGAGTTATTGCGGCGTCCATCTTGGCGCGATAGCCGTTATTGCATATTAAATAAAATCGGGAGAAATATTGGCGGCAATATGGCCCGCGGGCTGAGTTATGGCGCTAGTTTATCACGGACATTAAGTGCAGGCCGCGTGTGTTAGGTGGGGACCACGCGAGGCCGGGCAGAGTTTTAAAACAGTTGGGCCATTAAAAGTCTTGAGCCACTCCTGCAACACTCGCCGCCGCAGTCGCCGCGCTGTCCGATCCCGAACTGGCGTATTTTTCATCTCGGTTTTAATAACGCTCCCGCCGAAGAACTGCGGAATTTTTTACCCTTAATTTAGGTTTGAACCTCGAACTCTGCACTCCTTGTCTAGAAATTAAACCTTCAGCTCCTCATGCGTCTCTCTCTCTCTCTCTCTCTCTCTCTCTCTCTCTCTCTCTCTCTCTCTCACACACACACACACACACACACACACACACACACACACACACCTCCCGTTTTGTACCTTTGTTCCTGTGGTCCCAGTACCGCGCCTGAAACAGGTCCACGGATTAATTTTCATTCACTATAGCTTCACAAATAGGAACTGTAAATAATAATAATGATAAAAATAATAATAATAAAAAATATTTTATTATAAAAAAATATATTATAAAAAATATAATAATTAAAACACGCGCGACATAAAAAGGGAGATAAAATGTTAATAGTTACAGAAAAGCGTCACTTCTGCCAGTGGCATACGAAATATTATCAAAAAATCTCCTGGCTAGAGTTGTACGAACTCTAGACAAACAGCTGGGAGCATATGAGGGAGGTTTTCGAACCGGAAGGCCATGCATAGAAACAGAATTTTAACTTAAAATCAATAATTCGCCACAGAATGTTAATAGGCAAACCCATAACAGTATCATTTATTGACTTCAAAACAAGCATTTGAGTCAGTAAACAGAGAAACGCCAGACAAAATCATTAGAGAATTAGGGAAATTAGCACAAATAATTCGTGAAACTCTTACAAAAAGACGATATTTAAAGTGTAATATACGGTAGAAGTATCTCAGCCATTTTAAATAAAAACTGCTTTTACATACGGGGACGGTTTATCACCTTTACTCTTTAATTCCG
This sequence comes from Schistocerca serialis cubense, assembly GCF_023864345.2. Lineage (NCBI taxonomy): Eukaryota > Metazoa > Arthropoda > Insecta > Orthoptera > Acrididae > Schistocerca > Schistocerca serialis. Next base: position 597,027,809 of record NC_064644.1, on the reverse strand, counting down.
TCCTAGAAAAAATTTTGAGGATCTAGAATTTGGAGATATAGAATAACAAAACTGGACCAAAAATTCTAGCAATACTTTCAGAAATTTGACAGACACAGTTATTCAAATAAATCTTCTGGACGATCTAGCAAATATAACTGCTGTCAAGATTTCGGATGAAAAAACATGACAAAAATAAAAATTCACCGAAATTCATAGATACATAAACAGGTAAAATAGAGCGAATAAGTAAATTCAAATATCTTTAAGAAACTATTCAAGTGTATGGAGCGGAAAAATTTTCACTAATGTAAAAGATGACAAAACAGAGAGAGAGCATATGGTTTGCAAAGAGTACTTACAATAAGAAATACATATCTAGAAAAACTGAAACACTATACCTCTGTGGTACTATCGGAATGTTCATATGAATGTGAATGCCTAACAACGAACTATAGTCTGGAGAAATAGAGGTACTTGAAAGACGGGTGGTTAGAAAAGTAACGGGTGCTATACGAAATGAGAAGCAATGAAGACATCTACAAAAATATAGAAAAAATATCTGAAGTAATCGATAAAAGAAGACCAATCTTTTTTTGGACCGAATGAATGAGGACAGCTCATGAAACAAATATTCTTGCATTTATACAAGCACAAATCGACAACAGGAAGAATTACAGAAACAAGAAAGAATCTAGGAAGGAACAACATCGAAGAACAGGAAATACCAGACAGAAATCTTTTAGGAATAAAATTTTAAATTTAGAAAGACTAACTATGCAGAAGAAATAAGAAATCGGGATCAACATGGACAGAAGAAAGGAAAAAAAAACACTGGAAGTGGAGTGGTATTATAGTTTAATGTAAAATCCGCTCTCCGTCAGAAAATGCAATACATTGGTAGTGGTTGTCTTGTCATCCGCAAACATCTGAGGTAGTGAGGTAGGCAAGCTGAGAGAGTGCCGCAGATCGGCGAGCAGGGTGCGCTCAACAAGAACGGGCGCCGTCGTGAGTGGTCCACCACAGGAGGATTCTCCTGACACAGAAGGAATTCGTCAGTCCCGTGTGGCCAATGGTACAACACAATGGCATCGTTCCGAGAGGCCTGCCACATCTTATTGGGCCCTTTAATCGCTCTCAACTTGTTTTGGGTCGTAGTAGTTGGCTATCCCAATTCCCAGAGCCTCAAAATATTGCGTCGAAGTTTTAATCGTAAGTCTGTGTCAGGTACGCCGACGCCAGGTTGATCTCCCGCGGCCGCGTCTGTAGCTGGACTGTCGGCAGGTTCATTTCCTAGAATGCCTATTTGGGATAGGACAACGTTATGCCTTTTAAACAACTCATGGAATCGCTGTAGATCAGAAAGTTCGTCGTGGCATGGGATTTGACGTACTGCAAACCCTGAGATGTGGCAACTAACTTCGCAGTGTATACACTGCAGGCACTCAGAAGATTGTGCTTCTCGCGTCCACTTGCATGTGCAGAAGCGTAAGCGACCCTGTCGTTGATATTCGATCCGTCCGTCGAGATGCATACCGAATTAGAATAATCGCGGAGGATCGAACGAAACAAATGTCGGAGAAGGGTAGGATCAGCATCCTTGGGGTTAAAAAAGAGGTCTATTCGTATCACAGGACATGGTACAGCCCACGGGAGGTGTCGAGAGCGAACTGTAGGCTCACAGACTAACGGAGGCTGTGGGAGGTCCTTCAACAGAATATCGGGTGCTAATTTTTTGGCATTACTTTGAAAACGTCCTGAATTTTTTAAAATAATGATATGGGAACCTGAAGCAAAATTCACTGAACGAATGAGCGAAACTGTTGCATGAACGTCATGCTAATCCAACATCATGTTGAAAACAGCAACAGCTGCCGAGATGAATTGTTACGAGGCGATCACGTTAACCTCGAAGGTCGAGAACGACAATTATCGGTAACTGTGCCACCAGACATCTATTCGCCACAGACACCTTGTTTCTAGACTTCCCGCCCCCACGCAAGCTTCTCGATGCCATTCTCATCGTGCATGTCTACACGATCACGCAGTTTTTCAAATAGCAATTGTCTGTAAAACAGGATTTTTGATCATACGATTATACATTGTCAGGTTTCTTCTCTTGGTTGGAAGGAGACTTTCAGAAGCTTTACAACATATCACTTTCTGATCGCGCGTCTGTTCTCGTCCCGTGGTTATTGTGTATCGAGGGGAACGAAGCTATTATCCTGGCTGTGGACAATAGGCCGGCCTTTGTTTAATCCTTAGAAGTGGGCGGTAGTCTGGCCCGACTATGCTGATCTGATGGGTGACTGATTTCCACAAGATAGTCGGTGATACGCTTTCAGAAATCCTGACAGGAAACAGCTCTTTGCTTAGGAGCGCTGTTGGCAGGCGCGGTAAATGGCCGTCGATAACGCCTGCATACTTCTGTGGCGTTTCACTGAGACCTGAATGTTAAAACAGTTTCGTGGAGCAATTTTGACATGGAGTGGGAAAAACCGACCGGTTAAACACTATACCGGTATTTTAGTCACGGTAACCGGTATTTGGTCTTTAACAGGATTTTTCCCTTTATTACTAAAAACCGGATTAAAAAACAGCCATATAAATTCGCCTCATCAATAGTGCTACGATTTTTACTTTTTAAATAAATCTTATTTTTTAAGAACACGTATTCGTAAAATTTCCACTGCTTTGAAATATTGGGTTTTTATAGATACTGAGAATAACGATGAGGACTTTTTAATAAAAACTCCTGCAGTTAGAGACTATCATCGAACACATGACATAAGAATCGGTTCTGGTCTGTAGAGACAATGATTTACCTCTTGACGCTGGCCTGTACCGTACTTTCTCGCTGTCATCCTCGGACATCTTGTAATGGTTCTTTATTTACGTGACCATTACGGCACTCCAACCCCAGTTCTCGATACCAGTAATATCGTACTACTTTTCTGCGAAGTAACAGACACATTTTTGTGACAATATTCATATTTGGTTTTATTAATGTATAGGTACTCCGATTTATCGATATATTACAGTGATATGGTTCTTGTGAGTATTCATTTCTGTGAGACTGTCATAATCTTTGACTTAGTTGTAACCGTTTTGGTGCGAATGCGCACAGAGCAGTCTTTGTTTCACATTGCAGAAGTTAAGTTGTTATTTCGCTTTGTAAAAGAACAGTCAAGTCTTGTGTTTTGTTAAAGTGGAAATTAAATATATGAAGATTGATACAAAACTGTTTTCTTGATGATGTGACAATTAAGAAGAAGTATATGTGAGTTTACAAGAAGTTTAATAAAAATGTGGATCGTGAACACGAAGTCAAAAATTATTTCTACCATACCATTGTTCTGATCTGGGATTGTTTGATCATTAAGAATTTCCTGAAAAACGCATATGTTAAGTCTTCAAATACTGCTAAAATACAGATCTGGACCTTCTAGCATTCAAAGTGGAATCACCCTAGAATCAACAAGGTGAGCCATAACAGCTTCGAAGAAATCTACGTGGGAATCCATTCAAGATAAGTGCCTAAATTAATGACTTTTTTACAGTGACTTCATTATTTCCATTCTGACGATACCGTCCACAGTCAATAACTTTGTTGTTGCCCGATAAAGCGAACATATGCTGCGTGAGCAACATTATTAATCTGATTTCTAACCTACTTAGCAAGTGGTGGTATCGTCAGAATCTGTTGTACTGCACAATGGTGCGATCCCTAGTTTGACAGTATTTCACGAGGCACCGGAAGATCAACAAGCTTGCATCATCATATAAGGAAAATACATCCACAACGTTCCTTGGGAGAGAGGGTAAATTTCACTAATGTACCTATAATTTTATTGACGTTTATGAACCTGGGATAATAACTGAACCATTAATTCTGTGGTTGCTTCAGGGTGAAAATTCATACCACCCAAAAGTGACGGTGCGGGGAAGTCAGCAGACTGTGACCTTCCGCCCCGGCTCTCGCCGCACCCGTCTGCTTCAACTTCGCAATCTTGGCTGGAGACAACGAGACCGATTTCTGCCACAGTTTCAACCGCATATCGATCGTGAACTCCTTCATCTTCATTAGAACTTCTCAATATTTATTCTAAGTCTATGTTTATTACTGGAAGTAATAGGAATAAAAATCAGAAAGATTTCAGAAAGCTGTTATTTTGAGCGGTTTTAACAGTCAGGTTAAACTGGAAAGGTAAAGAAACGGCGAAACCGAAAACCGGTTGTTTCTCAGCGCTAATCGTCATCCCGGTTTTTGGACTCGCGTACCGGAAGCCGGCCGATAGATGTGGTCCTCCGTGCTGAACGGAGTTGTTCTGCTAGCCCCGACAGATATGAAAGCGCTAGCGCGTTGCCATGTGTGAGAGTATATTCGGCCTGGTTGGTGGTCTGCCGATGTTTCAGAGTTGCAGTTTAGCTGTCGTACAAGAACTCGGTAGGAAGAGGCAGCATAGCGGATCTTGCATCCATCAGCTAGCGGGAGGTTTTAGCACTTCGTTTCCAAAACAGGTACGAGACACTGCAGCTACCCGCTTCTCTTTAAAAAGACATAACGCAAATGGTTCAAATGGCTCTGAGCACTATGGGACTTAACATCTGAGGTCATCAGTCGCCTAGAACTTAGAACTAATTAAACCTAATTAACCTAAGGACATCACACACATCCATGCCCGATGCAGGATTCGAACCTGCGACCGTAGCGGTCGCTCGGTTCCAGACTGCAGAGCCCAGAACCGCGCGGCCACTCCGGCCGGCGACATAACGCAAATATGCAAATTAACAGGATACTGCAGTTGGAAGAGTGAATGAGTGGTATACAATATATACGTTCATGTTAAATTATTACACATTTTCAGAACCTCTGGCTACAGTTGTCTACATCAACTTTTACTGTGTGTTTGCTGCAACAGAAGTATGTTTTCCAGACAGAAACCTGAGGTAAACATTTGTGAATATTCAGCCTCTTCATCATGCGTAAGCGCCGCCAACTGCTGGACATCACTATGAAAGTAACAGCAAGTCAATGTCGCAGAAAGCAGCAGAATTCACGGATGTTGTTGGTGCGCTGTATTCCACTGTATAACTGAATACTGTTATTGCTTTTCTCCATGTTAATTATTGAATGAGCATTTTACTATTTATTACAATAGAGAATATTTCATAATAAGTTATTTTTGTCCATGAAATGAAGCCTAGTATATGAAGTATGTTTTGAGAAAGGGTACATATTTTTGTATAAATCTTGCATCTAGAATCATTGAAAAATCACCTAAGAGCATTATCATATAAAGAAAAATCTTCCTTCCGCCAGAAAAAATTGAGGTCTGAAAGGGTCAAGTAGAAATGGCTTATCCTCGAATACCAAACCTTAATCGAGCAGTTAAACGTGATAACTGCACCCTTAATGCACAGCTAGTGGCGTTACTATCACTTTTAGTTTTGTCTCCAGTAGGTGCGACATTTATTTAATTCAACAGTTATGTTGCAAAACTGTGCAGCTTGGAAAGCTTCGCCGGCCAGGGTGCCCGAGCGGTTCTAGGCGCTACAGTCTGGAACCGCGCGACCGCTACGGTCGCAGGTTCGAATCCTGCCTCGGGCATGGATGTGTGTGATGTCCTTAGGTTAGTTAGGTTTAATTAGTTCTAAGTTCTAGGGGACTGATGACCTTAGAAGTTAAGTCCCATAGTGCTCAGAGCCATTTTGGAAAGCTTCGGTGCAGTAAAGTTAAGTGGGTGGATAACTCGAGGAGCGCCCTCTGCTTCTGGCACTGGGCGGCCGCGCCTTGCCAACAGCGGGAGGTGGGGTGCCGCGGCTCGGCTTGTGCAGAAGCTGCTTCCCTCAGATCACCCCGCCAGCTGTGCCGAACCAGGCGGTGCGACAGCCGCTCAACAGACACATTTGTAAAGGCGCCAGCGACTCGTTGTTGAAAGACGAGTTGCGCAGTCGCCGTCAGCGCACTTCGATCGACAGCGCCGTGCGAACATGTCACCAGCTCTTCCATGAGGCGGAGTCGTGTCGTCATTGCGTTTCCTTGCACCGTAATACGTCGTCATAATTCCGGTTAGGACGTTGTTAAGTTATTCCTTGCGGTGACAAGTTGTAGAAGAGCAGCACGCTCCTTCCCGGTTTCCTGTAGTGTGTGTGTGTGTGTGTGTGTGTGTGTGTGTGTGTGTGTGTGTGTGTGCGCGCGCGCGCGCATGCGTGCGTAATTTCAAGGCCCCCTTTGCCCACAGCTGGATGCTAACTTAAATATAAAGATCATGGTTTTGCCTCGCCAATTACAAATTGCCACTCGCCGCTGAAGTACCAACAAATTAATTTTGGTTATTATTCTCTCAGAAGTATGACACTTCATTCTGTTCAGTAAGAGTGAGGAAGGACAAATGACAGTAAATGGGAAATTCGCCGCTACATAAATTACAGTAGACGAACCTCCCCTGCAAGTAGGCAAAGTAGTCCCGTTTACTTGTGAAACGGACAAATTACACTAATCCTCGTTCTGTGTGGAATAATTTCAACGCGCAACAACTACAATCCCCCATCCCCCCCTCCCTCTATTCAGCCACAACTACCGTCATCCGCTCACACCCTCCCCTACTTACCGCAAGGTGTCAAGTGAATTACGCAGGCCGGCCAGTGTGGCCGAGCGGTTCTAGGCGCTTCAGTCTGGAACCGCGCGACAGCTAAGGTCGCAGGTTCAAATCCTGCCTCGGGAATGGATGTGTGTGATGTCCTCAGGTCAGTTAGGATTAAGTAGTTCTAAGTTCTAGGGGACTGATGACCTAAGATATTAAGTCCCATAGTGCTCAGACTCACTTGGCATCGCGTGAGTGATCGCTGATTTGCTGTTTTTTTAATGATTTTTAAAAGCCTATTCAGTGAAACTATTTGAGTCTCTCGCGTCTCATAGCCTCATTTGTCAGCTTGATGATAAGCTGCCTACCATTTTGTTAATGATCATAGTTATTGTCACACATAGTAAACAAGTAACACGATGCAGGAAATTCGAATAGATTGGAATTATAAAAGTACGAGTCGATATGAGCTCACATTTGGTGTATGTTAGGTCACAGGTTTACGCTGTGATTCCACGATACAAAGAGAATACAGTCCCACTCCGCTAGTGATGTCGGCGCTTTTCTCACCTTGTCGGGAAGGTGTTACAGTCTGCACTAGTGGCACGGTGGTGAACGGGCAAGCAGCTGCAGTGACCGGACACCATCGGGAAACAGTGAAACAGCACGCAGAGACGAAGGGCAATAGAGGGGGGCTGACAACGCAAGGTAGCAGTCCCGTTCGTAAAGAGCACGGGCAGTGTGGCGTTGTCTCGCTGTCCGAGAAGTCTATTCACAGAGCGCGTGGACAGCGACGGCCATTTCGTGTTGTGTGTCCTGCTCAGATGACTCCCCAAGGGCCAGAGCCCGTTTACTTGTAAGACTGCCAGCTATACAGCTGACCAGCGTTCTTACAGGAAACAGAAACGCCACTACCGCTATGTCGCTTGCACGGGTAGGGGTCCTTTACAACGTTGACCATGTTCCCACCCTGCCTTTGATTGACTGTATGTCTGACTCTTTACGCCTTGTTATGAGCCTACTGGCTTACATAATTTCGTGCAGTCCTTGCAGTAGTACTGATTGCAGCAAGTTCTATATATCTGATTTAATTATGCACTTGCAGCTGCAACATAAATTTCTTTTGGGTACATTAATCTAACAGCCATGTAAATTACCATTTAATTTTAGAGTGCAGCAATCAGTCGTCCTTTTTTAGATTTTATGACGCAAATCCAGATTTCGGCTAGTGGCTAGCCATTCTCAGTGCACTATTTTCTGTTTTCGACGCATGTAAGTCCCTGTTGTTTTGGCGTCAATCACATTTCTTTGAATGTGCTACTAGCCGAAATCTGGATTTGCGTAATAAAATCTAAAAAAGTACGACTGATTGCTGCACTCTGTAAGTTATAAGGCACATAACAGTTGCTGAGTGCAACCACTTTCCGAATGGGAGGTAACCTGATACCATTTAATTGTTTAATTTTGTTTCTGTTGAGCTTCGAGGAAGGCTGACTACAGCTCAATTATTTTGTGAATTGTGTAGTCCAGTTTCTAAGTGTCATAAGCCTACTGTTTCCGGTATAATTAGTATTGACTTTTCTCTCACCAAGTTTTGTTCTACTCATTGTCTATTCGTTAAGAAAACTTTAATTACTGTTATGTGAATTATATGTAATGAGTTTCATTCCTGGATCGTGTACTATTTATTGTGAATTCTTTACGAAATCTTTGAACTCCTTTTATGTGAATTTATTGTGCCAGCCATTAAGTTTTGTTCTTCGAATCACAGACGCAGGCTTTTCTCTCACTAAAGGTTTTGTGCTACTCATTCTCAAGTTACTTGATACGTTTTCGTTGATTAATTAGTACAGCGTTACCGGAAAATTTGGTGCATTATTTGGAATTATTTTTGACATCTATGTTGCTAATAAACTGTGTGCACTGCTAAGGAACGTATACCACCGCACAACCCCCAATCGCTTGCACTCCTCAGCCAAAGCTGTTGCTGATTTCGCCGTACCACATTTCTGCGTACGAAATGTAGGTAGCATACTAAATTTTTCTGTGCAAGTGGGATGTGATCTTTATCTCCCTCCAATCTCGAGAAATGCACGTGTAAATAATATACCAAATAAAGGCTACATCTCTGATAAAGGGTTGGCGACAATGAAACGCGTTTGCGGCAAATGATAGCACGCAATGGGGGAAGTATTTTGCGGTATGTTTAATATGTGAAACTGCTTTAGCTACCACGTTAAACATAATTTTTTCCGTGAGATGATATAACTTTTTAGGACCATGGATAGTTGGTGAAACGAGAAATGCTGTTGGTTTTCAACAGTTACGCGTTTATTTTTATACCTAGAATAACATTTCCCGTATTATTGATTTCAATTGTCCTGTCTTGCTTGTTTAATAATAACAAGAACCTCGTTCATCCGGACTAGTTGGGGCCGCGCGGTTGTAATCAAGATTACCGAAAGTACCAATAATCCAGAAATAGTCTACTGAATGTGAAAATTCTATTGTGTAACGCAATATACTAATCTTTTATTTTGGTAGCAAAAAGAAACTACAAGTCTATAGTTAACGTAGTCTACTGGCATTTATTCAGTGAAACAATGTTTAAGTTTCTTTTGTTTCAAACTTGTTTGCCGTCTGAGAGCAGCAGGATTGTGTAAATGTTTCAGTAACACCAGTTCGGCTGCAGTTGTTTCTGGTTGACTTTTTACGTAAACCAGTAGTTTTCTAAGTACGTTGTTGCCTTCGTTTGAACCATTACTTCTCCCCCTGAAACGCGACTTTCTTGTGCACTAGATCAAAACTTCCGTTCTCTATAGGACAACAGACAGCAATACAAATTTCGTCATCGGTCGTCATGCTGTAACCAGTATCACTATTATTCTAAACCAGACATCTACGTTACTAAAGTCTACACATCCAACCAACTATTAATATTTGCTAACGTTTCAAAGAAGTCAGAGTTACTAATAACTTCAGAAACATCAGCTATGGTATCTCAAATAGCAGGCCATACTTTCTCCATGACTACAAAGTCGACCGTAGTAACGCCAGTTGGAGGCTCGTACGGTGGCAACGTAATAGCTATAGGCACACCGAACCCCGTAAATTCTATATTGCACATTTTCGCGTTAAGACAAGGAGAAGGAAGCAAAAAATGGATCCGGGTAAACCGGAACTCCGGATCAATGAGGGCCGGATGAAACACGTTCTTGTGTACAGTGTCTCAAGATTATGTCACAATTTCAACTGCATGAGAGTGTCACTGATGTGAATCTTTTATAAATATGCTGTGTTTTGGAAAAAGAAGCAAATTTTAAATTGGCAATAGAAGAGATGTAGCTGTTACTCAAAAGTGGCCACTGTTGACCCTCCTCTCACGAAGAAAAAGGAGTCAGAAGGCTGTGAAAAATAAATTTCCACTTCTGTTGCAACTTCAGCGGAATTTTATGAACACACAATTCTAGGAGGGCGTTCAACAAGTAATGGATCACTTCTTTTCTGAAAACATGTTGGGTTTATTAAGGATTCCAATACACCATATTATCCCCACTCTTTTGAGTATAAAACCTTATTTTTCAACATAATCTGCATTCAACGCGAATGCCTAAAGCCATCTTACTAGGAGGGCCCGTATGCGAGCACGGTATCGTTCAGAAAAGCTTGCGAAGGATACAGCACCGGCGTTATCGGGCAGAAAAAAATGCCAAGCTCCCTACAGCGAAGCAGCGCAAGCAGTCGGCGGAGTGTGGATCTCGCTTCGCGCGAGACGGACTTAAGAGCGCGTAGATTGCGACCGCGCTAGGAGCGCAGCAGGAGTGGGGCGGAAGATCCGAGGGCGAACCCATTACTCACCCTGGGGCCTCTTATTGTTGCGCTCAAATATTTGGGCGTCATTTTAAGAGCGGATCTGAGCTCTCGGCAGCGAACGGTCGCCACAGGTGAACCTGCCGGGTAGACTAATTGTGCGAGATTCCCCGCGGCGGAGACAGTCCGCCGGCGGCCAATAAATTCCGGGCCGCGTCTCGGCTGCGCCCCCGACGTCTGCAGCGCCGGTCCCCGAGCGCCGCGCTTCTGCGGGCAATAATGGCGAGACGCGCAAAATATTTGTTCTGCAGACTGTTTGCCGCGCCGCCGCCTGCAGTCTCCGTATTTGCGCAGACGTTTAATTAATATTCGCGCCGTTCCTCCGGTATGTGCTTTAAAGTTTGCCTAGTGTATTAATTATACATCCAATTAAGCGTCAGTGCGAGATATTTTGTTGATACACGATGCTCGCTCGCTCGGTAGCTCGGCGCGCCGCGGGTGGACTTTGCGCCGGAGTTAATTACATTCCGCCAGTGATGGCGCCAGCCGGGGCTTTCAATAGGCCGCACCGCGCAGGCAGCGCCGGACTGCCCGTTTATAGCCGTGTGACGGGCGGGCGCGTCTGCCCACAGCCGCACAGGCGCCGCGCGCGGAAGTGACGGCCGCGTCACTTCTGCTGGAGCACAACTGCCGCCGCCGCCGCGGTGGTCCGTCACTGCCGCGCGACTCTGCTGCGCGTGCGGAAGAGTCCCGCGCTGCCCTTGGCTGCGAGACCTCCTGGGGGATGGTTCAGGTGTCGTTCTGGTATTCAAGGAAATAAATGGCCGAGTGCTTTCATTTTAACACGTTTCTGTTCGGTCACTAGCAAACTGCCCGGTGTTACCTGGGTATTCCAATCTTCCATTAGTCCAATTCGTTCTCCTCTCTCTGTCCGTCTCATCCTTCACCCCTCCCTTGTCCATTTCTTCCTCTCCCCTAACTGACTCCATCTCCTGCTTTTCCCCTCGCAGTCTGCCCATCTCTCTCTCCCCCCCCCCCCCCCCCTTACTCTCTTTACGTTATCACGCTTAAGCCGGCACGATGCTGGTGGTTGTTACCCCCACAGTACTCCTTCACACATCGTAACTAATGTGTGTACCACATTAGGTTGAAATCGGTCCAAGTATTTAGGACGAGCTTTTTAACATACACTCCTGGAAGTGGAAAAAAGAACACATTGACACCGGTGTCTCAGACCCACCATACTTGCTCCGGACACTGCGAGAGGGCTGTACAAGCAATGATCACACGCACGGCACAGCGGACACACCAGGAACCGCGGTGTTGGCCGTCGAATGGCGCTAGCTGCGCAGCATTTGTGCACCGCCGCCGTCAGTGTCAGCCAGTTTGCCGTGGCATACGGAGCTCCATCGCAGTCTTTAACACTGGTAGCATGCCGCGACAGCGTGGACGTGAACCGTATGTGCAGTTGACGGACTTTGAGCGAGGGCGTATAGTGGGCATGCGGGAGGCCGGGTGGACGTACCGCCGAATTGCTCAACACGTTGGGCGTGAGGTCTCCACAGTACATCGATGTTGTCGCCAGTGGTCGGCGGAAGGTGCACGTGCCCGTCGACCTGGGACCGGACCGCAGCGACGCACGGATGCACGCCAAGACCGTAGGATCCTACGCAGTGCCGTAGGGGACCGCACCGCCACTTCCTAGCAAATTAGGGACACTGTTGCTCCTGGGGTATCGGCGAGAACCATTCGCAACCGTCTCCATGAAGCTGGGCTACGGTCCCGCACACCATTAGGCCGTCTTCCGCTCACGCCTTAACATCGTGCAGCCCGCCTCCAGTGGTGTCGCGACAGGCGTGAATGGAGGGACGAATGGAGACGTGTCGTCTTCAGCGATGAGAGTCGATTCTGCCTTGGTGCCAATGATGGTCGTATGCGTGTTTGGCGCCGTGCAGGTGAGCGCCACAATCAGGACTGCATACGACCGAGGCACACAGGGCCAACACCCGGCATCGTGGTGTGGGGAGCGATCTCCTACACTGGCCGTACACCACTGGTGATCGTCGAGGGGACACTGAATAGTGCACGGTACATCCAAACCGTCATCGAACCCATCGTTCTACCATTCCTAGACCGGCAAGGGAACTTGCTGTTCCAACAGGACAATGCACGTCCGCGTGTATCCCGTGCCACCCAACGTGCTCTAGAAGGTGTAAGTCAACTACCCTGGCCAGCAAGATCTCCGGATCTGTCCCCCATTGAGCATGTTTGGGACTGGATGAAGCGTCGTCTCACGCGGTCTGCACGTCCAGCACGAACGCTGGTCCAACTGAGGCGCCAGGTGGAAATGGCATGGCAAGCCGTTCCACAGGACTACATCCAGCATCCCTACGATCGTCTCCATGGGAGAATAGCAGCCTGCATTGCTGCGAAAGGTGGATATACACTGTACTAGTGCCGACATTGTGCATGCTCTGTTGCCTGTGTCTATGTGCCTGTGGTTCTGTCAGTGTGATCATGTGATGTATCTGACACCAGGAATGTGTCAATAAAGTTTCCCCTTCCTGGGACAATGAATTCACGGTGTTCTTATTTCAATTTCCAGGAGTGTATTTCACACGTATTTTTACGCAAATGTCACCTTTATCACCAGCGAATTTCGTCTTTCAGTTTCGCATGCTTAATGTTTATGATGCCGTATCTATTGAAAAAATGGCTCTTAGCACTATGCGACTTAACTGCTGAGGTCATCAGTCGCCTAGAGCTTAGAACCAATTAAACCTAAGTAACCTAAGGACATCACACACATCCATGCCCGAGGCAGGATTCGAACCTGCGACCGGAGCGGTCACGCGGTTCCAGACTGAAGCGCCTTTAACCGCACGGCCACACCGGCCGGCGTATCTATTGATCTATGTGGCATTCAGTGATACACTTTTGCAGGTATTTGCAATGGCATATGTGACTACTGTCTGCGAAGGGTGTTGTGAATAGAGTAAAGGAGTAATAAAAAGTCCTGCATGATGTGGCCGTGTTTCACGGGTCTCATTCCTTATGACGTCATATCTCATCTATCTGTCGTACGACGATATGTTTTTGTAGGTTCATTCAGCAGCATACGCGAAAACTGTCTGCCAAATGAGTTGCGAATAGAGCGAGTAGCAAAAAAGTCATATATTTAAATGCAATGATAATGCGGCTATTTTCCACGCCCGTCAGTGTTTATGAATTCGTTTTTCGTGAACTGTGTGTGGTACCACGATACAACTTTGTAGTTGCATTTAGCGGCATATGTGGAATATGTGTATACTGTCTGCGAGATTTATTTCGAATAGAGTTCGTACAAAGGAAGCAATAAATTAAACCGTCACGCATCTCAGTCCTTATGACATGATATCACGGTGAACTATGTGCCGCACAATGATACATTGTTGCACGTACATTCAGTGATATACTTAAATACTATTTGCAAAATAAACTACAATTTCACGTTAATAACTTTAATACAATTAATATTTCGCAATAATATTTACCAGTTCGTTATGAACCGACTTTCGGCTTTTTTGGCCATCGTCAGGTAACTTAATGTTGAACAGATACCCCGCAGAACTTCAGAGAGAATTCACAGCTGTACAGAGAGATGCGACATTTTATGACTATATCGATAGAAAACACAAGCATGATGTATTACCTAGAGAGACACTGAACAAATAAATCTTGTAGTACAATCAAATATTGAAACTACGTGAGTGTATAAAACAGAAATGTTCTGTAAGTGAGTGATGCAAAGGACATATGGACAAACTGGTGAACATGACAGGACAGATCAAATAAAGAGAAGGGAAGAAAGATTCCCACAGAATGAGGGTGTACAATAGTTATAACAAGCTTACTAGCTAATGGTGAGGAGAATAATAAATGGCTGCTACTTTAATAAGGGTCAGTAATGAAACAGTGTTTGGTCGTTAAGGACCAGGCCAGGATTCTTTGACCGGTGTTTATTAATGACCAGAATTTCAAGTAATGTTAATTCTGTATCTTTAGTTTCTCTATGGAGAACACATTTCAATCTTATGATTGTTGACCTTACGATTGTTACATGATGTCCAATGTAATGTTCTCCATAGAGGAACTAAAGAGAGAAAACTAACATTACTTGAAACCCTGACCGTTAATAAACACCAGTCAAAGAATCCTTGCCTGGTACTTAAGGACTGTCGAACACGGTTCCATTACTCGCCCTTATTACAGTGGCAGCCAATTATTATTTCTCTCATCATCATTAATTAACAAGCTTGTTACAAATATTCCACATTGCGTATACATCTTTCTTCCCCTCCCTTTATTCGGTCTGTTCGTCATGTTCACCAGCTTGTCCATATGACATAGCAGCATGTGCCATCACTCACTTGTACAACATTTGTTTTACACACTAATATAGTTTTAATACGTGAATATACAGTAATATAAGATTTATTTGTTGAGAGTCTCTTTAGGTATTACATTATGCTTGTGTTTTGCATCGCTGTAGTCATAAAATGTCATATATCTCTGTACAGCTATGAACTCTCGCTGAAGTTGGGTGGAGTATCTGCGAAAAGTAGCAAGCGATAAACTTTTTTCCTTTCATCATTTTGTGGGTTTAGTCGTCGAGAAAAAGTTTCGCAAAGGTTTGGGATTAAGTGCAAGGTTTGCTGCAAGTCATAATACTGGCAGATCTAAATACGGTTATTCGTGCGTCGTGGTCTACATTGTTTTTTCACCACCACCCTTTTTGTCAGGTAGATGGTTCTCACCCCCACAGCGATGATTTGCAGAGTGACCGATATGTGTAAAAAGTTTGGTTGAAATCGAGCCAGTGGATTAGCAGGAGATGTGAAACATACACATGCATATACATACAACTGCCGGGCCCGGTGGCCGAGCGATTCTAGGCGCTTCAGTTTGGAACCACGCGGCTGCTACGGGCGCAGGTTCGAATCCTGCCTCGGGCATGGATGTGTCTCATGTCCTTAGATTAGTCAGGTTTAAGGAGTTCTAAGTTTAGGGGACTGATGACCTCAGCTGTTAAGTCCCATAGTGCTTAGAACCATTTGAACCATTTTATACACACAGGGTGTTTAAAAAATGACCGGTATATTTGAAACGGCAATAAAAACTAAACGAGCAGCGATAGAAATACACCGTTTGTTGCAATATGCTTGGGACAACAGTACATTTTCAGGCAGACAAACTTTCGAAATCACAGTAATTACAATTTTCAACAACAGATGGCGCTGCGGTCTGGGAAACTCTATAGTACGATATTTTCCACATATCCACCATGAGTAGCAATAATATGGCGTAGTCTCTGAATGAAATTACCCGAAACCTTTGACAGCGTGTCTGGCGGAATGGCTTCACATGCAGATGAGATGTACTGCTTCAGCTGTTCAATTGTTTCTGGATTCTAGCGGTACACCTGGTCTTTCAAGTGTCCCCACAGAAAAAAGTCACAGGGGTTCATGTCTGGCGAATAGGGATGCCAATCCACGCCGCCTCCTGTATGTTTCGGATAGCCCAAAGCAATCACACGATCATCGAAATATTCATTCAGGAAATTAAAGACGTCGGCCGTGCGATGTGGCCGGGCACCATCTTGCATAAACCACGAGGTGTTCGCAGTGTCGTCTAAGGCAGTTTGTACCGCCACAAATTCACGAAGAATGTCCAGATAGCGTGATGCAGTAATCGTTTCAGATCTGAAAAATGGGCCAATGATTCCTTTGGAAGAAATGGCGGCCCAGACCAGTACTTTCTGAGGATGCAGGGACGATGGGACTGCAACATGGGGCTTTTCGGTTCCCCATATGCGCCAGTTCTGTTTATTGACGAAGCCGTCCAGGTAAAAATAAGCTTCGTCAGTAAACCAAATGCTGCCCACATGCATATCGCCGTCATCAATCCTGTGCACTATATCGTTAGCGAATGTCTCTCGTGCAGCAATGGTAGCGGCGCTGAGGGGTTGCCGCGTTTGAATTTTGTATGGGTAGGGGTGTAAACTCTGGCGCATGAGACGATACGTGGACGTTGGCGTCATTTGGACCGCAGCTGCAACACGGCGAACGGAAACCCGAGGCCGCTGTTGGATCACCTGCTGCACTAGCTGCGCGTTGCCCTCTGTGGTTGCCGTACGCGGTCGCCCTACCTTTCCAGCACGTTCATCCGTCACGTTCCCAGTCCGTTGAAATTTTTCAAACAGATCCTTTATTGTATCGCTTTTCGGTCCTTTGGTTACATTAAACCTCCGTTGAAAACTTCGTCTTGTTGCAACAACACTGTGTTCCAGGCGGTGGAATTCCGACACCAGAAAAATCCTCTGTTCTAAGGAATAAACCATGTTGTCTACAGTACACTTGCACGTTGTGAACAGCACACGCTTACAGCAGAAAGACGACGTAAAGAATGGCGCACCCACAGACTGCGTTGTCTTCTATATCTTTCACATCACTTGCAGCGCCATCTGTTGTTGAAAATTGTAACTACTGTAATTTCGAAAGTTTGTCCGCCTGAAAATGTACTGTTGTCCCAAGTGCATAGAACTTATTTTGGCACTGTGGAAAATTCTCATAAGGCACAAGTGTTGGATTTCCACCAGGACATGTTCTTGAAGTCATCGCCTGGACCATCCATATTGAAATATCTCTTAGGTTTATCTTGACTTTTAGAAGTTGATGAATGTCAGCTCTAACATTTCTCCAATGTCTATGCTATTTGACGGTGTAATTCTATCGCTGCTCGTTTAGTTTTTATTGCCGTTTCAAATATAACGGTCATTTTTGAAACACCCTGTACAACCACATAATAAAATGTATGGTAATGGATTGTCTTGTCTGTCTGTCAGTCTGTTCGGTACAGATTTTGCAGCTGATTTTAAACTAGTATCCGGATAATCTAGAGACTTGAAACTACTGTCAGCATAGTTCAGAACTGGATGACAATGCAGTATGAACACCTTTTGTCTGGTGTGTGGTGGAGGGGACGTTGTTACCTCTGCCACTTTCCCCTCTTCCCATTCGAGTCGCGGAAAGAACGACCGCCGGTTAGCGTTCGTGGGGGCTGGAATCTCTCCGATTTCACCTTCACAGTCTATTCAAATGGTTCAAATGGCTGTGAGCACTATGGGACTTAACATCTGAGGTCATCAGTCCCCTAGAACTTAGAACTACTTAAACCTAACTAACCTAAGGACATCACACACATCCATGCCCGAGGCAGGATTCGAACCTGCGACCGTAGCGTTCGCACGGTTCCGGACTCAAGCGCCTAGAACCGCTCGGCCACAGTCTATTCACGTTGGAGGAAGCAATATATTGATTGACTCAGGTAAAAAGAAACTGAAATAATCTTGAAAATTACGACATTTCACTATTTTAATATCTTCGAGATGTTTGAATCTGATGTAAAAATTTTATGCGCAAAACAATAAAAACGAGAGATTAATTATTTAAATGAAAATCAGTTTAAATCGAACTAGAAAGTGTAAAATAATTTTTCCTAGCCCCATAGAGATAGTCCTGAAAGTTTATGATTATGAACTTTAATAGCTACGAGAACGCTTCTGAGATTTAAAACGAAAAACATGTGGCACATGCAACACATAGCTGATGCACGAATGGCTCGCCTGCTTATTATTATCTGTTGCATGCGCCCCACTATTTTTGTTTTAAATATTGCAGCTATTTTCATGGACGTTAAAAGTTGACAATGACAAATTTCCAGAGCTATCTGTATGAGGTTAGGAGAAATTCTTTTATACTTTACATTCCTGTTTGTATTTGAGTGATTGTTTCCCGTGAAAACAACACGTGTGTTACTAAAACGGTCACCCAAACGCGAGGTACCAGTTGCAGGTTGTCTGTCTAATCGCTTCCAGGTGCAACAAAATTTTGGTTTTCAGGATTTCATGTAATTACTGACTGAATTCAGAAATTTACAGTGTTGTCTTATAATATTACGATAAAAGTTTAGCACAGTAAGTCAAGCATTACAGTTGGAAGCTGTGCATATGTCCTGAGGCAGTGTAACTAACGACGCGGAAGTTATCCGGACTAGTTTCATTCGGTGTAGTACTTGTCACCCACCTCCAAGGCGAGGTCGCTAACGGACGCCTGTGCGGTGGCGCTCAACTCTGTTCGAATGGTTGAAATGGCTCTGAGCACTATGGGACTTAACAGCTGAGGTCATCAGTCCCCTAGAACTTAGAACTACTTAAACCTAACTAACCTAAGGACATCGCAAACATCCATGCCCGAGGCAGGATTCGAACCTGCGACCGTAGCGGCCGCGCGGTTCCAGACTGAAGCGCCTAGAACCGCTCGGCCACTCCGGTCGGCTGCTCAACTTGGAGGTACGCCCGTTCGAATCCTAGTGGCGGATTAAATTCTTACAGTTAGTATTTGGTCGGCAAGGGAAGGGAAGGGGACGAGACGGGTGGGGAGGTGACTGCGTAAGGCTTCTGATAGTCTCTGTGCCAGTGACCTGGATTAATTTTAAAACCTCTCCGCCGTGTCTTATGAACTGATAACATTACTCCAGTGACAGCGTCACATGGTCCGTCCGTCAGGATTGGGACGTTAACCTCTGCGGCGGCGGCACTCTTGCTGCAGGCTGTGTGCCGGCACCGGGGTTCACCTTCTCCTTTATTCTCCCATCTCTATACAGCACTAACGTAATACACGCGTCCATTACATTCACTCACACTCAAACTGCACGTACAACCCTCACATATCCGCGGGGAAAGGGGCCAAATGTGCGCGCTGGTACAACACTATTTCCGATAGGTGGCTCAATCCGTGCGTTATCCCAGCCGAGAATACCATACGCCACTGACATTTAGACGATGTATCTGCTTCCAACAACTTTTCACAAACTGACATTCCTTTACGGAACTTTGTCTCGCCGACACCCCGCACAAAATAATGAAAGGAAGAAAGTTTATCACTAATTATATTTTGTATGTTCATTCTGTAAAACTGCAGTATCAGTATGAAGTTTATTACTTCTTGACTAACTAACTCTACTTACAACACATTTTGCACACGGTATCAACATGTACCACCGAATTATATCACTGTGCGGCAGAGACATAGTTCAGGACGTATGACGACATAGTAAGCACTGAGCTGCCTGTACACAGATTACACGTAATATAAAGACTATCCAAGTCTAGTTTCAGCAGCACATAAGAATTATTCGTTAAGAAGGCTAGTGCAGCTGCTTATTTACGACAAACAACTGATTGGAGAAGATTTTGGAATCACTGAGAGCCAATAGTTTCTAAGTGGGGACAGACGGTCGACTTCGTCGCATATTCAATTACCGACATCTCTGGTGACTGGAGACCCGTCTTGTGCTTACGAAGCGCGTCGGCTGCAGTCTGAACGACATTAAAGCCCGCTCCACAGTGTGCGGTTGAAAAATATAGTTGCGTCGATAAAGGTTGGTCTAATTTGTTGTACATTACCCAACATATTCCTCGGTTCTCACCTTATGATGCACTTATTAAATGTAGGATTAATAATATACAAAGAAGGCGTGGCCGTTCCGTATTATGTAAGACAGTCTGTGTCCTATTATAATACATGTTGCCGCATTCTGTCTTAGACCGCGCTGGAGTCGTATTCCTTGATACAACAGAAACGGTTTCTGAGCATGTCTGATATGACGAATTTACGGGACTAAATTTACATAGATTTACTGTAAATATTCAAGAATTCGAATCAAGAGCATCCCCAACACGAGTAATTTGGAAGCAGATACACTCCATGTAGCCAAGTAACTTAAGTCACTTAATGAAAGCAAGACTTAACGATGCAGAATGTATTCCAGTAAATTTCATTTCGGAGTATGGCGATTTTTAGCACATACAGCAGATCGCTTAACGAGATTCGTGCCTAACGAGTGGGAAGTTGCACAGGTCACAAAAATACATAATAATGGAAATAAATCTGTTGAATTATGGATACACATCACTGACATCAATTTGTAGTAGGATTTTGGAACATATGCTCTGTTCCTACATTACGAGACACATCGCTGGAAATGGTCTTGATACACAATCATAATGCGGGATATTATTCTTGTGAAACACAACCGGATCTTTATTCGGACGAAGTAGCGGGTGCTATTGACAGGGATCTCAAGTTGGTTCCATATTTCTAGACTAGCAGAAGGCTTTTGACACCGTTCCTCACTAGTGACTTCAAATCAAATTGCGTGTCTATGGAGTATAGTCTCCGTCATGCTACTACTGTATATTTGTAATTTACTGTCAGAATGGTCACCATTCGTAGTAACTGACGGGGAGCAATCTACTGAAAACGAAGTGTTATAGACCCCCTGTTTTTCTAAATCTTTATAAACGATTTAGGAGATAATACGAGCAGCCTTCTTGTATTGTTTGCAGATGATGCTGTCGTTTACCGTCTAATAGCTCACCAGAAGATCCTAACGGATTGCAAACTGATTTAGATAGGATGTCTGCATGATGTAAAAAGATGCAGTTGACCTTGAACAATGAAAAATGAGAGGTTCTCTACATTAACACAAAAAAATTAAAATAACAATAAAAACTTAACTTTCGGTTACACGATAAATAGCAAATTTTGGGGTTGTAGATACAACTACACATCTATGGATTACAATCACAAGTAACAAATTGAAACCATGACACACAAAATGTTGTGGGAAAGGCGAACCAAAGATTAAGTTGTACTGGCTGATCATTTGTAAGATGCAATGTATCTTGCATAGACAGTGTCTACACAAAGCTTGTCCGTCCTCTTCCCGTGTATTGCTGTGTGGTATGGGAAGTTTGGATTGCCGGAGGACAACGAAAAAATGTCAAAGAGAAGAGAAGAGAAGAGCTAATTTTGTGTTACCGCGAAATGAGGCAGAGAGTGCCACGTGTATGGTAAGCGAGATGGATTGTCAATCATTAAAATAAAGCCCCTTAGGTTGCGACGAAATCTCTTAAAGAAATTTCAATCAGTAACTTTCTCCTCCAAAAGCCAAAATGATATGCGTAATGAGAAACGACCACCATAATATATTAAGGGAAATCAGAGTTCGCATGGAAATATTTAGATGTTCATTTTTTACAGGTACTATTCGAGAGTGAAATGGTCAAAAAACAATCTGAAAGTCTACCTAAAAATTAAGTGTCAATTGCAGAGAATCCACATAGATGTAGACTGACAATCCAAACTAGTTACAGCAGAGCGCTAGCATTGCCCTGTATCCTTGCCGCTGAACAATACTGAGTCCCCTAACGCCGACAGGGCGTTAAACTCCGACCTCATCGTCCCCCGCTAAAAGCGACTGTGCCGAGATGAAGCTACAGACTTTAATATTAACTCTTACTGCCAATGAAGCTCCGTTATGAAAGAAATGTTTTGCCCTGCAGCAGTTCACAGTGCGGGCACCGCTGCGGCGATGGTCACCAGACCGGTTCGCGGGTAATTATCGCACACTCTCCCACATTCTGACGGAAGTGCGGCATTCACGCTTTTGTCGGATTCGGAGCGCGCCCTGTCAGCTCCGCCATTCGCCCACCAGAACGCCCGCCTGCCTGCCTTAACGTCTCGTTAATTCTTTTACGCGGGGCCCGGATTAAAATTAACCCAAAAGACAGTTTGAAGGATTATGGCCGGAGGATGAGGGGGACTAATTACACTAATTAACATTAGCATGCCGGCAAGAGGCGCGTGCTTTTCAGGAGCTCTGTGCGGATTTTTGTGCACGCCAAGTAGCTCGCCGCAGACAGGCACAATCCTTTTAGAACCAGCGCCGAAATGACATTTAAAAAACATTACTTCCATTTACGCGAGGATCTACATCTCTCTACTTCCCGTACCCATCCACCTACCTACCCCCCATCCCCCCACCCCGTCCCTGGCCACACTTCCTCCGGCAGTCGTACGTAGTTTGAAAAAGAGAGGCCGCATCCATAAAACCATTATGCGGCCACTTTTTCGCGTTCTCCCTAATGACTTTTTGTAATTACACTTTAAAGCATTTCACGTGTACCGCGGACGCAAAGTAATTGCCCAAATGACGTCGCTATCCGCTTTTCAAATGCGCGGAGTACCGCCGCATTTAACTAATTATGACGTCGTTCCAAAGTACGTACGTACCACGCGACACGGCTGGCTTTTCACGTGAATAAGAGAGAAGAGAGACAGGCCGAGAGAGAGAGAGAGAGAGAGAGAGAGGTGGGGGGGGGGGGGGGGGGGAGTTGAGGCCACAGCACAGTGGCGTATTCTGAGGCAGAATAATCCACTTCTTGGTGACGGAAGTGCATCAACGTAACGAAACGATAAACTGGACTGCGATGCCACACAGCGCACTATTCTCTATAGTTGTGCAAAAATCAAGCAAGGTAATCTCTAAATGACACACGAAACAAGGCGCCATGAGCTGCTACAGTAGGTCAACTGAATTTACCGATACCGGACGTCGACTTCGACCCGTAACGTAAAGTGCTCAAACACGAAGAGAACAGTATAGTGACTATATTTCTTTTGCGTGTTTTTTTATTTTTTGGAGATTTGGTTGAAGTGACAGACTAATCTGTAGCGTATGTGGAGATCGGGCTGAAATGTGAGAGTTTGTGAGCCGAGGATGCAGTATCGAACGCTTCAGTTGATGTCTTTCGCCTTCTGTGTTACACATGGTCCCAGCTGACTCAGTTGAATGAGGATTTCCATCGCCATATCGTGTATAGGGACTGAACAAGAGGAACGAAAGTAACCGAAATATTAAGAACAGTTGTCTGCAATACTGCTGAACATTGATTTTGTGTTTTGGGTTTGTAGCCAATCAATCATTGTCGAGGAAACATTTGTCACACCGGAAATTTTCAGGCTCATTTGTGCATCAGCCGACTTCACAGACGTGCATGCTGTACCAGTACTGGCATAAGATCTTCCTTATGAGTCACGTCGTCTCCGAAATCGTAGCGCCATTTCACCGTGCGGGAAGGCTTGTATATGTTGCTCTGCTCTCTGCCGCTAGTGTTAGTGAACCTGTGGCAGAAGGTGGTGGTGAGGCGGAGTGGACAACGGTGCTTTTCGCCTTGTGTGCGCTGTTGTGTCTCGGATATTGTTACAACTAGGTCGAGAGGTCGAGGCGAAGTGTCTAGCAGCGCATGGCCGCAATTATCTGCTGTGTTCTTGCTCGTTCTCGTCGACATGTTTCTCTTTCAATCTTTCGCAATATTTATGTGTTATCATCTCACAAATAAGTATTCGTAAGCAGATGTTAGTTACAGTTAAACTACATCGTTATAGTTCTCTTTATTATATCCTCAGCTTCATTTTTACGTAGTTGAAAAAAACTGGAAATTTGTGGTAAGGTCTTATGGGACCAAACTGCTGAGGTCATCGGTCTCTAAGCCTACACACTGCTTAATCTAACGTGAACTAACTTACACTATGGACAACACACACACCTATGCCCGAGGGAGGGCTGGAACATCCGACGGGGGGAGCCGCACGAACCGTGACAAGGCGCCTAAGACAGCGTGCCTGCCCCGCGTGGCTACGTACTTGATATTATTTATTTATTAATTATGTTTCATGGCCGTCATTGAATGTTACGTAATCTGAGAGTGTGATCTTATGGCACAATCAGGCAAGGAAGAATAGGGTACTGCCCCTTTCTGCCCCTTGTTAATTATTTCTGATTTTTTATTTTCTGTGTCAAACTGTTCGAGTCTAAGAAAAAAAACTAACATGCAAAATTGATCAAGTATATCCATGTATGTTCACACAAGAGGCTGAAGAAGCCGTAATAACTGGAAGAATCAAGTGTAAGAAAGCAGCAACTTATTTTAACAATCTTCAAACCTTATTAGAGAGCAAAGTGAGGAAAAACCTGAGAACAAAGAATTACGTTAAAAAAGTAAAGGCTCGTTAAAATTACGTCCTTATTGTGTAAAGAGATCCTGAAAGTAGTCGGGTATTTGCTGAAAATGAAAATTCGTCTGACATCCAAAAGGGCCTGGTCATCGGTTCTCGAGTGAAGGGCAGAAGCGCTTCCGAACAGGATAATTTTGTAAAGTGTTCGCGAGCTGCAGTGGTTAAAATAGACCGTGCACAGCACAACGGCACTATCCAAAAGCGGCGTCGAGACGACGCCACTGTGGTGGACCAGGGGTGAACGACGGCTGTGAAAATGTGTACGGGCGAACAGACGTGCAACTGTTGAGGAACTAACTGAGCAGATGAACCAGGGGCTACCAACAGTGCCTCTTCAATGACGTTCTGCGAACGGTGCTGCTTATGGAGACTGCAGCAAGTGCCTGGTTCAAACACCCTCGCTGCCTGCTGCTGACTGGCAACGGAGGCTGTTATTCGCACACCACTACCGCAGCTGGACGTCGACTGTGTAACGACTGGCGGCCTTTTCAGATGAATTAAGTTTCATGCTCCACTGGACAGATGGCCGTTGGCGTGTACGGCATGAAGCGACTGAGAGCAAACAGCCTTTACAAATGTCTAAAGGATCCAGGCCGGAGTAAGAACCGTTATGGTCGGGGGTATGTTTTCGTGGCATTCCCTGTGTGACCTCGTCACTCTGGAAGGCAGAAAGGATCAAGACAAGTACACATCCTTGGGGACCATGGCCCCCCACACATGCACTTTGTTTTTCTTCTGCACGATGGCATCTACCAGTAGAACAATGCAGCGTACAACACGGCTCGCAGTGTACGTACGTGGCTGAAAGAGCACCGGGATGACTTCACCTCACTCCCCTGTCCACCATAGTCCCCGGATTTAAACACAATCGAGAATATGTGGGACCACCTCGATCGGGCTCTTCGCTCCGTGGATCCTCAACCGAGAAACCTGCCGCAGCCGGCCACGGCGCAGGAGCCAGCGTGGCTCCACATCACTGTCGATCCCTGCAGAACCTCAGTGACTCTCTTCCTGCACACCTCGCAGCGGCCCGCGCTACGAAAGGTGGCTGTTCAGACTTTTGACAGGCGAACACAATGTGACTGGACAGTGTATGTGCACTAACAAAAAATAAACATCGAGAATTAGCCTATGAATTAGCTAATCGTAACAATTTGCCTCTTCCATCTGACAACGATGTCTTTCCAGCCTAATATCACAGCAGGCTGGAAGTGAAGAAGAAGAATTTCCAGTTTCAGCAGGTGCCTGCTAACACAGGAAAACCTGAAAAGTTCGTGCGGCGACGGAGGATCGGAATTAGTTTAATTTACAGAGACCAGGTGTGTCTAAAAAGAAAGAAAGGGGTTCAGGCCCTGGAGTTGACTATGTGCTGGAGTGCAGGTTGTGTGCCGCCCCTGTACCCGCCGCTGTACTTTGAGGGGGAGAGGTGAGGGAGGCGCACTCGCAGTCGAGCAGCCGACCCGAGCGGAACGCTGCTCTCTGCACCTGGCGTAGCTGCCCGCGGATAGCTCCTTGGAGTGGTCCCCAATAAGCTACAACTGGCGTAGCTGCCAGTGACGCTCTTCTGAGCGGCACGAACCCGCGCAAGCTGCTTAACGCTTTCGGGCGCTAAGTGGCAAGAGCTTCGGCTCCACTTCCTGCAACTTCGGTTGCAAACCTCCCCAGCGGGACTCTCCCGTTCTTTGGTAGGGTAATCTCAGTGTCAGGGGCCCGTTCACGTCGGATAACCCCGCGCACTGTAGGCCGCTCTCTTCAACCCGCGCTCTCTTGCGCCGCGCATTGCACTCCGCGCAGATAGGTCGTAGGGACCCCCCTCTTCTGTAGGAACAGGATACACAGCGCTTTCGCTAAAAAGCATTATTGTCGCTCCTTAAAAAGAGCAAAATTGTCGTGTTCCATCCTTCCCTATCCAAATAAATAATTACTCCTGAAACAGCGAAGATGTCCGATCTTTCCTGTGCTTCCCCACCACTCACCCGCAGCAAAGCTGCAGCACAAGAGGCGGTGATGCCGGCTACTCCCGCCATCATTTCCGTCCCACTGTCCACCTTCCAGGAGCAGGTTGCCCTGAAGGACCAGCAGATCGCGGAACAGCTGGAGCCGATCGCAGAACTGATGGGCAGCGAAAACACACGAACAGAAACACCCACACCACACACACAGGCACCTGCTGAACAACAGAAGGACACGCCCCTATCTCACCTCTGGCGGCCCAGGCACCGACGGAACCGGATCCAGAGCCGACAGAGGACACAACAAACACAGATGAAGACGGGCCGTGGCAGCAGGTCGGCCCAAGGCGCAAACAGCAGCCAACTACGCAAACAAGTGAGCCCACAAACTCACGAGGCAACGGCCGAGCGCTGCTGCCAACACCATCTACGTCACGTACAAACAACAATAACAACACAGGGACCAACACAAACAACCCTGCGACTGCAGCAACCACAAATATACAAGCAGCTACGCAGAACACAAACAACACCGCGACTGGCTTCCCACCGGTCATCATCCACAACTACGGAGACCTAAGTCTCCTAAACAAGGAATTTAACAATAAGCACAGCCCCACAACATACTACTCCAAGCTCACCGGGGAACACGCCGCACTGTACGTGGCGAACAAGGCAGACTACACGAATCTACTGGACTTTCTCAAAGAAAGGAAGGTAGAACACTTCACGTACAGGACAGTCTTGGAAAAAACACAACAGTACGTGATTAAGGGGATAGATTCACGAACCCCGACCGACACGGTACACAACGAACTCTCTGCTCTCGGGTGGGAGTGCATTCGGGTAAACCGGATGTCAGAGTTCGGCACAGCGAGACCGTCACATAACTACATGGCGGAGCTGGCCGACACGGCCAAATCCCGCGACCTGCTGAAGCTAAAATTATTTCTTCACATGGTCGTTAATGTAGAGGTGTACAACACGCCGCGCACCCCCCAACAATGCCACAACTGCCAGCGTTATGCGCACGCGGGTATCAGATGCGGTCTCGCACCCCGCTGCCGCATTTGCGCTGGCGGCCACACAACCCAACGCTGCAAACTCCCCAATACAGCACCTCGCAAGTGCGCCAACTGTGGTGCTGCCCATCCGGCTAACTACAGAGGGTGCATTGCTTACAAAGCAGCTCTGAGGCGCAAAATCGCGAAACATGCGAAACCTACCGCCATCACAGTTCCAAAACCGCCCCCGCGCCCAGTAAGAAGTGGAATATCCTTCGCTGGAGTGGTCGCTGGCAGCCCCAGCAGCGCGGGACGGTCAGAGGAGCCCCAGAGCTCAGAACACGCTCAGCAAACACCCCCAGCAACAGACACACAACAGACAAGCACAACAAATGACACCACTCCTGCACCGGGCACACCACACGAAACAAGCAACAACACCACTCTACCCCCTGTGATCGCGAACTGCAGCCCACCACACGCTACAGAAAACGCACCCACACAGGGACAACCACAGCGCCAGAGGAGGAGGAGAAGGAGAAACAGCCGCAGCACGAGGAACACGACCGCACCACAACAAATACACAGTCAACAGAACACCAACACCCACGAACACATCCCGGACACTAACTCAACAACCCACATAACACACCCACTCACCTCAGAAAATACACAGGCGCCCACAACTGCCACACGAACAACCGACTCGCAGGCCAGCCCTCACCAAACGCCAACACTGGAACAAGCGGCCGCTAACACGACCAACAACTCCCAGGCCGACATGACCAATATCACAACAACATTCCAGAGAATAATGGAAACATTATTCCCCGGACGCACGACCACCGAAATAGTCACGAAGATTATGGGGTGTGTCTCACAACTCTTCATGCAGTTCATGTCGGGTATGCTCAACTGGACTAGCTTCCAAGCCACTATCACACCGCTCTTTACACTACTACATGGATAATACACCACACCAGCCCCGAAACGCAGACCTAAACACAATCACACAGATCCTGTTTTGGAATGCCAACGGGATCGCAAACAAAAAAGCCGAGATGGCCGCGTTCATGGAGCGAAAGGGTATCCGAATCGCTCTTGTGAACGAAACACTGCTTACGCCTCGCAAACAACTAAACCTCCCAGGTTATTGCGTCTATCGTACCGACCGAGCGGATGGCAGGAGGGGAGGCGGCACGGCAATCATTATACACAGAGACATAGACCACACGAACATCGAGCTCCCAGCACTTGAAAGACTAGAGGCTACGGCCGTTAGGGTCAAGTTCAACGGAGCCAACACCACACTGGTATCGCTATACAATCCTCCTAAAAACATAGTAACACGCGATATCAGCACAGTACTCAACATGGCACCGCGGGTAATAGCCGCTGGAGACCTCAACGCAAAACACCCCGATTGGAACTCACGAATACGAACCTCCAACGGCAAGAAACTGTACGAACACGCACTAGGCCGAAACTACATTATACTTGGGCCGGACGTTCCCACGTTCGTGCCTACACAGGCCCGACATAGGCCAGACGTGTTAGACATAGCCCTCATAAAGGGCATCACATGCACACTCAACCTAACGGTTGAAAACGATCTGGACTCAGACCACATGCCTGTAATACTGCACATGGAAGAGACACTGCAGGACATCGAACCACGCAGGATGCTTAACTACAAGCGTGCGAACTGGACACTGTTCAAGGAAACGCTTGATAGTCGCATTCCTGACACCCACGAAATTAACAACACACAGCAAATCGATGAGGCTGTGGAGGCTCTCACAACTGCCGTCCAAGACGCAATGACTGACGCCATTCCATTTACAACACCAAGACACCACCCGACGGCCCTGCCCCAGGAAATCCTGGGCCTTATCTCAATGAGGAACCGCCTCAGGAGATACTGGCAGCGTACCAGGCGCCCGTTCTATAAACTGCACGTCAACAGACTCCAGGGCATAATACGGAATAAAATACAAACATTCAGAAACGAACAATGGGGACAGAGACTCGCTCGGCTGGATACCACACGTCCTGGCGTGTGGCAGCTGGCCAGACACTTCACCAGGGAGAAACATTACATTCCCACGTTACAAGGACCAGACGGCCCAGCCTACTCCGCGATGGAGAAGGCAGAGCTTATGGCCACAACACTTGCAGCGTCCTTCATGCCGAATCTGGTTCCTTCAGACCCAGCATTCACACTTGAAACGGACCAGGAGGTTACACGACTTGTAGCCCAGCCCTCGCGCGACGTAATCAGACGTGCTAGCACAAATGAAGTCACATGGGCTATCAAGCACACCAACGCTAGAAAAGCCCCTGGGCCTGATGGCATTCAAAACCGTGTCCTCCAGGAGTTCACGGATAAAGCCGTAGAATACCTCACACACCTAACGAATGCCATCCTGACACACCAACACTTCCCTGACTTTTGGAAGGCGGCCAAGGTCCTGATGTTCAGGAAGCCAGGGAAAGACCACTCCCTCCCACAAAATTACCGACCCATCAGTCTGCTGTGCTCGCTCAGCAAGATTGTTGAGAAGGTAATACTAAAACGTATCACTAGGCATTGCATCGCCAACGACACCCTAAGACCGGAGCAATTCGGCTTTAGGAATCACCACTCGACAACACAACAACTCCTCCGCGTAGTCGAACATATAACACACGGCTACAACATGAACAAAGCCACAGGGGCCGTGTTCCTAGACATCGAAAAGGCTTTCGATCGTCTCTGGCACAACGGACTCATACGCAAACTAAGCGAAGCTGGTTTCCCAGACGGACTCGTACGTCTCATACACTCATATCTCACGAACAGATGTTTCAACACTAACGTGCAGGATAAACAATCAACACAACACGGTATCCAAGCTGGAGTACCCCAAGGAAGCATTCTGGGGCCCATCTTGTTTAACCTGTACATTAATGACTACCCAGCGACACGAAACACGACGTTAGCCGTCTACGCGGATGACACAGCCATCCTCGCGCAAGACTGGAAACCGTCGAACATCAACTCACGAATACAGACAGCACTCAGAACAGCTGAACCTTGGCTGGAGCGATGGCGTATTAAAGTAAACGTCGACAAGTGCGAAGCAGTTCTGTTCACACGCAGACCGAAACTACTGCGCAAACACCAACACTGTAGACCGATAACACTACATACACGCCCAATACGTTTCCGAGAGAAAGTCAGATACCTTGGTGTCTGGCTGGACCGGAAACTTACATGGGGGGACCACATCGAATACGTTGCCAACCGAGCGCACGCGAGGCTCAAACAGCTCTACCCAATGCTCAACAGGGAAAGCACACTGAATAGGAGGGTGTCGAGGTCCCTATACACGACACTGATTAGACCTCTGATGACGTACGCAGCTCCCGTCTGGGGATATGCAGCTCCCACACGACTGCGCCGCCTGCAGATCATACAGAACAAAGTGCTACGAATCATTAGCAATGCTCCACGCTACACACGCACCGTGGATCTTCACCATGAATACCGCCTTGATACCCTCAAGGAAGTATTCAAGAAACACGCCACACGACTATACAGGAACTCGAGACACTCGAACAATCCTTTCATCCTCACTCTGGGAAACTACGATCACAACCACAGGTGGAAACACAAGCGACCAAAGACACTGCTAGCTAGGGCATAACCACCTATGGTAAACTAACATACGCAAACAGTGACAAACGTCGGTAAGCCCCTGCATATCAGCAATACTGACTGGCAACTACCAGCTGCTATTAGAGCCGACCAACAGGCCACAGCAGGGACACCGACGAGCTCGCCCACAGACGCACGAACAATCTCCCAACACTCCCTCACACTGTGCCTCCGGTATATGACCTATCGGACACAAGACCGATAACAAACATAACTGTTGCAGGTTGCAGGACGCTGAACGAGGACTCTGTACCAGCACTCAGCGCCAGCCGCCGAGCAGCACAAACGCACAACGTCAAGGTATCGACATGCATGATACCCACTACTAACAAAGCCTATCCTTGCACAACCTATCGCAGGCAGCAAGACAACCGCTACTGCTCTTGCCGCCCGACCTAACTTTCGCAGAGGTTTTTTTCCCTTGGCTCTTGCCTTGGCACTTTTTTTCCTCTGCCCTTCAAACCGCTACCCTTCGTCAGATTTCGACCAATCTATCTCCAGATGAGCGCGTATTAATGGTTAATCCTAACCAGACGTACGCAAACATCGCAGTACCCACATCCTGCGACACCTCACTTTAGTGAATACTAACCCTTATGCAGAGATGGCAGTAGACCTTTTGTGTTGGCCATCATGCCGGTGTGGGCGTGGAGGGGCTCCACCTCTTGTGCGGCACTCACTGTCAGAGCACAGTATACAGGTGTCTGCGCTCTCTTTGTTGGGACTGAGAGCGCCACTTGTCTGCGTAATAATATCACGTCAATAAGACGTAAAACGTAAGTACATAAGGAACAGTATTCACAATGTAAAACTGGCTCGACAAAAGGCCTTTTCGTACCGAAGACTAGTAACAAGTTACTTAACTAGATTAGTGTTCATCCATCTCTTCTGCAAGATTAGTCGGATATTTTTGTTTTTCAAACACATTTAATGATGACTTGTTAATAAGACGACATTGATAATGACACCACTTTTGAGATCTGCGGCTGAAATGTATTAAAGCAATAAACTGGTAGCCAAGGTCGCAGGAATTCTTTTTATTCCATGATTACCGGTTTCGGCGAAACTAAAGCCGTCATAATCGGATCTTAGGACACATACAGTTTACATGACGGCTTTAGTTTCGCCGAAACCGGTAATCATGGAATAAAAAGGATTCCTGCGACCTTGCCTACCAGTTTATTGTTTTACAAGCGTCTAAATCGCTTCCACATGAGCACGATGTGCTCTTTATGAAATATATTATTTTAAAAAGTAATTTATTTCTAGGGGCAAAAATTAAAATACGAGTGTGCTTCTGTACACACTATCCATTTCCTACTCGTGCTCTCAGTACTGGATGTTACAGAACTCTTTGTTCTTTTCTGGCAAATATCTCAGTAGACCGCTAGTGGGACAGCGGGGACCCCAACTAGAAACATCTGGGAGGGGATCTCCAGTTCCGGCATTTGCTTTATGAAGCAAGGGAAACCACACCAAAACCATTAATCGGAATCGAGATGATAAAAGGGAACTATTTTTACTTTTACCCTGGGATAATGTGTCCCACACAATAAACTGAATACCAAGTGTGGATAAAAATTTATGTGTATACAGTTAAAGTTGAGGACCTGCTCGACATTCGGAATGGTGCCGACTTCTACACGAGAAGACGTGTGCCGCAGTAGCCAGCTTCTGAGGTAGGACTGCGAGATCGCGAGGCGACACGGCGTGCCCGATGAGTCCGGGGCCGGAATCAGTTTCTGCGAGGCGAGGTGCGATCTGTCTGGGCCACTGCGACTGCTAAGTGAGCACCGGTGAGGCGCCCGCTGCGATATTACGGTTTTTACTGGACGTCTGCTGTAAAGCACGAGTTGTCCCGAGCTCCTCATTCTGCGTCCTGCCACTGGTGGCCTTAACGTTTGATATCGCCAGTGTCGGTCGCGACTGCGACTACTGCAGGAAATGCAGCGTTGGGGGCGGGGAAGGTGCCGAAGCGAGCGGCAGGGAAGAGCCGAGACCGCATACTCGGCCACACGTAAAACAGAGGGCCGCGGAAGTTATTAAAAGCCGTAAACTGTGCGCCACAAACATTTCGCCTGGCCTCTGTGCTCGCCCGCGAGTGCTGTAAAACCAGCAAAGAAGAGGCGAGCAGGCAGCAGTAAGTACCTACATCACGGCTGCGCCCTATTTTCTACTACAATCGCACCACACCTTCTGTTATTTAAACGTATGACGTTCTGGCGTAGTACCTGTCATTACCAGTTTATTTATTCTTAGGTCTAGGATTCCTTCATAGTGAGCACGCTCAGTAACGAGCCACGGCGTTATGACCGGGGAGCAGCGCAGGATTCAGCGCAGCCTGGTGGCGTTGCGGGCAGGTGACATAGTCAGGAATGTATACAAGTGCAGCAGCCACGAATACGGAAGCATTCTGTTGTGTGCATAGTTCCGCGTAGTCAGCGCGTACACAACTTTCCCACTAGAGCGCGCCCCACTAAGCACAACAGCACTGGCGCAGCTCTCGTCCGTCTCCGCACTACGAGATGGCGCTGTCTTAGAGACGGATCAAATTCTGCTTCCGCCGATCCGCGTATTAATATGTAACGCAGCCAATGAGATTGCTGCTAACGTAGAAACTTTTCTCCTCGCGGATCACACTCGCGCAGTGATACCTGAACGCGCGAGGTATTATGACGAGTGTACAGACCTCCGATTAGTCAGTCTGCATTTGTCTGCATTAGTCTGCATTTGTCTGTACCAGTCTGTACGAGTTCTACATTTGTCTGTACCAGTCTATAGTCAAGTTTCAGTCTGCACCTAATAAGATTACCATATTCCTGTACATAGCCATGAAGATAAATGTATAGACACTTTTGTCAAGTAACAGAGATATATGTGAGAATAAGATTAACGTACCAATACCGAAGGAACTTCACATTGTCAATTGTAAATAGCATCCAGACCCAAGGTAAGTAATTTTTATGCTTCTTATTATTTTAATAAATGTGTGTGAAAGTTAATCAAGTTCTGTTTAAAATTGGTCACCGTCAATCTGCTACTCTAAGCGTGCAAGTGGCATTTCTATTGTCTGACCTAACGGCAGAAGATAAACACGCCACGATAAGACCATGAGACCTATTGCTGACACTCGCCTACTTCGTTAGAGCGACAAGTCAAATAATCTGATGGTGTGTGTACCGAAGGTCTTACAGTACGCACACCACACATTCTAATGACGGTAGTGGCCGCAAATGGGGAGATCTACATCTACGTACAGTACACACTCCGCAAGCCACCGTATGGCGCATGGCGGACCTTACTTGGTACCATTAACGGTCATTTCCTTTCCTGTTCCACACACGAATTGAGCAAGAGAAAGAAGACTGTCTACATGTCTCCGTACGAGCCCCAATTTCTCCGATTTTCTCTTCGCGGTTCTTAGGTAACATTTAAGTTGGCGTCCTGCAGTCACTTGTGTCTCTGGTCTCTAAATTTCGTCAAGAGTGTTACACCAAAACAAACGTCGTCTTCCTACTAGTGATTCCCATTTGAGTTCACAAAACACGTCCGTAATACTCTCGCGTTGGTCGAACCTACCGGTAACAAATCCAGCAACCCGCCTCTGAACTGCTTCGACGTCTTCCTTTAATCCGATCTGGTGCGCATCCCAAACAATCGAGCAGTCCTCAACTATGGGTCGCACTAGTTTTCTATACACGGTATCTGTTATAGGTGAGCTACGCATTACCTAACCTATCTCCGTTAACAGTCTGCAGTGGAGTACCGTGTCAAACGCTTCTGGAAATCTAAGGACATGGAAACTACCTATTGCCCTCCATCCGTAGTTTACAGCAAAGGGAAAACCGAGTTTCACACGACCGATGTTTTCCGTATCCGTTCTGATTTGTGCTTAGCAGCTCTTAGGTCTCAACGATATTCATTATATTCAAACACAGAATATGTTCAAAATTCTGCAGCAAACTGATCTTTAGAATATTGCTCTGTAATTTTGTGGGTCCTTTCTTTTACTTTATTATATACAGGAGTCGCCTGCGAGTTTTTCCAGTCCATTATTACTTTGCGCTGTACGACAGATTAGTGATAGATGAAAATAAGGAGCCAATGCCGACTCTCTGTAAAACCGAACTGGGATTTCGTACGGATCTGGCGACTTATTATCAACCCTTCTGTCGCTTCTCAGTGCCAGGGATACCAATTTCTATCTCCTCCATTTCGGCAGTGCGTGCGACGGTCAAACGACGCTATGTCTATATTGTCCTCCTGTGTCAATGATTTCGTGAAAGCGAAATTTAAAACTTCAGCGCTCCTTTCGGTGTCTTGTTACCACACCAGACGGACTGGCGAGTGGATATAAAGCTTCGACGTGCTTACTGATTTTATGTAGGACCAGAATTTTTTTAGTATTTTCGGTAAGTTATGGCAGTGGAAGTATATTTCGCGCATGCAAATCCACGAACGTAAGCGACTTTAGCAGAGGGCAAACTGTTATAAACCGGCGCCTGGGCACGAACATCTCGGGATCGGCAAAGCTGGTCGTCTTCGCGCGTGCTGCTCTCGTGAGCGTCTATGGAGGGTGGGAGTGATGCAAGGCACCGTGGCAGCTGTGAACATTACTGCTGACCAGCTGCACCCCTTCACGCCCGATCTCTTCCGCGATCGCGATGACGTCTTCCGCCAGGAAAAATATCGGAGCCCTCAAACCAGTGACCCATAATGAGATTTTCACTCTGCAGCCGAGTGTGCGCTGATGTGAAACTTCCGGACCGATACTCGAACTCGGGACTTTTCCCACGCGCGCACAAGTGCTTTACCAGCTGAGCCACCAAAGCAAACTCACGGCCCGTCCTCACAGCTTTAATTCCGTCAGTACCTCACGACCTACGTTTCAAACTTGAGACAAGTTCTCCTGGGAAACTTGCAAGACCAGCAGTCGTGGAAGAAATGGTGTGCCTGCGGGATGTTTCCACAGTTGTGCTCCGCTAGCTCAGATGATAGAGCAATTGCCCGCGATTGGCAAAGGTTCTGAGTTCGAGTCTCCGTCCGGCACGCAGTTGTAATCGGAAAGGAAGCTTCGTATCAGCCCTCACTTACACGGCAGTAAAAAATTCATTGTGAAAATTTATATTGTTATTTAAACTCTTGTACTGTTATATTTATTAGCAAATAAGATTATTATTTTTTTTTTTACAGAAAGGAAGTAATTACTAAATCACTGAAGCATGCAGGATCTAAATTCTTAACGTAAAGTATGGTGAAAGACGATCACTCGGAGCATTTTTTAGTGAAGGCAAGCGAGTGGTGAAAGGGACACGAGAATGGGTTTTGTGCGGCAGGAGCAGCGAGGAGGCTGCGAGGCGCTGATGTTCGGCAGTGAGTACGGGCGAGGTTCGGGACGGCTCGGCAGTGCGGGTCGGCAGTGTGGCGTCGTCGGCGCCCGCCTGCGCTAGGTGGTGCAGCGTGGGAGGCGGGTCCGCTGACGCTCCGGGGTCTTCGTTCCGAAGTATGGGCTGATTCAGGTCGCAAATCCTAGCCCGCACATTTTATTAACTGCTCTTAAAGATGTAGCGATGGTATAGAATTACATTTACATAAGCTACAATGTGAGCCGTGGCGGCTCATATCGATAGTGCCACTCTGGTGGTTTATGTTTCCTGCCACGGTCAGGGCTGTAAGCAGCGCCCTCTGGGGCCTACGCGTGGAGTAACGAGGCGAGGTCCTGTGGTGGGTGTGCTCCGGGACGTCGTGGAAGACGGTTGTCGGGTTGACGCAGCGAGTGTGGGACCGGACCTATCGCATGGAGATATACAAGTTGGCTCTGAACGGAAGGCGCCGTAGCAAGCAGCGGGGCGTCCTGTAATTTGTGTGAAGGAGTAACGAATTTTGCATTGGATGTCCCAGTGGTTCCCGAGAGTTGCGCTGGCTGCTTTCGGAGAAGAGAATTGGTAAGAGCTCGTGTCTACGCTCTTTTCCGTACTATGTTGCTGCCTGCCGTTATAAACAGGTGAAAATCAGGCGCTTGTATTGACTATACGGGAACTGATATAAAATTACATCTGTGATTCTCACTTGTACTGTTACAATTTAGAAGCAAAAACTGTGGTGGTTTCATTAGGTCTGGGTCTTTGCTGTGCGACTAATGGAGTCAGTTTTCTGGGGTAACTGAGAGAGCACCATTATGTTGATCTAAGTGATACGTTCTCCACGTTTTGTCTATGGCTTTGGGAATCGAAATCGTGGGGGAGTACACGTTTGAGTAAATTGCTATTGTATTGATGGTTATGTGGTAAAGACTGTTCTCTGGTGTGTTAAATCACGCCCTGATTTGTAGCCAATCTAAGCAGAAGTTACCATTGCTACTTGCTTATGTGCTACTGTCCTTACGATTGGCGTTGTCTGTCTTTTGATTGTGGGTGTGCTCACGTTTAAAAAAAAATAATAATTACGGCTACTATTCATAAGGGTTGTCTAGTAAGGAAATTACTTAAGCTTTTATCCTATGCTGGTCTGTTTGCCTATCACGTTGGCTTTCTGTGCAGTAACGGAAGGAATGTCTATGGTGGTTCAATATTGTAGGCTGACTAGTATTTGAACTGGTGTTGAGGTCAGCATCCCGCAAACCAGCACGCTGCGCGTGGTTAAATGTTCCGCTATTGGGGAGCCGGCTCTCTGTTCTTGGATTGTGTAAGGATACGTGATGAGTGCATCGCTGTAGTTTTTCGCATGCTAAATTGCGGGGTGTCGGTGACGTCCTAGGGCTAGACTTGTGATGTATGTTATGTTGGAAGGGAATTAACTGCACCAAACTAGAGAGCTTTTAGTTTGTTTTAGGTCTGTACATGGAATGATGATGATATTTTGTCGACTGCGGCAATAACTTCCTGTGTGGGGAGATCCTCTGAGGGACTTGTATTGTACTGTTACAGTGCAGTCCATCTGAAACGTGCGGCTTAAAACTTGGGACTGCAGCTCTCTGATGTTATATATTACTGTTTAATCTTAAATGTCTTGGATATAGTATGGTTGTTGACGATTATATAATGTTGATCGCTGGTTCCTTAAAGGAAGTATTTCGTTTTAAAATATGTGCTCGCTCAGAGCCTATTTAAATATGATTTTAACTCATCGTTCAAATTTTCTAATCTTGCTTTCTTAAAAGGCTTTCAGTTAAATGATTGCTATTTGCCTGTTTAAGTGTTTGAGTGACTTAAAGGAAAAGAATATTATTTTGTAATTTGAACTGACTATTCCTTTTGGGGAATACCTGACTTATGTGTTCAATAAATGAGTGTCTAGTCGATGGTGATGCACTGTTCTATTGCTAGCCTACCCCTTCCACTCCACAGCCTATTGAACTGCTTTGTGTCGAAATTTTGTTCAGAATACCCGTCTGACCTGACATCTCACAATGTTTATGAAAAAACATCAATGAGATCTGGTAGTCAAGGAAGGCAGGATTCGGTTACGACTGTGAACGGGGGCGTCATCAGTTACTATTGGTCGGCTTTTCTTTTAATCTCACAGAATTTATTTCAAATCAACAACAAATTAAAATAATGGCAATAATTTAAGAATTGTTTCACGGCTGAAGGCCTTAATAGCAATAAATTAATAATTGATTAAACTTGCTACAACTTAAAATTACTGTTATTAAAATACAAAAGACAAGTGACCAAGGTCTTAAGCTCGCTACAAAAATACAATAGCCGAATTTAAATTTTAAGACATGTAACGACTCTCACGGCTGAAGGCCTTAATGGTAATAAATTAAGAACTGTTTAACTTGTTGCAACTCACAAACTACAGTTATTAAAATACTGAAAACAAATCGCCAAGGTCTTAAAGGTTAACTGCTAAAATACAATTGCCACATTAGAATTTTAAGTCAAGTAGCGACAGTCACGGCTGAACGCCTTTAACGCCAAGGATGGCAATTATTACAAAAATTTAACAATCATACTGTCAAACAGCAAGGCAATATCAGAAATTTAATTTAAAAGACAGGCACATGATCACCAAACAGGTGAGACAAAATGATAGTAAACTTGGTAGCACAACCGTTTAGACTTGCTGTAACGCCAAGAATGGCAATTATGTTAAAAAAATTAGAAACCTACAGTAACACAGCAGATAACAAGGTTAATCCAAAAGGACAAGCAACTGATCACCAAACTAAAAACACAAGGGCTAGTCACAGACAGTGCTCCACCGTGCGACTGCTACGGTCGCAGGTTCGAATCCTGCCTCGGGCATGGATGTGTTTGATGTCCTTAGGTTAGTTAGGTTTAAGTAGTTCTAAGTTCTAGGAGACTGATGACCACAGCAGTTGAGTCCCATAGTGCTCAGAGCCATTTGAACCATTTTTGAACAGACAGTGCTCCAGGAGCCGACCTTTGAGGAGGTCAGGCACAAACACTTTCGCGAGCGATGGGAAAGGCAGCCAAGAGTTGCACTCACTTCACAAGATGGTAACTCAGACTAGTGGCAGTCAAACGAATGACTAATGATAATCTGATGAAGCTACCTAACGTCCGATAACCAATGCAACGATGGAACACACCACGCCAAAGCCGGAACCAGCGGTCTGCACTACGTCCTCAGAATACTGTGTTTAGAGCGTCTGAAAGGAGAAAGGAACCACTACTACCAGAGTAGGAGAAACATCAACTGACCTACAAATCAAGCAAACTGTCGGAACTACACGCCTTACCGGACAGCAGCGGCAAGGCGAGGAAACGTACACTGCCGTTACATACACTAACCTCAAGGGCAGGTGACTGGGGCGTTAGCGGCCACCAGGCAGGAAAAATACCGCTGGTTGAACTGAACAAATAGTAACACATAGAATGCAGCAATTAGTAACAAGAAGTCGAGGAAAGCTAATTAGATCCGCCTTCTCCAAGTACTCCACTCACTGCTCTTCGTCTCTGCGACACTACGAGCAGCAACACGAACCCAAGTCACTGGAGAATCGCGGGATATCACAGTGGTGGAGGCTTCTCTCCACTCCACTTAAAGCTTGTTGGATCCGGCTGACGACCAGGTCGTGTACCCTCGCGACCACAGCCCTTCCATCCGGCAGTGCATGCGTGCCGCCAGCAGTCCCGGCGTGTTCACGCGCTGCCCTCTTGGCTCCTCCGGAGTTCCCAACCGAACTGCTCACTTACACGACCCGGAAGAACAATGTCACCCCAAAGATAAGGCCACATTTACTACATATCGATAACGCCGCTGCTGCCACTAGCAGACAGGCAACGCTTCCGAAACCAAGTGGCGCCAGTCAACAGAAGAAGAATACAAGCAACCGCAACTATGTCAACTAAACGATACAGTCTGGTCTCCAACAGAGGCCAGAAACCTACAACAGCACCAACGCAAGCCGCAGCACGACTCAATCAATACTACGAATGGAAGTGTAAATCTGTTGGGTGTGTATATTGAAAGTATTTGCCAAAACTCATTGTGAGTGGTGTACGAAGTGTAACAGAACATGGTAAGACTATTTCTGAAAAACTTCCCTGTCTGTTTGAACACACTAACCTCAAAAAGTAGTAGACGATTTTTCGTGGGAGCTTCACAGGCAACGAGCGTAGCTTGGAGCAACATACAGGCACTGTTTCATGATGAATAGAGCACAAAAAACATGTCAATTTAAAGTTTTAGAGCAGTGCTCAATTTAGTAGTTCCGGCGTTTATCTCAGTGACACGATGACCGATGTGTAGTACACCAAAGAACCAACAGATGGCGCTGTCAGCTTTTTAATCTGGCAATCAGTGACAGAAGAATCTGTAGGAAGTTTACATCAGGGAAAGAATTATCTTTACGAATATAAACAAGTGATGAATTTATTTAGCTACGATAGATGGATTTACTGATTTCACTTTGTAAATTAAAAAGTTAACGAAACTGCTTTACTTCTTTCCACAAGTTTTATTTGTATTTGGCTTCTTCTCTACGAAAAACATGGTCGAGTTTCGTTTGCAGTTTGGTTGTCTATCAATTAGATTTTGATTTCATTTTCTTCAGAAATAAAATGCCTACAGAACGGTCGAGTCATTCTCGATACACTAGCATGGCTAAAAAATTGAGAATTATGCGGGCTCAAGTATCCAGTGAGGATAGAGAGAAGAGACTTGCCTTAACTCGCTCTTCCGAGACTCCTGCCCAAAGCGAGACGTGATGTAACTCTGATCTAAGCCTCATGCATTATCTTGCTCTTCTATTTATAGTTTAAACAAGTCGTTCGGATGTAGATACTTAGTGCTACCCGTGCAAACCTAGTCATTCATAAAAGACATTTGAACGAATCATGTATCATCTCCATAAGTCATTGTAAATTACTGACTGCCCCAAATGCAAACCTTCTTCCGAAAAATTTTGGAAGGGACGATATCAGAGCAACATCTCATCAAAATTGGGGCTATGAAGACATAAGTAATAAGTGAACCTTCCGACTACACTGAACTGTGACCGACGAATTTTTTATATACCGTTTACGACTTGTGTGTATCGGTAACACAGAGTACTGGCTGAACGCAGAACGCGCATTTGTCTTTGTACTAAGTTTTGCTTTGACCATTCAGGTGTTATACAGGGTGTTAGAAAAAGGTGCGGCCAAACTTTCAGGAAACATTCCTCACACACAAAGAAAGAAAATATGTTATGTGGACATGTGTCCGGAAACGCTTACTTTCCATGTTAGAGCTCATTTTATTACTTCTCTTCAAATCACATTAATCACGGAATGGAAACACACAGCAACAGAACGTACCAGCGTGACTTCAAACACTTTGTTACAGGAAATGTTCAAAATGTCCTCCGTTAGCGAGGATATATGCATCCACACTCCGTCGCATGGAATCCCTGATGCGCTGATGCAGCCCTGGAGAATGGCGTATTGTATCACAGCCGTCCACAATACGAGCACGAAGAGTCTCTACATTTGATACCGGGGCTGCGTAGACAAGAGCTTTCAAATGCCTCCGTAAATGAAAGTCAAGAGGGTTGAGGTCAGGAGAGCGTGGAGGCCATGGAATTGGCCCGCCTCTACCAATCCATCGGTCACCGAATCTGTTGTTGAGCAGCGTACGAACACTTCGAGTGAAATATGCAGGAGCTCCATCGTGCATGAACCACATGTGTCGTACTATGAAATCATGATAACGTGCTCCATTGAGCGTAGGTGGACGAAATTAAAATGAGCTCTAACATGGAACTTCAGCGTTTCCGGACACATGTCCACATAACATCTTGTCTTTATTTGTGTGTGAGGAATGTTTCCTGAAAGTTTGGCCGTACCTTTTTGTAACACCCTGTATAACTGAGTATGAGTCAATACCACAATTAAAATGAAGTTCTAGAACCGAAAATTTTTTGAAGGTAAAGGTGGTAGCACGACAACTAGCGCTTTGTGCATTATCGATCGACGATTCAAGTAACCTGAACGTTAACAAACATATCTCTGAAATCATGCGAAAGACTTGGGGAAACCATATCACACAGAATCGTTGCTATACCATCACCAATCCAGTATGAAGTAGGTGCTCAGTTATGCCCATCAATGTAGGTGTTTTCGGACTGTGTGTGGCGTAAGTTCATATTTTTAAAACTGTAGCGGTTCGAGCGTCCAGCTGGAAACAGATTGGTGAGGTGCCAC
This sequence comes from Schistocerca serialis cubense, assembly GCF_023864345.2. Classification (NCBI taxonomy): domain Eukaryota; kingdom Metazoa; phylum Arthropoda; class Insecta; order Orthoptera; family Acrididae; genus Schistocerca; species Schistocerca serialis. The sequence goes on along the minus strand of NC_064644.1, from coordinate 596,985,159 downwards.
TGCTGCGAGTGATTTCGGAACACCGCGGAATGAGACGTGCCCGGCTGCGGTTTGAGCCGCGCTGCAGAGTGTCGGCGGGCTGGACAGCGTTTTGCTAGCAGGTGCGCCTAATGGCTCGGAAGAGGCGCTAATTACTGAGCTGTGTCGCCGCTGCAGCTGCAGCTGATCCGCTTTGCGTCGCGGGCCACCGCCGGCTGAGAGCCTTCGCGTGTCGCCGTGTCGCCACGTCGAGCTGGGCCCGCGCTGCCCGCCAGAGGAGCGGCCAGTTGAGCGCGCCGCGCCGCGCCGCGCCGCCTGCAGGTAGGCACAACACACGACACCACTCGCAGCCCCACAAGACGTGCGAGCGCACCAAAGCGGGCCTCGTCGCAGAAGGCACAGCTGTCCTCTAGCCTGCGCTCGGCCTCAACACCACCGGTCCCACAGCGAAGTTCTGGGCTGTGTGGTGCATAACGGAGGGTACCTCCCACTACCCCAGTTATTTAGAACTTTTCCGTGTTCCATCCACATGTGGAGCGTAGGAAAAATCATTGTTTAAACGTTTCTGTGAGTGGTACAGTTAGTCAAATCTTACCTTCGTGGTAATGGATTTTAGTACATTCTTAGATTCCTCTCTCAAAGCTGGTTCCTGAAGCTTTGTAGGTAGATTTTCATGGAATACCTGTTGTGAAGCCATTGTGCAACTGTCTTATTTAATGTTACTGCTAATGCTATACACCAGTTGTCAAATGTGTCATATTTTACAACAACATGTTTTCGGGCCATGTTCTCCCATTATCAAGTACTATAAAACAAGAAAACGAATTAATAGATTGCAACACTACACGTACTGACAACCATATAAAATTGTTTATATCACCCTGTTGTACAACTTACCTTAAAACTTGTTTGTCATTACTCTCAATCGAAAGTAAAAAGACCTGCAGCAAACATGCACTATCAAACAAAAATATTCCTAGAGCATCTCACGTTGACATTTCATACTCTCAAAGCACAGTTGTGAACTAATGGAAGCTGCTTTCACGTACAAAAGATAGTACTTTCTTGCAACAAGTATCACACAGGCCCCGATGATGCTACTGTATCATAAAACTATGGACATTATGTGACAAGTCCTAGTAAATTTTAAAAACGAACACCACATCTATGTTGGAATGTGTGCATACATATAGACTGTCCAACAGAAAACTTAACACCACTAAATCAAATAAGTTTGTGTTTGCTTCCAAGGAGGACCTTGCTATAGTGAGCCCAGAAATGCCCCTTGGACACTTCTGTCTTCTCTTGTAGCATGTTGATGCACTGCCGGCCGAAGTGGCCGTGCGGTTCTAGGCGCTGCAGTCTGGAACCACGAGACCGCTACGGTCGCAGGTTCGAATCCTGCCTCGGGCATGGATGTGTGTGATGTCCTTAGGTTAGTTAGGTTTAACTAGTTCTAAGTTCTAGGGGACTAATGACCTCAGAAGTTGAGTCCCATAGTGCTCAGAGCCATTTGAACCATTTTTTTTTTGTTGATGCACTCCTTTCTTAAAGTGCAAAGAAACTTCCACTACCTCGAAATTTCATATCAACCACCGTTTATGCTCAAAGTGCAAAACCCTCATCTTGTGTCCGATGTTAGCCAATGAATGCTGATTATTCTTGAGCTTCTTTGCTACCGGGGATGAGCAATTTCCTTTATTATTATGGTCTTTAATCCTCAAAGTTTCTTCCTATTTGCCACATGTATTTCATTTCACAATCGTGACACTTTATTTCATGAAAAGGGGTGAAAATTGCGTTTGGGGCAGACAAAAAATTGGAGCACAAGCTGAAGCATGAGACTGACAAGGCAGAAGTGAATAGGGAAAGCGGAAGTTTATGGAATAAAGTGTCTGTGAAGTGAAGTGCGTGGGGAAAACGGGAAATAAAGGCGAATATCACACGTTGGAAAACCTGTGCGTAACATTCTCAGTACCGTTTCAAGGGTTAAATGGCTCAAATGGCTCTGAGCACTATGGGACTTCACGTCTGAGGTCATCAGTCCCCTAGAACTTAGAACTACTTAAACCTAACTAACCTAAGGACAGCACACAAACACCCAGTCAACACGAGGCAGAGAAAGTCCCTGACCCCGCCGGGAATGGAACCCGGGAACCCGGGCGTGGGAAGCGAGAACGCTACCGCACGACCACGAGCGGCGGACATTTCAAGGGTTAGTTTCAGTGTCTTTCTAAAGCTCTCCCATGGGCCAAACAAGCGTATGACCATTTGTAGTGCACTTCTTGGTGCACGCTCACTACCCCCTGCCAGTACTGTTTGGTATGGATCCCACATACATGATTATTATTCTAGGACGGGTCGCACTAGGGTTTTACAAACGCGTTCACCTGCTGAGGCTGTGCGATCATTCGATATCGTAACCCTAACAAATTGTTATACTTAGGTATTTGTTTGACTCATGTGATTCCAGTTGTGTCCAACTGATGTTGTAGTCAAATGATGCTACGTTTTACGTTTATTCCGTTTTGTGAAGACTCTAATTGCATATTTCTGTACAATGGCAACCTTTACACGGCTCAAATCTTATCAAGACCTGCCTGAACATTGGTGCAACCAGCTACGGGGCTGTATAGAACTATTATTAATATTGTCTGACAACTCATTAATATACAACACGAACAGAAATGTTCCAAAAACTTTTGCCTGTGGCACGCCTGATATTACTCTTACATCTGTAGATGTTTCTCCATTCGAGATGCGCCCTCCCCACCAATAAATTCATAATTCAGTCACAAATTGTGGTTGATACCCCAACGATTTTATTTACAATAATAAGCGTGAGGCTGGTACTGAGTCACATTCTCTTCACAAGTCAAAAAATAACTCATCGCCCCTATTGCCTTCATCCATCGTTTTTGGAATATCTTCTTGGAAGGCACGATTCGGGTTTTACACGAACGACGCAGTTGGAATACGTGTTGGTAGGCTCCTAGGAAGTCATTCAGTTCGCGATATCTCATTACGTTAGAACGCGGAATATGTCCTAAGACTCCACAACAGGAGGATGCGCAGCACTTTGGTCGGTAGTTGCACTAGCCATGATGCTACTGGCATATGCTTCCCTCCCTATCACCTTGAAGTGACTCAGCCAGCAATTAGAGGCGGACATCTGTACGGCGATTTGCAAAGTATCGATTCCACTGTGTATTCTGTCTTATACTTTCTCTCTCTCTTTACTGTAATCCCACAAACGACGCATCAGACATGATTCAACTGACCAGTTGTAGAGACTTGTGCACGCAAAAACTGAATTACACCACGCACTTCGCAACTGGCGAGGAGAACGCTTTTCGAAGCCATTGCCGTTTGCTTGCACTCGGAGTTAAAACATTACCGAATCAAGCAATGACTTCTGCGGCTTCGCAAGCAATCAACAGACGGCGCTGCAATCCTCCTACTTTGCCCAGCTGTTTCAGTTTACACTTCAGGAAACGACTCTTACTTTACGGATATGCTACGTGCTGTCACAATGAGCTCCTTCCAACAGAATTTTGAACGTCCTATCATACCTTTTTTATATCAAATGCAAATAAATGTTTGTCACAAATACGTGCCTGCATATATGATGCACGAAGAAGAATAGGAGGAAACGAAAATAAACTTCACGGGTTTAAAGAGTATGCGGGGTTATTTTAGTTATTACAAAACCAGGTCAAAATTTACAAATAAATAGGCATTATCAGTCCTCTCATCTGTATGTCGCTGTACCTTCTCTGACCTAATAGATTCACTAATTCGGTTGGGAAGTGCACCGTAGAGCCGTTGTACGCTATCCTGTCCCAAGATGGCCGACAATTGCTGTAGCTGGCGTTTCATATCCCGTATACTGTCACTGGAACGGAGTTGACGCCCGTGGTGGTCTGATATTTTCTATCGCGGACAAATCTGGGGATGTTGCTAGCCATGAGAGGAACGCAGCGCTACGCAGACAGTACAGGGAGAGATGTGCCACGTGTGAAATACCATTGTCCTATTTAAAAATGGCACTAGGATACTGTCGCATGCCGGAAATATGGCCATGCAGCAAGTTCGTGACGTACCATCGTGCCATTACAGTTCCCTCCGTAACGACCAGCCGTGAACTGAAATAATCGCCAGTGGTCTCTCATACTGTGACGCAGCGAGTAAAATCGCCCTGTCTCTCCAGAACAATGGAGAATGAGATTTGGCCGCTGTACTCGGCTACCGTAGTCATCCCGGATAGCGCAGAACGGTGATTCATCGCTGAACATAAAGCGACCCGTTCATAAGAAGTCCACAATTCCCCAACACGGCACCACCTCGACCCCGGATTTTGTGTTGTGGTGTTAACGACAGTCTACGGATGGGATGATAACTCCCTAGTCCAGCAGCTTAGTCTGTTAGCAGTGATGCTGGATGGCACAGAATTTTGCCCGTGACCAATTACTTGTTCTCCGATTGAAGGCGTGGATGCTAAGGAGCTGCGATGTGTTTGGTGGTCGGACGTGGCATAGCGGAACCTTAGCGGCGAGGTTGCCGGCCGTCACGTTCCTAAGCAGTTCAACATTGTGCCACTCTCACATCCGAATGCCCTACAGATCTGGATATTGCACGATTCGACCAGTCGGCCAAATAGAAACCCACACTGAAACACCTTTCACATTCTTGTACGAAAATGGAAGATCTAAAGCAGTTCTTGTGATGTCATTTATTGTGTAGCTACCAGTTTCGCTGCTTCAGTGCACCATCTTCAGACCTTAGTTGGTGCTGGCGGGGTCATCATGGTCCATATATACGGGGCATCAGCGGCCAACATAACTGATTTACGGACACTTATCTCTAACTATGATGTCGTCTCTCCAACCATCAACTGTCAGTTGACAGTTGATGGTTGGAGAGATGACATCACAGTTACAGACTATCTGCCCATGCTGTCAGTTGGAGAGACAGCCTCCATAAACCAGTTTTGCCATTCACTGATGCAACGTACACATGGATCATGATAACCCTTTCAGTACCAACTAAGGCCTGAAGGGGGTGCACTGAAGCGGGCCATAGTCCCTCAGATGGACATACAAAAACCTTTCAAATGTCAGGTGCTGATAACGCTGTCTCATACGAGTACGTGACATCCCCGTGTCCTTCACAGCGATCTGACGCTGTTAACGCTTCTTCCACACCCTACCAGGCCTGCTAACAACGCTGAAGACGAACAACACTAATGCATTCTGGTGGCTGTTCCCGCTATAACAATGAATTACAACTGTTTACATACCAGCCTATGTTGTTTACGTGTGGGAAGTTACACGGGTGCTTAACTTTTATTTTTCAGGCAGTGTATAATAATTTATAGTGCAAAAGCTGTGAGCTGCAGTGAAATCTCGGAATGGCAGCCGTGCAAAAACACACAGTGTCTGAGCGAATATCCGCTGCGTCCGACTAGCCGCATTACGTCACGACTGCGGCCGCAGCTCGTTTGAGCTGGTGGCGAGTGAAGTGAGGAGGAAAGGGGGGGGGGAGGGGGTTGGGGGATGGGGGATTGGTAGGAAAGAAAGTGGCTGCGGCTGCGGCGTGGCGCGCCCGCCGCCGTCTCGCCGCGTCGGCTGTGATCACCTGTTGTGGGCGGGCTGCTGGCCCTCTCCCCGTATAAAAGCCAGCAGCGGCAGCGGCACTCCAGCCCCCGCAGCTGGGGGCGAAGCCGTGCTTTTAGTACGACAGAGACAGCCGTATTCATTCCCAATGTGAGCAAGAGAGCGCGCGCCGGCCGGATAGAAAGGCACTCAAATGCTTTTAGAGCGAATGAGTTTTATCCCGTAGTCAATACAGTATCTCTCCTCCCCTCCTCTCCTCTCGGGCCTTCCTTCTTCCCGCCGTCGCCTTCCGGCCCCGAAGAAAGCGTCAGTGCTGCCAACTCCAACAGCGGGACGCTGCTCCGCTAAATGCAGCCGCGAGGCGAGCAGAGCCGCCCAGAAGTCGTAACTGCGAGGGTGTGCCAAGTGCGGCGGTTGCACGTCAGTCACTAGCTCGGTGAAAATCTCACAGCGTGCGGAACTTGAGCAATAGCAGCCAAATTCAGAATTCCTCTCTTAAACGGCCTTGGGGAATAATACGAGGACACTGTGGCGACTTTCATCTCACTCCCGTAACTACAGAACTACACCTACATGACTACTCTGCAAATCACATTTAAGTGACTGGCACAGGACTCATCGGACCACACTTATTCTCTGTTACTCCTATCTTGAACAGCGCACGGAGAAGACGATCACCTATATGCTTCCGTGCGAGCTCTGGTTTCCTTTATACTATTATGACGATGGTTTCTCCCTTTGTAGGTCAGCATCAACAAAACATTTTCGCCTTCGGAGGAGAGAAAGTTAGTGGCTCACATTCCATGAGAAGACCTTGCCGCAACGAGAAACGCCTTTGTTTTACTGATGTTCACCCAAATTCTGTATCATATCCGTCACACTCTCTCTCCTGTTTCCCGATAATAGGAAACGTGTTGCTCTTCTTTGAACTTTCTCGGCCGCGCGGAGTGGCCGTGCGGTTTGAGGCGCCATGTCACGGACTGCCCGGCCCCTCCCGGCGGAGGTTCGAGTCCTCCCTCGGGCATGTGTGTGTGTTGTTCTTAGCATAACTTAGTTTAAGTATTGTGTAAGTGTAGGGACCAATGACCTCAGCAGTTTGGTCCCTTAGTAACTCACACACATTTGAACATTTGAACTTTCTCGATGTACTTCGTTAATCCTATCTGGGAAGGATCCCACACCGCGCAGCAGTACACCAACAGAGAACGGCCTAAGGTGCTGTAGGCAGTCTCTTTAGCAGATCTGTTGCATATTCGAAGTTTCCTGCAAATAAAACGCTGTCTTTGGTTCACCTCCCCCGCGTCATTTTCTGTGTGTTCTTTCCAATTTAAGTTGTTCGTAATAGTGATTCCTAGGTATTTAGCTGATTTTATGGCCTTCAGATTTGATTGATTTATCGTGTAACTCAAGTTTAACGGATTCCTGTTCTTATGTGGATCACCTCACACCTTTCATTTTTAGGGTTAACTCCCAATTTTCTCACCATCCAGTTATTTCATCTAAACTGGTTAGGAGGGAAGAATGGCCGGTGGCAATTTTCACGTACCTGTAGCTATGCCGCTGCCGCCTCCTTCGTCATCTTCCGTCATCACTGGAAACAACAACGCAATTCTTTCTCAAATATAGCAGCTGTCGAAACGGAAGGAAAAGTTGCGATGGTAAATAGTAGTACCACAGTTTTGACGGATGCAACCTAAATTCTGATTCTTCGTCGATAGATGTGGACCATACTGTTTAGCCTGCAGCATCCTTCAGTTTTCAGAGAAATAATGCGGCACGATAATTCTACTACAGGTAGAATTATCTGAGTCTAGTGAACTATTGTTAGCGTGTACCGTGTGAGCTTCTCGTGTACAGCTCTGTCGGACAAACAAACCTGTATGTCTCACCAGATAAATCGGCTGACACCACATGAGCAACTTGGATCTATTCAGCACTGGGACTCCACAACTGGGCCAAAACTGCTCTTACCTTACCGCCAGTACCCAGATTCCGCACATACAGGAGGCCGTTAAATCCTCACAACATGTTAGTTTACCATATTGTACAATGGAGCTCTGTTAAACTAAGTATTACATTTCCAAAAACGTAAATTTTATCTCAGATACCCTAAGTGACATAATGGAGACAAAGTAGTGGTCAAAGGAAAGAAAGCATATAATAACGAACTTCAGTATCAACCACTTTTATTCTAGGTACTCAGCGTGCGCTTGTATGTGATGTAAACACTTAACATATATGGCATCTCTCTTGGAGGCCTATGTGCTACTCAGACAATTTTGTAAGGCCTGCGTGTTATAGGCAACTATTAATATCATCATTGTTTGTCTTGATGTTGTACCCTGTATGTGTCCTAAGATCCGATGATGTCGGTTTTAGTTTCACCGAAACCGGTAATCATGGAATAAAAAGAATTCCTGCGATCTTGGCTACCAGATTATTGTGTTACAAAAATCAACATGGATTCCGCAGACAGAGATCCTGCGAAACTCGGCTCGCTCTGTTCCTCCGTGAGATCCACAAGGCAGTGGACAACGGCGCTCAGTTTGATGCCGTGTTCCTTGATTTCAGTAAGGCATCTGACACCGACCCGCATTACCGTTTAATGAAAAAATTACGCGATCGAAACAGACTTGCGATTCAATTCAAGACTTTCCTGCAAATAGAACTCAACACGTCGCCCTTAACGGAACAACATCGACGGATGTAAAGGTAATATCCGGAGTACTGCGAGGAAGTGTTCAAATGGTTCAAATGGCTCTGAGCACTATGGGACTTAACTTCTAAGGTCATCAGTCCCCTAGAACTTAGAACTACTTAAACCTAACTAACCTAAGGACAGCACACACATCCACGCTCGAGGCAGGATTCGAACCTGCGACCGTAGCGGTAGCGCGTTTCCGGACTAAAGCGCCTAGAACCGCTCGGCCACTCCGGCCGGCCGCGAGGAAGTGTGATAGGACCGTTGATGTTTACAATATATATAAATCATCTAGTACAAAGCGTCTGATGCTCTTTAAGCCTATTCGCAGATGATGCAGTTGTCTATAGCAAACTAGCAATGCCAGAATATTGTAAAAATTTGCAGAGCAACCTGCAGAGAAATGATGATTGGTGCGGGCTCTGGCAGTTGGCCGTGAACGTAAATAAATGAAACATATTGCGCACAATTAGGAAAAGAAATCCACTACTGTACAGCTACATTATTCATGAAAAGCAGCTGGAGACAGCGTCTGCCGTAACTATCCAGAGTGGCCATACAAAACCGATAGTGGGAAAAGCAGACACCACACACATCGGAAGAATCTTAAGAAAATGTAACTCATCCACGAAAGAAGTGGCTTATAAGGCGCTTGTTCGCCTGATTCTTGAGCATTGTTCGCCTATCTGCGATCCCTATCAGGTAGGACTGATAGAGGAGATAGAGAAGATCCAACGAAGAGCTGCGTGTTTCATCACGGGATGGTTTGGCTGGCGATAGAGCGTTACGGAGATGCTAAACACAATCCACTGGCAAACGTTACAAGAGAGGCGTTGTGCATCACGGGGAGAGTTACTATCGAAATTTCGGGACTGCATTTTTCAGCAGGAGTCGGCCAACATATTACTTCCTCGCACGTACATCTCGCTTATTCACCACAAGGAGGAAATTCGAGAAATTAGATACTTACCGAAAATCATTCTTCCCACGCACTATTCGCGAGTCGAATAGGGTTGCAGACATTAGATAGTTGTAGCAAACGTACTCTCCGCCACACACTATGAAGTGGATTGTGGAGTATTATGTAGATATTACTCCAGTGAAATCGAATGACTAGTCCACGTTCGCGCTCTCCTGACAAATCCATTTCTGCTGTCGCTGTTCCTCTACTGACAAAGCAGAACTCCTCGTACCGTTTTATTCTGGCCGGTTCTACTCTGGCGACATCCGATAGTCAGTTCGGCATTATGGAGGATGTACGAGTACTTTTGTCCGATAGTGTATGTGCGCGCTCTCTTAACTGAAAGGCAAGTTGCGGAATTCCTAAGACTCTACAAGTGGACACTTTCTGAAATTTTTCTGAGTTGCGGAGTTCGTGTCCGCTCAAATAAATGGATTTATACGTTTCGCAGAGTTACAAGTGGCATTTCTCCGAAGTCACAAAACGTATAGGGAATCTGAGGACAGGCGAGGTAGGTTCACGTCTTACGGCGGTGCGGGCAGAGCGGCCTGCATCAGCAACTTCTCTGTTCCGCAGAGACGGCGAACGGTTGAGATAGGTTTTCTAATTTTCCCGCCACCGATAATGGTGCCATGGACGCTTTTAGCAGCACATACTTCCGTAGGCTAGAGCCCCTATCTTGCCATTCGGATGAACAACAGAAGTTTTAAAAGCGGAGGTGGGATGAAAGCAGCACACGATACGAGACGCAATGCAAGATATGGAGTTTTACGTCTGCTGGGCTAATCCGGCCGCACGCAGACAGTGCAAAGAAGCGAGCGACACACACACACACACACACACACACACACACACACACACACACACACACACACACACACACACACGAAATATGATTCTGGCACGATAGGGAGGGAGGGAGGGAGAGGGAGAGGGAGAGGGAGAGGGAGGGAGGGAGGGAGGGAGGGAGGGAGAGGGAGGGAGGGAGAGAGAGAGAGAGAGAGAGAGAGAGAGAGAGAGACGCGGGATAGAGAGAGGGAGATTATACAAGGACGATTAAAAGTTTCACAGTATTGTAGAAATATGTTGATTCTGAATTTGAGGCATCACCGTCGTATCGTAGTTACGTCTGACGACTTTCAGCCCAAAAGAAGTGTATAGCAGATCTCCGTTGCAAGTTTACAAACGTACACATGCCTTCTCGAATCATTTCTCTGTTTAGCTCATGGAAACAGAATTCAGTATGTGGAAAAATATTAAATAATGTGAGTGTAACGCCGAATTTTACGGAACAGTACAAATGTGCACACCAAAAAATGTTTGGATTCCTTGGTAAATTATTTCGTGTATTTTATTTGTTTAGTTCATTTATTATCCTCCAGTAAACGTAGTATTTATTTTCAGGTACTTTTGATACCACAATACTTGTACACGCACAGACGAGTGTATGGAGCAAAAGGCGCAATTTCGATGTATTCTGAATGCAGAGCATAACAGGGCTTGTACAAAGACTTGATACACACATAAAAAGAAGTTTTGCATCACCCCAGTTCCCAGAACTCCTCAAGATAGACGTTGACTGTGAGTAGTGTATCACACAGTCCCTTTGACATTCAGAGATGTCACTGAACCCGCCCAAAGCTGTAAACAACCATGCATGAGCAGCGCCTATTAGACGGAGGGTGTCCGACAGCCTATCAATTCCAGTCATTCCACCAGCAAGGAGGTAAACGGCCTGTGTTGTCTGTAGTTCGACTATGCCTAGACGGCCAATACCGCGGTTCGATCGCGTCCGCACTGTTACTTTGTGCCAGGAAGGGCTCTCAACAAGGGACGTGTCCAGTCGTCTCGGAGTGAACCAAAGCGATGCTCTTCGGACATGGAGGAGATACAGAGACAGGAACTGTCGATGAGATGCTTCGCTCCGTCCGCCCAAGGCCTACTACTGCAGTGGATGAACCCTACCCGTAACAGCTGTACGATACGTGAATGCCATCCCCCGACCGATAGTGCAACCATATCGGCAGCTTATTGACGAGGCATTCTTGATGGACGACAATTCGCGCCCCCATCGTGCACATCTTGTGAATGGCTTCCTTCAGGATAACGACGTCGCTCGACTTGAGTGGCCAGAATGTTCTCCAGACTTGAACCCTATCGAACATGCCTGGTATAGAATGACGACGTGACCTACCAACCACTATGAGCGTCTACATAGAATCGCCGTTGAGGAGTGGGACAATCTGGAAGAACAGTGCCTTGATGAACTTGTGGATAGTAAGCTACTATGAATGCCGGCCTGCATCAATGCAAGATGACGTTCTGCTCGGTATTAGAGGTACCGGTGTGTAGACCAATCTGGACCACCACCTCTGACTGTCTCGCTGTGTGGTTTTCATGAGCAATAAAAAAGGCGGAAATGCTGTCTATGTTGGTCTCTATTACAATTTTCTGTACAGGTTCCGGAACTCTCGGAACCGAGATGATGCAAAACTTTTTTTTTATGTGTATACTTTTCATGTCAGTAATTGTATACAACTTAATTATGGTCTTTGCACTATTTAAAACATGATATTAATAATGATAAGAGAAATGAAGAATTTCACTCACGTCCTTTCGTCTTATTGTGGTCGATAATTTGTCGGAAAGAAAAGCTTAACTTCCTCAGGAACACATCATCTCCTTGACGGAAAACAGCGACAGACAATAAAATGAGCAGACTTAACAAAATATACGTCGGATTTATGGAATCAGTACAGTAAGGTTAGTCGAAGTGGAAATATGACAAAATTATAGAAAGGAGCTACCATGTTCGGACTTCCCCATAACCACACTGTGAACGAAATTGTCTGATTTGTTCGTGCTTCGAAGGAGACTTTTCAGCGTGTCAACAAATAAATCGTGTACCACCTCTTAACCACGTACAACGGCGTAAAAACAGTAGTCGTAAAAGGATACTAACTGACGGGGACCACGGACGAGTGTGACACCTTGTCAGCGAGAATCTGTTTCAAACGTGACAACAACTGCAGCTGTCAGTGAATGCAGAGCCTTCTTAACCAGCTTTCAAGCGAACATTGCGAAGGGAACTGCATGAAATGTACGTTTGGAGTCGGCTCCCTCGGAAAGGTCGTGTGAAGCTGCACGTCGCCATTGTGTCGAAAGACACAGGAACTGGACAGCAGCGGACTGCAGACGCGTCGCGAGTTCCGCTCCTTTCAAATGAAACGAGGCGTTAAATGCACCGACAGCCCAATGAAACAGCGGAGAGCGACTTCAGGCCGGACAGTTTTGTGGGTGTTCACAGTCACGTTCCTGGTTTGACGCCCACGGTGTCACCCTACAGCGACTACACTGGCCGTTGTTACTTGCTAAAAAAAAAAATCAACAGCCTTGATCTCATAATTATTTCTTTACTTAAGACAACGGGTTTCGACGAACTTCGCTGTCATCTACAAGTATTAAAAAAACCTTCTTGTTTTCATATTTGTTCATTTTACGTCGGACCTTGCGCCAGGTTGTCAAGTGGATAAAAATTAGATCATCATAAAAGGTTTATCATTTTTTAAATGTTTTACTTACGAAAAACATTTTATGATGTTCTGAGTTTTAACCACATGACAACCTGACATGAGATCCAACGTAAAATGAACACGTTTCATAACAAAAACTTTAATTGGCGTGAAGATTACAGCAAAGTCTGTCGAAATCGGCTGTCTTAAATAAAGAAACATTTATGCGATCTATGCTGTTGAATTCTTTTTAGCAAGTAATGCAGATCGCTCCTTCGGTCTTGTCAAAATGAGAAAATTCACCCGATATTAATTCTACAGAAGATGCCTGTTACTATTTCGCATAGTGGATGAAAAGTAACAACCGACAAGGCCGTAATTTAGAAGTTCCACGGGAACTGCACATACGATCAGAACGGGGTGAGTGCGGTCCATGTTTGATGACCTCGTGTTCGTCGGGCATCAAACGCCAAGTTTGCTCCCTTCCTGTTCTGAAATGAGGTAGATCTTTTTGCATGTAGAGCATGGTGCTTATACCTCCGCAGTACCTTTCCCTACTTCTCAACCTTTGTATCTTCGACAGGTCTGAAGAATTTCGTTGGTGAACGAAAATATCCGCACCTTTAAAAGTGTGATAACAGAAAGTAACAAACGGTTTCACCATTAGCTACATTTATCGTGAATATCTCACCCAGCGCAAAGTTCCAAGCGATTGGAATGACTCTTGTTTATCAGAAGAGCAAAAGAACGGACTGGCAAAATTACTGACCAGTATCACTAACATTGGTTTGCTGCAGAATCCTTGAACGTTAGAATATTATAAAGCTTCTTGAGACCGAGAAGCTCATGTCCAAGAATCAGCGTGGTTTTAGGAAGCATCGCTCGTGCGAAACTCAGCTTACCCTCCTCTCATATGATATACAGCGAACTATAGATGAAGGACAACACGTATATTCCGTATTTCTATATTTATGGACAACATTTGACACGGTGCCCCATATCAGGCTGATAAAGAAGGTATGAACATATGCAACAGGTTCACAGATATGATGTGAGTAGCTCGAAGAATTCTTAAGTTACAGAAGCCAATGTGTTATGCTCGACGGCGAGTGTTCATCGGCGACAGGGGTGTCGTCAGTAGTGGCCCAGGGAAGTGTGATAGGACCGTTATTACCCTCTACATAAATACATGAAATGGCGGTCACAGTGGCCCGCAATCTGCGGTTGTTTGTTGATGATGCCGTGGTCTACCGCAAGGTTTCGAAGTTGAGTGACTGTAGGAGGATACAACATGACTTAGACAAAATTTCTAGTGTGACGGATGACAGCTAGCTCTAACTGTAGAAAAATGTAGGTTAATGCGAAAACAAACTCGTAATGTTCAGGTGCATCATTAGAAGTGTCCTGTTTGATAGAGTCGCGTCGTTTAAATACTATGGCGTAACGTTGCAAAGCGATATGAAATGGAACGAGCGTGTGAGGATAGCGGTAGGAAGGGCGAATGGTCGACTTCGGTTTATTGGGAGAATTTTAGGAAAAAGTGGTTCACAAGTCAGAGACATGATGCTAGAGTTGTTGAACAAGCAAGTGTTGCGGAAATGCTGCGGGAGAGTCGAATCAGAAGCTCTGGAGGGAAAGCGATGTTCTTTTCGAGGAACACCACTGAGAAAATTTCGGGAACCGGCATTTTAACCTGACTGGAGAACAATTATCTACCCTCCAACATACATCGCGCATAAAGAAGAAGAAGATACGAGAAATTACGCTTCATACAGAGGCATATAGACAGCTGTTTTTCCGTCATGCGAGTAAAACAGGAAATTAGCAGCGTTACGGGTACCCTCCGCCAAGCACCGTAAGATGAATCGCGCAGTATCGATGTAGTAGTAGTGCTTCTCATACGCTTGCAGACACTACAGCTGGTTACTTAGAATAAAATACGGGCTGGGCAAAATAAAGCTGACCCGCAAAATATTTCACGCACCTTAGAGGACAAATGTAAGGATGTAGAGGCTTATCTCACTAGGAGTAAGACAGATACTGCCTATAGGAAAATTAAAGAGACCTTTGGAGAAAAGAGAACCACTTGTATGAATATCAAGAGCTCAGATGGAAACCCAGTTCTAAGCAAAGAACGGAAAGCAGAAAGGTGGAAGGAGTATATAGAGGATCTATACAAGGGCGACGTACTTAAGGACAATATTCTGGAAATGGAAGAGAATGTAGATGAAGACGAAATGGGAGATACAATACTGCGTGAAGAATTTGACAGAGCACTGAAAGACCTGAGTCGAACAAGGCCCCGGGAGTAGACAACATTCCATTAGAACTACTGACAGCGTTGGGGGAGCCAGTCCTGACAAAACTCTACCATCTGGCGAGCAAGATGTACGAGACAGGCGAAATACCCTCAGACTTCAAGAAGAATATAATAATTCCAATCCCGAAGAAAGCAGGTGTTGACAGATGTGAAAATTACCGAACTATCAGTTTAATAAGTCACGGCTGCAAAATAATAATGCAAATTCTTTACAGACGAATGGAAAAACTAGTAGAAGCCAACCTCGGGGAAGATCAGTTTGGATTCCGTAGAAATATCGGAACACGTGAGGCAATACTGACCCTACGACTTATCTTAGAAGCTAGATTAAGGAAAGGCAAACCTACGTTTCTAGCATTTGTAGACTTAGAGAAAGCTTTTGACAATGTTGACTGAGATACTCTCTTTCAAATTCTGAAGGTGTCAGGGGTAAAATACAGGGAGCGAAAAGCTATTTACAATTTGTACAGAAACCAGATGGCAGTTATAAGAGTCGAGGGACATGAAAGGGAAGCAGTGGTTGGGAAGGGAAATAGACAGGGTTGTAGCCTCTCCCCGAAGTTATTCAATCTCTATATTGAGCAAGCAGTGAAGGAAACAAAAGAAAAATTCGGAGTAGGTATTAAAATTCATGGAGAAGAAGTAAAAACTTTGAGGTTCGCCGATGACATTGTAATTCTGTCAGAGACAGCAAAGGACTTGGAAGAGCAGTTGAACGGAATGGACAGTGTCTTGAAAGGAGGATATAAGATGAACATCAACAAAAGCAAAAAGAGGATAATGTAATGTAGGCGAATTAAGTCGGATGATGCTGAGGGAATTAGATTAGGAAATGAGACACTTAAAGTAGTAAAGGAGTTTTGCTATTTGGCGAGCAAAATAACTGATGTTGGTCAAAGTAGAGAGGGTATAAAATGTAGACTGGCAACGGCAAGGAAAGCGTTTTTGAAGAAGAGAAATTTGTTAACATCGAGTATAGATTTAAGTGTCAGGAAGTCGTTTCTGAAAGTATTTGTATGGAGTGTAGCCATGTATGGAAGTGAAACATGGACGACAAATAGTTTAGACAAGAAGAGAATAGAAGCTTTCGAAATGTGGTGCTACAGAAGAATGCTGAAGATTAGATGAGTAGATCACATAACTAATGAGGAGGTATTGAATAGAATTGGGGACAAGAGGAGTTTATAGCACAACTTGACAAGAAGAAGGGACCGGTTGGTAGGACATGTTCTGACGCATCAAGGGATCACAAATTTAGCATTGGAGGACAGCGTGGAGGGTAAAAATCGTAGAGGGAGACCAAGAGGAATACACTACGCAGATTAGGAAGGATGTAGGTTGGACTAAGTACTGGGAGATGAAGAAGCTTGCACAGGATAGGGTAGCATGGAGAGCTGCATCAAACCAGTCTCAGGACTGAAGACCACAACAACAACAAGATACGCAACCCAACTGCCCAATGTGCACATGATATAAGTTCGGTTGCCTACCTTAAGGTGCAGGAAATATTTTCTGGGCCAGCTTCATTTTGCCCACTGTAGCAGTAGCTCTGAGCGCTCCGTTAGACGTCGATATGTGGCCAGTGCAGCCTGGGTATTGGAGGCGGCAAATAAGATTAATCTGGTAGGCAGCAGGACGTGCTGTCTGCGCCGTCGGGTAATCAGCGAGGCGACAGGGCCGATATCGCGGCAGCCCGCGTGTGTGCTGAGCGGCCGGCGCTATGCGCGGTCACGTCACACCACGCCACGTCACAGCCACTGTGCCACAGTGCGTGCGCTCCACACACAGCCTCACGCGGCGCTAATTGCATTCTCATTGGTGGGCGGCGCGTGAAGAGCGGCCAGCGGGCGGGTGCCGGCCGCAGACTGCACAGGGCGCCACAGCCAGCTGCCATCTGCCATCTGCCATCTGCCACTGTGGTAGCCGCGCACCAAGGCTGCCGTTATCTGTGACTTTATTCGTTCTATTAGCGTAAATATGTGAATTAAGACATTCTGAAAAAACATATGGAAGCGTTTGTATGGAATGTTGTTTGTAATACTGCTGTGTTCTTCTGGTCTTGTTTCCGAAGACACAGCTCACCTCGCTAGTCTATCATGTGTAACCCTCTTTAGCCCTGTGTAGCTACTGCAATCTACACGCACTGGAACCTGCTTACCATACTGCAGCTGCGGTCTGCCTCCACAATTCTTTCCCTGCACACTCCCTTGCGTTATCAAATTAACGCTCTTCGATGCCTCGGGATGTGCCCTATTGACCGATCCTTTCTTTTAGGCGTCTTGCGATGTCCTCGATCAGATTTACCCGTGCGTTAGGTATTCTATCTACCCATTTAATCTTCAGCACACTTGCTTGCGGTATTTGAAGTTCAAGTGATGCTTGGCGAGTTGATTTAGAAGGATTCCGTTGAAACGATTGCCGAACACGACCAACAGTTGCATCACTCACACAAGGCCTGCCGCTTCGAGGACTCTCTTAAACGCTGCCCGTTTCGTTAAACTTTGCATACCATCGCTTTATTGATTTAAGGTCAGGAGGACTGCGCCCATAAGAAGCCCGAAATTGACGCTGAACACTGATGGGCGATTTCGTTTCGTGAAACCGAAGCACACATTGCGCTTTCTCCTGCTTCGACGCCATTTCGCCAGCAACTAACGTGACCTAACAGACCGCGTCGGTGCTGTGGAACACTATCGACATCTATTGGTCACAACAACTAGTAACACTGACCTATGTAACGGCATCAAGTGTAACTTATCATGTCAAACGGTTGCTCTGTTATACATTTTTATAATCAGGGCAAAACTTTGTGCTCACCCTGAATAATCTGAATTTAATAAAAAAAAACTAATACAAAATAAAGATAAAAATTTATCAAGCGTCAAGAAATACGCTGTTTAGGCCATAAGGTGGGGAAATTGTGATGACGGGATGCCCAGAAACATAATGATGAAAAGATATTCCACCAGAATGAAATGTAGGCTGAGAGCAAGACTGATGGGAAAAGCTTTTGGCTGACCTTACCAAAGTGTAGATTCGATAATGTAGGAGAATATAATAAATAAATAAATATATGGTAGGGCCTCAGCCCATCGAAGATTCCAGTGAGAAAGAAGAAGAAGAAATTCGCAGTTCCGGGAAATGCATGAAGAATTTGCGTTGATAAACTTTGCTTGTAAAAGAAAAGACCAATGCTGCTATCCAACAGGGTGCATTACGTAACAAACATGTGCACGCGAGGATGGGCACCCGCAACCCGAAATACCCTGTAGAAATGTTTGAGGAGAATACGCTTTTGTCTACATCTATACTCTGGAGACTACTGTAAAGTGTATGGCCGAGGGTACTACGCATATTCCACACAAGGTGGCTCTTTAAACGTTGCAAGAAGGCAGTTTGTGTCTTCTACCCTTAGCCACTTAAGTTGCCATTTAAGTTTTTCCAGCGTCGCTCTCTCCCACTGGACGAACGAATCTGATCATTTGCGATCCCCTTCTTTGTATTTGTTCAGTATTCTGTGTTAGTCCTACTTGGGCTGGGTTTCGCAAACTTTAATAATATTGTAGCAAGCATCGCAAGTGTGTTTTATTTGTCCTCTTTTGTAAAACTGTTGTGTTTTCCTAGTACACCCATGCTTTTCATATCTGTACAAACTGTTACACTCAGGCATTTGTACAAGTTGACCGATTGGAACTCTTATGTTTCTCTGATACTGTAGACAAGGGCTACAACGTTTCTTCGTTTCGTGAAGGGCACAATTTTACAGCTTTCAACATTTATAGCAAATTACCAGTCTTTGCACCAAGCTGAAATCTTATCACTATACGAATATTTGTACAGCATTTGTCAGTCAGTACTTCATTATAGATATTCAAAATCGTTAATATATAACATGAACAACAAGGGTCCCAACACACTTAACAATCACATACCTGCAATTACTTCATCTGTCGATGTCCCTCCATTCAAGATAACATGCTGCGCCCTCCTTCCCAAGAAATCCTCCATCCTTCCACAAATTTTGCTTGATACCGCGTAAGATCGTGCTTTCGATACTAAGTGTAGGTGTGGTACTGAGTGTTTGTGGTTTTCAGAAGTCAAGAAGTACTGCAGCCACGGGATTACATTGATTCGTGGCTCTCGCGATGTCAGATGAGAAAAGCACCTATCTGGGTTAACCAAAGCCAATATATTCGGAATCCATGCTAGTTGGCATGGAGGATGGAGGCTGAGATTCGTTCAAGGTACCTCATTATGTTTGAGCTCAGCGTATGTTCTAAGATTCTACAACAGACGGCTGTGACGTGTATTGGACGATAGTTTTGTGGATTATTTCTGCTACCCTTCTTGCCGACAGGTGTGACCTGTGCTTTTTTTCAACTATTGGGCAGTTGTTTTTGTTGCAGATCATTGTCATAATTTATTTTTGTTGTTCCGTGTTAAACAATCACGGTTAGACCTAATACGAAAGCCTCGCTTCCTGAATGGGAAAGTATTAATGCCAAATGACACATCAGGTTTCGTTTTCGCAAAAATCTGAACATTGCCCCCCCAGTCCCCCTCTTCTTCTCCGCCAATGACTCGCATGATGAGCACCAGGGGCAGCATGACGACCGTCACCTCGTTGGACAATGGGGAGATAACCGCCGGGCAACAGCTGTAAACTGGCTGCCACGATATTATCTGCGGCCGATTTCCATTTTATGTCTGCAAGGCAATTGCGGGCGCGCCATGAAGGATCCCACTCGGCGCCGATGGAACGATATCGTTCCCACAGCGCACAGCGTCCAAATAACATTTACGAGTGCCCGTTTATGGGTCCAGTAATCAGATAATGTTTGGCCTGCGGATATTACCTCCATAAGGACGAATTCCAGTAAATAACTAAATTTCGTTTACGAGGAAACAGAGACACAGCGCTGCATCTATTGGTACTCCTACCATACGATAGGATGATCTCGAGAAATACGTCAGCTTGTTTTAACTTTCCATTAAAGGGAACGACAACAGCGGACCGAGACCGAATTAGTTATCGATATATCTGAACTGCAGTCGATCCTATCCTCATTTATTCTGAATCGAGTCCATTAGGTATGTCCCATGGTATATCCACTAAACCAAAGGATTTAGGTCTCTAGTAATATTCAAATGTAGTGTGGTCTCCAGGGAGGTTCAAATGAATTTGGGTCCCCTGCAGCGTGCATGTAGTCACTAAGAAGCAGCGGTACTGCAGTACGGGCAAATAATTGTAGCCAGTGATGGAGTGGTTGTAGCGCTCACACGTCTAGGAAGAGCGAGGCCTGTGGAATGAGGTACACTGACTTATTTCCATGCTTATTATCTCTTTTTGGTTTCTCCTATGAACAAAGGGTCACTCCGATTGTTCGTAATGTAGGTATTTAATGCTTTTCTTTCGGCTGTTAAACTCTCGATTCTTATAATTTGTGGAGTGTGTTTGCAACCCATGTGTTCTTTTGTTCACCTTAGGTTACACGTCTTTTCTCACAGTTGCACCTCAGATCAGCCTGCGTTTGACTCTACTAACCTTAACAAGATTCTCTCCCCATTCTCACGTGAGAAGTAATGCTCGAAATTTACTTTTGTACAAGCCCTTTAACGTGTTTTGTGGGCTGTCTAGAGTCTAGTACGTTGTTCCCATCCCCCCCTCCCTCACCCCCCAATGCAGCTGTTTCTGCTTTTAACAACTATGATTTACTGAAATACCGCAGTTACTCTACGATGACAAATATGGGGAGAATGCATGAGAACACACGTACTTCCATTTTACAAAATATGACTCTGTCTGTAATGCGTTTGTGTTCACATACGTTGCTTCAAGCAGATGTTTAGCTTTTTACCAAACAATACCCCAGTTATGACTCTTGTGAATCTTGTGGTCATAAATGTCTGTTGCAGCAATTAGACTCGTTAAGTTACTAGCATCGACTATAGACACATGCAGAGTTCTACCGATAAATAACCTCGATGGGTGGTAGAACAGACGTCTCAATATTAAAAAAATCAATTTTATTCGTGTTAAGCCCTTCCATTTCTGTTCTGGCAATTTCTTATGCTTATGTTTTATGTGTTATTTTCGTTTTCCTGTGTTTGCCACTGTTGCCATGCTTCTCTTCTTAATTCAAAGAAGATAATTTTTTGGTTTTGATTATGCGAGCAATTTCTTCGGCTTTAGATATAGACTTTCTTTTGTTTGATCTCAGTTTTCGTTTCGTATCTCTTCACTTGCTAGGGGGAACATTTTCTGGGTCTTATTTTCTGCGTTTGGTTTTGCTGATTCGATTTTTCTTTTTGGGGCTAATTTTGAGTTGTATTTTGCAAAGGTTAATTCCTCTGAGGACTTTGTCATTTAGTATTTCTTTGTGGAACTTCTGTTTTATTACCACGTGATCGAGTTGAAATTCATACAAATGTGCGTTTGGTGAGATCCTCTTTTTTTTTTTTTTGAGATAGCTTTCTAAAGGCTATGGATCTCACGATCACGGTGTGCAGCTGGCATAGCTCCAGCAGTCTGACGTAATTCTGATTAGTTCTGTTAGGTGCTGGGTCGTCTCCGTAAGTAGTACGTGGTGTTATTTGTCAAATGTTTAACGGGAGCAAAACCAAGACTTCCTACAAATTACCCAATGGGTTTTTGTCCAGATTTGCATAGCGAAGAGTGAGAAAGATACAAATGGGCGCGTCTAATTTTGGTTAAAAGGTTTCACTTGCTTGAAGGTAAGCAAGGTAATTAAGAAAATGTCAGTGATCTGAGGGAAAAATCGAAAAATTTGTGTGTTGAGCAGTTTCGCCTGGTTTCATGAGCTGCAGCTACGGTCGCAGGTCCGAATACTGCCTCGAGCATGGATGTGTGTGATGTCCTTAGGTTAGTTAGGTTTAAGTAGTTCTAAGTCTAGGGGACTGATGAACTCATATATTACGTCCCATAGTGCTTAGAGCCATTTGAACCTGATTTCATGCAGTTGCATTGGTGTGGTATAAGTGTAAAATGGTTTCCTTCGAATCATGATATTTAGAGAGTAGAAGACGCTAGGAAAACAGACAAGGTGTAAACAAGATCACGTTTTGTCAACAAAACTTTAAAAGAAACCAAGAAATGATTTATCTGCACATAAAAAATAAAACAGATTAAACAATGAGGTGCCCCCCCATACACACACACACACACACACACACACACACACACACACACACACACAGAGTACATTGGTCTGCAGCTCGTTGTCTGTGCCAAAATACTGTCCGCACAGCAAGCGGTTCATGACGGCGAAGAGATGATAACCAGAGGGAGTCACAAGTCAGGGGTGTACGGTGGGCAATCAGACACCTCCCACAGAAACCTTGGAGGTGGCTCTCCGTTGCACCTGCAGTATCCAGCCCGCCATTGTCACGAAGAAGGAAACGCACGACAGTTACGTTATGTGGGCTGTAAGAAATCAGGCGAAACTGCTCAACACACACTTCACGGGGGAAACTGTTTTCTAGGCATCTTAACGGGCTCACTGTGCACTCAGAATTGACAAGAGAACTGTGACGCAATAGATTGTTATAGTAGAAGCACTGCACAAAGCTTCACCCGATTTTCACTGTGTTTTTTATTTCGCGGCCGATCGGAGGTTGAGAAAAAAGTAGACCTAATAATTCAAATGTTCAAATGTGTGTGAAATCTTATGGGACTTAATTGCTAAGGTCATCAGACCCTAAGCTTACACACTACTTAACCTAAATTATCCTAAGGACAAACACACACACCCAAGCCCGATGGAGGATTCGAACCTCCGCCGGGACCAGCCCAAATAATTGCTGATACGGGGTCATAACTTGGCAAATGGGGTTACACGAGATCACACCGCATAAAGCTTGCCCCGCCGAACATGCAGCCTCGGCCGTTTAAATCGCACAGGTAATACTGTCGCGTTCTTCGGATGTGATTCCTCTGCAAGTACACGCGCGGTAAGGAGCTAACCAATCGGCGGTTGTAGTGGTGGTTCGGGAGCAGTGGCGTCGGCCATAGGTGCCGGTGTGCAACTTGCATCGGCCAGCATCAGACTTCAATCCCGGGTCGCGGCCGTAAAAGGACAGGCGGGGCGATTGCTTTACGAATTCACCGACGGCTGTTAGGCTTTAACTCGGCGGCTGCTGCCTGCCTGCCCCAGGACCGCCGCCGGGGGCGGCTCAGTCCTCGCCCCCGCGCGCGCTTTACACCTCCTGCGGTCCACGTAAAGCAGGCACCCGCAGGCGGCCCACAGCGTCCCAGAGTACCGTTACTCCCCCCGCCACGTTAATAAAGCAGCAGCCAATCCGCCCGCACTATTTCCATCCGAACGTGTGAGGGCGCGGCCTGGCGCGCGTCAGCGCCTTTAGTGGCGCTCTGCCGATTTAATCATTTTTATCGCTCACTCGCCGCTTGCACTACAACTACCCGCAAATAGGCTGCGGCGTATAACATATGGACAACACAAGTGCTGTTGACAACGTTAAAACTTTATGAAGAAGCGGTAATGGGGAACAGAATTCGGTACAGAGAGAGAAAAAAAAAATGGTGCAAATGGCTCTGAGCACTACGGGACTTAACGTCTGAGGTCATCAGTCCCCTAGAACTTAGAACTACTCAAACCTAACTAACCCAAGGACATCACACACATCCATGCCCGAGGCAGGATTCGAACCTGAGACCGTTCGCGCGGTTCCAGACTGTAGCGCCTAGAACCGCTCTGTCAGCCCGGCCCGCAAGTTCGGAGACACTCTCAGGCGATGGAATGGCAATATTACGCGACTAGTTTGACCGAGCCCTGCGGTGTGTGGGATGTGACAGAGTTAGTGTGGCGAGCTGAGGGCGAAACCTGAGGAGGCTGATATGGAGGCAGCGTACAAGTGTAGAGCTTACACATGTTCCCTCGAGACGCCAAAGTCCGTAGAGCAATTGTGGCGTGAGGTGTCGCTATGTCTTGCAGCTTCAAAAGCAGATTACGTGTTCAAACGGAAACGGTCACTACCGACGCACCTCACTTTGTGACTCACTAGTGTGAACATGTACGTCTTCCAGTTTTCCCGGGATACCGAATGGTCGGTGGTGCTTCCTGATTGCAGTCAATCGGCGTCTTGTTTCAATTCGTCAACAGCTCGTGATCTGGTCGTTAGCATCGCTCTCTTTGGATAGTGGGGTACCGGGTTCGATTCCCAGACGGGACGGAGAATTTCTTGGACTGGGAATTTGAGTTGTCCTGATCATGTCATCTTTATCGACTTGGAAGTAGAAGTGGAATTAATAGAAACACTTGAATCATTTATTGCAGATAAAGCACTTCTCCACTTTTTGACACTACATGCGTTATTCATATTTTCGTAATTATAGAGGCAATATCTACTGTTTTATGTAGAAAGAATACGACCATTGTAAAGCCTTCACCTGCTGACAGGATGTAAAATTTCATATCAGTGCAGGAACTACTTTTGGAGTATTATTGTTTCCGTTTTAAATGTGTCTGTATCAGTACACAGACTCAATCTGTATATTGAGCAGTAAAGGAAACAAAAGAAAAATTCAGAGTAGGTATTAAAATCCATGGAGAAGAAATAAAAATTTTGAGGTTCGCCGATGACATTGTCAGAGACAGCAAAGGACTTGGAACAGCAGTTGAACGGAATGGATAGTGTCTTGAAGGGAGGATATAAGATGAACATCAACAAAAGCAAAACGAGGATAATGGAATGTAGTCGAATTAAGTCGGGTGATGTTGAGGGTATTAGATTAGGAAAAGAGACACTTAAAGTAGTAAAGGAGTTTTGCTATTTGGGGAGCAAAATAACTGATGATGGTCGAAGTAGAGAGGATATAAAATGTAGACTGGCAATGGCAAGGAAAGCGTTTCTGAAGAAGAGAAATTTGTTAACATCGAGTATAGATTTCAGTGCCAGGAAGTCATTTCTGAAAGTATTTGTATGGAGTGTAGCCATGTATGGAAGTGAAACATGGATGGTAAATAGTTTGGACAAGAAAAGAATAGAAGCTTTCGGAATGTGGTGCTACAGAAGAATGCTGAAGATTAGATGGGTAGATCACATAACTAATGAGGAGGTACTGAGTAGGATTGGGGAGAGGAGGAGTTTGTGGCACAACTTGACCAGAAGAAGGGATCGGTTGGTAGGACATGTTGTGAGGCATCAAGGGATCACCAATTTAGTATTGGAGGGCAGCTTGGAGGGTAAAAATCGTAGAGGGAGACCAAGAGGAATACACTACGCAGATTCAGAAGGATGTAGGTTGCAGTAGGTACTGGGAGATGAAGAAGCTTGCACAGGATAGAGTAGCATGGAGAGCTGCATCAAACAAGTCTCAGGACTGAAGACCACAACAACACAACAAGTATCAGTACAGGAATCGTTCTACCACAGACAACTCACCATTAATGTAGTTAATATTCACGACATGAGGTGCAATACCGCAAAATTTTATGTATATCACGCGGGAGAAGATAAGGAAGGTCCGGATTAAGTTTGCTTCTTTAGGTGGCAATGTTAGAGTGTTACCAAGTTCTATCAAGTACCTAGACTTATTCTCTGATGGACGTCCGGGTCAGAACAAAAATGATCATGTTAGATTTCTGCAAACCCTCATTACTACTGGAAGATTACAAAATGTACACCATTAGTTTCCCGTACGTAGGCATTGTTCCATGCCATGTGATGGTGATTTTGGTCTTATAAAGACGAAGACTCGCACACCAGCCAGCATCTATTCACTGAGTGAATATGTAAAACTAATAGTAGCTTCGAACAAGAACAACCGATTTACTGTTACAATGGTATAAACAGCAGAAATTTTTGATTTTCATAATTGGTGGCCAAAATACTTCAACAATCCAGTGCTCTCAGGCAATTCCGTGGGAAAAAGAAGGAAGATGAAAAAATAACATCCTGTGTAAGTTAATCCACGAAGTTTTAATATGTAGAGGAGTAGTGCATCAGAAGAATGAATTTCATTTATCGAACGGATGTTCATAATTTTAAACTGTTGCTCTCTGCAATCGACTGTTGTTGCCAAGTGCTGCTGCTTATCCAGTGACATAAAGAAGGCGCAGCTTTATACAGCAACTTAATAACTTGACTTTTATAATGAATACTAGGCTACAGCCTCCGCGACAGCTGGTGATAAATTATACTGAGCTCCATACGTGGATATGAGATGTTATTTTTTCATCTTCTCGTTCTTTATTCAATTCCTAACACTAATATTTGTCCTGTAACTTAAAACTATTTTCTTTTTATTTCAAGTTACATATTGTGTGTCGAAATTTGTGAATCATAAACAAAAGCAACTTTTTTGTTACTAAGAATTCCTGGCAGAGATAGGTAGAATTAGTCCTATACATGTTATCTAATTAAAAAGTTGCTGTTCTAAATTTATTACAGACTATTAAAACCGATTTACTGCAATTTGTTTTCCAAGCTATTAGCGTTTATTTCAGAAACAGCATTTCTCCATCACTTAAAAAAAAAATCTGTGGGGTTTTGTATTGGTCTCATGTTAGCGAACAAAACAAAAATATTTGCACTCAATAGCAGATAACCCCAAAGAAATCCGTGGCTCTCCTAACTAGACTATCCGGTACAGAATTTTTCTTTCATTACCTGGAAAATGTGACCGAGTGGAGAAGTGTTGTTTCAGAAACACACGATTCAATTATACCGGGCACCTGAACATTCCCAGACGTGATCTTCTGACCAGCGATGCCATACCATCATTTTACTTTCGTTTATGCCAACTGAACTGGCTATCTGTCAGACATCTTCGGGTGAGTCAGTACGAAATGACATACGCTTCCCATGTTGTACTAGTTGTAATTAATACAATTTATCCTCAGTGTTACTGTTTGCGCCTTCTGATTAATGTTATTGGTTTCAATGTATATTAGACATGGACACAGTTTTATTTCCACAATCAACGTATGGCGATTCATTCGTGTTACACCATGCCGATATTCTCGCATTTTGAACGTACCACATCACTATTTTACCACATATAGGGAGTAGTTTCGCATCTCTGCTAGCAGTTTGAAGGTGTGAGACTCCTTTTTGTAGTTGAGCTCAAATAAATTAATGCCTTGTAGCTTCCAGCTTGAGCAAGTTTGTCGATTTGTTACCGCTGCTGCGCCTTTCGTTCCACTTCTCTGCTGCCTGAACTCATTTGGCTACACTGAGTGAACACCGTTCCTGACTTTTACTGGAGATGATCACAAGAGGCTACGGCGTCAGATCTCAGCGACGCTAATTACCATACAGCGAAGGTAGTTTTGAGCTGCAATGGGGGTAAGACATCACGGTGTATTTTGATACATTCCATGAATTTCAAAGAAAGGAATAAATAGTCAGTTGTAGTTTCCTCGAAGATTGGAGACGGATGATTCTACAGTACTCCTAACATGCCACTTTGGTAGTGTTACATTTTGTGCCGTGAGACCTGTTTAGAAGCGAGTGGCCTTTCTCTGGTACCTCTTGGATAGGACATCCGATATCAGCGATCAGAATGCCCAAGTCATCCGCTATGGAAACACTGCCACACAGAGCGGAGTCCTTAGCAACAGATGTTCCTTTACACAAGCGAGCATACAACCCAATACAACCCGGTATCGTACTATCCAGAGCGCACTGTTTTCAGCTTTGTGTTTGGCTTATATACAGCTATCGATAGGGGATTTACACGTATCATATGCCGAAATACAAGAAAAAAGTGAAGTAATTTATGGAAAACACTAAAACCTTAATCTGGACGACCGTACGAGGATTGCATCCTTGCTGCTTCCGAAGGTCACTCCATTTGTTTGACGTAAACGTATGCATAGGTCCAGTAGTAAGCAGGTGAACAGATGTAAGCCGAGACAGAAAGAAGGAAGGAAGGAAGGTAGGCGGGTAGGCAGGCAGGCAGGCAGGAAACAACGACGCAGGTTGGGGAAAAGAAAGTGATGCTGTGATCGCATCTTGAGACTAGAGCTGGGAAACTCTTCAGCTGCGGACGGAGAGGAAGGAAAGGCTAACAGCCTCGGAAATTCCCAGAAATGGTTTTGGAAGATCACGGAATGGTTGATGACGAGTTTCGACTGTGCCCTCCGCGAAAACGATTACAATATGTCGGAAATGGACAACACTGACGGTGGTAGAGATCTATCAGATACAGGGTTGCCATATGTCTGAATCACCTCCTGGACATTCACGGTGTTGTGATTGATGTGTGACGGATAACTGGTGATTTCTGGGTTGTGAACGTGACGTTTCTTGTTGCTTCGACGACACAGTTAAACTCGAAATGGTACAGTTGCCGATGTTACAAGATATCACAGATACGAAGCTTCGGACCGCTGGATCCAGCAAACAGACTCTTGTATTTCACACAGCGGTCCTTTTCACACACGGAACATTCACGTGAAGAGCTCTTTCGTTTCTACGGAGCTACAGCTAACAAAATGAGGGGGCCCTGGGAAGGCGAACAATGACACCTACTTTCCGACAAACTGACAGAGGAGATGCTGCGACCGGTTGGGGACAGTCTCGGCCTCAAGTGTCCCTGCGACTCATCATAGCGCCCGTGAGTTCGGATGCAACTACATCGGTCACTCCACCCACAGTGTTTCCGACCGAAGTACACAACATCAGCGGCACATAGATATCTGGGAACCTGAGTAATCTGCAGTTTCTCAGCCAAGCCTCACAAATAAAACTAAAATAATTTTCGAAGAGACAGAAGTTGTGTCCCAGTCTTCTGCATCCTGGGATTCTGTTATTAGAGAGACGGCAGAAATAAGAACGTGCGAGAACAATTTGAGTGGCACAGCGGATATAACATGACTGACGTGTAGAAGTGAGCTCTCGATGCAGATAAGAACTACACAAATTCTCTGCACTGTTTACATTCCTACAAGAGCGATGGTCCCACCAGTAGACGTGGCAAAAGCTAACGTAACTGATAGAAACAGCCGGTTACTGAGTAGTAGTAGTTACTGTAATAACTGTTACCTTAATAACTAGTGAATGGTGTCATCCGTTTAGCAAAGTGTGTACCACGCTTTCGCATCATCTGAGATCTTATCACGAATTAATTCACACAGCAGAGTGATTGACCATCTAGGAAGCAGTGTACAGCTCATGGAAGTAGCTGCGCGCCAACTGTTTACGTGTGGACTCCGATTTCGTGTTATCTAATTACGTAGAGTGACCATGAGGAATTCGAGCGAGCCGGCCGGAGTGGCGGAGCGATTCTAGGCGCTACAGTCTGGAACCGCGCGACGCTACGGTCGCAGGTTCGAATCCTGCCTCGGGCATGGATGTGTGTGACGTCCTTAGGTTAGTTAGGTTTAAGTAGTTCTAAGTTCTAGGGGACTGATGACCTCAGAAGTTAAGTCCCATAGTGCTCAGAGCCATTTGAACCAATTCGTGCGACTATGGATATTGCCATCAGTAGATGAGTAGAAATGTGAGTTATTTTTCTGCGCCAGTTACTTTACGCTCACAGTTCTGTATTTCTGGGATGTACGGCCTACATTTACAGGCAACCAAGAAGTTGACAACTGTCTCCCGGACTTTAGTAAGCAGTAGCAGATGATGACGTTTCCAGACAGGATGGATGTTGGAGTGAAACAAATATTTTCGTACTTCCACGAAAATAGCCGCCGGTTGTTAGGGGTTCAACAGTGTTTAGAAATAACTAGATAGTTATTGCCCTTCATGTGATCCACATGCCGCCATACGTCCTGTTGCCGTTAACCTGCCCCTGTTAGCGTGGTACCGTGCGCCAGAATCAACTTGCACGACTACCAAGCCAAATAAAAAAAGTTTAATATCTCAAGGCACGTTTCGCAGATTTAATTGTAGGGCCACAACGAAAAACTGAAAAATTTGAAGTAGCTATAAAGTTTCAAAATGGTCTGTGTTGTCACACAGTTGGGCCAGCTCGGCGAGCCACTGCCAGTTGGCTGCCTCAAGAAGCCTGTAAAATATGAAGCCTGCCCATAAGAAATACATTGTAGAGAAATTATTTCAAAGTCTGAGCTAGGGAAAACGTGAAAGGTGGGGAGTCTAGCAGCTCGCGTATCAAGGGTGTTCCAAGTTAACTGAATGCTCGTCTGGGGAAAGCGGTATTACAAATAAATTAAAATTATAAATAACTGTTAAACGAAACTGGTATAAAAAGCCAACAGTAACCGCGATAAGTGGTACTCCGAACTAAGCGTTTTATCCTCCTCTGGCCACCGGCCCAAACGTTGATTCAAACTGTGGCAGTGAGAAGTAATTGCCTACAAGTCAGAAGCAGTCCACAGGCCACCACAACAGCAGCCAAGACAGGACAGGACTGTTGCGTAGCCCACGAGAAAGACAGGCCTTGACGTGTAAGTCACAACTAATGACAATGGGGGTTTCCGAGTGCGAGCAGCCGCCTCTGAAAGGAAGCGAGTAACTGTTCCAGACAAGTTTAATAATTCTTGGCTGCGTGTTCAAATGCATGCCAGTTCTCGACAGCGCACGACAGAGTTAAGGCTTTTAGGGAGTATCTTTTCAACTGAGTACTGATTTGCTGTGGGCCTTGCACGGTGCCGAGCGTTTCAAAAGTGTGGCGTACAAGCCTACTAGCGTGACGTCACGAGTTCATCGCAGGGCCCGTACATCTCGCTGGCCCCGGTCAGTTGCGCCTGACAACGAAGATGGTGGTGATCGTCGAAAACTCGAGGTTTTTCCATGAAAATGTTACACAAGAGTATCGTCGCGCAAAAGTTTTCTGATTGACAACTAGTTGCTTACAGGACGGTTACCATAGCGACAATCCATCACTGTTATTCTGATCAGGTATAGCGGTCGCGATTCTAGGCTATCCAGTTACAGTCAAAGTGAAGCCGACTGATCCTCATTTTTAAAATGGAATCTCCTCAGACCGCAACATTTCCTTCTTTTTCAAACCAATAGTCTGAGAGAAACACAGTCCCACAAATGTTTGCCCACACTGCTGCAGCCCATCGCGTAAGTACCCGAAGTTACAAGGTGCATGGTCCCGGCGGAGGTTCGAGTTCTCCCTCGGGCATGGGTGTTTGTGTTTGTCCTTAGGATGATGTCGGTTAAGTAGAGTGTAAGCTTAGGGATTGATGACCTTAGCAGTTACACACACATTTGAACATTTTTCTTATAAGGTGCAGCTCTCAGTAAACAAATTTTACTGTTTCCTATCCTTTCCTAACTAATTAACTTATTAGAATGAG
This sequence comes from Schistocerca serialis cubense, assembly GCF_023864345.2. Classification (NCBI taxonomy): domain Eukaryota; kingdom Metazoa; phylum Arthropoda; class Insecta; order Orthoptera; family Acrididae; genus Schistocerca; species Schistocerca serialis. The sequence goes on along the minus strand of NC_064644.1, from coordinate 596,953,812 downwards.
ATGTGGAATGTTCCTGCCGTTACACATTACTGCGTCGAACATGCTAACAGCACAAGTTGATGTTTATGAACAGTTTTGTTTTGTTTTAGGGCGCAAAAAACAACTGGGGTCATACGCATCCAAGTCAAAACTATATAACACGGACACAGAGAGGAGTTGAATGACTATACGTGGACAGAATAGAAGACAGCTAAAAACAAGCACGTGGAAAAAGGGCTAAAAAAGCACCATACAGAAAAGGAGGTCCAAAACTAAAAATTATATGGCTTTCGCCATACTGCTTCGGCGGATAAAAAGTAAAACGCGGTCCACAGCCCGCGCGTCGTTAGCTAAAACGGCTGATAAATCAGACGGCAAATCCAAGCTGGAACGTAAATGATGAAAGAAAGGGCATTCCAGCAGCAGGAAGTGGCGGGCAGTTAAAATTTGGGCGCAACGCGTACAAAGCGGTGCGGTAGCGCCACTGAGCAAACGACGATGGCTAAAAAGGCAGTGCCCAATACGCAGCCGAGTTCAAATAATCTCCTGCCGGTGGGAGGGCCGAGAGCAGGTCGTCCAAGGCGCTGGGAGAGGCTTAATAAGCCGAAGATTATTCCCGTGAAGGGAGGACCATTGGCGATGCGAAAGGGACACCAGCTCCTGGCAGACGCCAACGCAGAGATTACCGGAGGGAATGTAGGTACTCGCGGGCTGAGGTACGAGGACTGCAGCCTTGGCAGCAGCGTCAGCAGCCTCGTTTCCTGGCAGACCGACATGACCAGGGACCCACAGAAACGTGACTCTGGCTCCACCAAGAGTGAGCAAGTGACAGGTTTCATGGACCCGCTGCACTAAGGGATGAGCAGTGTACAGCGCATATAGACTTTGAAGGGCACTGATATTTTTTTATTTACTGTTGGCAGCATTTGTTGCTATAGATACACTTTTCTTCATAAACAAAGAGAGATTCTTCGATGAATTTTTTACAGCATACAAACCATACTTTCAAGTGTATGAAACTCTAGAATTTATTTAATTTATGAAAAATGAATGAGCTGTTACATTTTTAACTTCATGTTTAGAAAAAACTAAAACTTTACAGATAATGATCTCAAATTTTATCACAGTTTTTAATAGATTTAGAAAATTCTAGAGCTCCATACACCTGTGAGTACGGTTTATATGCTGTGCAAAATTAATTGAACAATTTCTGTCACTTATGAAGAAAAGTGTACCTATAGCAAAAAATGCAGGCAATAGTAAGTGAAAAAATGATGAAATTTCACATGTAAAATAATTATTTTGTTGTATTTTTAAACTTCCATTGATATGAGTCTGAATCCTGAATCCTTCCTGGTCCTGCTGACAAAGTTTTATGAATTTATTTGTAAAAGTATAGACAGTGGAAATTAAAATGTCCTGTGATGCCTCTCCTGTTCCAAGTCGTCCCATTTGACGTCCTAACCACCCCCTCCCCACCCCCAACCTCCGCCCCTCAACGTACACCATTGCAAGTTCACAAACATTTCCAGACGTTCGTAATTTCCATACGAGATCGCACACACGCTAGGTCGCATGTAAACGTTTTATGAGACCAAACAACACTTCTTCTTGAGCCTAACAACAGAAAACATTCACTTGCACTAAACATATGGTGTGGAATTCGTTCTAGGCTGTCCGAATACTAATTAAAGACTTCAGCGTTTCCTGACTGAGTGCACATGGCACGTTTGTGGCTGGTCGGTTTACTCGGCCAATGACCGGCCCTAAAATTCTGGTTAATATTTGAGCTTTATTTTGGTGTTACTAAAATCACGGTTAGAAAGCTGTCGACAGAACAGTTGGAGGCGTATATATACATTTAAATAGTGATTATTTCTAAACAAAGTCGCCGGCCGGGCTGGCCGAGCGGTTCTAGCCGCTACAGTCTGGAACCGCGCGACCGCAACGGTCGCAGGTTCCAATCCCGCCTCGGGCATGGATGTGTGTGATTTCCTTAGGTTAGTTAGGTTTAAGTAGTTCTAAGTTCTAGGGGACTGATGACCTCAGAAGTTAAGTCCCATAGTGCTCAGAGCCATTTTTTAAACAAAGTCATGCGTTTGCCGCCGAGCCTCGCAGTGTCTACCGCCGCATTGTCTGTACCCTGGGGCACCTATGTTCTCACGCTCCGTGAACACCTTGTAACGTCACAATAGGTTTCGTTACATAGTTAAAATCAGTGTTATGTTGCTATCAGCTGATAGTCATTATCATCGTAAATTCAATAACTTTACATAATTAATGAACAGTGAAATAATCTCAGCCCCAAATTGCATGCATGTAGAAACAATTATGGATCAAAGTCTTTTATTCTCATTACAATATGCACGTCCTGTATCCCTATTTACATTCCTCACCTCTCCTTGAAGTACGTGGTCAGGTGTGACTGTTTTGAGTGTGGTAGCAGACAAACCAGAGATGTAGTGGGTCTCAGAATCTTCTACCAACTTTAACACAGTCAGTGGGAGGCAAAGAGCAGGAACAGGATGGTTCGACCAGAGGTAGGAAAGTCTAAAAAAACGTTTTCTTACCAGAGGTTGGTCATGGGCCTCCCCCACCACCTCGCGCTGCTCGGGAGAATGAGCCGCGCAACGGTTACGGGGAGTTTTTTGGAAGACAGGTGAGCGACCAGACGTTCCTTCAGAACGCTGCGTCGAAATCAGGACAAAGGTATTTGAATGTTTAAATATGTTTACTGTTATCAATTTATTTATCAGAGGCTTTTTTCGCGATTGATTAATTAAGAACCATTTATTGATTTTTGTTCAATTTATCCGATATAAGAATAATCTTCTCCGTTCGAGATTTCCGTTACGACCCGCCGCGTGGTGCATAGTTTCAAACTGCAACCGCCAAGAAAGTTAAAAGAGGGAGTTGTAGCCAGTTTTTGCGATTGGTCAACATTTATGCTAGCGTGTGTCGATGTTTAACAACTTATTGAAAAATTAGTGACGAGGGTAGCTTTTTTAAGATGAATCGTTTCGTATTCAAGCACTTCGCGCTGGAGATACCAGCCGCGAATCCTGCTCGATTCCAGCCACTGTACATAGAAAATCTGCATAGAGAAATAGTTTCGATATTTGCATTTCAGTGATAACTTAGTGCATATGCATGTATCAGCATAGTAGTAGTGACCACGTGCTCTCCAAGATTTTCCTTCCCCCCCCAGGACGATGCAAATCAAAGGCAACACGATTTGTAATTCAAAGGAGAAATAATCTATGTGCATAGTTAAATAATCTTTGTCCATAGTTAATGTGTATTCAAAAGATTGTTAAGAAGCAACTTCGTAAATTTGTCTAATGTTGGCTAAAATAAAATTAACTTTGTTTTTCGAAGTAATTTCCGTTCTCGTCTTGCTGATTTAAACCATACCTAAGAAAAGAGAATCATATCAATCACGCTGTCCCTTTACTAAAATTGGCACAAAACTAGATTCGTGCAGGATGTAGTTTTCTCTGACCATCCCCAAAATTACAATTGACTTATCCGTTGCGACTTCAAATTCAATCGATAAGATTGTATTCTGAACTTTGATGGGTCTAAACATGAATTCTAAAGCGGGCAGAATGGTCAGGGAAGGTTACGCTGCCGAGAGAGAAAAAGTGTGCATAAGATCCTTCTCCACAGCAGGCTTACATAAAAATGAATAAAAGTAATCCCTGCCAATAAAATTAAGCAAACTCCCTTCTCAGCCTGCCACAGACAGGGAGAATTAACGACATTTACGATCTAAATACCAGTCGTTGGGAGCTTGCAACCTGTCGTTGTGTGTGCCGGGGAGTGCTACCGATCTTAACTGCTTGCAGGACTACAGCGGCGTTAGCTTTTCGATACTGTGTGATGAAATCTAATAAAATGTGGGCTGACATGGGCTTTAATGCCACAAGAGCGAAGTACAGTGACCGATCTCGTAGAGAAAACTGGTCACCGAACGCTTCCCGAGTGGCCAATACCCGACACATGTGCCGTTTCTATGCGTCCCAAAAACCTGGCGCACTCGCGCGCCGACCTGTTTACGCAGCGTTGCAGCGGGCCCACACGTCAGGAGCGGCGCACTGAGCGGTTAACACAGCGCGCTGCGCAAACAGCCAGCCACGCGCGCGCCCCAGATAACATCGGGCGGCGCCGCCAAACAGCGAAATAAGCTTATAATTTTAATGCGCCAGCAATGATACGGGCTGTGGGAGGTAGGGAGGGAGGGGAGTGGGGTGCACCGAAAACAAAACATAACAAAAAATAAAATAAAATGATGACGCAGTCGGCAGGCCGGCGAACGTTTGCATCAATTTACCGTCGCTGAATTACCGCGGAGAGGCGTATACATTACACTGACCGTGACACGGCGCGATGAATGCAAACGACTCTAAATGGAACATTATTTCGGAACCATTATTGCAATGTGCAGGCAGACCTGTTTTTTCAGCACACAGTGACCACATAATGAACTCATTTTACCTCATTTAATCAGTATAGGACAGAATGTGGTTGAAGTTGCAAACATTTTGCTTCATGGAAATGTATGGTAATGAGCGGCTGTGAATGGGGAGAAGGTGGCCCACCCACCACGGGTGAAGTGCGGCTCCCGTGTCCTCCGCTGCCTACCAAACCTTAATCCGTCGAGTCTCTCTTACTTGCTCGCTGATTACGTATTCGGCCCCAAAACAGCCGCTTCTGGCCGTAATACTGAATCGACAAGCCGATTTACTTCTGGTCAGATTATATACATTGTTCGTTCCCAAGACATATAATGACATCTTGGAACATGTGGAACGTATCAGAAATACGTAATGCCAACATTTCGAAAGCATCTGTATTAGTCAACGGTTAAGGTCACCACCTGCTCTTGCGATTCAAATCAAAAATGGTTCAAATGGCTCAGAGCACTATGGGACTTAACATCTGTCGTCATCAGTCCCCTAGAACTACTTAAACCTAACTAACCTAAGGACATCACACACATCCATGCCCGAAGCAGGATTCGAACCTGCGACCGTAGCGGTCACGCGGTTTCAGACTGAAGCGCCTAGAGCCGCACGGCCACACCGGCCGGCATCTTGCGATTTCATTTGCAGGCTTCCTATCTATTTCCAGGGAGCAACAAGAATTTAAATCCCATATGACTGCTGAAAAAATTTAAAAATTTCAAACGCGGTCATAATTCACTCATTAAGAGACATAATATTATGTTTAAAGGTCTAACACAGTAAGTCAGGTACTAAAATTAGAAACTGTTTATACATCTGAGCCAGCCTAATAGCTTGAATAAAGGCGCTACAGTCTGGAACCGCACGACCGCTACGGTCGCAGGTTCGAATCCTGCCTCGGGTATGGATGTGTGTGACGTCCTTAGGTTAGTTAGGTTTAAGTAGTTCTACGTTCTAGGGGACTTATGACCACAGCAGTTGAGTCCCATAGTGCTCAGAGCCATTTGAACCATTTTTGAATAGCGTGAAAATTGCCCACAATATATCCAATCAGTGTTTCGGAATAAATGCATTTAGCCACTTTCAACAAACTTCACACACCTTTTCTTGCTGATATCTCCATTAATTATTGAACAGAAAAAGAGTTTATCACTTAGTATATGCACTAAAACGTCATCATTAGGCAGGATGTTTTAATTTATTACTTCTTTACTTACTAACTATTCGCAAGACATTTTGCAGGCAATATCCACATGTACCACAGAATGTAACTGCAAAATTATATCACTGTGCGAGACATTAACTCCATATGTAAAGTAGTCGGATATCTGAAGCTGTTTCGTAGCATATCGCTGCATGGTAGTTCGGTTCTATAACAAACGGGAGTGCTATTTTGTCTAAAACTGACATGGTGAGACCTTGAATGTGTACAGTTAATGTTGGTTTATTCTTACAAAGAAGAAGACAGCAACCAGCCGCAATTAATACTGCAGTGGGCACAGCATCATCGACACTGGACGGAGGACCTGTACAAACGTGTCGCCTGGTCGGAGTAATCACCTGACTTGTTGCGCAAGGTCGACGGCCGCGTCTGGATACACCGCCATCCAGCCGAACGGCTGCCCCAAACATGCAGCGCGTTATGTTATGCTATAGGAGACATTTCCATGAGATTCTTCGGAACCTGCGGTAGTAATGACAGCCGTGGACAACGTGAACACTACTCAGGACCGGCTGTAGCTTTGAAGGTTTTCCTGGCGCCGGTGGGATCCTGGGGCGAGTTTACTGTCCGTGTCACAAGGTCACAATGGTGCTACAGTGGTTTGAGGAGCATCGTGGTAGGGTAAGGTCGATGTCTTACAAACCTCCAGCCCCTAATTTACGTGAACTTAGTGACATGTGCGTACACGTCTGGTGTCACACACTACCTCCGGAAACCTACCGAGGATCCGTGGAAACCTTGCCACGCAGAATCACTGCTGTATTACTGTACTGAAGCTGGTGGGCGGATGCAGTGTATAAACACTAAATGCCACCGAATAAAGTAATTAAAGAGAAGATTGGAAAGCGTGAAATACGGAACGTGTGTCGCACCTATTAAGAAAAAGTTCCCACTGCCTCATCTGTTCAGAGTTGTTATATGAGGACCTAGGGCACCTGACGTCATACCCAGGACACTGCTTCTGGGGTCACATAAAGAGCCCAGTCTCTACGAGAGTTCAGTCAGTAATGTAGTGGACCTGGTTGCTAGGACACGCACTGTCCCGAGTTTCTTGAGCTTGTAAGAAAATTCGTGGCTCGTCGCTGAACAACTTATCAGAAACATGGGGGTCGACAAATAGAAGAGTTATTGCATTGGTCAGGTACACTACTGATTCATTACCGTTTGCTTTACTAGTTTTTGATATCTGTCCTCATGTTGTCAGAGGTCAAGCCTGGAGTCATCAGCAGCGGTAACCGGGTTAAGAGAGAGTAACATCAGTCAACAGAAGCGATTTCCGTGACAAGACACATATCACGCAATACCCGCGTCTGTACTGAATCGACCGCAGCCGTTCACAACGAAATAATCACTAGGATAAAAAAATCATAATCCTGTAACTAAAGAACCTCTAAAGATCATAACATCCTGGATAATGTTCTTGTTAACACGTTAAAAGTATGAAAAGTAATACAACTTCAGGCCCAGACGATATAAGAAAAGAGCAGCTGAAGAAATTCGGATCTGGGGCTATTAGGTGGTTCATTAAATTAATGAAGGAATGGGTTGAATCTGACCATATGCCTAAGTTGTGGAGAAAAGTACACATCTATAGCTATTCTCAAGCTGGGGAAAGTACCTAAAGATCTAAAGAACCTTCGATCTCGCTTTTATGTCACCCGTATGAAGTGTTTGACAATAATACTGACAAGAAAGTGGTGGCTCTAGACCAACAAATTAATGCTTGCGACAGGTACTTAACGTTACACATCACTTCGAAGATGGGTGTTAGAAGAAATAAATCATTGGTGCAGCTTTTATAGACCTCAGAGCTGTAAGGGACACGGTGAATCTCAAAAGGTTTATCCAAAAGCTGTACGAGATAAGAAGAGTTTTCAGGCTGACAAACGTAATCATAGGTATGCTCCAAAACAGAAGATTGTACGTAGTGCTGCAAGGTAAGAAGAGCCGCTATAGAAATCAGAAGAACGGATTACCTCAAGGCAGTGCGTTGTCAATGATTCTGTGAAACAACTATACGTATGATCAGCGAGATGATCCAGGCACAAAGATATGATCTATGCGAGTGACACAGCCCAAAGTAGGACCTTCGAGAAAGTTGAAGTCAAAATCAGCAACACGGCTGAAAGGTTGCGAGAACATCGTGATATGAACCATCTCAAGCGCAATCCATGAAAGATTGAAGTACCTGATTTCCACTTCAGAAACAAAGAGGCTATAAAAGAAACTGAATATTGAGTGGAGAGTATCACAAATTCAGCACTGTGACCCCCCAAACTACCCGAAAATTGCTTGGGTCGCACCCGATCTTTCAGAATACACTGCAGGGTAAGAATAGAATACTCCACATCAAAAGCAACACCTTGAGAAAGCTGAAAGGTTCTATATGAGGAGGAGATCCCCAGGTTCTCAGGTCAACCGCGTTGGGACTCTGTTTTTCTGTGGGAAAGTGTGCAACACCGGTTTCCAGGGTGTCGGCCTACACCAGCCTTATGAACGTGGTCTCAAACGAATCTGAACGCTTGGATTAGGAATTAGGTCAAACTAGTCCAAGGGATCTAGCTCTTGGCCGGAACTGCATCCCTACCGGTAAGACGCAAAGTGGCAGGAGAAACAGAACAGAAAAAGCACATCGAAAACCCGAAAGACTTTTAGCACTACTACACACAGGCAGCTCGTTGCGTTAAGTGCAGTAAAATCGTTTTTGTAGAGAACTGTCCCACTAGGTGTCAATCCAGATATTAGACGTGGCCAGCCGGAATGGCCGTGCGGTTCTAGGCGCTACAGTCTAGAGCCGAGCGACCGCTACGGTCGCAGGTTCGAATCCTGCCTCGGGCATGGATATGTGTGATGTCCTTAGGTTAGTTGGGTTTAAGTAGTTTTAAGATCTAGGGGACTGATGACCTCAGAAGTTAAGTCCCATAGTGCTCAGAGCCATTTAACCATTTTTTGTTAGACGTGTTTTCCTGTGGCAAGAAAGTGCTCGTAAACAAAAGAGCATCACTCCGAGGGATGAAATTAGATGCAGTTACCACATACCGCGCACTACTTGGAGAAACTATTTATAGATTAACGACAGGAGTCTCAATATGCTGAACAATTTGGTCTCATGAGGGTATCAGGAGGATGTTATGCGTAGCTGCGGAGCATTCCAGACAGCTATACTCCGATTCACGAACGATGGCGGTTCGCGAAGCTCGAAGCACGGGCGGGGTTTGCGTTGTTGCCGGTTCCAAGCGACAGTTGCGGGATGCACACACACTTGCTTTGTGCTCGAAGAAAGTGTGTATCTAGGAAACCGTGTTTCTCGCTTGCTTATGTAAAATATGTCACTTACTACCGCAATCAGCGATGACAACTCGCAAGAAATGGAATTAGAATTCGGTATATAACTCGCTTAGATCACGTTTAATGTTCGAACTGCGCACGACATTCACAGCAGAGCGCTCAGAAGATTGCTTTGCGCAGAACAAGCCTATAATCAACCGCCATCGTTCATGAGTCGAATTATGACAAAACATGGACGAATCAAAAACGGTTCAAATGGCTCTGATCACTATGGGACTTAACATCTGAGGTCATCAGTCCCCTAGAACTTAGAACTAATTAAACCTAACTAACCTATGGACATCACACACATCCATGCCCGAGGCAGGATTCGAACCTGCGACCGTAGCGGTCGCGCGGTTGCAGACTGTAGCGCCTAGAATCGCACGGCCACTCCGGCCGGTATGGACGAATCCTTTAATCTGAAAGAGGTTTAAAATGCCATTGTAAAGAACACGAAGTTTGCGGAATTCATGAGCGGAAAACTGTGATACCTTTCTCCCGGCGACGGAAAGTGAACAGGTACTAAAGATTTTTGACAGGTCTACACTAACTCAATACCTTGTATGAAGAATATTAGTAACAAAAACAAATCTTTGTATTTGTTGCGAAATGTGGCGACACGCAGCACAATGCAACCTCAGGGTCAGCCAGTCCCCAAGAGACGGTCCGTGAGTTCGGCAGAGCTTCCAGCCGTCGCGGTGTATGAAGACCGAAGATGGAGAACGCCGCCCCCGGCACGGCGCGGCATCTGGCCGGCCCGGAGACTTGGCTGTCTAATGGGCGAACGTTGTAGCTGCTGACAGCTCAAAGCCATAAACTATTCCGCGGCCGATGCCTCCGCTCCGCGCCGTACCAGCGTCTTCCGCTGCTCCGGTCCCTTCCAAGCAAAAGTCGCCCCTCAGCCTCGCAGGGGAGAGGGGCACACTCAACAGAAGGCTAAACTACTCCCTGCTGTGACAGCAGATAATACACGTCTAGGTTCTCTAAACTCTAAAAGCATTACTATGTACGCCTAATGCAAATGGTGCAACATTCTGTGATTGACCTGTTTACATGAAAACAATGTAAATACATTACATTTCAAAACATGTTCAACGCACTGATACTTCCTTAGCAATATGAGTGGAAATTTTTCTATATGTGGCCGTGGAGTCGGCAACTCCTGTAAAAGCTATATTAACTCTGGTAATGTTGTTTCAACTGCTGAAGGCCACGCGGGTTAGCCTTGCGGTCTGAAGCGTCTTGTCACGGTTCGCGCAGCTACCCCCGTCGGAGGTTCGAGCCCTCACTCGGGCTAGTGTGTGTGTGTGTGTGTGTGTGTGTGTGTGTGTGTGTGTGTATGTGTGTGTGGCGTCCTTAGTATAACTTAGTTTAAGTTAGATTAAGTAGTGCGTAAGCCTAGGGACCGATGACCTCAGCAGTTTGGTCCCATAGTCCCTACCAAAAAATTTTCCAACTGCTGAACGCGTGTTTTCTGCACGATACAGGTTTCATATTATTCAGATGAAACATCGTGAGCAGAGAGACGGTAAAGGGGGGGGGGGGATGGGCTGAGTGCACTACCTCTTACTTACAATTAGGATGTGATGTCTGCATGCACGCTTCACATGTATTTTTACCTTTGGCCCTAATGATGAAAATAAATTAGGGACAAGAAAACGAGTATCAAAGGTAAACATTCGTGTGAAACGAAAAAGTAGTCGACATATCCCTTTGTAAGCCAGAAACAGAACACAGAACGCCTGCACTGACAAGTTTTTAAGTGAATAGGATGTGACGTATTCGGGGACAAAAACGCATTTAAGTAGCTTCATACACATTTTATACTACGAAAAAACTATTGACATCAGTAGCATATGAGTGTCCACAATGCACTTCCTGCGCATATACCAACGCAATGGGAGCAACGATACGAGACGCAGCAAGGCTATCAAGTCTCCCAGTATGAGGATATTTGTCGGACAGTCGGTACCACTGGCCATGGGAAGGGAGCGAGGGGAAGCACTGTTTCTCATCTTCTTCTAGACGTGGTCCCACAACTGTCATACCAATACGCAATGGATAGGTACAGCAGTGAAATACTCAACGCCATACGGGACCCAACGGCCCCACATGATTAGATCCCGCAGAAACAAACGTGTTGTTCACTCGCCAGTGCAAAATTCTGCAATCACAACCCATACAGGGCGCCTGCGTCGTGGGGTTGCAAATATTCAGGGTCTAACGCACTGCTACCAGAGCGGGAAGGCGTGCCGGTCCCCGCCACGAATCCGCTCAGCGGATTAGTGTCGAGGTCCGGTGTGGCGGCCAGCCTGTGGACGGTTCTTAAGGCGGCTTTCCATTTGCCTCGGCGAATGCGGGCTGGTTCCCCTCATTCCACCTCAGTTACATTATGTCGGCGATTGCTGGGCAAACAGTCTCCACGTACGCGTACACCATAATTACTCTACCACGCAAATATTGGGGGTACACTCGTCTGGAATGAGACGTCCCCGGGGTGTCCACTGGTGGCCGAACCGCACAATAACCCTTGGTTCGGTTTGGGGCGGCAGTGGGGTGAATAGACTGCTGTAGCCTGTTGTAGGGTTGTGTGTGTACCACTGAGGGCTACGGCGGGGACGAAGCCTCTCCGTCGTTTCTAGGTCCCCACTTCAATACATACATACATTTATTTAGGTAAGGGAACCTAGAGCATAAACCACCCAGTTCAAACATACAAGCAAAACCTCACTCAAGTTTCGCCTTAGTGTGGCGAAGCGCTCAAACCAAGAGCCCAAACTTCCGAACCCTGATTATGACATACAGAAATCCCGCTGAAAACACCAGTGCCCTCAGATAATTTACCCTGCTGATGGACAAATAACGTCACATGTAACTTGGCCTTGGAGAGACGGAAAATCTAAGGTAATAATGAATTCCACTAACCTGTGCAAGTTACTCAGGCTGTTAAAATTACATCATTTGTTCAAAATGGCTCCCCCCAGCCCAGCGTCATTGCAGGAATGGCATCGTTGCGCAGAATTCTGTCTTATTCGTTCTAATACCCTGGTGTCGTTTGAACAGTGTCGCAGGCCCAGCGAGAATTCTTGTTAGGAGATACTCTTGAGTCTCGACAGACGTCTCGTACACAAGACTTTTCACATTGCCACACAAGAAGAAGTCAAGTGGGATGAGACCACGAGAACGTACCGGTCACGAAACAGAGCCTCCTCTACCTACCCACTTTCCAGGGAATATCCGATTAAGGCCTTCACGAAGCCTCGGTCACAAGTGAGATTGGCTCCATCATGTTTAAACCACATCCGTTGGCGAATAAGAAATGGGATATTTTCCAGGAACGAGGGTAGTACGTCTCTGATGAACACTAATGCATTAAACGTTCTTCGCTTCAAACTTTCGACTCGGTCGTTTCCGGATCAGGCCCCCTTACGTCAAATTGATACATTCGCCCTTCTCCCTGAAAGACTGTAGCAGCATCAACGTGTAATGAGTCAGGAGCATCCAAACGGAGAGCACCAAACACGATGGCCATCCTTGCGACTTCCAGAGACAGTGGCGAGTGAAACGACGACTCTGGTCTCACCAGTGCCAGCTCGTTACCTCATCTTTTCAGACGCGTACCGATTCTGCGTACAGCTCCACGACGGACGCGACCGCTACGTGGAGGCTCCGAGCAGAGCGAACGTTGCCTGATTGCACCAGCTGTCGTCGTACAGTGCCAGCATGTGGCGTGATGGCATGGGGTGAAAGCGCGTACGCGACACGATCTCCTCTAGTTCGTATACGCAGTAACTTGTACGGCAGCCGCTTAATTTCTGACATGTTAAGCCCAGTAGGTCTGTCCTATTGTCGAGGTCTCCGTGACGTTTGTCTTCCAACAAAACGAAGACGGCGACTGTCCTGACTTACCTCGACTCTTCAACTACTATCCCGGTCAGCACATGCTCCATATGTCGCACCCATTGGTCGTGGGTTGACGAGATACGGAACGCCTACACTCACGCTGGCTACTACCGTCGGTGAACACAAAGACAGCATAGAAACAGTAAGGAATGACAAACCTGTACCTGTGCTGAGTTCGACTCCCTGCTCACCTGTGTTACAGCCGTTGCTCCTACCAGAGGTGGCAGCCCTGTGTACTGTATTTAGTACCCTGTATACTCCCAGACCCACTAATTTAATAATGTATTCTGTATACGTACAATAAGCAAAATATCAATTATTTTTTATTTAGCGCACGGGTCATACAGCTGTCAGCAGATGCATGCAAATATGTACACACAGGGTGATTCAGCTGTACCTACCGATGTCGTTTTATGCAGCCCGCAATGTTATGTCTGACCTCAAAAAACTATTAGTCCTACAAAAAAAAAAAAAAAAAATGAATAGGATCTTTTTTAGGAAATTTAATGTAGTTAAATTTTGCGCTGCGAAACGTTTTTCCTAAAGGCCGTAGTTTTTGAGTTATTCAAGAAAAATCTACAAAAGCAACTTTCCAAAGCACCTCCCCCCCCCCCCCCACCCTTCCCGATCCAATTCCACACTCAACACCCACCCATCAGAATTTCTAGTTGGAAATATTTGTACAGTGATAGGACGGAGTGCCACGAAAAACATACTAGAAATCCTGACTGGTGATGGATGAATTGTGGGTGGACGTGTGTTTTACAGTCAAATTTGTACCTGTTTCTTGAATAACTCGAAAACTACGATCTCTAGCAAAAACGTATCCCGGTATAAATTTTAACTATATTACATTTCCGATAAAAAGATCCTGTTCATTTTCTCTGTGGACTATTAGCTTGCGCGTAGCGAGAGAATATGAGAATCTCATGCATGCCGTTTGAAGGGAAGGGGCAACGTTGCAGGTCGCATAAAATGAAATCGGTAGGGGCAGCCGAATCACCTTACATATAAAAGTTAGAAATAATGAACCTATACGGCTACACGTGTTTGGTAACTGAATGTCCACTTCAATCGAGTGTACAGTCTCTTGTGTTGCTATCAGGAAACCATTTTCATTATCATGATGTGCTCGAATTCGGCTGTCGCTGAGAATGTGATGGCGTCGAGTTACGCAATAACAATATGGACGCAGAGGTTGTTTCCCTTGTGGAGCGCATCCATGCTGCTGACACGGCTCGTCCTGCATGGCACTTATGATCCACTTGGAAGCTTAGCACATGAGATGTTAAGCAGGTGCGTGCCTGTAACTGCTTCCCACATTCAAGGGGTACAAAACCTTTGGCAGCTATGTCAGATGCGACAAGCAGAGTATGATGTCGTGATCGGTAGCCTTTAGGATTTGGCTGGTCCCCATGCGTGGGTACGTAAGTATTCCTGTAAATCTTTCTGAATACCCTGACAAGAGCAGTAAATAGACCCAGATGAGGGAAGGCAATGAACTGTGGTACATGTGATGCCATCAAATATTATGCACTTGATAATAGTTAGTTGAGTATCGACAAGCTTTTTACGGTGCCTGTTCATCCAAACATGTTTCCAATATTCAGTACCTGAGTATACCAAACCACAGGCTGAAGAAAACAGGGTGGTTGTTCCGGATCCTAGGGTACTTCCAATGAACTTGTGGAGGATGTTGTTATGGGTCTTCAATCTCTGAGCTAGGTTCAGAAGATGTTGCTTGAAGGACAGGGTTTGGTCCAAGAAAACGATCGGATATTTTGGGTACAGTTTAACGTTCGCCAGATGGTTACTCACACTGAGTTGGAATCTCCGCATTCTGAAATAAGCCGTCTGTACAGACAATGGTTTGGTCAGCATGTCTTCTAATTTATCCAGTTCGTTATATTATATGGCAAGAAACAGTTTGTCAACATAGCAGAATTTTCTGGACCAAGTGTCAGGAAGGTGAAATAGGTAGAAACTGGTCCTTGACGTAATCGGCCCTGCTGAGGTTCCTCTCGTTATGTTGTTTGCAATGATTACTTGGAACTTTCGATCATTTACATTGCTGTTACCAAGCCGCCCCATTGACCTGTAGCATATGATTTGTAGAAGTTTACAGATTAGAGCTTTCCTGAAAATTGTGTCGAAGGCAGCAGATCAGCAATCACTAAAAATGATTTTAGAGCCTGTATGTCAGTTTAATAAGTCAGAGCTGCAAAATACTAACGCGAATTCTTTACAGACGAATGGAAAAACTGGTAGAAGCCGACCTCTGGGAAGATCACTTTGGATTCCGTAGAAATGTTGGAACACGTGAGGCAATACTGTCCCTACGACTTATCTTAGAAGAGAGATTAAGGAAAGGCCAACGTAAGTTTCTAGCATTTGCAGACTTAGAGAAAGCTTTTGACAATGTTGGCTGGAACACTTTCTTTCAAATTCTGAAGATGACAGGGGTAAAACACAGGGAGCGAAAGGCTATTTACAATTTGTACAGAAAGCAGATGGCAGTTATAAGAGTCGAGGGACATGAAAGGGAAGCAGTGGTTGGGAAGGGAGTAAGACAGGGTTGTAGCCTCTCCCCGATGCTGTTCAATCTGTATATTGAGCAAGCAGTAAGGGAAACATAAGAAAAATTCGGAGTAGGTATTAAAATCCATGGAGAAGAAATAAAAACTTTGAGGTTCGCCGATGACATTGTAAATCTGTCAGAAACAGCAAAGGACTTGGAAGAGCAATTTAACTTCAGAGTATCTTCAAAGGATGGTATAAGATGAACATCAACAAAAGCAAAAAGAGGATAATGGAATGTAGTCGAATTAAGTCGGGTGATTCTGAGGGAATTAGATTAGGAAATGAGACACTTAAAGTAGTAAAGGAGTTTTGCTATTTGGGGAGCGAAATAACTGATGATGGTCGAAGTAGAGAGGATATAAAACGCAGACTGGCAATGGCAAGGAAAGCATTTCTGAAGAAGAGAAAATTGTTAACATCGAGCATTGATTTAAGTGTCAGGAAGTCGTTTCTGAAAGTATTTGTATGGAGTGTAGCCATGTATGGAAGTGAAACGTGGACGATAAATAGTTTAGACAAGAAGAGAATAGAAGGTTTCGAGATGTGGTGCTACAGAAGAATGCTTAAGATTAGATGGGTAGATCACATAACTAATGAGGAGGTATTGAATAGAACTGGGGAGAAGAGGAGTTTGTGGCACAACTTGACTAGAAGAAGGGACCGGTTGGTAGGACATGTTCTGAGGCAGCAAGGGATCACGAATTTAGTACTGGAGGGCAGCGTTGAGGGTAAAAATCGTAGAGGGAGAGCAAGAGATGAATACACTAAGCAGATTCAGAAGGATGTAGGCTGCCGTAGGTACTGGGAGACGAAGAAGCTTGCACAGGATAGAGTAGCATGGAGAGCTGCATCAAACCAGTCTCAGGACTGAAGACCACCACAACAACAACATGAAGGATATAAGAGACAAAGAATTTTAATATTTCCTTTGCGTTACTGGTCTTGCAGTTTTAGTCGGCAGCAGTGTGGTTATCTTCCTGTCTAGTTCGCCTTTGCACCGAAGCGCTCTCAATACGGGCCCTGAGCCATGCCGTGCGTGTGTGCAACAGAGAGCGCCGGCCTAACGCGATTTTTATAATCGATGGCCCCCTCCCCTCCCCTCCCCACCGCACCCCTTCCGCCACCTCTCGTCCCCCCACCCACCCCACCCTTCCCCACCCTCCCCCTACCGGGCCACCGCACACGTCGCCCGTGCCGGCAGTGGCGTCGCCGCCACTCAATCCATTAATGGTTCCTAATGGAGGTCCCCGGTTTAACAGATACAAGCAATTTCGGCCCGCCATTCCTCTCAATTACGGCGGATTACAGCGGCCATCGACGGGCGAGCCCCGCGCGCCGCGGCTGGCGGCTCGGCTCGGATCGGCTCGCCTCTCACATCCTTCCCGGCCCGCAGCCGTCCTTCCTCCTATTCTGTTCTGTTCTGTTCTGTTCTGCTCTGCTCTGGGCCTGTCACGTGTCCTGCGCGTCACTTCCGGGCCGACACACGCCAGCTTCCGTGGTCGCTACTTCCCTCCGATAGTGGCGAGCTGCACCTGCTCTTGCCAGTAGTCTTACACACTAAACGTCAGGCAATACAAATCAGCAAGAATTTATAACTATTTGTTACGAAAAATATATATATTATTATGTTCAGTGTGAAGACGATCTAAGGAGATCACACATATACATGCCCGAGGCAGGATTCGAACCTGCGACCGTAGCGGTCGCTCGGTTCCAGACTGTAGCGCCTAGAACCACACGGCCACTCCGGCCGGCGTGCAATGTACAGTGGCTCTCCGAGTATACACGTAAATGTATAGATAAACAGAACACAACATGTTGTCCCTAACGGAGAAATCTTCAGACGTACCACCATCCCCAAGGTATATCTTACAGGACCATTAGTTTTCACAATAAGCACTACTCTGCAAAAGCTAATCACGAATTAGATAAAGTGGCAACCCCAAGTCGAGGCAACTGAAGGAACGGGGAAAAGAAAGGCAGTGTCTGTCCGATCAGCAAGCAGTTGCGATGCACAGTGCTGGTGATCTTAATTTCAGTATGTCCCAGAAGCAACATTTGCATGATTTGACACTGGTAAGAAACTTCGGGAAAGTGGAGGGAGGACGAACTGTGACGAGTGTAGCTGTTGAGACAGGCATTAGTCACAGAAACATTTCACGCGCATAGAGAGCGCTCCTAAGCACAGGCGCTGCTGCCCGGAAGACGGGGAAGTATACCACGATCAACTACAGCAGCAGGTGACCGCTACACTGTGCAACAGGTGTGAAGGGACTCGTATCAATCAGCGGGTGCAAATGCAACTACATTTAGTAGTGACTGATCACAAATTATTTGTTCTGGTGACCGGTTTCGACCACAACTGTGGTCTCTTCAGACCAATGTGCAAGAACCTCCTTCTGGTGGTAAAACACTACTAGTTGTACCACAGTTGTGGTCGAAACCGGTCACCGGAATAAATAATTTGTGATCAATCACTACTAGTGATTTATCACCAGGAGGAGGTTCTTGCACATTGGCCTGAGGATGACTACAGTTGTGGTCGAAACCAGTCACCGGAATAAATAATTTGTGATCAAGACTGTTTTTAATAGTAAATATTAGTAATAAAAAGTATTCAAAAGTACTCTAGAATAGGTTGCACTAGCGTCCCATATGCCGTCTCCTTCAAAGATGAACCACGCTTTTTCAACATTCTTCCAATAAGCTGGAGTCGACCTTCCACTTTCCGTACCACGTCTCCCCTATTTCATAGCGCTTTACAGCCCAGTTATTTAAACAATATGACTGTTTCTAGCAGGACGCTAGTAATGGTCTATCCGAACATTACAGGTTTCATTTACCTACTCATTCACATTAACTTCACGCTTTTCAACACTTCTCTTTCATCTGACGAAATAAAATTATTTTGTAACACATTTTGTGTCCTACAGTCACTCAACTTCGAGACCTTCCCCTAAACACACGCATGGCGGCAATGTTTGCAATGGTGCCTAGTGGATAGCGACTGGACGAAAGAGGGTGGGGGGAGTCGCGTGCTGTTCTCGAATGAGAACAGATTCAGCCCGAGAAGTGATCCTGGACGCTCCCTCATGTGGCAAGAAGCAGGAATACGTAATGGAGCCAGGAACATTGTCTAACGCGATCGTTTTGCTGGTCCAGGTGTTGTTAGTGTGGGGGGCATGACGTTGCACCGGCGTTCTGACCTCCAGATGTTTGAACACGGTACACTCACTCTCAAAGCTATTGTGATACTGTACTCCTCCCCCCCGTGCATCTTTTCAGCGTTGCTTTCAGCCCTGCCTCCATTTCCCTTGATGACAATTCGCGATAGCGTTGAAAAACGCAGATTCAGGAGCTCTTGGAGGGCGAGGATATTCGCCGAAGTGACTGGCCCGCCCGTTCGTCCAACTTAAATCCCGCCGAGCGCGTATTGAATGCCTAGAGAAGACGTACTGCCACAAATCCACACGCGCCAGCGACCATCCAAGCTCTGGTCAACCGCGCTGATACACGAATGGAACATCCTGCTACAAGAACTCCGTTCCAACTTCCTAACCAGCTAGGGAGGCGCCCGTGGCGACCACGCACACTGTTAAGAGCAGTGACCCGCGATATTTAATATCCAGGGGGCCATCATAAATTACAACGATTTCAGTGTCAAAACTGTCCTTGAATGAAAGCGTCGTTTCTGTTCGTCTCATTGTGTTTTTCTTCCAGTTTCTTTCTGTGTATGGTCCAAGCTTCTGCGAGCTTCGAGTCTCTGACGTGATCCATCAAGCGAAACTTAGGTTCATCCTTTAGTTTCGGTGTACTTAGGTGGCGTTAGACGGAAGCATAACACGGCTTTCGTCTTCGGTTTCTCCTTACAGTAACTACGTCGCGCCTCTCTAGTGGCTGGCTCTGCCTTGTGGTCTCGTCACAGTACGTGGCTTTGTCTCGACCTCCTGCCGGACAGAGCAACCACCAATCGCGGCACATAGTGTAACTATCTAACCTTGTGTTCTGCCTTGTCATGGGGGGCTTGTCATTGGGGAAGCGTCGTCAGAGAGGTCCACCGCAAGAGCGTCTAGGGAAGTGATTCCAGCGGTGGTTTCCTTTTGCCTTCCCCTGATGATGATGAAATGATAATGAGGACAACACAACACCCAGTCCCTGAGCGGAGAAAATCTCCGACCCAGCCGGAAATCGAAACCGGGCCCATTGGCGTGACAGACCGCCGCACTGAGCACTATGTGACTTAACTTCTGAGGTCATCAGTTGCCTAGAACTTAGATCTAATTAAACCTAACTAACCTAAGGACATCACACACATCCATGCCCAAGGCAGGATTCGAACCTGCGACCGTAGTGGCGGACACATAATGTAAGGGCCAGTAGACAACAGATACTCCCTCTACTGTAGCACAGGAAATAGATCACAATGAGCTTTCTCGTAACTTCTACTCACACGTGACCGCAACTCGGATAGGAGGTTCAAGGGGGCCACTTGCCCACTCCTCGAATATGTAATAAACCGTTTATTAATTTCAGAATTCTCACGTATTTCTACAAATTATTGCCTGCGATTTAGTATTTCCGATTGGAAGGGGAAACACTGTGGCTTCACTAAACACTGCAATTTGGTTGTCAGTTTGTTACAAAGAAATTATACCGTTTTTCGTGTCGTGGAGGCGATGTCGACGTTGCTTTGCGAACTTGTAGTATGTGAACCTTTACAAAAATGGAGTACAGTATGTGTCGCTTCATTTTGTAGCCCTCAATTAGCTACACAAAGGGACAGGTCCAACACCCAGCACAGTAGAGAGCAGACCTGTCCAACACTGGTTCCCAGTTCACACGAGAGCAGACCCAACGCCTTCTGCACATATTAGACTCAACAGTAGGTTTACATTTGACCCATCAATGGCTGATGAAGATCGATTCAGTTTTAAACGCTAGAGCGACTGTTATAGAGTATGAAGAACACACTTGTATGCTACTGTAGCTGCGGTCCCAAATGAGGGAGAAGAAAAGATTGTGAAATATCAAGGTCTATAAGATGTTTAGACCTTCTTAAACTACGTATGTATTCCTGGAACTAAACGCGGTGCAACCGATCGCGACATCAAACCACAGAGCTACGTGTGAGCCCCGTAGTCCGGTTGCCATGGCTACACAATAACGTGCTAAAGCAGAGGGACCACTTTGGTTGAGTGTTAGGCTGTTAAAAAGGTTTCATCGACCAATCTGATGCAGGTTCTCTGAGGTTTTCTACATCTGTACTCATAGTTACAAAATAAAAATATGTACTTTGGATACACTAATGAAATATGCTTACTTTTAAGGTATAGCATAATCTACCTTCAAACAAATATTGATTGGATAACTATAAAACGCTTAAGATATAAGATTTGTGCACTTCCGATTAGGTTTATTTCAAGCTGTGAACGAAAATATTTTCGACGTAACAACCATAAAATAAGTAGTTTACCTAGAAAATGTTCGGGCGAGGGCACTTGAGATGCCCATCCGCAACTAGACTGACTGAGCATGAACGTTGCTGAAGATTATACAAGTCAAACTCTACTTTTGCTGAACATGAGCTGAAGGAAGGTGATGGATACACAGCCGACACAAAAGTGTCACATATAGTCAACAGATGGACGGAATGTGGCCCACTCGAAACACTTCAAAAGGATAGACATTTAGCAGGAAACATGGTTCTAGATGGACAGTTACAGCTGAGCACATCCACAGTCATGAGCTTCACACGAGCCAATTAACCAGCCACACACTCACAGACGTCAATCCTAAACACCACATTCTCCTCCAGGAACTTGAACCACAATATATGCTTCAGCACATTACAAAATATAAATGGAAGAAATACGCAGTGAGGCGAACAGAAGTGACACTTATTCAAAGACGATCATTACGCTGAAGACACCGTGATTTATGACGGCCCCCTGGATATTACAAAAGGCGGGCCGTGGTTCTTAATAGGGTGTGTTGTCACACATTCCACTAAGAGCCACGTGCAGCCTTTTCACAACGGACAGCAAACCATGCTCTGCAACGTGCTTTCCTCATGGCCGCAAGACTTAAGGAATGGTTGCGGTAGGGCGCTCCATTCCACCTTCCCATACATCCTCCCGTTCTAAGATCTCCGCCACCCGCACTGTTCGATGTGATCGGGCATTATCATTCCTAAAAATGATGTCAGGACCAAGTGCAGTCCTGGAAAGACGCACATACGGAGGGAATACAGTGTGACAATGGTGAGTACCAGTGAGTGCACCGTGCCCAAAGCTCTGGGTGCATTACGTGTTCTCACCTCTCGCTATATGGGAGTACGACCAGCATTGCCTGGCTCGATAATTTTAGTGCTCCAGGTGTAAGCAGCCATTATGTTGCATGGGCGTGCTCACCTGAAAATTTTGAATATGGTACACTCACCGGTCGACGTTATTCTGACACTGCCCTCCTCCTCCATGTGGCTCTTTTCAGCGGTACATTCACCTCTGGCATCGTTTTTGAGGACAACAGTGCACGAGCGCGTCCAACAGCGCAGGTGGGGGAGTTCTGAAAGAAGCAATATTCGGCGAATGGACTGGCGTGCCCATTTCTCCCCCTCCCCCCCTCCCCCGCCCGATTTACATCCCATTGGGCAGGTCTGGGACGCGGGAAGACGTACTGCAGTAGCAGTACTTCCTTGTTCACCAGCAATTTTCAACGGCGTTGGAGGAGGAATGGGACACCCTACCGTAAGAACTCCATACCAACCTTTGGGCCATTGTGGGAGCACGTCGCGGAATAGGCATTGCCATCATTAGTGATCACACACGACCCACCTTCTGTAATGTACATGGGACCATGATGGATCGCGGTGACTTCAGAGTAATTATTGTCTCTGAGCAAGTGTCATTCCTGTTCATCTCACTGCGTATTTCTTTCAGCTATATTTGAACAGCACTGTACTATACAATCGCAGTTGCTTCCATGTATTATCAACTTACTTCGAGCTATTTTACTTGCCACTGACACATCCAGTGAAAGTTACTATAGTCCTTAAACTTTCCACATCAGTTTATATCCCCTATTTTATTTTCCTTAGAATTTTTGTGATATTCATGCTTGTAATATTTAGATACTGTATGTTTTCGTTATGGCTCAAATGGCTCTGAGCCCTATGGGACTCAACTGCTGAGGTCATTAGTCCCCTAGAACTTAGAACTAGTTAAACCTAACTAACCTAAGGACATCACAAACATCCATGCCCGAGGCAGGATTCGAACCTGCGACCGTAGCGATCTTGCGGTTCCAGACTGCAGCGCCTTTAACCGCACGGCCACTTCGGCCGGCGTTTTCGTTATGTACTGTATTGTATTTTATATTACCTACCATGTAAATTGTGATTTAACAGTGTAATTTGACATGTTTCTTGCATGACGTGGGTTCTGTGAACTCGATTTGACATTTATCATCTAATGCCTCGAACAGGAATTCGGAGTACGTCTATAGTATTTTTGTTGCCTAATGTTTGGTTTCCTAGACACTGGTATCTGTAGTGCATACTAGTGAGTTGTTTCCACATGATTTTCCAATAAACCTGAAACCGTTCAAAATAAACAAATACAACAAAAACTTAATTCATTTATTTTATAAACCTACACGAATTTATGTTTATCGCTAAATCAGTTAAAGCAAATGGTGGGATGGTGCCTTTGAAGGGGCACAGTCACAATAAAAGATTATTTATTTGTCACACGACCGATTTCGGCCTTGTGCCCATCCTGAGGTGTTTATACATTCCTGTACATATTTATATTGCTGGAGATCACTGTATAAACACAAAGAAAATTATTTGCTGGTGACTAAACAGATACAAGTGGAACAACTGTAAGTTTTAATTTGTTCCACTTGTATCTGTTTAGTCACCAGCAAATAATTTTCTTTGTGTTTATACAGTGATCAACAGCAATATAAACATGTACAGGAATGTATAAACACCTCAGGATGGGCACAAGGCCGAAATCGGTCGTGTGACAAATAAATAATCTTTTATTGCGACTGTTAGCGTGAAAATTTTTCTACATTCTGTAATACATAGAACTGAGCATACGGATTTAAGAATACGATGTTGAATAAAAACTTCAACAAGAAAAAAAAACGAAACTTCACCACTTTCTGTACGACTATGCCCTCTACACTGAGACCACCTAGCGGCTAACGCCTTCAACTGGCTGTGTAGCAGGTCTCCAGCTCCACGCTCTCCTAACGCGTCCAAGGACACGTAAGCGCCCTCGGCCTTCTCCTGTCAACCAGCATGACGCGCCGAAACCAAAGTTTCCTTCGGTGGACCTCTACAGCACATCACTCGTATCCCATCCTGTCAGCTTTCACACTCACAAATCCGCCAGTTTTATATCCAAGCACCTTGAAAAACAGAAACTCATAATTTACACTAGCAAGCAGCTAAAACAGTCACACTGACCCAGTTGCAGGTGGTGTATATCACGGCTTCCAGGGGCAACAAAAAGTGGAGTTTTATATTTTATTAATTTATTGGTCGAATTCAAAAAGCTGTTACAATCGGTTCATTAAGAGCTATAATCATAGATTAAAATTTTACACAATAAAACAAGAATTTACGCGAAAAATTGTGTGTGCAGATTGAGTCAGGAGGAAAGATAAATGCTTTGGTGTGTGAGAGTGTTAGTAACTCTGAACAAAAACCTTCATACGGACATATGCCCCATTCTGAATTGTTTGCGACGTAGAACACATTTAGTATCACTTTTGAACGAAAAATGGTTCAAATGGCTCTGAGCACTATGGGACTTAACTTCTAAGGTCATCAGTCCCCTAGAACTTAGAACTACTTAAACCTAACTAATCAAAGGACATCACACACATCCATGCCCGAGGCAGGGTTCGAACCTGCGACCGTAGCGGTCGCGCGTTTCCAGACTGTAGCGCCTAGAATCGCTCGGCCACTCCGGGCGGCTCACTTTTGAATGTTTTTCTTGAGTAACTCGGAAACCGCAACCTCAAGCGAAAACGTGTTGTAGCGCAAAATTAAACTAAAACTAAAACTTTTCTAAGTATCCCGCTTCATAGTATAAAAAACAGCACTGGAGAACGTTTCGGCCACGGTCACAGTGGCCCCCTTCTAGGTCTACTGATGTGCTTCAGCTGTGTGGAGTCGCTAATACATTGTCACTGTCGCTGACGACCATCAGTCACAACAAACAACGCAAGAACCAGTAGACAACAAACAGCAGATCCTCCACTGCAGCAACCTGCTATGATAATGTTCCAGCTCTTTACACAACAAGTGACCAATCATAACAACGACGTTTTTAAAAACTTCGAGGTTACGTCATGCTCAGTGAGAAGAAATGGCAAAATATGAGGTACTTCACACAGCTAAAGCACATCACTAGACTCAGGAGTAGGCACAGGTACCGTAGTCGAAACGTCGGTCTCCAGTACAGTTTTTTACATTACGACGCTGTGCGATACTCAGAAGACTTATGTCAACTGACTGGGCGCGGAACTCTGCCCAACGACAAAAATTAAACTACATTAAATTGTCTACAAAAAAAGTCCTATTGATTTTTTTCTCTGGGATTAACTGCACGAAGAGAGCGCGAGAATATTCGAAATCTCGAGCGACGCCCATGCGCTTGTAGCGCAGATAGTTTTTGTACGCCAATTTGAGACAGTTTTCCGACTTCATAGACGACAAGTATCCTGTATCAAATTGTTAGTCTCAACTTCCTCTAAACTGCTGTGGGACCTAGTAAATAATGACAATGTTTGAATAACACAGAAAATAAACAAAAAGTACACTAAATTTGTTCTACCTTGGGAACCATTTGGATTAGGGCATTGAATCCATATGAAGTTTGTAGTTCAGAATACTAATACGCTGATGACCTGCTTAATAGTTTGTGTTTCCGTTTCTGGAACGAAATACATCACTGATTCTGCGTATTGGCAATCCGACAGTTTGTTGGTAGGTTTATGGAGGTTTGTGACAGATGTCTACGTACAGGTCACGCCGCGAAAAGAACGGGGCCGCTGATTTGCGTAGGAGGTGATGGCGTTCGATCCTATGGGTTCCATGGGATTTACATCAGGCGAATTTGGTCGCCAAGGCATCATCGTGAGTTCACTATAATGCCCCTGAGATGAATGTAGCACGGTTCTGGCTCCGAGACACGGACAGTTATACTGCTGGAAGACGACATCGCCGTCGGTGAAGACATCAAGCATGAAAGGATGCAGGTGGTTGCAGCTGTCAGCGTGTCTTTGATTACTACCACTGAGCCCATGCAAGCGGAGGAGCATGCATAATACTGCATCCACCAGCCAGCGTCTGGGTCGCGCTGCACGATTCGAGCCACCGTTCACTTCGATGACGGCGTTTGTGGAGACCACCATCGACCTAGTGTAGCACCAATGTGGTTCACCCGATGAGCCGACACGTTTCCATTGATGGACGGTCGAATCCCAATAGTACCGCGCCCACTGCAGTCGTAATTTACGATGACGTTGAGTCAACATGTTGAAACGTCCCCTTAGAAAAATTATACATGACTGTGTTTAAACTGACACACAATATTTTTAGCACAACGCAATCTGACTTTCAATAATCCCTACAAAAAAATGGCCCTGACTAACATTAACCTATACCTTTCACAAATCACTTACCTCACAAAAATCTTCGTTATTCGAACTACTGCAATACAGCGAGCCCCACTACTGCCAGCTAAATAAAAGATTCAAACTACGGAAGGCACTAACTACTGATAGGCATAGTTAGCAAATGAAAGATTTTAACAGAGAACAAACAATGTATTTATCTTAATAGTGTTGAAAACTCATAATATAAATAGCAGTTCATGACATCCAGTCTTACAAATTTCAAAACTCCGCCATCTCTCTCCCCACATCCACCACTGCTGGCGGCTCACCTCCAACTGCGCAACGCTACGCGCTGTTAACATCCAGCTGCCCAACACTACAATGGCAGATATTCCAACAACAATGCAAACCAGCCACAGACTGCACACAGCACATACAGAGCGCTACGTGGCGTTACCAATATAAAAACTTAAACAGCCTACTTACAATGTGAACACTACTTCTACACGTACCTGCTCATGACAGTAGAACGTGGAAATTCAACCAGCTTCGTCTTTTTAGAGATACTCGTCCACAGATCCTGCGTAATAATAATATGCCATTTGTCAAAGTCGCTTACTTCAATGGATTTCCCCGCTTGCAGCCCACATCTTCGCTAGAGTGATCGTCCATGCCTGCTCCGCTTACATACATTTGTTACCGCGTCACGTGCCCGAGACGCCACCAGTTTCAGCTTATCAGTGTACTATCACTGCTTTTCCTCCTGACTCATCCTGTATGTCGCGAGAGATTGTTACTCAGGGAATGAAAATTACGGGCACAATATTCATCTAGAGTTTGAGAATGAGAGCACTTAGAGATTTCTAACAAACTTTGCACATACCTTCAAACCTTTTCCAAACTTTTTCATGAGTCTATAAGTGAATAATCCAAAAATAATAAAGCCAGCGTAATCATTGCTTTGCATCTTGAATCATAAGTAACCAAACCTTTGAAAGTGTTCTATACGTGGGAGTTCAGTTCTATAAAGAATCGGGGGTGGAGCGGTCACGGGATACAGTCTAATGTGACATTTTCGTCTGTATGTGAGTAGAAAACGAACCAGAGCAATGCTGTGTCGGTGAACGCTCCACCGAGCACTCAGTTTGCGCGTAGCTTTTCGCATTTCAGCTGATATTTACTTGAGCAGAGCGACCAAGTGAAGGTAAAAGAGCGAGGCCCCTCCGCCAGGAGGTGCGCTGGCCTGGAGAGCGCCCAGCACAGCCCACTGACCTGGCAGGGCGACACGGGGAAGCGGCTGCGGCCGATGCTCCAGCGTACTCACCTGCAACACACACAAGAAACACACGGGCCATTTACTACACTGCTGTCATAGGCTAAGTAACAACTATCTGTGTCTCTAGACCTTAGTATATCCACAACTACACGTACATAAATATTCAGGAAGGCACTGTACAGTTTACGAAGGAGGTTTCACCGTAGCAATACTATCAGTTGTCTGATAGTACTGAAAATTAGTCTCTCAGTCGCAGTACGCGCCCTAATCTGTCGTTTACTCATCCCTGCGCTGTGGAAAAAATAGCGAATTAGGAAAAGCATAACACATAACCATGCGTAATATGGTTTACGACAACTGTCTGAATTCGAGACAGCCTCCGGTGGTCTCTGAATGGAAAGACACAGATCCTGTACGGTTTTCAAGGCAATCCTGTATCATTCTTCCTGCCAGACGGTGGTGCGTTTAGGTGACGATAATGGAGGTGGCCAGAGCTCACGCACACGCACACTTCTCTCGAAAAGCTCAAAAATGTGGAGATGTGGCGGTTCGACCGGCCGTTGTGGCCGAGAGGTTCTAGGCGCTTCAGTGTCGAACCGCGCGACCGCTACGATCGCAGGTTCGAATCCAGCCTCGGGCATGGATGTGTGTGATGCCCTTAGGTTAGTTAGGTTTAAGTAGTTCTAAGTTCTAGGGAACTGATGACCACAGAAGTTGTCCCATAGTGCTCAGAGCCATTGAACCATTTGAACTTCCATTTCTGGTTAAAACCCTCTGCTCATCCGAACGTGCTGTATTCTGCTAGCCAAGCGGTCATAAAGGCAGTTCCTTATCTAACGTGGTATTTTGCACATCATCTCAGATCTTGGTTATTAGTCGAATATGTAGAGCAGCACAGAGCGCCTTATTGAGATCCACACAAACACTATCCGAACAGGCTTTGAAGGTCGAATGGTACCTACCTACGGCCTTGTCATCCTCAAGCCATAGGCGTCACTGGATGGGAGGCATAGTGGGACATGTGGTCATACCTTCTCAATTGGCCTAACGAGGGCCGAGTGCAGCCTACTTGCCAATAGCGCTCGGCAGAGCTGAACGGTCACCCGCTCAAGTGCTAGCCAAGCCCGACTGCGCTTAGCTTCGGTGAGCCGACGGGAACCGGTGTTAGAACTGCGGCGAGGCCGTTGGCCTTTCTGGAGATCTGTAACGACCGAATATGCCTGATCCCAGCATATGTTATCTGCAGCTTATTCGTTGAGAACAAAGAAAGCTGTGGCTTTCGACAGAATGACCGTTTCACTGCGTGGAATATATCGTCGGCATGTTTCTGTTTCTTTGTGAAGTGTTTGGTGTCACCTTTCGTCGTCTGCCCACTGTATCACGACTCTGAGCGCACTAGAAGGCGGAAATGTTTGTGGGTAAAGACTGTCTTTGGCAGAAGCCCAGGCGGATTTTACACAGCTATCAACGACGAAGAGCTAGCGATGTTTTCGACACTTTTTTCATTTTTAGAAGTTCTAATTTCATGCTTATATTGGTTATTACAGATAAAAAATGTTCCATTTGTTTAACCTGGCAACACTGGACAAATCAGGCCCTCTGTCAGATGTATCTATCCAATCAACGTCTTCTGCACTACGTTACTCGCTATAAGGATGTTGTCGGTTACACATTGTGCATACAGCATTATAAAACATTTAGTAGATACTATAGTGCAGAAAGAGGAAAAACTTAAGTATAATCTGGATTCGTTTGTGAGTGCAACAACAGAGACCAATCGCACAAGGTAGATTTAAACTCCGAAATCTAGCCACAATGGTCATGATAGACTAGAAGAGGAGGGGAGAGAGAGAGAGAGAGAGAGAGAGAGAGAGAGAGAGAGAGAGAGAGTACTGGTAACGAGGTTAGAGTAGGGGAACAGAAAGCGACCGACTCGATGAGAAATAAAAAAAGTGCAAAAGGGAGAAGATGTTAGCATTTACTTTACTTTTTGACAGAGGGAAAACCTGGCCATATACACAGCTGTTTGGGGAAACATTGTGAGGGTGACCCAAGGAAGTGATTCAGCATCGTCTTAAAAGCAACAGGGCATTAAACTGCACATACCGTGCAAGAAAGATTGTGCTAGAGGCGGATAGCAACAACAGACAGGGAGTTTGCTAATGTTTTTGTTTTATGAATGGGCGAAATGTTGCGTAACGAGCAAGAAGTACACAACAAATGCCGCCACACAGGCGCAGACACTTCCCTGATTCCTCTCAGCTGCATGCGGCAGCCTGCAAGTGGTGCTCGCATATCCGGACCTCTACCTGCTTCCGCACCACTTGCTTCAGCGCTCTGTGTAGGTCCGCCAATAGTATGGACAGCAGCCAATAGGGAACACTGTCAGCTGCAAACTACTGTGCTTCCGCCTTCTGATACTGTATCGCAGACAGCCAAGTCGCAGAAAAGTTCGTTAGGTATCATTGTTTAAGGTTTAGGACATCAAGTGCCACGCATCAAATTCTCACTTCATCTCTGATGTGTCGTATTGGGGAGCATTCACATCGAGGAGCCTCTGAAGTAGGCATTACATATGGTAGTCAGGTAACTTGACTGGCTGTAACCAACCTAACAGGGCATATAAAGCACTCACATGGACAAACAAACGGATGTTTGCATATCTAAAGCACACAAGCCTTCGTGGTTAGTTCTGACCATCTAGTGTTATCAATACTTATCCCGTGTTGGGTTGTATCCCACTAATAGAGGTTGGGTAGGATGAGAAACAGTAAAAATTTTCGTTTCTCGTCCTGTGCAAATATGTTTGGAAGTTCCTGAGAGTATAGAGGTGAGAGGAAGTTTTTCTACGTGTGGCGACATTATTTTCTGCCCAGATGAGGCGCACTTGGTTCGGAGTGGTGGTGACTTATGTTCTTTGGAGTATTTCCCTTTCTGATTAAAAAAATATATTCTGACTCTGCGAACATAATGCTGCACCCGCAAGTGTGTGTGTGTGTGTGTGTGTGTGTGTGTGTGTGTGTGTGTGTGTGTGTGTGTGTGTGTCACCATATAGTCACAAACATAATGTATTTATACAGGGGTTTGAACAGATTTGTTTCATATAAAGGGTGTCTCGTAAACATGGACTCTGAAATTCATTCCTTCAGAACCATTAGCTCTACTTCATCTTCGATACTGTGAAAAAATCTCTTGGGCTCTACGCTCTTTGCTTTCAATATTTTGAGAGACGGTAATACGGACCAAAACAAGAAAAAATTTTTCTGTAAACGTGGGTTATAAAGTACATACCTTAAGAGATATGAACACTTCTTTATCTTTACTACTGTGAAACATCTCTTCTACTGGACAGCTACTCATAGCTCTTAAGATTGTAAGACATTGTGGTCTCCTGACCTTCATTGCTTACATATTCCGCCCTCACAATCATATTCCACACATCAAGACGCTTCATTTGAACCCAAACTCGATAAGATAAAGTCAATGTTGTATGAATTCATGTAAACGATATGCAAATAACAATTAAGAGCACCGTGGTTGAAATACTCGAGGCTGGCGTACACTCATACATTTCAGACACGATGGTCACAGGAGCTTTTAGTTCGAGAGAGGCAACCGCACGCTAGGAGGCCAGTCCCAACCCATCTACGTCGGCCGGTGACCGCCCGTAGAGCAGACAACGTTTGACGGAGTGAAAGGACGCCCCATATTCGGCTTAAAAGCAAATTCCGCTACATTGTGTGGGAACGGCCAGCCTACTCACTCTTTACACATAGCACGCAGTTTCAGAGATTTTCACAGGGGCACAGCAAACGCCAAACGCCGATACTACAGATTTCCGGATTGGTCGCCTTAAACGAAACGTCATTCTCCCGTTTTAGAAGAGCAAGGCTGATTGGCAGACGAATATTCCTGACGACTTGAGCTAAAGGAGTAATAGAAGAGACCGAAAGATATACCCCTTCACGTCTGGCATGGAGAGGGGCCGTTCCGTTGTCACTCTTGGAGCGAGAACACGTAACGAGAGCGTGCGCGCTCGTACGTGTACTCAAAGAGTGAGGAACCAGTCTCTCCTCAGTACTTCACTGGGAGAGCACCTATGTCGAGAGCGAATCGGTGTGTGACCCTATATTGAGTCCTTGAGATTAAGCGTTGTTCACTGTGTTGACTGCCACACTTATTGTGCGGTGTGAACGGACAGAGTTAAACACCTGTGAGCGAATTCTGAGAGGCATCACAGTGGACTGGTTATCTGACCGGTGTACCACACCAATAGTTAGACTAGGGGCGAATAGGAGTCCTTGACTTCATCAAGGCGTAGGGAGAGTTTGATCGGCGAAGGTCAATCCAGATAGAACGAGAGTTATCTTATTTGTCAGCAGCAAGCGGCGCAGACAGCAGTCATCGCAGCTTATGGTATTGTGCGCTACAGCTCTTGCGAGCTTCATATTTCCTCCACAACAGTACACTTCACTGCATTTCACATGCGACAGCCTCGACCGTAGCTAGCAACATTCTAACGGATAATTATTCAAGTTGAGTAGGTGCGGCTCTCAGCCATTCTGTCAAGTCAATAACAATCTTAAACTTTGTAAAGAAATTTTATTAGTGAATCCTATCCTTGAAGGTAACTTCACATTCCGAAAAGATCCAGGAAATAACGTGTTCAGTTCATAACTAAAAGTGTCATTGTGATTTCTCAGAATTTTTGCAAAATAAATAATAATTTTCGTTAGTTTCATGTTTTTCTTACACTAACTAGCACTACTTCAGTACCCAAGTATCCCACTAGTTACGTAAGAAATTTTGTGAATTTTTGTGTCATTTCTTTACAGCGGACGACACCAGAAGATATTTATTGCTGAAAGTTTTTCACGCATTTCTCTTTAGAATGTTAGAAGCGTCTGTCTGACTTCTGTAGTAGTGTGGGGGTGGAATTTGCATCTTGCAGGAGCCATAGGGTAGAGGGTACATCTCAGATTAATCCGTTGCGCAGAATGACAGAATAGCAACCCCACGCGCTCACAAGATATGCGCTTTAGCCTATGTGTGCTAGATAGTTTTTTTTTTTTTTTAATTTTGGGGCACTCGACCTCCTCCCAACATATGAGAAGCAGAGGTCACAGAGGTGGTAAAACAGTGTCGGCCACATTGGATATTTAGTCTGCTGTCAGCTGTCAAAAAGATTACTGAGTAGTAGTATAGTATATCGTATATTTTATGTATAGAATGGATCACACAATTTGCATTAAATTTTGATGTAAAAACGGATTAAAGTTCATTACGGCTTTAGAATTGTTAAAGATTGTTTTTGGTGAGTCTGATACGAGTAATACTGAACTTTGCGAGCGGTATAGACGTTTCGAAAGAGGCAGTGAGGACTATGAAAGTGACAAGCGCCCTGGACGCCCCAACGCGTCATCAAGTGACGAAATTGCCGAAAAAGCGGAAGAACTGATTATGAACGATTGTATAATCACAGTCAGAGAAATTGCTCATGATAGTGATGACAGCAGCATGTCAGCTGGCTAATACAACGAAATTTTTCCTGATGTTGGAGGTATGAAACGTGTGGCAGCAGAATTTACTCAAAAATTGTGGAATTTCGAACAAACGCAGCTTCGAGACAAATGCACCCTGCTCAGGAGTTGCTAGATGAAGCCCATAAAGACGCAGAACTACTGAAGCATATCATGAGAGATGATGCTACATCCTCAGTCGGTGCAGTAGAGGCATTCTCGATCGCCGAGACCGAAAAAAATCTCGACAAGGACCTACTGTGTTCTTAAATCTTGAGGACACACCGTACCTCGAGTGCTTACCAGAAGATCGAACGATCAGGAAGGAAGATAATTTTAAAAGTTCAACCCAGTTTTTGTGAAGCTATGTGGAAAATAACGGCTAGATTTCTGGAGGGATAATCCACATGGCTTCTGCAGCAGGGTAATGCACCTGTTCACACTTCGTTACTCTTTCGTAGTTTTTTGCCAAAAAACTATAATTATATCCCACCCTGTATACTCGCCAGACATGGCACTAAGTGATTTTTCTGCTTTTCCCAAAAATAAAGAAAACAATATAAAGCTATCGTTTTACAAGCACAGACGACATTAAAAACGAATCGCCGAGAGATCTAAAATGTATCCCATAGACAAACTTGCCGCAGTGTTTGGAGGATTGGAAAAAGCGCTAACACAAGTATACAATATACAACGAGACTTCTGAAGGTGGTGACATTCGTGTAGACGAATAAATACAATTTATATAAAAAAAGGAACAAATACTCAGCCGCGTTGGTGGAACAGTACCTGCAGCACGCTCACAAAACACACCGCCGGCTTTCCCAGAACCCGCGGAGGGCGCCGTTTCTTGCGCGCTGCAGAGTCCTTCGTTTTTCCGGGAGGCGGCGCGTGAAAGCGGCGTTCACTTCCTGACGAATTCCGGCGCTGCGCAGAAGCCGGCGCGAATTGGCGTGTCTGTCACGGCTGGGCTGTTTCGCAACAGCCGGCAGCAGTACGCTTCACGTCTGTCGTTTAGCAAACGAGGGTGCGGAACAGTGGCTTTCGTATGCGCACGCTTTGTATTGATGCCACTCTGTCCACATGATTGCCGTGTCCTTTACGCCCTCTCTTAGAGTCAGACAACATACTTTACACAATGCAGCCGGGTTTATTTTTATGAGACAAACAAAATGCTTGTAATATATAACCAGTTTATATTATAATAACTGTCTTACCGATAACATCTGCTACGAGAAATGCACAAAAAAAACCTGAAGGAAATGGTGAAGCCAAAAACCTGTGTAATACGTTATTTGAAATGTCAGCGGAACTGGTTGTGATGGACCTGCATTTAGTGACAGGAGATATTTCTCTCGGGTGTGAACAGAACTAAATTTGACTATTACCGACAAGACGTGGCACTTGTGTGAAGTTGCTGTCGGTTATGTTCCTTTTTCGCCCACTTTTCTTGCACCTTGTCTGTCACATCGTTGCGAGTGGTGCAGTTTCCTCTGTACACACGCCGGACAATCTTCGTTCCTAAGCAACAAATTCGGCAGCTTCACTGTTGCTATGGTCAAGAGCATGTCCGAGAACGACAGTTCCCTCTCCCCACTCTGTCAAGTCTCCGAAACACCGACTCTCCAAAGAGTCGAACTCCCAAGTATAAAACAGGTTCAAATGTAGAATTATCGGCAAGAAATTATATTGTTAAAGAGTAGTTTGATGACTTTGCTTTTATAACTTACTTTTGCTATTATCAACCCTGCAGTTAACGGTTTGACACCACGCACTGTTCGCTAGATAGGTCTAACATAAATATATAAAGCTACGATGCTTCGAGTCATTATACAGTTCCTAACTTCAACAAGAGGGAACTTCATACTGTTCGGTGCCAGAACAGTGTGCATATTCTGCGTTTCCCGCAGACACACTTCTTTTGCTGTTGGATAATAGGTCCTCATACACTGAAGCGCCAAAGAAACTGATATAAGCATGGGTATTCAAATACGGAGAGATGTAAACAGCAGAGTACGGCGCTGCGGTCGGCGACGCCTCTATAAGACAACAAGTGTCTGGCACAGTTCTTAGATCGGTTTCTGCTGCTACAGTGGCAGTTTATCAAGATTTAAGTGGGTTTGAATGTGGTGTTATACTCGGCGCACGAACGATGGGACACAGATCTCCGAGGCAGCGATGAAGTGGGGATTTTCCCGTACGATAATTTCACGAGTGTACTGTGAATATCAAGAATCCGATAAAACATCAAATCTCCGACAACGCTGCGGCCGAAAAAAGATCCTGCAAGAACGGGACCAACGACGACTGAAGAAAACCGTTCAATGTGACAGAAGACTTGCAGATTTCAGTGCTGGGCCATTAGAAAGAGTCAACGCGCGAACCGTTCAACGAAACACCATCGGTGTGGGCTTGCGGAGCCAAAGGCCCACTCGCATACCCCTGATGACTGCACTATACAAACCCCTACAACTGCCGTGGACCCGCCAACGCCGATATTGGACTGTTGATGAAACATGTTGCCTGGTCGGATGAGTCTCTTTCAAATTGTATTGAGAAGATGGACGTGTACGAGTCTGGAGACAACTCAAGAATCCAAGGGGACTGTTCAAGTTGGTGGAGGCTCTGTAATGGTATATGTGGTGTGCAGCTGGAGTGATATGTGACCCTTGATACGTCTAGATACGCCTGACAGGTGACAGGTACCTAAGCATCCTGTATGATCACCTGCATCCATTCATTGTGCACTCCGACTCCGCGCGGGATTAGCCGAGCGGTCTCAGGCGGAGGTTCGAGTCCTCCCTCGGGCACGGGTGTGTGTGTTTGTCCTTAGGATAATTTAGGTTAAGCAGTGTGTAAGCTTAGGGACTGATGACCTTAGCAGTAAGTCCCATAAGATTTCACAAACATTTGAACATTTTTTTGCACCCCGACAGGCATTTCCAGTGGAACAGTGCGACACCCCATACGTCCAGAATTGCTGCAGAGTGGCTCCAGGAACACTCTTCTAAGTTTAAACACTTGCACTGGCCACTAAACTCTCCAGACATGAACATTATTGAGCACATCTGGGATGCCTTGGAACGTGCTGTTGAGAAGAGATCTCCACCGTCTCGTTCTCTTTTGGGTTTATGGACAGCCCAGCAGGATTCATGGTGGCAATTCCGCCCAGCACTACGTTAGACATTAGTCGAGTCCATGCCTCATTGCGTTGCGGTACTTCTGCGTGCTAGCGGGGTCCCTACACGATATTAGGCAGCTGTACCATTTTCATTGGCTCTTCAGTGCATAATGCGAGTGAAATGGTACGGCGACTGCATACGTAGTGAAAAGTGGAAATATGCGGAACAGTACGGTTCCTTTGGGCAAAATGTCGCACTTGCATATGACTCACCGTGAAATTTTGGTGGTATTCGACCAAATGCAACGTCACGTCCGGCCGTAGTGAAATGGTAGCAAAAAAACTGACTAGATTCGCGAACACGTAGGAGAACGCCACCTATACGACCGCAGACGACAACATCCCGGCAGTCTTGGGACCGACCCGCAGCAGTCGCAGATTTTCCGACGACGTGTACGCTAACACAGTGGTTCTCGAATGGCTCTGGGACCAATGGACGCATTTCTGTCGTTCTACTTCTCCATTTAAATCTACATGATTACTCTGCAATTCACATTTAAGTGCTTGGCAGAGGGTTCATCTAACCACAATCATACTATCTCTCTACCATTCCACTCCCGAACAGCGCGCGGGAAAAACGAACACCTAAACCTTTGTGTTCGCGCTCTGATTTCTCTTATTTTATTTTGATGATCATCCCTACCTATGTAGGTTGGGCTCAACAAAATATTTTCGTATTCGGAAGAGAAAGTTGGTGACTGAAATATCGTAAATAGATCTCGCCGCGACGAAAAACGTCTTTGCTTTAATGACTTCCATCCCAACTCGCGTATCAATCTGCCACACTCTCCCCCCTATTACGTGATAATACAAAACGAACTGCCCTTTTTTGCACCCTTTCGATGTCCTCCATCAATCCCACCTGGTAAGGATCCCACACCGCGCAGCAATAGTCTAACAGAGGACGAACGAGTGTAGTGTAAGCTGTCTCTTTAGTGGACTTCTTGCATCTTCTAAGTGTCCTGCCAATGAAACGCAACCTTTGGCTGGCCTTCCCACAATATTATCTATGTGGTCTTTCCAACTGAAGTTGTTCGTAATTTTAACACCCAGGTACTTAGTTGAATTGACAGCCTTGAGAATTGTACTATTTATCGAGTAATCGAATTCCAACGGATTTATTTTGGAACTCATGTGGATCACCTCACAAACACTGAGGAATTTAATGATAGGTAGAAAGTTCCGACCCTTTTTTCCGGAGACTCGCAATGTTGGAAAATTGTGCCATGGATGTGTGTCACTTTGAAGTGTCGCACAGCATTCGTTAAAAGTTACTGGGTCAGCCATTATAACGTGTGACTGACAGTCTAAAGTCCCCTCGAAATTATTGTGTTAAACCTTATCTAAAATTATATTTAGTAATGAGTAGATTATGAGTGTATTTTAAAGTTTTGCATTCTGTGAATAATTGGATGAAACACCGGAATTCAAGCTTTGTTAGATAGGCGACGTGTAGCTGGAACTGGGTGAGCCTTGTGCAGTAATGTAGATACAGGAGCCGCGTGTCGCTGCTGTCGAGCGCGATCTAATATTGCGCCCTTTGAGTAGAAGCTCTTGTTTTGACTTAAGTGTACTAAAGAAAGAAAAAGAGGTGGAGAGGGAGACTGTGATTGAAAAGGGTGAAATGTAGAGGAATGAGTCGAAGAAATAGGATTTTTTTGTGGCAAACAAAGCTGTGTACTGCAGCGACACATGTCAGGCGGGCAGCCGGCGCGCTAATGAGATTCCTAACCGCGGCGACTGCTCCGCCTAAGGGATAAGGCGGGCTGCAGCCATTCAGCTGCGCGCAGTGAATGCGAACGGCACCTGTGGCTGCGCCGGCGATGTGCGCGCCGTGTAAACAGCCCGCCGTAATGAGAGCGCGTCATTAAGGAGCGGCGGTAAACACGCTCATTAGTCGCCGTCGCCGTCGCCGGCGCCTTTCAGGGCCGAGGGCAGCCGGCCACCTGGCCGCATTCGCATGGCGCTTCCTTCCGGCAGCGCTGAATAGCGACCGGCGGCCAAACTGTTTTTCATCGCGCTGCAGGCCAGAGCTGTTTACAGCTGTTGACACCTCTGGATCAGCCGTCCGCGCCGGCGGGCGGCGGCGGCGAAGCACTTGTCCAGCACGGGGTAGTCACTTCGCACATGTTTTCGTTCACTCATAACCCAAGTGCCAGAGGGCGCAATACTGACCAAAATGTGACTTAAGCCCCTATTACACGGTGTGCGTAAACAGTACACCTATGCACCAGCGTCCCAAGCGTGCATATCTGTAACTAGAAGCTGGTTCACGTAGACCTATTACACCATTCACACGGGATGTACCTGCCGCACATTCGCAGCAGACCTCAACAACGCACGAAACGCAAACTGTCTGATCTCTTAGCCGGCCGTGGTGGCCGAGCGGTTCTAGGCGCTACAGTCTGGAACCGCGCGACTGCTGCGGTCGCAGGTTCGAATCCTGCCTCGGGCATGGATGTGTGTGATGTCCTTAGTTAGATGTAAGTAGCTCTAAGTTCTACGGGACTGATGACCTCAGAAGTTAAGTCCCATAGTGCTCAGAGCCATTTTTTTTTTTTTTTTTTTTTGTCTGATCTCTTCTAAAGTCGTCGTGCTACCGCGCGAAACCCAAGGGGCGCCGTGTTACATATTGGAACGTCATTCGTTCAAAACATTTATGTGTGCTCAAGGTTGCTATTTAATAAAAACAATTTCTTATCACTATTTATTAAGTGACTTGTTATTCTCTTATGTAGGTTACTACTGTTCTGAAGCACAGACTCGACACTTAGTTTTGTATTACAACCCTTCGTTACCCAGATACATGTGTATCTGAATTTAAATTTTGCATATGGAGGACCCACTTGTTTTTGGAGCTGTTGCCTTGGCAGTGATAGTAAATCTTCGGATTAGGGCAGAACGACGACGAAAACGAAAAGCCAAACGTTCTTGTGTTAGACCCTGGCGGCAAAGAAGGGTCGAAGGCAGATGATTATACTGCTCATGAAAGAAATGAGGAACGAAGATCAGCAAGAATTTCGGAACTTTGTGAGAATGGACATGGCCTGTCTCGAGAAGCTGCTGTCTATGACAGACGACGGAATTAGGAAC
This sequence comes from Schistocerca serialis cubense, assembly GCF_023864345.2. NCBI lineage: Eukaryota > Metazoa > Arthropoda > Insecta > Orthoptera > Acrididae > Schistocerca > Schistocerca serialis. The sequence goes on along the minus strand of NC_064644.1, from coordinate 596,914,628 downwards.
TGTGACACTGTTATGAGGGAGACTATCTCACCTTCTCGAAAGTAAGAATTAAATGTTCCAAAATGTTCAAATGTGTGTGAAATCTTATGGGACTGAACTGCTAGTCACCAGTCCCTAAGCTTACACACTACTTAACCTAAATTATCCTAAGGACAAACACACACACCCATGCCCGGGGGAGGACTCGAACCTCTGCCGGGACAGCAGCACAGTCCATGACTGCAGCGCCTCAGACGTCTTGGCTAATCCCGCGCGGCAAGAATTAAATCATATGTTTATATGTTTTGTGTTCATACCAGTCTAGGGTACTGGTAAAATACCAGTACATGCCCTGTTATGTTGCAGAGTGGTTGTAACATTACGTTTCCTGGCGACTTGGGAATCATTTAGGAGTCTGGCTTTTAGCCACAGGCACAGCCCACCATCTCAAAAGAAGTTGTGGGTGTATGCACTACAATTTGCAACACTTTAGAGGGCCAATACTTAAAGGTGCACTTGTGTTAATTTTCGAAGCTTGAAAAAGGAATGCAACGTGCAATATGCTATTCAGAGTTTTGCAGTCCTCGTCTGTTGCACTGGGCGAAACCGCACGGACTTTCTCGCCATCACTGCCAGTTTCTCTTTTCTAGCATGCTGAAATAAAGCAAGAGATGCAAGAAAATCAAACATGAACTTTCGTAAGCTAATGCATTACGAAACACATCGAAAATCACCGTGTAACTTTATAGGCATATTACTCAGAAAGAAACGATTGCCAACTTCGCGTCGCGCCAGGCCAGTACCGTTCGCGGCGGATCTTCGTGTGATACCCACCTTATTTACCCAACGTTACACGTAGCGTATCTGGTGGACGCGGACACGTCAGCCGTTTAGACTAGTGTCCAGCAACGGGGCGAATGCGAGTCTCGTGTTGAGGGTTGCATACTTTAGAAATCAATGCGCCACTAATACGTCAGTGCTGTATTGGATTCCTTCCTTCTCACTGCGTCTCCGAGTGTATGACGAATTTTAGGGGCCGGCCGAGGTGGCCGAGCGGTTCTAGGCGCTACAGTCTGGAAACGCGCTTCCGCTACGGTCGCAGGTTCGAATGCTCCCTCGGGCATGGATGTGTGTGATGTCTTTAGTTAGGTTTAAGTAGTTGTAACTTCTAGGGGACTGATGACCTCAGAAGTTAAGTCCCATAGCGCTCAGAGCCATTTGAACCATTTGAACGAATTTGAGAACGGTGGTGCTTCGATTCGTTCCCCCATAGTGAAGCGTCCAGTGGTGTTCCTCGGTGCGGAAGCTGAGTGCACGATCTTGCCGTTGTAATGTTGGGCTGTCAGGGTAAAATGATCGATTTCGGGCTGAGGTATCAGATGGCCTCAGGCGAAACTGTGTTTCGTGTGACAGTGGAGGCTGCATAACGAAAATTATGTGATGCAATATATATACTTGTAAATGTGCTCCATTACAGGAAGAATGATGTCACGAATAAGCTCGATGGTGCACTCCACCTTCAGATGGACGACATACAAATTTCGTTCAGCGCAAACAAAATGATTGTATTCTTGTTTAATGAAGCTCCACCACGAGAAAATGTATGTGCTCCGTCAAACGAAAACAGGGTAGAGAGCATCGTCACTCTCATGCCTTTGCGACAAAAAAAGCGCGCTCTTTGTTTGTTCTTTTTGTCATGGCAATTGGCCTTTTTTGGGCTAATATCGACTTTACAACTTGTCATTCGTTGCCGTACCTTTTCCGAGACGTGCTGTAGATTAATCACCATTTACTGAAAACACTTTATCCTCGTGTTTTGTTTTCTTGTACCGTTCGCATGGTCAGCGTAATGTGTCAAATGTGTATGTAGCTCAAGGTAACTTCAGACATTCTGTGAACAGAGGTTAAATATTAAAATGAATTTATAACTCTCTTTGTACACGATTATATGTCCACAGTGTTTCGGCTGCCCTTACCTATGGACATTATGCAGCCCACAATGCCTTCAAATACCACGTACAAAATTTTCGTACCATCTCGCTTGCTATATAATATAAGCGCGACCTTTTTGTAGGAAATTAAATGTAGTTAAATTTTCTTCAAACTGACCTGTAAACGCATTCAGTAACTCGAAAACCTTGGCCTCCAGCGGAAACCTATCAGCCGGCTGCGGTGAACGAGCGGTTCTAGGCGCTACAGTCTGGAACCACGTGACTGCTACAGTCGCAGGTTCGAATCCTGCCTCGGGCATGGATATGTGTGATGTCCTTAGGTTAGTTAGGTTTAAGTAATTCTAAGTTCTAGGGGACTGATGACCTCAGATGTTAAGTCCTATAGTGCTCAGAGCCATTTGAACCATTTTTGGAAACGTATCCTATTACAAAATTTAACTGCATTAAATTTCGTACTAAAACGTCCTTGTTCTTTCTCTTCAACTAGTACAATATAAGACAAAAACGGCGCACCACTGAGCTTGTCTGAATGGTATAGAAATTGATAGGTGTGATGTACATGTGCAGACAAATAAATGATTACAATTTCAGAGAAGCTGCATGAGAGGGCTCCACCGTTTCAGTAAGTCAATAATGCGTTGGTCCACCTCTGGCCATTATGCAAGCGGTCATTCGGCTTGGAGTTTATTGGTAGAATTCTTAAGGTGTCCTCCTGACGGAGATAGTGCCAAATTCTGTCCAACTGGAGCGTTAAATAGTCGAAATCCCCGCTGGTTGGAGGGTCCTGCCCATAATGCTCGAAACGTTCTCAACGGATAAACAAACGGTCGCCTTGCTGGTCAAGGTGGGGTTCGGCAGGCACAGACACAAGTAGCGGACAATCTCGCCGTGCGTGGACAGTTATTATCTTGCTGAAACGTAATCCCAGGATGGCTTGCCACGAAGGGCAACAAAACGGGGCGCAGGATATCGCCAACGTGCCGCTGTGCTGTAAGGGTGACGCGGATCACAACCAAAGGTGTCCTGATATGGAAAGAAATGGCGCCCCAGACCATCACTCCTGTGTGTCGGGCGTAGTAGGGCGGACGGACAAGTTAGTATCCAACAGGTGTCCGGTGCGTCTCCAGAAATCTGACTGACTGGAGTAAAACTGTCTTCAGTGATGAGTCCAGTTTCGAAATGAGCCCCGATCACCAGCGATAATGTGCCTGTACAAGGTCTGGATTGCGACGATCTACCGCACCAATTGAACAGAATGTGGCACGATATCCCTCAGCAGTACATTCAACAACTCTATCAATATGTACCAAGCTGAATAACTGCTTGCATAAGGGCCAGAGGTGGACCAATGCGTTATTGGTTTGCTCAATTCGTGAATCTCTTTCTCTTGAATATCTTATGCAATTTTTTGTTTGTCTGTACATCATATTTACATATTTCCGTCCTGTTCAGATAGTTACTACGTGGTGCATTTTTTTTTCTTTTTGTCTTAGTGTCATATGCGTGTAGCCAGGCAGAGAATATGAAAATTCCGCGAGCTGGTTACATAAAATCCATAGGTAGGAGCAGCTCTCCTTTCTACGCTGGAAGAGTTCACTTGTGCCCGACAAGCCTTGAGCAACGAGTGTACAGATGTAACTGGGGAGTGGCGGGGATTCGCGAGTACAGAGACCCGAACGTACAGAGACAGCGAGTTCGGAGACGATGTCATGGAAGATCCTACAGGGCTTTTAATTGCACAGCTTTCATAATCGATGAGTAATCAGCATGACAGAATCACATCACATTATGTTATGTTATATATTGATGTAAGGAGTAACAGTTTTCTATTTTTGGCGAGGAATTTTTACACAAGCAAAACACTGTGCAAAACAAATGCGATGTGATAATGGGAAAAACAACGAACGGTGCACTCCTTACAGATGTATCACTAAAGCATGAAGAATTCACTGTGTCCTTGTTTGACAACTAACAGACCACAAAAACACACCTTGACTAAGTTGACAAAAACGCAGACGTTGCATACTTGTCCTCGCTTCAGAAGGAAGCCTGTTAGGTTTCCCTCCATTCTGGTTCAAAATGGTTCAAATGGCTCTGAGCACTATGGGACTTAACATCTATGGTCATCAGTCCCCTAGAACTTAGAACTACTTAAACCTAACTAACCTAAGGACGGCACACAACACCCAGTCATCACGAGGCACCTCCATTCTGGACTTGAAAAATACAGCCGACATTATTCAACAGTAAACTTACGAAAATGCACACTGCGTTCAATGTTACACAAGCAATGTATAGGTCCAATATGGCGTAAAGTATCAAATTCTTCGATTTCAGCCAATCACCGACTGCAGATGGCCACAAACGTCGGGTAGAAGTGCGGCGACACTTTCCATTCACAGAGCTATACTTGTAACTCATTGGCACGCGGGTACCGCTTTCTAACTCTTAATCCAGTGCTTTGAGGACGAAGTAGGACGTTCTACATACGTCACGAAAGGGGGGACGTTCGTTCTGCTGGACACACATGGTATCAGTCGGTATACTTGCAGCTGGGATCATTTCTAGCAATTACCTGTTTCATTTTATTAAGGATTTGCGTCATTTAATGTCAGATGAATGAGATGTCCAATCCAGTTTCATCGAATTTTCCAGAATATTTATTTGTTCACCCACAAAACTATTTCGAATAATATTGCTGAAGGCCCGTATTCGTCTGTTAAATATCCAAGTCAAACATCCTGTAAAAGACGTTCTACAAAATCTTTGTGGTTTATTCGGGGTATATTTACCATATCTTAAAAGTTGGACTGTGATATGAATTTTATAAAAGATTTCGAAGAACAGTAACGGTGTAGTACGGGCCTAACTTCATTTATAAGCAGTGGAGTGTTAAAATCATAAAAAAGATGGGTGTATTTCGATTATCGTCTTATTTGACATATCGGTTTCACGTTGAGCTAAAATCTCATGACACAAAGTAATTACGACGTGTAGTTGCTAGTGGGCATTGATTTACTCCACAGGGAACTTGAAAATTTGGGCAGGGATTCGAACCCGAGTCTTCTGCTCGGTAGGCAGATGTTTTGACCACCGAGCAATCCGGTCACAGTGGTGATCGCAACGGCAGGGGCTGTCGTAGCACGCCTCCCGTAAGATCCACGTTCTGAACGTGTGCACACACTACTGATGTGGCGCCCCTGCCCATTATTACTCGCGGCCTTTCGCCGATTCCCGTGAGTTCAAGCCTTGTGAGCATCTGCATTAAAGCGATCATTGGCCAATCTCGCCTTGATTATATACTTGGTGCCTGTTCTTTCGGAGCGTTGCGAACGGAAGGTTCGGGAATATCACCAGATGGCGCAGTTAGAAGAAGCAGGCAGAAACTGGAAAAAGAAACAGTAAATAACTGGTCGGACGAGTCTCGTTTCAGATTGTATAGAATGGATGGGCGTGTATGGGTATGGAGGAAAACTCATGAATCCATGGACCCTGCACGTCAGCAGGGAACTGTTCAAGCCGGCGGAGGCTCTTTAATGGTGTGGGGCGTGTGCAATTGGAATGATATGGGACCCTTGATACGTCTTGATACGACTCTGACAGATGAGACGTACGTAAGCATCCTGTGTGGTCACCTGCATCCATTCATGTCCACTGTGCATTCCGACTTACTTGGGCAACTCCAGCAGGACAATGCGACAACCTACTCGTCCAGAACTGCTACAAAGTGGTTCCAGATACCCACTTCTGGGTTTAAACACTCCCCAGACGTGAACATTATTGAGCATATCTAGTATGCCTTGCAACGTGCTGTTGAGATCTCCAGCCCCTCTTACAGATTTATGGACAGCGCTGCAGGATTCATGGAGTCAATTCCCTCCAGCACTACTTCAGACATAAATCGAGTCCATGCCACGTCGTGTTGCGGCACTTCTGCGTGCTCGTGGGGGCCCTACACGATGTTAGGGAGGCGTACCAGTTTCTTCAACTCTTCAGTGCGTATCGGACAACGGTAATGAAATGTACTGGAATCCTAAAGCAATTACGTATGCAAATGACAGACTGAAGTGTTGTACATGGTTTAATTTATTTACGTAACAAAATAATTGAAGATGGAGAAATAAAGGGGATATAAAATGTCGAATGGCAATAACAAGAAAAGTTTTTCTGGAAAGAGAAGTCATGTCTAATGCAGTTTGAGCGAATACATGTATTTATTTTTGTCCCATTCATATAACACATTAGCAATTTTAACTGTTTTCGGCCATATGAGGATAGGCCCTACCACTGTTGCTTTTCTAATAATACTAAGGCAATTCTTGGTTTGTCTTATCGACAATTTTTTTAAACGGCCTTGGCTCGTTCCGTTCTGCATCTAGAAGGTTAACAGCTCGTAGACACTTAAGAGCCAAAACATTATGTCCACTAGCCGCCACGAGATCGAGTGAGTGACTGTGGCGTTACGGGCACGTGACACTGTATGTAAAATGTGTAATCGCCACAAAAACGACTGGGGAATCATTCTAGCGGCGATACGGGCGACATGTGGGGAAATGCAATAACGTAGGCAGCTTCTGACACAGATCGGATTATTTATGACTGCCAGCTGGGAAAGGGCATCTCGAAACGGGGAAGCTGCTCGACTGTTTGCCAGCTGCTGCTGCTATGAGTATTTATGGGAAGTCGCTGAAGGACGGTGTACTCATGGCTAGGCGACAAGGTGTCTGACCTCCGTCCCTCGTCATAGAATGTGGAGGTCGAAGACTTTTACGTTTCGTGAATCAACAACAGTGGCGATCTGTGGAAGATCTGACGACAGGGTACAATACAGGTGCTGGAACAAGTGTTTCGAAGCTCAGCGCATATTGTTGACCGTGGGGCTGCACAGCAGATGGCCCCGTCGTATTCCCATGTAGACTCATTGACGGCGTCAGTTATGATTGTACCCAGAATGGGATCATCGACATTGGACCTCGGATCAATGGAAAAGTGTCTTCTGGTCTGGTGAGTACCGTTTCTTGCGACACTACGTCGATGGTCGTGTCTGGACACACTGTCGTCGATGCGAGCAGCTGCTTTGAACACGCACTGTCCCATGAGTGCAGGCTGGTGTAGGCGGTATTATGCTTCGGGCGACTTTCTCACTAGGACTTCCATGGGAGCTTTGATAATGGGGAAGGCACTGTAGCGTACTGAGGCGTCGATCGCTATGGTAGGTGGCGACGGCTAGTTGTCGAGGTCAGGGTCTAGCTGGTTGAGCGCAGTGGCAGTGGCTCTGTGTGGGACGACCTGTCGGACGGCCGTAGCAAAAGTGAAACATCATTAACACAATAAACATTTATTGCTCGAAGACACACAGTTGTCTTGATTCTCGGGGGAAGGAGTGGTGTGCATCACACCTGGAATGTGGCAACATTAGCTTGCGGCATGCTGTCTCGACCCACGGCAGCAACGAAAGCGCGGCCTCGCCATCCGACAACGTCACTGGTCCAGTGAGGACGTTGTGCAGGCGGCGTCAATGGCTGCGTCCAAGGCTGCTGGCAGGTACTACAAGTGGGCGAAGACGAAGCCTGGCTCTACCACAGGCAGCACACGGGACAGGCACGGTGTGCGTGTAGTTGTGTGGTCACGTTGTGGCCAGCGAACGCGAGAACTGACGGCAGCATCGAAGTCTGCTCGCAGGAACAGAAGGAAGATGGCGATCTGCTCTCTGGACCCACCAGATGCCCCACTGGATGAGTGCGCTCACAGCTCGCGATCAGTGTCGACTAGGATGGTGCTGATGCGGTTCACGGGGAGTGCGTACCTTAGGTGTGACTGAAAGCACCGTCGGACATTGATGATTAGACGACCAGAAGATAGACCGACATACGTCCAACCCTCAGGCTGGATGGCTGCGAACTGAGTAGATCCCCTATAAGAAAAGATGTAATGTTTATACAAGAATGACCTAAGTGCGTTGCTACTGTTGGGAAGCGACCTCCGAGTTTCGTTTGCTATCGTCAGGGAAATGAATTATTTGCTGAACTCGGAATTCTATTATAAATTCCTCCAATGCGATTCTTATGCACTTAATGTCGTCTGACTACCCAGTCCTAGGAAGTGTTACAGAATCGGATTGGGTGTAGTCGCTTGCCTCATAGAAAGTATTTATGCATGTGAATTATTGACATCACGTTAATCCGACCAAAATTTGTGACTTTGTTTTAGGAAAGGATTGATCTGTCGATGTACGAGTAGTCTGAAATATCGGGAAAAAAATGGTTCAAATGGCTCTGAGTACTATGGGACTCAACTGCTGAGGTCATTAGTCCCCTAGAACTTAGAACTAGTTAAACCTAACTAACCTAAGGACATCACAAACATCCATGCCCGAGGCAGGATTCGAGCCTGCGACCGTAGCGGTCTTGCGGTTCCAGACTGCAGCGCCTTTAACCGCACGGCCACTTCGGCCGGCAAATATCGGGAAAGATGATCAAGTTCATTCCATTTGGCTGTTACACATAGTAACAAACTAAATCAATGAGGTGATGTGTCTCGAGTGTGGACAGGTTTATATCTTAATAAAGAGAAAGGAATATAACAAGACTCAAGCGATGAGGGTTGGGACTTCCCGTTAACTCAGTGAGGGCACAAGGTTCAAGGTCATGTCCCTTCCATCAGTATCTAATCACAGAAATAATGCGAGTATCTGCTGCTATACTCAGTGGGTCAATGGCCACCTGTATAACTTCTGTGAACTGGAAGGCTGATCGTGCTACGGCCGGAGCTGCGTACTTTAGCTATTCCGCTCCACGAGATGGTCCCCAGCCGGCTATTCTCATGGTGCTGTTATGCTGATCAGGTGTGATGTTGCTGGAACCACGGCGGCGCGCGTGTACGATAAAATTCCGCGAAATTATCTGGAGTTCTGGAGGAGGAGCTTGGTATTTAACGTCCCGTCGACAACGATGTCATTAGAGACGGAGCACAAGCTCGGATTAGGGAAAGATTGGGAAGGAAATCGGCCGTGCCCTTTCAAAGGAACCCTCCCGGCATTTGCCTGAAACTATTTAGGGAAATCATGCAAAACCTAAATCAGGATGGCCGGAGACGGGTTTGGACCGTCGTCCTCCCGAAAGCGAGTCCACTGTGCTAACCATTGCGCCACCTTGGTCGGTCGGAGTTCTGGATAAAGTAAACCGTGTGAGTCTGAGGCAGACACCTACATGCAGGGAAGAAGGTTCCCCAGAACACGCTGTCTTTTTCTGCGGGCAATACGCGAACAATAGACATACACTACACTTAGATTACACAGATACAGCCATAGATATATACACAGCAATAAGAGACGAAGAACAATGGGCACAATTAAACGCACTGACAAACAGTATTTCAAAAACAACACATGAAGAGTATATGCGGACACGACATCACAGACATGCCTATGTGCAGCGTAACAGAAATCTCCAGAGGATAGACAGCGATACCTACAGTGACAACGAAAATAGTGACAATGAGGAGGAACAGGAGGAGGAAGCTGAGATGTGATAGTAAATAAGCAAATTGCTGGTAATCTAGCCAAGAAAACACCAAATGCTGTACATGGATGGGCACCTAAAGTAGTTAATACATAGGAGTAGTAACAAATAGGATAAGCAACATTATTTCTCTACTACCATTGTGTGTGTGTGTGTGTGTGTGTGTGTGTGTGTGTGTGTGTGTGTGTGTGTGTGTGTGTGTGTGACTGGCGGTCAACGGCTCGAAGAAACCATTCCGAGGTATTCACCGTGTCACACTCGGTGATGGTACTAACAAATCTCTCATCTATCCTATCTTCTTTTTATATTCTTGTTAAAAAACAACAAGATTTTATTTATATTTCAAACTTAAATTATTGTTATTTTGAAAAGTATCATTCTGTGTAAATGTTGTAGATAAAACAAAAGGAAAGAAAACTGTAAAAAGATGAAAAACGAAAATTGTAAGATGTACGACCTGTTTTAAACATCAGGTAACAGGTCTATAATTTGGCAATAAATAAAAAAAATAAAGTACACAGCTACTCCGCTATTACTCCGTATCCCGGTACAGTACTGTGTCCTTATCGGAAGGACGCTGAAACGCAAGTGTCCTATTTCTACCATAATCTAGTGCGGCGAGCCGCTCCGCTGCTGTGGCTGTCCAATCGCAACGTTTTAACAAATTTTTAACCGACGACCACTACTCCCGGCCGCCTGACTGCGCGGGAAACAGTGCTAACGTCACGTCGCTTGTCGAAGTCGCCGCTCATCCGAAAAACATTGCAGACGCTTCCTCGGCGCCAACGTCTAAACGGACACATTCCGCACCTCTGTCACAAGCTCAAAAAATATGGAGTGGGGCATTCGCGGAGGTACATTCCTTGCTGGCAATGTCGCCCGCGATGCTTTTGCGAGCACAGCGCAACACAGCGTCTCCCTGCGTTATTCACTTTGAGGAGACATTCTCCTTCCCTCACACTGTTCTGCCGGAAATGCCGCCTGCTTGTTGGGCAGCATCAAAGCCCTGCCGCTGGAGACCGCCCTGGCGAGGCGAGGCGAGGCGAGCACCTCCCGGGGTGCTGCTGCGGGTTGTAACACTCGACCCTCGGGCTAACACTCTGCTGGCTTCACGCCACCTGCTCCTGGAGTCAAATACCGCACGAAAGTCTGTGGGCACAAATTATTTGCACTTTAACGCAAAGCAGTGCATTTTCACTGGTCATCTGTTAGCCACCTCTGTGAGCATAGCGCGATGAACCGCAAATTTGTTCAGATCCATGCTGCTACTTGTCGTTACTGCCCAAATCAATTATTAGAAAATGCGAACTGGAGGTTGATGTGGGCGTTGAGGCCGGCCGGTGTGGCCGAGCGGTTCTAGGCGCTTCAGACTGGAACCGCGTGACCGCTACGGTTGCAGGTTCGAATCCTGCCTCGGGCATGGATGTGTGTGATGTCCTTAGGTTAGTTAGGTTTAAGTAGTTCTAAGTTCTAGGGGACTAATGACCTCAGATGGCCGATATACGTCGCACTGTAAGGTGACAATGACATGGCTTGGCCTACTTTTCTTGTCCGGTCAGTTTTCTGGTCACTGTGGTTGCAACTGAAAGGCTTCTCGCAGCACTGGTGCTGGACACATTTGCAGTTTTACATTTTCTTCCACCTGACTTACACCTTCTTGCTGCACTCTGTGCGGTCATCAGAATTCTGGCATAAGTCTCTCCGTGTGCTGTCACTCTGCTAACGCCTCGGGGATCCAGTTCTGATGGTATGCAGCAAAAAAGTGTCTTGTGGCCCGGCTGACATTCCAACTCGCTGTCGCGTGCTGATCTGCTTCGCTCGTGTCTTGCATAACCAGGGAAAGAATTATGTCGAGCCTATCATTCTGTGGCGCTTCAGCGCAGCACTGAGCCACGTGAACATTATGACAGAGTATGTGCACCACTTCATCCTCCATGGTCCACCCAACAGCGGGGACACTCTCCAGCAAGGTAACTGCCTGCGTCGTTTGGCCAGAATCATTTTACATTGTTTTGTGGAGCATGATAATGAAATCAGCAAATTCGCCCAATCTGAACCTGGTCGAGCATATTTAGGTCGTTATCGGCATCAGTTCTGCGCCCTCGATCCACCGGTCTGTAATTTACGGGAACGCCCGGAAACCTGCTGTACTGCGTTATACAAGTTGACCACGGCGCTGTTATTACTCTGGTGGTCATGATGTCGATGTCTTGGCGCATCTGCATGTATACATCGCTACCTGCCACTCTGCTGTGAGTGTTGCTTCTGCGAATTTGATGGCTGGTCAGCTGGAGCACACCCTCTTCTCCCCCCCCCCCCCCCTCCCGTCACCCCCTCCAACGGAATCTCAGTTTTGCCCTTCCCCTCCCTCCATCCCTCGTCCAGAGCGCTCGGGTGCGCCCTTGCCGCGGCCAGCCAGTACAGAGGATCCCGGGACCTCCTGCCGGCGTCGGTTAATTGCGGCGCAGCTGCCGCGCGACTGCGCCCGACTGGTAATTACTCGCGCCGCCACACTAATGGACGCGTTTTTTCTCTTTTCGCCTGTCACAAAACAGCGCCTGCTTATTTTACTGCAAGCTGTGAAATTTTCCCTCTCAGAATTAATGAAATAACAGCGCATTTCTTTCCTCTCGCTAATCCGATAAACGCATGATGTAATTTATAAAAATTAAAGCAAAATGCGAAGCCAGATAAATAAAGAAAGGGGGGAAAAAAGGCCCGTGCTGTGTGCCGAGAGAGAGAGAGAGAGAGAGAGAGAGAGAGAGAAGGGGAGGAGGGCGGGCGGTGGAACTGCCAGGTTTGACGGGCAGGGACAGAGCAGAGCCGCGCTACGCGGGATTTGTCAAAATTAATGAAATGATGAAACAGATACACGGCGCGGCGCGAGGCAGTGCCCTCTCCGCTCCGTCATAATTTGGCCGGGACGGGCGTCATATTTTAGCGGGCCGGGCGCAGCGGGCGCAACGCGCGATTTGGCGGGCGTCGCCTAGCGACAGCGCCTGAGGCTCGCGCCCTGTTTGGCTAAAATATCTGTCGCGTTTTAATCCTCTTTGGCGGCGACGGCGTTTTATCAGCGGCGGCCACTGCCGGGCGTGGGCGGCGGGGGTGAGGGTGGGGGGTAGGTGAGAGACGGGGGCGCAGGGGGTTACTGCGCCGGAGTAGGGTCGCCGTGTTTACGGGTAAACGCCCGCAGCCAGCACTGGCGTCGAGGGGGGAGGGAGGGTGGGAGGGAGGGTGGGAGGGAGGGATTCAGAGTAGGGGAAGGCGACGCGGGCTAAGCCTGCCAGCGAAAAACTAGATCCGGTGACGCGACTTAAACGCGACAGTAAATTAAACGCGCAGCGCACATTTGTACCGGTGGAGGCGGCCTTATCTGGCGACGGCAGAGCGCCTCTGGCCCCCGTCGCCCGGCTGGCTGGCGGCTCTCCTGGAGTACCCACCTGCCGGGAAGGTGACCTCTAGTGGTGCGAGCGAGAGCCGCGTCTGGGCAGCTAGCAACAGGTTTTGCGACGTCTCGGTTTTCAGTACAGGGCCGTGGTATCCACTAGGAGTGGCGCTCAGGGCAAACTTTGCCTTTACGAAACACCTTTCTACCCTACGTGCGAAGGACGTCCAACAGGTAATTCAATAATAAGAAAATAATAAAATAAGAAAGGGCGAAGATTGGACGTCTCAAAGAATTGCAAATTTTTAAACATCTTTCTCGAAATGATAGCCTCATTCTTAATGAGCAGCTACAATCACGTAGTAAACGCTTTTTCAACGGTATAAAGGCATTACTTGATATTTGATTTTTTGCTCCCTCGTGAACTTACCGAAACATTTTTTCTATCTCGGTCGACTCATAATTTTTCTTCCTATATCCATAATTTAAACGGACGACTTGGGACGTCAGCTAGTATAATATATGTTAAAAAATGACGAAATTCCTCCAGCTGTATTCAGATGTTGGTTTTATTGGCAACTAGTTTCAGTGTTGTTACATCATCATCTTCAGGCCCTAAATACAACATACCATACATAAACAATCAATGCAACAACAGTAATTATGCAAAACAATTCTATTATAACTGTATTATATAATGGATAATTTTAATGAAACTAATTATACACTCCTGGAAATGGAAAAAAGAACACATTGACACCGGTGTGTCAGACCCACCATACTTGCTCCGGACACTGCGAGAGGGCTGTACAAGCAATGATCACACGCACGGCACAGCGGACACACCAGGAACCGCGGTGTTGGCCGTCGAATGGCGCTAGCTGCGCAGCATTTGTGCACCGCCGCCGTCAGTGTCAGCCAGTTTGCCGTGGCATACGGAGCTCCATAGCAGTCTTTAACACTGGTAGCATGCCGCGACAGCGTGGACGTGAACCTTATGTGCAGTTGACGGACTTTGAGCGAGGGCGTATAGTGGGCATGCGGGAGGCTGGGTGGACGTACCGCCGAATTGCTCAACACGTGGGGCGTGAGGTATCCACAGTACATCGATGTTGTCGCCAGTGGTCGGCGGAAGGTGCACGTGCCCGTCGACCTGGGACCGGACCGCAGCGACGCACGGATGCACGCCAAGACCGTAGGATCCTACGCAGTGCCGTAGGGGACCGCACCGCCACTTCCCAGCAAATTAGGGACACTGTTGCTCCTGGGGTATCGGCGAGGACCATACGCAACCGTCTCCATGAAGCTGGGCTACGGTCCCGCACACCGTTAGGCCGTCTTCCGCTCACGCCCCAACATCGTGCAGCCCGCCTCCAGTGGTGTCGCGACAGGCGTGAATGGAGGGACGAATGGAGACGTGTCGTCTTCAGCGATGAGAGTCGCTTCTGCCTTGGTGCCAATGATGGTCGTATGCGTGTTTGGCGCCGTGCAGGTGAGCGCCACAATCAGGACTGCATACGACCGAGGCACACAGGGCCAACACCCGGCATCATGGTGTGGGGAGCGATCTCCTACACCACTGGTGATCGTCGAGGGGACACTGAATAGTGCACGGTACATCCAAACCGTCATCGAACCCATCGTTCTACCATTCCTAGACCGGCAAGGGAACTTGCTGTTCCAACAGGACAATGCACGTCCGCATGTATCCCGTGCCACCCAACGTGCTCTAGAAGGTGTAAGTCAACTACCCTGGCCAGCAAGATCTCCGGATCTGTCCCCCATTGAGCATGTTTGGGACTGGATGAAGCGTCGTCTCACGCGGTCTGCACGTCCAGCACGAACGCTGGTCCAACTGAGGCGCCAGGTGGAAATGGCATGGCAAGCCGTTCCACAGGACTACATCCAGCATCTCTACGATCGTCTCCATGGGAGAATAGCAGCCTGCATTGCTGCGAAAGGTGGATAAACACTGTACTAGTGCCGACATTGTGCATGCTCTGTTGCCTGGGTCTATGTGCCTGTGGTTCTGTCAGTGTGATCATGTGATGTATCTGACTCCAGGAATGTGTCAATAAAGTTTCCCCTTCCTGGGACAATGAATTCACGGTGTTCTTATTTCAATTTCCAGGAGTGTATTTTTGGTCATTTCCATTAAAATGCCATCTCTCTGGACATAAGCCATTTTGGCAATACGTATGTTCTCCTTTTTATATTTCATTATTTAAAAAAAATAAAATTACATTTTTCCACGCCTATATTATTATCTATTAGAGCAACGGCTTGTCGCTTAAGCTTTTATATACTCCCATTGTTTAACACCTGATATTAACCTGTAATAAAACGATTGGGCATATACACCTTCATTTGAATTTAGTGATACCGCGTAAATGGCTAATGTCCAGAGTCCGTCTTAAAATTAAAATTCCTTACTTTTATTGTTTGGACAACTAAATGAAGTTATGTGCGTGAGTGTAGCTGACATCCCCCTTCTGGTTCCTTTCCGAAGTTCCAACTACCTCTTCTCTCCTGTGGACTTAAGCAGAGCGTTCATTAAATGGTTTACATTACCTACATTTCATGTTACACTGTTTTTCTACTCGCCCAGTTATTCAGCTCCCTTTGTAATTCTGAAATGGCGTTTTCAGCCTTTGAACTGTACTTCAAAGCTCTTATGTAGACATATTGTTACCATGTCTGCCACTGTCAGATATGATATTGCCTTTTACTTCGTCTACTAAATAATGTTCTTCATAATATTCGTCTGTTTGTATATTGAATGTTAAGTAGCCTGTTTGCATTTGCGGCACACGTGGTGTAATATTCACCTGCCTGCAATTGCTAATGTGCGCGCCTCTGTCTGATGCTACCGTACTTTGACATGTGTCAGCAGCCCATAATGGCTTGCTTTCTATGTATTCTATTTGACAAATTTTTTGACTAAAGCTTTATCGCTTGATATTTGTTTTATACGTGACATGTAAGTACTGTTTCTTTTCTGTACTACTAGTCAGTACTTACACTTAAAGCTTTTTTCCTATAATTTTGTACTTACATTATAGGCCAGTTTGAGGGTTTTTCTTGTGATGAAGGCACTCATAGTAGTGCCGAAACCTAGGTCAAAAGCCTTCTTTCTTGCTGTTATTGCTTTAATTTTACTTTGTAATTAAATACATTTTTTCTTGGCCAGTTTCGGTTGAAAAAATGCACAATTTACTGTCGGTCATCATGAAATATGTCCGCTTCAGCTCTTACCGTTTTGTGAAGTTCCCATAGGTGGCGGCGCCATACGTAGTCTTCGGAGTAGCGTCTGTAATGGAGGCAGTGGCTTTGTCATCGAGCTTCTTTTGGCGCGAAACCACGTTGCAGAATGTCTACGGAGGTATGACAGTGAACAAAAGCGCGGTGAGTCGTTGGGCGAGGCGTCTGTCATCATGGCAACGACGTCTCGCAGACCAGTCTGATCTCCTGCGTGCCGGCCGGCTGCACGCAGCTAAAACTCCTGCAGCGTTCGAATGTGCGGACACTCTCGTTCGATGTTATTGACGAATCACAAACAAAAACTTCGCTGCACAATTGGACGTCTCTGTTCGTAGTGCTGACATACTCATCCAACAGTCATTCTTTTCAAAGTTTTGTGCCCGCTGGGTTCGTCGCCACGTGACAGAAAACCATTAAGAGCAACGAAGCACCATCTGTGAGGAACTGCTTGCACGTTACGAGGCTGACCGTGACAATTCTTGTCCAACATCAAAACATGCGACGAAATGGGTTATCCACTTTCAAACAAAATGGCTATCTATGGAGTGGCGTCACACCACCTCTCGTCCGAAGAAAAAGTTCAAAGCCACGCCATCTGCCGGTAATGTCACGGAAACGGTCCTCTTGGAATCTGTAGAGGTGATTCTCTGTGGCGTCCTTCCTCACCATGCAATGACAAACTTTGAAGTTTATTGTCGTACCCTTAGAAAACTGAAGAAATTACTTCAGCATGTACGTCGCTACAAAAATGCAGACGAACGTCCTCCTCATCCACATATCTGATTTCTCACCTTACGACTTCCATCTGTTTGGCCCAATGGAGGAGGCACTCTGTGGGAAGCAGTACTTGGATGACGGGCAGGTTACTGGTGCAGCGAGACATCGGTTCCGACGTCGACCAGTCAGCGATGCCGGCATACGGGCCCTCCCAGTAGGGTGGCTCAAGGCCATCACACTGAACGGAGATTGTAGCCAAAAGACTGGGGAATAATATGGCGTATTAGAATGCTGAGTAACACCAACCAGCTTTAGAAAATGAATGTATTTCATTATTTACTGAATGCCCCTGTACGTATCCCAGTTCTTATTTTTTTTGAGCCTCATCGTTCCTAAGGCTGTTTATTCGTGTAAGATCAACATGGCTTTATAATCTATATGAGGAACTTGACCAAACGAGTTATTATTTAAATGTAGAGGAGTAGTAAGGTACAGATTATAAGACGGACGAAATTACTATAAGAATCTAATAATTTGACACAAGGGGCTGAGACAAGGTTGCTATATATCATTCATCTTGTTCAGTTTATACAAGAAGTGGCTTTCCGATGATGGAAGAACAACTGTAGAGGAATGTAAATTTTTCGAGGCAAGTACCGTCAGCCGCAGCTGGGCGTCGAAATCGTTTAATGGCGGACCTCCCAGTTTAAGCTAGTGGTCGTCTCAATTGCTTCGGCTATCCGAGCACGCTTACCGGCCGAACCAAATTTAGAACTGGTCACGCACTATGAAGTGGCGTCCCTGTCAACTTACCTGATCTCCTTGCATCGTTTCCCGTCTTCCTACGAGACGAGAAGTTCGGACCTTATCCTCCAGCCGCACTGAGGACATCATAGCAGTCGAGCAGATAAAGTATACAGATTGATGCTGCTGCCCCTACCTACGTGTTTTATGCAGCGCTTTCAAAATCAACGCGCCCGATTTTCATATCTTTTCAATCGCTACGCTGTAACTATTGGTCCTACAGAAAAATGAATAGGACCTTTTTGTAGGAAATTTAAGATAGTTTATTTTTGTACTGGGATACATTTTCGCTGGAGGCCAAGAACTTCGAGACATCCAAGAAAAACGCGTTTAATCCGAAAACTATGGCCCCAGCGTCTAGTGAAAACGTCTCCCAAATACTACATTAAATTTCCCACAAATGATTCTGTTAGTTTTTTCCGTAGGACTAATAATTTGCACGTAGCGAGAGGGAGAATACGAAAATTTGCGTGTGGTACTTGGAGGCGTTGTGGCTTTCATGAAACCTATTGGTAGCGGCATCTGAATCAGCTTCTATAGGAGTGAGAATTTTTGTTAATGATGTGCAAGCGTTCTTGTTACGTTTCGCTGATGATCAAGCGATTGTAGCACGAGATGAATACGATCTTATTAATGTATGATGTGAATGTATAAGAACGCTGACTGATGACGAAAGAAAATTTTTGATTTAAGACCATCTGGCACACGTAAATACCGCAGATCACGACATTCTTGCAAAGACAAAGTAAATAATGGGCATCGCGATGTATTCAATGAGGATACCCTGAATAGAGAGGCATGGCGGAAGATAACAGGAATTCAACGCAATTTTCATATTAGATGATCTCTGTATTAAATCATGTAATAATAATAAAAGCAGAACAAGTAAAAGAAATAAATTTCGTTTAAATATTACATTTTTATTTATGTGTATAACATAAATTATGTAACATAAGTTATGTCCGCTGTAAGTTCGAGAAATTCATTTCAAATCAGATGTAAAAAGACCACAGATAGTTGTGGCACACCGCAAGTAATAAATAAAGCAACAGCTACACAAGAAATGAAAAATTTACAATCTGTTAGAGATGTAAGAAAGCCAGTTATCGAGTTTCTCTCTTCACGGTGGATATTTTTCTGGTTTGACAAACACTCGGGCACCCTGTCGAACGTCGACTGGTCTGCCGTATCATGTGATTGTCATCAGACAGAACATGTGCGGTACTACATGAACGATCGAGTGGGAAGTAGTAACCCACATCAACGCGGACTGGTACCTGTATGGGATCTGATCATGAATGAACGACTGACCTCAGGTGGATACGACATACCTAAAGAAACTTTTCGACTACCTTCCTTGCCGAATTAGGCCATTATTCAGGCAAGAGGCCTTAGTAGAACGCCATATCAGTAACGCAGAATTTGATTGCAATGAAATTTTCACTCTGCAGCGGAGAGTCCGCTAATATGAAACCACCTAGCAGGTTGAAACTCTCTGTTCCGTCTCGAGATTCGAACTCAGGACCTTTGTATTTTGCGGCCAAGTGCTCTACTGACCCAAACACGACCCACGACCCTTCCTAACAGCTTTACTTCTACCAGTACCTCGTCTCCTACCTTCCAACTCGCCTGCGAAAGGTAGATTCCCCGAATTCGAGTCTCGCTCCGGCACACAGTTTTAGTCTGATAGGAAGTTCCAGATTTTGATTTTTGACAGAACGTTTTACGTAAACAAATACAAATATGAGTCCACAGCCTTGCGAAACGTAGTGTAAAAGAACAGGTAAATATTTAATATAAGTCAGTCACTGCTGCTCCATATTGAGCTTTCTGCAATGTGACAATGACTGGCCTCCGAGTTACATAAAAATGGCTAACAAAACATCTGTCAGAATTGATCATCAGTCTGGAAACGGCATCAGATTAGTCAAACAGAAAAGAGGTAGAAATTCCAAGATCGGAACTTTTCGTCTTGGGATTGTGTAGCGGGCGCGAGAGCGTTACGAAGATGCTCTGCAAGCTCCAGTGCCAGTCGCCGCGGCAGAGGCGTCGTGGACCGCGAAAACCATTACCGATGAAATTTCGAGAGCGTACGTTCCAGGAAGAATCTCGCAGTAAAATCTCACACACACCTCGTGAAACGACTGCAACGGAAAATCGTAGAAATTAGAGCTCGTTAGGTGTTTTACCGACAACCATTCGCTTCTCGGGACATTCGCGAACAGGGAAAGGGTGGAGAAGCTAATGGCATCAGAAGTTTCCTCCGCCACACACCTTAAGGTGGCTCGTGGAGTACAGACGTATACCGACTGTCACCTTGTCATTGATCGGACCTAAGGAACCATCCTGCCCTTTCTTTATTTTGATGATCTAGGACAGTCTGTGTTTAACAGCACATCCGCCGACAGAAGCAAGCCTCCTTAATCAGGAAGGTTATACTTTGCCCTCATTCCCGGTAGCCTACCAGAGGAACAGGAGAAATGCGAGATGTGGTCACACCGCGCTGTACCTACGCCTCTCGCTACCTACCCAGCTGCGGCGGTGAGCGGGCCCCGTAGGCTGCAGGCGCTCGTCTCTTAAACTACGCCGCATGGTCACACAACTATCGTTGACGGTATTCGACTTGTTACCGTCGTGTCCGGTAAAATATGTACGAGTCCGGCCTGCCAGGACTTTGTTAGGCTTTTTAGCAATGAAGCAGAGAACCCACAACAAAGATCTGTTCCAAACTAATGACGTAAGCGCGAAGACTAAGTATGAGGAAGATTGAGGAGATTTAAGGATACACGCCAAAAAATGCTGTTCTTATGTCTGTGTCTTTTTTTTTTTTTTGTAGGCCGAGTCAAACTTACACAACCTAACAAGCACGCTACGCGCAGGGCGAGCGAGACGAAGCAGGAAGTGCTGATCAGGCGGTGCCAACCATCCCCTCCCCCGTCGTTCCTAACCATCCGTTTTGAGACACGCAGCTGCCAACAAATCGTTGATAACGCAGCTGAAAAGATTGCACCAAAAGTTTTGTCTAGTTATAGCTTCTAGGAGTTTTAAGATGGTTAACAGAGGCACGTAAAATCATTTTGAAGCATTTACACCAAACATGAATAACATTTACGTAATTACCAAAGAGTACTTAAAAAACTGGACGTGGGAATATATCATCCACTGAAAGCATTTTAGTGGTTGGCATTAGCTGTTGCTTCAACCTCTGAACAAGCAGCGGAAACCATAGATATTTTGTATTGACGAAATGTGGAGTTAGAAGACAGTAAATACATTGATTAGCGGGAAAAAGAACCGACTTAGGTTTCAAAAAGCTTTCGGCAGATGAAAGTGGACTCATTATTGCAAAACACAGCATAATGAAGAGCATTATTCGGAATTACTGAAACTGGCAGGAGAATACTTAGAAATTCGGGCCATAATGCCAACGTCGAAAGGCAGTTATCTTTCAAAGAGCCCAATAGATAAACGCAATGATTTGCAAAGCGACACAATTACAAAGAAAAAAACAATGATGTGTAATTTCAAATTATCCTGCCAAGAGTTACATGAAATAATTTCAAAGAGCAATAAATTTCTTGATACAGTGAGCTTCAATGAGAAAGCTGCTGAGAATTTTTCCGGGTTGTATGGCCGTGGTCCATGGAACTCTTCAATCCCTAACGTTTCGTCCAGGGCTACGTCGGACATCTTCGGAGGTGCTCCTGGTTGTGCTGAGTCTTGCCGGAAAAATTCTCAACAGCTGAAACATCCGGTCGTGAAAGCCTTCATTGTATAATTAAATGAGAAATATTAATACTTAACTACAGATCACTGTAATTTCTTTAAAAGTCTAACTGAAATTGTAGAGCAGGCGCTTTTCTCTAGCCTATCCCAAGGTGTGCAGCAGGAACGCTGCCATCATGTCCATGTTCCACGTTTCTGACGGTAGATTCAAACTCAACGCAAATTTATGAGTCATTTGATATATAGGAAAGGTCGCCCCGACTAATATTCAGGAAGTCGACGAAATCAATCGTCAATTAAAGAATATCAAACTAATTTTCCCCAGCAGTCAGATATCACTATAGGCTTGCCTAACCAGAGGAATGTTGTCTCGCGGTGGGCGCAGTAATTTTCCGAGCCCTGGTTTAGATGTTCGCGGTAATTTGCTATATGGCGAACAGTCAAAAAGGCTGTTCAGACCGTTATTTCGTATTCCAGACTTCGGCTACTTATTGGCGGAGGGACACGATCTGTCCTTCCCTTTTCGCCGGATTGCCGTCATTCCAGGGAACCCAATCACGGAACCGTGAGAACTGATCTTGGGAGCCGGAACAAAACCTTCACTCTGGTTGGGTTTGTTACGGGCTCCTTCTCCTGCCGACGGTCTCTTCCTGGGTTGCGACAATGAGAGAAGCCTTCTGGCCTTCAGCTGGTTGCAGTCGCTAGTTCGATTAGGACTGTGTTTGCTTGCTGCTTGGACGGTATGATGTATCATGCAAGACGACAGAAAGCAGCGTGACTTGACGTGACAGTGCTAGAGAGAGAGAGACAAAGATACTCCTTATTTCTGTGTGGTGGTTTGCGCTCAGATAAATATTCTTAGTGTAGGAAGTCTTTGTTCTTATTACGAAGTAATTCATTAAGAGTTTTCATTCTTGTGAAGTAGAAATCGACGCCATTGCGAAATTTTGAAGGAAATTGTATTATATATCTGTATATAAGCCAGTGAACAGATAATTCATATTACGAGAAGAATTTCTTGACACAAAAGGCAATAAAAGATTTTTCGTTTCAAGAAGGTACGTGTTTATTCCACAATTGACGTATACTTC
The DNA here is from genome assembly GCF_023864345.2 of Schistocerca serialis cubense. Lineage (NCBI taxonomy): Eukaryota > Metazoa > Arthropoda > Insecta > Orthoptera > Acrididae > Schistocerca > Schistocerca serialis. Next base: position 596,892,193 of record NC_064644.1, on the reverse strand, counting down.
AGCTGGAGAACATTTCCGATGGGAGCGTTCAGTTCTAATAAAAACAGAATGAGATTTTCACTCTGCAGCGGAGTGAAAATCTCATTCTGGAAACATCCCCCAGGCTGTGGCTAAGCCATGTCTCCGCAGTATCCTTTCTTTCAGGAGTGCTAGTTCTGCAAGGTTCGCAGGAGAGCATCTGTAAAGTTTAGAAGGTAGGAGACGAGATACAGGCAGAAGTAGAGCTGTGAGGACCGGGCGTGAGTCGTGTTTCGGTAGCTCAGATGGTAGAGCACTTGCCCGCGAAAGGCAAAGGTCCCGAGTTCGAGTCTCGGTCGGGCACACAGTTTTAATCTGCCAGGAAGTTTCTAATGAAACAGTTTGATGCTTTCTTCGGAAAAGGAATAATTTCATGGAGCGTTTAATCCAGCAATGTTGGACATTTATAAGAAGTGAAAGCAAATCTGATAGCTATGCAACAGAGCCCAAACGAATATTTCCCCGCAACTCTGATTAACACTTTCAGCTTCAATACAGCGTCTGCAGCAGCTGGAGCAGATCGCTACAACAACGGAAGCTTGTAGTGTGGAAGCAATTTCACACATCGCCCTGTATCAGACCAATGGTGTGGGTATTCAGCACAACAGAGCACACACAGTCACTCATAAATATAAAGACAAATACAAGGTGGTGTGGGGAAAATATATATATATATATATATATATATATATATATATATATATATATATAGAGAGAGAGAGAGAGAGAGAGAGAGAGAGAGAGAGAGAGAGAGACTCACTCAATATAAGTGCTCATCAGAGTGAATTTATAACATCCAACTTAATTTCTAGCACCCCTTGTGGCACATTCGTTCTTTTAAAAGAGAACTGAGGGAAGCTGCAACATTTACAAGATGACCAAAGTTTCTGACTAGCTTTACGTTTCAGTCCCAGAAGAACAGATAATTGTTTATTTTGTTTGATGGAAACCTTTTGGTTTATTTTGTCATAAGGTTGTCTTAGGAAGAAGACTGAACAATTAGCAAAACTGAGAACTTAGTTCTATCTTAAGTGCAAAGTATAAGGGTGTTTCAACATTTAAAAAATGAAGCGCGTTTAAGGTAGTTCTCGCAAATACTGACAGTAATAGATTATTAATAAACGACTGAAAATATCCGACAAACTATTTAAAATCGGCTGTCCTAATTTCAGGACAAATGTCCGTCCAAATACGAGTGCGAGTCCGGGTTTCACAGTTTCAGTACTGGCAACCCTATACACAACGCCTCATTTCCTCTATCCCTGACAACGTGCATCTATGCCGATCACAAGGACTCTGGATCAAATGCTCTTTTCTTGCTACGTTAGGCTTAAATGAGAACTAAATTTTTAGCTGGCTTTCCCTGTCGCCACCATCAGCAGGTAACTGTCACAATGAATATTGTATTTCGTAGGCATCAATCGGCCGAATTAAGTCGCGCCGGTCTCCCGCACGAGTCAAGGAAAGTAAAAATGTCACCTGATGTCTAGCGCCACCGACCTCGCTCGAAAGTAAACAACTCAGTGCATTTCTCTATAAGGAAGAGTGTCGACAAAAGAAGATCCTTGGGAAATGCAGTTGGTGTGGCGCGGCTGCTTGGTGTGGCTACCTCAGCCAGTCACGAAACGCTATTCTGTAGGCTCCTCTACGGCAAAGTGTGAGTGTTGTCGCGGTGCTGTGGACGACTCTCGCTTTCCGCCTGCAAAGCCGTTTCCGCTTTAGAGTTGAAAGCAGCCAAGGATTCCTTTCCCCAACTCTACTGCAGTCTAGGATGGAAGGTGACAGTTGGACTGTGAGTTGGCGATCCCAAAGAACGTGGATTAGAAATCTTACTTGCAGTAACGCACATTTTCTTTCGTTGAAAGTCACAGTTATTGTGGTACTTCGAAGTTAACGAAGCGCCACACCGTATTTCATTACTCTGACTTGTTCAGCATCGGGAGATTCAATCGAAGCCAAGCGAATGCCTGTCGGTTTATTCACCGATCGGACTGGTCGGCTTTTATCACTCCAAGAACACAGTACATTCCACTATAAACCGAACTTAATTAGCCTACGTCCGCGGCGAACTAATGCGAGCAATTATTTCTATTCTCACTATAAGCGCTGCGTTAGCAATCAGGTATTTTGTGCAAACTATCCTGTCGGACGTCTTACTAACCGCATACTATACCGTCGATAACTACCGCCTACGAAGTAAGCTAGCTTAGGTCACTTCGAAAGTTCCTTCGCTCGTGCACAGGGTGAGGTAATTCGTCCAACGTCCAGCCTAGTTCTGTGGCGGTCGTTGAACTTTCGGTAACAGTGGACGCTGAATCGGAATGAATTCGCGCCCTCTGAAGCTTCGAGCGCATAGCAGGGCTGCGAGTCTGTACATTGGAGCCAAAGGCAATTATTGACCTAACAGGAGTATCCACCCACAAGGAGAGCTAGTGGCCCATCTACGATTGTTAAAAAAATATCGCGAAGTCAGGTGGAGGCGTGCGAGCGGGCTCCTAGCGACGGCCGCCTGGGGTTTCCACGCCCGCGTCCTGCGCTGACTGCCGCTGTGGCGCCATTAAAAAGTTTTAATTGCTGGCGCCACGCCGCGCCGCTTCCTCCAGTCGCACAGTGCCCGCGAGCTTGCAGCAGTGGCTGGCTCCGCCACGTCACAGTGCACACAACAGAAGCACGTCACCAGTTGCCAGAGTACTCGATGGGTGTGTGAGGCGGCCTGGAGCAGCGCGAAGAGTACGTAATGGGGCAGTGCCGGCTGCCTAGCCAGCGCGAACGAAACGTTACGGTGCGGCCGGTTGGCAGCCCTCTGCAGTGTGTTAACGACAGCGCTTCACGCTGCAGGCTTCCTGAAACATTTTTGAAGAAACTATTCAGTAAATTTCTTACAGCTCCATTTGGCAGCTTCACAGTGAACTGAATCCCTTTCCGTTAATGGTCACACTTACTGTGCTATTCCAGAGTTAAGTAAGCCACCGAACGAAATTCGAATAGCTTGGGCGGCCGGTGTGGACGAGCGGTTCTAGGCGCTTCAGTCCGGAAACGCGCTGCTGCTACGATCGCAGGTTCGAATCCTGCCTCGGGCATGGATGTGTGTCATGTCCTTAGGTTGGTTAGGTTTAAGTAGTTCTAAGTCTAGAGGACTGATAACCTCAGATGTTAAGTCCCATAGTGCTCAGAGCCATTTGAACCATTTGTCTTTCCAGTTTCGTTTCGTTAGCTCATTACACGTAACGTGTCTGGCCCCATCTGTTAGCCGAAAAAAGGCGGCAAGCATCTCGAAACGAAGAATACATATCTCTTATATTTCTTTTACCTCTGTCTATTTTTATTTTGGCTGTTGCAAACCCGAGTGGCATGGAAATTGCCACCAGGTCGTGCGCAGCAGCTACCGCGCCGTAGTTATTCCACCGATCACACAATGACGCAGAGATGAGAAGGACGCAAAGCTGGGCTTGTGGGTGTGTGTCAGTCGTAACACAGACTCGGTATTTGCACCTTCTAGTATTAACATACCCATCGCCCTCGCTGATTTCAGGCGTTGGTGCCTCCTGTCAGCTGTCAGCTACCACCTGCATCCTCACCACCAGCTGGTACTCGTGCTAGGAAGAACAGCTCCTCAAGCAGAGGCTGGACACCCACAACCCCCTCCGCCACTATAGCAGCGCAATTTTCTACGGACCACGAATCTTGCCCTTGCAGACACTAGCGAGAAAGAGGGAGTGTGGTGTTGGCAACCACTGAGCAAAGTCACAATCCTCGATAGCATCGATGGAATTCATCTCCGACATCCCTACAGTGAGTACGACGTCCAACTGAACTGCGGCCTATACAAGGTGGCAGATCCGACATACGCACTGTCGGTAGCCCATGTCCCGTCGGAGTCATTACAATTTAGCCGCCAGTTTTTAACCTTCATTCCCAGGAATGCATTGCTATTCTTGCTGGTGTTATTCCTCTCACCATGCCGGACAAGTACAAAAAAAAAAAAAAAAAAAAAAAAAAAAAGGTTCAAATGGCTGACGCTTACACGCTGTCTCTACCGTACATCTCACACTGTCCGAGAATGCCTTAGAAACCAAGTTAAAGGGTAAGGTGATACCAGACAGTTTTGTGGGTAACCAGCGTGCAGTCTGCGAAGCGGAATCATCGATTCCGAAAAAGAACTCTGGTACTGCTGACTACCGCGCGAGGTCGGACACTTCAGTCGATTATCAGCAATTACCCCACAGGTGTCCCTTAGCAAGAGGTGCTCTTCTCGGCAAGATTCCTCACACCACATCTGACGACACACTGTTGGTGAGTGTTCCGAGGGAGTTCGCCCGCCCGCATCTCGTGGTCGTGCGGTAGCGTTCTCGCTTCCCACGCCCGGGTTCCCGGGTTCGATTCCCGGCGGGGTCAGGGATTTTCTCTGCCTCGTGATGGCTGGGTGTTGTGTGCTGTCCTTAGGTTAGTTAGGTTTAAGTAGTTCTAAGTTCTAGGGGACTGATGACCATAGATGTTAAGTCCCATAGTGCTCAGAGCCATTTGAACCATTTTTGGAGTTCGCCGTCGCCACGAAGGACAAGACTCGACTTCTCAACAGATTGTCGTAGTATTGAACTCATTTCGTATAGGAACTAAGTCAGATACTACTCGCAAGGTTACGTCTGGCTGTGTACAGCGAGTTACGAATTAAGGCGCTTAAGCGATCCTCTGCTGTACTTTTCGTACTGACCAGTACGCCGAGTGCCCCATCGGATGCACAAAATAGGGACAGAGTAGTACGAGACAGCTTTCCGGGCAATAGCTGTGCAATGTGCCAAGTGTTTGATCGCGGCCTTTATTCGGACGAGCAGTGCATCGCACGAGGCAACCGCGGCCCACCCCTCCCCACGCTGAATTACCCAGTTCCCGCGGTCCTTTGCGACTTATTCACGACACTCGTCGGTAGCCGCCTAATAACGGGTCCGGGCACGGACAGGGGCAGTCGCGAGGCGGCCGGGTCAGCAGTCGTGTGGGTGTGGCGCAAGTGGAGCGCCCCTGTCCTGGGCCGCTGCGGTCCCGGCTCGGTCGCAAGCCGCGGCACGGCGGGAGGCGCGGCGCGGGAAATGAGCTGCCGGCGGCGCTTCCGTACTCTAATGCGGCCGCAGCGCGGAAATTGTCTGCGTGCTGCCTGCTGGCTGCCGGCTGCTCTGCGCCCAGCTCGCCGATACTCGTCCACCCCCCCCCCCTCCCCCCACTCACTCCTCACAGCCCGCCCTAGCACACAGGCCAACAAGCTGCCGGCTCGCGTCTTCCAGGCGGCGCAGTGCCCTGCGGCTGCCACCTCCAGCGGCGAAAACGCGCTATACGCGAGTGGCTACGGCCTCGCATAGGCACAGATTTATCGGCCGACCGGCCAACTTCGTGGCGGCTCCCACACTGTCACTAATCACAGCGCAGCGCTGTTCCTGTTGTTGGCTGCCTTTTTGTGGCTCATTGAAGTTGTCGTGCTAGATATGGAGATGTTGTGTTGTTGTGGTCTTCAGTCCTGAGACTGGTTTGATGCAGCTCTCCATGCTACTCTATCCTGTGCAAGCTTCTTCATCTACCAGTACCTACTGCACCCTACATCCTTCTGAATCTCCTTATTGTATTCATCTCTTGGTGTCCCTCTACGATTTTTACCCTCCACGCTGCCCTCCAATACTAAACTGGTAATCCATTGATGCCTCAGAACATGTCCTACAGACTGATCCCTTCTTCTAGTCAAGTTGTGCCACAAACTCCTCCCCAATTCTATTCAATACCTCCTCATTAGTTATGTTATCTACCCATCTAATCTTCAGCATTCTTCTGTAGCACCACATTTCGAAAGCTTCTATTCTCTTCTTGCCTAAACTATTTATCGTCCATGTTTCACTTCCATACATGGCTACACTCCATACAAATACTTTCAGAAACGACTTCCTGACACTTAAATCAATACTCGATGTTAAAAAATTTCTCTTCTTCAGAAAAGCTTTCCTTACCATTGCCAGTCTACATTTTATATCCTCTCTCTACTTCGACCTTTCTCTGCCTCGTGATGACTGGGTGTTGTGTGATCTCCTTAGGTTACTTAGTTTTAAGTAGTTCTAAGTTCTAGGGGACTGATGACCATAGCTGTTAAGTCCCATAGTGCTCAGAGCCATTTGAACCATTTTGAGCCATTTCTACTGAATCCAAACTGATCTTCCCCGAGGTCGGCTTCTACCAGTTTTTACATTCGTCTGTAAAGAATTCGCGTTAGTATTTTGCAGCTGTGACTTATTAAACTGATAGTTTGGTAATTTTCACATCTGTCAACACCTGCTTTCAAAATGGCTCTGAGCACTATGGGACTTAACATCTATGGTCATCAGTCCCCTAGAACTTAGAACTATTTAAACCTAACCTAAGGACATCACACAACACCCAGTCATCACGAGGCAGAGAAAATCCCTGACCCCGCCGGGAATCGAACTCGGGAACCCGGGCATGGGAAGCGAGAACGCTACCGCACGACCAAGAGATGCAGGCCACCTGCTTTCTTTGGGATTGGAATATGGAGATATGGTGCTTGATATAACAAAGACGAAGGAATTTGGTTTTGTCCTGACTGTTGTAGAAGTGACGAGGCCAGAAGACGGTGAGAGGCAGCTGTGGGCTAAGAAATAAGAAATTCAGACACGCATCCTTACTGAATGACCTAGGATCCGCCGAGTCGTAAAATTATTGAAGACTAGCTGTTATCCATAGCTGCGCTAGCATGTCAGTAGCTTTTTTATGGTGAGTGATGCTGAGTAACTAAGGCACTGTACACGCAGTAACGTCAGCCACGCCCACATGTCAGCCCTTTTGGGTGAGCACACCCTGTAACGTGCCATCTCCGTTTCTTTGTAACTGCCCCAATGCACGAAGACGTGGCGCACGCAGCATCTCTGCCGAGCAGTGCGTGCGGAGAGGCGTGGGCCGCAGCACGCAACTAGCCATCGTGCTACTGAAGTAGCTACACATTATACAACATTAACATTAGCAACAAATGCATTAACTTTTTACTGATGTACAAAAGATGCTCTGCTCCCTGCTTCAGCGTTTTAGGCAACTTTTCCTTTTCTTTTACTTTCTAAAGTAGCCTGTGTGTTTCCTCAGAGTTCAAGTTATCTCCACACCAAATATAATCGAAATCGGTTCAGCGATTTAGTCGTAAAAACGTAACAGAGTTACTTTCGCATTTAATAATGTTCGTATGGATTAAACGCGTTGAGGATTCCGTAAGCAATATTTTCACCATGTTGAATCCTATTACACAGAACATATCAACTAAGAAAAGCATTTTCACACACATCATGAAGTTTGCAAGTCAAAGAGTAAATATCTTCTTCGGAGGGTAAACACTTTCCTACCACGCGCACAACTCTTCAATACCTTGTTCTACACACTTTCTGGAATAGCCTAAGTTCTTCATCGAGGTTCAAGATTTGCCCATACCAAACTTCGTCGAAACCGATTCAGCGTTTAATCGTGAAATCTTAACTCTGCCATTTATAATGTTTGTGTGGAATGGACGAGAAACTTTTTTTTTCGCTTATAACCTCGTCAGGCTCCATCTTTCGAAAGGGAGTATCCGTATTGTGTGGAGAGAAGCTTCAAACTGTGAGCAGATCCTTTTCGCTACGATGAAGCTTCTAGCTTCTGGCAGAAGCCAAAAAACACCTTTAGTTCACTACAGCTGTATGCATTTCCGCAGTAACAAGATAAATATATTCCCAAATCTCTGGAAAGAATATGGCAGGTTTGTCTCCTCATTTGTCCCCAGTCTGAACATGCACCCCATCCGTAGTGACCTCGTCGTCGACGGGATGTCTAATCCTAATGTTCTTCCCTGTTCCTTTTCTTTTCACCTGTATAGTCGCTAGTGCAGCGTCTGCATTAATAACCGCCCACTGCTCTAGACAGCCATACACTGCGCTAGAAAACCCCATTCCGACGTAGGAGTTTGTTGTTTGCTTCTGAAGTGCCTACGAATTTCTGTAATGGTGCAAAGGCGTGGTCCCTGTGACGTCACCCTCGGGCACAACAACGCTTCAAACAGCAAGGCATTGACAGATCTGGGAAAAGAAACCCAGGAAGGCTACAGCTCGTAAGTTCATGTGACCTTTAAGGTGCGTTAACGATGCCACATTGCCACCAAATTTCACCATAATTCTACCCAACAACCCCGTGAACATATCACACGATGGGGAGGTCTTCACAGCTCATCTTATCCACATTTCATCCCTTCCACTGGCGTCTCTGCAATAGAAATCATGCGGTTTTCTTCTGAGTGACCGCCGCTCATAATCGACACGAAAAGATCTCAGGGTTGGCATAAACGGCATGTATGAAACCGCCCCTTACCTTGTGACATTGATTCGCACACATTTCGCGATCGACAACGGCAGTTTGTAGTGCGATGAGCGACAGGACGTCGTTCTTGACAACATTCGACACTGATGGCATCCCAAAGGTGTTTCGACCCTACTGTAAACACACCGTGGGGTTACAACCTTACTGAAAGTGATCTGACCCTTCTGGAGTGTAGCGCGCCCGCGATTTTTGCTCTGATATTCAGAGTGGGCCAGCTAAGCGTCCGTTGAAAACAATACGACGAAATATGAGCGTGATTGGAAGCAGGAAAGGAGTTTCTATGCTTTTCCGGCGCTTGTATTTCGCGCTGACATGTGGTGATCACGGCCGCGGGTGGGGGGTGTTAGCTACTTTATGAACTGCGTGAATAAAAGGGCAAAGGACAAAGGATTCCTCTATGATCTCCCACTCTACCATGTCACAAATACACCTGTCGGAAACTGCGACATAATGTGAGCCTGGCGGCTGCTTTAGCGCCTGACTGTAGGCAGAAGGCACCTAACGAGTGTCAAGCGCGTTAGAGCAGCCGCGAGAGTAAATTGGTGTCCAAGTTTCCAACAGGTACATTTTTAAAGTGTTCAACAAAGTTGCGTTCGTGGCACCGAGGGTGTGGCCGAAATGGGAAGTCTTAGAGGAATCCTTTGCCGTCTTAACCACGCACACGATAATGTAGCATCCCCAATCATCACGCCACAGGAGGATTCGAAACAGATTCAAATATGTGTCAGAGTTGCACATTCCCTCTCCGTTCCGCTTCTCTGTGCCATGACTCAGGTGGGCACGAAACAGAAGGGCTGAAAAAGCATATAACCCCCTCTGCTGATTAGGATCATTTTCAAATTTCGTCGAATGATTTTCAGTGGTCCTTTAGTGTGTCACACCCTGTAGATCAGAACAAATACCGCAGTCTCACTTCACTCCAAAAGCGTCAGACCACGTTCAGAGGGGTTTTAACACCACAGTGTCATTATAGAGTAGTACTGAAACGCCCACGGGACGCCAGCAATGTCGAACGCTGTTACGAAAGCAGTCCTCCGGCTCATTTCACTGAAAAATGCCGCTGTCGACCGCTAAATGTGTGGTAATCAACGCCGCAAGGACAGGGGTTGTTTAATTCACACCCTTTATACCACCACCTAAGGCCTTTTCGTGTCAATTATCAGCGGTGGTGTATTTGAAATGTCTTCTTTAGTCACTCACAAGAAAACCGCGTGATTTCAACACACGGTGTAGCGGTTCTGTCTTCAATCACGGAGACGTCAAAAGGAGAGGTGAAATGTGGATAAGATGCGATGTGGAGATCTTCCTATCGTCTGACAAGTTCACGTTGGGGTTGGGTAAAATTGCGGTGAAATTTGGTCCCAATGCGACGACATTAACTCACCTTAAAGGTCACACGAACTTCTGGGCTGTGGCCTTTCTCTGTGTGTGTCGATTCCTTCGTGTTTGAAGCAGCCCGAGGGTGAAGCCACAGGACCAAAGCTTTTGTACCACAACAGAGAAAGACTGTACGCACCTTTTGCCGAATTTTCAAACTTATGTGTCGCAATAGGAGATACTTACGGCGTTTCGAAATAGTGATCCTCTAAGATTGTTGCGCACTGTAATTTCATAGATCCACTGTTGTCAAAGACTGCTGTATAGTTGGGCACAGGGGCAATGACTGAAAGCGACCGATTAGAATCAGTTTCTGGCTGAGTGGTTTGTCCAAAGGATGACAACCACTTATTCTCGCGTGAAACTGTCCGTGGAGTTGGTAGCCCCAAGGCAGTAAAATATCGAACGTTTGAACAGTTTATGTGGGACATAACACCATGATTCAAATGGAAAAGGTTTCCTTCGAGTGTGAACTCCTGTGTCACAGTTATTTTAATTTGACAGAAACGTTCGTGTCAGCGTAAACAGCGCCTTTTGTGGAAAAATCTCAGCAGAGAATTTCCATATTTTTCGAAAATTAATTATTTTCCTAGTTCCTCAAAAACCACATACGGCGATTATCCACCTTAGTCCCTACGTAATATCTCTTTATGGCTTAGGGAATAAACTAAACTCGCTGTACTCGATTTTAGCAATTTGTGCTCACTTGTTTTCGTTTCTGCTCGCTCCTACAAGTAGCAGGACCTGTTTGGAGAACAGTGTTTATCGTAGTGTCACCGATGGTCCGAGAAAGAAAAGTAACTTCTGTTTGCTTTTAGTAATCTTGAACTAGAATCTATACAGAGTATCCTATATAGGCCGCCCGGTTAGCCGTGGGGTCTAATGCACTGCTTTCCGGGCGGGAAGGCGTGCCGGTCCCGGGCATGAATCCGCCCGGCGGATTAGTGTCGAGTTCCGGTCTGCCGGCCAGTCTGTGGATGGTTTTTAAGGCGGTTTTCCATCTGCCTCGGCAAATATGGGCTGGTTTCCCTTGTCAGCGATTTCTGCGCAAACACTTTCTCCACATAGGCGTACGCCATAATTACTCTACCACGCAAACATTGGGGTTACACTCGTCTGGTAGGAGACGTTCCCGGGGGTCCACTGGGGGCCTAACCGCACAATAACCCTGGGTTCGGTGTGGGGCGGCGGTGGGGTGGGTGTACTGCTGTGGCCTGTTGTGGGGTTGTGAACCACTGAGGGCTAAGGCGGGACGAAGCCTCTCCGTCGTTTCTAGGTCCCCGGTTCCATACAGTACAATACAATATGGTAATATATCGTATAATATCGAATAAGTGACTTTTATTCCATCAGAACACCTACAGCGACTTTTTTCTTAGTACTGAGTCCACTTTCGACAACAGCCTATACTTTCATATCCACAAGAGACGATGCAAGAGGAAGAAAGCGAAGAAGGAAGAGAAAGTGATGACAAAGATGATGTAAACCGCCCGAGAACACCAAAGACTGTTTCATCACCGACAGCAAAGGAGTTCTACACCGTGCCAATACTTGAGATAACTAAGAAATCTCAGGAAAGTCCTTTGAGATGTAGGCCTCAACGTAAAGCTTTCCCATTTGTGCACAAAGTGCAAAGTACGAAACAGAGATCTCTGTGTCACAAAAAAAAGGAACAACGTTTTGCAATTCCAAAAGAAATAGAATTATGAATAAATTTCTGATTGTAAAAATGTTCAAATGTGTGTGAAATCGTATGGGACTTAACTGCTAAGGTCATCAGTCCCCAAGCTTACACACTACTTAACCTATATTATCCTAAGGACAAACACACACACACCCATGCCCGAGGGAGGACTCGAACCTCCGCCGGTACCAGCTGCACAGTCATGACTGCAGCGCCCTTGACCTCTCGGCTAATACCGCGTGGCTTCTGATTGTAATTTCACGTATTATACTGAAATAATATTTTATGGTACTTACATAAATATATTTTTTAAAGTTGCCAATTTATAAATAAAAACCATCAAAGCAAATCTTGAAAAAATTTTATTAATAAGAAATGTACGCGTCCTGATTTTGCATATGTGCTACATGCCCTAAAATTTTCTTGAATAACACCAGTTTTTTTAAAAAATTTTGTATTTTCGACTTGCTTTTCACAGAACAACGCACTGACCACCAATATAACCTCTTCGTTTATGAAATCTAAGATCAGGAGTAAAAGGGGTAACATAACAACGTTCTTTTCGTAATTAAGATCTCGTGCATTTATACGTAGTTTTAGGTCTTTCGAAGGCCCATACCACGCCGAAGACTGTTCAGTGCTCTAACCGATTTCCCGAGCCCGCCTTTTCCAGCGAGGTCGACTGGAAGTGCGTGTGGGCTGCTCCGGTGCGAGAACCGGAGGCCCCGGCTCGGCCTAGCGGACGCGCGGAATCGCAGACACCAGCTCGCGGCAGCGTATGCTGCCCGTCCTGCCGACACGTCCGCGCTCTCACGCCCTTTTACGTATTCATGTTCGCAGTCACGCGGGGCCGATCCTCGACTGGCTGTCAAAGCGACGCGCTCCAAGACGTTCCATCAAACATTCCTGCTATGATTACATTATTACACGACTCTAGCAAGCTACCCCGGCACCATAGGTCCAACAATGCAGCAGATACGAAGTAGTCGATTTCCGAGGCGGCCGGTGTGGCCGAACGGTTCTAGGGGGCTTCAGTTCGAAACCGTGCGACCGCTACGGTCGCAGGTTCCAATCCTGCCTGGGGCATGCATGTGTGTGGTGTCCTTAGGTTAGTTAGGTTTAAGTAGTTCTAAGTTCTAGGGGACTGATGACCTCTGATGTTAAGTCCCATAGTGCTCAGAGCCATTTCAACCATTTCGATTTTCGACGCCTCATCTCGTTTGGAAGTTGTAGCACACTTCTACACACGTAACTGTCAGTTAACGCCACGCCATAACCGGCAACGAGTGTCATGAAGCGACGGTTTCTCAATGAATTAAACGCCATATCACCAACTCGTTTCGTCCACGAACCTTTCTGGCAGTTTAAAACTGTGTGTGGAACCGTGACTCGTACCCGCAGAGCTGCTCTCCTTATCGACTGGCGTATCCAGACAATCACGTCTCTATTTGCGCAAGTGCCTCTTTCCCACTTTCCAAGCTTCCAACCTGGGAGATTCTCTAAAGCTTGTAAAGCAAGAATGAGATATTGCGGTAAGTGCAATTTCTTTCCATTTTAGAAAACAACCACATAATATGATGACAACCAATAAACCACAACCACCTCCCCGGGTTCTTTAAACAATAGAACTTCCACATACAACACGGCTCTCGTCATCAAACAATGAATGAGTATACTGTGTGTAATTTGCGCTCAGTTTTAAGGAAAGCCTGTGTTTTTGCGCCGACATCATATCCTCTGAACTGGATACCGTACAATAATACAATTTTGCATGTAAATTCAGGGCTATATGTGGATGGATGAAGCCAATAGAGTCAGTAGTAAAAAAATAATTAAAATGAAACCTCGTGCCTGATGCTGAAATTTTACTGCAGAAACAGCAAAAAAAGTGTAAGCTCCTTCGCTACACGGTCGGAGAGAATAAGCGTTGCTTTCGATATCATATCGGAGCACTGCACGTGTCAGAAAGACTTGAAATTACGTTTAAAGTTTATTCAGAGTCACTAAGTGCTCCCATTCTCAAATATTGGTTGAATCATTTTCTTGGCGGCGGACGCCTCAGTCCCGATGAATTCAAGGAAATACGTCAGTCCAATGGGCTCTGTTTTAACGTATTCCATCCCGCACTCAATGTCTTGGATACGGCCCATCGGCAAGTTGTTCTGTAACGGATGTGGATACATCTGTCCTCGTGCCGTCATTCAAAAAGGTTTGTGAACAGAACGCTGGCGACAGTTCTATGCACAAATACGCACGGCACGCGATTTTGAATTACGAGACGATGAAGATGTATCTACAACTGTTATAGAGGCACTTGAAAATGGACCATACCCGAAAACAGCGGTGCAGGATAGAGTATGTTAAAATACAGACCGGTGAAAACATGTCTTTCCTCGAATATAGTCTGCATAATTTGAAGCTGTGATTTACGATGCAAAAAATGGTTCAAATGGCTCTGAGCACTATGGGACTTAACATCTCAGGTCATCAGTCCCCTAGAACTTACAACTACTTAAACCTAACTGACCTAAAGACATCACACACATCCATGCCCGAGGCAGGATACGAACCTGCGACCGTAGCGGTCGTGCGGTTCCACACTGAAGCGCCTAGAACCACTCGGCCACACGGGCCTGCATTTACGATGCTTCGAGATATGTACACATTTTCTAAGTTAAGTTCTTGAATGTTTGCGATGAACTGTGACGTAAGATTATATCTCTTAGTGACTACGTTATCATAACATTTTAAATTTTTAAATTCGGTAAATCTATATAAATAAAAATGGAAATGTTCGTTTGTTCAAAAATCGTAAATTTCCGAAATTTGTTCACAGATTGCTTTGGAATTTCGACACAACGTTGAGTCCCAATATGTGCTTGTTTTCGTATTCCTATTATTAATATACGTAATTTATAAATAAATTTGTTATATATAAACGGGAAACGTTATTACCAAAAATGTCCAAACGTTCTTGACTGATTTATTACATATTTTTACACAATACTCTAATGAACATTGGACAAAATATAAAGTGAAACATTGTTATCGAACAGGATAGTTGTATTTATGGCTTACCAGCTTATCCTTAGAATACTATTACCGAATCTGAATTTGCAATGGCCGTAAACATGGCTCAAGGTCAGAGAGAGAGGGCAAGAGGATATGGGCAGAAGGGTGGGAGGAAATTAACACAGAAAGCAGAAAGGAGGAAACAGAAAGAGAGAGGGGGAAGGTGATGAACAGAGAGAGGAGGGGGTTGGTGGTGGTGGTGGTGGTGAAGGAGGAGGTAGTCAAAAAGAGGTGGAAAAGATGCTGAGAGAGAGAGAGAGAGAGAGAGAGAGAGAGAGAGAGAGAGAGAGAAGGGGGAGGGGGAGGGGGAGGTGGAGGCGAAGGAGACTGGAAGACGTATATTCAATTCCCATAGGTATTAGAAACGTGTGCTTTCTCTTTTCTTTCGTTTTGTTTAAGCAGACAACCTCAGAAATGTGTGGTCCGGAACCGCTAGTACTTACATGAAACACTGAAAAATCAAACATTTGATATTCCTGGACGTAGTGGGATATGAAACTTGGAACTGGGAACGCGTGATCAAGTGGCCTTATAGCAGTATAATGACTTAGATCATATCCGGCTCGGACGATACAATGGTAATCTTCAGATTTTGCAAGTCATAGACGATATTTCACAACAAAACACTGTCACACTAAATGGCATCTACGACTTATACTACGTGAATTTGGTCAACATACTGGCAAAAGTGGTTCTGCGTATCATAATATTATGTCTAAAATAAAAAGAAACATGTAAGTTGTCAATCACCCTCATCCATCGACTTTTCTTTCAAAAGTAGTGAAGCTGTGAGGGCGGTTATTCAGTCATAGCCTGACAGTTCAGTCGGTAAGTACTTCGCAGGGAAAACGCCAAGTTTAGAGTTCGAATGTCGGCCTCGTACACAGTTAAAAACTGCCAGAAAACTTCAAAACAGCACACACTTCGCTCTATAGTGAACAATTCAGTAATCGAAATGTGTGTGTCAGTGCAAATAAAGCCCTTCCTTACGGAACACTGGACCGAGTAAGTAATGCCTGTGGTGTCACCGCCAGACACCACACTTGCTAGGTGGTAGCCTTTAAATCGGCCGCAGTCCGTTAGTATACGTCGGACCCGCGTGTCGCCACTGTCAGTGATTGCAGACCGAGCGCCGCCACACGGCAGGTCTAGTCTAGAGGGACTCCCTAGCACTCGCCCCAGTTGTACAGCCGACTTTGCTAGCGATGGTTCACTGACTACATACGCTCTCATTTGCAGAGACGACAGTTTAGCATAGCCTTCAGCTACGTCATTTGCTACGACCTAGCAAGGCGCCATATTCAGTTACTATTGATATTGATATTGTGAATCATGTACCGTCAAGAGCGACGTTCATCATTAATGGATTAAAGTTAAGTATCAAACCAGCTTTCTGAATTCTAATTTCCTTGTCATGTTCCAGACCTCACGTCAGTATAGTTCTTCCCTCTTCACGCCAGTCTGCGTGAGCTAAAACGGGTGCATTTCGGCCTCCCCTAGTAACACGGTGTTGGCTCTTCTGCCAACACTACAATGCCAATCAAGACTGCATGGATAACAGAAATTTGTAATTTGTTCCCAGTCAGAGAAAGCAACATCTGATGTGTTTCACTACAGCGTAATGCACCCGTCATTACTCAGGACGTGTAAATTATAATCAACCTAGTAGATAACATTTTATGAGGTTGTTCGTGGGCGACGCATCTGTACTGAAGGAGGTCTCAATACGTGCCAGTTCTTGCCTGATGCTGGAAGCCTTGCGGATGACAGACTTTGCTGCAACCACTGACAGCTGACGAGATTGTCAAATATCACAGACGACCAGTCACTGGAATAAGTCAAAGCTCTCAAATGTCTGGAGACATCCATCCAGCGCTGTTCTGAGTCTAATCTGGCTGTGGAAAAGGGAGATGTTAGACTATCATTAAGAAAGGTGCATTGTAACTAATGCACGCACTCGGTCATTCACATTTTACAAAACCGGTATGTGCGTGTTGGTTGAGATGGTTTAACCTATCTCAATAATAAATGGTAGGAAGAGAATATCGATAAAGGAGCTGAGGGATTCGTTGCGGTGTAGTGTAGTCAGTGTGAGGGCGTTACAGGTACTGTCCCACATTAGGATACTCTAAACGCTCAGGTGTCAACATCTAAACATTACTCTTACAGTAAAGCTTGTTTACACCTTTGTCTCGCATAACTGAGCACATCCTTGCCCCCCTTCATATCGCTAAGAACAATACATCACTTGTTGTTAAAAAGTTTTCATTAACGTTTTTTAAGGCATATTTCCAATAAATCAGAGAAAACCTTAATACAGAGTCTTAAGCACAGTGATACAATAGCTACAACTGAACTGCCTCTGCATGAATGAATAACGATTTTATTGTATATATACTAGGTCATCTGCCAGCTGTGGTTATTTGCTAAAACTGCTAGAAACTAGCAGTCGGATCTATCACGTACATACATACATGGTGTTTTTCGTGCAGAATATGACTGTGGCAGCAATGAATGCACAGCGGAAAACAAAAAGCAAACAAACTAACATAATACGAAGCCAGCCGTGCGGACACAACGTGGCTGTATTAGTCAATAAACAATGAGATTTACAGTGAGGGGAAAACGCTGTATAAAACAGGAAATGATCTTAACACTTTCTGAGAATCGGTAACAAAAATTATAATAAAAAAATCAGGAATACGATCTGTTGCTACACCACGGAAGTTGGTGAACTCTTGTCTTTTCTTACCCTCGGCGATTCAAATGGCTCTGAGCACTATGGGACTCAACTTCTGAGGTCATTAGTCCCCTAGAACTTAGAACTAGTTAAACCTAACTAACCTAAGGACATCACAAACATCCATGCCCGAGGCAGGATTCGAACCTTCGACTGTAGCGGTCTTGCGGTTCCAGACTGCAGCGCCTTTAACCGCACGGCCACTTCGGCCGGCTTACCCTCTGCGATTACTAATTTAAATCTCTTAACACACTGTAAGACTAATCCCCAAGGCCGAGGTACTGAGAAGTAGTTGATAACAGAAATGGAGGAGTAACAATGATGAGAAACTCTTATGGAAGCTGACCCCCACATGAGCTGTTTACCTGGCTTGGCTGCGAGGTGTATTTGGCGTTGCAGCAGCGACGGCGGCAATGACTTACTAACAACATCGCGACGCCGATGGTGAAACCAATGCTCCTTAAAAGCTGCTTAATGCACAAACACTTGCTAAACATGTACATCTGCCTGCATAGGAAAACAGACAGACGGACGCCCTACGCTAACGGCTGTCGTGGTAGCGGTCCAACTCCTTTGTCCTATACAGAACGACTTGTCTCCCATCGGAACGGAGAGCAGGCACAGAGAGAGAGAGAGATAGAGAGAGAGAGAGAGAGATAGAGAGAGAGAGAGATGCGGGGTGCGTTCACAGTTTTATTCACTCGGTTTCTGAAAAACAGCACACTGCCTAAATCTGCAAGTTACGGACCCTCTGGAGCCAGTACCTTGAGCCGGCCCCTGGACCCGGGAGTAACCGCTGGAACTGCATTCGGTTGGCACCCAGTGTGCGCAGTACAGGGGAGCTTTCAACAATGTAGCCACATTCAAACTGTGCAACGGATGTTTCTCATTAGCCGCCAACTAGTGAATTTTAACTAAACAATTAACAACTAATGCCATCCAACTGAAAGTTCGGGTGCAGTGTGTAAGGGGTCCGTAGGCACAGGTCGAGGGGGCAAACAATCGATAGTGTCGGGTTGCGAGAGCGAGTGTAGAGTTGAGTAGTTCCCAGGTTGCGGGCCATGCCGTGTGGAGGCCTGTTGATGTAATACAAGGCTGACCGACAAAGGGAGTGGCCATCGCCGCGGTTTAATAATACGGGAAAGTGAAGAAGTATAATTACTAGAGTGATCAGTGATATTTCTGTGCCAATATTTTTGGTTTCGCGTGTACCGCGCCAGCATCATTTGGATTGCAGTGTTGGATTTGCGTGTGACAATAAAGAATAACGAAGAGGCCTGTGCTGAGATTAACCGTAATTAATTATGTATGACGAAGGCAGTGGCTGTCTCCTTTTTCTTGTGTTTTTGAGACGAATATAGGTCTTGATTAGTGAAGCTGTGTTGGCGTTCTTCTTGTCACCAGACATTTCATTATTACAGCATTTGAGAAGGACAAAATGGAATGTAACAACTCCGTAGCAGTCAAATCCGATTGCCAGCCCCATTAGGTACACAGTCACATTAATTAATTATTATTTGGCCTGCTATCAGATCCCGATCGAGCGGGATACATAAATCGGAGGTGTTACACCCTTGGCTTAGCGTGAAAGGACTAGTGCAATTTTCAGACGAATCGTAAATAACAATAGGTAATTTTATCTTGCTTAACGCGAGAAAATATTTTTTCCAATTTTGGATCGAGACAGAGCATAAACTTTGAAATCGCGACAAGAAACAGTGCATTTTGAACAATACGAAGTAATAGCATCTTACGATTGTGACTAAATTTTTTCCTTGCCATATTAGATAAGAATAATAGTGTCAATAAACTGTGTTATAATGTGCAAATACGTAAATCCGCGCGAAAATCTGTGAAAAGTGGACACTAAAGAAAGACACGTGTGAACATTACTATAGCAAAACGAACTAAGAATTTGTCACGGAAGCTTTCAAAGAAGTGTTTAGTGGTAATATTGTGACAGAAATTGCTTTTTGAATAGTGAAAATCGGACAGCTTCAAGTGGACCCATAAACTGTTATGCGGACGACAATTTATTGTGGCGACGCAATTGTTGAGTGACGTCACGCAGACCCGTGTAGCAGCTGCGCCAAACAGCTTCGACCTGCGAGGTGATTTCACACGTCATACCAACTACCTGTGCAAGGAGTAGTTCAAGCAAAGACACACTACACTGACGGTCTTCAGCGCGACTTCGAGACACCGAGCGCCGACCCGGCATCTAGCGGCCGAACTACAAACTACGCCCGCCGGCAGCGCCACGGAGTGGCCGACGGAGAACTACGACGACTCGCCACAGATCTTCAGCGCGACTTCACGCGGCTCCGACGGCAGTACAGCGCCACGCCCACTTCAAACGTCAAATCATCGCGACTCGTGGTAACGTCAGTTGGTGAGTGAAGACGACTGGTTGACATAACATTAAATTGTAGTGTGTAGTCTTCGCAGTAAATAAACATTTGTAAACTGAGTTTCGTGTCAGGAAAAGTGCCCAATTACAGTCATTTCCGAAAAGTTTGCGAAACATACTCTGAAATATAGCATGCTTATTTATGCATACTGTGCAGTCTAAATGGTGATTATACAGATATGCTTAATGTTTCTGGGGATTTTACATTTATAGATTTTATGAGTGGTGTGATTTATCTTATTTAGAACATTTTACATAAACTGTGTATGTGAGAATTGATATTTGAAGTTATTAGATTTTGAGAGTTGTTATGTTCGGTATTCATACGTATTGTATCAATTTTGGGATTAAAGGAAGATACTGCAGTTACTGTTTGATTAGTTTCATGGCAATTAGGAGTGTTTTGGGTTACTAGAGGTTATTTTATATTACTTGCCTGTGTATTAAAAATAAACCAAACATGTCTACTGAAGATAAGCAGGTTTGTGAGGCAGTAGTTGAAAGGAAAGGGATAGGACAGGAAGACAGAGATGATTCGGGAATCAGTGATTATGGAGTGTCATTAGATAGCCCGTTAGCATATTCAACTAGTTATCCCGAGACACCGTAACAAACAACGAGAAATAAGTCAGTTTCAGAGGATGCAGATAAGTGGTCGATGTTGGTAGACTTGATAAAGGAGACTAACGCATCATTAGGGGAGGGTTTACAAGAAACAAGAGAATCACTAAAGGGTTTACAAGAGACTAACACATCGTTAGAGAAGGGTTTACAAGAAACTAGAGAAAGCTTAGAAAAGTCATTTAAGGAAACTCTAACACAAGAGCCCAAAACATCGGAAAGGAAAATAGAATATAATCTGAAGAAGGAAATACAGGAATTAGAAGAACGACTGAAGATGGACATCAACGAGAGAGAGAATAAGCTACAGAAGAATATAGACCAAGTCCAGGGAGACGTGGAGAAGCTGGAAGGAAAGTTAACAAAAAGGATAGAAGACGATATTGAAGAAACGAAAGCCAAGTTGGGAGAAAGAATCAATGAAGTGGAAACAAATTGCAATCATCGAATCGCCGAGGTGACGCAGATGCAGAAACAATGCAATTATGCTGTTAAGGGGATAGAAGATAGGCAAAACCAACTGGCTGTCAATCTGAGAAATGCTATAGCCGTGCAACGAGAAGAGGATAACAAGAGGGTTGCAATGGAGGTCAGGCAATTACAACAGGGAGTGCAGCAATTGGAGAGCAAGACAGAAGAAATCGATAAACGAATTAGCAATGCCACTTTAACCGTTGAGGAAGGTAAAGTCGTTACCTTGATGAGCAGTAATAATCGGTGCGTCCAAAATAATACAGGGCAGAAATTTAGACCGAAAGGAAGGTTGCACCCAGTGATATTTATGAAATGGTTAAAAGGAGTTTTCCCAGCACATCTTAAAGACTCAGACAAGATTCAATTTGCAATAGATAGAATGGAAGGTGAGGCCTTCACTTGGGGAGTCAGGAAGAAGGAAGGGACTACTAGTTATGATCAGTTTGAAGAGGAATTCTTGAAGAAATACTGGTCCAAAAGTCATCAGTGTGCAGCAATTGAGGACCTACTCCACCGCAAGTCACTTAGTACATGGAGAGGAACGTTGAGAGAGTTTGCCGAACATTTGTGGGAATTGAACGAGACCTTGGAACAACCCCTGAGTGATGACGTAATGATATCAGCGATAAAAAGAAGAATGAGCTGGAGAATGCAAGAAACTGTATCCGGGAGCCTAATTAAAGATAGGGAGGCCTTGATGGAAATACTGGAGCAGTTGGAATCTGTTCGATCACAGGAACACAATCAAGCTAATGATCAAAACCAAGGGGGAAGTAATGACCCAAGGAATCATTTTGGTAATTCGTCTAATTATAAAGGAAGAGGTGGTGGCCATAGGTACAGGAACCATGGTGGTGAACGGCAATGGAGAAATGATTGGAGAACGAGTGAAGAACCAAGAGATCATGAGAGAGGATGGGATAGGCGAATGAATGACACAGTGCATATAGAAGAAGTGGAGAGACCGGAAAACTGAATGACACTCCAGATGAGGTCCGGTCAGGAGTGAGAGCTACAAGGACCAGAGTAAACCTACTAAGACACGACAATGGTGGAGATCTGAGAGAAGATGTACTGGAGGAAAGAAGTAGAATTCCCAAAGAACCCATACTACCCATGATAAGGATCAAGCTATGTGGACTGAATATCGAGGCGTTAGTCGATACAGGAAGTGAAGCATGTGCAGTGTCCAAGAGGTTATATGAACAGGTACTAAAAGCAAACATTAGCTTGCCTAGTTTCCCGGTGAGTGGAGTGAGAATTGTGAATGCGTTGGGTGCAAGGAGTAAAGCTATTAAAGAACAAGTGTTGATTACCTTCGAGATAGAGGGAGAAGAATACGAAGCAACATTTTTGGTGGTGGCTGGATTGAACATATCAATTATTTTAGGGGTAGATTGGTTGAATGAAGTTGATGCAGTAGTGGGTTTTGATGAAGGTACTATCAAGGTCGAAGGAAGAAAAGGAGAAGAGAAGAGATTAAAATTTGCTGAGGGGAGTGCAATCGAAGAAGAGGAGGAATTCAGAAGGATAAATTTGTGTCATGAAGAGGAACCCACCATTGGATACGGGGAAGAGGAACTAGAAGAAGTAGTGTTGATATACCTTGAGGGATTAGCACGAGAGGATAGACATAAAATGGATAAGATCAGTAAAAAGTTGGAGGAGATGACACACCTAGATGAGGGGACTAAGAGGAAATTAGCCACAGTATTATACAGGCGTTGTAAAGTATTTTCTCAATGGCCAGGTATCATGAAAGGGGTGGAGTGTAAGCTAAAGATAAAGAACCATAAACTGTTCAATATAAAACAGTATTCCATTCCCCAAGCGAAACGAAGAGCAGTAGATGAAGAGATACAGAGGATGATGGACCTTGGTGTTATAGAAAGATCCAACAGTCAATATAACAACCCCCTATTTGTTGTTGATAAGAAGGATGGAAAGGTGAGGATAGTTTTGGATGCACGAACAGTGAACAAAATCATCGAGCCGGAGCGGGACAAACCTGAAACTATAGAAGAACTGATTCAAAAATTCCGAGGAGCAAAGGTGCTTAGTAGTATCGACTTAACTGCTGATTACTGGCAAATACCATTGGCCACAGAGTCCCGCCAGTATACAGCATTTACTTATGGAGGGAGGTGCTTTCAATTTAGAGTGTTACCATTTGGGCTTAATGTGTCAGTGTCTAAATTTATAAGAGTGATGGATAAGATACTAGGCGAGGAATTACTAAAAAAGGTCACCGTCTACGTGGATGACCTCTTGATAGCAAGCGAATCATGGGAAGAACATTTGAATAGATTGGATGCAATCTTGGCAGCTTTTGAAACCGCAGGGGTAACTGTAAACCTGGACTAGTCGGAATTTGGCAAATCAAAGATAAAATTCCTGGGCCATATAATATCCGAGGAGGGTATCTATCCTGATCCTAGTAAAATGGAGGCTATTAGAAATTTTCCGACCCCCCATAGTAAGAAGCAGTTGCGAGCATTCCTTGGGGTTTGTGAGTTTTATAGGAAATTTGTCAAGGGATCTGTACTTAATGCCCCGAGTATGAGGGAATTGACCAAGGCGAGGATGCCGTGGCATTGGAGTGCAGTGTGCCAAACCGAGTTTGAGAATATCAAGGAAGCACTATATAGTGCAGACATATTGTACCACCCGGATTTTTCCAAGGATTTTTATTTAGGAGCAGACAGCTCTGACTATGGACTAGGAATACATTTGTACCAAATGGAGAGGGGCGAAAATGGTGAGAGTGTAAGAACAATAGCGTTCGGTAGCAGAAGTTTAAATGCTTGCGAGAGGAAATATTCGATTACTGAAAGGGAGGCATTGGCAATTGTGTGGGGGTTTAAGCGTTTCCGGTATTATTTGGCCGGAAGACATGTGAAAGTAGTGACTGACCATAAGGTCCTTACATTTCTGACCACAAGCAAGTTGAGGCATAGCAGACTAACGCGATGGGACCTGGCATTACAAGACTATGACTTCAAGAAAATTTATGAACCAGGAGCAACGCATATAATACCTGATGCTTTATCAAGATTACCAGCTGACTCGAGAGGAATGTTGGTGGATAGGCCAGAAGGAGAAGGAGTTAGAATTAACCTGATGAAAGGAGTACAGTACGAAGAATTCATAAGGAAGTTCCTAAAGAATGTGAGCAGGGAACAGAACGAGGATGAGAAATTAAAGACAATTAAAAACAAATACAGGTGTGCAGGAGAGGAAAGAATTCGCACATTTTATTATATTCATAATGGGATACTTTATAAAAGAAACAAGGAGAGTGAGGAGAACTGGAAACTCTGTGTGCCTGAGCATGTGGTAGAAAAATTAATTTGGTATACGCACTATAGTAATGCGCATTATGGACCGAAGAAGTGTCTGGAAAAGTTGAAGTTAGATTGTGCATTCAACAACATGGGAAGGCGTATACGTAAGATACTGAGTACATGTGACACCTGTCAAAAATCTAAAACGACTACAGTACAGCACAAAGGATATATGCATCCAATTGTACCAACAGCAATTAAGGACATAGTTGCAGTGGATCTCTTTGGGCCACTTCCTGCCTCACGAGGGAATTACACACAAATCTTAGTAGTGGAAGAACTGGTTTCCAAGTACATAAAATTTTACCCGTTGAAGAAAGCTACTAGTAGAACCATCATTAACCAGTTTGAGAAAGACTATTTTCAAAAGGTGTGTATTGCTAAGCGAATTTTGAGTGATAATGGGTCACAATTTAGGTCAAAGGAGTGGACAGAGATGCTAAATGAGCACAGAATAGAGCAAATTGCCATTACGAGGTACAGGCCAGCTTCTAACCCTGCAGAACGAACAATGAAGGAATTGAACCGTTTATGCCGAACATACTGTCATAGGAAGCATGGTTCATGGAAAGAATATCTGGAAGAATTTGAGCGGGTCAGGAATCATCTCCCACATGATTCTACAGGGTTTGCACCATGTGAAGTATTGCTCAATCACGAACCCGACAGTATTTTTCGCGAGTTGGTAGTCTACCCACCAGGACGTTCATTGACTTGGGAAAGGAAATTGGAGCTAGTGGAATTAAGTATGAAGGAGAAGGCTAGAAAAAGGCAGGAAAGACAACAAACTAGTGAAACCGATAACTTACCGAGTGGGAGACCTGGTGCTAGTAAAGGTTCATGCAAAATCAAAGAAAATAAACTCTGAAATACATAAGTTTAACCACGTTTATAAGGGACCGTACAGGATTATGAAAATTGGTCATCCTAACACTGTGGAATTGGAATATGCACGGACAAAGAGAGTGCATGGTAAGGAACATGTGGAAAACATAAAAAGGTACTACTCACACGAGAAGAGGGATAACCCAGATGAGGAAGGGGAACTCGATAAGGGCAATTGTCTGAAATGAGAGTGTTCAAGCTCCTTGATGTAGTTGAGTAGGACATGTTTAGAACATTTAGTTGTTAAACGGACATTTGAAAAAGGAAAATGTTTATTTACATTGTGTTTTCTGATGTATTATAATTAGAATTACATATTTCATATCGACGATTACCTGAGAATGGGTATAAAACCTGTAGCAACTAATTTGTAATGTAACAATTCATATGTCATGTGTTCACGTAATAATTTTTGATTGTATGTTGTATGTTTCATTCAATATGGACTATAGAGGAATGTTGCTGTTTGATATAAAAAAAATTGTAATTTGGACAATGCTATGTTTATGAGACGTAATAACCTTTTGTAGAAATTATTGTGGAGGCAGCCCACTACCGGAGTCGAGGGATTATTTGGTGAATTGTAATTTCATTTATTATTTACACTCTGTGTTTTGTTCAGATGTAGCAGTGTCTAATTCCCTTGCCGATTCTTTTACGCCGGAGGCTCCAAAGAAGTTTTCGAGGCGGGGATGTAAGGGGTCCGTAGGCCCTTATTATAAGTTTGCACTCGGCACAGGTCGAGGGGGCAAACAATCGATAGTGTCGGGTTGCGAGAGCGAGTGTAGAGTTGAGTAGTTCCCAGGTTGCGGGCCGTGCCGTGTGGAGGCCTGTTGATGTAATACAAGGCTGACCGACAAAGGGATTGGCCATCGCCTTGGTTTAACCCCTTTCCACTAGATATCTAGAAAGGTGGTAAGGAAGCTCATTTCTAGAATGGTGCTAGGCCAAGTACACAACTTAGCTTGCAAGTTAAACTTCGTGTCACATATTAAAAGTGTGGCAAAAAAAAAAAAAAAATTGAGAAATTTCGGGGTTAGACGGAGGTGCAAAAGTAGTTCTTCTGCCAAGCAACCGCAATGGAGAAGCAAGTACGAAGTGTGGAAGTGCAGCAAATTATGCTGGTAAACTATTTACTTTCAGGCACACACATCTTCAAATGTACTTGAGATTTAGATGCAAGTGACTGGGTCTCTTTAACTTGTGCCACGTAATTCCTCTGTAAGCAAACTATCGAGCAGGCAAGAGAAGAATTTAGCGTTCGGCGGGCCTCGACGCTAACAGGATAGCTGTGGAGGAGCGAAGCTGCAAGCAGTTGTTTGGGATGAAAATCACAGTTGGTCTGCAAAAGCAAAGTGCCGCTACGTAAACAAAGGACTGATAACACGAAGAGCCGAGGTGCAGATGGAAGAGTCTTGGAATCTTTAGCTTCATTTCGTTTATATTTAGTAGACGCAGATTGAGATGGTGAGTGGCTCATTGCGAGAAAATCGCCCATGATTTTAGCGCCTCCGATTGTGCGGTTGTTCCAATTCGGGGCCATCCCTCAGAGGGGGGGGGGGGGGGGGGGGGGCTCACCCGTCTTAGGGGATTGTGCACACCTCACCTCCCAAACTCCTGACAGCGGGACCAGTTGGCAATTTGGCAACGTGGCAGCTCAGGCACAATCATCCCTCCCTACCTGGGAATTACGCATTACCCAGTAACCTGTTACGATTCAGACGCGTGGGCCTGTCTTCAGGAGCTCACAGGAAGAAAGAGGAAACAAAAAGGAATCTCAAACACCCGAGCGGAGGAAGGATAGGAATTGAGAACAAAGAAAGAAAGAGAAAAAAAAAAACACTGGAGAGACTGTTCTGATGTCAGACTAATAAAACAAAACACATTCCCAAAAATATCTTAGACATATCCTCCAGGGAGGGGGAAAGAATAGGACAGACATGCAGCACGGAAAGGGAAAAACTGCTGCCAAGGATGGGGCCTCAGATAGCCAAGCACGAAGTTGCCGAAGAGTGCTGGGGGTATTTGAGGACCAGGCTCTGAACTCGGCGGCGTTGCGTCCGTCTTGCTTCCTAAGGTACGTCGATGACAGCTTACTCTTATAGTCTCATGGCGAAAAACACACTGAAAAATTTCGTCGATCACATGAACGGTGTCCATCTCAACATTAAATTTACCATCGAGATGGAGAAAGATGGCAAGCTTCCATTCTTGGATGTTTTAGTGGAGCGGAAGGCTTCGTCATTCAGGGGTATATTGATCGATACTCGAACGTCATTGGTTTTTACCACCTGTACACAGGAAAACTGTCGTGATCTCGTTAATACATAGAGCAAAAGCTATTTCTGACAATGACCACCTATAGTCTGAATTGCAGCGCCTGATACACGTGTTCAGGGAGAATGGTCATAGCAAGAGGGACATTGCAAACGCTTTCAGGTGCCACGGAAGGACGCCTTGTGAATCGGCAGAAGTGGACAAGCCAGCTGCTTTCCCGCCATACTGAGGGGCAACGAGCAGCGAGTTAGGACGTGTGCTGCAGGGACATGGACTGAGAGCAGGGTTCTGTCCCGCCCGTAAGATACGAGATATCCTGCGCCCTGTTAAAGACCACAGCTCTTCGTGTGCCCGAAGTCCCTTGCGAATGCAGTAGCGTCAATGGAGATCAAACACTTGCACAGTTACAAAGCATTGTACCGAACACAAGCGACATATTAAAGTGAGGAAGCTGATCAGTGCCTGGAAAACGGACACAAGATATGTTTGAAAACACGAGAGTCTTGGTTCATGCGTCAACACGCTGGGATTCCGTTATGAAAGAGGGGCGGCTGTGATTAGAATGAACTGCAACAATTTAACAGACGCATATGCTGTTATATACCGGGTGATCAAAAAGTCAGTACAAATTTGAAAACTGAATAAATCACTGAATAATGTAGGGAGAGGTACTAATTGACTCACATGCTTGGAATGACATGGGTTTTATTAGAACAAAAAAAAAAAAAAAAAAAAAAAAAAAAAACGTTCAAAAAATGTCAGACAGATGGCTATTCATCTGATCAGAATAGCAATAATTAGCATAACAAAGTAAGACAAAGCAAAGATGATGTTCTTTACAGGAAATCCTCAATATGTCCACCATCATTCCTCAACAATAGCTGTAGTCAAGGAATAATGTTGTAAACAGCACTGTAAAGCATGTCCGGAGTTTAGGTGAGGCATTGGCGTCGGATGTTGTCTTTCAGCATCCCTAGAGATGTCGGTCGATTACGATACACTTGCGACTTCAGGTTACCCCAAAGCCAATAATCACACGGACTGAGGTCTGGGGACCTGGGAGGCCAAGCATGACGAAAGTGGCGGCTGTGCACACGATCATCACCAAACGACGCGCGCAAGAGATCTTCCACGCGTCTAGCAATACTTTGATTTTTCTTTGGTTCTAATAAAACCCCATGTCACTCCAAGCATGTGTATCAATTTTTGCCCCTCTATCTACATTATTCCGTGGTTTATTAAGTTTTCAAATTTATACTGACTTTTTGATCTCTCTCTCTCTCTCTCTCTCTCTCTCTCTCTCTCTCTCTCTCTATGTGAGACGATGCTGGTGCTGAATTTTGTGTTGAACATTTGACGATGCCGCTATGGCTGTAGTACATTAGGACGTGTTTTTATAAAGCAGACTGAAGATGGTCACTATAGACCGAAACCGGTAGTCTGATGACAAAATATTTGTGACCATGGACGTAAAGTAAAGGAGATTTTAACAGATTTCAGGGTTACACATTTAGCAGGGCGTGGGGGTCGGCTTAGGATGTCTAAAAGAAGCAACTGCAAATGCTCGACGCTTTGAGGGAGGCGGGAGTGGCAGTTTTAAACATGGCGCCGGCCCCTCGCGCCACCTGACGTCACTCGGTCCCCCGACGGGCCAAACCTGCCGAGCGCTGCCCAACTTCGTTTCGACCGCCGTCGTGGCTGCACAAGCGAGAACCGTACCAGTCCCCCGCAGGCAGTGGTTTTACTCCTGACGTCGATAGCCACCGAAAGCTCCAGAATTTTATTCCAACTGACGCGGCTTGAAAACCGAGATGATTTTATTCAGACGTGCCGCCGCGAAAGAGGACACAACGAGAAATATTCTTCTGTGTCTTATTACAATGGCACTACTTGTGGTATAGAGTTTAATTACGAAATATTTGTGCATTTTTATCTAAGATTAATTTCTGAAAGAAAGAAGATATTTTAGATCTAACCGTAATGCTTAGTCTTCAGAAGCAGAGAAATACGCAACTATCGCAGTGGGGGACGGAATAATGTTTCATTTTGTCGCTTGAATATTTCTGACTACAGTGACTTATAAAAATGACCCCGAACCTATACTGAAATGCCCGTAAGAAGATTTAAGCCCCGCAAGAAATTTAGCACTTTATTGGGATCTGTTACAAACGTACAAAACTCACAAAGAAAAGGTGGCGCCCCACTAATGTAAACGGCACTGTCTTAAGTAGTGAGAACGGAAAGACGTGACTCTGGATGGTTAACGGAAGGGGGGGGGGGGGGCGGGGAGCGACGGGGGCAGTGGGGGGAGAGAGGGGGGGGGGCAGTCGTAAAGGCAGAGGGACGCACTTCCGCTGATCTTTCACCCAACAGCTGTGCCGCCGATACTCGGCGATGACTTTCGTGCTGATAGACGCTTCCAGGTCGTTCCTAGTCTGTCAAGAAGTGGTGAGTTATGAGGCACCGGCCGGGCGCGTAATGGGTCCGGAGTGGCACGGCACGGGAAGACTGCCCATCCCTCATTGATGGGGTCGGCGTCAGTCAAGCGGTAGACAAACCGGGCTGCAATTTTAACGACGCGTGGCCTTTGGCGAGCTCACTTCGGCGCGAGAGGGGTACGGAACGAAAGGTCAGCGCGGCTCCGCTGCTGCCCCCCCCTCCCCCCCCCCCCCCCCAGCTACTGTGAGCGGCTGCCTCCCTCTGCCAGCAAACTGACGGCGCCGTCCCTACTCCGGACTTAGTCCGAGAACCCGTATCAGCGATTATTTCTAAATTTTCTAAATCAGATTTGGTTTCATTTGTTTGCTGCTGCTGTGTCCTCCAGAAAATACGGAACACAGCTGCACTTTGAATACCGCCGAGCTGCCTACTACTCAGGCGCAACCGGTTGTGAGTTAAGTTCATGAAAAATACATGCACAACATCTACAATTTTGTAGATACCCCACGTAATTCTGTATCATGCTTCACATAAAATTAACACGTTTACTGTTATGTTCTTTGGATTACACACATTTAACCTTTTTGTGGAATATAAAAAATTTATTTTCGCCGCCTGCTGTGGCCGAGCGGCTGTAGGCGCTTCAGTCCGGAACCACGCGGCTGCTACGGTGGGAGGTTCGAGTCCTGTCTCGGGCATGGATGTGTTGATGTCCTTGGGTTAGTTAGGTTTAAGTAGTACTAAGTCCAGGGGACTGATGACCTAATGCCGGCCGAAGTGGCCGTGCGGTTAAAGGCGCTGCAGTCTGGAACCGCAAGACCGCTACGGTCGCAGGTTCGAATCCTGCCTCGGGCATGGATGTTTGTGATGTCCTTAGGTTAGTTAGGTTTAACTAGTTCTAAGTTCTAGGGGACTAATGACCTCAGAAGTTGAGTCCCATAGTGCTCAGAGCCATTTGAACCATTTTTTTGATGACCTAAGATCTTAAGTCCCATAGTGCTTAGAGCCATTTGAACCATTTTATTTTCAAAAATAATGTATGTACCTTTTTATCAGAAACTATTCAAGAGATTTCAACAAAATTTTCACTGTTTAATCTCTCTGCATATAGTAAACTTCCCTCAATAGCTTTCTGAGTATATCGAATAGGAGTATTTTAATAATTTAACTGTGTAAAATTCATGCGAAATTCCAAGCACTTTGCCCCGTCTCTCAGCTTCCACTCAGAATTCCAAAATTTGCTCTTGAGATAACATTTACTGGGTTTATAGAAAGAAGTATACAAATTTTTATAGTTCTAGCCTTCACAGACTGGGAGAAAAATATAAATAAATTTTAAAAAATCTGATTTTCAGGAAATACAATTAAAGTTCAACACGACGTTTAGTCCTGTCACCTCTTCAGAAGGCCCCAGGCTTCTCTTCTGGTTTCCTGTTGTCTGATTTCTTTCCTTTATCAGGTCTTCAACTGACTTTTCAGCCGCTGAGAGGTACTGTAAAACACTTTTGTTCAAAATGTCATGAGTGAAATTTCCTGTCTTGAAACCCGTTCTCCCTAATACCTTGCTCCGCAAATTACCATCATTAAAAATACAAGAATTACATCGTAAGTTGGAATTCTGGCAACCGTATCAGATGGAAATATCGTTCCATGATATCGTTTCCAAATGAGTAAATTGAGATTCATTTGGATTCTGCATTTTGCCATGAACACACTTTTTTAGAACTTTCGCGAGAAACCTGTAAGTTGGCTTGAAAACATCCATGGTATAACGTGGAAGCCTCTGCTTGTGAAATTAGAGGTTGATATCCCTCTGCGTTAGTAGATATTTACAGCAGGTAATGTGGCACATATGACGAATTTGTTGGCACCATGTAGTAATACGTAGTAGCCCATAAGCACCTTTCATGTCAGTGACACTGGGTAGGTTTTGGCAATGTTAATGATGAAAGACTCACTTTCGCGAATCTCCGTCAATAGCGCAAGGCAAAACAGAACTGCTTCTTCATAGACAAAGCACCTGGCTTTTTATTGATTGTAAGATAGGGAACAGAGTCACAGATAATCTATAAAATCAAAGAGCATATATCACAGCCTTCTAGGTGTATTCCGTGCAAGTTTGAACATCGTTCATAGAGCTGGTGTTTACGTGTTGCTTCAAAAAGTGAGCGTGGCAGGAAGGTCACGTCACACATTTAATTATTTTTCAGGCACTTCGGGTGGGATTTCATCAATGAAACTATGGCAACTTATTGTCCATGAGTTCTACTAATAAATAAGAAGTAAACTGAAAATTGACAATTTCGGTCAATTTGATGAGTGTGTCCCCTTTTGGTCAATTTCCAGAGAGGGCGCGAGAAGGCAAAGAATATTTTATGCATTTGTCCCAAGTCACTCAAACGAAGCACAAGTGCACATCGATCCGTTAAGTGGACATACGGTTGCCGTCAGACACTATTCACAGCCTGTCTGTAGAAAGCGTCACGAGCGTGTCTGTCTATAGTCACTGTCAGAAAGACCCACAGGATGCTCTCCAGGTGACTGTAGTTATCGTTCACTGCATTTATTTGGAGAGAGAGAGAGAGAGAGAGAGAGAGAGAGAGAGAGAGAGAGATCCCATTTTTTCTGCCCCAGCGTTGCCTAAATCTGTCTGCCACTGTGACGACGGTGCAGAGTTGCTGCGTGCAAACAAGCCAGCTGATAACAGCAACCACATTCAGTGGTAACGTGTCCTCTTCCTGGCTCCCTGTTATGTCTGACAGCAGGCGCATTTGGTGAATGCGACAGCGGCTTACGACTGCTTTGTTGGTGTACTCCATCTTCCCCAGTTCTGTGCTATGCTTTTCATCTCTAAGTAAGTCCTATACCCAACCCGCCCGTATAACGGTGAGTGTGGAAGGGCCGCCTCCGAGACGGGGTTGTGCTCCGGCGCGGGATCGAATCTGCCCGGCAGCTTAAACGACGAGAGTTGTCGCTCTGCCGGCAGGCCTGGATGTGGCGAACACCGGGCCGGCAGCCAAGTCGCGCCTCAGTTGCACGATTCGTAAACACTGAGAAAGCTTTCGCTCACCTTCACGTGATGAAGAATACCCCCTGGGAGTAACGCGGTGGCGACAAGAAGGGCATGCGGCCTGGCTACCTCTTATATTAAGCGCGCCAGATACGCATTTAACCATTCGACCATGCGCCGATATGGGACGAAGGCAGAAGAACAAGAAGTAACTACTGCACCCAATATAGGGTTGTAATACGTCTAGGATACTAGAGTATGTAGCCCATGCTGCTACGTTTTCCCTCTGCGTCTCCTGGCGCCAGTTAGACTGTTCCTAGATGCCTACACACTCTTCTCGTAAGGCTCTTCCATACACTTCTTTCCTCGGCGCTTCTTTTTAGCACTTCTTCATTTCGTACTTTACCTGTCCACTTCATTTTTAACATTCTTGCACAGAACCACAGTTCAACTGCTTCCAGTGTCTCCTTATTCTAATTTCCGCCTATCGACAGGGGATCTCAAGTTGATTCCGTATTTCTAGATTTCCGGAAAGCTTTTGACACAGTTCCTCACAAGCGACTTCTAATCAAGCTGAGGGCCTATAGGGTATCGTCTCAGTTGTGCGACTGGATTCGTGATTTCCTGTCAGGAAGGTCGCAGTTCGTAGTAATAGACGGCAAATCATCAAGTAAAACTGAAGTGATATCAGGTGTTCCCCAGGGAAGCGTCCTGGGACCTCTGCTGTTCCTGATCTATATAAATGACCTGGGTGACAATCTCAGCAGTTCTCTTAGGTTGTTCGCAGATGATGCTGTAATTTACCGTCTAGTAAGGTCATCCAAATACCAGTATCCGTTGCAAAGCGATTTAGAAAAGATTGCTATATAGTGTGGCAGGTGAAGCGATTTAGAAAAGATTGCTATATGGTGTGGCAGGTGGCAGTTGACGCTAAATAACGAAAAGTGTGAGGTGATCCACATGAGTTCCAAAAGAAATCCGTTGGCATTCGATTACTCGATAAATAGTACAATTCTCAAGGCTGTCAATTCAACTAAGTACCTGGGTGTAAAAATTACGAACGACTGCAGTTGTAAAGACCACATAGACAATATTGTGGGGAAGGCGAGCCAAAGGTTGCGTTTCATTGGCAGGACACTTAGAAGATGCAACAAGTCCACTAAAGAGACAGCTTACACTACACTCGTTCGTCCTCTGTTACAATATTGCTGTGCGGTGTGGGATCCTTACCAGGTGGGATTGACGGAGAACATCGAAAGGGTGCAAAAAAGGGCAGCTCGTTTTGTATTATCACGTAATAGGGGAGAGAGTGTGGCAGATATGATACGCTAGTTGGGGTGGAAGTCATTAAAGCAAAGACGTTTTACGTCGCGGCGAGATCTATTTACGAAATTTCAGTCACCAAC
Organism: Schistocerca serialis cubense; assembly: GCF_023864345.2. Taxonomy (NCBI): domain Eukaryota; kingdom Metazoa; phylum Arthropoda; class Insecta; order Orthoptera; family Acrididae; genus Schistocerca; species Schistocerca serialis. Next base: position 596,858,051 of record NC_064644.1, on the reverse strand, counting down.
TTTCTCTTCCGAATGCGAAAATATTTTCTTGAGCCCAACCTTCATAGGTAGGAATGATCATCAAAATAAAATAAGAGGAATCAGAGCTCGAACAGAAAGGTTTAGGTGTTCGTTTTTCCCGCTCGCTGTTCAGGAGTGGAATGGTAGGGAGATAGTATGATTGTGGTTGATGAACCCTCTGCCAAGCACTTAAATGTGAACTGCAGAGTAATCATGTAGATGTAGATGTATCGACATTTATTTCTATACTGTAGTACCATCAGAAGCAGACTTTCAAGAACTGCTGTCTCAGTTCGGTGTAAGTATCGGATACCAATAGGACATTTTTTATTGCAGAAAACTGTTCGTTTGCGGCAATGTAATTCTCATATCTTCTTCTAAATGAGAGTAGCGCGTTTTGTTCAGTAGGTGTGAAAGCGTCACGGATATTATCATGTAACTTCAGTGACAGACATTGCAAGAGAGGCGGTCTCGATCGCAGAATGATTTACGGTCGGTTTCCTCAGCTTAGGACCGTGGACGTAGGATTAAGGAGATTTTACCACAAGCACATGCTCATTAGCAGTCATTCTTCGTATAACATATAGGGGTTTAAAAACAAAGTGTCACATATTGCTACACGAGATACTCTTAGTATTGGTCAAAAGTAGAAGAAAACATCCCACAATGTGACACTGATACCTGTTGAGATAAGGGCCAATCAGTCGTGTTATCAACATCTGTCTCTTACGTAGAAGGAGAAACAACAGGAGGTGTTGGATGTGGTTAGCACGCATCCTGACACACCCTTGCAGCCTTTCTTCGCGGTGACTGACGCAATCTTGAGATACACCTGACTACATCCAAATTGCGTCGTCTTTCTGCATGGGTAGCATTTTTCACTAGTAGTGGTAACACATCGCACAGAAACAGCTAGCACGAAGCACCATCTTGGCAACGTGTATGGCCCTATGAGTCTGTCGCTGAAGATTCCTGCCTGTACAGTGATACTGAGGCGATCCTGCTGGCTCATCTCCGCGACTGCTTTAGCATTTCGATTAGCCCAGACGTGCGTATCGTGATAATTAATTATGCTATCGCTTATGACTCCAGCTTTTCCTGTAAATGCTACGCACTGCTCGTCACATGAACAATGGCCATTATCTCAATATCTATTACTTTCGCGACCTGTGGACGTACAATTACAAGAACTTTTCTTCTAATTTGGGTCAATGCTACCTCCTGTATGACTGTGAGACACGTTTTGTACACACTATATATAAATAGGTTGGTCAGCAACAGTCTGCAAAGCTTGTTAGGGTGGTGGAGGGTCAGTTGAGAAGAAGGCAGCACACGAGAATTCTTAGTTTTTCGCTCCGCTTCCATCCTCCCTCTCTCTCTCTCCCTCTCTCTCTCTCTCTCTCTCTCTCTCTCTCTCTCTCTCTCTCTCCCCTCCGCCCGATTTAGGAAAGCAAACGAAGAACACACCTTTGGCGACACGGCTCTGGCAGGCCGCTTGAATTTGTGAGCGCAACGGCCTGATTGGCTACATTCAATACCAGTCAACTCGAAAAAGGCGCAACGTATCTTTTTTCTTATCAGTTATTCCTCAGAAAAACGTAAAAATTGTGATATGAGGAAGGAAGTTTGTGTGCTCCCATGGTACGGGAGGAAAAGAGTGCCAGACTGCACAATACGCCCGTGTTGTAAACAACATTCTTCCTTGAGGCATTGGCAACTCTCCCGTTATAGCTGAAACTGTACGTAGTACAAGACTGCACATTGCGTCACGTCGGCACCGTGTAGTTCAGTTCTTACACAATTGCTGGTACTGTACAAGGCAACGAGCTTTTTCCCTTGCCTCTTACCGCTGGTTTATACAAGTCAGCACTCCATGGTGAGTTAGCTACATGGTATATGTCTAGGATAATATGTCCAGATATTGAAGTTCTTTAGTCCTGTGGAAATGATTACTTTTTTAATTTATTTTGGAACAAAAAAACATAACGGCGCTGTTTCAACAGCGCAAGTGATCGCCAGGATATTTTTCCGCTTTTATGACACAAAGCGCCCGACACGATTTCAACCATTTTCGTGGTGGCCAGCTGTGGGTGTCGAGGCACTGGGGTTTTTACATGCCGCTGTATCAACTGTGTGCCGTTACTACGACTACTGATACTACTACTACTACTACTACTACTACTACTACGACGACGACGACGACGACGACGACAACTGGGGGAAATACTTAAGGAAAAAAAAAAATTATTTTTCTCAGTTTTCCAAAATTTCAGTACACTTACCCGCCGCGTACAACAGTCCACAGCATAAAGAAAAAGAGACGACGAAGAGAATGAAATACAACTGGAAACAGGTCTAGTCAGTATTATCAACCATCTCTTAACAGGAAGCCAAGAAGACAAACTGGGAAAATCGAAGTCCATCTACTGTCTGCAAGATAATCACAGATGGAGTTTCAGAGGTGTTTCCCTCATTTCCAAGACGAATGTCGGGATTATAATTAACCCTTTCAAATCAAAACCAAATCAGAAATAAGACAATAAATACGAAATTCTCCGTTCTCCTTTTTTAAAAATAAACTGAGCCAAAACGGAAAAGTTAGAATGACAGGCGCAAAGAAAGACTGCCCTGTTTACGCCATGAGGCGCCGCCGCCTGCCGGTGTCGGTTGGCAGTGGGCACGTGGCTCACCCACGTGCACGTTCACGAAGGTACTGTTAAATCGTTATAAAGGATTAGTGACGAAGTTGCTACCAGCTTTACATGAGCCGTGCTTTGGAGTCACCCGCGTGTAGAATCACATTGACAGGAGTGAGGTCGCGCAACAAAACTAGTCAACGTCTTCAGTCTCCAGCGTAAGACTGTTCGCCATGTTTAAATGGTTAGGGCTCTCCAGGGGCTGGACTGCCATTTAGCCGGCCGGGGTGACCGAGGGGTTCTAGGCGCTACAGTCTGGACCCACGCGATCGCTGCGGTCGCAGGTTCGAATCCTTCCTCGGACACGGGTGTGTGTGATGTCCTTACGTTAGTTAAGTTTAAGCAGTTCTAAGTTCTAGGGGACTGATGACCTTAGAAGTTAAGTCACATAGTGCTCAGAGCCATTTGAACCATCTTTGAACTGCAGTTTATTTTATCATCACTTGGATTTGCAGCTCTTTGTGTTTACCGTGTTTGTAGTTAAGATTGTAGGATGTTAGGTCCTCCAGTTATGCAAAACACGGTTTCTTCCAAGTTCCCAAACATGTTTCAGCACCACTGTGCCATTATCAGTGGGCTCCGGTTTCATTTAATCTTTACATTTGGTGTGCACGATTTTTCAGGACTACTTGCGTGTTACTTATTACAGGTAGCTTGTCATGCTTTCGTGTGGAGAGCCCTTTTATCCTCAGCATCACTGTGAGGTGGTGTGATGCACACGTAAGTATAACACGTATTTCCACAAACTGGCGGACCTTACATATTACATTTATTTCTTGTTTGATTATTTTTCTCTTCTAAACTCTACTTCCCATCGAGGACTGGCTGTAAGACGAATGATCTGGAATTGTGAATTGGCATCTTTCCATACTATAACAGGTTACCACGCATCCTGTTTGTTGAAAGTGGCCAGTGCATTTACACACTTTACTTACTGCTTTTCTGTTACATGTTCGTGGTCTCCTCCTTGTCCATTATTCTAAAACTCCATAAGGCTGAAATGCTTGCTGCACGTGCGATCTCCCATGCTGTCACGGTCAGGAGACAGAAGACGTTTAGGTTAGCTAGTTTTTATCTGCAGATCGTGATGCGGTAACAGATAAATCAGAGATTTCAATTATTTTTCCATTTGATTTGGTTGAGGCTCACCACTCTTCGTTTAATATTTTCGATTTGTTTATTTCCACACAGCGAACGATACAGAAATCCACTGAACGGGAACATCCATTCGAGCGTTTACACCGCATACGCATGCAGCAAGCTCCCTCTGCACAACAGTGCATCGCCCCTATCGCTCAGGAAACGTCAAAATGGTTTGACGACGACTTCACCTACGCGAGGGCACTTTTGCGGCCCCCACACATCACCTGACCGCAGTCACACCGAGCACGTCTGGGACGTCATCTGAGCGAGTTTTGCACTCAAATCAAATGGCTCCAAGCACTGTGGGACTTAACATCTCAGGTCATTAGTTCCCTAGACTTAGAACTACTTAAACCTAACTAACCTAAGGACATCACACACATCCATGCCCTAGGCAGGATTCGAACCTGCGACCGTAGCAGCAGCGCGTTCGGGACTCAAGCACCTAGAACCGCTCGGCCACAGCGGCGGTGTTTTGCACTCAGATCCTATCCATCTCCCTGAGTTAGTGGCAGCTGGATGGTAGCGCAGTAGGTAAAGTTCCACGATGATTTCAAGTTCATGCTACAATGCGCCGCTTCGTTCGCAAGAAGTGCTCCACAATATTAAGCAGATGCCTGAAATTTAATTGGTCGCGAGTGAAGACTCAACCATTTTGGATTGCTTCCAGCGAAGCTTCGTGAGGACCGGGTGTAACGGACAGAAGCAGAAGAGCGCCCCCCACTCCCCGTGGTCGCTGGCCATGCCCAGACTGCCGCTGCCGTGCCGTGCCTTCTACCGAGAATCGCAGACAAGTTCGTATGCAAATGCCCCAGTAACAGGAGTACCCACGTCCCATTAACTACAAAATACGACGGGCTTTCAAAAGCATGTTCCACATCGTCGCCCGACGTTACGATTGCGCAACACGAGCGGTGCACTGTCAGAAGGTAGGTGGGTAAGTCGTCTAAACTGCTGGCAGGTGCACCGTGAAATTCTGGTAGTATATGGACCAAATGAAATGTCGTGTACAGCCTCAATGAAATGGGTCCGCCAGTTTGATCGAGACCACACAGACGTGTCTGACGCTGATCGGATAGGAAGGCCGTCGACACCGACATCGACCACAGTCGACAGTGTCCGGACAGTCGATTCCAAGCAGTCGCAGATATTCCGACGATCAGTACGTTGGCACTGCGGTTCTCGAAAGGCTTCGTGACCAAGGAGCGGATTTGTGTCATCGAGGAAGTGGTAGGACGTGCGACCATTATTTACAGAGACTTGGAGACAATGTTGAAAAATACTGCCACGTATCTGTGTCAGTTTGAAGTGCAGTGAAGCATTCAATAACAGTTAGTTGGCTAAAAATGGCTCTGAGCACTATGCGACTTAACTTCTGTGGTCATCAGTCGCCTAGAATTTAGAACTAATTAAACCCAACTAACCTAAGGACATCACACACATCCATGCCCGAGGCAGGATTCGAACCTGCGACCGTAGCTGTCGCTCGGTTCCAGACTGTAGCGCCCAGAACCGCACGGCCACTCCGGCCGGCAAAAGTTAGTTGGCCTGCCATAATAATGGGTAGCTTACTTTTAGAAGTCCGATAGTACTAGTTTACGCGAATAAAAACGCATTCCAGAGGGAGAAGTACGAAGCACAGGCTCCCACAAATCCCTCTACACACACGAACACAAACACAAACACAAACACACACACACACACACACACACACACACACAGCGAGCGCAAAACCACTAGTAATCTACAGTGTAGTAGGGGAATAGTTGCACATAAGAAGAGCACGCAGTACGCTCAATCTCGCATTAGACACGTCCGCGCAGACTCGGATCGAGCAGTATACAGGCCCAAACGAACATTGCAGAGGTCAGTTGCCATGCTGTTTCTTCCCAGAAGATCACTCCCCTCGACGACTGGAAACAAAAGCTGTGTTGCTCTCTTCCGCAGGCCTACATGGAACAATTCAACGCTCCGAGCGAGGCGGATCGCCTAATAGGCAGAGACGATGCGTGTCTACTGAGTCGTTTCTCCGGAACGCCCTCACAGCCGTGAGATTATTCTAGTTGCCAGGTGCACACAGTGGCTGCATATGAGGCAAAAAGCTGCTCGCATCACGCTTCATCTGCCACCGCTGCCAGTCTCGGCTGTTGTCACAAGCGCTCTCACGACCAAAAAGCTCTAAGAATACAAAATCGTAGCGTCTCACGTGGCCCCTGTTGACCTATTTCATGTTGGCTTTCGTCTCGGAACCCTCTCCCTCCGTTTGTTTAATGATGTTTCGCCAGCGTGGCTGGCATCGTCACACTCCATTGATGGTGGCGGACCTGAAAAATCATCAAACAAACGTCGGCCGAAGATCCTCAAACAAGAGCCAACAGTCTCTAAGGACGTTCGCGTTTTCGCTCTTAATACACTAAAGATTTCCACTGATGGCGGAAGCACTCAACAATATAGGCTAATCGGACGGCGTCTGCTGTTACGAAATGATGATAATAATAATGTTGGTGTTGTTGTTGTTGTTGTTGTAGTCGTCGTTATCATCGTCATCTTGGTCTTCCGTCCTTAGAACGGGTTTGACAAAGCTCTTTAAGCTGTTCTCTGAATGACTGCTGCACTCTCAAACTACGGCTGTTTACTCTATACAAGCAGTGGCCTCCCTCTACAGTGTAGAGCCTCCCACTGTTCTCATCATTGCCTGAATGACTATCCTTTCATGCCTTAGGACGTGTCCTTACAACTGAATATGGTCATTCCCGCCCATTGTCTTACAGAAAAGTCGAGTCCGATAGCACATAACGGAAAGGAAGGAAAAGCCATAAGAACGAAGTGAAGGCAACGAACACTAAAAGGAACAAAAGATGGCAAGAAAACAACAGAGTGACGCTAGAAACAGGAGAGAGTAAAACATGATAGCAGAATACAGTGGCTGGCCAACCACGAGAAGGGAAGGCCAGCCACTCTGCAACACATTAAAACCTCCACCCTAAAAGCACTAGGCTGGAGGACACAGACAAAGGACATGCGCTAAAACCTAGATAGAAATATAAAACCCACTCTCACGGATAAAACGTACAACTAAAGCTGCTGTGGAGGCATTGTCGCCCAACACCGATCGCAGGGTGCTGGGAAAGTTAAAAGTCTGCCGCAGATCGGCTTAAAGTGGGCAGTTCAGCAAGAGGTGGACGACTGTCTGGGAGCCACAGCGACACTGAGGTGGGTCCTCGCGACGGAGTAGGTAACCATGCCTTAGCCACGTGTGGCCAATGTGGAGCCGGCAGAGGACAACTGATTCCCTGCGAGAGGCCTGCATGGAAGACTGAAGACTTCCACACATTCATAGTCTCCTTATTGACACACAGTTTGTTGTGCGTGCTGTTATGCCATTCCGTCTCCCAAAGCTGGAAAACCCAGCGGTGTAAGACAAAACGCAGGTCAGCTTCGGAGATGCCTATCTGAAGAAGCAATTTCCGCTCCGTCTGTTTGGCCAGCCTGTCGGCAACTTCGTTGCCGGAGACTCCGACGTGTCCTGCAGTCCACACAAACACCCACAAGCACCACGGAACGGCCGGGCTGTTCTAGGGCATAGACGGACTCCTGAATGGACGCTACCAGAGGGTGGCGAGGGTAGTACTGGTCGATAGCTTGTAGGTTGCTCAATGAGTCAGTACAGAGGAGAAATGACTCGCCAGGGCATGAGCGGATGTACTCAAGAGCACGAGATATGGCCGCCAGCTCTGCAGTGAAAACACTGCAGCCAACTGGCAAGGAGTGCTGCTCAAAATGTGCCCACGTGACCATCAGCCACTGAGCCCCGGAGCACGTCAAGAATCGACAGGAAGTGACAGCGGAGAGCGGCGGAGTTAACAGAGTCCTTAGGGCCATGCAAAAGGTCCAGACGACGCTGCGGCCGAGGCGTACACCATGGAGGTGTACGTGAACGGACCGCAAGTAGAGGTGGTAAAGGGAAGGACTCCAGTTCGGAGAGAAGGGATCGCACGCGAACCGCAATCGTTAGCCCCGATCTGGGCCGCCGAAGCGGGAGATGGACTGCCGCGGGCGGGAAAAGGAGACGGTAATTCGGATGCTCAGGGTAACTATGAATGTGTGCTGCGTAACTGGCGAGCAGTTGCGCACGTCTGATCTGCAGTGGAGGGAGACCAGCCTCCACCAGTACGCTGGCCACCGGACTCGCCCTAAAAGCTCCTGTCGCTAATCCAACCCCACAGTGGTGCACAGGGTAGAGTAAATGCAATGCTGAAGGGGCTGCCGAACCATAAACCACACTCCCATAGTCAATTCGGGATTGGACAAGGCTCTGTAGAGCTGCAGCAGCGTACAGCGATTAAATAAGATGTTACGACAGCATTGATTGATATCATCACCTGATTTCGTTATGGTATATTGTGAGATCTCGATTATATTCGAATTGCCAATTAATTTGTTTGTTCCATAGTTCACCCCAACACATGAACATCATCTCTGAAACAGTAAAACTGGAAAAGTTGGCTTATAACCTGAAAGCTACGTTGTGTGAGGCAGGAAGTAAACAAGTGTATTGAAATTTCCTGGCAAATTAAAACTGTGTGCCGGACCGAGACTCGAACTCAGGACCTTTCCCTTTCGCGGGCTACCCAAGCACGACTCACGCCCCGTCCTCACAGGTTAATTTCTGCCAGTACCTCGTCTCCTATCTTCCAAACTTTACAGAAGCTCTCCTGCAAACCCTGCAGAGCGAAAGGCAAAGGTCCCGAGTTCGATTCTCGGTCCGGCACACATTTTTAATCTGCCAGGAAGTTTCATATCAGCGCATACTCCGCTGCAGAGTGAAAATCTCATTCAAGTGTATTGTATGCTGTGCAGTGCTTGATTTCGTATCAGCGCTTGACTCTTACATCGAGACTTAACGTCTTCGAAAATCCGAGGACGTTACAAGAACTTTGTGGAGGTTAACTAGGGACTCTTTCGCCCTATATTTTTTCCGATCCTCCACAAGAACTAAGAGGCCACGTGAGAGCAGTGGTATTGCTACAGCTATCTCATTAGTGATGCCAGAGCAGCAACGGCTTCACCCTGTGTCTCAGATCAAAGCGGCGCTGGTGACTCTTAGCAAAACTATTTAACAGCAACTGGAGCGCGGCAAATTGATCCCGGTCGGGCAGCTAGTGTTTTCCTCACAGAGCGGGGTGTAATTACATCGCGTGCCTCACGCACTTGCGACGGCGGCTGCCGGCCGTCCGTGTCGCAACATCGCGACGGGAAGGGGAGGAACACGGAGAGCCCGTCGCCCTGCTGATCTGCTGACCGCTCCGAGGCACGGCGTGTGTCTCACACCACAGCAGTCGGCCAGCAGCACGGGATACTCCACGCCCTAACAGCGCAGCCAAATCCGACCAAGCTCTGCTAGACTGTGAAAAAAGAAAGGTTCCGCGGTTGTGTGCTTAAAGCAGCGGTAGGAATCCGACTTGAGTGGAACCTGATAAGGAAAGGCTGCAGATTTGGTCTTAGCGAGGGACGGAAGCCCCCTTTCTGGGAGACGGGGGTGGGGAGGGGGACAGCAAAATGATGATAATGACCGTCTGTCTGGGATTGGGGCATGCGATAATATTATAAAAATAAGATACAGTAGACCAGCCCATTGTTCCTAAGCAGCCCTCTGAAGACGACATGACGTCTCACTGCCGAAACAACTCAGACCGACAGAAAACCTTTGAAGAATTTGAATTAAAATTCGACGGGCAAATTTCCGATCGCATATGAAGCGTTACCTACTTATATAGTAGGTCTCTCGTATTGTCCAGAAGATAATATAAACCAATTACCCCTATCTCTCATTATACAGGGTGAACATTAACAAAACGGGCAAACTGCAGGGACGGGCTCTTGGCTGGGAGTGGAGGAAAAACGTCCTGTCCGGAAATGGATCATTGCCACGGTATACGGCGCTGACGAATCACAGTTCGTCTGATCAGGTGCCGTGCGTTCCTTTTGTATGGCAGGCTGTGTGACAGACGCAGGGTAGTGCAAGCAGCAGAATGGTCCGGTGTTGTGGTCGGGAACAAGCTGAGACGGTGTTTCTGTACGGCCAAGCGGTTGGAAACGGTCGAGAGGCAGCACGGCTATACCAAAACAAGTACCCTCAAGACACCAACAACATCAGTGACGTTTCAAACAATTTTTGGGAGTCTGTGTTACCGTGGGTCCTTTCAGACAGACGAGCGCAAAGGGGGGCGGCGGACTGTGCGTACACCTGATTTGGAGGACCAGGGTCTATAGGATGTTGAGACGAACCCTAGCACAGGCTCCAGACAAGTGGCCCGCCAACATGGTGTAACCCAAAGTAGGAGTGTGTGTATCCTGCACGACAACCGCTACAATCCCCATCACCTGCAATCCCATGGAGGCCACTTTGAACATCTGTTGTGACGTGGATGCGATGCAGCTCTGTACAGTGTATAGCGCCCCGGTGAAATAATACGAAAAGACTTAAAAAACACTATTTATAAAGAAGTGACATTTAAAAGTTGAATAATATACATTTTTCTCATATGTCCGTATTATAATAATTTCTCTGTGTAAGTTTCGAGGGCAAAGAAATATAACAAAATGATCTAAAGAGGCGACAAGATACGCTCTTTTGTTAATTTTTTAGTCGTCTTCACTTCTCTTGTCTTGGTTGCGTGTAGACGGACATCTTGCGAGCGCTGGCAAATGTAAGCAGATTTGTACTAATTAAGGAGATAATATGTTGATTTAATATTATTCTTCATTTTTAATTTGTAAGAGGTGATCCCGATTTCATGTCCGCCTTCCTTTGAATTAACCTGCATTCGAGTAATTTACACTTCAACAATCGCAGCGGCCGATGCAGCCAACGACGACATTACGTGGCGATATTAACTTATAAAAATTAGCGGAAGCGAAAAATTCGCCCGCTAATATAATATACATTTTTCTCCACAGCCGCCCGACGTTACAGAAAATACGTAGCTTTAACATTCTTATTTTCAGTACCACAGCCGAGAGCCAGAGCCAGGACTCCGACTACAATGCAATGGTTAACGGAGGTAAGAAAAAATACTCTCTTGAGTTTGTGGGCCGCAATTGTAATTAATAAGTAAAGATTTTTCGCTTTAAAGTGAGCTGAATGGCTCTGAGCACTATGGGACTCAACTTCTGAGGTCATTAGTCCCCTAGAACTTAGAACTAGTTAAACCTAACTAACCTAAGGAGATCACAAACATCCATGCCCGAGGCAGGATTCGAACCTGCGACCGTAGCGGTCTTGCGGTTCCAGACTGCAGCGCCTTTAACCGCACGGCCACTTCGGCCGGCAAAGTGAACTGACTAGCCGAGGAAATTAATATGAAAAGTTTATTCCACTGTTCAACTTATATGTTCATGTTTTAAGATTCAGCGAGTCTAACGTTCATTAACGTAAGAAATAATTTTCACTGAAGATCAATATTGTTAAAAAAAAGAGAACTTCACAAAAGCATGTAATTCTAAATCAAAATTGAATGAAATACCATTTTGATAAAGGCCCACCACGTAAGTCGGCAACAATCACCGCTACCAATAAATTTCTGTAGTAAACAATAAATTAAATTACGACGACCGACGGACGCGAGAAGTGTTCCGGGACGATTTGTTGCCACTGCAAGCACACCGTCCATTTCCGGACACATTTTCAGTCGGGAATCTGTCCCTGCAGTTTGTCGGTTTCATTAATGATAACGCCCGCATCTCGTGGTCGTGCGGTAGCGTTCTCGCTTTCCACGCCCGGGTTCCCGGGTTCGATTCCCGGCGGGGTCAGGGATTTTCTCTGCCTCGTGATGGCTGGGTGTTGTGTGATGTCCTTAGGTTAGTTAGGTTTAAGTAGTTCTAAGTTCTAGGGGACTGATGACAATAGATGTTAAGTCCCATAGTGCTCAGAGCCATTTGCACCATTTAATGATCACACTGCATAAGAAAATCGAACTGCAGTGTCTAAAAAAAAATCCGTTATCTGATTATTTCGTAAATGAGTTAATATGTTAAATATTTAACGTTAAAACTTTTGTAATTGAGGACGCAAAACCCTAATTATGTTGCTTTCCTTAGTTTCGGATTATTCACTCACAGAGCAAAGACAGAGGCAAAATCTGAACTCTATGAGTATAATCTCCGTTTTAAGAAAAGCTAGTTTTTTACGCGTCTCAATGTTTATGACGCCACATCTGATGAAATTACGTTCATACAATGATAAAATTTTGTAGATACATTCTGTGGTATATGATAATACTGCTGTCTGCAAATAAACTGCTAAAAGGATTAGCAGAAAAAAAGTAATAAATTAAAACGTCAGGTCTGATGCTGACGTTTTTCTTCATGTACGGCGAAAAATGGGTAAGCGATAATTTTTTCCTTTCATTATTTTATACTGGATGACATCGAGAAAGAGTTTAAAAAACTTTTGAAATTATGTGTAAAGTTCTTCGAAGTCGGTAAGTGGTCTCGTTCTCAAACAATATAGTCTGGGTATATTGCGGGCCTTGAGTTAAGCTGCTTCAAAAGCATATATAGTTTCTAACTGCAATACGTCATTTATTGTGTTAAACCAAGTTAAGACTATAACTTGTAGCGAGTATATTACTACAGCATTTCACATTTTTACATCACGTCAGTAATTGTTTGAAATATTGGAAATCAAATTTTTGCTGCCGTTGGAAGGCGTTAGTTAGATAGGCACCTGCAAATGCGACGTGGTGACCGTGTTACCCCCTCATTGGTACAGGTATGTACATTGGTGTTTTTGGTGTGCTCCGCTCGTACACACACTGGCGTAGTCTACAGGAGGCTGTTCTGGCCTGGCCTGGCTATGCCCCCACTCACTGGCATGCTGCTCGCGGGCGCCCCAGTGCGGCAGGGGACGTGACGCGTGGGTGGCGATCAGCAGCAGTGTCTGCCGGCGCGGCGCGGCGCGGCGCCGCGAGACCTGGCGTCCTGCAGCAAGTCTCTGCCTGTTGACGACGTGTAATCACGGCCCCTCCCAGCTCGCAACCACCTGCAAGCTACCACACAGCTGCCGGCCTCAGTGGCCGAGCGGTTCTAGACGCTACGGTCTGGAACCGAGCGACCGCTACGGTCGCAGGTTCGAATCCTGCCTCGGGCATGGATGTGTGTGATGTCATTAGGTTAGTTAGGTTAAAGTAGTACTGATGACCTCAGATGTTGAGTCCCATACTGCTGAGAGCCATTTGAACCATACCACACAGTTGTGATTCTACACCAGTCTCTCTGAAATCGTGGAGAATCGCTGCTCTGTGTGGACGCCCTCTGCAGGCGAAGGGACCCGACAGGTGCCGCGCTTTCGGTACGCAGCTTATCCTCACTCAGTCGAAAGATGCGTATCTGACGGCTTGCAGGAGCAACAAAAATTTGATTTTCAATAGTTCATAGAATTATTAACCTAATTTAAAAAATTTAAAATGCAATCAGTTTACTCATTAAGAGGTAAAACAAAGTCCAAGCTATGCAAAAGCCCTAGACTGTTCCAAATTGTTGTACTTTTGCTCGTTAGAGGTCGTACTTTGACATCTCGTACATTGCAATTACACTCCACCACAGAACTGAAGGATCACTTTTTCCAAACAACGTAATTATTTCCCATCTTGAAAAATAAGTTTGAAATTTGGCTAACCTTCATCTGTAATGGTGCAAATCGTGGTGATGGTGGTGGTTAGTGTTTAACGTCCCGTCGACAACGAGGTCATTAGAGACGGAGCGCAAGCTCGGGTTAGGGAAGGATTGGGAAGGAAATCGGCCGTGCCCTTTCAAAGGAACCATCTCGGCATTCGCCTGAAACGATTTAGGGAAATCACGGAAAACCTAAATCAGGATGGCCGGAGACGGGATTGAACCGTCGTCCTCCCGAATGTGAGTCCAGTGTGAAATCGTGGTGAGACGTCAGTCTCGGGCATGACTATGCTCCAGACGACATGGCGTGAGGCATGTGAAGAAAAGGCCAGATCTCATAAATGGGTTAATGATGTCACACTGGCATGAAATTTCATCACAATTGTGGCCAAACCCATCGTGAACGTGTCACCCGATGGGAAGATTGTCACAGCCCGTCTTATTCACATTTAAACGTTTCCTTTGAAGCCTCTGTGATGGAGTTCAGAACCGCGACACGTGGCATTTCCTGATGGGTAGCCAAGGAAAACATTTCAGCCATACTGCCGCTTAGAATGGAATAGAAACGACCTCAGGTATGGCATAAAGGCTTTCATGAGACAACCCGTTCCCTCGGGGCGTTGATTCCCAAACATTTCGCGGTCGAAAAGGACAGTTCTCAGTGCAATGAGCAACAGGACGACATTCTTGGAAACCTCTGATACTGCGGACACGGCCAAACGTTCCATCCCTTCTTTAAGGACATAGTGGGGCTCCGTCCCCACTGGAAGTGATCTCACACTTTTGGAGTGCAGCAGCGTGGCCGCAATTTTTGCCCTCGTGTACCGCCAGCAACCACTAGGGACTGTTCAAAACTAAGCCACGAAATCTGCATCTGATCCGAAGCAGCAAATAGTGCGTATGCTTCTTCAGCCCTCCTGTTCTGCGTCTTCCTACGGCGTGAAAGCCGGGGGAGAATCCGACATTGACATGTGCGTGAATAAAATGGCAAATGGTGCCTCTAACACACTTATTTCGGTAATAACCTCGGTAGCACCTTCACACATTTATTGAGGACTTTAAAAATGTGCCTGTACAGTGAGAACCTGTGGAGTAGCCCCAGGTGCCTGTAGGAAGTCAACCACTTGACATCATTCCAATGCTAGTTGCCTGCCTGCGGGTGCCAAGGTCCTTTTCACGTTCTCTCTATCAGGCACAATATTTTTTTTAAATTCTCGATAAACCTGGGCAGCTGCCACTGAGGTTGTCTCTAGGGACTCTTTGCCATTTCATTCGTGCATTGTCAATGTCGCACATCCTCCACGATCAGACAACAGGGGGCTGGGAAACAGAAGGGCTGAAAAAGCATAAGCACATTTTCCTGCTTCATATCACTTTCAGATTACGACGAATGGCTCATAAAGGTCCCTAGCGGTTCCACCATGTACACGAGAGCAAAACTTGCAGTCGCACTGCACTCCAAACTGTTGCGGTTAGTTTCAGTGACGTTGCAGCCCCACACTGTCATTAGAAAAGGGTTGGAGCATCTGGGAGATGTTAGCAGTACCAAAGACTGTCAAGAACTTCGTCTTGTTGCTCTGCGCACTGCAAACTGTCGCTTTCGACTGCGAAAGATGTGGCAGTCAACGCCCCAAGGGAAGGAGTGGTTTCAATGACGCCCTTTGTGCCACCCCCAAGGGGGGGGGGCCAAGGGGTGTCTGAAATGTCTTCCTCGGCCACCCATAATTAAACTGCGTGATTTTAGTGCTGGGCGCGCCGGACGGAGAGACCGCGCGGTTAAAGACGCCATGTCACTAATCGTGCGGCCCCTCACGCCGGAGGCTCGAGTCCTCCCTCGGGCATGAGTTTGAGTGTTTTCCTTAGCGTTAAGTTAGTTTAAGTAGTGTGTAAGTCTAGAGACCGATGACCTCAGCAGTTTGGTCCCTTAGGAATTCACACATTCAAATTTGAATTTGAGTGCTGGGTGTCGTAGTTCTGACCTGCATCACAGAGGTGTAAAGTAGAAAAAAAAATGGATTACGCGTTGCAATGTGAGACAGTTACGGCTTTCGAAAAAGTGATCCTTCAATTCTGTTGTGCGATTTATTTTACAAATTTATTAATTATAAAAAAATTACGTCCATCTTTTATTTTTAAGCATACGAAATTTAACTATTTTAATCTGGAGCAAATCAACAGTTTTCTTCTGATTACACGTTTTTATAATTACGACACACCTATTTTCTCATGACGTCATTGGGCGTGAAACTTCTTTATATCCACTCGACTACTCCTGTTTTATCATCTGGCGTCGCTTCTCAAAAGCAAAATGTAAGTTGGACTCTTCATATATAAGCATTGTCTCTGCTTTATTATAAAAACAAAAGTATCTATACGCCCATTATACACACATCAAAAAAAGTTTTGCATCACCTCGGTTCCGAGAGATCCGGAACCTCTCACAAAATTCGAATACAGATCAACATAAACATCATTTCCGCCCTTTCTATTCCTCATGAAAACCACACATTGCATGCTGTACCACCATACAGCGAGACCTCCAGAGGTGGTGGTCCAGATTGCTGTACACACCGGTACCTCTAATACCCAGCAGCACGTCCTCTTGCACTGATGCGTGCCTGTATTCGTTGCGACATACTATCCACAAGTTCATCAAGGCACTGTTGGTCCAGATTGTCCCACTCCTCAACGTCGATTCGGCGTAGATCCCTCAGAGTGGTTGGTGGGTCACGTCGTCCACAAACAGCCCTTTTCAATCCGTCCCAGGCATGTTCGACAGGGTTCATGTCTGTAGAACATGCTGGTCACACTAGTCGAGAGATGTCGTAATCCTGAAGGAAGTCATTCACAAGATGTGTACGATGGGGGGCCGAATTGTCGTCCATGAAGACGAATGCCTCGCCAATATGGTACCGATATGGTCGCACTGTCGGTCGGAGGATGGTTTTCACGTGTCGTACAGCCGTTACGGCGCATTCCATGACCACCAGCGGCGTACGTCGGCCCCACATAATGCCACCCCAATACAGCAGGGAACCTCCACCTTGATGCACCCGCTGGACAGTGTGTCTATGGCGTTCAGCCTGACCAGGATGCGTCTAAACACGTCTCTTACGATTGTCTAGTTGAAGGCATATGCGACACTCATCGGTAAAGAGAACTTGATGCCAATCCTGAGCGGTCCATTCGGCATATTGTTCGGCCCATCTGCACCGCGCTAAATGGTGTCGTCATTGCAAAGATGGACCTCGCCATGGACGTCGGTAGTGAAGTTGCGCATCATGTAGCCTATTGCGCACAGTTTGAGTCGTAACACGACGTCCTGTGGCTGCAAAAAGGAATTATTCAACATGGTGGCGTTGCTGTCAGGGTTCCCCCTTGCCATAATCAGTGGGTAGCGGTCATAAACTAGAGTAGTAGCCTTTGGGCGCCCTGAGCGAGGCATGTCATCGACAGTTCCTGTCTCTCTGTATCTCCTCCATGTCTGAACATCTTTTTGGTTCACTCCGAGATGCCTGGACAATTCTCTTATTGACAGCCGTTCCTGGCACAGAGTAACAATGCAGATGCGATCGAATCGAGGTATTGACCGTCTAGGCATGGTTGAACTACAGACAACAAGGGCCGTGTACCTCCTTCCTGGTGGAATGACTGATCGGCTGTCGGACCCCCTCCGTCTAATAGGCGCTGCTCATGTATAGTTGTTTACTTCTCTGGGCGGGTTTAGTAACATCTCTGTACAGTCAAACGGATTGTGTCTGTGATACAACATCCACAGTCAACGTCTGTCTTCAGGAGTTCTGGGAACCGGGGTGATGCAAAACTTTTCTTGATGAGTGTATTAGGGTTTAACATTTGGCAGTTTCAGAACACTTGATAATGGCGTAATATAAAGGTCCAAACCGGTCGTGTGACAAAGTTAAAAAAAAAAAAAAAAAAAAAAAGCAAGTGGGGCGGTGTTTCATTAAAATAACAACAGTTGGGCTAGCATCCGGACATGGGAAAACTAACACTTATTGAAGATGGTGGAAAGGAAAGTGGCGTGACGGACAGAGAAATGAAAAGGGAAAGAAGCGTAACGGTGAAAGGGGCGGGGGGGGTGGGGGTGGGGGGGGGGGGGTATTTGCGTCTTCGGCACAGAAAACGCCGTATGTGCTATTTTTTGAGGAAGTGGTACGAGGCTGACAGAAGGAATTGTTTTGACTCTTTCTAAAGTACAATAGGGCACCGAATTTTTCACAGGGTGCAGAGTAGCCTGTTTCAGAGGCGCACCGCAGAAACAGGCAAGGAGTTTGCGAGTGATGATGCTGTGGACACAGCTGGGATATTCTATAAGTGAGGCTTTGTGTTTAGATTATGATGAGAGGTATTCAGTCTCTGATGCTAGATACTAGGATGCATGGGCGCTGAGGAGCCGTTGACGTACCAGGTATAGTAGAAAACGGCCAAGATTTTACATTTCACGGATCACGTACGAGGGCTTTTCTTTTTCTCCAGCCTTCGATAGGCCATAAATGAAAGACCAGTGTATATAAAAATATTTTATTATTTCAAGTTACGTTTGCCTATGGTTTCTTTTCGACAAAGTAAGTGTAATGATGTAGGCATTTTTCCTATCTGTGGACAACTTTCCATATCTTCTTCATGAAACGTTGCCCCCGATGAAATGAAATGAGGCTTGGTATTGTCTTGAGGTTCCTTGTGAATCTGGAAGCACTGCCTCCATAGCCACTTCTTCAGTTCTTGATGGAAGTCACTCGGCGTTAGGTCGGGAGTGGATGGTGGACGATCGGAAATGCCTCACTAAAATTGTTAAAGGAGGGCCAGCACCGTGAGGACGTGTTCTAACGTGGATCAGAACAACTCCAGAAGTAGGCGTGCCTCCCGTTCTTCGCAAGCGTCTCAACATTTCACAATAAACAGCTGCTTTAATCGTATTCCGTGGCTGGATGCACTCCACACGAAACGAAGTTTTCTGATCCCAAAACACAGCAGTAGTCATAACCATTCGGTTCTTTGAAGGTTTGATGAATTTGCGTACATCCACTGTTGTTTCGGGTGAGTTATACCGACTGCAGGTCTCATCTCCTGTCATTACCGATTTCAAAGAGCTTCTTTATCAACGTAACGATGGCGCAACGTCAAATCCGGAGCCGTTCGCCAATTTTTGTTGTTGTCAGTTAACATCTTTGGGACATAGTGAGCACAAACATTTTTCTCATAGCCTAAATTTCTGTTCCACTAATCCTTTCTGCTTGCAGTAAAGAAAGAACGGTTCAGACTTCGCAGTTGGCGGCAGATTCAATCATCGAGGCGGCCTTGCTTATGTGACCGAAACTCAGCGCAGACTGACGCCTCGAAACCGGGAGTGCACTATAGCCCGCAGAGCCCACAACTCGCCTGCCGCTTGTCTAGTGTTTACGCTCTGCGATCTGAGGATGGGAAAACATATAAATAATTATTATTTAAATATAAATGAATTTTGGACATATCGAGTTCTTAAATCGGTCTAAAAATTATAAAATAATTTCTCCTGTCGTCCATGCACCTTCCTAACCCTAGAGAAGTAGTCCTCAAAATGCGTGATGGTGAGTTTTTAATAACTTTGAATGGTTTAAAACGAAAATAACGGGCCGTATGCGGTAGAGGAGGTGAAATATCGATGCAGAAATTAGTAAATGGTGTAATAGTAAGGTGATGAGCTGTCAAACCATATTGTATGTGCTCTGCATTCTTCGCTCTAAATCTTACAAGTATTTTAATGGCCATTATTGTTATTCACAGACACAAATTTTCAGGACTACGTGTATGGGGTTAGGAATCTCCGAGAGGCTAAGATAAAACATTTTAGAGTTTTTACACAGTTGTGGAAACGTGGAACATTAAAAATTCATTTTTGTTTAAATAATTATTTTCTGCTTTTTAGTCCTATGCGCATGCGAAATTTTTGGAGCGATTTCAAACATTTTTATGAGATTAGAATGGAGACACGTCGTAAATTTTAGGTTTATTTTAGCTTTTCTCCAGTTCACTCAACAAACATATAGCTTCCTCCTACGTATATCTTGCAAAACGACCGCGATGGCAAAAATTACAGAGATTAGAGTTCGTGCAGAAGCTTACCAGCAATCGTTCTTCCCACAAACGGTTTGCTACCGGAGCAGAAAAAGAGAGAAACGATAGCAGTACAGAGAGTACCCTCTGCCACACACCAGACAAGAAAGCGAGTTAGTACTGCATTACCAGGCAGCTCTGAGCTATGTTGAAAGTCATATCTGTAGCTCACCAGGAAGTTAGCTCGAAATCAATTGCAAAATTTGTACCGAACTCCCTCCCTCCCTCCCTCCCTCCCTCCCTCCCTCCCTCCCTCCCTCCCTCCCTCCCTCCCTCCCTCCCTCCCTCCCTCCCTCCCTCCCTCCCTCCCTCCCTCCCTCCCTCCCTCCCTCCCTCCCTCCCTCCCTCCCTCCCTCCCTCCCTCCCTCCCTCCCTCCCTCCCTCCCTCCCTCTCTCTCTCTCTCTCTCTCTCTCTCTCTCTCTCTCTCTCTCTCTCTCTCTCTCTCTCTCTCTCTCTCTCTCTCTCTCTCTCTCTCTCTCTCTGCGCTCAGTGATACTTGTCCGTTTCTGTGTCACCTAGAACGCATTCGGAATCTACCTGAGCAACATGTCAGTCGTGCAGCACAGCCGAGATTCTGACGCCCACCACCATCCGTATGGGAGCTACGTGGAAGAAATCGAATTAATGTTGTATTCTCATCCAGTTCTGAGCTGTGTTCAAAATCTCAACGCTCTGGCTAATGGGGAAGTTAGTTCAAAAATAAACCAAAATTTGTATCGAAAAGACTGAGTCAAGGTTGCGCCCTGACAGAAACAATTAAAAACCCTGTTATTTCCGTTTTCGATCCTTCCTGAATATGCTTATCGTTCACGGCTTTTATCAGTTGGGCCCCTGTACCATCTTGGTCTGGAGACACACAACGCGCGCGCCTTGTACGGCAGCACAGAATGCGGCTAATGAAGCCCGCACGCGTCTGGCGACGATAGCCGGCATGCGGGTGGCTGGTAGGCAGGCAGGCAGCAGCAGCAGCAGCAGCAGCCAGAAGCCGCGACAAGTCTTGGCGGGGTGCGGCGCGCTTCATTAGCGCTGTCCAGAGGCGGCCGCGGTGGCGGCGGCGGCGGCGGCGGCGGGGGCGGGGGCGGCGGGGGCGGGGGCGGGCGCCCTGGCCCGGGCGGCGCTACCAGCAGCTGGAGCTGGAGCTGGAGCAGGGGCTGTTAGCCGCGTAACGAGCCGGGCAGGGCAGGCCAGCCACCACCGCCAGTACTGGGGGCTGGCGGCTGGCTGCTCCTCGTTTCGCGGCGCATCGTTAGCGGTCGCGGGGAACCCCCCACCGCCGCCGGCGCCGCTGTTTGCGAGCGGCCGCCGCGGCAGCAGTGGCGCGCCATCCTCAGGCCTAGGGCAAGAGCAGCTACACCTCTCAGAGAGATCTTCACTTTGTACCTGAGTAGAACACGGTGTGATCGGGTAATTCATGTATCTCGTATAAAGTAATGCTCTGTGCTAAGACGATTCGTATTCGAGAGCGTTGGCCCAGACAAAGAGATGGAGCCTACATCCGCAGATAGATGCTACTGTTCCACTGCAATCTCGCACTTACTTGCGCCTAAGCCATCTTTTGCCACATGAGCCGGCCGAGCGGTTCTAGGCACTTCAGTCTGGAACCGCGGGTCTGCTACGGTCGCAGGTTCGAATCCTGCCTCGGGCATTGATGTGTGTCATGTCCTTAGGTTAGTTAGGTTTAAGTAGTTCTAAGTCTTGGGGACTGATGACCTCAGATGTTAAGTCCCATAATGCTCAGAGCCATTTGAACCATTTTTTGCCACCTGAAAATCACTGGACTTGGGTGAATGCGTGGTGTCTGTTCTTTCGGAGCGATCCATTTGCGTCATCCCGCAGCTCGGTAGCAGGATCCATCGACTCAGAAAATGCAGCACTGTTTGGTTTCGTCTAGGTAAGGTCAGGTGTAATTGTTGTGACGAGGTGTCACAAATCAATTAGATTCTGAACAGATAGTAAATGACATGATAATTGGGCGCGTAAAATGTAAGAATTATATTTATAGTGAAACTGAACACTTATCTTTCATTACACAACTTATTTGCTGTGACTATTGGCCAGAGCGTAAGTACACTTACGTACACTGATAGAACCGGTGTAACACTTGTGCTGAAACAGACTATCGTTGGCAACATTGCTCTAAGCACTGTTCAAGAGAAACACTTTCTCGTAGCACAGTTCAAAGTCCAAGTCCAGAAACATGTGCAAGGACCTGCAGAGTAACGTGATGAGTCTAAATGGTTCCCTCTAACTCTCGTCGCAACCTCAAGTACGACTGACATCGTGTCCGTGTGCCTCTCTGTTTGTAGCGCCGTGCAGTTACGTGGGCGCCTCTCGCCACTTCCACCTCACTGGCGTCACCAGCGATAGCAGGCGCCAGCGCTACGCCTCTCGACTACACCGCAGTGATCATCCAGTTACACACTTTTTTTGATTCCCGATAAAGCATTAGTTTCAAATATAAATCTACGAACATAATAATTTCAAGTTGTTGTTAACTATTGGGAGAAGGGCGACTTGGAGGGGAAAATCCTTTTATTAATGATTTTTGGAAAAATCTGTTTCATACAACAGGCAATGAATGTTCGAACCCCCACCGAGCTTGGAGGTACGAGGAATACAGTATCTAGAGAACCACGACCCACCGCTGTATCGCAGGACAAGAAAACAACGAAACTATTGAGTGAGTCGTTACTTGCGTTCGTCTTCGACTGACAGATATATATTTGCGCCAGAGCTATTGTAGTTATAATGGATTTATTCACGATAAAGGATGACAGCCAAAAACAGTTGCAGGATAAAACTTTATTAAAATTTCTTGACCAAGGTTTCGGTACATATAAATATACCTTCATCAGAAGTAAAAAATCTGAAATTACATCATGTAATGGAGATTAATAAAACAATTATGCCAAAGGCACTTCTGATGAAGGTATATTTATATGTACCGAAACCTTGGTCAAGAAATTTTAATAAATTTTTATCCTGCAACTGTTTTTGGCTGTCATCCTTTATCGTGAAGAAATTCAACAGTTGCTGTTGCAGCCATGTTTAAAATCTTGATATAATGGATTTGTTTTTAAGATTGTTACGGAGCTATTTCAGCAATATACTTTTACTTTGTTCTGGACAGTCCGTTGTTTCCTCTAAAAAGTAATTGAAATGAAAATATTATAGTTTTGTTTACGATAATTTAATTGTTGCATCAAACTGATACACTTACTTGCTATTTGTTTTGTCACTCGGTATTCTTTGTTGCTTGTCGACGGCCCGTAACGGCGGAATATTACTAATCCCGGTAGCTGAGTGGTCAGCGCGACAGAATGTCAATCCTAACGGCATGGGTTCGATTCCCGGTTGGGTCGGAGATTTTCTCCGCTCAGGGACTGGGTGTTATGTTGTCCTAATCATCATCATTTCATCCCCATCGACGCGCAACTCGCCGAAGTGACGTCAAATCGAAAGACTTGCATCCGGCGAACGGTCTACCCGACGGGAGGCTCTAGTCACACGACATTTACATTGGTAACCAAATAAAAATCGTAACGGATGTCCATGACAAAGATCGTATGTTAGTAACCTCTCGACACTACTATGTACTGAAAGGATAGCGAAAGAGTAGTCCAAACATTTGAAAACAACATAAATTATTTTTTCGAGTGTATCAGACAATATTAACAGGCAGTAAATAGCGTCTTTTCACTTTATCATTTGTATCCTGTTTTCTTTATAAGTGCCGAGTAACAAAGAGAAACATTTTTGCCGTCAAATAAATGTAACGTTTTCACTGAAGAGCTTTCATTAAAATAACATTTATACAACATGCGTTCTTATTTGTTTACAGTGAAGACCTTTTCTTCGTACAGGTGCTATAAAACTTAAATATCCTTTCATTATCAGATATTTGATCTCACTTGTGAAAGAACAGTAGTACGAAAAATATCAAGGCCTCGTGCAAACGTTGCTGTGTTACGAAAACAAAGCGTGTCTATGTTACGCTGGCTTAATCACGTCACACTTCAGCAAAGGATTTAAAGTCAAGATGGCCGGACGAGGTTTTCAACTCCGCTCGATGAGTTGCGTATCTTAATGTGCTCACTGTGTCGCATCCTTCATCGCGGAACAGTAGAATAAGGTGCTTCGTGGTGTTCCAATAGCATTGTGTAGGCTTGAAAGAAGTTAGGGGAAATCACATCTACCGCTATCGAAGATACCTACAGGAACTGAAGGGGGCGATTATTTGAGTACTGTTCCGCTCTGCAGGAGAGGTATGGGGCTTTTGGGGTCTTGCAACACAAACGTTGCACGGATATTCTTATGCCTTACTTCGAGACAAATATAAAAAAGCAGTATGGGCACGACCAGTGAACAAGTCCAGATTAAGAATTTTGCACTAATCACAGCTGAACTATTTCTGTTCGAAACACGTTCCCTCTACAGACTATTCCTTGTAATCATGTTTTCAACCAGAATGAATGTTTTGGTTGTTTTTTTTTTTCTAGCTTCTGACTACATCGACGGCTGCTCTCATATTAAAGCCCTTCGGAAGGAATGTGCCCATTTCCTTTGGCATCTGTTCGGCAATATATCGGCGAAAGTGTGGGCCGCCAGTGCAAGACAAACGTGACTCAGACGCAGCTCATGTGAGCAGATCTAATCGCGAGCTGATACTGCAGTTGGTGTACAATGTGTTCAGATACCGGATATAGCTATTGCTTACTTTACGAAGGTGACCGAATTTCATAAGATGGCATCTGAAAAAGCGTAAAACATTTAGGTGAAAGGCATATCTTACGTTCCACACAATTCTTGTTACGTATTCCGCAAGAAACAATGAGCGATGACGGGTGGAACAAAGAAGACGGCACAAGACAGAAACGCAGCTGTGATAATTATTCCACTAAAACAATTACTTACGTACTACTACTGGAAATTCTGAATGACCGCAAATTCAAGGGCGGACTTGAGCAAAATTGTGCATTTTCTGGTAAATGAATAACAGCTTCTACGTAAAGTCATGGGCACGAAAAAAAGAGGGAGCAGTACTTTGTACGCTATCTCGTGCTGGCTGTATAGGCTGTGGGATTGCCGGCGATTATGTAACTAAGTAACTAAGAGATAACCAACTAACGGCGGGCTTTGTATTGAAGCCAGACACACAAAAGCGTTGCGACCTCGTGTGAACTATTTAATGCTGTGTCAGTCAATAGGGGCATTCAGCAAAGACTTGGGTTCCCGCAGTTTCTCACGGTTATAACCGCTGGCATCCACCTTATTAAAGCGAGCAACAGAGTTGATAACCCGGCGTCTTACATGTGTGGCGAAACGGTTACTTTTGGAGCCAAACATAGACGCAGTTACCGCATGTTGCACCTTACCTAATGCTCTTAGAGGTATCAAAATGGGCAAAAAAACATGCACAATAATCAATATCTAAACAGGCAATGTGTCTTGTTTATGACAACTGACAGGCTTTTGTGCATTACAGGACCTTCCTTACCTCTGCCGACTTCGCTTACGATTACGTTACATTACAAAACTTACGATACGGAATATGACTGTCTCTACAATCATTTCTGCAATATTACAAAAACGGTGTAGGGTTTTAACCACTGCATCAGAGCACTCGACAGATCTTTAAATATTTTCGGCGATGACATTATGTAAAAGAGTGTATATTTTTCTGTAATCTGAACATTCTAAACATTTTTATGTACCAAGAGACGAAAACTGCGGTGTTTTTCAATGAAAATGTACATCGTCAAATCAGTACAAAGCACGGCACACACCGTTTAGAAATTTGGATTTCGCATTTAGCAAATTTCAACGCTGTATTTGGGTATCTTTTTAATTCACTGTTTAAGAAGAGTAATATCAGTATATTTTTATTTTTAAACGCAGTCGAATATTGTTAAATACACAAATCTTCTGTTCCTCAGTCTATCGGTACACAAAAGCTACTACTTTTAATCTCGCAGAAAAACGCTCACCTCCTCGCGTAAGAACTATATCGGCGTAGAGCAAAGAGCACCGGACACATTCGTGGGAAGATATGAAAATATGCAAGGCGCTCGTGAAGAAAGCTGCATGCACGTACTTCGCCCTATCCTTACCATTCGCTTACCTGCGAGCGCAAGTCTAATTACCACTGGCCCAAGAAATTCGTCTGAAATAAGAAGAGGACTAATGAAGCAAAATTCCCCTCTCAGCTTACAACGATAACAGCAGCGTACTTTTCTCAACAGACTTACACGTGTCTCCTCTGCCAGTGTTTTGACGTGCTGCTGATGAATACCCTAAAAAGAGAGACTGCCGATTGACTTCTTCTGCCTTCCGTGCATCATTTGCTCCGTCTCGCACTTAATTATCCTTTTCAAATGACCGTGACGTTCAATTAGTACGAGTGACTTGCTGATCAGCCGTTTGTTCCGTGAAACAAAGCGAGCTGCCGCTGCAGGTGAACGGTAAAAACGGCGCCGACTAAGCAGCAGCCATTATGCTCGCCATGAAAGCGGAAACTGTATCCGCAAAACATGCGGACCCTACCACTACCTTGAGGGGGGGTCGTTTCTGCTGATTCGATTTGGTTAGCACAGAAAACTGTGCGAAACGTCAGATTAGAGACTGCAGACATTTATGTCACTATTTTTGTGGAACATGCGGCGATGGGAGGAATTCATAGACACGCGCGGGTCACAGGAAGTTGGTTCCTTTTATTTGGGAAGTGTACAGATTTAAGCTGTAGCGTAAAGAGTATCTGAAACTGTACGTAAAGGTACATTTTCTAAAAAGGCTAGGAATGAGCCAGCCTCTAAAACAATGACTTATTTGATAAAAATAGTGCAAGACAATTTTCACTTCTAAGCCATAAACGGCATTTTTGTTATCATTTGGGAAAAGTGTACGTATTCTAAACTTCGGACGCTGGGTGAGCATTCAGGAAAAATTTGCAACGCAGATATGAAAGAACTGCAGGACTCCGTATCAATTTTAAACAGTGTGTTACTTTGTTAATACTTCAAATTCTGTTGTAATCACAAAACCAAATTTGAATCGTCTTTACAAATTCCATCTCGATTCTTTCCAGAGAGTAACACTGCCGAAGTTACCTCGAATTGGAGCAGCGCCTCTGAAACGTGTCGTGGTTAAAGAATGAGTTTTAAAATTGAGTAGAGTAGCGAGAAAGTGTTTTACTATTTATAGTTCCAAAATAAAGCCAAGGTCTGTGTACAGAGTCTCTAAATTCGTCAGTCAGTCTCTGGTTCTTAGCAATTTCACGATTTGGCGAAGAATGACCAAGTCATATTGTGGAGGTCACTTTGAGAAAAGAAAATTATTCTCCACCTTAGAGACACGCAGTGCATGAACAGCTGAGTCTCAGATGGCTGCATGCCATTAGGAAATGGCACCAGTGCGACGTAAGGAATGACGCCGCCCAACCCTCCCTTCTAAGGAATTCGTCTCTACAATAAAGCGAGAGGGTCACTCCAACTTCGAAAATTTAGGGAGGCAAAGTGTCCACAAGACAATGCTTACAAAGGCTTCATTCAAACCACTGAATGCTTTTTCAATCAGGTTCGTCCCCGTGACTCATTAGAAAGACAACATTTTTGCAAGTAGCTAGTGACTACATTTGTGAACATTAATTACATTAGATTAATGCACGGAGGACCAATTTAGTCACTTTTTTCTCCTTCTGTCAGTCTGCGTACAGACAGTAATGCAGTATGGCTCACAGCCTGGTGCAAGCCATTTCCGACACTTTGCAGCCGACAAAGAATTCGAGCTGGTTAAACGGAATCGACCTGGGCCACCCGTGTCAGTAGCCACCAATGTTAAACACTAGCCCCAGGAGGCGAGAGTACGCGCGTTTACCTGTCTTGTATTTTAGTATGTACTTCAGTACAGTAGGAATGGAAGACCAAGGACGAAGCGCTCGAATTAAAAAGGGTGTGAGACAGCGATACAGTCTTTAGTACCTGCTGTAAAATTTATGAAGCAATGATGGAAAAAAAGGAAATGTCCAGGAGCATGGTTAAATTCATGGTGAAAAGATATCAATGATAAGATTCACGGATGACATTGCTATCCTGACAAAGTGAACACGAATTACAGGTCATGATGAGTGAAATCAACAGTATAACGCTTAAAGAGTACGGACTGAGGGCAGCCTAGAGAAAGACGAAGACGGCATTCCTGGACAACTGATGTCTGCTACTACCAAACATCGGTTTTACTTTGAGGAAGAAATTTCTGAGAACGTACGTTTGGAGCACAGAACTTTATGGTAGCGAATGACGTACTCTGGGAAAACCGGTAAAGAAGATAATCGAAGCCTTTCAGATTTAGTGCTACAGAAGGATTTAGATGTAGTGCTACAGAAGATTTTAGCGAGGAGGCGCCCAGAATGAGATTTTCACTCTGCTGCGGAGCGTGCGCTGATATGAAACATCCTGGCAGATTAAAACCGTGTGCCGGACCGAGACTCGAAATCGGACCCTTTGCTTTTCGCGGGCAAGTGCTCTACCCGCTGAGCTGCTCAAGTACGACTCACTAACCATCCTCACAGATTTACTTTCACCAGTACCTCGTCTCATACCTTCCAAACTTCACAGAAGCTCTCCTGCGAAACTCGCAAGACCTGCACTCATGAAGAAAGGATATTGCGGAGACACTGTTAAGCCACAGCCCGGTACAGCACTTGGCCGCTAAAGGCAAAGGCCCCAGTTCGAACTCAGTCCGACACACAGTTTTAATCTGCAGGAAGTTTCAATGAGGAGGTTTTCCGCAAAATGGGTGAGAAAAGGAACATGGGGAGTTTACGGACAGAACGAAGGGACGGCTTGTTAATATGTGTGTTTTTAAGACATCACCAACGGCCTTGCCGCAGTGGTAACACTGGTTCCCGTAAGATGAAAGTTAAGCGCTGTCGGACTGGACTAGGACCTGGATGGGTGACCATCCGGTCTGCCGAGCGCTGTTGGCAAGCGGGGTGCACTCAGCCCTCGTGAGGCAAACTCAGGAGCTTCTTGGTTGAGAAGTAGCGGCTGCGGTCTCGTAAACTGGCAAACGCCCGGGAGAGCGGTGTGCTGACTACACGACCCTTTATGTCCGCATCCATTGACGCCTGTGGGCTGAGGATGACACGGCGGCCGGTCGGTACCGTTGGATCTTCCAAGGCCTGTGTGGGCGGAGTTCAGTTAATATCCGGAAGTAACTTCTGTGGTCCTAGAATGAATTATATAGGATAAAAAGCACAGGAGGAGACAGAGACTGGAATATATGTATTACATGACAGAGAATGTAGGTTGCAAGAGTTACTCTGAACCAAAGAAGTTGACAGAAGATAGGAAATCGTGGTGGGCCGCATCAAACCGGCTAGAAGACTGATGACTACAGAATGTGTTCAATACTTGATTTCGAGGCAGATGAGTGAGCGGGACATAAACTGCCAATCTGGAAAATTTGAAATTTGCGAGAAGGTCGTCGGTCCCTAAGCTTACACACTATTTCATCTAACATAAACTAACATACGCTAAGGACGACACACACACACACACACACACACACACACACACACACACACACACACACACACACACACACCCATGCCCGAGGGAGGACTTGAACCTCTCTCCGACGGTGGAGTGCGGGGCGGACTGTGACAAGACGCCCCTAGACCGCGCGGCGTCAATCTGGCAGAAGGCAGGAACAGCCACAAAATTTAACTTATCGATCGTCCTAATTGTACTTCTCAGGCTCATTTTCATTTCGCTCGATTGTTGGAATAGTTTTATATCGACCCGCAATCTAAGACAGTGGGGGCAGGGCGATCGACATGCAAATTTTTTGTACAGGTATATAATCATGTTAACGGGAAGAAAGCCTACAGCCTAACGTTACACAGGCGAAGCGATCATCACAGACGGAGCATAAATTCTGATTGGGATAGGACGCTGACGCCAATCGACTATATGTTTCTTCAAAGGAGGCATCCCAGAATTTGCCTTAGGCATTTCTGGGCAACCAAGGAAAACCTTAAACTCGGTGGCTGACCGGGGACTTAAGCCGATATCCTTTCGACAGCTAGACCTGTGTCGTGGCACTGCATCCCTGACCGGGTTCGTAACTGAGTGTTCAGTCTAATAAGTTTCAGACTCTGGATTCCTCGAACCGTCGTGAAGCATTACGAAGTGCGAGATCAATCTTCTGGCCACAGTCATATACTGTGGTTCAGATCCGCTGCTGAGAGTAATCAGTGGAATGTTTACAACTTACTCATAATATGGATCTTACCGAAGTTTCTTACCAATAAGCTGGTAAAACTCTCACTGATCCATTTCGCGCTGTTGTTAGTCACTTGTGCTAAGAACTGGGAACTTGGCACGTAGGACGGTGAACGAAAATACACATTACACACTAGTGTCCAAAATTAAAGCAACAAACTGGTATTTCACCGTCCTGTGTCTAATTCACTATATAATCATGCAAATTGTGAACAGATGCCGTTAACATCGTGTTCTGAAAGGAAGATGGCATTTCGATCAACGGGCCACCACGACAGCTAAGACGTCAGGGCGCCTATCAAGTTTTGTGCTGGTTAGTCCCACACGCACAATCGCTGTGTACACAGTCACAGACAGTGCAGTTTGGCACAGAGAAGATGCCTGCAGACTCTCTGCTGTGGAGGGCCATACAGAGAATGGAAGCAGAACAGTCGCAAACTGATGTGGTCCCATAGCTTAATGTGAATCGTTGTTTCTCAGATGAGGCGACAGTTTATGGAGACCAAACTGTGTCCCGGAGACTAGGACAGGGCGGACCACGTGTGACATCAGAAAGAGTGGACAGCTATTAGGCTGTAAGGGCACGACGGTACCGCCTTAGTACCGCACTGCAACTGCCATCTGACCTCGCAGCATCCCCTGGACGAGTTGTATAGACGCAAACGGTGTACAGAAGGCTTCAACCTTTGTTGCTGGAAACATGCTGTCTGTCTACCTCTGGCGTGTCTTCACAGAAGGGAACGCCTAGAGTGGAGCCTTCAACGTGCCACACGTTTTTTTCACAGATGAGTTCCGATGCAGTTCGGAGAGAGTCTCGAGGTATTCGCATCTAGAGGGCCTGTGGAACACGATTTTAGGACCCAAACATCGTGAAAAGAGACCGATATCGAGGAGGAAACGTAATGGTGTGGACAGGGATTATGTTGACCACTCTAACACCTCTTCATGAAACGGTACGGCTGAATCAGAAAGATTTAACTGATGTCAGGTACCGTGAGAAGATCTTGGGATCTAACGCGTGGTTGTTGCGAGGTGTTGTGGGAAAAGACTTCGTATCGATGGACGATTATGCTCGAACTGATAGAGCACGGGTGGTTGATGTTTTTTGGAAACGGAACATATTGCATGCATGGCGTGGCCTGCTCGCTCTCCCGATTTGAATCCCATGAAGCATGTCTGGGGTGCACTAGGCAGACGAGTTGCACCACGTCAGCATCCACCAACCACTCTCCAAGGCTTGTGAGCAGCTCTGCAGGAAGAATGGGCGTTATTGCCCCAACATGAGATTAATGACATCATTCACAGCTTGCCCTGTGGTCGTCAGACCTGTATTGGTGCCAGAGGTGGTCACACTCCATACTGAGAACATTAACCAATTGTCAGAATATGTGCGCAAATCCGTTAAGTTGGAAAAAAACGAAGAACATTTTTGTCTATCGTTATGTATGTCTAAATTGATTAAGTTCTATATTGTTTCTACTTTAATATCACCTATTTATACTGTTTCGTGGCAAAATAAACGCAACCTTGCAAAATTTCCGTTCGTTACTGAATATGACTGGCATCAAGATTCACGTGGTACATAAAGTAGTATTTTCCAAAATGAGGAATGGTGGCGTGATTCAACAAGTTACGGCAGCAAATCGGAAGAACGAGAGCGAAGTCCTTTAGGATAACACTGTGTGGATCCGTGCATCAAGTTCGCATTGCGCTTTAATCGAGGTTTAATGGCGACTACGTTCTGAAAATGATGTTTAATAGTCGCAGCAAACACATAATGTTTTCGGTATGAGTATATCTCCACTGGAGCTCCAACTGATGGGAGATAAAAATCAACGAAGAGAGCAATTTTTCTGTAGCGTTAACGACTTCTGTAGGAATTACGACAAAGATTCAGGACGAAGGGAAACTGGTGGATGTAACGTTACTAGACTGTCATGCTACTCTAGTACTCAAATATTTTCTAGCTATTTACGTCTAACTGCAGAAACAGATGAAGAACATGAATCAGAGAAATTTTTCGACTAGATTTAATAGTGACTGAACGCCAGTTCAAACATGACTGTAGTATAGTAAGCTGCGTTCTGTACAGCTTTTGTTTTTAAAAGGGAGCTTGTCACAAGCGGGGGGAGGGAGGGGGAGTGTGAGGAAGGGAGGGAGGGGGAGAGGGAGGGAGAGAGAGAGAGAGAGAGAGAGAGAGAGAGAGAGAGAGAGAGAGAGAGAGAGAGACTGTGGATACTTAACCAATACATCTGCATCACTTTATATAATCTGAGCGGAAATCGTGGATGTTGTTGTTGTTCTTGTTGTTGTGGTCTTCAGTCCTGAGACTGGTTTGATGCAGCTCTCCATGCTACTCTATCCTGTGCAAGCTTCTTCATCTCCCAGTACCTATTGCAACCTACATCCTCCTGAATCTGCTTAGTGTATTCATCTCTTGGTCTCCCTCTACGATTTTTACCCTCCACGCTGCCCTCAAATACTAAATTGGTGATCCCTTGATGCCTCAGAACATGTCCTACCAACCGATCCCTTCTTCTGGTCAAGTTGTGCCACAAAATTCTCTTCTCCCCAATCCTATTCAATACTTCCTCATTAGTTATGTGATCTACCCATCTAATCTTCAGCATTCTTCTGTAGCACCACATTTCGAAAGCTTCTATTCTCTTCTTGTCCAAACTATTTATCGTCCATGTTTCACTTGCATACATGGCTACACTCCATACAAATACTTTCAGAAACGACTTCCTGACACTTAAATCTATATTCGATGTTAACAAATTTCTCTTCTTCAGAAATGCTTTCCTTGCCATTGCCAGTCAACATTTTATATCCTCTCTACTTCGACCATCATCAGTTATTTTGTTCCCCAAATAGCAAAACTCCTTTACTACTTTAAGTGTCTCATTTCCTAATCTAATTCTCTCAGCATCACCCGACTTAATTCGACTACATTCCATTATCCTCGTTTTGCTTTTGTTGATGTTCATCTTATATCCTCCTTTAAGACACTGTCCATTCCATTCAACTGCTCTTCCAAGTCCTTTGCTGTCTCTGACAGAATTACAATGTCATCGGCGAACCTCAAAGTTTTTATTTCTTCTCCATGGATTTTAATATGAGTGGAATTAATTAACCACTGTCCAGCAGGCAGAAAACAGGTGGTAATCCTAAGGGCTGCCTGTGTCTCGCCTATATTTGCATTCTATATACAGAATGAAAGGTTTAATTCTTCGTGCGATGAGAGTTTCCAACACAACTGATGCACCACGGACGTGATAAAACCTGCTATATTTTGAACTGTCTCGTAAAGTTTCACCTCAACGACCTTGCCGCAATGGTAAGACCGGTTCCCGTCAGATCACCGAAATTAAGCACTGTAGGGCTTGGCTAGCACTTGACTGGGTCACCGTCCACGTTTGCCGAGTGCTGTTGACAAGCGGGGTGCACTCAGCATTTGTGAGACCAATTGAGGAGCTGCTTGAGTGAGAAGTAGCGGCACCGGTCACGAAAACTGAGAACGGACGGGAGAGCGGTGTGCTGACCACATGACCCTCCGTCTCAGCAAACGGTGACGCCTCAGGGTTGAGGATGACACGGCGGCCAGTCGGTACCGTTGGGCATTCAGGGCCGGTTCGTACAGTGTTTTTTTTTTTTTTTTTTTTTTTTTTTTAGTAAATCTTCACACTCAGAAAGGAACCTAAGAAAGTCGGTGATTTGTAATCAGTTATCTACCTCACATATTGTGAGCTTCGCAACGATGTTTCGCTAAATCTTCACACTCAGAAAGGAACCTAAGAAAGTCGGTGATTTGTAATCAGTTATCTACCTCACATATTGTGAGCTTCGCAACGATGTTTCGCTAAATCTTCACACTCAGAAAGGAACCTAAGAAAGTCGGTGATTTGTAATCAGTTATCTACCTCACATATTGTGAGCTTCGCAACGATGTTTCGCTTCGCACGAGCTATGGAAACTATGCAAGTGTAAGGTACGTCGGAACACCGGAGGTATTGAACTTACGAAATCGGAGTAGTAAGCGTCTTAACACGGTGTAAGTCATCGTGATGTCTTTTACATTTTCTGTAGACAGTAGGTCTACTGCACACATTTAAAATATTTAAAATATTTAAAAAATGGCGTCATGGAACTAACAAAAGTTGCTCTAATGAATATTTTTGCGCACACACAAATAGTATCGGTCGAACGGCCATCCTCAAACGAGATAAGAATGTGTCCGGAACATTACGTGGCAAAATAGATACGGTGAATAAATCAACAGTCTGTCACAGTGTGATGCAGTCACCCAGGTCAGAGTTTAATCAGAAACAGACAACTTATACAGCTGATGTTCGTCTTCCTCACGGGAACGGTGATATTGCTTGTAAGTGAGGCTATTTGAAGACATATAGATTACATGTTTATTTGAGCGAAACTACTGAGTGGCGTACACAAAACCGGCTCGAACGGGAATGCGAGCGCGCGTGAGTAGCATTACTAGCTCGTCAGTTTCTTTGCCACCATCCAACAGCAGTAGTGCGTGAGTAGTTCACACGGGAAGTGTCCGCCCCGATAGCTGAATAGTCAGCATGAGGGACAGCCGTCCTAAGGGGCCCGGGTTCGATTCCCGGCTGGATCGGGCATTTTCTCCGCTCAGGGATTGGGTGTTGTGTTGTCATCATTTCATCCTCACCCGGCCCGTAGGTCGCCCAATGTGGTGTCGAATGTAATAAGACCTGCACCGCGGCGATCGGACCTGCCCCGTAAATGGCCTCCCGGCCAATGACGGCGAACGCTCATTCTCATTTCCATACGGAAAGCAGTCGCTATAAACCGTGTACTTCACTGTCATACCTTACTCCATTGAAGAACGTGTGTTCATTGTTGAAGAATATGTGCAGTCTGAATCCATTAAAGTTGTTCGTGACACTTTTCATGAAAAGTTTCCTGAAAGTACTATTCCTGCAAAATCAACGATTCAGGATGTAGAGAAAGTGTGGCGTTCGACAGGCAGTGTTGTTAATTCACAGAGGAAATAAGGCACCGACTGTACGTACACCTGAAGTTGAGGGAAACGTGACGGCACACACTGAAAGAAGCCCCTACAAGTCAACACGACGATTATCAGAGCAATGTGGAATATCTCGCAGCTCCTGTCAACGCGACATTCACTGCTTAAAAATGAAATACCGTCTCAGTGTCGTTCAGCAAATGAAAGAAACGGACAAGGGTAAGCGTACACATTACTGTAACTGGTTGCTGGAAAATGTCGCTGGGGGACATCTTGATCCGTTCGTCATTTTTTCGACGAATGAAGCTTGGTTTCATCTGTCGGGTTACGTTAATTTACAAAACACAAGACACTGGGCTACAGAGAATCCTGATGGAATACCGCAAAAGCCGTTACACGATTTAAAAATTGGTGTATGGTGTGCTGTATCTGGTAACAGAATTATGGGGCCATTTTTCTTCGGCGAGACTGTCGACACACATCTTTACTTGCAACTCTACAATGAATTTTCGGCTCTGGTAACTCCAAACGAAAAATGTGCATATTTCCTGCAAAAGGGGGCAAGTTCTCTTACGTCGGATTTGTCCTTAGCTCGTATACATACTGATTTTACAGAAGAGAGGACCATTAGTAAGGGCTTGTGGGCACCCCGCTCTCCCGACTTGCCACTATGTGACTTTTACCTCTGGGGTTTCTAAAGGCTACAGTCTACCGCAACAATCGCGGAGCACTTGGCACATGAAAAAACAACATATGTGAAGAAATTTCGAACATTGCTCAGAGTAATGAAAAGTGCTCTCCTTAACATGCTTCGACGTGCACAACTTTGCATGGATGTTGGCGGAGAACATTTTGAACACTGACTTTAAATTCCTTTCTAAAATATGCTCATTAAACGAACACAAGTAAATCTGTTACTTAAACTGTTAATTACATAGTTAATAATGAAAATGTACAATACAAACGTAAGAAAACGTTGGTGTACGTTGATTTTCTTCATTCATATTCCTTTCAGCGCAGAGGCCGGTTTTATCTAGGCCACTCTGTACTTGTCGGTCAAAAAAACATAAAAAAATAGCTTGTGTTGGTAGCACGAGGAAGATTCTTAAATATATTATAGCTTTGCAGTTATAGCGAGGAAATCGCGTTTACGTATTTCATCTCATTCGTTGTGGAACTCCACTCGTTAGCATGGAACGAAACACTGCTCCATTCACTGTCGCGAAGCTCGTAATATGTGTAATCTTCCAGGCAGTTGCGTTACAGAGAGATTGTTACCGATCACCGAGTCTGTTAGGTCCTTGCCAAAAGCGAAAAGTTTTTGAGCAGTACAAAATGCAGGGAGCGCTAAATGTTTTTATGATCAAGATGAGCCAACTACGCAGGAACACAATATCGGACTAAAAGTAATAGCTATGTCACTGTGCAGTTTAAGAAACTCATAGGTGTAGGTGCGGTATAGACTAAATTTTAAGATCAACACGTGTTTTCTCACCACCAGACGGTAACTAGCAGATTAATTCCTGGTACGCTTGATTTCTACCGAAACTGCGAGGGCTCAGCTTACTGGATTAAGTACGTACAGTGTGTTTGTGTCTGTTTATATGACCACATGCCAGCCAGTACTAGATTACTAAAGTGCCAGAGTGAATTAAACGTAATAGCGGTGAACGTATTAGCGTTCGATACTGCACTTAGTCGTGCTCAATTCTTAAACTTAGCAAGCAAAGTAAACATTTTCATATTCTTTGTTACGTGTGGTACTAGTAATAAAAAATGTAAAAATAAAGTCTCTAGAAGTTACGAGCCCTGTCCAAAATTTTGCCTGCACTAAATAATATACCACTAATACCGATTACGTGTCCGTGTACCGGCTGGTGGCAGTTTAAACATAAAACCCTAATAGAATCGTATTTAAACTGCCGTTCAATCGCTATTGAATCTATCGTTTTCCTTTAAGAAGTTTTACGTCGTGCAAGTAGGAGGTATTACGCGAGAGCACGGAGTAGGGGGCTAACGGCTGTAAGTGCTCTAGCACGGTGAGCGGCGGAGCTGTGTGGCGCCGGAGAGACCGGCCGGCCGCTATCGAGACGTGCTCCGGGCGCGGCCTCACTTAGCGCGAGGGTCGTTAGCAGCGTGCGGGCTGCCGGGTTGCCTGGCGGGCACGCGCAGCGCCGCCGCCGCCGCTTGTAAACAGGAAACGAAGCCATTGTTTTGGGCGAATGTCGCCCTCGTTAGCACGCAAACGAGCGCGCCGCGGACCCGCGCCAGCGACGCATTGTCGGCGTAGCGGTCCTCGCCGGCTTCTGGCGGCCGCGAGGGCTTAACGACGATGTGGCGGGGGCGGGGAGGTGCGGCGCAGACAGCTGTCTACCGGCACAGTGCTACAGTTAATGAGCTGATTCTGTTCGTCAGGACACAGGCGCGCTAGGGATAGTTTGTTAGTAGGGCTGGACAATAAATACGAAACAAACGTACTCGACTTCGTGTACACAAGATAGGCTTTTCAGCTGTGGTTCAACGACGAGTATCTTCTTTTACACGTGTATTGGACTCAGGCAGCGCAGTGAATCAATCGCGTGCCGAAGCTGACTTTTGGGACAGAAGGCTGCCGAAGACTTTTCACTCGATCAGAAAGGCGCTAAGAAATTACTCCAAATCTCACGGGATGCTGCAGTTTGAGAGAGAAAGTTTCTCCAACGACCAGGATAGGGACACAGTATGTTAAAAAAATTGCTGGCTAGATATAAAATGGTAGCACTTGCCCACATGTGACAGTTACATAAACAGCTGTGTATAGATACGTTTTGTAGCTATGAATCACGAGATCACGCACATTCACGACCACGCTATGCACAATTACGCATGGCGAGAAAGATTCGTATAAGGAGACTGTGTAATATCTGTTGCAGATGCATTTGAAAATGGTCCATGCACGAACTTAAGTTCAGTAAGTTAAAATACAGCCCAATAGAATGATGAATGATGTCTTTTTTCAGATCTGTATAGGCTGTGGCGTCCACTCACATTAAAAACAAAAGCTGATCTTTGCAACAAATGGCAATGTACTGTCTTGGTGATACAGCACATGTCACACTCCAATCGACCGACAATTTGTGCACTTACTGACAGAAAAATGCGTAATACAATAGACACATGTACAAGAGACAAATACTGCAACTGATAAGTATACGCTTGCAATCTGACGTAATGGTGAACTGAAGATGCTCACTTGACCGAAACTCCTTTAAAAATTGCACATTATTGCAGCTCTGGTCGTTTTCCCGACGCAGTTCTTATCTATAAATAGCAGAAAAGGAGGAAAGACTAGCATCACTTCCTGTAAGTAAAAAGGAAAGAAAAACCATGTTTTCTCGACTGGAATAAGCATTGATACGGATGCATTAGGAAATCGGCAAAGTACTGTACTGACGCTACGAGTTCCATTTAAAAGGTGCAACCGAAAGAAGGGTGAAAGTTTTCGAACGGAAAAAAGTACTGCCTTAATTCCACTTCGTGGACGCACGAAAGTTCTAAACTAAATACAGTAGGCACACATATAGTGATACGACAAGAGGCCGCACTCAGAATTTCGCCGCCCACGCTCAACTCACACGGTACTGTCAGCAGCTCACTTTCACTGCCTAGAGACTAACCTCTCTACTGGAGACTGGCCAGCGACGGCGGCGCCGTCCACGGACACCGGGAGGCGTTCCTCTTCTTTCCCCGGCGGCAGGAGTCTGGCAGTGACGCGTGGACCACGGGCCGGATGCCGCCGACACGTCCCTGCAGCACTCGCACGCGACAGGCGCCGGACCACTCACCCACACGTCCGCTCTGTCCGGCGGCTGGCGGCCAACTGGCGCGTCACCGCAGACCGCGCCGGCAGCGCGCGCGCCGCAGAGACCTCTGGCGGGGCGTCGCTGAAGCGCGCAGTCACCGGGGGTGTTGTCAGGCTGTTACGTGGGGGGCCACCAGATGCAGAGCGGCGGCGGACGTGGGCGAGAGAGGACGTGCGCCGCGCCGGAAAACGCAATTAAATAATTCCTCGGACAATATATCACCGCGATTTAAAAAAAAAAGAGAGAGAGAGAGAGAAAACTTTCGGCAGTAACTTTCGCATAAAATTTTACAATGGCTGCTACCTACTTCCTAAACATGCTCGACCTCACCACAGTATTTAAGATCAAGTCAAACAGGAATGTATTTGACACCGCTCCACTCTGTCGCGCAACGAACAAATTGTGAAAGCACGGGACACCAGATCGTTCATAGTGAATCACCCAAAACTTGCACCGCAAATACTGCGGAAATGGGAAGAGCTATTGATTTGTTTTTCATAGAATGGATTGCTAGTAAAGGGCTCGCAATGTTCGAAAATAAACAGATTTTAACAATATTTAGAAAGCGTTTTTTGTCAGCAAACATACGCTTTTTGAAATGGAACAGTGCCTATTGTCAACTTCAGACTCATAGTGTGGTAAATTAGAGTGTCAGTGATGTTTCCTGCAGGACACTAATGCGAGTCGTTTACGAGATATCGTCTTTTGAAAAATTTCCACACCGACACTAGTTTGTGCCATTCAGTCAGCGTAGTCGCTAGGTACGAGGCTGTTTTGTTAGCTTACAGCGGGGTTGTGGGTTCGTTTGAGTGCACTGCGACTTGGTAGTTAGCCAATGTGGGGCAGTCCAAGCAGTAGGTCCTGAGCGAACGATGGGACTTCCCAATGCAAAAAAGCCCAGATGCTCACGGGGTATGGAGAGTGTAGGAAGAATGCAGTTTGTTCTTGTACGGTATATGCAGCAAGACATCCCAATAGACATCAATCATCTCCGCAATTATCGATCAACCTCTTTAACCAATTGCGTGAAAGTGGTACTGTAACGTCCTAGGCATTGTAACAGAAGGGAACAAGTGACGATGGAACAGGAGTAAATTAATGTTCTTGCTGCTGTTACACTTGATCCGCACCTTAGGTCTCGCACAATCGCACGAGGAAGTGGCACGAATCAGGCAAGTATCCTACACATTGTCTATCGACATAGGTTCCATCGGCGGCTGTGGCCGAGTGGTTCTAGGCTCTTCAGTTTGGAACCGCGCTGCTGCTACGGTCACAGGTTCGAATCCTGCCTCGGGCATGGATGTGTGTGATGTCCCTAGGTTAGTACGGTTTAAGTAGTTCTAAGTCTAGGAGACTGATGACCTCAGATGTTAAGTCCGATAGTTCTTAGAGACATTTGAACCATTTGAACTATCCCTCTCATATCCGTATCCCTCAAGAGCTGCATGGAAAAGATGAGAATCGTGTTCTGTTCAATACATGGCAGTAAAGCAAGATATTCCAGATGTATCGTGTATCTTGTTTAGTGGCAAAGCCACATTTACCAATCACGGCCACCTAAGCCGCCGAAACATGCACTTTTGGTCTGTTGACAATCTCCGTTCGCTTCGTTAGGTCGAACGTCAGCGTCCATGGAATGTAAACGTGTGGTGTGGCACACTGAACCAGAAGCTCATAGAACCGTTTTTCATAGACGGAACACTGAATGCGTATCACAGACCACTTTCCACAGATGGTAGAAGACTTTTCTCTGCAGACTGGGAGGAACCTGTGGTACCAACATGATGGCTCTCCAGGCCATAGTGCACAAAGTACTAAAGCGTGTCTTCACGAATTGTTTCCAAATAGTTGGATTGGATGCAGTTCCTGTATTTGGCGGCCGTAGACTTTCTTCCGCGGGGAAAGCTGAAAGACGTTGTGTACAAGGACATAACAGCTGCACCCGATGATATGCAACGACATATTACACAGCCTGCTCGGACATCTCCGCTGAAATGCTAGCACGTGGGTAGCAGTGGTTCTACACCAGATTGGAAGCTTGTATTGCAGCTGCCGGTGGTCATTTTGAACTCAACCTGTAATGGTGAATTGACTCGTTACTGGTCAGAATCTATGTAACTAGTGTGTGCGCCTACGTGCTACCACACGTACTGAACAAGTATCAGTATGGGAACTTTTCAAAATACGATACCTCGTAAACGACTCGCCCTAGAATCCTGCAACAAACACAACTAAGATCCTAATTTATCCTACTTTTAGTTTATTAGTGTCAATAGGCATTGTTCCTTTCTAGAAAGTGTATGTTTTCACAAAAAAGTATGCTTTCTAAGTATTGCTACAATCTGTGTATTGGCTAACAATACGAGGCCCTGACTTCCAATACATTGTGTGACAACAGCACGTCAACAGCGCTCTCCATTTCCGCAATACTTGCGGTGCAAGTTTTAGGTGATTCAGCCTGTACGTAGTATCTACGATGTCTGTTGTAAGAGTCGCTAGATGCATGTTTTCTTTTCGTTTCAGCATATGTTCTCAGTGCTTTTTTTGCGTTTTATAGTTGTAGTCAGCCCAAATAGTGTTCATCAGTCAACAGAAAGCGTCCCTTTGTTTCCCATTACAAACAAATTGATTCGTAAAGCGGAATTTTACGTGCCCGTTCGACTTAACGGTGCCAATTAGTTTAATGTGATATTAGTTTTATCGACGTGTATTAAGAGGGACAGTACTGCCTTTGGACGCGTTGACTGCGACCGCCAAACATGCAGCGCTAGTAAGTCGCTGCTGGATGCTGTTTATTCTTCGAGTTTTTAATGCCTTTTAATACATGTCGATAAAACGAATGTCGGACTAGACTAATTTAGGATCCCTCTCTCGAATGGGCACGTAAAATTCCGATTTAAAAATAATTTTTTTGTTTGTAGTGGGCAACAAAGCGGAGCTTGCTGTTGACACAGAGCGTCACATGAAAGACGCGATGAACAGATATTGTCTGGGCTGACTCCAGGTGCACGCTGCAGGCATTTGTCGAAACGCCAGAGAAAATGCGCCTTTCGACTCTTAGAGACACCGTGAATATAAAGTTGACACAAACAGAAGCCTGTACGAAACAATTTGTCATCATTACAAATGCTCACGAAATTTCACGTTTGCTGCAAAAACTTCTGTTTGTGTATTAGTAGACCGTCCTCTTACATAAAAACCAGCTAGCGAAGTATTTTTAAGCATCAACGCGTGATTCAAGGCAAATACAGTATCATTAAGTTGTGACAAGGACTCGGTAGGTACACTTCAGTACTTCTCATAGAACAACACGGGCTGCAGAAACAGTCTGTTCCAACTATGAACTACTAGAAATGCAAAGTGTTACCTACTTGGACAACAAGTAGCTCACATTCTTAATTCGAAAGCGACAACCTAAATTAATGGAGCGCCTTAGTCCACCTAAGTTTTCAGTAGGCATGGTTGCTGATAGGGATGATTTAAAAATCAAGAAAGTATTCTGCTTATTTTCACTCACTAATGAGATACGGGATGATTTATTTGAGGAATTTCAACATATGAGGATAGTATTTACAGCATACAGAAAGGTTTTATATAAATTATATTTGGCGTCAAGCCTAGAACATCCTGCAGAGACCTATTCTAAAAACTTTATATTTTGACATTTGTTTGGCAATTCATATACGCATTACCACCGTTTGTGGTCACCAATATTGTCCTTTTCTTAAGAAAATAAAGATAACGTGAATATAATGCAACGACTAAAATTAAGCTCTGTGAAGACTTCAAGGGCTGAATCTCAGTAGAGAAACGTGTCACATCAATGTACACCTACCGTGGCATATCAAATCTCTGAAGGTGTAAGTGAAGAGATTTAAAACTGAACCAAGAATTTTCTGTTCATCAACTCCTTCTATTCAATCGAAGAATACCTAAACAGACACTCTTAAAATTAATGTTTTAGGAAATTAAATTTAGCACTGTGATTAATGTTCTACTATATTCAATAATTTCATATTCTTCCACTCGAACAAATTGCACATCCTTGTCTTCTTTTTACATCCCGCGGACCCGACTCTGCTCATCATTGCTGATGCAGTGTAACGTGATGTAATATTATTTAAGTACAGAAAGATGAATTTGACGTGAAGCGTCCGTAAGCACAAGTTTAGCGACAGAATGGCATCGTTTTTCTAGACGCAGCTGCTCTACGCTTACCCTTTTTCAAACTGGACAGCTTCCCTAGTAACGAGATACAGGGGTGCATAGAGAGAAACACCCAGTTTTCTGCTTAGTGTGGAACAGCAGATTCGGTGGAACTGGTCATGACACACGAAGACGGGAGCACAGCTACAAGAGACGCCACACTCTAAAGGCAGCCTCTGTCGCGCTGGCTCTGTTTTCTTGTCCAGAAAGTGGAAAAAGGCTGAACACCTAGACTTTCCCGACGAAAATAAGTACTGAACAGCTTAGGAGAGGTTCACCAAGTAAGGAGGATGCCATATCCCCCAAATCTTCCCATATCCTGCCTCATGATTGCCATATAGCAAGAAAACTGTTATCTCTAGTGAATAACGTCATCTTGCTTCAGTTTTTCTGCAGACTACACGTTAGAAATAAGAAATGAGGATACAAAACATCTGCAGACGATTGCAAGCCCAGACGTTTCCTTCAGTAAACACGCAGAGAA
The DNA here is from genome assembly GCF_023864345.2 of Schistocerca serialis cubense. NCBI lineage: Eukaryota > Metazoa > Arthropoda > Insecta > Orthoptera > Acrididae > Schistocerca > Schistocerca serialis. Next base: position 596,814,596 of record NC_064644.1, on the reverse strand, counting down.
ACCGAATGCTATTTGAATGCAGTTTTCACTGGGACGTCAGTCAGACGCTGTCCCGTTTCTGAAGAACTCCTTACCGGCGTAGTCTGGCTCAAAAATAGCTCTGAGCACTATGGGACTTAACATCTGAGGTCATCAGTCCCCTAGAACTTAGAACTACTTAAACATAACTAACCTAACGACATAACACACATAGATGCCCGAGGCAGGATTCGAACCTGCGACCGTAGCAGTCACGCAGTTGCGGACCTAAGCGCCTAGAACCGCTCGACCACCGCGGCCGGCGGCGTAGTTTGGAAGACGCGCCCTGCGCAACCAGTTTGTTCACAGCTAAGGACCATCTGCGCATTGTGCCCTGTGTTGTGGCGAGTTTTACTGTCTCCCCTTACCAGAGGCGCACTTAAGCATGTCTCCTACTGTCACACAACTGGCCAGTGCTTTCGTTCTCTGGGCATATATCCTGTTGTCAGCCTGCGAGGCTCGGGTTCGTAACGTGTTTTACTAACCTCAGGGAGGCCGTACACGATAAGTATGTGGGGGACACTTTCTCGGAGACCTACAGTTAGTTACAAATCAACACTGTTTGGGACCCAAGTTGCAACAGGCAGCTTACACAGTAGAAGAAGAATGGGTAGCTTTGAGGGATGAAGCAGTGAAGGCAGTAGAGGATCAAATAGGTAAAAAGACGAGGGCTAGTAGAAATCTTTGGGTAACAGAAGAAATATTGAATTTAATTGATGAAAGAAGAAAATATAAAAATGCAGTAAATGAAGCAGGCAAGAAGGAATACAAACGTCTCAAAAATATCGACAAGATGTGCAAAATGGCTAAAAAGGCATGGCTAGAGGACAAATGCAAGGATGTACAGGCTTACCTCACTAGGGGTAAGATAGATACTGCCTACAGGAAAATTAAAGAGACCTTTGGAGAAAAGAGAACCACTTGCATGAATATCAAGAGCTCAGATGGAAACCCAGTTCTAAGCAAAGAAGGGAAAGCAGAAAAGGTGGAAGGAGTATATAGAAGGTCTAAACAAGGGCGATGTACTTGAGGACAATATTCTAGAAATGGAAGAGGATGTAGACGAAGATGAAATGGGAGATACGATACTACGTGAAGAGTTCGACAGAGTACTGAAAGACCTGAGTCGAAACAAGGCCCCGGGAGTAGACAACATTCCATTAGAACTACTGATAGCCTTGGGAGAGCCAGTCCTGACAAAACTATACCATCTGGTGAGCAAAATATATGAGACAGGCGAAATACCCTCAGACTTCAAGAAGAATATAATAATTCCAATCCCAAATAATGCAGGTGTTGACAGATGTGAAAATTACCGAACTATCAGTTTAATAAGTGACGGCTGCAAAATACTAACGCGAATTCCTTACAGACGAATGGAAAAACTGGTAGAAGCCGACCTCGAGGAAGATCAGTTTGGGTTCCGTAGAAATGTTGGAACACATGCGGTAATACTGACCCTACGACTTACCTTACAAAATAGATTAAGGAAAGGCAAACCTACGTTTCTAGCATTTGTAGACTTAGAGAAAGCTTTTGACAATGTTGACTCGAATACAGTCTTTCAAATTCTGAGGGTGGTAGGGGTAAAGTACAGGGAGCGAAACGCTATTTACAATTTGTACAGAAACCACATGACAGTTATAAGAGTCGAGGGACATGAAAGGGAAGCAGTGGTTGGGAAGGGAGTGAGACAGGGTTGTAGCCTATCCCCGATGTTATTCAATCTGTATAATGAGCAAGCAGTAAAGGAAACAGAAGAAAAATTTGGAGTAGGAATTAAAATCCATGGAGAAGAAATAAAAACTTTGTGGTTCGCCCATGACTTTATAATTCTGTCAGGGACAACAAAGGACCTGGAAGAGCAGCTGAATGGAATGGACAGTGTCTTGAAAGGAGGATATAAGATGAACATCAACAAAAGCAAAAAGAGAATAATGGAATGTAGTAGAATTAAATCGGGTGATGCTGCGGTAATTAGATTAGGAAAGAGACGATTAAAGAAGTTAATGAGTTTTGCTATTTGGGGAGGAAAATAACTGATGATGGTCGAAGTAGAGAGGATATAAAATGTAGACTGGCAATGGCAAGGAAAGCGGGTTCTGAAGAAGAGAAATTTGTTAACATCGAGTATAGATTGAAGTGTCAGAAAGTCGTTTCTGAAACTATTTGTATGGAGTGTAGCCATGTATGGAAGTGTAACACGGACGATAAATAGTTTGGACAAGAAGAGAATAGAAGCTTTCGAATTGTGGTACTACAGAAGAATGCTGAAGATTAGATGGGTAGATCACATAACTAATGAGGAAGTATTGAATAGGATTGGGGAGAAGAGGAGTCTGTGGTACAACTTGGCTAGAAGAAGGGTTAGGTTGGTAGGACATGTTTTGAAGCATCAAGGGATCAGCAGTTTAGTATTGGAAGGCAGCGTGGAGGGTAAAAATCGTAGAGGGAGTTCAAGAGATGAATACACTAAGCAGATTCAGAAAGATGTAGGTTGCAGTAGGTACTGGGAGATGAAGAAGCTTGCACAGGATAGAGTAGCATGGAGAGCTGCATCAAACCAGTCTCAGGACTGAAGACCACAACAACAACAACTAGAAATTCGACGGATTCAGGTCTCGATCGATCGATTGCTCTTGAGACGTTGTGGTGAGGAAAGTCTACTGCCACAGGATTACTTGCAGCGAATAAAACTGCCCATACACAACAGGCATTGGTTTCCCGACGTATAACTGTAGGAACGTTTCTTCTATTTCTGGCAGGTACTACTTCCTATTTTTATAAGCAGCGTTTATGCAACGCGATTAGCCTCAAACATCTTACTGGGTCTTCCGACGTTCGCATTACGACAGTTACTTACATTGTCTCAAGACTTAACTTTCGCACGATGTGTCACTGCCAAGTAGCATAGCTTGGTGAAACATGGACCATACACAGAAAGGACTGTTAGAGTACAGTAAAGAAGGTAGCAGAAAGAAATACGCCAAGAGACGAACAGAAATGATACTTTTATTCAAAGATAAAGCTGCACCGACGTCGTACCAACTTATGATGCTCCCTTGAACATTTCGAAAAGCGGGACATGGTTCTTAACAGCGTGCGTGATCACCGCGGACGGCAATGTTCTCCACAGCTGGCAACGGAGCTGCTGAGGAGCTGTAGTGCTAACGAGTTCCACTCCTCTACCAGCTCGTTTGGCAACTGTTGGAAGTTTGGTAGTGCATGTGGGCGTTCTTCGGTACGTTTCCGCAACGTTTCGCACACGTGCCTGATGTCGGGGCAATGGATAGCCCAGTCTATTGATACAATATCCTCTGGTACCGTGAGATCCTCCACCTTTGTTGTTAGGTGCAGTCGCGTATTGTTATCCATAAAAATGAAGTCACAGAGCCGTGCGGATTGGCAGCGCGGTTTGAGGCGTCATGTCACGCACTGCGCGGCCCCTCCCGCCGGAGGCCATGAGTGTGTGTGTTGTGCTCAGCATAAGCTAGTTTGTTACTTTAAGTAGTGTGTAAGTCTAGGGACGGATGACCTAAGCTGCTTGGTCCCTTAGGAATTCACGCACATTTGAACACTTGAAAAGTCACAGGCGAATGTTTTGTAAATCCTCGTCGCCAGTTTTGTAAGGGCATCGTCGCTATTGCTGTGGAGGCAGAGTTGCCGCTGTTCCACATCTACATCTACATCCATACTCTGCAAGCCACCTGACGGTGTGTGGCGCAGGGTACCTTGAGAACCTCTATCGGTTCTCCCTTCTATTCCAGTCTCGTATTGTTCGCGGAAAGAAGGATTGTCGGTATGCTTCTGTGTGAGCTCTAATCTCTCTGATTTTATCCTCATGGTCTCTTCGCGAGATATACGTAGAAGGGAGCAATATACTGCTTGACTCTTCGGTGAAGGTATGTTCTCGAAACTTTAACAAAAGCCCGTACCGAGCTACTGAACGTCTCTCCTGCAGAGTCTTCCACTGGAGTTTATCTATCATCTGCGTAACGCTTTCGCGATTACTGAATGATCCTGTAACGAAGCGCTCTGCTCTCCGTTGGATCTTCTCTATCTCTTCTATCAATCTTATCTGGTACGGATCCCACACTGCTGAGCAGTATTCAAGCAGTGGGCGAACAAGCGTACTGTAACCTACTTCCTTTGTTTTCGGATTGCATTTCCTTAGGATTCTTCCAATGAATCTCAATCTGGCATCTGCTTTACCGATCATCAACTTTATATGATCATTCCATTTTAAATCACTCCTAATGCGTACTCCCAGATAATTTATGGAATTAAGTGCTTCCAGTGGCTGACCTGCTATTTTGTAGCTAAATGATAAGAGATCTATCTTTCTATGGATTCGCAGCACACTACATTTGTCTACATTCAGATTCAATTGCCATTCCCTGCACCATGCGTCAATTCGCTGCAGATCCTCCTGCATTTCAGTACAATTTTCCATTGTTACAACCTCTCGATACACCACGCATCATCTGCAAAAAGCCTAAGTGAACTTCCGATGTCATCCACCAGGTCATTTATGTATATTGTGAATAGCAACGGTCCTATGACACTCCCCTGCGGCACACCTAAAATCACTCTTACTTCGGAAGACTTCTCTCCATTGAGAATGACATGCTGTGTTCTGTTATCTAGGAACTCTTCAATCCAACCACACAATTGGTCTGATAGTCCATATGCTCTTACTTTGTTCATTAAACGACCGTGGGGAACTGTATCGAACGCCTTGCGGAAGTCAAGAAACACGGCATCTACCTGTGAACCCGTGTCTATGGCCCTCTGAGTCTCGTGGACGAATACCGCGAGCTTGGTTTCAAACGTCCGTCTTTTTCGAAACCCATGCTGATTCCTACAGAGTAGATTTGTAGTCTCCAGAAAAGTCATTATACTCGAACATAATACGTGTTCCAAATTCTACAACTGATCGCGTTAGAGGTATAGGTCTATAGTTCTGCACATCTGTTCGACGTCCTTTCTTGAAAACGGGGATGACCTGTGCCCTTTTCCAATCCTTCGGAACGCTACGCTCTCCTAGAGTCCTACGGTACACCGCTGCAAGAAGGGGGGCAAGTTCCTTCGCATGCTCTGTGTAAAATTGAACTGGTATCCCATCAGGTCCAGCAGCCTTTCCTCTTTTGAGGGATTTTAATTGTTTCTCTATCCCTCTGTCGTCTATTTCGATATCTACCATTTTGTCATCTGTGCGACAATCTAGAGAAGGAACTACAGTGCAGTCTTCCTCTGTGAAACAGCTTTGGAAAAAAGACATTTAGTATTTCGGCCTTACTCTGTCATCGTCTGTTTGAGTACCATTTTGGTGACAGAGTGTCTGGACATTTTGTTTTGATCCACCTACCGCTTTGACATAAGACCCAAATTTTCTGCCAAGTCAGTACATAGAACTTTACTTTCGAATTCATTGAACGCATCTCGCATAGCCCTCCTCACACTACATTTCGCTTCGCGTAATTTTTGTTTGTCTGCAAGGCTTTGGCTATGTTTATGTTTGCTGTGAAGTTCCCTATGCTTCCGCAGCAGTTTTCTAACTCGGTTGTTGTACCACGGTGGCTCTTTTCCATCCCTTACGATCTTGCTTGGCACATACTCATCTAACGCATATTGTACGATGGTTTTGAACTTTGTCCACTGATCCTCAACACTATCTGTACTTGAGACAAAACTTTTGTGTTGAGCAGTCAGGTACTCTGAAATCTCCTTTTTGTCACTTTTGCTAAACAGAAAAATCTTCCTACCTTTTTTAATATTTCTATTTACGGCTGAAATCATCGATGCAGTAACCGCTTTATGATCGCTGATTCCCTGTTCTGCGTTAACTGTTTCAAATAGTTCGGGTCTGTTTGTCACCAGAAGGTCTAATATGTTATCGCCACGAGTCGGTTCTCTGTTTCACTGCTCAAGGTAGTTTGCAGATAACCCACTTAAAATTTCACTGGATTCTTTGTCCCTGCCATCTGTTGTGAACGTTTGAGTCTCCCAGTCTATATCCGGCAAATTAAAATCTCCATCCAGAACTATAAGATGGTGGGGAAATCTACTCGAAATACTTTCGAAATTATCCTTCAGGTGCTCAGCCACAACAGCTGCTGAGCCAGGGGGCCTATAGAGACATCCAATTACCATGTCTGAGCCTGCTTTAAGGTAGGTCGAGTTTGTGAGTTCGTGGAACGGCTTCAGGTGCAGTACACCGCTAAGGCAGTTTCTCCCTGCCACTATTACACACCTATACCCCAGGGTCAGGTAACAGGATAGGAGAAAGAAGGTTCTACAACACTCAACAAATTAGTAACAAAGTCTCGCAAAGGAGTTAAAAAGATTTATTTAACTTTATGGTTTTTCGAATAATGAAGTCCGCAACAGTGCATGTTATATAACACAAAAAAAGACCATCAATGGCTAAGTGCAAATAAGCCTAGCTAAACTTCACAGTACATAGCAAATGCAATTTACAACAACTGTTTGTTCACTTCTAAGAGTTAACTAAACGACGTTGCTTGTCTGAAACAGCCCTGGACGATGATCTGTAACCAAGTACGCGAGAGAGCTGCTCTTCTATCTTGCTAGTAGGCATCTGTCCGTTGTCATCTGGTCATTGGCGTACTGTACCAGGCCGGCAGTTGGTGTAGGCGAAAGACTTCATCCTCAGCACCGACCGTGGCGCTGGTGGAACTTGAGCAAGTGGCGAGTCTCTATGGCACTGGCACCAGCTCGCATCTTTGCGCCTGTGCCTTGTTCGGACGACACAGCAGAATACACCCCTGAAATCTGCCCATGAAGAAGGAGTACAGAGCTACAAAATTTTGAGTAGTGAGTGTACCGTGTTGAATGATTTGTAGGTCAGTACGCCCGTGCAACATTATGCCTCCCCACATCGTAACATCTGGCCTTCCAAAACGATCATGTTCAACAATCTTCCTGAGTGCATTACATGTCCCGCCTCTAGGCAAGCCTACGTCCAGACACAACGCTCAGATTGAAACCTGCCCCCACACAGTCCCTATGTTCTTGCCTCCACAGTAAATGGTGCCTCTGATGTGTGGGTGTGCACAGAACACAGTGTACTGGTTATACGGAAAAGCGTCCCTCCCCGTCAGGTCGCCGGGCCACTGTGGAGAGTGAGACTGCGTGCAGTGCAGTCCTAGTGAATGTGCTTGCATTTGCCGCCTCTGTCTGACGTTGGTCCCTTCATGTGTGATGTACTGTGTAACTGTTATCCGCTTGTGTAGTTGACCGTGCTCGACCACCTTCTCTCCTTCAGACAGCAGTGCCTGTGGTTCGGTGGCGCTCCCCACACACGTGAAGCGATGCTGCGAGCAATACCAAACTCCTGGACTACACTCGTCACCGTTCGTCGTCCTTCCCGTTTCCCGATAAAATGCTCGCTGTCTGGACACACGCTTCCTTTTTCCGTCCTTCAGCCGCCTCGTCCAGTGGGGCCAGCCCCATTCGGCGCTACAGACACGCTGATCTCACACACATGCGACGTCCAACTTCCTGCGCGCGGCCGGAAGACCTTTGACAGTATGTTGCCCAACTTTTATTCATTTCCATTGAGTAGATCATATCTTATGTCACTTTATGTAACTTATATTTAGGTTATGCAGAACCGTGTATCTTGTGAAAAGTAATGGTCCTTTAGCGAGATGCTTTTACGTCTGAAGATTTCTCTCCGTTAAGGACGACATTTTATGTTACACTTATCTCCATATTTACGTATACATTCCGAAAGCCACTGTAAATTGCACGGCGGAGGGTAGTTAATACAAATATTAGCGGTTTTCTATTCGGTTCCAGTAGCGTAACGAGCAACGGAAAAATGACTGTCTATGTAACCCCGTGAGTCCTAATATCCCTTATGTTACTCTCACGATCCCTGTGTGAGATACAAGTCGGTAGCAGCAAAATTTTCGCATGGTCTGTTTCCAGTACAGGGTGTCTTAGTTTTATCAAATAATACTGCACGGTCTGTGTTCAAATGGCTCTGAGCACTATGGGACTTTACATCTGTGATCATCAGTCCCCTAGAACTTAGAACTACTTAAACCTAACTAACCTAAGGACATCACACACATCCATGTCCGAGGCAGGATTCGAACCTGCGACCGTAGCGGTCACGCGGTTCCAGACTGAAGCGCCTAGAACCGTTCGGCCACAGCGGCTGCAGTTAACTGGTTGTGTTGTAACAAAATCTTGCAGAAAATGAAAATATGTGCCCCCAGATTATATGACATTAGGTGACAGGCAGGGTGTTGCTATGCCTTTTTTCATGCATGTGACTAGGCTGGTTGATGTCATGTACAGCATTATCATAGCACGAAATGATCGTGGGCCAGTGTTGTGAAAAGATATGTTTTACTATTGCATATTACTATAGTGATTGGTTACAAAATAGTCTTTTGGGTGTACCAGAATGTAACTGAATTGTCGATATACGGTACATTCTTGGCATTAATTTTCCGTAAATATAACATTGTATAAGAATCAGTTACTTTGTTCATATTTCGGTTTATTTGCAGTTTAACTAGCGTAAAAATTGTAAATAAAAAAAGTTTCGTCATAGAGCTGCGACCCCACGACCGCCGGAATACCGTTCTGTATCGCCTCTGGCCGCCTGGAAATTGCACTAACACAAACAGACCATGACTCGTCCCACTCGCGTCAGAAATACCATTTTCCCTAAACGTTTGGCCATCTGGCGCTCCCGCTTGTGTCATTTTTATTTCTGGCCAAGCGCTGCATATACCATAAATATGGTGACGTGTAAGGGCGGCTCCCTGGCAGTATTTTTTATCTGTAAATACTTGTGCGATATGACCTGCTCAGCTTGTTCACCCACCACTAGCCGCACAGTCACACACTACCAGCTTCTGTCTCCTTATTATAGGCATTGTGTTACACTTACATTTAAAGAAAGATTTTTGATAAAACGACGGAAAATTTTACTCGTCGCCACCTTCAACTACTCATAGTGCGATGAGGGTAACATTCTGAGAGGAGAACAAGGAGGACACTGAAAAATGATACAGATTAATGACAAGAACACACACATTTATTGACGAATACACAACTTTGTGCGCATCGGCTCAGGCAGCAGATCCTCAAGTTCAGGACTACTCCAGGAGCTAAGGCTGGAGAGTTAACAGTGCTGCTCCCACCAGAATGTACCCTGAAGACAAGCTGGTGTGGACTCGCTGGAAACAGACGATGCGGCGCGAAGTACACAAGCAGAAGGCGCGGAAGTGGCCGCTCTGCTTCGGCGCGGCGGCACCGCGGCGACTTCTCGGTGCAGCAGTGGTTGAGCTGCGCGCCTTCTCTGGAGTCTGCTGTTGACCTGTCGTCGCTCGTGGTGCTGCATGGTGGTGCGTGCTGTGCTCGCGACACCACAGCTGCCACTTATTACACCGAGTGGAAGTTTTGTCCACCTCTTTATGATCCTCCAATAGCATCTTGATCTTACCTAATAAATCATTCACGTATTTTGAAACCCAAGTCTTATTATCCTTGTCTGCTAGGAACTCTTCAATCGAATCACAGTGCTAGTCCTCTTTTCTGTGAGTTCGTATTCTGCTCGTAGTGCGAGAGTGTGGAACGGTATCGGATGCCTTCCGGAAGTCAAGGAGGCCGTGCATTTAATGTCTGAGTTGCGCATCGTATAGAACGATCTTCAATAAACGTGAGTCTGCGGCAGTTCAGGGAAGAAGGGCGTACAGAATGTCTGTACTGATATGTGAATGTAATTTCTACAATGTATTTTATGTACGAGAATTGTGTTACATACGTGAATTGCGTTATGAGTGACTTTGAATGCATACGTTTGTGAAGTATCTTATTAGCAGGGTATGGATGTTGACGCTCAGTGCATTACAAATAAATAAAAATGTATTGGCATCAGTGTGGTGTCACCGCCAGACACCACACTTGCTAGGTGGTAGCCTTTAAATCGGCCGCGGTCCATTGGTATACGTCGGACCCGCGTGTCGCCACTGTCAGTGATTGCAGACGGAGCGCCGCCACACGGCAGGTCTAGAGAGACGTACTAGCACTCGCCCCAGTTGTACAGCAGACATTCATAGCAATGGTTCACTGACAAATACGATCTCATTTGCCGAGACGATAGTTAGCATAGCCTTCAGCTACATTTGCTAAGACCTAGCAAGGCGCCGTATTCAATTGATAATTAATATTATGAAGCATGTACCGTAACGAGAGATGTTCTACAATTGTGGATTAAAGTTAAGTATTATATCAACTACATACTTTATTTGCAATTCTCAAGATTTTGTCCTGTTCCAGACCTCACGCCAGTCAGCGTGTAATTAAACGCGTGCATTTCGGCCTCCTCTAGAAAAACAGTGTTGGCTCTTCTGCCAACACTACAATCAGACTTAAGTTTGGATACTCATTCATGAGTGTCGTGAACCTCAGCCAACTCACAAGCAAATTTCACAGCCTCACATCAAGAACAACGCATTCACGACCTGAGTGGTATTTGTGCAAAGGGAAAAGGTCATCTGCAGAAGACATCAGGTGGGTGGGCAATTATAGAATCTCAGTGTCCTGCTTTTATGGGGCACAATACAAATAGGCACTTCACTTGCCGTCCATTTCCAGTACGAATAGGGACAGTTACATGCTGTCTGTGGTAACACGGCGAAGGGAATGGTTACGCGGAGTGCATGTTGCACTGGACACTGACGTCACATTCGGAAGCTACAAGCATTCATTCATTCTATCGCGTATTTGATTTGGCGCCGTAGTGTTCCACTTTCTGCAGCAGATTAAGCTGTTCGACAACCCTTACTGAAAATGAGAATGACGTTCGCATTTTTTCCAATCTCTTGGTACATTCATTCAACGACCGACCATAGACTGTTTCGTTTACTCTGTGTAGGGTCGTATTAGTATCCCATTAAATCCTTGACCCTTTCACTGATGCGTCACCAGCATTGATTTTTTATAGTGCGCTATTTTCGCGTCTGTTCTACGATTCAAAGGAGGAACCGTTTTATGATCTTTATCAATGAAACAATGCGTCTGTCATACTCGATTGATGGCGTGTCGCTGGACTTGACACGGCAGCTATCTGTAAGTCCGCTCTTCAGTCTGAAGATGCACACTGACTGATGATTCATATAAACGTCTAATGCGCTACTAAACACAATTTGTTAATACAACTCACGTCAGTACTGCGCCGAGTCCAAAAAGTGAAGTGCGTTCGCTTGCAGTCGACAGCTGACTCTTTGCCGCCAGTTGACTTCGTAACGCTGCGCCACTGCCAGTCCTAGAGGCAACCTACGATTCGCTGCCACTTCGCTGTAAGTGTAAATAATGCTCCAACTCACCTAAATCTGATACTTCACTAATTTGGATCCAAGGCACTTTCCGGACTTCCAGTGATGCAATGCTATAAAAGTTCATCGGAATGACATTAGTGACACTAATATTTAGCATTTATGGAATATTTTGTCCGTACTTGGAACAACATGGACATAACAGTGGTTACTTCTTTTGTACGGTAGGAGTAGTGGATATTCGCAGCTCGTGGTCGTGCGGTAGCGTTCTCGCTTCCCACACCCGGGTTCCCGGGTTCGATTCCCGGCGGGGTCAGGGATTTTCTCTGCCTCGTGATGACCGGGTGTTGTGTGATGTCGTTAGGTTAGTTAAGCTTAAGTAGTTCTAAGTTCTAGGGACTGATGACCTCAGATGTTAAGTCCCATAGTGCTCAGCGCCAGTAGTGGATATTTTCTTGCTTCACATTTCGTCCTTTACGGTGTCCCAGGACAGCTGACTTCCTGAACGTGTAAAGGAATTGGAAAATAACGAGTTAAAGCTGCGATCTATATTAAAAGTGGAATTAACGGTGCAAATATGCTCGAGGACTCATATGTGGAACTTACTTCCTTAATACACACAAAAAAAACTCTTACACTAATAAATTCTTCTCTGTTTTCCAGTCGCATCAATTCGTAGTGTGTGGGATTGGAATTATTATATTCTTCTTGAAGTCTGAGGGTATTTCGCCTGTCTCATACATCTTGCTCACCAGATGGTAGAGTTTTGTCAGGACTGGCTCTCCCAAGACTATCAGCAGTTCTAATGGAATGTTGTCTTCTCCCGGGGCCTTTTTTTTAGTTAGGTCTTTCAGTGCTCTGTCAAATTCTACACGCAGTATTATATCTCCCATATCATCTTCGTGTACGTCCTCTTACACAAGCACAATGGACGTATCTTATCGTGTGGGATGAGCATTTGTTGTGATGCTACAGGATGGCATGGATTACATAAGACGATTACCTCTCTTTCGTAAAGGATGTAATTCGGATGGGAGGTTTTACATTCCTGATCTGTTAAGGCCTGTTTGCGAGCTGTCCATGACACTACCTTTGAACTATGTAAGGCGAGAGCGCATGTTGCCCGTGAGGTGCCAACCGACCTCGACACAGAGGCTGTTGGTTTGTTGCGCTGGTGATCACGTTACCCAGATGTCTCAGCCGCTGAGAACAACATGTTATGGGCTGCCCAGATACTGGCAAGCCAACTGTCGTAGCCAGCGCGACTAGCTGGCACATTGGAGGGCAGCTAGCATATCGAAACTTCACGATTCCCAAAGGAATGCTCACGATTCTGAACCAGAGCCATGTGGCTGGAATGTTGGCTTCCGGCAATCCTTTTGCTCTGACCGATTTTGCGCAATTTTTCCTTCATAAAATGTATGAATATCTAACGCATAAATTGTTGGTAGCTGCCGCATAGTTTTTGCAACTCTCCTTCGTACTAGCTTCCTCTGGAGGTTATTAAACGAGTTTCAAAATGCAAAAGTGCACTACAAGAAAATAATGCTTAAAACGCTGCACTGTACAATGTACTTTGGGAAAGAGGCAGTCGCAGCTACTCCACCTGTGGAGCCTGGATTTTCGAGCATTCACCGCAGTTGTGGGTCCGCAGACAGATGACGAATATCCGACAGTTTGCGACACGCACGAAGGGACGCGGGCTCCAGGCAGATCTCTGAGAATAGAACCGACGGGCAGGGCGTGCACGTTAGTGGAAAACGACGGTTTGAGCTCGACACGCCAGGCCTGTAGAAAACATCCGCGGAACTGGCCCACAGTTCTGGCAGAAATCCGCTCAAGTGCGGCCAGCTCCTCGCGAGCTCTGGACGTGGCCGTATTTAAGTGCATCATCCGAGCTCATATCAGCTCGACGCTCGGGCCTGTCCAAGGTGCGGTGGAACGCGGCTCGGCCAGATCACGAAGTCAGCGTCGCACACTGGCGCTGTCCACGCGGTGCTGTGCCGGAGCGGTGGGCCGGCTTCCCGGGCAGGACCCTACGTGGGTCGCGTAACGAATGTGCCGCGCGCCTCGGCCTCGGCCTCGGCCGCTGGTCTTATAATCCGGAGGGAGCGGATGAGCGCGCGACCGAGACGCCGCGCGCCACAAAAGGGTCAGCCGGGCACCGGGACGGCGCAGGCAGCGGCCGCGCCACTGCCCGTGCTTTGGTATTAATAAGACAGCCCGCCGGGCCCGCCATCTGCATCACAATGCGCGCTGAGTTATTGCCCGGGCTGCTCTTTCTTGGCGGGCTGGCGTGTCGCGACAAAAAACCCGCGCCCTTTGTTAATTGCCGGGCGGCGTTTAGCCGGCGCGCTCGCCTCGCCTCGGCACGGCACGGCGGGTCCGGTTGTCTCGTGATTAAGCGGATTATGAGGAGGCAGGCGGCCCGTAACCGGATAGCCCGGCTGCCCTCTGCTGGAGCTGCTGAGACCACCTGGCGGCGCGGACGCCTGGGGAAACGTCTCTGGGCCGCCTCCCCCCACCGTGGGGCCCACCAGCGACACAGTCCACGCACTACAGCAGCCTAAGCTACTCTCAGACAAGGATAGATATTTCACACAACATCTGACTGAACCATGAGCACCAAATTCGAGTTTAGAAACTTTTGTCTTCGAAATGAATGTCCCACAGTGCACTGGAGTCAGCGCTGTTTCCAGAATTCCTGGTAGGTGAAAACTGTGTGCCGGATCGGAACTCTCACAAAGAATTTCCCTTTCAAATGGCTGTCTAGAAGTCTCTGCAACCAGCGTTGCGGCATTTTTGACAGACAGTCATAAAGTCTAAACGGCGGCAAACTCTTCTTTCGATACACATAGACTATCAGATCAGAAGTATCCAGACACCTATTGCTGGATATTAATGTCGGATGTGTGTACGCTTGGCCATTATCGCGCCTTGAAACTCGCTGAAGACTAATTTCTACAAATGGTTCAAATGGCTCTGAGACTATGCGACTTAACTACTTAGGTCATCAGTCGCCTAGAACTTAGAACTAATTAAACCTAACTAAGGCCGGCCGAAGTGGCCGTGCGGTTAAAGGCGCTGCAGTCTGGAACCGCAAGACCGCTACGGTCGCAGGTTCGAATCCTGCCTCGGGCATGGATGTTTGTGATGTCCTTAGGTTAGTTAGGTTTAACTAGTTCTAAGTTCTAGGGGACTAATGACCTCAGCAGTTAAGTCCCATAGTGCTCAGAGCCATTTGAACCATTTTTGAACCAAACCTAACTAACATAAGGACATCAGACACATCCATGCCCGAGGCAGCATTCGAATCTGCGACCGTAGCGGTCGCTCGGTTCCAGACTGTAGCGCCTAGAACCGCACGGCCACTCCGGCTGGCTAACTTTCTACACCTGGGATTCACAGTCATGTAGAACTTTATAAAAGATATCATATTTACGCCAGTGACTGTAACAGTTTCTTTATTTCACGATTTCAATTTCGGTCCCAGGCCATTATCAAGTGCAGATTTTTGTGGCTGGGAAGACATGGCTTAAAGCCACAAAAATCTGCACTTGATAATGGCCTAAGGCCGAAATTGCAATAGTGAAATAAAGAAAGTGTTACAGTCACTAACGTAAATTTGATCTCTTTTATAAATATCGCAGAAGACTCTTTTAGTGAGGTGCCTCAGTGCCTGTGGAGAAACGGCAACCCGTTCCTTCTGATCAGCCGAAACCAGAGCAGACAGACTGCGCGCACTGTGATCTGGAGCGAAGCAGACGTGCTGAAATCAAGTCAATCCAAAGGCGCCACTCTGGCTTCAGGTCGGGAGTCTGGACAGCTGAGTACATTTCTGTAATACCATCTTCCAGAAGCCATTGCCTCACCGGATCCTGTTTTGCGATGGCATTCGTCGTCAGTTATCGTCCCTGGACGGTTCCTGTATTGGACGCGGCACACAACGCTATAAAATGTGTTCATTTACTGCTGCATTAGCTTTAGCGCAATAAACATCCCCATCCTCTACCATTCACTGTAGGCACAACATCCGATGGAAGGTAACGTTCTCCAGACATTCGCCAAACCCAAACCGTTCCACTGAATTGCCTGAGGATATGTAGTGATTCACCACTTGGTTCCAGTGATGCAATGTCTAGCGGCGCCGCTCAATAGGCCACCTCTATCGCGGCTTAGCACCAACTACGAAAATGTGTGGCTTAACGAGGAGCTGCTCGACCACCGTATGCACTCCCTCCACACAGACACTGTGCTGCCTGCAACTGACGAGTGGTGGCAGTTTGCAACTGACGAGTGGTTCCTCCCCTTATCTCACGAGGTTCCCTTACAATCACCATTCCCAACACTCGACGGTTCCTGTCTGTCAGTACATGAGATATGCCTTGTCCTGGTTTAGCCGTGGTTCTTCCTTCGCCTTTCTACTTCACAATTACATCACCAACAATCTATTTGGACAGCTTTAGAGGGACTGAAATGTTCCTGATGGGTTTCTTACTCAGTTAAAATCAGATCATTACTCCACTTCCGAAGTCAATGAGCTATTGTGACCGACCCATTCTACCGTTACTGAACCTCTGTGTTATTTTTTTTGGTCATCAATCTACTGACTGGTTTGATGCGCCCCGCCACGAATTCCTTTCCTGTGCTAACCTCTTCATCTCAGAGTAGCACTTGCAACCTACGTCCTCAATTATTTGCTTGACGTATTCCAACCTCTGTCTTCCTCTACAGTTTTTGCCCTCTACAGCTCCCTCTAGTACCATGGAAGTCATTCCCTCATGTCTTAGCAGATGTCCTACCATGCTGTCCCTTCTCCTTATCAGTGTTTTCCACATATTCCTTTCCTCTCCGATTCTGCGTAGAACCTCCTCATTCCTTACCTTATCAGTCCACCTAATTTTCTACATTCGTCTATAGCACCACATCTCAAATACTTCGATTCTCTTGTGTTCCCGTTTTCCCACAGTCCATGTTTCACTACCATACAATGCTGTACTCCAGACGTACATCCTCAGAAATTTCGTCCTCAAATTAAGGCCGGTATTTGATATTAGTAGACTTCTCTTGGCCAGAAATGCCTTTTTTGCCATAACGAATCTGCTTTTGATGTCCTCCTTGCTCCGCCCCTCATTGGTTATTTTACTGCCTACGTAGCAGAATTCCTTAACTTCATTGACTTCGTGACCATCAATCCTGATGTTAAGTTTCTCGCTGTTCTCATTTCTACTACTTCTCATTACCTTCGTTTTTCTCCGATTTACTCTCAAACCATACTGTGTACTCATTAGACTGTTCATTCCGTTCAGCAGATCATTTAATTCTTCTTCACTTTCACTCAGGATAGCAATGTCATCAGCGAATCGTATCATTGATATCCTTTCACCTTGTATTTTAATTCCACTCCTGAACCTTTCTTTTATTTCCATCATTGCTTCCTCGATGTACAGATTGAAGAGTAGGGGCGAAAGGCTACAGCCTTGTCTTACACCCTTCTTAATACGAGCACTTCGTTCTTGATCGTCCACTCTTATTATTCCCTCTTGGTTGTTGTACATACTGTATATGACCCGTCTCTCCCTATAGCTTACCCCTACTTTTTTTCAGAATCTCGAACAGCTTGCACCATTTTATATTGTCGAACGCTATTTCCAGATCGACAAACCCTATGAAAGTGTCTTGATTTTTCTTTAGCCTTGCTTCCATTATTAGCTGTAACGTCAGAATTGTCTCTCTCGTCCCTTTACTTTTCCTAAAGCCAAACTGATCGTCACCTAGCGTATTCTCAATTTTCTTTTCCATTCTTCTGTATATTATTCTTGTAAGCAGCTTCGATGCATGAGCTGTTAAGCTGATTGTGCGATAATTCTCGCACTTGTCAGCCCTTGCCGTCTTCGGAATTGTGTGGATGATGTTTTTCCGAAAGTCAGATGGTATATCGCCATACTCATATATTCTACACACCAACGTGAATAGTCGTTTTGTTGCCACTTCCCCCAATGACTTTAGAAATTCTGATGGAATGTTATCTATCCCTTCTGCCTTATTTGACCGTAAGTCCACCAAAGCGCTTTTAAATTCCGATTCTAATACTGGATCCCCTATCTCTTCTAAATCGACTCCTGTTTCTTCTTCTAACACATCAGACAAATCTTCACCCTCATAGAGGCTTTCAATGTATTCTTTCCACCTATCTGCTCTCTCCTCTGCATTTAACAGTGGAATTCCAGTTGCACTCTTAATGTTACCACAGTTGCTTTTAATGTCACCAAAGATTGTTTTGACTTTCCTGTATGCTGAGTCTGTCCTTCCGACAATCATATCTTTTTCGATGACTTCACATTTTTCCTGCAGCCATTTCGTCTTAGCTTCCCTGCACTTCCTATTTATTTCATTCCTCAGCGACTTGTATTTGTGTGTTCCTGATTTTCCCGGAACATGTTTGTACTTCCTCCTTTCATCAATCAATCGCAGCTACCTTCCTTGTACCTATGTTTTCCTTCCCAACTTCTGTGATGGCCCTTTTTAGAGATGTCCATTCCTCTTCAACTGTACTGCCTACTGCACTATTCCTTATTGCTGTATCTATAGCGTTAGAGAACTTCAAACGTATCTCGTCATTCCTCAGTACTTCCGTATCCCACTTCTTTGCGTATTGATTCTTCCTGACTAATGTCTTGAACTTCAGCCTACTGTTCATCACTACTATATTGCTATCTGAGTCTATATCTGCTCCTGGGTACGCCTTAAATCCAGTATCTGATTTCGGAATCTCTGTCTGACCATGATGTAATCTAATTGAAATCTTCCCGTATCTCCCGGTCTTTTCCAAGTATATCTCCTCCTCTTGTGATTCTTGAACAGGGTATTCGCTATTACTAGCTGACACTTGTTACAGAACTCAATTAGTCTTTCTACTCTTTCATTCCTTGTCCCAAGCCCATATTCTCCTGTAACCTTTTCTTCTACTCCTTCCCCTACAACTGCATTCCAGTCGCCCATGACTAATAGATTTTCGTCCCCCTTTACATACTGCATTAACCTTTCAATATCCTCATACACTTTCTCTATTTGTTCATCTTCAGCTTGCGACGCCGGCATGTATACCTGAACTATCGTTGTCGGTGTTGATCTGCTGTCGATTCTGATTAGAACAACCCTGTCACTGAACTGTTCACAGTAACACACCCTCTGCTCTACCTTCCTATTCATAACGAATCCTACAGCTGTTATACAATTTTCTTCTGCTGTTGATATTACCTGATACTCATCTGACCAGAAATCCTTGTCTTCCTTCCACTTCACTTCACTGACCCCTACTATATCTAGATTGAGCTTTTGCATTTCCCTTTTCAGATTTTCTAGTTTCCCTACCACGTTCAAGCTTCTGACATTCCACGCCCCGACTCGTAGAACGTTATCCTTTCGTTGATTATTCAATCTTTTTCTTATGGTAACCTCCCCCTTGGCAGTCCCCTCCCGGAGATCCGAATGGGGGACTATTCCGGAATCTTTTGCCAATGGAGAGATCATCATGAAATTTCTTCAATTACAGGCCACCTGTCCTGTGGATACACGTTACGTGTCTTTAATGCAGTGGTTTCCATTGCCTTCTGCATCCTCATGTCGTTCATCATTGCTGATTCTTCCGCCTTTAGGGGCAATTTCCCACCACTAGGACAAGAGACGTTTTGATTATGAATCAAAGACCCTACCCCTAGACCACAGGCACACCCTCTGTTAACAACACGATACTCCTCGTCTACTTTTATACCGCTCGATCCACCTATCATGACACCTAGCAGTCCATTCTGGATTACATAGGAGTGTCCGGACACTTTCCATCATGTAGTGTATAATACGACTGTGTATTCGTTTTCGACACAGCGCCACCGAAATGGTTGCAAAAGTGTCCTGCCAGATTAAAATTGTCTGCCGCACCAGCGGCCGGCTGCGGTGGCGGAGCGGTTCTAGGCGCTTCAGTCTGGAACCGCGCGACTGCTACGGTCACAGGTTCGAATCCTGCCTCGGGCATGGATGTGTGTGATGTCCTTAGGTTAGTTAGGTTTAAGTAGTTCTAAGTTATAGGGGACTGATGACCTCAGGTGTTAAGTCCCATAGCGCTCAGAGCCATTTGAACCATTTTTGAACCGCACCAGTGCTCGGACCCTGACCTTTCGCGAGCGATGGAATTACTGTACGTCTGCAGGTTGTCGTGGCCGTTGTCATTGCAGGTAATATCTTGCAGATTATCGCGCCACGTCGTCTTCCTTTTCAGATTTCTTCTTACAGAATCGACGTTTCGCCATCTCTGCTGGAATCTTCTTCGGGACCTTCTGGTTTCTCGGTTAAACGAACATTATCAGAGGACAGTGTCGCGCTCTCATTTCAGAACAAGCGCGGGGAAGCTCCCTTTCATAACCGAACGCGACAGAAGCCTTTGACAGTATTCAGCTCTCTGGAAACACCAGAAGATCCTGAAGAAGATCCCAGCACAGTAGTCGAAACGCCGATTGTGTAGAAGAAATCTGAATAGAAAACTGAGTGGCATAACAACCAAGAAGATTTTACCTTTCATTCTCTTACTCACTGAGATACTGAGACCTAACTCACGACCTGCCCTCGCACCTATCCCCTGATTTGCAAATTTCACAGAGAATGTCCTGCACACCTAGTGTAGTTGGAACTCCTGGATGAAAGGGAACTTCAGAGAAATGACTTAGCCAGAGCATAGAGCTTCGTTTCGAGAATGAACCGTTCACTCTGCTGGGTGCTGTGAAACTTACTGGCAGATTGAAAGTGTATGTCGTACCGGGAATCGAAGCCAGCATCATCCTTCTTCGCGACTAGTGATTTTACCGACTCAGGTTCACGACCGACCCTCACAACTTTATTTCTGCCAGTACCCACCTCGTACCTACTAGACCTAGATTCATTCCGCCCACGCTGTCGATGAGTGCTGGTCGAGTAAGCTAGGCAGTAGAACTTCTCTGACGTCTGAAAAGCAGGAGCAGTGCATCTGCCAGGACTGGGTCGTCAGCAGTGCACTGATACATCATCAGCAGGTAGGAGCTCTGCCCGAAACACGCCAGGTCCGGCACACCTTGGTAACCTACCATCTCTGTCTCGTGCATGTTAGTGGAGTTACCTCAAAAAACCAATCTACAGCAGTTTGTGATGAGCCGACGAGCAATATTAACGTCTACTCATTGTTCATGAGTGACTGTCGACGGTGGAGCATTACTCATTTCAGGAATTTACTTACATTTGAAGAGTGTAAATATCAAACGTTCTAAGTGCCAAACCTCACATTGCCTTGAGAATAAGAAACTAATTTGTGTCTTTTCGTACGCAACTTACTCATATATAAAAAAAATAAAAATTGAGAAAGTGTTGTGATACCACACAATTATGCTTCTCACCTCATCACTGTAAAATAATGAGACAAATTACAAATTAAATAAATTATTCAGAACGTCATTAATACTGATGAATCACGTTTTATTTGTGATAATACAAGTGCAGAAATACAGCAGTAAAGTTTCAAGTCGTAGAACTGTAGTCAACAAAAGCATTTCTTATATCTTTTAAATTTTTTGCACGAGAATAATAAAATGAAATGTCAGGGAAAAATCTCACAGTATTCTTGGAATAAAATGTTGCAAAGTTTATTGTAGAACTCGCTGTGCTGTGGAGGAAGAAATGGCAACACCGTCAACAGGTCTCTCGGTTTTGGAACTAATAAACGTTGATGGCCTTTCAGATGACGTACGGGACGACATAAATCACCATTGCTCCTCCTTTTCATAAAATGTTCAGATGTGTGTGAATTCGTAAGGGACCAAACTGCTGAGGTCATCGGTCCCTACACTTACACACTTCTTAAACTAGCTTATACTAAGAGCAACACAGACACCCATGCCCGATGGAGGACTCGGACCTCCGGCGGCAGTCCTTTTCAATACAGTGACATTTTCCATTGTCATGTTTCAGTACAAGAATTTTTAATAGCTGTTAGAGAGGGAAGAGTACGTGACACTCTGATCTGGCGTGCGTTGGAATTACATGGAATGTATTCATAGCTTTTGCTGACTCAACAGTCCAGTGTAAATATTGCGGAACAAAGACTCTGACGCAAGGGAACTATAACTGTTTTGTGTAAGGACCATGTGCCATCTACTAACGAATGTTTCAAATATTAAATATTTTCTCCACGATTTGGCGCTTTGATCAAGTCTAGAGAAATGCAACAGGATACCGATAACACAAAAGCACTGAGAATATGTAAAAAAAGGGCACGCGGGAAAAAAAGGCACGCGGAAAAAAGAGGCACGCGGAACGTCTGATATTTCCACTCATGTAATGAACTTTGCGGCATTACGTACTGCCCGTATAGCGGTACGAATGTACAGAGGAACGTTTCGGGATGGATGTCATCATAATTGGAAGAATTTGACGTGCATAGAAAATGGGTCTCAAGATTGTTCTTTTGTCGCAGAAGGCGATATTATGAAACGTTGTTCAAACTGTTTGTGTCGCTGATCAATTTCATAATGAAATCCTGCAATAATACGACAATTCATACATTAAGCACCTCTGTGAGATAAATTTCGTTTACTGTCTTATTAGATAAATTTATATAGTCTACATTTATGTGATGCACAAAATCTCAGGCACCGTTCTTCACGAGACACCAGCTAACATGACATTGATTGGCTGCCCTGCTTAAGATACAGTTAAAGGGCTACACTCCACGATCTAACTAAGAGTTGCTGCTCGCCAGGTTTCTGAGTATACTACGAGAACATCAACTTAACAAAAGACAGTTGTAATTAATGCCCTTTCTACTTGCAAGGAAACATCTCTCAAGGTGTACTAATTGTTTAGTTATTTTAGATTGGCACTCTAATGTTATTTATTTAACTAACTCCTTAGATTATCTTAGATAATCACTTGATAAATAAATTTACTGAAGGTCTTTCAATTACAATTGGTATAAATCTGTGGTTTGCTCCACAGATTTCTGAACACTGTCCGAAGAATAACCTAGGTCGGTTTATTGTAAATGTTCCTTGATTTAGTCGACCTGGTGTTGCATCAGTTTTAACTCCTAATGCAGGAACTGCTCATGAGTGTAGAACATCTGATGCTCTTGTTAATACTCGTACTTCTGTATTTATTGGGAGAATTGTTCGGTTATCTACGTCTAGAAGTCGGAATCCATCATTTTCTAAATCTTGTTCTGGTGTTATATAAGTGTCGAATTCTACGTCTATAAAGTCTGAATATTCATATCTTCAGTATCATTGTCGTCCAATGGTTTTGATTGTGATTATTGCATCTACTGAATCATCAAGTACGTATAATAGTCGTAATGATGGTAAAGCAATAAAAATTAGGGTAATTGCTGATAATGCTGTTCAGATTGTTTCAATTAAATGTCCATAAAGTATGTTTCGGTTTGTATAGGCAATAAATAATATATGACTTAGGGCATAACCTACAATTACTGTAATTACTGATAATGCTGTTCAGACTGTTTCAATTAAATGTCCATGAAGTATGTTTCGGTTTGTATAGGCAATAAATAATATATGACTGAGGGCATAACCTACAATTACTGTAATTAATAATAATATGACCATAATATGATCATGAAACAATGATAGTTGCTCCATTAATGGTAAAGCTCCATCTTGAAGGGATAAATTTGATCATGTTGCCATTTATAATATTTTCTAATAGAAGGTCAAACCTTTATTTGTAGAGCTTAAATCTACTGCCCTAATCTGCCATATTAGAATCTAGAAATTAATGGTAACTCTGAGTAACTGTGTTCTGCAGGTGGGTTATTTTGTAGCCATTCTGTTGATCTTCTTATATTAGCTCTAAATATAGTTGCCCAGTTTGTAACCATTGTTTCTCATATAATTACAATGAATATAATAATTCCTACAATAGGAATTGTAGATCCAATTCTTGATACTACATTTCATGATGTATATGCGTCTGGGTAGTCTGAATATCGTCGTGGTATTCCTGCTAACCCTAAGAAGTGTTGGGGGAAGAATGTTAAGTT
The DNA here is from genome assembly GCF_023864345.2 of Schistocerca serialis cubense. Lineage (NCBI taxonomy): Eukaryota > Metazoa > Arthropoda > Insecta > Orthoptera > Acrididae > Schistocerca > Schistocerca serialis. The sequence goes on along the minus strand of NC_064644.1, from coordinate 596,791,178 downwards.
TACTCCAAAAATATAATTGTGAATTGGATTTTTAATCATGTATTGTTTATGGTTAATCCTGTAAATAGTGGATATCTTTGAATAACACCTCCTATAATTGCAAATACTGCTCCTATAAATAATACATAATGGAAGTGGGCTACTACATAATGCGTATCATGTAATACAATATCAAGTGATGAATTTGCTAGTACAATCCTGTTAGTCCACCAATTGTGAATAGGAAAATAAATCCTAGAGCTCATAATAATGGTGGATTGAACTTGAATTTAGTTCCATATAGTGTAGCTAGTCATCTGAATACCTTAATTCCTGTAGGAACAGCAATAATTATTGTTGCTGATGTGAAGTATGCCTGTGTGTCAACATCCATTCCTACTGTAAATATATGATGTCCTCATACAATAAATCCTATTAGCCCAATTGATAGTATGGCGTAAATTATACCTAATGTTCCGAATGATTCAATTTTTCCTCTTTGTTGACATACAATGTGTGAAATAATACCAAATCCGGGTAGAATTAGAATGTAAACTTCTGGATGCCCAAAGAATCAGAATAGATGTTGGTATAAAATTGGGTCTCCTCCTCCTGCAGGATCAAAGAATGATGTATTTAAATTTCGATCTGTTAATAGTATGGAATAGCTCCTGATGAAACTGGAAGTGAAAGGAGGAGGAGAAGGCCTGTAATAGCTACAGATCAAACAAATAAAGGTGTTTGATCTAAAGTTATACTTTCTGATCATGTATTAATTGCTGTTGTAATGAAGTTTACTGTACCATGAATGGATGATACACCTGCTAAGTGTAGTGAGAAAATAGCTAGATCTACAGATGCACCTCCGTGTGCAATAGCTCCTGCTAGAGGGGGGTAAACTGTTCATCCTGTACCAGCACCATTATCTACTATAGAAGATGTAAGAAGAAGGGTTAATGAAGGTGGTAATAATCAAAAACTTATATTATTTATTCGTGGGAATGCTATATCTGGTGCACCAATTATTAATGTTACAAGTCAATTACCAAATCCACCAATTATAATAGGTATTACTATAAAGAAAATTATTACAAATGCGTGGGCTGTAATAATGACATTATAAATCTGATCATGTCCGATTGGAGACCCTGGTGGACCAAGTTCAGCACGAATAAGTATTCTTATTGATGTTCCTACTATCCCTGCTCATGCTGCAAATAGGATGTATAAAGTACCAATGTTCTTATGGTTTGTTGAAAATAATCATTTTTGCGGTAAGATGCCTGAATTTTAGGTGGTAGACTGTAAATCTACTTATGAGATACTTTCTCTTTTACCATATTTTGGTCTTATATTCAATTATGATTCTAGACTGCAATTCTAGAGGTGTAGAACTTTACTAAGGCCTAAAAGATTATTCTTTTAATTATAACTTTGAAGGTTATTAGTTTCATTAACTTAAGTCCTTAGTATAATGGGATTAGAGTTGATGTTGAGATCAACCCTATTGTTGAAATTATTACTGTTATAGGAAGAATAATTCTTGATTTTTGAGACTTTATCTTTATAGATCATGAATTTTCTGTGTATGATATAATTAAGGCTGAGAATCTAATATGTATGTAATAATAAAGTGTATTTGTAGTTAGTATGACCATAATAGTTATAATAGTTGTTATGTTGTTTTCTATTAATGATTGTATAACAATTCATTTTGGTAGGAATCCAAGAAATGGCGGTAAACCACCTAGAGATAGGAGAGATAAGAATGTTATGAATTTAATTTCAGTTTTTATATTTCTGGCTGAATAAATTTGGTTCATGAAAAATAGATTTATTTGCTTAAATAATAAAACCATAATTAATCTTAGTAGTGAGTAAATGATAAAATATAGTCCTCAGATATTTTCTCTGACTGTTAGGTATCTAATTATTCACCCTAAATGTCTAACTGAAGAATATGCTAAAAGTTGACATAGAGATGTTTGATTTAAACCCCCTATTGCTCCAATAATAATTCTTAAAATGATAATTGTTCATATGAAAGTTATTAGTTGAATACAATGTGATAATACCATTATTGGAGCAATTATTTGCCATGTTATTAATGTTAGACAGTTATTTCATCTCGAGGCTCCTATTACTGCTGGGAATCAGAAATGAAAAGGTGCAGCCCCAATCTTTAATAATAATATAGATCTGATTATTATTGATGGAATAAATTCTGTTTCCCATCATATTGGATACTTTATTTCAATCAACAAAATTGAAAATAATAGTGTTGTCGATTCTATTGCTTGGACAATAAAATATTTAATTCATGACTCATTTATTATTATATTTTTATTTCTTGTTAGGAGTGGAATAAATGAAAGTAAGTTGATCTCAAGCCCTATTCAAACTCCAAATCAGGAATTTGATGAAATGGACAGGATCGTTCCTTTCATTAATGTTGATAGGAAGAGAAGTTTTGTAGGGTTGTTGGTCATTAAAAAGGAGAGGATTGATATCTCTATAAATGGGGTATGAACCCATTAGCTTGTTTAGCTTACCTTTTTACATTAAGGTGTATGATGAATGTTAGTTTTTGATACTAAAGGAGGTAGTTTAATTCTATCTCATGTAATTTGTTTAATGAAGGTAATTTTTATTTACTTAATTTACCCTATCAAGGTAACCCTTTAATCAGGCCCTTCATTTATTTAATATAAAAATTAAATGTTTTTTTGAGAATTGGTTATGTATTATTTTGGTTATTCCAAATTAACTTATCTCCATTCGGTTAATTTTTTATATATATATATATAATAAATAATTTGTATTAATATATTACATTTAATTAAATTTAAATACCTATAAGTTTATTTTATTATCATTAAGTGATTATTTTAATACATTTATTTACCTAGGATTATAGCTACTTATGTTTTTAGATTAAAAGAAATTATTATATTATAAAATATATAATAATATATAATTTAATATTAAATATTATTATAATTGGATATAATAAATAAAATTATTAACTTTGAATATAAAATAATATATTAATACAAATAATTATATTAATTATAATAATATAATTAAAGAATTATCTATAATTAGATTATTTAAATAATAGATATTTAAGTTAATATAATATTAAGTTTATATTAAGTTAATAACTATTACATTAATTTACATAATTGTACAAAATATATTTATTATATTATTTAATCTTTCTTTATTATTAGTGAAAAGAAAGATTAAATAAGAAAAAATAAAATACATTTATTGGTATACATGTTCCATATTAATCTTTATTTGTATATAATAGAGAAGTTGTTGTGGTCATACGGGGGCTTATTTCTTTTTTTTGTTAATGTTTGTGATTTTTTCTTTTTTTCTTTAAATATTTGAATCTTTTATTTTTTCCTAATTTTATAAATTTTAAAATTTCTTATTTTTTTCTTAATAGTTTTATTCTTGCTTGTTTATTCGTTTTTTCTTTCTATTATATGTAAGTTTTGTTAAACTAAATGTTCTTGTTGCAGTAATTTGATTTAATTATCAAGTGATTTTGGATTTAGCAATTGATTTAGTATCGGCATAATTCGTGCCAGCAGCCGCGGTTATACGATTGACACAAGTGAATATTATTGGTTAAAACAGTTGTTTTATTATTAGGGTTAAAATATAAATTTGTAAGGTGAAATGTTAAAATTTATTTCTAGCTGTTTTTATGAGTCTGTGAAATTTAAATAATAAACTAGGATTAGATACCCTATTATTTTAAATATTAATTATACTTACAAGGGTACTATTAATTAAAGTCTTTAAACCCAAAGAATTTGGTGGTATCTCATTCCATTCAGAGGAACCTACCCCGTGATTGATAATACACGATTTACTCTACTTAATTTATTTGTTTGTATATCTCTGTTATCAGTGAATCTTTTTAGAGTTATAACTCTCAAGATCTATAATTATAAAATATTTCAGGTCAAAGTGCAGCTTATGGTTAAGAGGAGGTTGGTTACAATAGATTTTTGTTTATAATGGATTTGATGGTGAAATACTGTTAATGAAGGTGGATTTGATAGTAATTTAATTAATTTAATTTAACTGATATTGGCTCTGAGGTGTGTACACATCGCCCGACGCTCTCATTATTGACTATTCAATTTTTATTATTTTCAGGTAGCTTCAATTTAGATGAGACAGGTTGTAACATAGTAGATGTACTGGAAAGTGTATCTAGGAAGAGGTTCGAGATATAACTTATTAGTAAAGTGTTTCACTTACACTGAAAATTTTTCTGTGCAAATCAGGATATCTTGATTATTTACTTTATTACATTTATTTTTTGTTTATTTAATTATTTAATATAAATAATTTCGTTGAATTTTGTCTTTAGTATATTTTATAGAATCGATTTTTTAAATTATAGTTTATTGGTAATGTAAGTGTTTTATGAAATATTATTTTAAATTTTTAAAGTAGATTTTATTTATTGTACCTTTTGTATCAGGGTTTATCAAAATTTTAGTATTTGTTTTACTTGTCTCGATTTGGGTTGATTTATAAATAATTTATAGTTAATGTATCATAATTATTATTAAATTATTTATAGAAATGAGATGTTAATCGTTTCCTTAGATATCTAGTTTCTTAAGAAAAATTTAATTTTTTGAAGTTGATTGTTTTTATTTAATTTTTTAAGTATAAATATTAACTTATTTATTCTTTAAGGAATAAGCTTTGAAGTTAATAACCTATAATTTGTTTTATGGAAATATAATAGTAAGCTTTAAACCAGCTATCTTTAAGATTACATTTTAGTTCTTTATTTTTTATTTTGATTTTATAATTATTTTAGGTTTTTTTATTAAGGTTATTAATTTAATTTTAAAATTTTTGTAATAATGATAGAATTAGTATATTTATTTGTATAAAACTTTTACCTTGTAAACTTATTATAAGGAACTGGGCAAAATTGATTTCCATCTGTTTATCAAAAACATGTCCTCTTGAAAATACTTTGAGGTCTGGCCTGCTCACTGAGCGGATTTTTAAAGAGCCGAGGTATTTTGACCGTGCCAAGGTAGCATAATCACTAGTCTCTTAATTAGTGGCTGGAATGAATGGCTTGACGAGAAATCAACTGTCTCTTAATAAATTTTTGAATTTAACTTTTGAGTCAAAAGGCTTAAATTCTTCTTTAGGACGAGAAGACCCTATAGAGCTTACTTTTATATAGTTTTTTGTTTGTCTTTCTATATTTAATGATGATGTTTTGTTGGGGTGACATGAAGAATAAATAAGCTCTTCATTATTGTATCATTGATTTATGTTTGTTGTTTTGATCCATAATTTATGATCATAAGATTAAGTTACCTTAGGGATAACAGCATAATTGTTTTTGAGAGCTCATATCGACAAAGTAGATTGCGACCGCGATGTTGGATTAAGAAAAAGTTTGGGTGCAGGAGCCCAGTAATTATGTCTGTTTGACCTTTAAATTCTTACATGATCTGAGTTCAGAACGGTGTGAGCCAGGTCGGTTTCTATCCTAAGATTATTAATCCATATTAGTATGACAGGACCATATGGTTGAAATATTTTTTATTATATTGATTAACATTAATTAATTACTATTTTTACAGATTAATGTGTTGAATTTAGAATTCATTTATGTAGATTTTTTTTCTACAAATAGTATTGATACTTTATGATTTATTTATGTTTATTTTAAATTTTCTTTTATTAGTTATTTGTGTTTTAATTAGTGTTGCTTTTCTAACTTTATTAGAGTATAAGGTTTTAGGTTATATTCAGATTTGTAAGGGTTCAAATAAGGTAGGATTTGTAGGAATCCCACAACCCTCTAGTGATGCTATTAAGTTGATTTGTAAGGAGCAGATAATTCCTATTACATCTAATTATTTACTTTATTATTTTTCTCCTGTTTTTAATTTAATAATTTCTTTGGCTGTTTGAGTAATTTTCTCTTACTTAACTTATATATGTTCTTTTTCTTATGGTTTTTTTTTTATGTTGCACTAGATTAGGTGTTTATACCGTTATGATTGCTGGTTGATCTTCTAATTCAAATTATTCTTTATTAGGTTCTCTTCGTTCTGTTGCTCAAACAATTTCATATGAAGTTAGTTTAGCTTTAATTTTATTATCTTTAATTATTTTAATTGGTAGTTTTAACATGTTTGATTTTATAAATTATCAGCTTTATTGTTGATTTGTTATTATTTCTTTTCCTTTAGCTTTAGCTTGCTTTGCTTCTTGTTTAGCCGAAACTAACCGTACTCCTTTTGACTTTGCCGAAGGTGAGTCTGAGTTAGTTTCAGGATTTAATATTGAATATGGTGCACGTGGCTTTACTTTAATTTTTTTAGCTGAGTATACTAGAATTGTTTTTATAATAATATTATTAGCTTTAATTTTTTTAGGTGGTGATTTTTATTCTTTTATATTTTTGATTGAGCTTGCTATTATATCCTTTGGCTTTATTTGAGTTTGTGGTACATTACCACAGTTCTGTTATGATAAGTTAATATACTTAGCTTGAAAATTTTTTTACCTTTATCTTTAATTTTTTTTACTTTCTTTGTTGGTTTAAAGATTTTATTTATCTCATTTATTTAGTGAAATTTTTTAAGAATAGTTAATAGAAGGGTTATACTTCTAGTTTTATGTTTTCAAAACATATGCTTTTCCTAAGCTAATTATCTTATTATTCCTTAATTAGCTTATCTAATGCGTTTGCAACATGGACATTAATTAAGAAGTATGTAAAGTAAATAATTGTTAAGATTTGCCTGTTATAATGTATTGTTCTTCAACAGGTCATTTTCCAATTCATGTTAATAAGCATACAATAACTACTATAATTCAGAAGAAAATCTGATTAATAGGATAGAATTGGATACCTCAGAACGGTGTTTTATTATAAAACAGTAAAATTATTCAGATTCTAATTGATAAGAATAATGCAATAACACCTCCTAACTTATTAGGAATTGATTGTAGAATTGCATATGCAAACAAGAAATATCATTCTGGTTGAATATGAACTGGTGTTACTAATGGATTAGCAGGTACAAAATTATCTGGATCTCCTAGGAGGTAAGGATTAATTAAGCATAATATAATTAATAATGATGTTATTAATACAAATGTAATAGAATCCTTGAAAGTAAAGTATGGGTGAAATGGGATTTTTTCAATATCTCCGTTTAGTCCTAAGGGGTTATTAGACCGTGTTTGGTGAAGAAAGAATAAGTGAATTGCAGCTATAGCTGCAATAATAAATGGTAATACAAAATGGAATGTGAAAAATCGATTGAATGTTGCATTGTCAACGGAAAATCCCCCCCGTACCCATTGAGTTAAATCTGTTCCTAAATATAGAATTGCTGATAATAAATTAGTAATTACTGTTACACCTCAAAATGATATTTGACCTCAAGGTAAAACATATCCTATAAATGCAGTTGCTATAACTAAAAATAGAATTACTGTACCAATTATCCAGGTGTGTATGTATATATAAGATCCATAGTAAATTCCTCGTCCTACATGCAAATAAATACAAATAAAAAATATAGATGCTCCAGTTGCATGTAAAGTTCAAATAATTCAACCATTATTTACGTTTCGGCAGATGTGTACTACACTACTAAATGCTATTTCAATATTTGATATATAATGTATAGCTAAAAATAGTCCAGTTACGATTTGAATTACCAAGTATAACCCTAGCAGGGACCCAAAATTTCATCAAAATGAAATATTTGGTGGTGCAGGTAAATCAACTAAAGAGTTATTCATAATTTTAATTAAAGGATGTCTTAATTGTAAGGGTTTATTCATTAGTAAATTATCTTATTTTACGAATAGGCCCCTGGTTAATATTAGTAATTTTAACTACTGCTAATAGTGCTAAAAATAAATAAATTATTATTCTTATTGTAATAATGAATGTTGATCTGTTATATAATTTTTCTAAAGATATTGTTATTTCTTGGTAATTGATTGAATTATCAATATTTATAGTTTCAGTATTTTTGAAAAAGTCTATAAATATTGATAATTCAATCAATTACCAAGAAATAACAATATCTTTAGAAAAATTATATAGCAGACCAACATTCACTATTACATCATTACAGGACTGTCGACTTGATGTAACAGGAAAAGTGACTCATCAGACCAGGCAACACACTTCACTGATTCTTGGACCAATATCAGTAATCCTGTACACACTGCAATCCTAATTGACAGTGGAAACACGTGTACCCCTCTAATGCAAAGCCCAATATTGAACTAGTGCGCCTTGCAGTGTGTTGCGAAACACTTGAGCCTACACCACCGCCTGTCTTGCTTTCCAGAGCAGGCGTGCCATGTGCTCTCCACGTTCTGTGATTTAACGAAGGCTTTTGACTGTGTTGACCACAAAATATTACTGCAGAAGTTTGACCATTATGGAGTGAGGGGAGTAGCTTACAATTGGTCGCCTCTTTAAGAACAGAAAGCAGAGGGTAATTCTCCACAATATTGAGAGTGGTAGTGATGTTCAGTCCCAATGGGGCACTGTTAAGTGGGGCGTTCCCCAAGGGTCAGTGCTGGGGCCACTGCTGTTTCTTATTAATATAAATGATATGCCTTCTAGTATTACAGGTGATTCAAAAATATTTCTGTTTGCTGATGACACCAGCTTGATAGTGAAGGATCGTGTGTGTAATATTGAAACAGTAACAAATAATGTAGTTCATGAAATAAGTTCGTGGCTTGTGGAAAATAATTTGATGCTAAATCACAGTAAGACTCAGTTTTTACAGTTTCTAACTCACCATTCAACAAGAACCGATATTTTGATCAGACAGAATAGGCATATTATAAGCGAGATGGAACAGTTCAAGTTCCTAGACGTTCAGATAGATAGTAAGCTGTTGTGGAAAGCCCATGTCCAGGATCTTGTTCAGAAGCTAAATGCTGCTTTATTTACCATTAGAACAGTATCTGAAATAAGTGACACTTCAACACAAAAAGTAGTCTACTTCGCATATTTTCATATGCTTATGTCGTATGGTATTATTTTTTGGGGTAATTCTTCTGATTCAAAAAGGGTATTTGTGGCTCAAAAACGGGCTGTTAGAGCTATATGTGGTGCAAGTTCGAGAACGTCTTGTCGACCCCTATTCAAAAATATCGGAATTCTGACATTGCCCTCACAGTATATATTTTCTTTAATGTCGTTTGTTGTTAGCAATATTAGCCTATTCCCAAGAGTTAGCAGCTTTCACTCAGTTAATGCTAGGCAGAAATCAAATCTGCATGTAGAATGCACTTCCTTGACTCTTGTGCAGAAAGGAGTGCAGTATTCTGCTGCATCCATTTTCAATAAGCTACCACAAGAACTCAAAAATCTTAGCAGTAGCCCAAACTCTTAAGTCTAAACTGAAGAGTTTCCTCATGGCTCACTCCTTCTGTTCTGTCGAGGAGCTCCTGGAAGAGCTAAAAATTAAGCAAATTCCAGTGTTACATCGTTGATTTTCTTCATTTAAACTTACGACTTGTCACCTGAATATGTTTTTTTTTATATTTCATTTTATCTGTTTCCAATATCGTGTTATAATTTCGTGTATTGACTCATTCCATGACCATGGAGACTTCTCCTTAATTTGGTCCCATGGAACAATAAATAAATAAATAAAATCTCTGGAGAAATTTGTTTGGAGTGGGACTTACCCGAACAGGGCCACTTGTGCAGGTGTGTCGGTAACTGTGTTGTCATCATCGGTAGCAAGTTAAAATTCCAGTTCGAGTATTTAGCTCGTGATGTGTTTGGAACAGATGTAACACAGACACACAGGTGGGCCGAAACATTATCACCGCTTCGTTAATAGCGTATTGAACCACCTTTAGAACGTAATACAGCAACGATTCAAGTTCTGCAAGTTCTTGGTCGGTTTTGGGGGGTATGAGGCAACAGATCGTCTGTGCACAGGACACGCAGTTTCCGTCAATCATCGCTCGGTATTTGGTGAGCGCAAAGCGTTGCCCGATAGCGTCCAAGAAGCATTCCATCGGTTTGAGATAAGGCAACGTTGGTGGCTAAGACATCAACATGCGTTCACTGTTACGATCCTCAAACCACTGTAGCACGGCTCTCCCCGCGTGACTCGACAGTTATCCTACTGGGGGACGCCATGGCCGTCGGGGCAGTCATCGAGAGTGCAGTGATGCAGGTGAACGACAATCGTGTTAAGCAGGCCACTGCTTCCGCGGTGCCTTTGCTTGCTACCACAGATCCTACGGAAGCCCGTGTGACGGTACCCACGGCATAACACTGTCCCACCGGCCTGTGTTCGTGGCGCGGTGCAGGTTTCGAGCAGGAAAAATGGCTCTGAGCACTATGGGACTTAACATCTAAGGTCATCAGTCCCCTACAGCTTAGAACTACTTAAACCTAACAAACCTAAGGACATCACACACATCCATGCCCGAGGCAGGATTCGAACATGCGACAATAGCGGTCGCGCGGTTCCAGACTGTAGCGCCTAGAACCGCTCGGCCACTTCTTCGAGCAGGATGACGGCGTATCCGAACAGGACCGTCGACCTGATGTAACAGGAAAAGTGACTCATCAGACCAGGCGACACGCTTCACTGATCCTCGGACCAATATCAGTAATCCTGTACACACTGCAATCGTAACTGACAGTGGAAACACGTGTACCCCTCTAATGCGAAGCCCGATATTGAAGTAGTGCGCCTTGCGGTGTGCTGCGAAACACTTGAGCCTACACCATCGCCTGTCTTGCTTTCCAGAGCAGGCGTGCCATGTGGTCTCCACGTCCTGTGATGAGGTGTGGCAGAACGACACCTTCTCGTCGCCTGCTCGTTGCTTCGCCATCCTTCAAACACTTTCGTGGAGCATCACGACCAACAGCACGCGGATAGCCGTCCAGTTTCGCCGTCTCCGATCTGCTAAAGTGCGCGTCATTTACGACGGCGGCCGAGTTTAGGTTCGTTCTGCGCATCTGACGTCACAAAACACAGTCAGCCAAGGAACAGAGAACGATGTTGCCAGAGCTCGACCGCAGTGCAGAGCACGGACGAGTGTCTTCAGTTTTAGAAACGTTCAGTCATAAATAAAATAATTGAACAAAAGCAATGTCTTGATAGCAGACATTCTTTTATACAAAGTTTGGAAAAAGCATTCTTTATACCAACTGCTTAATTAAACAAAACATGCAATAAGCCTCTTAATTCAGGCAATAGGTGTTTGTATTATTCTCACTAACCGCTTTTTCGCAATAAAGAACAGCGGTAATTGTTTATTTCCTATTGTACCTCGACGAAACGTGAGTAATTCATAGTCATACCAATGGTGTTTGTCAGTATTTTGCGTGATATTTTAAAGTCCTCCAGGAGAGCGTTTTGAATGATGAGCTGCGTTAGTATAATGGATTAAATGTTTGGATGCTAAGTGAAAGGTTCTGAATTCAAACCTTGTTCGGTGCTTAATATTTTCTTTATTTAAAAACAATATCGAAGTGTCTTACTTCATGAATTTTATTCGTTTGAATGTAATTTTTTGAAATTTCTAGTGGCAACTAAAATCGACCATACAGAAATTCTACGCTATGGACTTTTACCCTGCAAACTCTTCAAAATTTCGTGCAATTGTTTACTACATCAAATGCTGCACAATAATTGCGTTGAACATCGAAACAAAATTAAGTCATTTAGAGGGGGGGGGGGGGGGGGAAGGTATCAGTCAAGAAGATGTGTAAAAATCAAATTTTTGGGCAAAATAGTTTTTGAGAAAACGAATGATAAATTGTGTCAAAGCAGTCGAAGCACCGTGTGTCTGCACAGGCGAGCAGTGCAGTGATGACAAAATCGCGTACAGCGCTGAATGCGGGGAGCACGTCTCTGTAGCAGCGAAAGGGTTAATGCGGCCGTGGTGGCTTTACTTCATAAACTGCACGCTGCCCCCTGAACGTAAGTTTGCGAACTATACTATGGCGCTGCTTCTCTTGGCGCGTGCAACTGGCAACGCAGCAATCTCCCGCGTCTGGGCGGGCATGCGCGAACCGCCAAGATAAAAGAATTGAACTATAGTTCCCGGATACCGGCATATGACAATGTGCACTTTATCAAAGTCGCTTACGTTAGTGGATTCCGCTATCTACAGCCCGTACCGTCGCTGAAATGATTCCTTATTCCTTTAAAGTCAGTACCGCCTTTACACTGTTCTTTATTTGAAGTGTTACATTTACAGGATCATGATTTCGGCTTCAAAGTGCCATTGTCAAGTGTTTTAAGTGCTATGCAGTGCCTAAGATGCCATACTGTCGTATTTAAAATACACTATTATACACATTGTCTAAGGGTCGATATTTCTGGTAAAGCCTACTGCTTTGTTTTATCACTTGACTGAATGGCAGTTGGCTGTTGCTCAGTCAAGATAGTATACTCAGTGATAAAACAAAGCAGTAGGTCTTACCAGAAATATCGACCCTTAGACAATGTGTCTAATAGTGTATTTTAAATACGACAGTATGCCATCTTAGGCACTGCATAACACTTAAAACACTTGACAATGGCACTTTGAAGCCGAAATCATGATCGTGTAAATGTAACACTGCAAATAAAAAACAGTGTAATGGCGATACTGACTTTAAAGGAATATATTATGACTGTGGCTCCACATTTTGAAAAATTATTAGATTCCTTATTCGTCTATGCTCCGCTTATAGAGGGTGAGTCAACTGCCGTACTGATGTTGTTTTATGCAACGGCCATGTCAAATATATTTTCATTTTCTTTCGCTCACTACGCGCAAACTATTACTCCTACATTAAAAAAATGGACACGACGTTTTTGTAGGAAATTCAATGCGATTGAATTTTTTTTAGCGCGATACATTTTCGCTAGAGACCGTAGTTTTTCAGTTATGCAAGAAAAACCATAAAAATGACCTTCAAACGCACCCTCTCTACCACAATCAACCCCCAACGGTCAGGATTTCTAGTATGTTGCTCGTGGAATTACCTCCTACCACAGTACAATAATTGCCGATTGCACGAATTATTTCCCACATTCGGCCCTTTTCGCTCTTCATTGATTGGACTTATTATGCCACCAGCTTAGTCGAGCACATACAAATTGTAAAATTGACGTTTGCCTAAATTTTATCCAACCGGTTTGCGAATTTCAACAACATAAAATAAACAATTACATCATTTTCTTCCCCATGCCTTTTCACTACCTAAGCACTGTGTTGTAAGGGTCAACTTTGGATCGAAATGTCAACTTCTTTACTTTTAGCGTAACGTTTGCAAAAGTCGTTTTACTTTCATTGCTCTCTCGAGCGCGTTTAAATGAATAATGTTAACGAAATAGCCGACTATGCTGGTGGCCTAACAGCCCAATCAACAGAGACCGGAAAAGATCGAATACCGGGAATAGTTCGTGTAGCCGGAAACTTTTGAACAGTGGTAGGAAGAAAAGGAATGCGTATGGCATCGTTGGCTGGCAGGCTCCATCGCGGCAAGTTCGGCCGCTAAGTGCAAGTCTTATTTAAGTCGACACCAAATTGGGCGACTTGCGTGCCGGTGGTGAGGATGAAATGATGATGAGGACAACACAACACCCAGTCCCCGAGCGGAGAAAATCTCCAACCCGGCCGGGAACCGAACCCGGGCCCGCTTGCATGGGAGGGGAGCACGTTACCACCAACTAATCAGGCGCACGGCTGATTGTGGGAATGAGGGTGCTTTTGATGGTTACATGCGTACTTTTTCATGAATAACGAGAAAACCGTGACCTCCAGCGAAAACGTATTCAGTACAAAATTTAGCTACATTAAATATCGTCCAAAATGGTTCTGTTCATTTTTTTCTGGAGGACTAGCAGTTTGGGTATAACGAGCGATAGAATGTGAAAATCTTGCGCGTAGTTTTTGAAGGCATACAACACTGCGGGTTGGATAAAAACATATCGACAGGGGCAACTAAATCACTGTATACTTTGCTTCCAGCGTCACGTGTCCAAAACACCATCGGGCGGTGTTCAGTCTGGTGGTGGGCTGCGGTCATAATGTTTTATTTATTCAGTTTAAAGTAAAAAGAAAACTCGATGCGATATGCTGGGGCTAGCGGCGAAAGTAATGTTTCAAAATGCAGATGAGTTGAGACGGAGTATTAGATGTGGTCTGAAACGGCTAAAGACCATCGTGCGAGAAAATGTGGTTAATTGAACGCCACAGTAAGCGTTGGGAAAGTAGGGAGGGGGGGCAGGGGGTTGATAAACAGTTTTGGACTGGCAGGGACTTGTTACGGCAGGCGTTGTGACAGAGGATAAACAGAGCGGCGAAGCTCAGGCGCTACTTCCCGAAATGCTCGGGGTTTGGTTAACCAAGGCGTGGAATGTTCGGAAAATGCTCCTCGTTCCTCCACATAACGAATGACATGTTTAACCTTTGCTGGAAATGATTCAGGACTGGCGAAGTTACTCGGTCGTAATAGTGTACCAATTTGGAAGGCATCACTAACAAGGGAACCTCCCCATCGCACCCCCCTGAAATTTAGTTATAAGTTGGCACAGTGGATAGGCCTTGAAAAACTGAAGACAGAACAATTGAGAAAACAGGAAGAAGTTGTGTGGAACTATGAAAAAAAATAAGCAAAATATACAAACTGAGTAGTCCACAGCCAGGATAGGCAACTTCAAGGATAACCTTACATCAGGATCGCCGTGGTCCTGTGGTTAGCGCGAGCAGCTGCAGAACGAGGGTTCCTGGGTTCAAGTCTACCCTCGAGTGATAAATTTAATTTTTTGGGAGTGATTATCACATCCACAAGAAAACCTAAATCGGTCAAGATAGAATGTTTTTACCCATTCGCCAAGTGTACAAGTTAGGTGGGTCGACAACATATTCCTGTCATGTGACGCACATGCTGTCACCAGTGTCGTATAGAATATATCAGACGTGTTTTCCTGTGGAGGAATCGGTTGATCTATGACCTTGTGATCAAATGTTTTCGGTTCCCATTGGAGATGCACGTCCTTTCGTCTACTAATCGCACGGTTTTGCGGTGCGGTCGCAATACACAGACACTAAACTTATAACAATGAACAGAGACGTCAATGAACGAACGGACAGATCATAACTTTGCGAAAATAAAGAAAGTAAAATTTTCACTCGAGGGAAGACTTGAAGCAAGCATCTCTCATACCGCAGCCGCTCACGCTAACCACGAGACCACGGCGCACCTGAGCTTACGTTTTCCTTGATGTTGCATATCTTGCCCATGGACTCTTCAGTTTGTATATTTTGCTTATTTTTTTCATAGTTCCACACAACTTCTTCCTGTTTTTTTCAATTGATATGTGTTCAGTTTTTCAAGGCCTATCCACTGTGCCAACTTATAACTAAATCTGAGGGGGGTGCGATGGGAAGGTTCCCTTGTAAGAATCCGGAGGGAAAATGAATATCGGCCGCCTCTAGGGAACGGTTACGTAGTGGGCCACATGTCTACCTCTCAGTGTTACTGCAGACAAACCATGTCGTGCAGGTTCTCTGTGAAGGTGACACACGTCACATTTAAACCCAGACGTTATAAAAAGCGTCTGTATATATTTTCTCTTAATCTACAGTGTATTTTGGTGCTTAAATTTTATCTTTCTATTAGCATTATAAATGAGTTAAAATATTAAAATGTTAAACTCTGCACTCGCAGCCACTCTGACCTCCTCTAACCGGTGGGAAATGGTGATAGATACCCTTCTTCCTTCAAAGCTGCAGTAGATAGTGTTGGCCAAATCTGTATAAGGCTTTTTGGTACTCTCTGTTGGTTGCAAAAGGAAAAGAAATGTGAAACGCTTGAGGATGGAAAACAACTAGGACGGAAAGATAGATTTACTGTTAGACAAATTGATTCTCTCCAGCTACATTATACGAGAGCTATTAGGACAGATAGAAGCAATTTAGTAGCAATGAGGCGTGCAGGGGTGCGCTATGTTCTTTCGCAAGCTATCCACTGCTCACAGAACGACGCATAATCTGTGCCCGAAAGACGACTGATGCAACTACAACACAATAAATGAAAGCTACTCACATACGCATTCACTAGCAGAGCTTGTTATGAATGCAATTAAGCTCACATTCAGATTTGCTGCAAACTTTGATTTATTGAGTAAGTGTTTCATGGGAAAACACAAAATGCGAATAGAAGCCTAAATAGTTCAGTTTGGATTAGACGCTCAAAAACGAATTTTTGTGGACTAGATGTAACGAAAATAGGTGTCTATCATGTGGTTTCATGTATCAGAGAGGGCAATAATGTCAGGATTAAAGTGCTGAAGAGAGTTGGTGCACACCCAGGCGCGTTTACTATAAAAATATTTTCACCATCGATCAGAGGAGGATCAACAAAACTGACAGAGCACTGTCTGATCTACAAATGGAGGCCAGACTGATTACGAGGGGAGAAAAGAGAAACATGGAGGATAGCGAATGTCAGTATGGAAGATTCTGTAATGGAGGTGAACCTATTACATGTTGAAATATGTGAACTAAATTTTTAAACCGCTTTTTCTCAGTTATACGTTTTCCACATTATTAGAAGCCATTTCTCGAAAAATGTATGTACTAATACTATGAAGTCTTAAGCAGATACAAAAAATTAGCTGCTGTCTCATTGGAACTAAGGAAACATAAAAGCTTCAGTACCCATTCTGAGATTTAGAATTGTATGCCAGCAAAAAAATAATTAATTCCGATTGTACAAAATTCTAAACATTTTTAAATAATACAATTTTAAACGCAAATTAATGATTGTAGTTCATCCCTCTTGCGACTTTACAGTACTTTACAGTAGTTGAATTATTAGAATTTCGATTATGATTGTTTAAAACAAGACAACAGATAGATTTTAAAAATTAATATTTACAAAATTTCTGATCTCTACCTCACTAACTGTCACTGCAAAGGTTCTTAAAGAAATGTTTGCATTTCCACAGCACATCTCCTTTACTTACTGCTTATGTACAGGACAGTGACGTTTTTATAATTTCGACCTTGATCTCCAATTCCGACCTATGCTTGCTAAGTTTAACAACCCAATTGGATCCTGTCTTTCCTCTTTGCCTCGCCGTTGTTTCGTAATAGCCTTTTCGTCATTCTGTGCATACTGGAGGTCACTGTTCGCAGGGAGTTACTCGAGATGCTTATTTGTAGAAAACAAACTTGTTTCTTTGTTTGTCTATATACGCAGATAAGGCATACAGCGCATAGAATGGACATTTGAATTGTTGTTGAAATTATTTTAGCGCAATACAAACACAAAGGTAAAGGGGTGTAAGAAATGAAAAGTAACGCGATCATCCGTAACGAACCACCAGGTATCACAACAGGTCACCTATACGAAAACGCTCAGAAAACATCCCTCGACAAACTCTGCAAATTTGTCGGTGGATTTTTATTACAATTATTATTGTAATGTATGTGTAAGGGACAGTCAGAGAGTTGAACCTTGTCAGATGAATCTAATGCACAAATATTTCGTTCGCTAACAGACTTACTCTAAGAAACAACCTCAGGGTTGGTGCCTGCTTCACGTTTTAGAGTTTACCGTTGCGATTACTTGCTTAATTCAATAACTCATCAGTCATACTTCAAATCTTAGGTAACAGACGCTCGCATCTGCTGCATCTGACGGCCGTGATAGCAACAGAACGCGAAACGTGAAACCTCTCGTGACCGTTGAATGGGTTAACGACCGTCCTGGATTTCCCTTCGGAAGCGGCGCCAAAATTATTATTGCTTTCGGATAATTACCTGCTCTGCTCTGGGACTGGAAGAATGAAAGTTGCTCCCCAGGAACGGACCCGGAATTAGGGAACGGGAGTGCACCAACAACGGGGGAGTGCGGGTGTTCGGAGGGGAGGGGTGTGCCCAAGTTTGCCGGACTTAATTGCAGGAGGGCAGCGAGTGGCGCGATATTGCGGAATAAGTCGGCTTTAATAACTGCCGCGTTACAAACGCCGGCAATTACACGCCGCGTGGGAGGGAGGCCGGGGGTAGCGATGGGCAGGGGTGGGGGCCGGGGGCCGGGGGCGGGGGGAAGTGGAAAGCGGAAGGGCGGCCACTCACTGCTACGCACTGTACGTATGACGTATGCGCGGGGCCACGAGCGTGTTTCGAGTCCGCGTCACCTGCTGAAGCTGCGGATACCCCGCCGGCCTGTTCGCAGTCTGCGAGACCGCCGACCCTCCGCAGTTGCGTGTCCTGTAATTCCGTCCGCCTGCTGCGCTCGGCGCGCCACTGCTTGGTGCGGTCTGTCACTCAGTTCGTTTGTCAGCCGTTCGCTTTCGCGGTTGAGCGTTTGGGCCCACCTCAGACGCAGCAACTGTGGCGCTGCTCAACCGATGGTGCTGAGCCCTACCTAGCTAGGTTTAGTTTACGGCGTATAGTCTGATCCTGCTTTAGTTGTTTCTCAAATACACAACTCCAGTGGATATGCGAGGGGTAATCCTATCATAATTATTATCTCGAAAAAGTAAAATTACCGCAAATACTTCCTTGCTTTGAATCTTCGTGTTCTTATGGCGAATTTAGCCATAACCGAACGTTGTGTGTCGATAATATATCGGCTGTAAATCGTTCACTCATTTTGGGAGCGAGCCGTCAAAGCTGCCGTTAAGCCTCTTCCGTCTACATCGTACTCCACAAGACACCTCACGGTGTACGGCGGAGACTTCTTTTGGTACCACTAACTGATCCTCCCACCTTCTTGCCTGTTCCACTCGCTAATGGGGCGTGGAAAGAGTGACTGTCTGTAAGCCCCTGTATTGGCTCTAACTTCTCAGATTTTCTCCTCGTGGTCATTTCGTGCGCTGTAACTGGGAGGAAGTAATATCTTGTCCGACTCTTCCCGGAAAGTGAAGATTCGAAATTTCAGTAGTAAACCTCTCCGTGAAGGATAACGCCTCTCTTGAAGCGCCTCCGTAGCTCTCGCCGAGTAAACGATCCCTTGACGAAACGCGCCGATCTTCATTGTATCTTCTCTACACTTCCATCTGTCCTGTCCGGTAAGGGTCCCTGACTGACGAACAATACTGAAGAGTCGGTCGAACAAGCGCCTTATAAGCCACTTCCTTCGTGGATGAGTTATATTTCCTCAAGAGTCTCCCTATGAATTTCAGTCTGGCATCACCCGTTCCTACTGTTTCTTTTATGTAATCATTGCACTGCCACATCAACATCTGCGTACTCCGCAAGCCACTGCACGGTCCTCAGTGGAGATTACCCTGCACCCCTTCCAGTCATTTCCGTTTCTGTTCTGCTGAAAGAATAACCATGGTGTTGGGCCTGAGTACACGCGCCGGGCCTCAGCGCCACACACGGACCACATACACTAATCAGTGTCGACCCCGTTCTTCGCACTTCTAATACTCGTGATCTGATAAATGTGGAATGTCAAGTTCGCACCTGGTAACACAAGTGTTCGCAGAACACTGAGATCTCTTCAGGGAAGTTCTGGGCTCAGGAGGTTCTTGGCAGATTGTGATTCCCATGTCCTTCTCCAAGTCAGCATCGCCGAAGTCCTTCCTACTTCTCGAATATCGCGGCGCAGACCG
Organism: Schistocerca serialis cubense; assembly: GCF_023864345.2. NCBI lineage: Eukaryota > Metazoa > Arthropoda > Insecta > Orthoptera > Acrididae > Schistocerca > Schistocerca serialis. The sequence goes on along the minus strand of NC_064644.1, from coordinate 596,771,547 downwards.
CGGACAGCATGACGAACGTCCTCGTCGTCGTACTTGATGATCTCCTTGCGGCGTGGCCAGTGGAGGCGCAAGTGGTCGTCGACAACCTGGGCGTCGATCATGTGGACAATGCCCTCTTTCACCGCCACGATGTCCAGCTTCTGCAGTCCTCTGAGTGGAGGGGCGGGGCCAAAGGAAGGTGCTGAACACCTTCTGTACGAGGTCGTCGTGTCGTTTTATGCGCGAGCCTGGGTCCAGCTGCAGCTCTGGACAACGTCGTCGGTGGTATCGACGGCGTTCCAGCCTTCCTTGCTCCTCTTCTCGCGCCGGCCGAAGTGGTCGTGCGGTTCTAGGCGCTGCAGTCGAACTGCGAGACCGCTACGGTCGCAGGTTCGAATCCTGCCTCGGGCATGGATGTGTGTGGTGTCCTTAGGTTACTTAGGTTTAACTAGTTCTAAGTTCTAGGGGCCTACTGACCTCAGAAGTTGAGTCCCATAGTGCTCAGAGCCATTTGAACCATTTGAACCTCTTCTCGCCTCCCCGGCCACGATTACAGCAGGCCTTAGATGGAAGGGCGTTGCTGCCGGTCCGCACGCAGCTGTTGTAGTCGCCGCCGAAGAGGAAACGGCTCATGTCAGCGGGCCACTGGCGCTGGCGAGTGTTGCAGCCAAAGACATAAGCGTGCGCCCTCAAACGTCACTGGAGTCGCGCCGCCTACATGTCTGCTCCCTACCTCGTCGTCAGAAGCGGATGGCCTTCCCACAGAAGGTGTTTTCCTAACGCGTCGAATTCCAGCTGTACTTCTCTCCGGGCCTCGTCCGCCAATGGTTGCGTTTGCTGCAGAGTTCGGAGGCGGTTTCGCCGTAGGATGGGGCCATCCCATCTGGCAGAACGCAGAGAGAAATAGAGCGAGGTATAAACGACTTTCTACATGTCTCCGCATGAGTCCTAGCTTTTCGTATCCTACCTTCTCGGTCCTTAAGCGAAATTTATGTTGGCGGCAGCAGAATCGTCCAGTAGTCAGCTGCAAATACCTGTTCTCCAAATTTTGTCAATAGAGTTCATTGAAAAGAACTTTGCTCTTCTTCCAGAGATTCCCATTTCAGTTCCAAAAGGATCTCCGTAGTACTTTGAACCTACCGGTAACAAAACCAGTCGTCTGCCTCAGAGCTGCTTGGATGTCCTTTATTCCGACTCGGTTCGGAGCTCAAACACTCTACTAGTACTCAAGAAGAGAGCGGTCTAGCTTCCTATATGAGGTCTCCTTTAGAGATGAATCACAGCTTCCCAAAATTCTCTGAATGAACCGAATTCGAGCACTCGCCTTCCCTAACACAATCCTCGCATGCTCGTTTCATTTCATATTGCCTTAAAAGACGCGACTGTGTCAAGCAGGACACTTCTAATGCTGTATCCGTACATTACCGGCTCGAAGTTCCTACTCACCTAACTTGCATTTTTCTACATTTACAGATAGCTGCCATTCATCAAAACAACTACAAATTTGGCCCACCTTATACGCCAGTAGAGTGAACAAACTGCGCACATCTGCAATGTTAAAGAAATTCCACACGGGCGACAAAGAGATGAACCACTTTCTCAGACACCGTCATGGTAGCCTCTATCACTGCTGCCCCTACGCTATTTCTTTCGCTGCGATTTTCCGTTTGCGCACGCACAAGTGGCTCACCCTACCAGCATGTGAGATGGACAGAGCACTTAACGGCTCACTCTGAAGATGACTGAACAGTTTACACCAGCAGATATTGGTTGGTTACGGCTGAATCCTCACAATTTTGTAGATCATTTGTTTGTTTGTTTGATTGTACATGCCACTTGTCCATAGTGGAATCCCCGTAACAGAGTGCTACAGCATGCCGCGAGAGGAATGAAGATAAACTGGCGCAATACACTACTCACCTGAATATTACGCTGCGTTTTGTTTTCTTCGTTTGAAGGGAAACAATACAACAACAATTCATACTGAGTTGCTGGAAGTGCGGAAGTATCTACTGTGTTACACTGAAAGTTCTATCCCCTTTTGTTTAATGGAGCCAACTTGTAGTAGTGCAAGAGGAGCGAGAGTAAAGCTAGTTATTATCACAGGACAACAAGTAAAACTAAATGATACCGATGCGATTGCAATTCTCGTTGCATTCACAAAATAATGACTAAATTATCGTTATAGCTGGCCATTGTAGGCAAAGAGAGCGTCCATACCCTGAAGTGAACCCATTTGGTATGCAGCAGGTTTATTTATTTTTAATGTGTCTCCTAACGAGGACAAGTTGTAGTACAAGTTAAGGGAGCTTGAAATCGTAAGTCATGACCGAGAATAACAATATTTTATTTGCTATAATGACTCACAGAAATTACAATGAAACTGACGGTGAGCAAAGTTCAATACAACTCTAATCAGATTACAAAATGACGCGAACACGGTGGATAGGTACGAAAAAGTATGGAAGACTGTAGGAGCAAGTGCAACATCAGCTTCTTATCTGGGCAGCTCGTGAAGTGAAAATTAACATTACAACAAGAAGCCACAGATTATAACGTAATTAAGCAAGAAAAGCTGAGTGGCAAAATAAACAAGTAACAAGCTGCACACAACACGGATCGCACAACGGCCATTGCGATGCTTACGTTCCCCAAAACCGCATGCACCGATCAGCACCAGACAGCAGCTGGGGATGGCCGCCCACCCTCTGCAACGGCGCAGAGCAGAATGCCCGGAATCAAAGTTCACAAGCCCTTTGCTCTTAACTTTCAAAAAATTCTAAGTGAAGGGGCGACTCCGTGGTGTTGCCAATGTGATGGGCGAGAACTGTTACTACATTCATGAAAAGGCAGGAGAAAGCACATCTAACTTCCCTTCTTTTGCGTAAAAGATGTACATTTTTAAATGCGAAGTTGGTACCGGCCCAAGGCAGTGTCTTCATGATTGTCACAAGACCACTGTTCAGAGCGGTGCAATATTATTGGCTGAAGCAGATTTTTTGAGGGAACGCAACTAAAGCTCCCATAGCATGTCCATTATAATTATCCGGGCTGTTATGCCGTGGTCGGTTGATGAATTCTGAGGTGATTCCCAACGTTTCGTCTCCGACTGCGGGAGACATCTTCAAGGGGGCCCGTAGCTTGATGGAAGGTCCAACCCACACACTGGCTCGCTACTGTGTGTTGGTCCTTCCATCAAGCTACGGACCCCCTTGAAGATGTCTCCCGCAGTCGAAGACGAAACGTTGGGAATCGCCTCAGAATTCATCAACCGACCACGGCATAACAGCCCGGATAATTATAATGGACATGATATTTCCGGCGGTGAAAGTTTACATTTTTGCTCCCAGAGAGTGCCATGGTGTCTTCTCTTTGAAGTACACGGAGAATGGCATAAATATCATCCCCAGTTAGTGTCTGGAGACTGTGTGCTGCCACGGTATTCACTGACCATAAGCAGTGCAGGTGCCCGTCTAGCTTTCAATAGCCACAGAGCAAGTCACTTCAGCCGGCCGGTGTGGCCGAGTGGTTCAAGGCGCTGCAGTCTGGGACCGCGCGACCGCTGCGGTCGCTGGTTCGAATCCTGTCTCGGGCATGGATGTGTGTGATGTCCTTAGGTTAGTTAGGTTTAAGTCGTTCTAAGTTCTAGGGGACTGATGACCACAGAAGTTAAGTCCCATAGTGCTCAGAGCCATTTGAACCATTTGAGCACGTCACTTCACAATTTCCGCAAAATGGTCCGTATCCCCATAGGAAGACCGTTTGACGTAATGACATTCACCGACTGCCTTCTGCCGACAAAAGAGGCCACAGAGACGTTTCTGGCTCACAATACACCAAGTTGGTGAGCACAAAGATGCCTTTCCAAAGATAGTGCTCCAGTGTTCTCAATAAAGTAACTGTGAAACAGCCGCAGAAACTGAATAAATATCAGACAGCGATAGGTGACACTATCGTCACAACATGAGAATCACCTTCATTTACATTAAAGTTTGCAAAAGAAGGCACCTATTGTCTTAAGCAGTCTATCAGATGTTGGAGTACTTCCGTGGATCTTACACTGACGAAGACAGCAGATAAATTGACAGAACTATTATCTCAGTATCCGTATGGCAGTTGCAGGTAGAGCGTCTGGGATATGGGACAACCAGAGGCATCACCAACTTTCCCGGGTAGCCGAGAAGATTATATCGGCGCTTGTGGGATATGGGGAGGGAGATCGAATCCGCTCCGCGAATAACGACGAAGGGTGGTGAACCGGCCAGCTTGGGTGTGGGTTTTAGATGGTTTTCCACATTCGGCTAGATAAATATTGGAGTGGTCACTGCGTCCTACGTCAGATACAAGCTACGTGAACATTTAGGGAAACGCTCTAACAATTGAAGACGAGAATACTGTAGGCGCACAAATTCCATCCCGGTGGGGGTGGCGGTGTCAGGAAGAGTATAGGCCATCGACTACCACTGAGACTGCCAAAACTTGTACAGAAATTCCGACACTGTTAGAGAAACGAGAAAATGCAAAAGGAAAAGCCACGCTGCTACCCACAAATATCGACAATCTTCGTAAAACTTGTCGGTGGTCCACTAGTAACTCCTGTGAAACAGTTTGCCTCACTAGACCTCAGTTTCTGAGAAAAATCGAGGGCAATGTTCAGGGCACAGGATCCTTTTCGGACCGAGTGTAACCGCGAGAATAGTTACCTTGTTTCACCAACTGCGACATAATCGCGTGTACAAACAGTGATCCAATACTGCACAATGCTTTTTTATTCCAGTCTCTGATCACAAATCGTCTACAGAATTCATTTGTGATCAGAAACTGGAAGAAAAAAGCAAGTTACTTTATTACTGCAGTTCTGTAGTTTCAGCCGTTTTCAATCTGACTGTAAAATTGATACACTCATTAATACACTCGTTAATACATTATTGGTTCAAATGGCTCTGAGAACTACGGGACTCAACATCTTAGGTCATAAGTCCCCTAGAACTTAGAACTACTTAAACCTAACTAACCTAAGGACATCACACACACCCATGCCCGAGGCAGGATTCGAACCTGCGACCGTAGCAGCCTCGCGGTTCCGGACTGCAGCGCCAGAACCGCACGGCCACCGCAGCCGGCAATACATTATTATAACATTACAAGTTACAGCACGAAAAGTCGTACTGTGTGTACTTTTAATGGCTCAGCTGTTAACAGTATACGGCACCACATCAATCAAAGTGCACGTCAGAACAGTATCGAAATGAGATAACTGTTTTGGGCAGAAAGAGTCTGCCAGCACGATCCTCACTGAAACCACATAAGGAAGATAAGTTGACTCCATCACGTGATCGTGGCATCAACGGTACGTACCGCTCGTGAAGCAAAGACTGTGAGATAATACACATTTCACGCCACGCGCCAGTGGTCTGGGCGAGAACGGGGCGACTGTGTTTTGGGGCAGGAGGGAAAGGCACCACGTCTGGTTTGGTGGCAGTAAGCGGGTGACACGAGGAGGCCGTGTGAAGTGGAAAGGATTCTGGGGGGAAAGCGAGCTCCCGGGGAAGGAAGTGTCGCTGGCTGACGGGGGCGGCGGGGGCGGAGGAGCCGGGGGCGGCGCTCGTTACAGTGGCCCCGGGGGTGGCGTTCCCAATTAGGCTCGCCGGCTGGCGGCTGGCGGCTGGCGGCCGGATAGATAGATAACTAGACAGCGGCGCTGCCTGGCTAATTAGCAAGACGCCAGTAGTAATCCGACACCCGCCGCCTCTCCCACCCCTGCCACGGCGCGCCGCTGATAATTAAGGGAGCGGCGGTGGCTGCACCAGGGTGGAGTCGCGCGCACGCCCGCACGCACACCTACGCACCCACGTTCGCGCGCACGCACATGCGCGCACACACACACACACACACACACACACACACACACACACACACACGCACACACACACGCACGCACGTACACGCACACACACGTGCGCGCCACTGTCGCGTAGACGCAGGTATACGGTGCCGGCGCCGCCACGTGGGCCAGCAAGGTGCACAGCGTGGAAGGGGGGCAGCAGCGGCGGTTTAAAACGACTGCAGTCTCACTCGTGTCGTGGTCACGGCCCACTGCGCCAGTCTCCTCTACCGTTTTTCTTCTCATATTCAGGCTCACACGTGTGAGCCTCAAAGGTCCTGGTATCGGACTCACTGCCTGTGGGGGTAAATATGACTTCAGGACTTTGCTGTCACTCGCTTCAACGTTAAATCTCGATCCTTACCGGTCGCCTACGTTACTCTCAAATGGAAGTATGCTCACAGAATGTCAACTCAACGTCACGTCCTACGTTTGCTTCCTCGGTCCTCTGCCAGAGTAGCTGTTATACATATTTTTTGTCTTCAGGGACTGCGGTTGACGAATGTTTGACATCACATGCGTTATACTGAAAGGATCATCAGTGGTCGTTCTGTAAACGTAGTATACATAATACGTTTCCACATTCTCCTATTTCTACAAGTATCCACCTCCATAGCGGAAGCCGTTAATGAACGCCTGTACAGGGGCGCTCGACTTTGAGATACAGTGGTTCGAATCCTGGTGGCGGATAAAATCCTTAGCCGACAAAGGGAGTAGATGTGGTGGCGTAAACTTTCTGATCACTAATCTTTACGACAACGTTCTGGGTTGAATTCCAAACCCCAGCGCACTGACTCGTGAGTTGAGATGGGGTGACACTGTTGGTCGTCAACCGTCCATTGGAGAGGGACGTTGAGATCGGCGGCCCCCTCCGTGCTTTTCGAGAGGACGATGCCATCTGCCGGCGCGGGGTTTCGCCCTCTCCCTTCCCTTCCCTTCCCTTCATCCATATACAGGGTGGTGCAGGGGAACGGGAAATTTTGAACGTTACAGTTGGCAGCACTGTAGCGCCGGAAGATGTTCGAAACTTTGCACAATTGATGTGAACGCATTGCCATTTAGTAATCGTGGAGAATTGGACTGGTGCGGAACGTGCAGTAGCTGTGAGAGCGTTTTACAAAAATGGTGATAGTGCGACTGCCGCGCAGAGAACATTTCGACAGCATTACCATCTTGGACGTCATGGACGTGTCCCATCTGCGCATGCGATTACAATGCGGGTGCGTAATTTTGAAGAAACAGGATCTGCCTTGAAAAAGAAATCTCCATGTGGCATTCCAACGGTACGTACCCAAGAGAACATTGCAGCTGCTAGAGCTGCAGTCGAGAGAAGTCCTCGCCTCTCCGTTCGACAGCAAGCGTCTTCGCTAGGGATTAAGCGACGAAGCTTACAAAGAATACTACACGAATTAGACGTCCATCCCTACAAGTTGCAGATTCTGCAACACTTACATGAACGAGACCCAGCGTCACGTATGGAGTTTAGAAGCCAGATATTGGCTGAAATCAACGAGGACCCGAATTTTCTTGGTAACTTATGGATATCAGACGAAGCCCATTTCCACCTGAACGGATTAGTGAACAAACAGAATTTTCGTTATTGGGCACAGGACAATCCTTGTGAGTTTCACCAGCGACCACTACATAGCGCCAAGGTCACAATATGGTGTGCTGTATCATGTCATGGTGTTATCGGCCCTTATTTTTTTGAAAGTGAGGATGGTAGTGCAGTGAGAGTAACATCCACTCGATATGTTGAAATGCTTCAAACATTCTTTACACCGAGACTGTAAGAGCTTAATCTTAACGTCGAAAACATGTGGTTTCAGCAGGACGGAGCCACGTCACACACTGCTCGACAATCGATGGCAGAAGTTCGTCAATTGTTTGGAAGACGCATTATTTCACGTAACGGTGACATTGCATGGCCTGCGAGATCCCCTGATCTTAGTGTGTGCGACTTCTTCCTGTGGGAATATCTTAAAGGCAAGGTGTACCGTACACGTCATGCAACAATCCATGAACTGAAGGAGAACATTGAAAACGAAATCACTGACATTCCCCAAGATTTGCTACACCGCGCATTCCAGAGTTTTCATAACAGGCTGTTAGAGTGTGAACGCCGAATGGGAGCACATCTTTCCGATGTCATCTTTAAAAAGTAAAGAGACACTTTTGGACATTTTGATTGTAAAGACATACTGAATAATGGCATACTGAATACATTCACTTCCGTTAGTAAATTACTAGTTTTATGAATTTATTCGTGGAAATGACGTTATTTCGAAATTTCCCGTTTCCCTGCGCCACCCTGTAGCTCAAACCTAACACTACACAATACAAGCAGTCACCACAGTCGTCCAAACGATACAGACACACTCTTAGGACTTCACAACAGGTTAGAGGAAGACAACGGCAATTCACCTCCAATAGCGCTTTGTCATGAGCGGCGTTGCGGGATTCCTGCATCCGATCCCTGTACGTCATTCCCTGAGTATGGAGCCAATAAGGCTAATAATAATAATAATTATTATTATTCTTATTATTTGCACAAGAAACTTTAAAAAGGTTTCTTCTTTTGAATCTGGTTATCAGTTTACTTATTGTCTTAATTCCTCTTTCTTACATGTTCCGAACTAGACTGGTTTTTTTCGTCGTTGTTAGCAGAGGTTGAAGTCGGAAATTTGGTTCCAGAAAGACACGTGAGTACGACAATGCTTTCACAAGGCTGACAATACTCCCGAGCCATAAGATAAACAAATGAAAACACGAACACAATACCGAATACAAAACAGGTGAAACCACACTAAAATTTTCTATGCAGACAATTTTTTGATGTTTTGATGTAAAGCACAATAACTTAAATAGAGCAAAGGAAAGGACGAGTTGCTTTAGCCGAAAAACCGTGAATGGTAATGGTGCAAACAAAGTTTTCCGACTTAATCCTCTGCTAACAGTTCTAACATCTCCGCTCATGACTAATTCCCAAACTGAGCTATTTAGAACATTTTTAATGTCGTCTTCGTCCCAGAGACTGATGCCTTCTCTTCTACACACAGGACGGCTTCCAGCAGACTTGTCGATTCTACGATAACTCCATGCCACGTCTAAACATTCGCACCTTCCAGTCAGTCAGTCTCAGAAGCAGAATCCTTTCTCATCCTCTGTTGGAATGTGCTGCAACCAACTGTTGCTTAACGCAAGGTTGTTTTGTAAAAGGTCACGGGTCACGGCGCAAACCAACCGTTGTGAGACAACCTGTAGCCCCTTCGCCGGCATGCTACGCTCTGACTACAACACGCTACGCGGAATATGGAAGAAGTATGGATGAACCAACCCACTAGCTCCACTCTGCTGGCCACCCGGCACGCCTCTACCTTCAAAGACGCCGTCCGTCAGGAGAGACTCGAAAGAAATGAAATCCTTGAATCAGTTAATACCCGAATCAGAGATTTACTATGGACCCCCATCTCAAAAGGGTTGGAATTGATACTGTACAAAGTGTGCTCCAGAAACTAAAGGATTCCTTTAAAAAAAACATTACGGTCTCATCATTAGGACCAAACATAGAATAGGAACAGCTGTGAAGCGTGCATTCAGATGCACAGATCGGAATTTTTGTTGCCAATGCACGTCGCTTCCAGCTGTCAGTGAGAATGGTTTGCCCGCAGACGGCCTGCAAATTTTGGAATGTAATTACATCGCTAGTACAGACAGACATCGTTCAAAAGTAAAGTGGAATTTGTACGCGTGGTTCATTTGCATCTTAACAATTTCCATTTGACATCTAGAATGATCTTGGCTTAAAGTTTTGAATAGAACAACGGCAGGATATTTCACTTGCTTGCAACAAGTGTCACAGCTCTGGTGCCATTTTTTTTTTCTGTTGGCTTAGCGAGCCAAAGCGAAAGTGTTCTGAGAAAAACATCGAATTTGAAGCTACGACTTGCAGAAAATTAGCGGTTTATCACACAATGAACTATTTTTAGGGGTAAAATTCTTCCAGTTTTCTTTTCCAGAGCCATGTGTTTAATCTTCATTCATTTTTCAGGAACTAAGTTACTAATTGTATACAGGATGTGTCGGAAATTCCCGTTACAAACATGTTGGATTTGTAGAGGGGAGTGAGTACATAAGGAGTGTTGTTGTTGTGGTCTTCATTCCAGAGACTGGTTTGATGCAGCTCTCCATGCTACTCTATCCTGTGCAAGCTTCTTCATCTCCCAGTACCTACTGCAATCTACATCCTTCTGAATCTGCTTAGTGTATTTATCTCTTGGTCTCCCTCTACGATTTTTACCCTCCACGCTGCCCTCCAATACTAAAGTGGTGATCCATTGATGCCTCAGAACATGTTCTACCAACCGATCCCTTCTTCTAGTCAAGTTGTGCCACAAACTTCTCTTCTCCCCAATCCTATTCAGTACCTCCTCATTAGTTATGTGATCTACCCATCTAATCTTGAGCATTCTTCTGTAGCACCACATTTCGAAAGATTCTATTCTCTTCTTGTCCAAAATATTTATCGTCCATGTTTCACTTCCATACATGGCTACACTCCTTACAAACACTTTCAGAAACGACTTCCTGACACTTAAATCTATACTCGATGTTAACAAATTTCTCTTCTTCAGAAATGCTTTCCTTGCCATTGCCAGTCTACATTTTATATCCTCTCTACTTCGACCGTAAGGGAGTGAGTACATAATATTTTGAACAGGAAGCCAAGTCCGACAGTTTCAGATCAGATTTTTAATTCATCCACTTCCGCTTGAGCAAATGAATTAGGCCTGACGCAGTACAATTATTAGGTAACAATTCGAAAGGAAACATAACGAAACATCCATTTGTTATTTAAGCACATGTTTTGTATTAATTGTTAAACGTTACGTGTTTAGGTTATTCAAAAACAAAAAAGAACCCAGCATACTGTATGTACAGAACAGTACCGATGAATTACAACGGCGACTCGATGTGGCGACCACCGACGTTGTCACAGAAATGCTACCTACGAAGCATGATCTGGTGCACACTCTCCATGCCATCTGGTGTCTCTTCGGTTTCTAGTGCAGCGGCCAGAAATCTTGCTCTCTCTCTCTCTCTACAGTCTCGTGACTTTGCGTACGATTCCACAATATGTAGTCCTTAGGAGTTAAATATAGCGATCGCGGTGGCCACGCGGTTGGACAACCTCGGCCTGCCTATCTTCCAGCACACCGTCCGTTGAGATGCGTCCGTGGCGCACGTGAGAAGTGAGGCGGTGCGCGAGCGTGCTGCCCAGCAGAAGGTAAGTGACGTCACGTGACCTGACGTCTACCATAGTGCATATCGGGACAAGCAATTCTGACACTTTTCTCCTCCCTTCGGCAGACGTGGATGCGTTATACATCTGAACTGAAACCGTCGTAGAACGAAAAAGTTAACGTTTCCGGACAGAGGATCCTATCCAAAATATCATGTACTCACTCCCCTCTACAAGTCCTAGAAGTCTGTAACGGGAATTTTGAAACACGCTGTATACCATTCTTCTTAACATAGCTACTAATACCACTTCCCTATTCCGGCTGCTTTGAAGTAAGCACACTGATTAGGAGATCTGTGTAACCTGAAGGTAAGGATTCAGACTGTCGTACATGAATCTTACCTGCAGGTGAAATTTGCTCGAAATGTGTACAGATTCAGCGGATTGATTGGCAGCAGTTTATATTTTATTCAGCACATGCCTCAGAAATAGTCGTGCTGTCACATATGTGCTGGCGTACGCCTTCGCCGGCACACCGGTCGGCACTAGGAAGCAATGTATAGCGGGCGCTGAACTAGGAGCGTGTATGCCAAGAGGAGACCAAGACACGCCCCCAGGCCACGCGCCTATAACGCCCCCTGGGCAGCGTGCATACGTGCCGCCGCCGACGACGACCGAGCTGTCTCTATCACTCAATCTCCGTACCTCAGTACGCCGCATCGGGACACAGTTTGCATTGCACTTCAGTACGTCCCACTGTGCTCTAGTCGGTGATAGACGTCGCCTCGCACCTTAGCTAGCTGTGAGGAAACGCTAATCATTGCATGTAGTGATACGGAGACGGACAATGTTAAAGAATTACTACATGTTAGTTGATTGCTGTTAACCACAGAACTTCAGACTGGACATCACTGAAGTTAAGTACTCACCTGGTTCCTGTAATAAAGCGTATTTTAACAAAGTGTTCATTTTGTGTTGTAGTGAGAGGAAACCGGCCACCCACCTATCCATTCCACCATCTCCTCATCCATCCAGAAGCCTCAAAACATCGCAACAGGGCACAGCCACAATAACATAAAACAATTCCAGATATTTTTTACGTCTCTTTGCCGCAGTCGCAGTTGTACAAGTAATGTAGGCTATGTTCCGTCTTCTGCTACTGTAATAAAGTTCTTATTTAACTCTTTATTGTTCATCATATTTTTCAACGCATAAAACGCCACTTATTAGTACGACAACATTAATTGGAAATTCTGTAGTACTTATCTATGACAATTAACTTTACCTGCTTTCACGTATTTCGTTTGCATCCGTAGCAGCAACCATTATTCACCGAGATCCTTTCCCCTACGTTTAACACTAACTAGTGCGGGGATCGCTCTTTCAGGATGTGGAAAACTGTATTTCATTGTTTAACATTGTGGCCGGATGTTCTTCCAGACGCCTCAGTTGCCACAGTAATGTAATCGAGGAGAGCAGAGTGCCTCTTCTGTTTGTGACTCGTGCGAACTTTGTGATCGTATTTCGTCTGTGTCTGTGTGTGTCGTATTCTCTGCGCGTGAAATTTGTGAACCGGCTCAGCATTTGTCTTAACAAGCTCGGGAGACCGCCTAAGAGCCACGCTCAGGCTGACGCGTGTTATAGCCCACGGTCGTTAAGCCGCGCTGAGAATTCGATCCGGGTCCGAATCGCCCGTCTGTCTGGTGTACTAGCGTGCTGCGCATTACGCTAGACGAGCAGGTAAGAAATTATTCAGCATGCTGTTCGTCGTAAGTAAATATGCGAAAACGGTGCAAATAAGTTCAATTGTAAAGTTACAGTCTCAGCTCAAAAGGTGAACACGTCGTGTTTTATGCAAGATAGGTGGGTATCTGGCTAAGCGTACAGTGCACTGGGCTCTCTCCAAAAATATTCCTGCCCTATTGAAGCCACTGGGCTTGGGGCCTTATTATTATTATTATTTTAAGGATACCAGTAAACCCACCCCCTATTCTTTAAAGAATAAAAGAGCTTTACAAGTCTCATTACTTTACAAATGAGTTGAAGTGCTAAATATTCGGCGTTAAGCATGTCAAACCTTTATGGTGTAATTCGCAAAGTCTTAATTATTGTCACGTTGCCTTTTGACAAATTGTAGCTAGCATCAAACCGTTTATTTCACGCAGCAAAACTAAGTTACAAAAGCAATGTATTCAAATTGCAAGGAAAAAATATAATTTCGTGAGAATATATGAGCATTTTCTCGGAATTATTCACCACCGTTTTAAGAGACAAAGCTTTTCACACATCTCAAGCTAATGACGTTAGATCTCCTGAATTATGTGTCGCACAATGATACAATTTTGCTGGTACGTTCAGTGGTCGATGTGGGTACAGTATGAGGGAAATGTGTTGCGTTCAGAGTGAGTAGTAAATAAGTAATACGAGGGTGAGTCAAATGAAAACCTTAAATTTGTAACAACAAATCGAAATTTCGCGCCGTTATCCTGTAAGTTGGTAAGCGTGCTACAAACAGCGTGCAGAATGGCTTGTAGGTGGCAGCATAGTGCAGATTCACATATACCGTCGAAGTATCAGTATAAAGATGGCTGCCCCACTTGTGACTTGCACCAGGGAAGAACAGCGTTCTGTTATTCGGTTTTTGCGTAGTGAAGGTGTGAAACCTATTGAATTTAAGCGACGAATGAAGATTCAGTACGGCGATGCATGTTTGTCAAAGCAGCAAGTCTACGAATGGAGTTGGGAGTTAGCAAATGGTGTGACTTCAGTGGAAGATGCTCCTCGTCCAGGTCAGGCACAACGAGTTCTGACTCCACAGAACATTGCAGAAGTTGAAGCCATAGTAAAGGAAAACAGCCGAGAGACACTGAATGACATTGGAGCATGTTTACAGATTAGTCATGGGTCAGGACACCACATTATGCATGGTGTGTTCCAGTTTCACAAAGTGTCTGCAAGATGGGTGCCACGGCAGCTGACTCCAGAAATGAGACAACGACGTGATGATGCTTGTGAAGAACCTCTTCGGCGCTTTGAACGAGAAGGTGATGGCTTCCTTGCAAGGATCGTTACTGGGGACGAAACCTCGGTTCACTTAAACCAACCGGAAAGGAAGAGAGAGCGAGCAAGGAATGTCGCCATTCCTCATCACCAAAACCAAAGACGTTTCGAACAGAACCAAGAGCAGGGAAGGTTATGTTCTCTCTTTTGGGACGAAAAAGGCGTCATTTTGGAGCCTTACATACCTAGAGGGACCACTGTCAACAGTGCATCATACACAGATCTCATAAAAAAATCATCTGCGTCCTGCAATCAAATCAAAGCGACGTGGATTGCTGTCAGCAGGTGTCCTTTTGCAACATGACAATGCAACAATCACAGACCTCCATTTTGAGTATCTTCCTCATCCACCATACTCACCAGACCTTTCCCCAAATGATTTCCATATGTTTGGACCACTCAATGACGCATTGTGAGGAAAGAAATTCCGTTCTGATGAAGAGGTACACCACGCGGTGCATGAGTGGTTGCGCGGACTACCAAAAGAATTTTTTTCTAAACGAATTTATGCACTTTGTAAGCGCTGGAGGACTTGCACTGAGCGTGGGAGAGATTATGTTGAAAAGTGATACAGCTTTGTACCACTTCTGCATGATAAATAATATTAAAAAAATATTTAAGGTTCTAATTTGACTCACCCTCGTAGATTAAAATGTCATTCCTGATGCTGAAGTCTTACTACGTGGACAACGAAAATGTAGAAAGTGATGAACTTTCCTCTTTTCATTATTTTTTGGAGGGTGCCAGCGAGGAAAAGTTAATCTTTAACCTATGACTATATCTGTTAATGATCACATAGTGACGGAATATTAAATTTTTGAATTCGGGCAATAATTATATGAAATACTGAAAATCAGAATGTTGCGACCTCTAGCAGCCGTTAGATAGACAACCTGCAACCGAGACTGATTGGTGGTTTTAACCGCTTGGTAGCACACGTGATGAATGAAATATGTGTACCACGCTCTAAAATGTTTGATGATCGTTCATCTTTGGCTCCGTCTGGTCTCGGCAGTTACGAGCACGGGCAGGCAAATCAGGCAACGACGCCGTTGTCCAACTTCCAACGGTAAGCTGCTGCGGATTTCATTCTACTGTGAAACCAGCTCAGTTCGAGATCTTGGTTCGTAATTTTCTGTTTTTCATTTATATCACGATCTTATCTTTGTACTTGATATTCTTATCATTGTTCAATTGTGAAAATTGCACTAATCTGAACTGGGTGCTGTTGTGACTACCATGGGCTGAATGGTGTTCACCTTATAGTGTTTTTGTTTTACATTAACAACTTATGTCGAACTATTTTTATTCTACTACTGTAACCCCCGCCCCCAATGAACCACGAACCTTGCCATTGGCGGGGAGGCTCGCATGCCTCAGCGATGCAGATAGCCGTACCGTAGGTGCAACCACAACGGAGGGCTGCGTATCTGTTGAGAGGCCTGACAAAGTGGGGTTCCTGAAGAGGGGCAGCAGCCTTCTCTGTAGTTGCAGGGGCAACAGTTTGGATGTTTCACTGATCTGGCCTTGTAACATCAACCTAAACGGCCTTGCTGTGCCGGTACTGTGAACGGCTGAAAACAAGGGGAAACTACAGCCGTAATTTTCCGCGAGTGCATGCAGCTTTACTGTGTGGTTACATGATGATGGCGTCCTCTTTGGTAAAATATTGCGGAGGTAAAATAGTCCCCCATTCGGATCTCCGGGCGGGGACTACTCAGGAGGACGTCGTTATCAGGAGAAAGAAAACTGGCGTTCTACGGATCGGAGCCTCGGAATGTCAGATCCCTTAATTGAGCAGATAGGTTAGAAAATTAGAAACGGAGATGGACTGGTTAAATTTAGATATAGTGGGAATAAGTGAAGTTCGGTGGCAGGAGGAACATGACTTTTGGTCAGGTGAATATTGGGTTATCAATACAAAATCAAATAGGGGTAATGCAGGAGTAGGTTTAATAGTGAATAAACGAAGTAGGAGCGCGGATAAGCTACTACGAACAGCATAGTGAACGCATTATTGTAGCAAACATAGACATGAAGCCCACGCCTATCACAGAAGTACAAGATTATATGCCAAATAGCTCCGCAGATGACGAAGAGATTGAAGAAATGTATGATGCAATAAAATAATTTATTCAGATAGTTAAGGCAGACGAAAATTTAATAATCATGGAAGACTCGAATTCGATAGTAGGGAAAGGAAGAAAAGGAAACGTAGTGGGTTAATATGGAATGGGGTTACGGAATGACAGAGGAAGACGCCTGGTAGAATTTTATGCAGACCATAACGTAATCATAGCTAACACTCGGTTTAATAATCATGAATGAAGGTTTTATACGTGGAAGAGGCCTGGAGAGACTGGAATATTTCAGATAGATTATAAGATGGTAAGACAGAAACTTTGGAACCAGGTTTCAGATTGTAAGGCATTACGAGTGGCAGATGTGGACTCCGACCACAATTTGTTGGTTACGAACTGTAGATTAAAACTGAAGAAACTGCGCAAAGGTAGGAATTTAAAGAGATGGGTCTTTGATAAACTGAAAGAACGAGAGGCTGTAGAGAGTTTCAGAGGGAGGATTAGCGAACGATTGACAAGAACAGGGGAAAGAGATACAGTAGAAGAAGAATGGGTAGCATTGAGAGATGAAATAGTGAAGCCAGCAGAGGCTCAAGAAGGTAAAAATACGAGGGCTAGTAGAAATCCATGGGTAACAGGAGAGATATTGAATTTAATTGAAGAAAGGAGAAAATATAAAAATGTAGTAAATGAAGGAGGTGAAACCGAAAAGAAACATCTCTAAAATGAGATAGGCAGGAAGTGGAAAATGGCTAAGTAGGGATGGCTACTAGAGAACAAACGTAAGGATGTGGAAGCATGTATTAGTCGGGGTAAGACAGAGACTGCCTACAAGAAAATTAAACACACCTTAAGAGCTCAGATGAGAAAACAGTCCTCAGCAAAGAAGGCAAAGCTGAAATGTGGAAGGAGTATATAGAGGATCTATACAAGGGCGCTATACTTGAGGGCAATATTACGGAAATGGAAGAGGACGTACATGAAGATGAAATGAGAGATATGATACTGCGTGAAGAATTTGACAGAGCACTGAAAGACCCCGGCCCCAGGAGTAGACAACATTCCATTGGAAATACTGATAGCCGTGGAAGAGCGAGCCCTGATAAAACTCTACCATCTGGCGAGCAAGATGTATGAGACAGGTGAAATACCCTCAGACGTCAAGAAGAATATAATAATTCCGATCCCAAAGAAAGCAGGTTTCGACAGTTGTGAAAATTACCGAATTATTTGTTTAATGAGCCATGGCTGCAAAACACTAACACGAATTCTTTACGGACGAATGGAAAAACTGGTAGAAGCTGACCTCTGGGAAGATCAGTTTGGATTCTGTAGAAATGTTGGAACACGTGAGCCAATAGTGACGCTGCGACTTATCTTAGAAGATAGATTAAAGAAAGGCAAAGATACATTTCTAGCATTTGTAGACCTAGAGAAAGCTTTTGACAATGTTGACTGGAATAGTCTCTTTCAAATTCTAATGGTGGCAGGGGTAAAATACAGGGAGCGAAAGGCTATTTACAATTTATACAGAAACCAGATCGCACTTAAAAGAGTAGAGGGGCATGAAAGGGAAGCAGTGGTTGGGAAGGGACTGAGACAGGGTTGTTGCCTATCGCCGATGTTATTCAATCTGTATATTGAGCAAGCGGTAAAGGAAACAAAAGAAAAATTCGGAGTAGGAATTAAAATCCATGGAGAAGAAATAAAAACTTTGAGGTTTGCCGTTGACATTGTAATTCTGTCAAAGACAGCAAAGGACTTGGAAGAGCAGTTGAACGGAATGGACAGTGTCTTGTAAGGAGGGTATAAGATGAACATCAACAAGAGAAAAACGAGGATAATGGAATGTAGTCGAATTAAATACGGTGATGGTGAGGCACTTAGTTTAGAAAATGAGACACTTAAAGTAGCAGATGAATTTTGCTATTTAGGAAGTAAAATAACTGATGATGGACGAAGTAGAGAGGATATAAAATGTAGTCTGGCAATGGGAAGGAAAGCGTTTCTGAAGAAGAGAAATTTGTTAACATCGAGTATAGATTTAAGTGTCAGGAAATCGTTTCTGAAAGTATTTGTATGGAAGTGAAACATGGACGACAATTAGTTTAGACAGGAAGAGAATAGAAGCTTTCGAAATGTAATGCAACAAAAAAGAAAATGCTGAAGATTAGATGGTAGAGCACGTAACTAATGAGGAGGTACTGAGTAGAATTGGGGAGAAGAAGAATTTGTGGTACAACCTGAGTAAAAGAAGGGATCGGTTGGTAGGACAGGTTCTGAGGCTTCAAGGGATCACCAATTTAGTATTGGAGGGCAGCGTGGAGGGTAAAAATTGTAGAGGGAGACCAAGAGATGAATAGATTAAGCAGATTCAGAAGGATGTTCTGAGGTGTGGGGTTGATCTGTTATTCTGTTATTCTGCGTAACGGATTAATCTGAGATGTACCCTTTAACCTATGGCTCCTGCAAGATGCAATTTCCACCTCCAAACTACTACAGAAGTCAGACAGACGCTCCTAACGTTGTAAAGAGAAATGTCTGAAAAACTTTCTGCAATAAATATCTTCTGGAGTCGTCTACTGTATGGAAATAACACAAAAATTCACAAAATTTCTTACGTAACTAGTGGGATACTGGGGTAATGGAGTAGTGTTAGTTAGCGTAAGAAAAACATGAAACTAACGAAAATTAATATTTATTTTGCAAAAATTCTGAGAAATCACAATGGCACTTTTAGTTATCAATTGAACAAGTTATATCCTGGTTCTTTTCGGAATGTGAAGTTACCTCTCAAGGATAGGATTCGCTAATGAAATTTCTACACAAAGTTATGGTTTGACTTGGCAGAATGGCTGAGAGGCGCGCCTACTCATCTTGAATAATTATCCTTTAGAATGTTGCTAGGTACGGTCTAGGCTGTCGTGTGTAAAATGCAGTGAAGTATACTGTTGTGGAGGAAATATGGGGCTCGCAATAGCTGTAGTGCACAATACCGCAAGCTGCGATGAGTGCTGTCTGCTCCGCTTGCTAGTGACAAATAAGATAACTCTCATTCTATCTGGACTGACCTTCGCCAATCAAACTCTCCCTATGCCTTGATGAAGTCAAGAATTCATATTCGCTCCTAGTCTAACTATTGGCATGGTACACTGGTCAGATAACCAGTCCACTGCGATGCCATTCAAAATTCGCTCGCAGGCGTTTAACTACAACTCTGTCCATTCACACTGCACAATAAGTGTGTTGGCCAACACAGTGAACAATGCTTAATCGCAAAGACTCAATATAGAGACACCCTTTGATTTGCTCTCGACAGAGGTGCTCTCCCAGTGAAGTACTGAGGAGAGACTTGTTCCTCGCTCCAAGAGCGACAACGGAACAGCGCCTCTCCACGCCAGACGTGAAGGGGTATATCTTTTGGTCTCTTCCATTATTCCTTCAGCTCAAGGCGTCAGAAATATCGTCTGCCAATCAGCATTGCTCTTCTAAAACGGGAGAATGACGTTTCGTTCAAGACGACCAATCCGGAAACCTGTAGCATTGGCGTTTGGCGTTTGCTGTCTCCCTGTGAAAATCTCTGAAACTGCATGCTATGTGTAAAGAATGTGTAGGCTGGCCACTCGCACACAATGCAGCGGAATTTGCTTTTAAGCTGAACGCGGGGTCGTTCCCCCCTTTCACTCAGGCCCACGCTGTCCGCTACACGGGCAGTCACCGACCCCGACATAGGCCGGGTCGTCCTCTAAAGGGACCGGCGTCCCGTTCTGCGGTTTCTCTCTCAAACTAAAAGCTTCTGTGACCGTTGTGTCTGGAATGTGTGTGTGTGTACGCCAGCCTCGAGTATTTCAACCGCAGTGCGCTTTCTTGTTAACTGCATATCATTTACATGAATTCATACAACATCTTCATCTTATCGAGTTTTGGTTCGAATGAAGTGTCTCGATATGCGGAATATGATTTTGAGGGCGGAATGTGTAAGCAATGAAGGTCAGGAGACCACGACGTCTTACAATGTGGGTTGTAGTAGTTACTCGGAGATGAAGAGGCTTTGACAGGAGAGAGTAGCCTAGAGAGCTGCATTAAACCAATCTGTGGACTGAAGACAACAAAAACAGCAACTGTAAAAATTGCAACTATGTTAACATGTTACTTTTGTAAGTACTTTGGCTGTATGGTATTTTCTGCCCAAAGAAAGAACATAAATATAAAAATAAACGTAACGCGTGAGGCCGGCGCCGAGCCGCGCCGCTCCGCACCTCTCCCGCCAGAAGCTGTGCAGGCGACTCGACGCCCGCGGCCGCGAACGACGCTCGGTCTGCCAGGCTGTGGCGCCGGCGCGCCTCGCAGCGACACCTGCTCGAGAGCGCGGGCCGTTTTATCTTACGACCCAGTACACGCCGGCCTAATTATTCGAGCGGTAATTTAGAATGCGCATAAATTTGCAAGTGTTGAGGGACATCCGCGTAGATTGCGAAGCGAAAATTTATTTCACATTTGTTGCATATGCATACGGCGATGGCGAAGGGAAGTGGGTGTTACGACAGACCGGGGGTCTAGGGCGGGCGGGGAAAGGGGGCGGAGGGGGGAGGGTGGAGTTCCGTGGCGACTCGGGGAGAGAGAGAGAGATTAGTTTGGGGGCGTTCCGTGGTACGGTAAATCAGGGCAGGCGCTTCCGGCCGGTATCGGCCGGCCGGCGGAAGTAAACGCCGGCGCGAACGCTGTGGGCACGTCACGGGGCAGCAACACAACAAGTAGCGCGTCTCCGCGCTGCGGGGCAGAAACTGGGCGACAAAACTTATCCACACTCTTCCACCTAACGTCTGCATGGGAGCTTGTCTGGCGCGTGTCTGAGGGGCGCACGCACAGGAACAATGTTACGAAAGAACCTACCAAACAATTAATTACACACTGCACTGAAAATTCGTAGCCGGCCGGAGTGGTCGTGCTGTTCTAGGCGCTTCAGTCTGGAACTTCGCAACCACTACGGTCGCAGGTTCCAATCCTGCCTCGGGTATGGATGTGTGTGATGTCCTTAGGTTAGTTAGGTTTCAGAAGTTCTAAGTTCTAGGGGACTGATGACGACAGATGTTAAGTCCCATAGCGCTCAGAGCCATTTTGAAAATTCGTAACTGATAACATCATCACCACCAGCCATTTGACACCGATAGCTACATTATCACCCACTTCCAGGTTTCACAAAATGGCTCTGAGCACTATGGGACTTAACATCTGAGGTCATCAGTCCCGTAGAACTTACAACTACTTAAACCTAACTAACCTAAGGACATGACACACACCCATGCCCGAGGCAGGATTCGAACCTGCGGCCGTAGCGGTTACGCGGTTCCAGTCTGTAGCGCCTAGAACCGCTCGGCCACTCCGGCCGGCCAGGTTTCACTAACGCCCTTTTGAACCGTGGTCATAAACGATATTTCGCAACCTAAGGTTGTAAACAGCTCAGTCGTCCCACGACTACCCAAGTCTATTTCACAACAACGCTTAAGTTCTGGAGCCCCAATCCCTTGACTTCAGTCCCCTGCACATGTAAATATCCTAATTTTCACGTAATTTCACAACAACGCTTAAGCTCTGGAGCCTCCAGTCGCTGAGCTCAACCCTCGGCACGTGATTTAATCGAAGGCTAGGTATAAAGCTATATTCACATGGGCCACGTACTGTCAGTAATTTAGTCGAAGCTTACGTATAAAGCTATATTCAGTTGTGCCACATCCTCTAAGCTTCAGAGTCCTTAGGCCCTGAGTTAAACCCCAGGCATGTATTTTAATCGAAATTTCACAACTTCGTCTAGCGTAGAGCTCCAAGCTTCATTCTGCTCCGCCGGCCGGAGTGGCCGAGCGGTTCTAGGCGCTACAGTCTGGAGCCGCGCGACCGCTACATTCGCAGGTTTGAATCCTGCCTCAGGCATGGATGTGTGTGATGTCCTTAGGTTAGTTAGGTTTAAGTAGTTCTAAGTTCTAGGGGACTGATGATCACAGCAGTTAAGTCCCATCCCATAGTGCTCAGACCCACTTGAACCATTTTTCATTGTGCTCCGAGATTCCAAGATCCGTAATTTCATCCACGTGTTATGGCTGTGAGACATTTTTCATGTTGGTACATGAAGTCACGATAATTTGCACGGAAACAAGGGAGCAGTATCGTGCAAAATGTTGCACTGAGCAACTGTTGAACACGCTCCACCAATCGAGTCCTGGCATTTGTAATCTTCGTGAGATTTCACAACAAAAGCGTGTAACTCCTGCCGATGCTGCCTGACAATACCGGGATTTGACACTTTTGCACCCTTAGTGAAACTGCAAAACAATGTACGCCACACTATCTAATAATACGTTTTTCTTGAAGCTCTGAATTTATTGGAATGATCTCATATGTATTTCCAACACTTGCTGAATCCATCAGTAGTCATAAATGATTCACAATGACGCTAGGATAGTTGTAATATTTACATTCCATAGATATATAATATGTAACGAATGTCGCTGTTGGTGCTCTTGTCATGCCCACCACTGAGCATGGCTGGATTAGCGTTGTTGAGAGCTTTTACTTTTCGCCAAACTTACTGTTGTGTCGTGAAATTTGTTCCGCATTCATTAGAGACCTTTCTCAGTGATGAATCAGCTATTATTTCTTTCGATGCTTTAGTATATGATTCATTTGGCGTCAGGCATTTGTTTGTATTTTTTCTATAATTTTTCACAGTATCTTCACATGTGATACTGACTTTGACAACTTGTAACGTAATGCAATAAATTGCCGGCCAGAGTGGCGGAGCGGTTCTAGGCGCTGCAGTCTGGAACCGCACGACCGCTACGGTTTCAGGTTTGAATCCTGCCTCGGGCAGATGTGTATGATGTACTTAGATTAGTTAGGTTTAAGTGGTTCTAAGTTCTAGGGGACTGATGACCTCAGGTGTTAAGTCCCGTAGTGCTCAGAGCCATATGAACCATTTTTTTATAATAAATTGCCCCATATGTAATCATTTATAACAGTTTCCATATAATCTTCAACTGAAAATTTTAATCAGATACCTCAAAACTGTTAAAAAAATTCCTCAAAACTCTAACAGCTTACCTCAAACCATAACAACTTAGCCACAACTAGAAGAGGGTGCCTCGTGTCCTAGCAAGATTATATGAAATTATGATTCCGTTAAGGACATAAGCACATCTGCCTCCTCCCACAACTAAGTCTGTGGCACTTCAAGCTCTTAAGATGTCTTCTCTTACGTATGCGACTGAATGTGACTGCAGAAAATGGTGATGTTGGGAATGGAAAGACGGTGAAAATACATCCGAAGGTTATCGTTTGCATAGTATTTTTGCGGGAAGCTTTCGAAAGCAGTTTCAACATACGCCGCAAGGTTTAAGTATCTTCCAACTCCCAACAAATTCCGCGTCTTTGAATGTATATAAGGGTTAGCTCTGACAGTTAGCATGAAGTTAACAGAATTTTTTGTTCTGGGTAAACATGTGGAATAAGACGTGACCCACAAACACTATTCAGGTAAGAGGAAACAGAGGAAACACTATATTAAAAGATTGACTTATCTTCGTCATTCTTTTAGAATGAAGATGGCATTTATAGCCCTACAAGCATTTAAAACAATGTAAATGGTTTTGTCTTAAGACACCATTGCTATTCCCGTATATGGCAAGCAGTTTGTTGCTTAGGTTTCTCTCACAATAGCACAGGATGCAGTAATCAAGTCTTCCAGAGAAGATGCAAAAGACAAACCCTTGGTTGTCAGTTTATCACTAGTGGTGGATGGACGGAGTACAACTAGTTACTAGCCGGCCGCGGTGGTCTCGCAGTCCGGAAACGCGCGACTGCCACGGTCGCAGGTTCGAATCCTGCCTCGGGCATGGATGTGTGTGATGTCCTTAGGTTAGTTAGGTTTTCCTGGTTCTAAGTTCTAGGGGGCTGATGACCTAAGATGTTAAGTCCCATAGTGCTCAGAGCCATTTGAACCACTTTTGAACAACTAGTTACTGCGAGAATCACGCAGTGGGAGTTGTGCAGAATTTTAGATTACATTAGGGTATTGAGTGGTGAGAAAGAAATCATCTCTATTAGGTGCAGATACTATCAAAGTAGTTAACATGCAATCTCGTGACTGTCCATCACTCAGAAAACAGGAGAGATGTTTCAGTAGTCATAACGATCAGTGTTTGGCAATGGACGACGCAAGAGTAATGATGAGACATATTTAGAGAATAGAAATTCATCATAAAGTATCTGTTATTATTTTCCTTCAACCCCTGAAAATTATAATTTCAGTTCTTTAGGTAATAAAACTGGAACAGTGATGTGATATGAACACTGTGACTCAGACTGCTATTATACCTAGCAGATTCTGTTTGTGATATCGCTCTGGATACACCGACTTCTATGTGAAATACTCTTGTTGATATTGAAAGTGCAGCGTATATAGGTGCAGTACGATTCCGAAATTAAAATACTTTTAACTCTCTGTATAGTGGCAGAAAATTGTTGTAACAGTATATGTGAAAGATGTACATTCTTGCATAGGGTAACTGTTCCTTTTCCTTGAGTTTAACACATGTTCAGGTACAATAAAAGTTCATACACACGAGAAGAAAGCCTACATAGCAAATATCACTCGCTCCTAGAGCAGGAAATTCTTAAATTGTAAGAATTTATTATCTTCAGTAGGTGTACCTATACAAGCTGGAGCTTTTGTAGAGCAGTTTTACTGACGCTCTATTAATTTACCAGTTGTGTAAAACGCGTTCGGGCATCTACGGAAAATACGCCGCACACGACCACTGGGCTGAAGCAAGTACGAAACGCTCCTTATCGTGCAGTAATGCTGATGTTTATGCCTCAGATCACCGAATTCTGAGAAGTGGAGAGGGTATACACGTGCACAGATATACGCGGATTCTGCTTCTCTAAATTACCAATGTCCTGAAATTTCATTGGATACTCTAGTCCATGATGATTCTAATGCGTAGAAACATTGTACATTTCGTATTTTTCACGTTGGTATGCATTTTTATTGAAATTATTCTCGCAGGCCGGAAGAGACCAAGCAAAGCACAACTTATCATTTTTTTAGTTTTAGTAACAGCATGTTTTAAAGCTATATCCCTTGGCAGTTTGATAAGTGAAGTCCCTCCATTCCTGGCCATAGACAAATGTGCAGACCTCCAAGTGCAGCACTTAGAGCTTTACCGGGCACTCTCTTCTGGACCTCTGTTACAGTGGTTTGCAGAAGTTTATAAATTTACTTGTCATGCCATTCAGTGAGCGACGTGCATTAAGATACGACATTAATTCTACCGCACAAATGTATGACTGCTATTTCATCAGCGCCATGCAATTTAGGAATTGCAAACTCACAGCATAGCAATGTCTTACACGCAACAGCACGATACTGTGGCTTATTTAAAATTCTATAGGTTCCCTGTTCCCAAATAGGTTTGAATTTTTTAGGAATACGAAGGCGTCGTGATAGCCTACCATATTCTCGATTCAAGCTTCTGTTTTTGTTTCTCTAAGCGCACCTCAATTCACTGAATATTGTGGCTTGGCATACCTCAGGTGTTTGACTATTAGAATTGGTAGAAGATAATTTTTATAACATTACAAGGAACGCTACTTAACCTGAGAGGACGGTTGCATCAGAGTGTGTACATGTTTTGGCGTTTGTGCCACTGAGAAGGAACAAGTTCTGTATCTGTAGTCCAAAATACGTATGACATCATCATGAGTGTTTGGTTCCAAAACATGTGAAAGGAGGATGTGTTGTATATAATTAAATAGGTTTTAACGTGTACAGCCTCACTTATCAAACAATAGCCCAACAGAAATTTTTGAGATTTCTCGTGCTTTGGGTATTCTGTACCATACTTTACTTGTTATCTTGTTGGTTACTTAGTCAATGTCAGTTGTGGGTCTAAAACATATTACGACAGTCGTCTTACTTGCACGCCAGAATTTTGTAACAACTAGTCGCTGCTGCAACTCTGAAGTCGCCTCCTGTTGAAAAGTACAGGGCTATTACAAATGATTGAAGCGACTTCATAAATTCACTGTAGCTCCATTCATTGACATATGGTCACGACACACTACAGATACATAGAAAAACTCATAAAGTTTTGTTCGGCTGAAGCCGCACTTAAGGTTTCTGCCGCCAGCGCGCTCGAGAGCGCAGTGAGACAAAATGGCGACAGGAGCCAAGAAAGCGTATGTCGTGCTTGAAATGCACTCACATCAGTCAGTCATAACAGTGCAACGACACTTCAGGACGAAGTTCAACAAAGATCCACAAACTGCTAACTCGGCGATGGTATGCGCAGTTTAAAGCTTCAGGATGCCTCTGTAAGCGGAAATCAACAGGTCGGCCTGCAGTGAGCGAAGAAACGGTTGAACGCGTGCGGGCAAGTTTCGCGCGTAGCCCGCGGAAGTCGACGAATGAAGCAAGCAGGGAGCTAAACGTACCACAGCCGACGGTTCGGAAAATCTTACGGAAAAGGCTAAAGCAGAAGCCTTACCGTTTACAATTGCTACAAGCCCTGACACCCGATGACAAAGTCAAACGCTTTGAATTTTCGGCGCGGTTGCAACAGCTCATGGAAGAGGATGCTTTCAGTACGAAACTTGTTTTCAGTGATGAAGCAACATTTTTTCTTAATGGTGGAGTGAACAGACACAATGTGCGAATCTGGGCGGTAGAGAATCCTCACGCATTCGTGCAGCAAATTCGCAATTCACCAAAAGTTAACGTGTTTTGTGCAGTCTCACGGTTTAAAGTTTACGGCTCCTTTTTCTTCTGCGAAAAAAACGTTGCAGGACACGTGTATCTGGACATGCTGGAAAATTGGCTCATGCCACAACTGGAGACCGACAGCCGACTTCATCCTTCAACAGGATGGTGCTCCACCGCACTTCCATCACGATGTTCGGCATTTCTTAAACAGGAATTGGAAAACCGATGGATCGGTCGTGGTGGAGATCATGATCAGCAATTCATGTCATGGCCTCCACGCTCTCCCGACTTAACCCCATGCGATTTCTTTCTGTGGGGTTATGTGAAAGATTCAGTGTTTAAACCTCCTCTACCAAGAAACGTGCCAGAACTGCAAGCTCACATCAACGATGCTTTCGAACTCATTGATGGGGACATGCTGCGCCGAGTGTGGGAGGAACTTGATTATAGGCTTGATGTCTGCCGAATCACTAAAGGGGCACATATCGAACATTTGTGAATGCCTAAAAAAACTTTTTGAGTTTTTGTATGTGTGTGCAAAGCATTGTGAAAATATCTCAAATAATAAAGTTATTGTAGAGCTGTGAAATCGCTTCAGTCATTTGTAATAACCCTGTACACATCGACGCTTCCACGCCGCTTCGACGATAAATAACGGCATCACTCGAGTAGTAACCTCTCTGGCATGCATTTATGCATGTCGACCTGCTTGCCAGTACGTATTTAAAATCCAGCCGCATCTCAGCTCTGGGATCCTCTTCTGCTGAATGACACATATCGATATGATCACGCCGTCTCCATGGAAACGATTAGCGTCGCTTAACCACCATCTCTGCTGCCATACAGCCTGCGAGTCTGCAAAAAACCCCACAGATGGCTGTAGGTTTTCTCACAGCCAATTATGATTGGTTATATCTTCTATAAATATTCCGTACACAGATTGACGAAATGCTGTTTGTAGGAGTTACTACAAAATGTAATGTACCTGTTTCTTCATGTGTTTTTAGATTTTGTGTAACCATTTGGTGTTTACCTTATCGTAATAACTGTTTTATGTCTTGTATGCCTGACTGGATACCGCCGTTGTAATTCTGTACGCAGTGGGTGGAGCGTCGCATATACACCGTGTACATAAAGTCCGGGAACACTTTCAATTATTTATTGCACAAGAACCGAACATTGTACAGGTATCATACATATGTCATTTTGATGAGTAACCCTGAAAGTTTTCTTTCTTGTACACCACCACAACGTAGTTTGGTGATTTGCCGATAGTCAGCGCTAGTCACAAACATGGCGAGTTCAAGTGCAGAGCGAGCTTTCTGTGAGTTGGAGTTCGACAAAAACAAGTGTACTACAGCTGCTCAACGGATGTTTAGAACCAAGTACGGTAAGAAACCAACAACAAGGAAGGCATTTACCACTGACACAACAAATTCGTTACGACGGGTTGCTTGTGCCCGGCAAAGAGAAGCGGATGTCCCAGTGTGAGTGAAGTGAATGTGGTGGGCGTACGAGTGTCCAAATAAATCAGTGCGTCGTGCATCCTGTGAACTTTGTAATGTAAAAGAGAACTTTCAGAGTTTCTCTTCAAAATGTAGTATGCATGCCATGTGCATAATGTTTAGTTCTTGTGCAATAAATAATTGAAAGTGTTCTCGGACGTTATGTACACCCTGTATAAGGAACAGCTACATTGTTCTCTTAAGAGCTGACGTTCGTGAAGTTATAACACCAGCTCCATTCATCGCCACAGCCTACCAACATCATTATAATTTCTTCTTTTAAAATTTATTATATATGATACATTTTGTGTGTTACTACTATTCTCAGACTTACCTCTAAATACATTCTATGTTCATATTTCAATATGAGATCTGAAGATGATCAAAAACTGATCGAAACATGTTATCACACAATACATGTTTCTTGTGTTCATTTTTTTCTTACGTGCTTGCTGTTCTGTTTAGAGCATCGTTGTGACCGAGGGTGACGTCGCAGGGCACGATGTGTTTTCGCCATTACAGGGGATAGCCGTGCGGATCTTCGAGGCAAATTTGAAACTTGCGTCTCACTGGGAGGTAACTACGGGGTTTCGGAAAGGCGATCTTTTAATTGCGTTAGGTAGTGTGTTTTGTTTCACTGTCTCTGATTTTCTGGTATTTTCAACACTGCAGCCCAGCCAGAAATCGTAATAATCTAATATATAAGAAACTATCAGCCTCGATTGCGGTAATGAACCCAACCTTTACCTAGGTTTCAGCCCAACTAATTGAGCCTTCATCAGAAGATAAACCTGATTCTATAATATGCCTACGAGGACATGGTCTAGAAATAAAACTAAAACAGCCTAAATAGGCGTAGTCACATTTAAAAAATGTGGTACATAGGTACTAAGTCACCAACAAGACTTAAGCTCCGGCGAGGGCCTCGTCTCCATGGACGCCGTGCGGTGGGCCTCGGGAGCTCACGTGAAATGTCTAGACCCTGCTCTCGTAGACATATTATAGAATCAGGTTTATCTTCTGAAGAAGGCTCAATTACTTGGACTGAAACCTAGGTAAAGGTTGGTTTCATTACCGCAATCGAGGGTGATAGTTTCTTATATATCTTTGATTTTCGTTTATTTGTTGTGTCTGGGGACGTCATAGGCGCTACAGAGGGCGCAGAAGTAACAACTGAATAGTAAGTAGCTGGGCAGCTAGAGGTCAAACAAGTACAAAAAAAAAAAAAAATCCTTGCTGCTTAGCCACAGGGGTGGGGAGAGGTCTGCTCTAGCAGACGAGACACCTGATGGTAGTGGCCAAATGCGGACTACTTAGGGCCACAAGAGGCGGACTTACGCTCTGCGCTAACTGTTGTGTTCCCACCTGCAGATGCGTACACACTGGTGAGGCGAGCGCCTAATAAATGCTGCAAGTGAGTACGCAACTTAACACGGGGTCGAAAAACGCAAAGTAGCGCGAATTAGCGCACGCGGTAGGCGTGAGGTTTTAGCAGGAGAACGAATACGAAAAAGCGAAGGAAGGGGCTCCGTTCTGTCTCAGCAGTGAGTCTAAACTGTCTGCCCCCAGCTTTAATGTGGGGCCATAAGTGACGCGACACATATAAATTTTAATCCCCTACTCTTTGATCATTCAGTTAGTGTCCAGACAGAATGATCTTGTAAATGTGAGAGTTGCACACTGCAGGAAGCCCGTAGCATCTACTCCCTCCGGTCAGACGTTCGCGTCCGCAGCTCTTGGTCTGGTGGCTAGCGCTGCTGCCTCTGGATCGCGGGGTCCCGGGTTCGATTCTCGGCCGGGTCGGAGATTTTCTCCGCCTGGGGACTGGGTGTTTGTGTTGTTCTCAACATCTCATCGTCATTCGCAAAGGGGCGAGACTGGAAATGTTAACATTGGTAACTTGTACGGACGCTGATGACCACGATGTTGAGCGCCCTACAATGTCATCATCATCAGACGTTTGTGGACGATGCTTTTGTGTACACTATGCTGGATGAATGTAGGCTTGGTAACCTGTGTGTCGGGGGTCGCTCTGCCTCAAGACCTATACACGGTTCCTAACTTTAACAAATACCTTATCGTGTTAAATCTTTGACGTAAGATTATACGAGGATTGGAACTTTAATAGTGGCAACTATTTATTTACAGCTCGTACAAAATAGATGGGTGTTTCAAAGTTTTACTGACCTTCAAAGAAGTCACCAGCATTGTGTATAGCCCGTTGCCAGCGATGTGTAAGTAGTAGGATAGTCTTCGCAGTACCAGTTGTGTTGACAGTTCGATCGGCGCGGTCTATTGCCCGACGAATTTGTAACAGCTCTGAAGCGAATGCCGTGAAGTGTTTCCTTCGGTTAAGAAATCGAGTTGAACGTACGAGGTCTTAATTCAGGGGAGTGTAGTAGGTGGTATAGCACTTAGCAGCCCAATCACTCAAACAAATCAGTCACAGCTTGCACTATACGTGTTTGAGCATTTTCCTGCAAAATGATGGTCAGGTCCTTCAGAAAGTGTCATTTCTCTATGGTGTTCATTTTTGGGACACAACGTACGACCAGCTGTCATCACTTCTGTCTCTATGGTGTTCATTTTTGGAACACAACCTACGACAAGCTTAGAGACAGAAGTGGTGACACTTTTTGCAGGAACTGACCATCATTTTGCAGGACAATACTCAAGCACGTACAATGCAAGCTGTTACTGATTTTTTCGACTGATGGGGCAGCTAAGTGGTATACCCCTACCGAACTCCCTTCCTGAGTTACTCGATTTCTAAACTGAAGGAAACACTTCACGGCATTCGCTTCAGAACAGCTACAAATTCGTCGGGGAATAGACCGTGCCGCTCGAACTGTCTACACAACTGGCACTCCTAAGAGTATCCTACGACTTCGACATCGCTGGCAACAGGTTATACACAATGCTGGTGACTACTTTGAAGGTCAGTAAAACTTTGAAACACGTATCTATTTTGTACGAGTTGTAAATAAATAGTTGCTGCTATTAAAGTTCCAGCCCTCATAACTTCCAAATAGGAGATAATGACAGCATTTCAAAGCTTTTAAATTCGGTCAATAATTTTATGAAATACTGAAAACGAAAATTGTTGTCCCTGGAAGCTGTGTGATAGGTAACCCATGAATAGGATCGTGCGACCCTTTTAGCCATTTGGTTGTACACAAGTGAGTGGACGAAAGTATGGCAACACCAGAAACACAACACGTTATCATGCCTAATACGGTGCAGGAGAACCGCTGGTATTCCAAACAGCTTCCTCTCGCCTCGGGATGGATAAATACGAGTCTTATATGGTTTCCAAGGGAATCTTATATAATTCGCCCTGCAATGTAGGGGCAAGTTTAGGTAACGATGATGGAAATGGACAGGAACCACTCATCCTTCTCTCCAAAGTAGGTAACAGAGGCTCAGTGGTACTGAGATCTGGTGACTGTGGTGGCCAGGGCAGATGCGATACTTCATCTTCGTGCTCAAAAAACCAGTCCCGGAGGATACCCGCCGAGTGAGCCGAAGCCGTCAGCTTTGGGACAAATCACCACCACTGCGGAACGAATATTGTATCACGGGGTGAACCTGATCAGAAAAAAAAAACTGTTGCATAATCCTTGGCAACAAAACGACCTTGGGAAATAACGATGGGACGTATTGAATACCGCTACATGGCTGCTCAAATCATTACCAAACCCTTTCCATGTTTGACTCTCGGCCAGAAATTGGAAACAGCGTACAACAAGACTCATACGACCAAATGACTTTCATCCATTGCTCCACAGTTCAGGTTTTATGCATTCGGCACCACGTTATCCTGTTGCTGGAGTTAGCATCACTGAAGAGCGGTTTTGGAATTCCAGGCAACCCTGGAGTTCCCTGCTTATGGAGCTTCCCCCGTGTTGACAGGGTTCACCAGTCTGACATTCAGTTCTGCACTGAATTCTGCAGCTATCGTCCTCTAACCTTTTTTTGTCATGATCGTCTGCAACGACCGTCTGTCACCATCACCCAACACACAACTACGTCTGGGCTGTGACATAACGGATGACATTTTTCCGCTTTCCCCATATGAGTATAAATCTTAGATACGGAAACACCAAACACTTCGGCTCCCCTGTTCGTGGAAGACACACCATAGGAGCACCTCAAATTTGGCTATGTTCGAATTCACTTATCCCTGCATTAAGCACTCACAGCTACACAGAACAATGTTCTGACGGCGACTAACGCTTGAGGACAT
Organism: Schistocerca serialis cubense; assembly: GCF_023864345.2. Taxonomy (NCBI): domain Eukaryota; kingdom Metazoa; phylum Arthropoda; class Insecta; order Orthoptera; family Acrididae; genus Schistocerca; species Schistocerca serialis. Next base: position 596,738,794 of record NC_064644.1, on the reverse strand, counting down.
CGTACAGATTCCGGTTGTGGCCAAATATAAGAACGTAATCTGCAGACTCGGCTAGTATCTGCATTTATGTTCAACCATGCATTTCTCGCGTTCATTCGATATTTTAATCGAATCGCTGTAGACAGTCATAGAAGCAGTGGACGTGTTTTTAATTAAGGCATATAAGTAGCAAAGTTAAAATGGGCTTTTGGTAAAGTAAGTAGGGGCTTCAAAACAAAGCAACCGTTGCATCTGGGGAAGAGAAGCTTTCAGCCATCGTGTGTTCCGAGTTTTGACTTATGGCGGTGAGAGAAGGACGTTTGACGTGAGAACCATGCAAACTTAGGGTCACTCAGCAATCAACGGATAGGGTACATGCTGGAGATCATTGTACGACATAGTAAAACACTCAGCTCAGGGAAGAGACGGGATAAGATCAATTAATTATGACTGTAACGGAAGAACGTATTGTGTTCGAGTATAATGACTTTTCTGGAGACTACAAATCTACTCTGTAGGAATCAGCATGGGTTTCGAAAAAGACGGTAGTGTGAAACCCAGCTCGCGCTATTCTTCCACGAGACTCAGAGGGCCGTAGACACCGGTTCACAGGTAGATGCCGTGTTTCTTGACTTCCGCAAGGCGTTCGATACAGTTCCCCACAGTCGTTTAATGAACAAAGTAAGAGCATATGGACTGTCAGACCAATTGTGTGATTGTATTGAAGAGTTCCTAGATAACAGAATGCAGTATTTCTCAATGGAGAGAAGTCTTCCGAAGAGTGATTTCAGGTGTGCTGCAGGGGAGTGTCGTAGGACCGTTGCTATTCACAATATACATAAATGACCTTGTGTATAACATCGGAAGTTCACTGAGGCTTTTTGCGGATGCTGCTGTGGTATATCGAGAGGTTGTAACAATGGAAAATTGTACTGAAATGCACGAGGATCTGCAACGAATTGACCCATGGTGCAGGGAATGGCAATTGAATCTCAATGTAGACAAGTGTAATGTGCTGCGAATCCATAGAAAGATAGATCCTTTATCATTTAGCTACAAAATAGCAGGTCAGCAACTGGAAGTCGTTAATTCCATAAATTATCTGGGAGTACGCATTAGGAGTGATTTAAAATGGAATGATCATATAAAGTTGATCGTCGGTAAAGCAGATGCCAGACTCAGATTCACTGGAAGAATCCTAAGGAAATACAATCCGAAAACCAAGGAAGTAGGTTACAGTACGCTTGTTCGCCCACTGCTTGAATACTGCTCAGCAGTGTGGTATCCGTACCAGATAGGGTTGATAGAAGAGAGAGAGAAGATCCAACGGAGAGCAGCGCGCTTCGTTACAGGATGATTCAGTAATCGCGAAAGCGTTACGGAGATCATAGATAAACTCCAGTGGAAGACTCTGCAGGAGGGACGCTCAGTAGCTCGGTACGGGATTTTGTTTAAGTTTCGAGAGCATACCTTCACCGAAGAGTCAAGCAGTATATTGCTCCCTCCTACGTATATCTCGCGAAGAGACCATGAAGATAAAATCGGGGAGATTAGAGCCCACACAGAAGCATACGGACAATCCTTCTTTCCACGAACAATACGAGACTGGAATAGAAGGGAGAACCGATAGAGGTACTCAAGGTACCCTCCGCCACGCACCGTCAGGTGGCTTGCGGAGTATGGATGTAGATGTAGAATTAGGTGAGCCGCGGCAAATGGATAAAAGATCCAAGAGAAGGAGTGGAGATGGCTTCGGAAAACACAATGGAATAACACCGATGTGTGTGACTTAGGACCATAACGTCCAGCTGGAGGTATTCTCTTACTATACATGTCGTCTGGACGCTGTGGACGATAAGGGTAACGGTAAAGACCACTGGCTGGTTCACTATATGTATCACTTTGGCACTACTATTTCCATTTTTGTATCAATCAGATGTGTGTCTCATTATCAAAGGGAAGCTTCTTGCAAAAGAGTGGCAAGGGGGGGGGGGGGGGGGTGGAAGAAGGAAAGAAACCTGTGCAACTGTGAAGTATAATATTGGCGAGGGTAAAGCAGCGAAATACAACAAAAGGGGCACGAGGTGGATTACCCACGACTAGCGAATATGCTTTTTACCTTCTGTCCGTTAATTCATTCACAATAATGACTTAATGGATGAAATTTTGCTATAAACAGTAATAACATACTCGTAGAAATGGTTATTCATTTAAATTCCACCTTGGTACAGTCGTTCGATGGCCGTTGCTCAACGGTGGTATCGGAGGAAGGTATACACTTCTGGACTAGTGGCCACTAAAATTGCAACATCATGAAGGTGACTCGATGCCTAGCCGTGTTGGAACCACTGTTGCTTCCTAGGGTTGTAGTTCTGCGCAGAAAGAATAAGTAAAATTTCGTTACTTGCTTTCCTTCCTAGTTTCAATGGCCATCAATGTAGAAGCAGAGTTGGAGTGTAAATTCACAAACTGGGCGTGCGCGAGTCCGAGCTATACTCACGTAGTCTCGCGTACTCTCGAATCTTCATAATGTTGACCAGATTAGACGGGCTCAAGCGCGCGACACAGGAGCCGAGTGCAGATAGTGGGTGGTGCGGCTGCTACACCAGTACGTGGCTGGATACGCCCCCACAGCTGATAGCGGCTCCCCGGCCGAGTGCTCCGACACGGCAGCCCACGTCTGTGGTGCGGGAGGCGACTCGCCGGTGCTGACAGCCGAGTAGCGTCGTTTCGTCGTCTAGCGGCCGGCTGAATCCAACCAAATGACTGACTGCGCTGGAGAAGGCAGCAGGCACGAGCCATGTTGCCGCGTTGTGTAAAACATAATAGCAAGTTTCTTGAGCGTAGCTCGTGCTGTCGCTTCGTTTAGTTTGTTTACAAGTCTAGTTCGTAGTTTATTAAGTTTTTGGTGATTATAGTGATTCCTCACTTTTATTCATTTCAAATCGTGTCCACGCGACGAGCGGTGCGAGCGCAACTCGTTAACTGCAACGGAGGAAGCAAAGTGTGCTACTCGTACACAGCAGTACACGAATTCATGTGTTCGGTTGGGGACTAGTTCGAGAACGAAAGTGCAAAAGGGAGGGCTCCTGTAACTCAGTTTTTAAGGAGGGTTGAAGCAGTTTTGAATATACTGTTGTAGGAAAGAACAGCAAAATGTAGACTGTGATGAGTGTGGCACGACAAGGCTACATACACTAGGAAGAAAGCGGCCAAGGAAGAAGCAAGTGACAGCGCTGCAAAGTTTTTCAGGGGGACACTGTTCGCCTTCGTACATATGACTATTGTTAGAGGGAGGCACGTCCCCCGTTATCGGATTTTCTCGTGTCGCTTCACAAAGACGATCTTCTGGAGGCAGCAAATTCTCATTGCACGCAGTGGTAAATGACGTACGATTCAGCTACTGAGTCACTGGTATGAAGAAAACATTATTGGAAAAGACAGGCGCTGTTTTCACGGCGGTGAAAATTTCTGGGGAATATCATGGGTTAATGGCAGACTTTAATTACGTAGAGGCTGGAGTGATGAAGCCCCCGATGTGAAAATGCAGTGCCTGTTTGATAAGGAAGGAGAATTACAGTTTGTCATGCAAATACCGTATATCTGACGGTTTTGTGCGATGGATTTTTAAAATTTAGTTCGAAAAAGGCAGGCGGTTATCATGAGATGAATAGTGCAGTTTTTCAGCAGGAGTCTGAGACATCTGTTATGACATGTGACAAGGCCATCAATCAATGTTATTTAATGCCCCATGTCATTCTGTTGCTCATCACCATACACAAATTTGGCAACAAGGAAACACGAAATTACTCAGTGGCTGCGAAGAGAATCTCACAAAATACTGGAAACAGGCTGGATTGCTCCAAATTGGGGTAAAAGGCTGTTGAAAGACTGTGGGGTGAAATCTTTCGGCTCCCTCCGTATCACTGTAACTTCGATACTGTTCAAAGTGTATGGGCGTAAACATAAATTTATTTGTAACACGTTGTTTTGTAGGGCTGGCAACCACAGCCGAACTTCGACATTTTTCCAAAGAAAATTCCGCACTGGCTGTATCAATGATTTTTATTAAATCTGCGACCAGTTTCGCACGAAATTTATTTTCTTGTATAAGAGACAGTCGAATGAAAAATAGACACATCGAAAAAAGTAAGTAAACTATTTATTACTTCAAAAGTGATCGCCATATTACTTAATATATTTATCCCACTGTGAGACAAGACGATCACTGGCGTCATGGAAAAATTTTGCTGTTGCCGTCGGAAGCATGATTGCGCCCAGGAGGGCACCCCTTCGTCAGAAGGAAATCGGCTGCACACGAATGTCTTTCTTCGGTGGTCCGAAAATACGAAATATGAGGGCTTCCCAGCGGAACTTCTGCAGCGTTCTCGAAACAACCTTCGCAACGCTCGGGCCCAAGCAGTTCCAGCTTTTGCTCTTGCTCTTGTTTTGATGTCGCTGTTACTGCATATCCGTGAAAGAAATATCGTACTAGACTAATTTGGGGCCACTCTATAGAATGGGGAAGTAAAATTCCGCTTTGAAAATGATTTTGTTTGTAAAGGGAAACAAACCAACGCTTTCTATCGGCAGTAGATGGCGTATTAACAGGTGCGCATCGCAAAAACTAATCTGCAGATGTCTAAGGAAACGCCACAGAAAATTAGCCTGACGACTCTTGGGGCGGACGCCCTGTACACCGGATGTTGCAAAGTGCAATGGCCAATATTCAGGAATATGACACCAAAGAAGTCTAGTAAACAGGTGCTCTAAAAAGCATACCTTATGTAGTGACGTAACAAGACTGTTACGCCACTTGAGGTAGCCGAAAGAAAGGCACGCGTACACACACACCGACTGGCGTCAATTCTGGAACAGGATAACTATTGAATGGTAGCAAGAAAAGTACGTAGCTGCTTTATACTTAAATTTTATTATGAGATGAATACAGCGTTCTTCTTGAGACATTTATACTATAACTCTCAAAGTAGGTAAGGCTAATGGCGCCTTGCTAGGTCGTAGCCATGGACTTAGCAGAAGGCTATTCTAACTGTCTCTCGGCAAATGAGAGGAAGGCTTCGTCCGTATTGTCGCTAGCAATCTCGTCGTACAACTGGGACGAGTGCTTGTTCGTATATCGAGACCTGCCTTGTGGTGGCGCTAGGTCTGCGATCACACAGTGGCGACACGCGGGTCCGACATGTACTAAATGGACCGCGGCCGATTTAAGCTACCACCTAGCAAGTGTGGTGTCTGGCGGTGACACCACACCTTACTAGCTATGAGCACTACATCTTTGATACTGTGAAAGACATCTCTTCCACTGCAATCTCTTTGATTTACACATTTTGAGAAAAACATTTCCAGTAAACACCGGCAAAGGGCATATAGCTAAGAGCTGTGAGGACTCATTCAGTAGGAGAGACGTGTTTCACACTAGCGAAAATAAACAAGTGCTCGTAGTTCGTAAGATATGCCCTTTAGGGACCTATTTACTAGACTTCTTTGCTTCGAATGATCGTTCCTGTCAAATCCTCGAATACGTCTTTGTCCTATGGGCAGAAACTATTGAATCACCAATTAGACTGTCCCCTATGGGGTATGACTTTTGACTCACACTGAATATATATATCTGGTCAATGTACCTACCGTTTACGTGCAACCGGTTGGCTGTTTAATCCTGTTTGAAAGTTAGTTCTATTCTGATGTTATTAACTTTGTTCTTTGTGAACATTGTAATGATGCAAAATAACGAGGAAAAATAAACAAATGAATAACGGGAAAACACAATGTTTCATAATGCAACGCTAATAGTCATTAAACGGTTTTCGTCCTTGTACGTCTTTGTCACGGTTAGGTTGCGATGCTGCGTGGTAAGGCGTGATCTCTCTTTTCAGGGTGTAATGGTTCGCATGTCCCTTGAGCCAACTGACGGCATTTATTTTCGTGTTGCGATATGCAACTCCATCAGGGAGCAGAAAGACTGTTCGTGCGATACTGTTTGGTGCTACATCTACACCTACATCTACATTCATACTCCGCAAGCCACCTGACGGTGTGTGGCGGAGGGTACCTTGAGTACCTCTATCCGTTCTCCCTTCTATTCCAGTCTCGTATTGTTCGTGGAAAGAAGGAGTGTCGGTATGCTTCTGTGTGGGCTCTAATCTCTCTGATTTTACCCTCATGGTCTCTTCGCGAGATATACGTAGGAGGGAGCAATATATACTGCTTGACTCTTCGGTGAAGGTATGTTCTCGAAAGCCCGTACCGAGCTACTGAGCGTCTCTCCTGCAGAGTCTTCCACTGGAGTTTATCTATCATCTCCGTAACGCTTTCGCGATTAGTGAATGATCCTGTAACGAAGCGCGCTGATCTCCGTTGGATCTTCTCTATCTCTTCTATCAACCCTATCTGGTACGGATCCCACACTGCTGAACAGTATTCAAGCAGTGGGCGAACAAGCGTACTGTAACCTACTTCCTTTGTTTACGGATTGCATTTCCTTAGGATTCTTCCAATGAATCTCAGTCTGGCATTGCTTTGCCGACGGTCAACTTTATATGATCATTCCATTTTAAATCACTCCTAATGCGTATTCCCAGATAATTTATGGAATTAAGTGCTTCCAGTTGCTGACCTGCTATTTTGTAGCTAAATGATAAGGGATCTATCTTTCTATCCTGGATATTTAAGCTAATTTCTACCTTATCGTTTACCAGATGTCCTTCACTTCTGCTAGTAATAACTTGTGTTGCCAGGATCCATTAAGCTAATGCCGACATTATTCTCATGGACACATCCTTATGTATTGGTAACACATTGGCCACGCTGTTCAGTTTGTGTATTTCCAAGACCTACTCTGCTCCCTCGCTAAGTGTGCTTGCACTGCAGCAGGTGCGCTCGCTGAGCTTTACTTGTATTTGGCAGCTGAGGTGTGCTTTACGTTACACCGATACTCGCTGCCTAATACATGCGTACTGGGGGCCACATTTATTTCCCCAGTGATTTGCGTAGGTAGTTCCCGTCCTATGTTCGTTATACTTGGTTTAGTCTTGTTCAGTGTGCAGCTGACGCCTGTGCGTGTGTGAGTGTAATTTGCAGTGCTAACTGCACGTCGTTTTCGTTTCTTACCACAAGATCTACATCGTTCCAAACAACGTCCTGTCCGTGTACGTATAGTCCTCCAAGCTTTTGCTGGGGAATGGTGAGCAGGGATTCAGTAGCGATGGCAAATATGGCCATCGAGATTGGGCAGATCCGCCTCACTGAACTACTGAACTCAGAATTCCTTCGGAAATAACCGTTGATTATGATTTTTGATGATCCATTCTCTAGTATTCTATACATCATGTTGAGAAACTCTTGTGCGAAGGCCATTTAAAAATGGTTCAAAAGGTTCTGAGCACTATGGGACTTAATTTCTGAGGTCATCAGTCCCCTAGAACTTAGAACAACTTAAACCTAACTTAACATACGGACATCACTCACATCCATGCCCGAGGCAGGATTGGAACCTGCGACCGTAGCGGTCACGCGGTTCCAGATTGTAGTGCCTAGAACCGCTCGGCGACCCCGGCCAGCGAAGGCCATTTAGATCATTGTCTCTACTTGGTACTAATGGCTGACCATATGCAAAACCTTTTCCAAATCTAGTCCTCCAAATTGCAGAAACACGGCCAAAGTCTGGTATTACCGCGGAAAACCTTTCATCACATGGGTTGACAAAGTGACAGGATGGTCAACTACAGAATGGCGCGCTCGAAATCCGCATTGTGCAGTGGTTAGTAAATTGCGAGACTCGAGCCACCATACCAGCCGAGCATGAGTCATTCGTTTCCTCAACTTGAACACAAAGCTGATTAGAGAAATGGGGTGGTAGGCACTAGGAAGGTGTTTGTCCTTACCGGTCTTAGGTAAGGTTATGACGGTGGCTTCGCGCCAACGTCCGGGATATGTTCCCTCTGCTCAGATGCGGCTGTACGAGTTAGGCAGAAGGCGCTTCCCCGCAAGAGAGAGGTGCGGCAACATCTGAATGTGGATAGCATCCGGCCCTGGGGTGGAGAGTCGGGATGAACTGAGAGCATGATCTACCTCCCTCATAGTAAAAACGGCATTGTAGCACTCGCGATTCTGAGAAGAGAAGTTGTAGAACGTCTACTGTAGCTATATCTATAATCATACACGACGTCGAGGATTTGTCTGTCCTTGCCTATGTTAGTTTCATAGGCTTCGGTGACTTCATGTATTATCCTCTTGAGCCTTTGTGCAAGGATGCGAAGCGTTATTTTGTAATCATTGTTAAGCAGGATTCCGAGAGACACACTTTGTGGGTTTATCGAGATAAGCACAACCAATCCTTCCTAGAAATCTTTTGCGATTTTGAAGTCAGGTCTCGTAAATTAGTAACATACTTGTAGTAACTTAGATGTCAATTGCGCCTGGAAGGCGTAGTAAAACTATGCACGTATACCATCTGGACAAGGCGATTTGTTTTTCGTACAAAGTGCTATTGCAGCTTGTATGCCATCTTTATCCATCTTCTCTGTAAGACTGTTTCAGTTAGGTAGCTAGAAACGATCAAAGTTTTAAGGGTGTGTGTTCGTAGTTGACTGCGTTCAGATGCATGTTTTAATAGCTGTAGGTTCGTTTCAGTGAGATATTCAAACGATTCCCCACTTTCCTGACTGCACAGCTCAGTGCGTCTTCTAAAACACCATCTGGCCAGTATCTCTCACGGCGTAACCCATAGCTGCTTCATTGGCATCGTGTAGGCATTCACCGAGCATCAGCAACATGTTAGCATAGTCGTTGAGTGTGAACCGTAAGTTTACTGCACGTCAATATCCGCGGCAGCCCGAATCTCTTTTGTTCGTGCTTTCCGACTGGTCGTGGTCACGGCAGTGTAAGGATGCTGTAGTGTCATTAGAAGAACAGGATCACGACGGGAAAGCCAGTAAGGACAGTGGCTGCCTGACGCAACAACGAATGAGAGACGTCGGAGTAGACACCCACTCAAGAGTTTCTGTGCGCCGCCGCTGCTGGGAGACTACTTACGTCAGAGCGCAGGGCTGCCAACACCACTCGCGAACCGTTTCTTACAACGACAGCACTATCTTTCTTTGAATCCAGCAGTGCGAGTTGTGTTGGAAACCAGGCTGTCTGTCAAGGTTTATTATGAGTTATACCGGGTGATCAAAAAGTCAGTATAAATTTGAAAACAGAGTAAATCACGGAATAATGTACATAGAGAGGTACAATTTGACACACATGCTTGCAATGACATGGGGTTTTATTAGAACCAAAAAAATACAAAAGTTCAAAAAATGCCCGGCAGATGGCGCTTCATCTGATCAGAATAGCAAAAATTAGCATAACAAAGTAAGACGAAGCAAATATGATGTTCTTTACACGAAATGCTCAATATGTCCACCATCATTCCTCAACAATAGCTATAGTCGAGGAATAATATTATGAACAGCACTGTAAAGCATGTCCGGACTTATGGTGAGGCATTGGCGTCGGATGTTGTCTTTCAGCGTCCCTAGAGATGTCAGTCGATCACGATACACTTGCGACTTCAGGTAACCCCAAAGCCAATAATCGCACGGACTGAGGTCTGGGGACCTGGGAGGCCAAGCATGACGAAAGTGGCGGCTGAGCACACGATCATCACCAAACGACGCGCGCAAGAGATCTTACACGCGTCTAGCAATATGGGGTGGAGCGCCATCCTGCGTAAACATCGTACGTTCCAGCAGAGGTTTATCCGCCAGGCTGGGGATGATGCGATTCTGTAACATATCGGCGTACCTCTCAACCGTCACGGTAGCAGTTACAAAACCAGAATCACGCATTTCCAGCGAGCGAGGTGGCGCAGTGGTTAGCACACTGGACTCGCATTCGGGAGGACGACGGTTCAATCCCGTCTCCAGCCATCCTGATTTAGGTTTTCCGTGATTTCCCTAAATCGTTTCAGGCAAATGCCGGGATGGTTCCTTTGAAAGGGCACGGCCGATTTCCTTCCCAATCCTTCCTTAACCCGAGCTTGCGCTCCGTCTCTAATGACCTCGTTGTCGACGGGACGTTAAACACTAACCACCACCACCCATCACGCATTTCCTCGAAGAAAAAAGGCCCGATAACGGTAGATGTGGTAAATCCAACCCATACCGTGACTTTCTCGTCGTGCAATGGAGTTTCCACGACAGTTCTAGGGTTTTCGGCAGCCCAAATTCTGCAGTTGGGGGCGTTGACAGAACATCGGGGCGTGAAATGAGCTTCGTCGGTCCACAACACGTTACTCGACCAATCATCATCTTCCGCCATCTTTTGAAACGCCCACACCGCAAATGCCCTCCGCTTCACTAAATCGCCAGATAACAGTTCAGGATGCCGATAGATTTTGTACGGATAGCATCGGAGGGTACGCCTCAGTGCCAACCAAACAGTAGTGTATGGAATGCCGGTGCGACGTGCGACTGCACGAGCGCTGACTTCCCCGTGCATAGACGAACCCGCTACAGTCTCCATTTCTTCCTGAACTGTCTCAGCAGCATTACGCCCTGTGCTCGGTCGGCCACTACGGGGTCTATCGTCTAAACAACCCGTGACTTCGAACTTCGAAATCATTCTCACCACAGCTGCATTTGTCAACGGAGATTTACCCGTTCGAATCCCCTTCCTAAGGCGATAGGATCGTAACGCTGAACTAGCACATTCCCCATTATGAAAATACAGCTTCACTAAAAGCGCCTTTTCGGGTAACGTCAACATGCTCCGACTGCTGGTTGATCTGATTCTCTCTCTCATTCCAGCTCCTTTTATACACGATTGTCATACGCAGTCACAGACGTTTTGCTGTCCAGCGCCATCTGTCGGACATTTTGTGAACTTTTTTTTTTGGTTCTAATAAAGCCCCATGTCATTCCAAGCATGTGTGTAAACTTTTACCTCTCTGTCTACATTATTCCGTGGTTTATTAAGTTTTCAAATTTATACTGACTTTTTGATCACCCGGTACAATGAGAAATGACTATCATTCTTTGACGAACCAAATGAGAAATTTTATCGTTCAGTAACAATAACATATAGACAGTGACATTCTTGCAAACGTGGATTCTCTCCTAATTAAGTACGATATCTTGTTCAACTTTTAATAAAGTGACCTAATATTTTGCGTGTGTTGTAGTATCTGCTCGGCATCCTTCAGAAGTAAACCCCGAATTGCTACAAGGCCACTACAATGGCGACGAGTATGCGTGCGAGCTCTTCCCAGGCACACGAGCACACCGCCTTCGTCTGTCTCATCCATCCTCTTAGCGTTCAGACTCCGCAGATAGGACTGCTGCTCACTGGTACAGCAATGACAAGCTTACTGCCGCAAAAATGAGCTCCCAAGTTTCGCCAGCGAAACAGTAAAGAGGAGTACTCTAGTAGGAATAACGGGCCCATTTAGAAGCACACTTTACAGCATACAACATTCCATGTATGGCGTGCCTTGCTTTTTTTCTGTTGACTATCGTAACCTACGTGTACAGACTGTGTCTTAAATCGTCTTCTCACTCTCATCCGGAAGATACTGGTAATGAGGAACTCGTTCGTAAACTAGACGAACATTATGAACCTCAGATTCATGTCGCTGCAGCGTGATTTAAATTTTTGTCTTACGAAGTACTATAAACGGTCATTAAAACAGTGGATTGTTTGACTTAGAGAGCTAAGAAGACAACGAAGGTTCGAGTATTCTTGAGGATTAAGTTATAGATACGTCATGTTACGTGATACAGTGACAAAAAAATGTATCAGATGCACGCGTCCGTGCTGCTATGTTAAAATTAGCAGATCCGGATCTGAAAACAGTTTTGTCTGTTGTAGAGTCTCAAAGTATAACTGACACAAGTTGATTTCGAGACTCCGTCTATTGCTCTTTCTCACAGTGCACAAGGCACTCAGTGTAAAGTTCGTGCTAACATTAAACTGTAAAAGTGCAGGGCTCAACTTAACAGTAAAAGTACGGGTAAAACGTTGCACTCACGTGGTACTTGAGGTCTACTTCAGGATAAGGTGACGAAGTCTCGTCTTCAGCGTTTTTCAGATCATAGTAGAAGAGCTTCTGCTTGTCGTGATGCAAAGTGGTTTTGGTGTGATTGGTTGGTTCGTTGGTTTCGGGGAGGGGACAAAACAGCGAGGTCATCGGTGCCGTTGGATTAGGAAAGGATGGGGAAGAAAGTCGGCCGTGCCCTTTGAAAGGAACCATCCCGGTATTTGCCTGAAGCGATTTAGGGAAAACACGGAAAAACTAAAATAGGATGCCCGGACGCGGGTTTGAACCGTCGTCCTCCCGCGTACGAATCCAGTGTGATAACGACTGCGCCACCTCACTCGGTTTTGATGCCCGAAGCGAGGCGATATCGAAACAGTGTGTTTACTAGATCGGCAGGGCAGACACTGCTTGTCAGCTCAGCTTCTGCGTGTCTTTCAGGAAGTGAAAGTCGTGTCAGCACAAACATTATTGCTGGCAGCAATAAAGCCTTGACTTGTCGAAATCTTCTGCAGTCCGCAGACAGAAAAACAAACTTTTTGTCCTATTAGAGCGCCTCAAAAGACAAATTTCGTTAAAATCAATAAGGATATCAATGAAATCATCAGCATCCCAATGCTACGAAAGCATACTTCTGTCTGCTTATAACGAAGGCAAAATACTAGTGCTAGGCGTGTGCAGTTTGCCTTCAACTTTTCATGACGTTAGAAACGGCTTTTCATTTCATGTGCTATGTTCTACAAACAGCGTGGACTTTCTGAGTTGGTTTGATTTCCAAAGTGTGATAAACTCAGTGTTTTACGATCTCATACAAATTTTTCTGGCATGTGCAATAAGTACAGTGAATTTTTCGAACCAGGATTAGAAAGGGCTAAAGATTTAGGAGCACACATTACTGTTAACGACAATATGGAACCACGATTTCATAATGGTGTACCTGTCCCCATACAACACGTAAGTAGCATGCTCAGGAAGTGCAGCGATGAAAAGATACTTGCATGATACAACCCGTTTCTGCAAGTCAATAGGTATTCCCCTAGGTCTTCTCAAAAAGCCGTCAGGAGCTTTATATCTCTTTGCTGATTTCAAAGTAAGACTAAATCCACAAATTGTCGTGGATAGATTTCCTCTCCCATGAGTGGAGGAATTAACTGAAAGGTTAGTACAGGGCAGATCCTTTTCTAAGACTGAGTTACGTGGGATCTACTTACAGTAACTGCTAGACGAGCAGTCCGAGTAAGATTTTGTGATCAAAACTCACTTAGGATTGTCCCAGTCTGAAAGACCACTGTCCGGAAGTGGTTCATCTGCTTCTATTATTGCAACGTTTCCTCCGACAGTTAAAAGCCAAACTATGTGGACTATATTGTTGTCGCAAGTCATGCACCTGGTAAACATTTGGCAAATTTAGGATGTTTATTTGAAGTACTTCTTGCGGCTGGCCGAAAGCGTACCCAGGAAAGTCCTACTTCTTCCAAGAAGAGCTTGAGTGTTAGGACATGTCACTAATGCGCATGTTATTCACCCTATTTCTTTGCACTTGCTCGTGATTAAAGATCTTCCGGCGTCCCTTAACATCAAAATGTTCAAATGTGTGTGAATTCCTAAGGGACGGACCTGCTGAGGTCATCGGTCCCTAGACTTACACGCTACCTAAACTAACTTAACGCTAAGGACAACACTCACATCCATGCCCGAGGGAGGATTCGAACCTCCGACGCGAGGGGCCGCACGATTAGTGACATGGCGCCTCTAGCCGCGCTGCCACTTAACATGAAGGAGCACCAGGCTGTCATGGGAAAGCTCACACATTACTTTAAGTTTATTGCAAACGCTGCACAAACTAATGATCCGCTTAAGCAGCTGCGCCAGAAAGGTGTCCCCATTCCGTGATCTTAAGAATCTCAGGACGCACTTCAGCAGTTAGAGGGTATACTATTACGTTGTTATTGTATGACTTGTTTTGACCTTGCTACGACGATTGTGTTAGCTGTCGATGCATCGTCTTACATTATTGGAGCTGTGTTCTCCCACAGAATTTGTTAGTCTGATGGACCTGTTGCTTTTACCTCGAAAATTCTTAAAATGCGGTGCAAAATGGCTCTGAGCACTATGGGACTCAACTGCTGTGGTCATTAGTCCCCTAGAACTTAGAACTACTTAAACCTAACTAACCTAAAGACATCACACACAGCCATGCCCGAAGCAGGATTCGAACCTGCGACCGCAGCGGTCGTGCGGTTCCAGACTGTAGCGCCTTTAACCGCTCGGCCACTCCGGCCGGCCAATGCGGTGCAATTTCAGTCAACTTGAGAAAGAGACACTCAGCACTATCTACGGTGTTATCATGTTCCATCAATATCTGTGTGGCCCAAATTTCTTTTCAATTACGGACCATTGGCTTTTAATGGCTTTGTTGAATTCTTCCTAGCCTGCCCCATCGGAAACAGCTCAAAAATTCCAACATTGGGATGTCTTGTGGTCTAATTAATAATACGAACTGTTGAATAGGTCAACTGTAGAGAGTTCGAACACTGATTTGTTGCCTTGGTTGCCGGTTTGTACCTATTTCCTTTTGATTTTCGGTGTATTGCTGGAGTAGCTCATTCCAACTACTTTTATCGGTGCCCGTCTCCGTCTGGACCATAGCTGTATTGACTTCCTGGATTCATTCTGGATCACAAAATAATTGTTGGTGGTAGACGCGTGCAGTAAATTTCATTTTGTACTCCCCACGACATCCACCGCCACTTTCAACTCGAAGATCTTCCCGAGTTCCTTGTCTCGGGCAACAGACCACAATTCACACCAGCCAGTTTTCAACAGTCTTGTGCCGACAACACCATACACTACTGCACCTATTCACACTCTGTCTAATTGTGAAACTGGACAGTTGATTCACATGAAGTAACTCTGTCGTTTCACATATGGGAGAAAGCCATAAATATTTTTCTTTCCACCTACTGCTCCTTGTCACGTGACGGGAAGTCGCAGGCAGAATTGTTACACAGTCATCATCATCATCATCATCATCATCATCATCATCACCGTACCCTCGTCCACCTTCTATGGTCGCTGCAGAAACATTTCGTTCCGCCAGATCAGACGAGGTTTCAACTGGAGGATGAGGTTCTCTTTGAAGTTTTTGGCAAGAAACAGTGTAGGGAGCACGGTGTCATCGTACATGTGGTGGGATGTCCATTGTATGTCGTTCGAGGTTCCTCTGGACTACATCGGCGTCACCAGAATCTGCGGCGGCGATCTTGATTCTGCTGCAGCATGTTTGTCCACAGACCCAGGATGCCACCGGGATCCGCAACGTCACTCATCTCCATCCCTCCGTCCATCGCAGTCACCGCCTTCAGGAGTCCTGCCGATGCAGATCGACGTTCCGTAGTCGCCATCGCTGACGGCGCAGCAGCCTGCGCTGATGTCTGTGGAGGCGATGGCTCCAGACCGCCGTCACAGCGCCCCTAGAGTTCCCCTTGCAATGTATCCAGCCATAGCGTGTGCTTCACTGGATGCGGGTGTGCAGCCTGTGGCCGTTTTTTCAGCCTGTTCGTCTACGTCCACATTCGAACCTTTCTCGCTCCCCAGCTCCTCCCCCCACCCCCCACGTCGTCATTGTCACGAATGGAACACAACTGTACCCTATAGTCCATTGTTAGCGGTAATCAAATCTACTGGAAGTATTAAACTCATGTTAGATTCACGAGCTATAAATAAAATAAGTTTATCTGTATGTACGAGACCTGAAAACCTTGATAAGCAATTACAAAAATTCCATGGTGTCAAATTCCTTACAAGTACTGATTTTAAAAAGACCATATCGGCCGGTAAACGATTTTAAAAATCATATTGGCAGGTAAAACCAACACTAGAATATCTAAAATATGAGGCGTTTATTTCTCACGCATAGAAGTTATCAGTTTTGTGTCCTAACTTTCAGATGTAATGTTAGTTCTGGAGTATTCATCACTGCTTTAGACACAGTACTACGTCCAGTACTGAAGTGCGACGCTGTATGCTGCCAAATTTTTATAGCAACAAATACTTAGGAAGAATACTTAAACATTCAACTAAGAAAGCTATAGAACTTTTCATAAGAGGAGTAATGGCAAATTTACAAAACTTATGTAATATTCTCACAATGAATACTACCAGATTCTAACAAAATTGGCTCAATCAATAATTTCCCATATCCAAACACGAAGTTGCAGTTCAAAGCAGTTTTTGGTCTCTGTTCTTTCTTCCAGTATTTTTTTCCCGACCAATTATTCAGTAGCACAGCATTACTAGGTTTAATAAGAAAAACGCTTTATGGCTTTTGCGACAGGAATGCACCAATGATTTTAATGCAGTAACAGAAGCATTAGTTAATTCGGATATCTTATGTCATCCTGATCCGAAGCCCGCATCTCGTGGTCGTGCGGTAGCGTTCTCGCTTCCCACGCCCGGGTTCCCGGGTTCGATTCCCGGCGGGGTCAGGGATTTTCTCTGCCTCGTGATGGCTGGGTGTTGTGTGCTGTCCTTAGGTTAGTTAGGTTTAAGTAGTTCTAAGTTCTAGGGGACTGATGACCATAGATGTTAAGTCCCATAGTGCTCAGAGCCATTTTGAACCTGATCCGAAGCAAGATATCTGTGTCGCCACAGATGCCTCATACACAGGTTTGAGTTCATATCTGTTTCAAATTGATCAAGAACAATATAAGTCTGAAGTAAATAGATTAGCTCTGCAAGTAGAACGCTTACTGAATGCGAGTGTTCTTGTTCAGCAACCGACTTAGAAACACTAATAACTGTGCGGGCATTCAAAAAAATCCAGTTCCTCCATTTCTGGAAGAAACAAAGGTAAAATCTGAACAGCAAGATTTGAGTTTTTCGATGCCATTCAGACTATTATACCCACCCCTAGCGCGTTGAGCACTGTCTTTACAAGAATGTTTAATTCGTATAGCAGGAAAACAAAACACTTTAACTGACATTGTCTAGACTGCTTTAAGGTCTTACTGAAATGCAGAAATCCCAAAACAAGTATGTACCGTATTTTTCCCATGAAGGACAAACACTACCGGCAATACTGTGCTGACATGTGCAGAAACATGAAAGAATTGGCGGCTCGGTGGCCGAGCGGTTCCAGGCGCTTCAGTCTGGAACCGTGAGACAGCTGCGTCGCAGTTTCGAATCCTGCCTCGGGCATGGATGTGTGTGATGTCCTTAGGTTAGTTAGGTTTAAGTAGTTCTGAGTTCTAGGGGACTGATGACCTCAGATGGTAAGTCTCATAGTGCTCAGAGCCATTTGAACCATGAAACAATTACCGAGCGAGGTGGCGCAGTGGTTAGCACACTGGTCTCGCATTCGGGAGGACGACGGTTCAATCCCGTCTCCGGCCATCCTGATTTAGGTTTTCCGTGATTTCCCTAAATCGTTTCAGGCAAATGCCGGGATGGTTCCTTTGAAAGGGCACGGCCGATTTCCTTCCCAATCCTTCCCTAACCCGAGCTTGCGCTCCGTCTCTAATGACCTCGTTGTCGACGGGACGTTAAACACTAACCACCACCACCACCACATGAAACAATTACAAGAAGCAGATCCACGTTCCCACAAAGTGAGAACACAACTGAAACAGGACAATGCAGATTGTATGGGACAACATTACACCTTACACAACAACGTATTGTGCTAAACAAGGAAATCCAACGTAAATTCTCTGTGTATACATTCCATATTAAAGTATAGATAAACTTATTTGGAGTAACCATCATGCCTGTTGGCATTACGCTACCAAAAGGGTATAATGGAAAGTAACCTATTTTGCCATTTTCCCGATATGTGGCGAAAAGTACATCGATTACTAAGCACCCGTATCATCTTGAAAGTTGGAAGTTAACACTTCTTTGCAAAGTTGACCAATGATTCTGCTGGTATGCGTACACAAACTCTGAGTTTGAGAGTAGTAGCGAGCGAACAGTTGCTGAGAGGAGTCGCAAGTGGTCGGACGCAGGCCGCGGCGGGGAGAAGCCGCGCGACGTGAGAGGGGTAGGTCGCACCCAGCCCGCCGCGACCGTGTCAGCAGCGCCGCGCGGAGGAGAGACTGGTATTACACTGCTGGCCATTAAAATTGCTACATTAAGAAGAAATGCGGATGATAAACGGGTATTCGTTGGGCAAATATACTATACTAGATCTGACATGTGATTACATTTTCACGCAATTTGGGTGTACAGATCCTGAGAAATCAGTACCCAGAACAACTACCTCTGGCCGTAATAACGGCCTTCATACGCCTGGGCATTGAGTCAGAGCTCGGATGACGTGTACAGGTACAGCTGCCCATGCAGTTTCAACACGATACCACAGTTCGTCAAGACTAGTGACTGGCGTATTTTGACGAGCCAGTTGCTCGGCCACCATTGACCAGACGTTTTCAATTGGTGAGAGATCTGGAGAATGTGCTGGCCAGGGCAGCAGTCGAACATTTTCTGTATCCAGAAACGCCCGTACGGGACCTGCAACATGCGATCGTGCATTAGCCTGCTCAAATGTAGGGTTTCGCAGGGATCGAATGAAGGGTAGAGCCACGGTTCGTAACACATCTGAAACGTAACGTCCACTGTTTAAAGTGCCGTCAGTGCGAACAAGAGGTGACCGATACGTGTAACCAATGGCACCCCATACCATCACGTCGGGTGATACGCCAGCATGGCGATGACGAATACACCCTTCCAATGTGCGTTCAACGCCATGTCGCCAAACACGGATGCGACCATCATCATGCTGTAAACAGAACCTGGATTCATCCGAAAAAATGACGTTTTGCCATTCGTTCACCCAGGTTCGTCGTTGAGTGCACCATCGCAGGCGCTCCTGTCTGTGATGCAGCGTCAAGGGTAACCGCAGCCATGGTCTCCGAGCTGATAGTCCGTGCTGCAGCAAAAGTCGTCGAACTGTTCGTGCAGATAGTTGTTGTCTTGCAAACGTCCCCATCTGTTGACTCAGGGATCGAGACGTGGCTGCACGATCCGTTACAGCCATGCGGATAAGATGGCTGTCATCTCGACTGCTAGTGATACGAGGCCGTTGGGATCCAGCACTGCGTTCCGTATTACCTTCCTGAACCCACCGATTCCATATTCTACTAACAGTCATTGGCTCTCCACCAACGCGAACAGCAACATCGCGATACGATAAACCGCAATCGCGATAAAGGACAATCCGACCTTTATCAAAGTCGGAAACGTGATGGTACGCATTTCTGCTCCTTACACGAGGCATCACAACAACATTTCACCAGGCAAAGACTGTCAACTGCTGTTTGTGTATGAGAAATCGGTTGGAAACTTTTCTCATGTCAGCACGTTGTAGGTGTCGCCACCGGCGCCAACCTTGTGTGAATGCTCTGAAAAGCTAATCATTTGCATATCACATCATCTTCTTCCTGTCGGTTAAATTTCGCGTCTGTAGCACGTCATCTTCGTGATGTAGCAATTTTAATGGCCAGTAGTGTAATTGAGGACTTTTGATAATTTGCCCTTTCGTTGCACGTAGTTGTTGCTTGCTTGCGCACGGGAGAGATTTTTTCAGATTTGTGTATGCATACATTGAGAGTAATATTCGTACTTTTGTTGTGGCCAGAGACGTGTTTGTTGAGTAGAGACAATGTTGAATAATTGAAGTCTGTGTAAAGTATGTCAGTATTTAAGTAATCTGTTTTGCGAATATAGTAGATATTACTGGTTTATTTCATTCTTTGCACAGTTTAAGCCTAGTGGAACAAAGCTTTACGCAAACGAAAATCATCCTTTACGGAACATAAAAGGACCCTATTCTTAATTGTAGGCCGGAAACGATTTTTTATGTCATGTTTTCGCAAAATAGGACCAATCTTGTCGGCGATGCTCCCTGTATAAGGCAGAAAGGCCTCATATCTAAGTGCCAACTCGCTCTTATCATCACTCAACAGGTGCACGGTTGGTCGATAGCACAATGTACATATCTGCATCTACTGGACACTCGGCAAATTACATTTAAGTGCCTGGCAGAGGGCTCATATCTGATCTGTATTTCACTGAATTCATTTTGATGGAAGGTGAGCTCAAGATGGGTTAACTCAGCTGACAGATCATACAAGATTAGGGTAGTTTTAAGTTCCATTATGGATGATCACGGTTTATGTAAGAAGGATGTCTATCATATTCTTTGCAGTTGTGGTAGTCACATATTGTTCAGACTATCAGGTCAGGATCGTTGAGAGCCGATGTACTGAGCAGAAGCATCACACACGCTTAAAACAGCTGATCAAATCGGCTGTTGTACAACGTTGTCTTGGTACCGGTCATCCTATGGAATACAACAACATGCACTTTCAGCTACCAGGACAGCCTTATTAAGGAAGCAGTTATTTAACTAGCAAGTAACCTCCCAAATAGAGACGCAGGTTTTATGTTAAAGTCTGGTCGGAATCTTGCTTTCTTGCTTGTCAAAAGCCAGACACAGAGTTAATGAATACTTCACCCTTTCGGTTTAGTAATTTTCACTTTCGGTAACTGCTGGCGTCGGTCATCTTTGGTTGTGTAGTGGCGCCGGTGTTGACGTGTGTGTGTGTGTGTGTGTGTGTGTGTGTGTGTGTGTGTGTGTGTGTGAATTGCTCTGCAAAACGTGGTTTTAAATTCCCTTTCACGGAGTTAATATGCTGCAGTTTAGTCTTGAAAATGGCAGGGTGAGCTCCTGTCGAAATATCGGCAGATGACGACGTTGTCACCCGGCTGCATTCCCATATGTTATCTGAACACTATATACGGCGGGAGAAACTAAGGTCTCAAAAGTGTACATAATTAGTGGTGATAAATGTGTGCCTTCACTGTTGAGAGCTGCTGAAAATCATTAAAACACGTACAGGAAGCTTCAGAAGTTGTGCATGGTTTTCTCATTTAACATGGGCGCCTAGCAGTACAAGTGGTTGAGTTTTTTCCTGTCTAGAGCGCAGAACATAGCTCATTACCTCTTATTGGCTTAATAATAGTTGAGATGCTACCTTTTGTACCTAATAATGCAATACAAATACCATGAACTTTTTTTTTCTTTTTCTTTCTTTTTTTTTTTTTTTTTTTTTTTTTTTGAGATCCGTGATTTTCATTCTAAGCCGACGTTGTTGTGTTAAACCTTTAACGTAAAACAATGGCTCTTAATGAGTAGATTATGACTGCGTTTTAAAATTTTAAATTCGGTCACTAACTATATAAAATACTGAAACTAAAATTAGTGTGCCCCATGGAAGTTGTTAGAAGGGCAACATGCAGCTGGAACCATAAGGCCGTTTTAGCCATCTGTACTTATAATGGGACTGTAAAACCTGGTGTCCGTCAGTCTGTACGCACTAATCGCCAAAACCACTAGACGGCTTTTCATGGGACTTTGAAAGTTAGTTTCAGAATAATCTGGGGCAACAATTTTATCAAATTCGAAGCACAGAAAACAAAAATATTGTAATAAAAATCTTCACAGGTACCTTGAGCGTATCATGGAGCAATATATATATGCTTTATTTAACCAAAATCGGACCCCGGATGGAAATACATCGAAACTGAAAGCCTTAGCTCGTTTGAAAAATATACCGTGACATAGGGAAACGTATTTACACTTTCAAAAAGGTATTTAATCTTTGTCGTTTGGATTGTATCATACACTCCTGGAAATGGAAAAAAGAACACATTGACACCGGTGTGTCAGACCCACCATACTTGCTCCGGACACTGCGAGAGGGCTGTACAAGCAATGATCACACGCACGGCACAGCGGACACACCAGGAACCGCGGTGTTGGCCGTCGAATGGCGCTAGCTGCGCAGCATTTGTGCACCGCCGCCGTCAGTGTCAGCCGGTTTGCCGTGGCATACTGAGCTCCATCGCAGTCTTTAACACTGGTAGCGTGCCGCGACAGCGTGGACGTGAACCGTATGTGCAGTTGACGGACTTTGAGCGAGGGCGTATAGTGGGCATGCGGGAGGCCGGGTGGACGTACCGCCGAATTGCTCAACACGTGGGGCGTGAGGTCTCCACAGTACATCGATGTTGTCGCCAGTGGTCAGCGGAAGGTGCACGTGCCCGTCGACCTGGGACCGGACCGCAGCGACGCACGGATGCACGCCAAGACCGTAGGATCCTACGCAGTGCCGTAGGGGACCGCACTGCCACTTCCCAGCAAATTAGGGACACTGTTGCTCCTGGGGTATCGGCGAGGACCATTCACAACCGTCTCCATGAGGCTGGGCTATGGTCCCGCACACCGTTAGGCCGTCTTCCGCTCACGCCCCAACATCGTGCAGCCCGCCTCCAGTGGTGTCGCGACAGGAGTGAATGGAGGGACGAATGGAGACGTGTCGTCTTCAGCGATGAGAGTCGCTTCTGCCTTGGTGCCAATGATGGTCGTATGCGTGTTTGGCGCCGTGCAGGTGAGCGCCACAATCAGGACTGCATACGACCGAGGCACACAGGGCCAACACCCGGCATCATGGTGTGGGGAGCGATCTCCTACACTGGCCGTACACCACTGGTGATCGTCGAGGGGACACTGAATAGTGCACGGTACATCCAAACCGTCATCGAACCCATCGTTCTACCATTCCTAGACCGGCAAGGGAACTTGCTGTTCCAACAGGACAATGCACGTCCGCATGTATCCCGTGCCACCCAACGTGCTCTAGAAGGTGTAAGTCAACTACCCTGGCCAGCAAGATCTCCGGATGTGTCCCCCATTGAGCATGTTTGGGACTGGATGAAGCGTCGTCTCACGCGGTCTGCACGTCCAGCACGAACGCTGGTCCAACTGAGGCGCCAGGTGGAAATGGCATGGCAAGCCATTCCACAGGACTACATCCAGCATCTCTACGATCGTCTCCATGGGAGAATAGCAGCCTGCATTGCTGCGAAAGGTGGATATACACTGTACTAGTGCCGACATTGTGCATGCTCTGTTGCCTGTGTCTATGTGCCTGTGGTTCTGTCAGTGTGATCATGTGATGTATCTGACCCCAGGAATGTGTCAATAAAGTTTCCCCTTCTTGGGACAATGAATTCACGGTGTTCTTATTTCAATTTCCAGGAGTGTATTTGTGAAAATGATTTTATTCAAATGGTTCGAATGGCTCTGAGCACTATGGGACTTAACTTCTGAGGTCATCAGTCCCCTAGTACTTAGAACTACTTAAACCTAACTAACCTAAGGACATCACACACATCCATGCCCGAGGCAGGATTCGAACCTGCGACCGTTGCGGTCGCGCGGTTCCAGGCTGTTGCGCCTAGAACCGCTCGGTCACCCCGGGCGGACAATGATTTTATTGATTGATACGGTCTATATAATACAACTCAGTGTAATGTATACAATGTTTATACAGTCTCAACATGTTTAATACACGCATCGATACTAATATTATTAAATGTGAAATTAACTCCGTCACGTTTTCACGAGTAAACTGCTGAATCAATTTAGATAAAACTTGATATGGAGATTGCATGAATGCTGACGAAGGCAATTTAGAACCGCTTATGAGTATGAGGTGTGGGATGCAACGTCGTTTGTCTCGGTGAACATAAATTATGATAAAAACTATTACATTTGTTGCATAATGTCCACTACGTATGACGCAGAGTTGCTTTAGCAGCACGATGCAAAGATACGTACTCCTGCCCCGGGCCCTCTGCACGCACCGCTCGACGGCGACGCTGCGCGTGCTGCTGCGTCACGCATTGGGGCAGTGGAGCGGAGGTGGGGTGGACGTGCACATTACAGTATAGCTGTGCTTACTGGATCACGCAGACAAGCGAGGGATGCTGACATTACCATCATTCGTCTTAGCAAAACTGATATGGGTAACAAATCGATGCGTGAGAGCGCGATTCTTGTTCCTCTGGAATTGACACGTCTGCCTGGACTCGGTAATCTCTCGAGAAAGAGGCTAAGAGCATTTCTCGGTACAAAAATGGCATTAGTTTCCGCATTGTGGATGAGGTGTTTTGGTTTCAGGGAAGGAGCACTCTCTTAGCGTCGTGTTTGCGCAGCCAGCGCGGCCGGCGAGCAGGTTGTGGCGTGACGAGTTCGGCGTGGCGCGCACGCAGACACCTTGTTAAGGCGGCACGCGGCAGCGGCCTGAGTAATGACACGGCCCGT
Organism: Schistocerca serialis cubense; assembly: GCF_023864345.2. Taxonomy (NCBI): domain Eukaryota; kingdom Metazoa; phylum Arthropoda; class Insecta; order Orthoptera; family Acrididae; genus Schistocerca; species Schistocerca serialis. The sequence continues at coordinate 596,714,606 of NC_064644.1, read as the reverse complement.
TATAAACAGAGCGGCAGGCGCCGCTGCGTGCTGTTCAGCTAACGAGGCGGCGCGGGACGGGCCCGACGACGGAGGCGCGGCCGGCGGCCGAAACGTCGCGGCTCCAGCCTGACACGTGCCGGGCGCCGGGTCCGCTGTTCACACTCGTCTGTTTCTCCAGGTGTTAACGTAGCGGTTCGAAGGAAAGGACAGGGAGCTGACAGATATCATAAGGATTGCTTCTTCTAGTCTACCGCGTATCCTTGCTCTTTTGCTTCAGTGACATTAGGTGGGCATCTGGAACTTTGGGATTATGCTGTACCGTTCACTCGGTTTAACTGAACCGGTGTTTTGTGTATACCAAATCCCAGCTTGGAGTACATTTTCCTGGGTCGGTTTCCGGAAAACACGAATTACGAGCAATGAGCCATAAACGTTTTCCACGATTGCTTTTAACTTGTCTCGAGGCTGTAGAGGGGATTTTGTTTCAGATAAGGACTTTGTCCAGAAACGGTCCCGTACTACAAAGAAAACTAAACCGATTCACGTGACTAATGATCACGTTGTGATAAGTGAAAATTTGTGCCAGATCGGGATTGGAACCTGAACTTTGTTCTTTTCGTTAACAGTCATCTCAACCATTGCGATATCTGAGTACACCTCCATTATTCAGTGCAGTATGTATGTGTATGTGTGAATTCCTAAGGGACCAAACTGCTGAGGTCATTGGTACCTAGACTTACACGTTATTTAAACTAACTAACGCTAAGAAGGGCACACACAAACCCATGCCCGAGGGAGGACTCGAACCTCCGGCGAGAAGGGCTTCGCAATCCCTGACATGGCGCCTCCAACCACGCGGTCAGTTCGCGCGGCTACTGAGTGGAACTTGGACAGCAACTCAAGTTCGAAACGTGATATCTAGACCCAACTAGAGGTTCTCTAGTCATATATGTGGGAGCAGCTTGGTTTCCCACAAGGGATATAGGAGAGATAGACACAGTTCTAACGCTTAGAGAAAATTAAGCTACGACCTCGAAACTGAGAGATGACATTGATATTTCTGTACATACACGCCCTTCAGTGTGACCTATTTCCCGATAGATCACTGAGCAGAGACTTTGGTACTGCAAATCTACATTTTGGCAGCTCAGAAAAACGTTCCACCTTCTCCATCATCTCGTCGACGCCCTGGAAACGTCCTGCACAAAATAGTTTCTTCATCGGAAGAAGAGTGTAGGCGTCATTTACTTAAGGTGCCACATTGTGAAGCTAATTAATACTGATTATTAATTGTAAGACAATAGCACTACATTTATCAATCATTTCAGTAATGTAAGAGGTAAGATGCGCCAAATGCAGAAGTGTAAATAGATTATGTTACAATCACAAAATTTTGATATCCCAAATACGCAGCATGTCTGACTACGTTCTTTGTGAAATGAGCTGAGGCGTTGTTGTGGATCAGAAACACGACCTTGGACTGCGTCCTGCGGCATCACATACTGACAGCCTCCGGTTACACTGTCAGGAGATTTTACTGGTATGCTCCTGCCACGGTTGGCCTCTTACGAGCGTAATGTGTTAGCAGCACACTTTGGCAGTCCGACCACCGTGTCCGGTGATGGTTGGGCATTCACTTTTTCGGCGGTGGCGAATCGACAGGATTCCACAGCTTGCCTTGTTTTCTCTGGCAGTGATTGTCTTGCGCACAAGACTCGTACATCGCGATAAGAGTTCATCTCGATTGGTCTGGCACGTATACAACATTTTAGCTGCGACCAATTTGAATGGATGTGAGCAGCCGTCTGGCTCATCGTGTGGCGACATCTGTCATGTTCACAACGTCGTGCAAGGTATTGAAGACTGATTCTCTCTTTTCCTAAAACGCCTCGTTTGCGATACGCCGGTTTTCGAGCACTAGAGTCGCCACTTGTCTTTCGGTACTCTGTTTTTCGCGGGAAGATGGTCTGCCATTTCGTTTTTCGTCATTCAGACTCGTCTGCGGAACCTGACCACCACACTAGGTCGTGCGTTGCTGCGGCATTGTTCCCCTTGACGTGTATAAAACGTATCACCGCACTATACCACACTCCAATAGCGGACTGATCCGTCTGTGGCTTCCCCGGTGACACTCTGTGGTACAGCGGTGCAAAATGGCAGTGTGCACCGGCGCTACAGAAAGGTACTTGCAAAACAAACAAAAAGTGACTTACTCAAATTCATGTTTTGAAAGTACTAATTAAAGCTTTATGAGTACACCTTATATATGAATTAAATTATATTTACTGAAATGACGTACGTGGATCAACGAAGATGAATGAGCTGTAATTGTATCAGTCAAAAATCTTTTAGAAGCACAGCACCAGCAACGTACTGACTATATTGCGACTTACGTTAATTAGAGGCAGACGGGAACTCAGACTCAAGATTTCCCGCTTTTCCCAAGCCTGCACGATTAGACTGTCCGAACACACATCCAGATCCGAATCAAATCTTCATTGGCGCTTACTTTTCCACCTACGGTATATCCAAAGTGCATTTTACCGAGCGAGGTGGCGCAGCGGTTAGCGTAATGGACTTGCATTCTGGAGGACGAGGGTTCAAATCCGCGTCCGGCCATCGAGATTTAGGTTTTCCTTGAGTTCCCTAAAACGCTCCAGACAATTGCCGGAACGGTTCCTTTGAAATAGCACTGCCGAATTCCTTCTTCCATCGTTGACACAATCCAAGCTTGTGCTCCTCTGTACTGACCTGGATGTCCGCCCACCTTCCTTCCTTCCCACTGCCCGCTGCTTTCAGACCAGTGCTGGAGAACGCCTCCGGCTAGTGGCCGTCACGTCGCGACGGCTGCCGGGCTCCCTCCGCCTGCTAAACGACGCGTCATCAAGACTACCAGTCTAACATCCTCTCAAATAAATAAGAACTAAGACCTAGCAAAACCGACCCCAACCGATTTTCAGTAACTTAATGGGTATGATACGGTTTTTTTATTTGAATGACAGCGATGGAAAAATGTTAACTGTTTTGTAATTGCGTCTTGTAAAGGATAACTGCAAATTACTAGCCACAGTTCAAGAGATAACATTTCATGGAAATAATGTGCATTTGGCGCAACTTACCCCTTACATTACTGAAATGACTGATATAATGTAGTGCTATTGTCTTACAGTTAATAATCAGTATTCGTTGGCTTCACAATGAGACACCTTAAGTAAGTCCATCGCTACAGGATTCACACGGTCTTTCTGTTTAGCTGTATCCCAATCTCAGCAACGTCCATCGCGAACCACTACACCCAAAATCCTTGCTTACACAGACATCTACAAGCAAAATTAACAGTCTTCATCTGGCGTGCCACGTACGCACGATTTCTATGTCGTTCCGCCACAGTTCACACCAGCACTAAAAGTAGTAAATGAATTTTACTATTTGTCCCGTAAAATAACGAACGATGTTGAACCGGAGAGGATGTAAAATGCAGACTGGAAACACAAAGAAAGTCATTTCTGAAAACGACGATTTTTGCACCAGTGAATATAGATTTCAATTAAAGAAGTCTTCTTTGAATATTTTGTCTGGAGTGTAGCGCATAAGGAGTTGAAGTGTTGACGATAAGCCAGTTACGATAAGTACAAAAGAAAAACTTTGAACATGTGATACTACGGGAGAAAAGTTAAGATTACATAGATAGATAGATAGAATGACTAATTCAGAGATCAGAGATACTGGAGAATTAGGAAGGAAAGAAATTTATGGAACACCTTGTTTGTGTTGGCAGAAGAGCCAACATCGTGTTACGAGAGGAGGCCGAAATGCACGCGTTTTAGCTCACGCAGGATGGCGTGAGGAGGGAAGAACTATACTGACGTGAGGTCTGGAAGATGACAAGGAATGAGAATTCAGAAAGCGGACGTAATTAGTTTGATACTTAACTTTAATCCATTAATGATGACCGTCGCTCTTGACGGTACATGATTCACAATATTATCTGTTCAGAATACATTCGTAGTAACTGAATATGGCGCCTTGCTAGGTCGTAGCAAATGACGTAGCTGAAGGCTATGCTAAACTGTCGTCTCTGGAAATGAGGACGTGTGTAGACAGTGAACCATCGCTAGCAAAGTCGGCTGTACAACTGGGGCGAGTGCTAGGGTGTCTCTCGCAGTCGTGGCGAGGCTTCCCCACGACACATTAATATCGAGAGGTGTATCAAATCAATAATGCACATGGGACCACAACAGCATACCACGACTGCAGTTCTACAATGCGGAATTGTTATTGTAATTCGCATATTGCATCACTTTTGAATGTTTCCTCTGTTCATTAAGTTCCCTCTATTAACGTTATGGCCTGGCAGTGTCTTTCTTTCTTACTTTTTATCTGCACAGTGATTATGTTTTTATACGATGCAAAAGAAATCGTTAATGACAGTATCTCCGACATGGAATATCTATTCTCGAGCACTGAACCCGGCAGTCTGTATTACAAGGTGTGTCGTGTCCTCCTGCGTCTTCTACGGTATAAGGGATCGTTTTCGGAGGACGCCAACAACGTGCCCTGTCTTATTTGCAACATGGCAGCCAGTCCTGTTTAAGGGCCTCGCTCCTTTCATGGTGACGCTCTGTGAGAAGTCGGTTTGAGTTGTAAACTGTTTACATAGATTTTTCGGTACCAGACGTTAATATACAAAACTAGTAAAGATAGCACTAGCTTGACTAATGACGTTACCTATTTCGTCGAACGCTGATGTTGCTTCTATACTTGTTTCCTTATTTGACTTGTAACACGTACGTCTGTCTTGTACTCTGGACATTCTATCCACAATTTTAAGTCACTAATACTTTGTACGTATTGCCACATCGTCCGTCGTCGCTCTCGTCCCACTCACACTGACTTTCGCAGGCTTTGATCTCACGTGAACAGATAGCGCGAGTTGACAGCGACAGAAAGAAAAAAAATGCGTCTTCCACGGGATTGCCTGAGAAGGGAAATACTCTTCTGGACAATTTCTTTACTCTGCGATGCTTTTATGTTAAACAACCACATTAAATGAGCATTGAGTTCAGGCATGAATTCAGATAATTTTTTTAAAATTTATTTCGTGTCCGGCTAACTACGTACCACGTAAACACAATAGTTTATTTTTCTTTTCGTGCACCCTTCTCCAAAACTTGTTTCCTCATTTGAAGTCTTTTCCTCTATGTGACCATTCTGTTTCTTTTATCTTCTCCAAAACCTTATAGTTTTAATTTTTCTCACTTGAGTAAGGTCTCCTGTGGAATCTGCATTTCTAGTAAGTCCTTTATTGTCTTGCCTCCCCGCCCATTTTGTTCGTCTGATTTCCTGTTTTGCAAGAATATGTGGACGTTCTTTGTTAATCTGCCTTCTTTCATTATCTCCACTTGTTCATAACGTATAAGACGTCTTACGCTGGTCTCATCTCTCATTTTAGGGCAGAACGAGTGTAATTCCTTATCTGATCTTCAAATATAGTTGCGATATTTGTTCTCGATTGGAGCTCATACTTTCGCAAAAATTTTATCATCTGACGAAGACGAATGGAATATTCCAGAATTTGAAACACGAACAGCTGCTAGCATGAGTTTCTTAGAAGTAGATGCCTTAGGGTTTGCGAAGCAACTCAAATAGCTTGATACGGGCAAGTCTTCAGGTCCAGATTGTATACCGATTAGGTTCCTTTCAGATTACGCTGATACAATAGCTCCCTACTTAGCAATCATATACAACCGCTCGCTCACCGATAGATCTGTACCTACAGATTGGAAAATTGCGCAGGTCGCACCAGTGTTTAGGAAGGGTAGTAGGAGTAATCCATCGAACTACAGACCTATAACATTGACGTCGGTTTGAAGTAGGGTTTTGGCTGGCTGGCTCTGAGCACTATGGGACTCAACATCTTAGGTCATAACTCCCCTAGAACTTAGAACTACTTAAACCTAACTGACCTAAGGACATCACACACACCCATGCCCGAGGCAGGATTCGAACCTGCGACCGTAGCAGTCGCCCGGTTCCGGACTGCGCGCCTAGAACCGCGAGACCACCGCGGCCGGCGAAGTAGGGTTTTGGAGCATATACTGAATTCAAACATTATGAATCACCTCGAAGGGGACGATCTATTGATACGTAATCATCATGGTTTGAGAAAACATCGTTCTTGTGCAACGCAGCTAGCTCTTTATTCGTACCTGGCCGCTATCGACAAGGGGTCTCAGGTTCATTCCGTATTTCTGGATTTCCGGAAAGCTTTTGACACCGTTCCTCACAAGCGACTTCTAATCAAGCTGCGGGCCTATGGGGTATCGTCTCAGTTGTGCGACTGGATTCGTGATTTCCTGTCAGGAAGGTCGCAGTTCGTAGTAATAGACGGTAAATCATCGAGTAAAACTGAAGTGATATCAGGTGGTCCCCAGGGAAGCGTCCTGGGACCTCTGCTGTTCCTGATCTATATAAATGACCTGGGTGACAATCTGAGCAGTTCTCTTAGGTTGTTCGCAGATGATGCTGTAATTTACCGTCTAGTAAGGTCATCCAAATACCAGTATCAGTTGCAAAGCGATTTAGAAAAGATTGCTATATGGTGTGGCAGGTGAAGCGATTTAGAAAAGATTGCTATATGGTGTGGCAGGTGGCAGTTGACGCTAAATAACGAAAAGTGTGAGGTGATCCACATGAGTTCCAAAAGAAATCCGTTGGAATTCGATTACTCGATAAATAGTCCAATTCTCAAGGCTGTCAATTCAACTAAGTACCTGGGTGTTAAAATCACGAACAACTTCAGTTGGAAAGACCACATAGATAATATTGTGGGGAAGGCGGGCCAAAGGTTGCGTTTCATTGGCAGGACACTTAGAAGATGCAACAACTCCACTAAAGAGACAGCTTACACTACACTCGTTCGTCCTCTGTTAGAATATTGCTGCGCGGTGTGGGATCCTTACCAGGTGGGACTGACGGAGGACATCGAAAGGGTGCAAAAAAGGGCAGCTCGTAATAGGGGAGAGAGTGTGGCAGATATGGTACGCGAGTTGGGATGGAAGTCATTAAAGCAAAGACGTTTTTCGTCGCGGCGAGATCTATTTACGAAATTTCAGTCACCAACTTTATCTTGCGAATGCGAAAATATTTTGTTGAGCCCAACCTACATAGGTAGGAATGATCATCAAAATAAAATAAGAGAAATCAGAGCTCGAACAGAAAGGTTTAGGTGTTCGTTTTTCCCGCGCGCTTTCAGGAGTGGAATGGTAGAGAGATAGTGTGATTGTGGTTCGATGAACCCTCTGCCAAGCACTTAAATGTGAATTGCAGAGTAGTAATGTAGATGTAGATGTAGATGTGCTTTAGTAAAAATGTGCAGTGACTCTAGAGGTTTCAGAGGTTACGGTCACCTTACAGCAAAACATTTCAATAAGTGTAACATTTTCAGCGGTAGACTTCCACTTTTCACGATCCTGTAAGTTCATCCTGTGTTGTTTGCTCTACATGAAAGAGCCCACTCGACAGAGAGCACTTCACCTGTGACTTACCTGGGCGGGTCCTCCGAGGGGCGTGGCACCTCTGCGAGAGCGGCCGACCCCGCGCGCTCACAGGCGGCCGGCCGGTCGGTCGGTCCGGACCGCACAGTGGCTCGGGAAACCAATTACAGAGATAGCGGGGCGGCGGGCGCAGATTGGCGCGTATCGCCGCTGACGTATGCGAACCGCTGCTCTCCTTGCACCGCGGGCGGCCCGGCTGGCGGGCTCCTGCCTTATCCGGCGCAGCGCGACGCGCCATCTGATACGACGTCGCCGCGGCGGGACTAAAAAAAGTGCGGCCGCTGTCCGAGGGGCGTCGGGTGGGCGCGCTAGAATTGAGATCTCGGGCTGGCGGGGCGGGGCGGGGCGGGGGCGGAATTAGCTCTGGCCTGCGATTGCCTGGCGCGCCCAGCCAATGCCGTTTTGATTAAAGCGGCGGCTGCCGCGATTGCCCGCTGATGGATCCGCATTCAAGATACTCGGCGACAGGCGCCGTGATTTACTGGCGGCCGTTCCGCCGGGATAAGTCGCCGGCGCTCGGGAAACACCCGCCGCCGAGCAGTGTCGCCCGCGAAATCTAAATTCTGCTCCCCAGATCGCAAACAGCGATACTTCCTTGTTTTGCGAGACAATTAGTCTGGCAGAAATAAAACTTCCGAGAGTGTCTGTGAAGATAAGAGCAGCGCAATGACAAGTTGGTGCGTAGTCGCAGTTATACACGAAGCTGGAAAAATTTACCGGTTAATGCATAGAAAAACAGCTATTACGCGTATCGCTGTGCCACTGACAGTTGACGAATGGATCACTACACTGCGCAAGAAATTGTCACAAAATAATTCCACCTCAAGCATTTCATCTGAAGTGTTCTTTTGCGTGGCCATTGCTACGGCAGGTGCTATAATCAATTATTATTGCTTTTTCGGACATCATAAAGTAGAGATCCACGTTCCGGCCCTAATGGTCCAATCGGGTCCCGACCGACCGCCACGTCATCCTCAAAAGTCGTCATTCTACATGGGATGGTGAGGCATGTGATCGGCGCACCGCTCTGCCGCTCGCGGCCGGGCTTCTTGTCCTTCGATCCGCTACTAAGCGGTCAGTTCGCCTCACGAGACTGGGTGCAACCTGTACCAGTCTTTCCGCAAGGAAAAGTCCCTGGCAGTATCAGTAATCGAACTTGGGTCCCCAGCAATGCAGTCAGCCGCGCTGAGCATGCAGCTACGGAGACGGACTTTTACGTCTTAACCTTACTGCGGTGAAGGAATATTTTTCACTACAAGCGTTTCTCTTTTATTTTTAATGCACCTTCTGTACTCATCCTGGAAATGTGGTACTATATAAAGCATCTCTACATGTTCTTAATTATAAATTAATATAATACAAATTAATATAATACTTCTTTTGTCTCTTGTTACTGATGTACTGCCCACCCCTTTTTTTTTTTTTTTTTTTTTTTGCTGCGTTGTTAGCGTAGGCAGAAATCGGAGAAAAACTGGTTGCACATTCACTTCTCCCAATTTTTCGCCTTTGATGAATCCTCTTTTTCTTACGTTGCATTTGTGATTTTTCATTTCACGTAACTTTTTAAACTCAACAAGAGCAACAGTGCCGTAGTTTTTGCGTCTTCTGCACTCACCCCACAGCGTTTATGCTTCCTCATTTGTTTTCTGTGTACCCTGGAGTTATTACCAACTTCGTGAATGAATTTTAAGAAGAAAATTGTATAACTGTCACATTCCGCTCCCAAAACATTTTGGTTAGCTTTGCGGTGAGTACTATTAACATCTTGCACTTCCATCATTTACACTGAAAGAGGTAGGTCGGGAATTGTTTCTGGATAAGGAAAAACAACGCCAGTAGAGCAAGGTAATTTATGTACATCATCTCCCCAATACTACAGTGAAACCTGTCCGCAACTCGCAACAGCCGAAGAAGATGCCTTGTTTGTCCGCCGCTCTCAAGCGCCCAGGACGACCTGCTTTAGCGAGTGCCACCGTCTCCTGACCAGCTCACACAACGAATGTTTCTGCCCGCCGGGCAGAGGCTGGCAGCTCCCTCCACGATACTTCATCTGCAACGTAACGCTATATTGGAGGCAGCTCCGAAAAAGTCTTTCCAGACGACACGGCTTGAGACCTCTTCTCTGTGTCTGTATATCTGGAGTTTTTTAACTAACACGTACACAATTTAAACGCCAGGCCATGATTCGTTGGCTCAGCCTCTGGTGGACTCTAGCATTTTTTTAAGCTTACAGGACGCTTCCCATCCCCGTGGAATCAACGTCTGGGTCTGCCGCCCACCCTTTTGTATCCTCTCTCGGGCCGCAATTCACCTGCTCATTCACAGAAAGCTTTCGTTGCTCTTGAAATCCTCGGTCAGCGCGCGTGGACAAAATTTTCTATTTCTACTTCAGCCTTCACGTCGTCTTTGAGCATAACCACCGGGCCTGAATAGAAAAATTTTTGCCTCCTTGGATAACGGTTCGGTTCCATTACAGAGGTTACAGCACAATGGACGATTTGCAAGACAGGCAAGAAAATACAGAAAAGAGCAGTGAGTAGGAACTACCAAATTGTGTGGGATTTATGGACTTCAAAGTTCTGACAGCCTATGAATAACGAGGCAATGATAAAAACTATGTTCGTATACTGAAGAATAGATACGCCAAGACTTCCAATAGATTCGCGGCGTATAATGAAAAATAGAGTATCGTAAGGGGAATCAGCGAAGAAGATCCCACAAGACTCTCGATGAGTCTTTGTTATTCTTAAACTGGGAGACAAGGGAATAATAGTGTCACTGGTACGTTTTACTGTTTAGGTGGATAACGAGTCAAAGCAGTTCATAGAGACAGTTTGAAAGAAGGATTGAGAAATGTAGTGTGAGAGAATTTTCGATCACATTGCTATCTTTTCCACCTTAGCGATGTAAAGTAGAGACTGCTTTTGAAATTTAAATAAAGCAATTTTTTACATTATGGTTTTAGGAAAGAATTACAAAATGTTAATTCTTATGTATCATGTTCAATGAACGGAGACTGGAGCTACACGGCAGCGTGTACTTGGCTGGGAGCGGACCGTCAGCTCGCTGACCAGAGCGGCTTCCCTAGCCGACAGCTGCCGACAGAGAGAAGACACAGCCCTTTTGTTTCAATTCCCCGGCAACGAATATTATTGTTGCTGGAAAAAGAAAAATATCAAAAAGATGTATGATTTTATCCTTTGTACTGTTCTCATCTCTGGCTGACAAGCAAGAAACGAACGGGAAGAGAATAAAAAAATCTGTGATAGGCAGCTATAGCAACAAATAATTAACAACATACTGAGCTCGTTAACTTACGTCGTTGTCCAAAGTGCCAAACAATGTAGATGTTAATAACAAATATTCCCAGGAGAACCTGCAAAGTGTGAGAGATCACACATGTACAGGGTGGAACGGGTATGTGTGCATATACGAGAAATGTCAAAAAGTAAATGGACTTTTGAGAAAATTTATTCTAATGAGAGGAAACTGAGACACACATGATTTTTCTATATAATCTCCCTGCAATTCAATGCACTTTTTCCAAAGTCTCACAAGTTTTTTGATTCCGCCAGAAAAAAAGCTTTTTGGTTGCATCTGTAACAAATTTTCCACTGCGTGAATGACTTCTGCATCGGTTGCAAATCGTCTTCCCCTGGGCGCTTCCTTCAATTGTTGTAACATACTGAAATCGCTTGGAGCCATGTCTGGACTGTACGGTGGGTGTTCCAGCAATTCGAATCCCATTTCCTTTATTGGTACCGCCGTCCGTTTGTCAGAACGCGCCCGAGCGTTATTTTGCTGCAGAATGACACCTTTTCACAGTTTTCCGCGACGTTCAAATCTGATTGCAGGTTTCAGTTTAGATTACAACACATCACAATAGTTCTCACTGGTCACAGTTTCGCCTCTTGGTGTGAAATGAACGGTAGCGCACCTTCCATGTCCTAGAGTGGTATTAGCATGATCTTACCTGGTGATGGTTGACGTTTAAATTTCTTAACTTCTTGTGATGGTGGGTGGTTCCAAACCATGTTCGCACCCTTACTTTTCGTTTCGTCATGATGCACCAACGTTCCGTCTAAAGTAACGATTTGCTGCGGAAATCCATCTCCTCGCGATGAGAATGGAACAGTTGTTTACGAGGGACGTCCATCCTTTCGGCTTATGCTGCGCTGACAATTCTTTCGGTACCCACCTGGCACACAGTTTCCGAAAATTTAGCCTATCGTGTAAGATGGAATACCTACACCATGAATGACATGTAAAGCATTGGCGATTTCGTCCACTGCGATTCGTCTGTCTTCCATCACCTACTATCAACGAGGAAGTGCTGAATATAATTGAGGAGAACAGAAATGTCTGGCACAACTTGACTAGTAGAAGGGATCAGTTGGTAGGACACGTTCTGAGACATCAAGGGATCACCGATTTAGTATCGGAGGGAACCGTGGAGGGTAAAAATCGCAGAGGGAGACCTAGAGACGAATACACTAAGTAAGCAGATCCAGAAGGATGTAGGTTGCACTAGTTACTCGGAGATGAAGAAGCTTGCACAGCATAGAGTATGATGAAGAGCTGCGTCAAACCAGACTTTGGACTGAAGACCACAACATCAACAATTATCAACGACTTCCAAATTGTCATCAGTTGTTGACATCGATTCTCTGCCCAATCTTTCCTCGTTACATACAGAATTCTTCCCTGTCTGAAGCGCTGTATCCATTCGACAATCTCGTTTCGCGACAAACAGCTGCCACCATAGTGTGCTTGCATTCGACGAATAATTCCGCAGGTTTAACACCTTCCACAACGAAAAAGTTAATCACTACCCTCATTTCCTCCTTGGTGAAGATGGAGCTGCCACGTTTCATGGTCTGCTATAATACAACGACTAATGCGGGAATTAGTGAGACACGTTGTATAGAACTGTTGCAGAGGGCAAAACTACAGCCCTGGATACTAGCAGTGTTACCAAGTCTTACTGTGAGAAACTGCAAAAGTCCTTTGCTTTTTGACTTCAGCTTGTATTATTATGTGTGACACCTTAACATGTACACAAACCAGTGTGTTATTTTTTTTTCTTCAAACAGTCTCCCCAAAAATGCGCCACAACCTTTACGATCTGATGTTTCTGCACCACTAAGTGGACAATACCTGTGAGTATAGGCTAACTGTTTTGCATCCACGTGTCCACACATCAACACCTGATCTATTGCCCTGTGGAAAATAACCATTAATGGTTTGCTCATGCCATGTGTACTTGGAGGTACTAACCAACATAAAAACATACAACTTGTAATGACTAAAATAGTACCAATACGTCTAAAAACGACGTAAATATTGATCTAATGTTGTTCAGTACACCGTCCTCAGCCACTAACAGAAATATCAGCACTTGTACCCGTTACTCACTGCACATAGCTAACTAACTAAAAAGAAATATGATGTTCACAGTACACCAGCACACCGTCACATAAAGCGACTCATTTCAGAGCATTTGAGGAGGCTGTGACACCACTGGGATAGTACCCGATACTGGACACAGGAAGTAATAAACAATAAAATATGAAATCTAGTCCATGACAAAAAGATTGCATATCCCAGAAGTAGTAGTAGTAGTAGTAGTAGTAGAAGAAGAAGAAGAACAAGAAGAAGGTGGTGAGGACTGTGGTATCTTATATTTATACTACCACTCGGGCATCGTAGCAGAGGAATTACAAGTTCCCAAATGATGCTGACAGTGGTCGCACGAGCTGTGGAGGACCCAATGGCGCGCGCCCGCTGCGCCACGCCCCCAGCTGCTCTGCGTCACGAGCGCCCTCTGCCGCCGCCTCGCTATGGGACGCCACGCAGACGCCACCTGGTCGCGGCTCTGGCCTCACCATTGTTGCTGTTATATGAGCTGGACTCTATTTCTTATTGGATCATTTGTAATGAGTCTTCATACATTTGGAGAAACAGAAGTTAAATAAATCTTCATGGAAAATATTGAATAATCAACCTAAGGATAACGTTCTACGGGTCGGAGCGTGAAATTTCAGATGCTTGAATGTGGTAGGAAAGTTAGGAAATCTGGAAAGGGAAATTCAGAGGCTCAATCCAGATACAGTAGCGGTCAGTCAAATGAAACGGAAACAAGAGAAGGATTTCTGGTCAAATGAGTAAAGGGTTATTTCAACAGAAGCAGAAAATGGTGTAACCGGAGTAGGATTCGTTATGGATAGGAAGGTAGAGCAGAGACAGTGGTGCTGTGAACAGTTCAGTGATAGGGTTATTCTTGTCAGAATCGACAGCAAACCAACACAGACTAGGATAATACAGGTATACATGCTGACATCGCAAGCTGAAGATGAAGAGTTAGAGAAAGTCTATTACGATACTGAAAGGGTAATAGAACACGCAAAGAGAGATGAAAATTTAATAGTCATGGGGGACTGGAAAGCCGTTCTAGGGGAAAGAGTAGAAGAAAGGTTACAGGGTAATATGGGCTTGGGACAAGGAATAAAAGAGGAAAAAGATTAATTGGGTTCTGTAATAAATTTCTGCTAGTAGCGGCGAATACTCTGTTCAAGAATCTCAAGAGGACGAGATATACTTGGAAAAGACCGGTTGATTAGGGAAGATTTGAGTTAGGTTACATCATGGTCAGACAGAGATTCCGAAATCAGATTCTGGATTGTATCCAGGAGCAGATATAGACTCATATCACAATTTAGTAATGATGAAGAATAGGCTGAAGTTTAAGAAATTAGTCATGAAGAAACAACATGCAAAGAAGTGGGATACCGAAGTACTAAAGCTTGAAGTTCTCTGTGGCTTTAGATAGGGCGAAAAGGAGTAGTTCAGTAGGCAGTGCAATTGAAGAGGAATGGACATCTCTAAAAACGATAACCATAGAAGTTGGATAGAAAAAAAACACGTACAAAGAAGGTATGTATGTACATATGTATGTATTTATGTACTGAACCGGGGACCTAGAAACGACGGAGAGGCTTCGTCCCCGCCATAGCCCTCAGTGGTTCACAACTCCACAACAGGCCATAGCAGTCCACCCACCCCACCGCCGCCCCACACCGAACCCGGGTTTATTGTGCGGTTCGGTCCCCAGTGGACCCCCCCCCCCCCCCCCCCCACACACACACACACACACACAGGGAACGTCTCATACCAGACGAGTGTAACCCCAAATGTTTGCGTGGTAGAGTAATTATGGCGTACATGTATGTGGAAATGGTGTTTGAGCAGCAACGACCGACATAGTGTAACTGAGGCTTAGTAAGAGGTAGATGGAAAACCGCCTTAAAAACCATCCACAGGCTTGCCGGCACACCGGACGTCGACATTACATCCGCTGGGCGGATTTGTGCCGAGGACCGGCACTCCTTTCCGCTCGGGAAGCAGCGTGTTAGACCGGGACAAAGAAAGTAACTGCAAAGAAACCATGGGTAACAGAAGAAATATTTCAGTTGATCGATGAACCAAGGAAGCACGAAAATGTTCAGAAGAATTCAGGAATACAGAAATACAAGTTTCTGTGAAATGAAATAAATAAGAAGGGCGGGGAAGCTAAGACGAAATGGGTGCATGAAAAATGTGAAAACTCGAAAATGAAATGATTGTCTGAAGAACTGACTCAGTATAGGAAAGTCAGAACAATCTTCGGTGAAATTAAAAGCAAGGGTGGTAACATTAAGAGTGCAACGGGAATTCCACTGTTAAATACAAAGTAGAGAGCGGATAGGTGGAAAGCGTACACTGAAAGCCTCTATGAGCGGATGATTTGTCTGATGTGATAGAAGAAGAACCTTGGAGGACTTAAGATTAAACAAGACAGCAGGGATAGTCAACATTCCATCGGAATGTTTAAAATCATTTGGGGAAGTGTCAACAAAACAACTATTCACGTTGGTGTGTAGAATGTATGCCTCTGGCGACATACGATCCGACTTTCGGAAAAATATCATCCACACAATTCCGAAGACTGCAAGAGCTCACAAGTGCGAGTATTATCGGCACAATCAGCTTAACATCTAATGAATCCAAGTTGATTACAAGAATAATGTACAGAAGAACGGAAAAGAAATTTGAGGATATGTTATATGACGATTGGCTTTAGGAAAGGTAAAGGAACCAGAAAGACAACTCTGACGTTGAGGTTGATAATGGATGCAAGACTAAAGAATATGATCTGTCGTTCTGGAAAAGCGTTCGATAATGTAAAACGTGCAAGATGTTCGGAACTCTGAGAAAGTAATGTACAATATATACAAGAGCCAAGAGCGGAACGACTAAGAACGAAGCGCTCGGTTTAAACGGGGGTAAGACGGTGACGTCTTTCGTCGCTACTGTTAAATCTGTACATGGAAGAAGCAAAGTTGGAAATAAAAGAATGTTTCCAGAGTAGAATTAACATTCAAGGTAAAAGGACATAATGATACGATTCGCTGATGACATTGCTACCCTGAATGAACGTAAAGAAGAATTACAGTATCTGTTGTATGGAGTGAACAGTGTAAAGAGAACAGTATAGGGATTGAGGGTAAATCAAAGAAAGATGAAAGTAATGAGAAGTAGGAGAAATGAGACCAGCAAGAAACTTAACATCAGGATTAATGGTCACGAAGTAAATGAAGTTAAGTAATTTTACTTCTTTGGCAGCAAAATAATCAATGACAAGCCGAGCAAGGAGTACAGCAAAAGCAGACTAGCATCGCCAAAAGGGCACTCACAGCCAAGAGAAGTCTACTAGTAACAAACGTAGGCCTTAATTTGAGGAAGAAATTTCTGAGAATGTTCGTTTAGAGCACAGCATGGTGGTGAAACATGGACTGTCGAAAAACTGGAAAGAAGAGAATCAAAGCATTTGATATGTGGTGCTACAGACGAATGTTAAAAATTAGATGTACTGATAAGGTAATGAATGTGATGGTCCTCCACAGAGAGGAAAGGAATATGTGGAAAACACTGACAAGGAGAAGGGACAGGGTAATAGGACATCTGTTAAGACATCAGGGAAAGACTTCGATGGTACTAGAGGGAGCTGTAGAGGGCAAAAACTGTGGAGGAAGAGAGTTGAGTTGTTTCGGGGAAGAGACCAAACAGCGAGGTCATCGGTGTCATCGCATTAGGGAAAGATGCGAAAGGAAGACGGCCGTGCCCTTTCAAAGGTACTATCCCGGCATTTACCTGGAGCGATTTAGGGAAATCACGGAAAACCTAACTCAGGATGGCCAGACGTGGGATTGAACCGTCGTCCTCCCGAATGCGAGTCCAGTGTGCTAACCACTGCGCCACCTCGCTTGGTGTGGAGGAAGAGAGAGGGCGTAGGTTGCAACCGCTACTCTGAAATGAAGAGGTTGGCACAAGAGAGGAATTCGTGGCAGGTTGCATGAATTAGAAGACTGATGACTCAAAAAAGAATCTCCATGTTTGTTGTTTTAACATGCTTCTAATCATTTCTTCTCCTGCCCAACTCTCCTATGACGGCAATTGTCACAGCACATTGTAGCCAACCTCTCCTTACCTTTGTGTACGATGTCATATACAACAAAGCCATATCCGAGAAGAAGATGATTTGATTAATTTCGACAGACGGAGATTGCCGGTGGGATCTGGGACAGCGTTGGAGCGATTCTACAGCCATCAGCAGCGTATTTCGCAGTCTGTGGGGTAACTTCAATGATGCTTTCGCGACGCTGGGGCTTGGGTTGAAGTAGGCGGAGTCGAGACTTCGGCTGAGCCATTACACAGGTAGCCGCTGGGACCATACAAACAATGGGATACTCAACTGATTTTGTAAACGGTGGATCGGTTACAGCACTGTTTTTGTAGTTACATACATATAAAAAGGCTATCAGGAAAATAGGTACGATTGGTCGCAATATAGACATCACAGTGAAAATCAAAACTTTTATTTGCAAGAATTAGCTACACCTCCCAGCTACTTCTCTACTTAGCTGCCGCTCTGACTTAGACATTTGTCGTTGCGTTGTATCAATTTCCCAATACCCTCGTCATAAAAAGCACCCTATTACGCTTTCTGCCACTCCTCCATGCTGGTCTGGAGTTCGTTGTTCGTGCCAAAATGTTGTCTTCACATCCAGTGGTTCATGTGAGCAGATTTACATGAGAGGGAGCCAAATGCGGGATGTATGGTGAGTGATCAAACACTTCCTACCGAAAACGTTGCTGGAGCGTCCTCAATGCCGCTACAGTGTGCGGCTGAGAACTGTAATTGAGATGAAAATGCATGACAGGTACTTTACAGTAAGTCAGGCGAAATCTTGCAGTGGGCACCCATACTTGGCAGGAGACACTATTGTTCTAGTGTCTCCACGTGCTCACTGTGTGTTCAAAACTGAAAAGACCGACGTGACGCGAACAAGGGGCATACTAGAGACATTGTCCAACATATCAGTGCGAAGTTTCATCGTATTTTCATCGTCGTATTCTTATTTTCCGAATAGCTCTCGTGTTGATTGCGAAAGTACTGTACAGCCTCAGAATGGAAGAAAAAGGATTTAGTTAATAGTAATTAATAATTATTACCCTGTACTTGTTGCGGAAACAGTTAAAATTAAGCTGTTTAAATTCAAACTTTTGAAACAGAGACATGAAGCTGTAAGAAACACACTTGTTTAAAGAAATGTTGCAGGAGGCTCTAAACTATAGTAACGGGATAATAAAAGAACTAAATGCTGATAGCGAAGTAATGATAGGAGAGCTAAGAAAAGAACTAAAGACTGATATTAGGGAAACTTAGGGAAATACTGAAATGTTAGCACATATTGTAGCCGAATATATTGAAGATTTTCTAAGTCAGACTCGACTTGGGGCAAGTGCTCCACTAACTAAGCTACCAAGCGCGACTCACGACCCCTTGTCTCAGCTATACTTCCGCCAGTATCAGAAGCTAATAATGAACTAATGAAAGAATCTCGAGATTCACATTCGAAAATCTTGAGAGAATAAACCGTTATGGAACAATGTATAAATACACTCCTGGAAATGGAAAAAAGAACACATTGACACCGGTGTGTCAGACCCACCATACTTGCTCCGGACACTGCGAGAGGGCTGTACAAGCAATGATCACACGCACGGCACAGCGGACACACCAGGAACCGCGGTGTTGGCCGTCGAATGGCGCTAGCTGCGCAGCATTTGTGCACCGCCGCCGTCAGTGTCAGCCAGTTTGCCGTGGCATACGGAGCTCCATCGCAGTCTTTAACACTGGTAGCATGCCGCGACAGCGTGGACGTGAACCGTATGTGCAGTTGACGGACTTTGAGCGAGGGCGTATAGTGGGCATGCGGGAGGCCGGGTGGACGTACCGCCGAATTGCTCAACACGTGGGGCGTGAGGTCTCCACAGTACATCGATGTTGTCGCCAGTGGTCGGCGGAAGGTGCACGTGCCCGTCGACCTGGGACCGGACCGCAGCGACGCACGGATGCACGCCAAGACCGTAGGATCCTACGCAGTGCCGTAGGGGACCGCACCGCCACTTCCCAGCAAATTAGGGACACTGTTGCTCCTGGGGTATCGGCGAGGACCATTCGCAACCGTCTCCATGAAGCTGGGCTACGGTCCCGCACACCGTTAGGCCGTCTTCCGCTCACGCCCCAACATCGTGCAGCCCGCCTCCAGTGGTGTCGCGACAGGCGTGAATGGAGGGACGAATGGAGACGTGTCGTCTTCAGCGATGAGAGTCGCTTCTGCCTTGGTGCCAATGATGGTCGTATGCGTGTTTGGCGCCGTGCAGGTGAGCGCCACAATCAGGACTGCATACGACCGAGGCACACAGGGCCAACACCCGGCATCATGGTGTGGGGAGCGATCTCCTACACTGGCCGTACACCACTGGTGATCGTCGAGGGGACACTGAATAGTGCACGGTACATCCAAACCGTCATCGAACCCATCGTTCTACCATTCCTAGACCGGCAAGGGAACTTGCTGTTCCAACAGGACAATGCACGTCCGCATGTATCCCGTGCCACCCAACGTGCTCTAGAAGGTGTAAGTCAACTACCCTGGCCAGCAAGATCTCCGGATCTGTCCCCCATTGAGCATGTTTGGGACTGGATGAAGCGTCGTCTCACGCGGTCTGCACGTCCAGCACGAACGCTGGTCCAACTGAGGCGCCAGGTGGAAATGGCATGGCAAGCCGTTCCACAGGACTACATCCAGCATCTCTACGATCGTCTCCATGGGAGAATAGCAGCCTGCATTACTGCGAAAGGTGGATATACACTGTACTAGTGCCGACATTGTGCATGCTCTGTTGCCTGTGTCTATGTGCCTGTGGTTCTGTCAGTGTGATCATGTGATGTATCTGACCCCAGGAATGTGTCAATAAAGTTTCCCCTTCCTGGGAGAATGAATTCACGGTGTTCTTATTTCAATTTCCAGGAGTGTAAGCTCCATAAGGAGTTAAATGATTTAAAATTGCACGTAAATAAATATATTGGTAAATGACTAAGTATTTAAAGAAAGAAGTGTGTGGCAATATCGAG
The DNA here is from genome assembly GCF_023864345.2 of Schistocerca serialis cubense. NCBI lineage: Eukaryota > Metazoa > Arthropoda > Insecta > Orthoptera > Acrididae > Schistocerca > Schistocerca serialis. The sequence continues at coordinate 596,694,548 of NC_064644.1, read as the reverse complement.
ATAGCTTGAAATGGCTTCATACAAATAATCAATGAAGTAAAGTTAGACTTGCACAAAAAACATAAAGAACGTTTATAGACATAATAGAAAGGATTGAGTTAGGGAAAAATGAGACAGAATTGTTAAAAGAAAAACAAAGCGAAACTGAGAGATCTAAAACAAAAGATTATAAAAATTATCACCATTGTGCAATGAGTTAAAGGGCAGAAGGACAGCTGCATGACATAAGCATACAGCTGTCCCATCTAAATGTAACACTACCTGGTTCAGCAATTTGAAATGAGCCCATGGTGATTCGCTGCGGAAAAAGAGAGTATTAAGTAAATCCCTGTACCGAAAATTTGCACTGTAACCCCAGGGAGTTTACATTCTTTATGAATTCGTAGCTGATGTCTGCAAGATCTCGAATCAGCAGCTGTATTTTTTTCATATTTCGCTTTCTGTGCAACAATCCTACACTGTTATTATTCCCTATAGTCTGTATTTTCTTTCACTACCAGTATCTGTCTTAAGAAAACAGCTATAAAAATAAGGAGAAAGAATTTACAAGTTGTTTTCACTGCTATGAATGACTATAAGAAGTAACAGACAAATCATATACACTATATGGACAAAGGATTATATAATGCGGATGTAGTAAGAAGGTACTGACTATTTAACTTGAGTAAGTCAGTAGCAGGATTGGTTTTCCTTTTTTTAAAAAAACTAACAGCATAGACAGATATGAAAATATTACTGAAATATAATTTCAATTTTACATTTTTTAAGTCTTTCACTGGCTGCTTTCAAAGGGAGAAGACATTTTTATTTTCGTAGATCGTTAACTAGTTTATTTCAAAGAAAATGTTTTATTTGAATATAATACATTTAGGGAAGTTTAATTAATAGGGGGTCATTGTGGACTTATATTCATTGTATAAGGTCTTAACTGCTAATTGGTCCATGACTACGGGCTCTCATTAGAGCATCGTTACCACTGATGACTCCGTGGCACACACTGTACAGATTGAAATCTGCCCTTTCTGTCTGGTGGTTCTTTATTTCAGCCCATGACTCTGCAAATACAGTGTATTTGAAAATGTATAAACGTGTTTCAAGGTTTTTTAGCATTTATTACATTCAGCTTACAATTACAAATAAAACGTCCAATGAAAAAGCAACTGGAAAGTTTTTCTTACAAGCGTTCAATGGAAGCACCATTTGTCACACATCGAGTAGATAGGCGAGATCTTTGCAAACCTTTGTTGTTATGTCTGGAGTCATTGTTAAAAATTAAATGGGATGCTTTGAAGTGGGAGATAGGACACTCAGTGTAGAAGGTACTATAACAATTAACCTACATGACAATGTTTAGACAACTAAATCAGAAAATATGAGTATTTTTAACAATCAGTTTCTAAATGCAGCAGCAAAATTAGGATTAAATGGTTGAGTTGAAAAATTAAAAGAATATATTAAAAACGTCATTTCACAAAACTTTAAGCTACCAGACCGACATCCTTCGCTGAAATTAATAAAAAAAAGACAAAAAACAAAAAAAATACTGAAGAAACAAAAGCTTATGTGGTGTTGACGAAATTTCAAACACAATTTTAATAAGTTGTTCACTTAATAAATCTTAGTGACGTGTATAATGCCTTCCTAGAAAAGGGAATTTTTCCAGACTGATTAAAATATTCTACCTTTAAATCCCTTTGTAAGAAGTTAACAAGAAGGACTTAAATAATTTGCTTCGAATTTCCTTACCGAGATATTTTTACAAACTATTCGAGAAAGCAGTATTCTCAGTAGTAGTCACTTATTTAAGTAGAAGCAATTTACTTAGATTTCTTCAGCTGATAAAGAAATGCCTTCATCTACGGAGCTGGCGACCATTCAGAATTGGTATAAAAGGTACTGTGGAGGGTCTTACACGTAAATTAATTTACTGATGCATTTCGATAAATCGTCACAGACATACTGTAGCTGTGGTCGTAATCATACCTTATAATTGGAAGCACTGTGAGTTTAAGAGCCTCGATGGTCAAGTCGGCTCACAAAAGATGTCTCTTTCCAGCGACGAAATGTTACTAGCGTATATTACACAGAAACGTACGAAAATGGAATTCAGTGGACAAACATAATAAATGAGGGCATCAAATTGTGCATCTAGAGGTCACGTGCTTAATGCAATATTGTTGTACGCCGTACAAACTCTAGTTTTTAATAATCAGTTGTTACAGGTACATTTTAAAATCACTTCCAGTGAAGGAGAATCATAAACTACATGTAAAACAGCAGCTGAAATATACTACTACTACTACTACTACTACTACGTGATCATGCCCAGTGGACAGCACGCATCTACAAGCTTCCTCCTCCACTGTATTCTGTCCATTGCTGCTATCAGCCATCCGTTCACATCTATTGACACTGAACTATGCAGTGAACACATACTGACACATATCTTTGTAACCTAAATAGATCATAATTTCTGATTCAGACGTACCGACACTTGGATTAAAAAGCACTCTATCAAATTAACCAGGACTAAATGTACTCTACAATTACAGAGTCATGGTATCAGTTTGTGCTGACCTATACCATTACCCTCTTCCTAAAAGTATTTATGCTTGGATGTGTACGCTTTTTCTTCTTCTTCTTCTTCCGTTATGCATTATGCTTTTCCTCAACGTTTTGCAGCTACACCTGGTCCTTCCATCGTTTTGCAGGTCTTCCAATGCATCTTTTACCTGGCGGAGTATATCGCCAAAAATGTAGTGGTAATCTTGATTTGTCCATTCGTAACAGATGGGATATCAATTTTTGTCGGTATTCGTCAACCTTACTGTTTATATCGAAAATATTTAATTCCTTCCTCATATCTCTATTTCTTTTGTGGTCTAGCTTGGTGTATCCTGCTTTCTACCAGAGGAATTTCATTTCATTGTCTTGTAATCTTATTTTGTCTTTCTTTTTCTTTACCCAAGATTCACTTCCATATAGTACTGTTGATACTGACATAACTTTATAAAATTTTAGATATGTTTCTGTTCTTACTTTACGTTGGAGGGCTCTTCTGATAGAGCCATTTAAGTAATTAAATTTCTCAGTTTTGTGTTTTTGATCTAGGTCTCACCTGTATGACAGCACGGTTCCTAGAAATTTGAATCTATATACTTCCTCTACAATGTTGTTGACTATAATTATTTTTTTTCTTACTAGATTTTTCCACAGAAAGCTATGGCTTTTGTTTTTTGTATTGATATTGGCATATTACACGTGTGGCATGTTTGGCATAGTTCGCAGGCAGCTGCCTGCAGTCCATCTTCATCATTCGATATTAACACTTGGGTATCTGCGAGTAACAAAGTCATAATGTAATCTTATTGGTTGAAGTTATATGTATACTTCTTCAGTTTCATTCTCCATTACCGTATACTGTCGTCAATGTATATATTAAAAAGCAGTGGAGAGAGGCTGCAACCTTGTCGAACACATAAATTAATAACCTTTGTTGTTTATTAATTATCCCCACTTATTTGGATCCTTGTATTAGCATAGATCTTTTGAACTACCTGTGCATTGTGTATTGGTATACCTCTTCTTATTAAAATTTCCAGCAATAGCTGTCTATTTACTTTATCAATAGCCCTTACATAATCGACGAAAAGGATGTGTGTTTCTTTATTGAATTCCTTATGTTTTCTATAATTTGCTGTAACATAAATATGTTGTCTGTATAGCTTCTCCCCTTTCTGGATCCATTTTGTTCTTCAGACAGCAGGCACTCCATGATGGGTTTTAGTCTTTCCGTTATTATTCTAGCATAGATCTTATACTCTGTATTTAATACTGACATGCTCTATAATTCTCGGCCTATTGATCTGTCCCCTTTTTTAAATATTGGTTTTGTAAGTGAGATCTTCTATTCTTTTGGTATGTCCTTTGGTATTGGCTTTTTCTATGCCACATTAAGCATTATTCAGCCTAATTGAAACAGGTCTCAAATAAAAATCGATGAACACCATGAAGCGACTAGTAATGTACGTTCTAATTTCATACACCACACTTATCTACATACAAATATTTTGTGTGTTTTCTTATATTGACAGTTCTGTATAATGGCACTGTGTCATGGTTTTGTTCATATTTAGCGCAGTCTAGATGTGAGAATGTTATACAGGGTTGGAAAGTGACCGGCGTGGGGAGCTGCTCAACTCAAAATGTACACTTAAGAAAAGCAGTGTAGTTTAAATGATGGTATTTAATGTAAATTTGTAAGAAGCTGTGAACATGACTAGCGTGGTAACGGTTTCTCACTCCGTTGCCTGGAGGTCTTCACGTCTGCGCTTCGTCTGGTGGGCGGTTGTTTGGAGCAGCTGGTGCTGCGCAGGAGGCCAGCCGCACCGTTCGTTCCAATACTTATTAATTTTACACGTGATGGAATTCTGAATAGTGTGCCTGGAGTTGGACATCTGCACGATGTTTGCAGGTATATGTTTCCGCGACTGAAAGACTTTTCGTTAGTGATAGCTACATTTGGTTCCAAACTTCGATGGATTGTGAAGCAGCATCATTGATCAACTTTAACACTAACGCATAGTCGGGACTTGGATACTAGTTCTACATTCAAGTTACATTATTTAATTGGGAAACTTGCCACTTGCTGTTCTTGCATTCCTAACAGCACTTACCTGTGATATTACTCCATTAGCTTTAATGTAGGAACACATATACTTTTAATTATTTGATGTACATCAGTACTAATAATAATAAGTAAAACAGTCACGCCTGTCTGTTGGAACACCCTTCTCCACAACTATCAGACGAGTTTTAATGGAGCATAACTTGGAGCACCGTATACGTTTCACTTCATGAGAACAAGATGACGGAAGAAAAGATATCGCAATTGATAGTTTCGTCCATATTAAAATCACAAATGCGAAAGTAGATATGTTACATTTTTACGTCTAGCTCGGTGAACCGAGTTCGATGAAATTTGGATGGAAATGGTAGCAGCCAGAGTAAGAACGTAGGCTACCTTAGAAAGTGAGTAGCGCAATATACATATTGATTTTAATATTATTACGCGTATTACGGAACAATAATTACTCTTTGAAAAAGCTATTTACTCTTGTCCTGTTTGTAAAAGTGCTTTAATTGGTTGAGACGTGTTCCTTGTTTCGATTAAAATAATGATGATTTGAGGGAGGGGCGCTCAACATCATGGTCATCAGCTCCCTGACGAAAAGTCAGCGTGCCACACTCGTGGGTGCGGGCAATGGTTGTCACCCACATGGGGATCAGTTTATAATGCATTAAAATCTGCTTCCCTTCCACGCAAATTTAGGGATGAGCTCTGACAGTTTACAAAATTTCACCACCCGAGTTACACTGGTATTGTTATCTGATAGGATGGTGGGCAGATCTCCATCGAGACTGAGGGTTGAACTAATATCGGTATATAGAACACACGTTGCCAAAATATGCTGAACTGAAAGTGGCACAACACATGTCTCACAAAGTGGTGGCGCCACGTGTTAAAGGGCTATGTCCGATGCGCAGCCTGGTAAGCAGAACCTCCTTCCAGAAGTAAGTCTGACACGAAGTCCGCCATGCCTGTGTGTTCGATTTGAGCGACCGGAGCTTGTTTTCTGTCCCCTGCAACCTTTCAGTCTCCCACTGACGCATGATGTTTCTATCAGAAGCCGCGAGGGATTAGCCGAGCGGTCTACCGCGCTGCAGTCATGGACTGTGCGGCTGGCCCGGGGGAGGTTCGAGTCCTCCCTCGGGCATGGGTGTGTGTGTTTGTCCTTAGGATAATTTAGGTTAAGTAGTGTGTAAGCTTAGGGACTGATGACCTAAGCAGTTAAGTCCCATAAGATTTCACACACGTTTCAACCTTTTTGTCTATCAGAGAATGAGATGATTGCGTGCAACGGGACGGGACATTGATGGACAACACCGTCCCTACACGCTTCCTTGGCTGCTTTGTTGGCCATGTGATTTCCCTGTATCCCAACGTGGCCAGGTACCCACCAAAAGGGCACCCCCTTGCCACTGTTTTGGAGCCGCCGTAAGCAGTCATGGATGAGTTGAATCAGCTGGTCTACTGGGGGCATTTGGTGAAGTGCTTGCAGTGCACTAAGCGAGTCGGAACAGACAAGAAACTTCGCACAGTGATGTCTCTGAATCCTCTCCAGTGCCATCATAATGCCATGAAACTCAGCATCATAAGTTGTAAATTGTTCCAGAAGATGCACTTTGAAAACACTATCAGAGAAAACAGTGGAACAACCGAGTACATTCTCTTGCTGGGATCGATCTGTACGAACAACGATAAATCTGTGGTCTTGTAGTCTTACATAAAATAGAAGAAAACAAAGATGTAAAAGGTAATCTGGAGTAGAAGTTTCCTTGTACTGTGTCAAGCTTAAAATCAGCTTAGGCCTCTGAAGTCACCAAGGTGGATAAGTATTCCGTCCCTGATAGATCAAATTCTCGAGACAGTCAATAGCACATCTCCCGAGTGGCTTGGTCGCATGTGGCCGATTCCTGAACAGCCATTAGAAGTTGGGTTGGACCACTGAACTAAATGCCAGTGACTAAGTTGAAGCTGAGATTTTCAGTGCCTGTCGAACCAAAAGGATACATCGCTGAATCCAGAAAGGTGGTTACCAGCCTCTGTGTACATACTCTGCACTGGGCTGGTCTGATATCCGAATGTCCTCATGGTGGAGAGCGTCTAACAATGGTAAGATAGGAAATATGTATTTATCCATAGACCACGCTGCCACAATCTAAACGTGATCAAACGAATGCCCTATAAAAGTGCAGGAGACGGGATGTGTCAGCTTCCCATGCTTTTCTGCTAAGGCATTTCAAAATATTCAATGACTGGGAGCCCTTTCTTCGTAGGTCTTTCAGGTGTGGGAGCCAAGTTAACTTCGAGTCAACTAGTAAACCCAAAAACCGCGCAGTTTCTCGAAAACGTAAAATATTGTCCCCCAGTGTGAGCACTGGTTCGTTAAAACCTCGATGAGCACGGTTAAAATTGACAAATGTAGTCTCCTCTGATGAGAAGGTCACTAGAATGTAAATGTGTAGCCCCTTCCTACTGAACTGAATCTGCAATAGCTGGAGAGCAAAAATGGACCCTGTGGCTGTGGAAACGCGTGTCATCTGACCAGAGTTCAGAAGGCAGATCTCTCAGAATGGACGAGTAGCCCGAGCATTCGACCCCTGGAGGAGGTGATGGCCGAGCCACACAGCTCACTGTGCACAAGGAGGAATGGGTGTGGGAGTGCCTGGAAGAGTTCTGTCAGTGCCTCTGCATCCAAACCCTCATGAGTTGGAAGACATAAGCAACACACTGTCGTATTAACTGGTGCTAGAACTTCCATGGCAGCTGCTTGTATGGCGGTGGTAAGAGAGACAGGAGAGGAGTCGCATCTGTCATCAATAAAAACAGCCACTTCACCTTTAGCCCCGCCTCCAGTAATATCCTCCTTTCTACAGTGTTAGTAGCCCCGTAATGCAGGTGTGTCGGTGACTTCAAGGAGAGTATCTTGTAAGCAGATCCAGAACGGATTCTCCTGGACAAGGAACTGCAATTCTTCCAAATGTGATCGGTATCCATTTAAATTCCAGTATAATACTTAAGTCCCTGTGGAAGCCATTGATTAGCGATGATTGGTTTTGTCTTTCTCCTTCGGAGGCGGTGATTTACCAGGAATGTTATGCTCAAGAGCATGGTCCCCATCTGAGAAGGAGAAAGCCCGCCGATCCGAAGGTTTAACTGCCACTTTCTTCGACTTTGAACTACGTTTTGAAGGATGTATTCCCTTACTTGTGGGAGGAGTTGGTTGCTTAGGTTGAGGGACGGCTTAGTAGGATTCTGACGATGGGCAGCGGTATGTGGCTTAGGTGGTAATCCCATCGCTGACGGCTTCCGAATGATTCCTGGTTCAAGTGTAGAATTTCCTCCACAGGTACATCAACAAGTGCTTGTGCTACGTATTTGAGTCTCTGGTCTGAGTTTGTGTGGAGGCATCACGCTAGGCGATTGGCTTCTTAAGGGCCGATGCAAAAGAAGTAGCAAAATCCGGAGGTTGCATACTCGTAGCTTCGAAACCTTTTTTAGCATCACCGCAAGGTATGCGTCTCTTGACTTTCAACTCCTGAATTTTTCTTTCCTTCTTGTCAACCTCACACTATGTGCTCCACAATGAGCAGTTTATACATTTCGGAGGAAATGTACAAGAATTGCCTGATTTGTGAGTTAAGCGTACCAATTTCCACAGGTAGCGCTCCCATTACATCCCGTAGTGGTATGGCCAAATCTTTGACATTTGAAGCATCACGTTGGGCTAGGAACAGACGGGCGAACCTTAAGATGGACAGAGCCTGCAAGGATGTTTTCAGGTAATTCTGGAGTACTAAAGGTTGGAATAAATGTTTCAGATTTTTCCAAAGTGCCATTGACTCTCCTCATATAACTCTGCACTTTCATGACGCCCATATTTTTCCATTCTTCACGTAACTCCGCAGGGTCCGCCTCCATTATACTGGGGAAAGTAACCACGCCTGTGCTAAAGTTACTGGTTTTATGCAATTCAGCATAGACTGGGTAGTCACCTAAGGCCTTCCATCCCAGAAGCTTCGATACTTGGTTTCAATTAACAGTTTCAACTAGAAGTGTTCCACTACGAAGCCGTTTGAAACTTCTTAGGGACCCAGCAATACCCTCCAACGCCTTGTGAATATAGGAAGGGGAGACCTTCTCAAAGGTTCCCCCTGTTCTCTTGATTACAATGAAAGTGTTATGGCACACTAATGCCTTGTTACTATGATTCTGAGTCTTCTTCTCGGGAGGCCTGCCCAACCGAGCTACCGTCAAGTGGTAGTTTGATGAAACAGGTCAAAATGGATCCCAGGCTAACATTCGGACCCAGGAAGAGCCTTATACGGGTTGGATTGTTTGGGGGAGGAGACCAGACAGTGAGGTCATCGGTCTCATCGGATTAGGGAAGGACGTGGAAGGAAGTCAGCCGTGCCCTTTCAAAGGAACCATCCCGGCATTTGCCTGCAGTGATTTAGGGAAATCACGGAAAACCTAAATCAGGATGGTCGTCGTCCTGAATGCGAGTCCAGTGTGCTAGCCACTGCGCCACCTCGCTCGGTGTGCCTTTTACGACTGAGGGGCGGCAGGTGCCCCAGAGGTTGCCCGCCAACAACTGTTTCACCTCAACAGCAATGCATCTCGTCAGCGCACAGCACACCTTGAGACTGAGGGGTTTATTGTGGAGGTTTTACGATGCTCTCAATCGGCGCGGTCAAGCCGAGATCCCCGTCCCCTGCGACACACACAACGGTCCACCGCCACGCCGCAAAGTGGTCGCTGAAGCATGCCCAGAGCTTACAGTGACAGAGGGCTGGAAGCGCTTACCACTCCCCAGCTCAGGAACCACGTGGTTGCCAAACCCGTTCTCAGCAAACGAATGCTGAGCCCGCCCCTGGGTGGTCAATTAAAAGTAATGTACACAATGCATGCACATTCTTCACTGTTTTTAATGCACACTTCCACACTGTTGTATGATGCAAACGATATATCATGTATAGATAATCAGCAAAAGTCACTTCAGGAACAACGTCGAGTATACAACAAAGTTTCTAATTTGGAATTTGTATCTGTTCTATAAATCACTTCAAGTGAATGCTGGAATGCCTCATTAAGCGAGTCAGCAATTCAAGTCTTCCACATACGTGCCTAGTCGTTATCAGCGATTTCCTCAAAATTTATAATATATGCAGAATATGTGCAGGACGTGACCAGAAATAAAAGTGACTGAAGGGGGAGCTTCAGTTGGCCAAGTGTTTAAAAGAACATAGCAGTTTTACCGCGGGACGAACCAATTATGCTGCCGTAGCTTCTCGGCAGTGGCCGGAAGAAGTACAGAACAGTAATCCGAGGGTCATGAGGTTGATTCCACTTGCGGATTTTTTTTTTAATTTTCACGTTACCTACACTGCAAGTAAACGGAAATAATGCACAAAATATTGTATTTATTTGCATTTTCATAAAATGTGTGAATAGGAAAGGCAGAGGAAAATTGTGGACCGAGCATTCGAAAAACGGTGGATGAGTACTTGGAAAAATAGTAGAATGTCATCATTACTTCATCGAAATCTGGGACACTTACTAGAGTCCTGTGTATGAATGTTTTCATTGATGCGATGAAGTCCTACATGCACGAGAACAAATTTATCTGTTAACTGACTCATGGTGAAGAGAAATAAATCCATAGTTATACAATGACATTTTTAAGACGAAGGATTGCCATGTTGCAATATTAAACTGAGTCGTCCCAACTGCACTCCGTTAGTACAGCCCTCCACTGTCTGTTCTCATCGTCAGGTAAAGAATTGATGAAAAAGATTCAAAATTGTTGTTATCTGATAGGGATAGAAACATAAATCATATCCAGAGAAGATTGCGTCATTGTACATCACCACCTATACTCTGCTATATTTGGCGAAATGATACGTTACGCGTGGTTTGGTGCCAAACTTTGCGATGAGAGAGAAGCTTTTATGGATGAAAACAAAGTTTGTTTTTTATAGAAAATTTAAAGTAGTGTAAAAGGTGTATAACGCGTGCTAGATGTCGTGAAAATTATTTCTTCCATTATTTATACGATGAATATCACGGCAGCACGTTTAAATTATCAGTTGTAAAACAATGAAAGTGTCTACTTTCTCGTGCATGTCTTAGAATCCCATCCTGGGAATTTATTTCCAATTCCCAGTTTTCCTGTGCCTTTGCTTTTCACGCTGTTTATCAAAATATTAAGAAATACAATATATTGAGCATTATTTCAATTTATTTGCAGTATAATGCTGAAAATAAAAAAATTCCGCGTAGTGACTCTACCCCACGGACCCTCGGTTACCGTTCTGTAGCTACTTGTTTCGCTGTGCCAACCGATGTTAGCTTCACTTAAAACGTCAAATAATGGAGGTAAACGAGCGACATTGTAAAAATACACATTAGCCAACTCCTTCAGTATTTATTTAGTTGACAGTTACTTTCGATCGTTAATTGGTCAATTAAACATGACTTGGTAATCAGTCTGAAAGCCAGCTTGCAATTGAATGGATTCCATGTTGAAGCAACCAGTTTGGTGTTTTTGTACAATATGTTAAGCTGCGACGTCATAACAGTGTTACTCAAAAGTCACAGCTCGGACCTGCTGGTTACGACATTCACGTCAACTGACATCATTTTCAGAAATTGTAAAGTTACAGTAAAGGTTTTAATTCCGTTTCATTATTTGTCAGCAAAAAATTACACGATATAAAAAGGATAAATCAAATGAGGCACTGAGAACCGTAAGGGCTCAAAGAATAGGAATAAAGTTTTGAGAAAAATAGATACTTCTGAAAACCTAACTTATAGGCAAACTGACAGTCTCATAGGTTTAACTTTTTTTAACCAAATGTCAACATCCTATACTTACTATAAAAATCATGTACCTGTTTTATATTATGACATTTAAGTTAACATTTCGGATTATTGTTATTATTTTATCATCAATATTAATCCACAAAATTTTCATACACAGGTTAGTGGCAATAGTGTCTTTTTGACTGTAGTGTAACTTTTATTTAAGGCTAAAACAAGAATGAGAACATAAAGAACAGATACTAAATGCACCACACACACAGTTGCGACCTACAGATGGTCCTCGTTATCCTCATTTTCATGAGACACATTCTCTGGCTTGAGATTCCATTTGCAGCCGTATCGTCGCTAGCACGATTCCTCATTCGTATCTCATCTGCTTGCACACTTTCCTTACCTCCTCACATGGCCTTTACGCCACTTGGTGGCATTCTGTCTAGCAGTGGAAGTAGTCTTACTGTTTTGGCTGACTGGTGTATAGTTACGGGTTTGAAACATTCATAAAGTGCTGAGAACCATAAGGACCTAAAGCACACTGTTGTGGATTTGGAGACTGAAGATCCAAAGAAACATGTACACCCGCCTAATATCGTGTAGGGCCCTCGCTAGAAAGCAGAAGTGCCGCAATACGACGTGGCGTGGACACGACTAATGTCTGAAGTAGTGCTGGAGCGAATTGACACCATGAAACCTGCAGGGCTGTCCATAAATCCGTAAGAGTACGAGGGGTGGAGATCTCTTCTGAACAGCATGCTACAAGGCATCCCAGATATCCTCAATAATGTCCATGTCTGGAGAGTTGAATGCCCAGTGGAAGTATTTAAACTCAGAAGAATAATCATGGAGCCACTCTGTAGCAATTCTGGACGCGTGGCGTGTCGCATTCTCCTGCTGGAATTGCCCAAGTCCGTCGGAATGCACAATAGATATGAATAGATGCAGGCGATCAGACAGGATGCTTACGTACGTGTCACCTGTCAGAGTCGTATCTAGACGTATCAGGAGTCCGATTTCACTCCAGCTGCACACGTCCCACACCATTAAAGAGGCCCACCAGCTTGAACAGTCCCATGCTGCCATGCTGACACGCAGCGTCCGTGGATTCATGACGTACACGTTAGTCCGCTCGATACAATTTGAAACGAGACTCGTCCGACCAGGCAACATGTTTCCAGTCACCAACAGTCCAATGTCGGTATTGACGGACCCAGGCGAGGAGTAAAGCTTTGTGTCGTGCACTCAGCAAGGGGCTCCGAAAGCCCATATCGATGATGTTTCGTCGACTGGTATGCACGCTGACACTTGTTGATGGTCCAGCACTGAAATCTGCTGCAATTTGAGGAACAGTTGCACTTCTATCACGTTGAATGATTCTCTTCAGTCGTCGTTGGTACCGTTCTTGCAGGATATTTTTCCGGCCGCAGTGATGTCTGAGTTTTGATGTTTTGTGTGTGTGAAATCTTATGGGACTTAACTGCTAAGGTCATCAGTCCCTAAGCTTACACACTACTTAACCCAAATTATCCTAAGGACAAACACACACACCCATGCCCGAGGGAGGGCTCGAAGCTCCGCCGGGATCAGTAGCGCAGTCCATGACTGCAGCGCCCTAGACCGCTCGGCTAATCCCGCGCGGCTTTTGATGTTTTACCGGATTCCTGATATTCAAGGTACACTCGTGAAATGGTCGTACTGGAAAATCGCCACTTCATCGCTACCCCGGATATGCTGTGTCCTATAGCTCGTGAGCCGACTGTGACACCACGTTCAAACTCACTTAAATCTTGATAACCTGCCATCGTAGCAGCAGTAACCGATCTAACAACTGCGCCAGGCACTTGTTGCCTTATACAGGCGTTGCCGACCGCAGCGCCGTATTCTGCCTGTTTACATATCACTGTATTTGAATACACATGCCTATATCAGTTTCTTTGGCGCTTCATTGTACTATCCATATGTTGATATTGTGGTGAATCAGCTTTGTGAGTGCTGTACTCCTACACTCTGTACAGGGTGTCCCAAAAAACAGCGACAAGCCTTAGGAGCAGGTTCCTTACACCAAAACAAGAAAAATATGTCTGGTAAATATGGGCTCAAAAATGCATACCGTAAGAGCTATGAGAACTTGTTCATCTTTGCTAGTGTGAAGCATTTCTACTGAACGAGTGTTCATAGCTCTTATGTTAGCATTTTAGAGCCCATGTTTACTAGACATTATTTCTGCCTTTCGTGTAAGCAACCTGTCCCTAAAGTTTTCCGGTATTTTTTTTTGGGATGCCCTGTGTATGAATATTTGCGAAAAGCTGTCTCACCGATTTCTGCGGTATTCGCTTCCATAAGGGCACAAAGCACAAATTTTCATTGCTGTAGGAACGCTCAGTGGCTACACTGACGTCCATTTCTTCATAAAAACTGGAAGCTCTTGAAGGAATGCCCCATTATGATCGCACTTTCCGTAATTTCAGCCTTCCAGTTGTAAAATGGACGCTGAAGATTTCAAAACCTTTAAGAGTGTTACTGACGTCACTACCAAACCAAAAGCTTATGTTCGTGCTAACAATGTAGATTCCAAAAATTTTACAAAGATGAATTTTTCAACAAGTTGATTAAATTGTTGTTTAAAGTAACATATTCGTCATTGGAGTCCTGCGAGGCCACCATTTTCTTCAGGTCACGCCGGGGGAAACTGTAGATGACTTGCAAAATCTAGTGCCCAAATACTTAGGTGGAATCCAAATATGACCCTTGAAACACAGAGACTTAACTAATCGACTGCATTACACTTGAAACATATAGAATTAACAAAACTACTAGATTTCATGCCTAAAATGAACAGTCAGTGTGATACAAACGAATCTGACAAAGGGTACATTATTATGGCTCGGCGCTCTTCAACGCGCGCCTCGGAAACGGCGGAGTTGTCGGGCTGTCCATGAGCTACTGTCATGAGCGTCTACGGGAAGTGGATGGAAGCCGGTGAAACGACGAGCAGGCAACAACGCGGTTGACGTCCACAGAACTTGGACGACGCTGCTTGACGCGCCCTGTAAAGCAGCAAAGGCGGCTGCGACCTGTGGCACACCTGACGGCAGGGTAGCGTCTCACAACGCTGGTGGAGGCACAAGAGTTTCGAAGCACGCCGTTCCAGCGCACATCGTTGAACGCAGCAGACGACCACTACGTGTCCGCATGCCAACCCAACGAAACCGCCAACTAAGACTGCAGTGGGCACGGAATCGTCGGGACTGGACCGTGGAACAAAGGATATGGGTCCTCTGATCAGATGAATCACTTTTCTTGCCACCCGAAGTTGATGATCGTATCCAGAAAAACGGTCATCATGACGATGGGCGCTACAAACCTGTACAAATCCAAGGACGCAGGCCGACCGGGACAGTGTTGTACTACAGAGGATATTCATTTGTGTCTCCGTGGAACCTGTGGTAGTAATGGAAGGCACCATGACAGTTGTGGGGTACGTGAACATTATTCGGACCACATGGATCCCTTCATGATTGATGTATTCCCCGACAGCGTTGGGATCTTCCAGCCAGATAATTGTCCATGTCACAACGCCATAGTCATCACAGTCATGCTACAGTGTTTTGTGGAGCACGATAGTGAACTTACGTTGCTGCCTCGACCACCAAATTCATCTGAACTGAACCTGGGACGCTATTGGGCGCCAGTTCTGCTCCCACTAACAACCACCCCGTAGTTTATGGGGACTACGTTCAAATGTTCACATGTGTGTGACTTCCTGAGGTCATCGGTTCCTAGACTTACACACTACTTAAACTAACTTAAACTAAGGGCAATACACACACCCATGCCCGAGGGAGGACTCGAGCCTCCGGCGTGACATGGCCCCTTGAAACGCGCGGCCACTCCGCGCGGCGAGGATTACGTGGCCAGTGCTTAGACATCTGATACCACATAGCTGCAGAAACCTACCAAGGACTTGTTGAATCCATGCCAAGGAGAGTCGTACTGCGTTCAACAGGTGGGACATCACGCTATTATGATTGTTTTCACAACGTTTTCGCTTATAAGCGTAGTCCTTCATTTACTGCTCGTGATTTTGAACTAAATTAGAGTATAAAACTAAAATCCACCCGAACAGGCCATAAAGGCCCAACACTACCGACAGGCCGCCATGACATCCACAGCCCACAAGCGTCACTAGACGCGGATATGGAGGGGCATGTGATCAGCACACCGCTCTCCCAGCCGTATGTTAATTTACGAGGCCGGAGGAGTTACTTCTTAATCACGTAGCTCCTCAGTTTGCCTCACAAGGACTGAGTGCATCCCGCTCGCCAGCAGCGCTCGGCAGACCTGATGGTCACCCATCCAAGTGCTAGCCCAGCCCGACAGCTCTTAATTTCGGTGATCTGACGGGAACCGGTGTTACCAGTGCGGCAAGACAGTATGGCCTCAGTTTAAAAAAAAAAAAAAAGAAGTAAAATCTTTGCGTGACTGGGCTATTGACCTAAGTGCAGGTGCAGCCTTCCTTCGCCGAGGCACTAGGAGGCTTCCGAGCCAAACGCCCCACCAGCTGTAGTGACAGCGAGGGCAATTTCTCACCACTTATATCTGTCATCGACTGATACTGCTACTGCTGCCTTCGCCGTGTGAAAGCCATGTCATTTGATGTCGACTTTCACAGTGGTCCCTGGAGCTATGGAAGGAGGTTTCATGATTTGAAGAGCAACAGTGTGTTGTGTGCTGTACTGGCACATGCCTATTGTGACGTATTTACGTGAGTCTCTTGTGGGATATGACGTAAGTATGGTAGCTTGAGACTCTACTATTGGTCTGTACTCGGGTCTTTAAGCTTGCTTGATGAAAATAGGAATGCTGATATTAACGAAACATTTCACGCAATATTAGGTGACTTCTATATCCTTTTGAGATTGGAGAGCTACGTTTAACGGATGTCTGTAGTGTGACAGAGAACAGCGTACCGTGCCGTTGAGCTTTGAGCCAACTACCCTGGTCGGAGGCAGCGCTACATTATTCCACGAAGCTGATCATAAGCACGTCTTTATTACCAAATCCGTCGGCTGCGTGATGTGAATACTGTCACACCATCTGTCAACATGTGCTATCTGATATCAGCTGCTGCTTGCAAGGAGTCGGGTAACGCTAGGTAATTCCGCAGTATCTTTGCATGAACTTGTTGCGACGAACCAATACAGTCTAGTGTTTGCTATATTTGGCAGCAGATGGCATGACGGTGTCTTCTCGACTAGGGGACTGATGACCTCAGATGTTAAGACCCATAGTGCTCAGAACCATTTTGAACACAGCACCAGGAAGACGCAGCGAGGAAGAGAATGCATTTACTCAGGTGTCGTCGGCCAGTGTTCCACCACAAAGGCGTTCCGTGAAGAAATGCCGACACTGTGCAGTGACGAGCTCTCCTTGATCAATGAATAGATGCCCAAATTGGGCAACATTCAGGTAAGTGGACCTGGAATATAAAATCAATTGGAAAGGCATGTGGACCAGATGAGATATGTGAGAGATTCTACAGAGATTATGCGAAAGAACTTGTTCCGTTTCTAAAAGTAGTTTTTCGAAGGTCGGTGGAGCAAAAGAGTATTCGTAGCGACTGGAAAATAGCGCAGGTCATTCTTGTTTTTAAGAAGGGTCTCTAACGAATGCGCATAGTTATAAGCCTGTATCGCTGTTATCGATGTGTTGTAGAATTGTGGAACATATTTTATGCTCACGCATTATGACGTTTTTGCGGAACAAAAATCGCCCTACAAAAATTAAGATGAGCTCCGCAAACAGACATATTGCGAAACTCAACCCTTCTACGTACTTCCGTGAGTTCGTCAGGGAAGCGGAAAAGGCGCTTAGAATGATATCGTCTTCCTTGACTTCAGGGATTGTCTTTTGCTGAACAAAAGAACAGCGTGCGGGTATCCGACCAGAGTTATGGCTGACTTAAGAACTTCTTTGGATGGAACTCGACTCATCGTTAATAAGGGAACAAATCTCACGAATGTAAAGTGATTTTAGGATTACCACAAGAAGTGTGAAAATGTTTACTGTTCACAAATATCTAGTAACGACAACAAAAGAAAATCCAGTCAGCTGTACATATGTGGTGTTCATCAGACCCTATGCATTTCTAGTTGTTACATGCTGTGTTTGTTGTTCATAGATACGAGATAAACTACATCTACATCATTACTCCACAAGCCACGTGCGGTGTGTGGCCGTGGGTCCTTCTGGTTTCACTAACTGATCCCCCCCCCCTCCCCTATTTCATTCGTGAATGGTGCGTGGGAAGACTGTTTGTCCGTAAGCCTCTGTATTAGCTCTGCTTCCTCGTACTGTCTCGATGTGGTCATTTTGC
This sequence comes from Schistocerca serialis cubense, assembly GCF_023864345.2. Classification (NCBI taxonomy): domain Eukaryota; kingdom Metazoa; phylum Arthropoda; class Insecta; order Orthoptera; family Acrididae; genus Schistocerca; species Schistocerca serialis. The sequence continues at coordinate 596,676,729 of NC_064644.1, read as the reverse complement.
GAGATATACATGGGAGGAAGTGATATGTAGGCAGACTATTACCATAAAGTACCGACTCGAAATATCAATAATAAACCTCTCCGTGATGTGTCTGCTACAGGAGTTTGATGAACATCAATGTAACGCTCTCGCGCCGACTAACGATCCTGTGACGAAACGCGCCTCTCTTCTTTGTATCTTCTTTATCTCCTCTATCAGTCATACCTCCTAAGGGTCGCAGATTGGTGAACAATACTCATTAATCTATCGAACTATCGCCTTATTTGACACTGCTTCAGTTTATGCGTTGCATTTCATTAAGATTCTTCCTATGAACCCAGTCTAGCATTTGCTTTTTCTACTATTTGTGTCATGTTGTCATCCAATGTAACGTCGCTTTGGATAGCTACTCCTAGATACTTTATGGCAGACAATGTTTCCTGCCGTTTGTCATCAATAGAGTGTAGGTTACTTTTTCCTGTGTATGCACAATATGTCACAATTATTTAGGTCCAGTATCAACCGCCAGTAGCTACACAATTCTTCAATCCTCTGCAGGTCCTTCAGCAAATCTTTACTTTCCTCTGTTCTTGCTGTCTTCTTACAGACAACCGCATCATCTGCGAGCAGTCTTAACGAGCTTTCGACACATTCTGAGAGATCGTTTATACACAACGGTCCTATCACATTTCCTCGGGGTAGTCCTGAACGGTAAGCCGGCACGGCAGCTCAGCGTGTTCGGTCAGAGGGTTAACTACCCTCAGTAATAAAAAACTGAGTGAACTGATCAACGCTGAACATGAACGGGTGTCATGGGACGTCCGCCCCGAACAAATGCAACGATAAATACAGAATAAAATGAGATTAAAAATTAAAGAAAACGGTCGGCACTTTGGAATGCCACGCACGAGGGCCCGGGTTCGATTCCCGGCTGGGGTGGGAGATTTTTTCCCCTCAGGGACTGGGTGTTGTGTCCTGATCATCATTTCATTCCCATTCTCGACGCGCAAGTCGCCAACTGTGGCGCCGCACTCAATAAGACCTGCGTTTGGCGGCCGAACTTCCCGCCTGGGATCACCCGACCACTGACGCTGTACAATCATTTCCATTTTCCTCGGGGTACCCCCGAAATTACCTTTACATCTGCCTGTTTTGATCCGTTAAGAGCGACGTGTTCAGTTCCATCTGCAAGGAGGTCTTGAATCCAGTAGCAAAACTGGTCCGATACTCGGTAAGCTAGTATTTATTTCACCAAAAGCCAGTGCGGGACGGTGCCGAATGCCTCACTGACGTCGAAGATACACCAACCTAAGCCCCGATGTCTAGAGCGCTGTACATCTCATGAAGTAAGTTGTTTCGCAAGAACACTGTTTGTAGAATTCATGTAACTTTTACAAATGAGACTTTCGTTCCGAAGAAAGGGCATAATAAGGGCACAATTCATGAGCATAAAACACGTTCCATAATTCTACAAGAAACTGACGACGGCGGTGTCGGCATATAACACTGGTCAACAATGAAAATGTTTCGGGCTCAAAAATAGTTAGATCTTACGTATTTCCATCTGGTGAATTACAAAATCACTATAAAATGACAGATTAGCTATTGATTTCGAGATAAAGAGACATTTCATTTTTACAGTCAAAATTTTCAGTTTGGGTGAAATTTTGTTTTCGGAGTTGGCACACCTGTCCAATAATATAACACAAATGCTCTTAAGCTGTCTGTAAATCATGAACCATGTACCTTGCCGTTGGTGGGGAGGCTTGCGTGCCTCAACGATACAGATAGCAGCACCGTAGGTGCAACGACAACGGAGGGGTATCTGTTGAGAGGCAAGACAAACGTGTGGTTCCTGAAGAAGGGCAGCAGCATTTTCAGTAGTTGCAGGGGCAACAGTCTGGATGATTGACTGATCTGACCTTGTAACATTAACCAAAACGGCCTTGCTGTGCTGGTACTGCGAACGGCTGAAAGCAAGGGGAAACTACAGCCATAATTTTTCCCGAAGGCATCCATCTTTACTTTATGGTTAAATGATGATGGCGTCCTCTTGGGTAAAATATTCCGGAGGTAAAATAGTCCCTCATTCCAATCTCCGGGCGGGGACTACTCAAGAGGACGTCGTTATCAGGAGAAAGAAAACTGGCGTTCTACGGATCGGAGCGTGGAATGACAGATCCCTTAATCGGGCAGGTAGGTTAGAAAATTTAAAAACGGAAATGGATAGGTTAAAGTTAGATATAGTGGGAATTAGCGAAGTTCGGTGGCAGGAGGAACAAGACTTCTGGTCAGGTGAATACAGGGTTATAAATACAAAATCAAATAGGAGTAATGCAGGAGAAGGTTTAATAATGAATAAAAAAAATAGGAGTGCGGGTAAGCTACTACAAAAAGCATAGTGAACGTATTATTGTGGCCAAGATAGACACGAAGCCCACGCCTACCACAGCAAATGGTTCAAATGGCTCTGAGCACTATGGGACTCAACTGCTGTGGTTATCAGTCCCCTAGAACTTAGAACTACTTAAACCTAACTAACCTAAGGACATCACACACATCCATGCCCGAGGCAGGATTCGAACCTGCGACCGTAGCAGTTGCACGGTTCCGGACTGCGCGCCTAGAACCGCGAGACCACCGCGGCCGGCCCCTACCACAGCAGTACAAGTTTATATGCCAACTAGCTCTGCAGATGACGAAGAAATTGAAGAAATGTATGATGAGATAAAAGAAATTATTCAGGTAGTGGAGGGAGACGAAAAGTTAATAGTCAGGGGTGACTGGAATTCGAGAGTAGGAAAAGGCAGAGAAGGAAACATAGCAGGTGAATATGGATTGGGGGTAAGAAATGAAAGAGGAAGCCGTCTGGCAGAATTTTGCACAGAGCATAACTTAATCATAGCTAACACTTGGTTCAAGAATCATAAAAGATGGTTGTATACATGGAAGAATCCTGGAGATACTAAAAGGTATGAGATAGATTATATAATGATAAGACAGAGATTTAGGAACCAGGTTTTAAATTGTAAGATATTTCCAGCGGCAGATGTGGACTCTGACCACAATCTATTGGTTATGAACTTAGATTAAAACTGAAGAAATTGCAAAAAGGTGGGAATTTAATGAGATGGGACCTTGATAAACTGGCTAAAGCAGAGGTTTTACAGAGTTTCAGGGAGAGCATAAGGGAACAATTGACAGGAATGGGGGAAAGAATTGCAGTAGAAGAAGAAGGGATGAAATAGTGAAGGCAGCAGAGGATCAAGTAGGTAAAAAGACGAGGGCTGGTAGAAATCCTTGGGTAACAGAAGAAATATTGAATTTAATTGATGAAAGGAGAAAATATAAAAATCTAGCAAATGAAGCAGGCAAAAAGGAATACAAATGTCTCAAAAATGAGATTGACAGGAAGTGCAAAATGGCTAAGCAGGCATGGCTAGAGGACAAATGTATGGATGTAGAGGCTTATCTCACTAGGGGTAAGACAGATACTGCCTACAGGAAAATTAAAGAGACCTTTGGAGAAAAGAGAACCACTTGTGTGAATGTCAAGAGCTCAGATGGAAACCCAATTCCAAGCAAAGAAGGGAAAGCAGAAAGGTGGAAGGAGTATATAGAGGGTCTATACAAGGGCGATGTACTTGAGGACAATATTATAGAAATGGAAGAGGATGTAGATGAAGATGAAATGGGAGCTACGATATATAAAATAAATAAAATAAAATAAAATAAAATAAAATATTAATTTATCTGTATGATTGTCTCTCCTATGAGTCGTCAGGTTTTAATTATTCGGTATCAGACGCTTGACAATGGCTTTTTCGTAAAGGCAATGTTACTCGTAGTTGACCGTGAAATAAAACTGAAATAATCGGACTTCGTAATTAAATCGTTTCCAAAGACTGCTGCGGTAGGTGCGGACTCATAATCTAAATCTCAATATTACAACAATTTGCCAGCCATGCCAAAACGTCGTACAGAGGTGATTGTCTACTAAACAAAAAATTACACAGTTAGTTAAATCAGATATATTCAATGAATAAGCCTACAGTTCATAATCCTACTTACTTTTATAAATATAAATTCTTTTCAGAATCGAGTGCCTAGTATGGTTGCAACTCGCAGTAATTTTCTATAACATGAAATATGGCGGTGTGCCAGACAATAAACTAAAATACGTGCTTCTCGCACCACTTCAACCAGAGCTCTCTTTCCTTAATCAAACATAAGAGTAATGTAATTGTGCTTTTGTTTTATCAGCGACACAGCGCTGCAGTTGTGTGCCATAGGCTTTATTTATTTGTCACTGATTATTTATTTAATTAATATCTCGCGTTTCCGAGGAAACTCACGCTCGGCATGCAAATGTGCCTTTATATTGCCCCCTGAATTGCGAGGCGAAAGGACACACCTGCAGGCGAGCAATTCACCTAAAGGCACAAGAAAATCTAAGTTATCTACAACTATTTACATGACCTACATTATACACATTATACACATTATATACAAACTTTGAATGACGCGGGTGGGCCGTAAAAGTTCTTATGTTGGCAGATAGAGTGCGCGCATGCGCAGAAGCGTCTGTGTGACTGCCGTTATGTCGTACAGTTAGATCACGCGGCACAGTATTGCAGTTCATATTGTTCGTGTGCGCGCGTTTCTCAGTCGTTGCACAAAGAAAATATTCAACCAAGATTACATATGAAGACTACATTCTATGACAGGTAACTTAGTTTTAAATTTACAATATTCGTTATAACACAATACAACTTAGATTGTTGAATGTTCTTAGTTACATAGTATTGTTTTGAAATACTTCAAAGAAAAATGTCCGTATTTTTCAGGTGCGTTGACCTATACACATCGTGTCGTTATCACAGTTCATATTCATCTGCTGCACAATAATTTTTTACAGGTTAGTATCGTCGTGGTAAAGTTTTTTGATCACAGTAACATCGTTGTATAACAACGTGATTAATACATAAGCGTGTCCATTTCCCATTTCCATTATAGTCGTTGTGATGCAGTTCGTTGTGAGTAAAAGCATTGCTTATTACAGATCAGACGTAACCCGTCGAGTAATTGGTCCACGTGCAGTTCGTTTTTTACATTCCGTGGAAGCTTGGTTGCAGAACCTCGGACGGCACATAGCTGGCGTCGATCCTTGGACAGTCCAGGTAAGCGTGTCCGTCACATTTCGAGAACATTTCATTCCCTGAAGTTCCAACCAAAATTCTTCCACCCGTCGTGTTGTTTTCTGGACAGGCACTTTGTGTCCATTTAATCCAGTTAACGTCTTGAAGTTGGGTACTGTAGTAATGTCACTAGACGATGCACGAATTATTCACTTCACATTTTCAGTTTTTTGCTGAATATAGCTCACCTAAATGTTCGTAGTTATTAATCAAGGAAATCGTTCATCGCGTTTACATAGGTACGATGCATAATGAATGGCATTAACCGTTTCCTTCACATAGGTTTCTGCGTAGTTGCAGAGTTAGTAATGTTCGTTAATGTCCGTGAACAGAGGTTCACTACGCAATGTCTTTTTGGCACTCGTTTTGTTCAAATTTTTACATGATACATCAGTTAAAAAAAAAAAGTAATTATACATACACACGTCACATATTTTCTTAGCATAAACATAATACAGTTGCACATAAACATGTTTACATCATCATTACATAGCTATAGGTTATTACATTGTGTCACATTTGATTACATGAATTGCAGATATTTACATCCTCTTTAGCGGTTTTGCTGGGATATTACCGATGTTTTTTGTGATGTCATCTGAAATTAAGATAGGTTAGACACAACATTCATTACATCAGTAGGCAAGACCAGGCGTTTTCACTACTCAATAAATATTCAAAATAGTAAGAGAGAGAAAATGTTCGATTCCTCGCGTTTTGTGCGTGTGTGTAGAGTGTCTGTGTGGCCTTGACTACTGATAGATGCTTTTCGTGTTGAGAGATGTGCGTCTAATCTATTTCTCAAAGTAAAAGATCGCTTCACAGATGACGTCTGTCAGTTCGTCAGGTGTCATACCAAGTCAGTGGTACCTACAATAACAAATGTTCCGTGAAAAATTAATATGTCATTCACTGCTACGTAATCATAAATTTTACTTTAATATTCAGTCTTCTCGGTGGAGCCGCGGCGTTGAAAGAAAAGTTCTTCTGTCTTCAACTGCGACTCTGGAACGCTGAAATGAAAATTTCTATACTACTTATTATCTGTGTTGTAGCAACAGAGTTTTTCGAGTTGCTTAGCAATATTTTGATGGGTATGTCTTTGACATTATTCAGCATGAAATGCTCTAAGATCTCGGTGTGCGTATAGCCCAATAATTTTGTTAGTTCTACGATGTTGTAACAGATACGCACCAGGGTGCGGTATGTTAACAATTATATAAGGTCCTTCATATAGCAGACGCCACTTAGCGTTGCGTCGTTTGAGTGCAACAGATTTATGATGAGTACGAAGTAGTACAAGCATTCCTACCTCGAATTTTTGTTTTCTTTTTATTATGTTTCTGTGATGTTTGTTTCGTATTTGTGCATGATGTGTCAATGTAGTCAATACTTCTTTTATTTTCTGTTCAGGTGTGATTTCCTTGTCTGACAACTTAGGTAATGGTTCTATCCACTGATCGTTCTGTTTGCAATTGAACATGATCTCGTTAGGTGTGTAATTTGTATCGTAAATATTTAAGTTATTGTGTACGTCTTCGAAAAGACTTAGGTAGGACACCCAATTAGCATGTTTTGATGAAATATAGGTCCTCATGAAACAGTTTAATTCTTGGAAAAGTCTCTCGGTCGCGTTACATTGTGGACTAAACCTCGAAATAAACATACTTTTAATGTTATTGTCCTTCAAGAAATTTCTCCATTTGTACCCAGAGTAGTATGCTGCATTATCTGATAGAATTGCTTTAGGTTTTCCCACGTGCGTCAGGTAATCACTTGAGAATCTTCGTATTATAGTACTTGCAGTGGCGGATTTTAAAGCATAAAGTTTAACATCTTTAGAAAATATATCGTAAAAAGCTAAGATATATTTGACGCCTCCAGAGCTTGCTGGATGCGGTCCACTGATGGCAGTACACAGAATTTCCAGGGGTTTACTAGGTAAAATAGAATGTAAATCTGTTTTTGTGGATAAATTCTGGGGTTTTGATTTTTGACATATGACACATGTTTTCAGTTCCCTGTAAATTTTTCTTCTCATATTGCTAAAGTAACAGTATGTACTGAGCTTCGCTAAACACTTTTTTGTCCCATAATGACCCCAAACTAAGTGTGTGTGCCAAATTAAATTACGTTCAGACTCTTTGGGAATGCATACACACCAGTTAGTAGCATTTGGATGTCGGAGGTAAAATAGCACATCATTGTGTAACTTGTAATACTTAGTCAAAGGATGATTGTGTTTTTCTACCAGTAATGTTATTATTTTATACCAGTGAGGATCAGATTTTTGTAATTCAGCCATGTTTCTGCACATATCAATATAATATTGGTAATACTGCTTGTCTTGCATTAAGAGAATCCTGTAGTCATTTATATTTTCTAAGTCACTGTTGGTATCATTCATACCTTGTGGAAGTCTAGACAAAGTGTCTGCAATGGTGTTGTCCTTACCTCTTATGTACTTAATTTCAAAAGAGTAGTTCTGAAGTGTAACTGCCCATCGTGATAGTCTAGGATGTACAAGTTTACAAGTTAACAAAAATGTCAGGGCCTGGTGATCGGTGTAAATTACTGTATGTTTTCCAAATAAATAATAATTGAATTTCTTGAATGCCCATACTATGGAAAGTGTTTCTAACTCAGTAGTGGAGTATGTACGCTCACATTCAGTTAGAGTGCGACTCGCAAACCCAATAATTCTTATCTGTTCCTCCTCTTTATTCTTTACAACTTGAAATAAGCAACAGCCCAAGCCAGTACGTGAAGCGTCACAAGTCATACAAAAATCTAAATTGAAATCTGGATGGCTCAATATGTTAGCATTCACTAAAGCATGTTTAATTGTATTAAAGTCATTCTGGCACTGTTCCGACCAGATCCAAACTTGATTCTTTCCGAGTAGATTTAGCAGATGTTTACTGTTCAAAAGTGGTTGTGGCAAAAAACGTCTGAAAAATGAACATAGCCCAAGGAATGATTTTAACTGCTTTTTAGTTCGAGGGCTAGGAAAGTTTCTGATAGCATCTAATTTACTGGGATCCGGACGTATGCCCTGTGAATTAATGATATGTCCTAAATACTTTATCTCACTGCAACCAAACTTTGATTTTCTAAGATTGGCTGTGACTCCAGCTTGTGCAAATTTTTCTAAAATTCTTTGAAGTGTGTCAACGTGTTCATTCCAGGATTGTGTAGCTATCAGTATATCATCTACATAGTGTGTGACTGTCTCAACTAAATCGTCGCCAAGCACGGTATCCAGGGCTGTAATGAATACCCCAGAGCTGACATTCAGTCCGAAGGGTAGAACACAAAACTGATAGGTTCGCCCCCCGAACATAAATGCAGTATATTTCCGAGAATCAGGAGTGATACCCACCTGCCAAAACGAATTAGCGAGATCTATTGTGGAAAAATATTTTGCATCTAGAAATTTCTGTAATTGCTCTTCTAAATTTTCAGGTTTTGTGTGAACCGGTAAAATTATTTCATTAATAGCTCGTGCGTCTAACACTAACCTAATGCTTCCATTTGATTTTTTGACAACAAGTAGAGGACTACAGTAAGGTGAGATGGATGATTCAATGACCTTCCAGTCTAACATTTGTTTTAATTCTTGCCACACAGCAGGTCGTTGAGATAACGGTACGTTATATGTCTTATGGTAGAAGATCTTGTGAGGCTTAACTTCAATCTTGTACACATACGTGTTGATAACACCTAATCGTTTGGTAAAAACTTGTAAATATTTGGATAACACTTCCTGTAGTTTTATACGTTCATGTACACTGAGAGCTGTAGCTTCACTTATCTTATGATCAAGCAATGTTTTCAAGTCCATTAGCTCTGCGTCAGATGAGTGTGTTTGCATGTCTTGAATGTCTTTGTCAAGTACTAACTGAACCTTGTACCCAGTACAGTGTTTGTCATGCTTTAGAGTTCTCCTGTCCAAATCAATAATAATTACCCTGCTTTTATCATTTAAAATACATTTACCTTTGGAGAAGTCTATAATGCAGTCCTTCTCGCTCATAATATCTATTCCTAATATGCAATTAGTCACAAGGTTTTGTACAACCAGGAATGGCCATTGTACGGTTCCATTACCTATTTTAACGTTTACAAAAACTTGCTTCGTAACCCTACATGACTTATTACCTAGTGCAGTAGTTATTTTACAGTTTTGGGCAGGAAACTCAGGCACAGGTTCCAATTCACACATCTTTTTATAAAAATTAAAAGATAAAACGCTCACAGCTGCACCTGTATCTAGGATAATAGTAGTTGGAATCCCACCTACTACACCAGTAGTGGATGCTAAAACAATTTCATTTGTGTTTAAACGACATTGTGTACTGTCTTGTAAAAGTTCATCTGATATATTGTTATTGTGGTTGTATCTTATAAATAAAACAGGTAGTTTTTGTTTAGAATTACTCGGCATATCATTATTCTGTTGTTCAAGTGTGGTGTCAAATAACTGATTAACATTGAAGCCGCCCCCCAAGGATTCTTCAGCCACGACCTGGGGCAAAGTAGTGACTGTTTCTAGTTTGTTGGATTAGCATTTGTACTAGGTACTGACACAGATTGAGGTTGTGCATCAGGTGTCATTTCTATTATATTCACATTCGGATATTGCCTATTATGATCTCCAAACTTTTGCGGTTGTTGTTGCTGTTGCGCATTATAACTTACCTGTCGGTCGTAAGGTATGCTCCAATTTTGACCTGGTGGCTGTTGTGGTAAAGCAGAGTTTGAATGAAAGTACTGATCGTTACGAGTCCAACCTTGATGCTGTCTTGGCTCGTAGTTATTATTTCTATTTCTGTTTGTGTTTTTGTTATTACCTTTGTATCCGTTGTTACCGTTGTAGTTATTACCGCGGTGCCTTTTGTATGGATTGCCGCATGAAATGTTATTACTGTTGTAACTATTGTTTGTATTGGAATACGCGTGTTGATTTTGATTTCCGTACTGAGACGGCATGTGAGTTTGCTGTTTTTGTTGTACCGCGTATCCAACTGTGGGCGCGCCAGAATTGTGTTGGCAAGCCTGCATGTTTTGCATACCACTAGTGTAAACATTGTGGCTGCTGTTTTGCCGCGCGAAGCGCTGATCTTCAAGTAACATGTCAACCGAATCTAAAGCTGTTAAAAAATAATCTGAATCGTCATCCGGGATATGTAGAAGTTTTTCCTTAATGTTGAAAGGCAATTTGGCCTTCAACGCACGGAGTATATCTCGCGTTGCGACTGGTTCGTCTAAAAAGTGTCCCATGTTCAAGTATTTTTCAAAATATCTGCGTAAGTTACCATTTTTACTGTTAAAAGTTTCAGGTTCTAAAATTTGTCTTCTAAGTCGCTCCTGAACGGATTGCGACCAGAATTTGTTCAGAAAAGCACGCTCAAACTCACTGTACGTGGTACATACGTCAGCTTGACTGTATGCCCAGACAGCTGCATCGCCTTGGATGTAACCGACAATATATGAAATCTTTTTCCGGTCACTCCAAGTGCGTGGAAATGCGTTACTAAAAGATTTAAGAAAAATCACCGGATGAATGGTTCGTTTTTCTGGGATAAAAATCTGAAATTGCCTGTGTTTCATTAAGCTTTCGTCTTCCTTTGCATTATGATATGGATTTGTCCCACTGTAATTACTGCTATGTCCAGCTGGCGAGTAATTACGATAATGTTGCTGTGGTTTACCATGATAATAGCTTGTGTTTGTGTTTGCACATCGTGGTATGTGTTGTAGTTGTGGTGTGTTTTGTTCTTGTGTGTTTGTCGTGTGCGGTATGTGTGTGTCATACTCGAATGTATATTGGTTCCTGAACTGTGCATTTTGACTGATATTTTCGTTACATTCAGACTGTGGTCGATCGGTGAATTGTCCCATGGGTGCAGTGACGGATTGTACTGCGTCACTGATCAGCTGTTTGTTATTAGTAATGTATTGCGCTACGGAGTCGTGCACCATTGTTGGTAAATTTTCACGTAAGCATCTATCAAAATGTTTGTCTTTGTTGACTACCCAATCATGAAATTCTTTATTAATATTTTGAAAATGAGCTGTGGCATCAGATTGTAAGATGTCAGTCAGGTGTTGTTCAACATTGTCAAATTTATTCTGTACGTCAGTAATTCGTTTTTCAAGGTTGTCATGTACTGAAGGATATGTTTGAATTTGTTCAGTAAGAACTTCACACGTGACATTAAGGTTTTTTACTTGTGTCTGTAAAAGTGCTACGTCAGTTGTAGTCTTTTCTTGTCTCGTATTAAGCTGGGAAAATTTAGCACTGAGTTCAGTCATCTGTTTGGTCAGTGTGGCGTCTATAAGTTCCACACGCTTACATAAAGTGTCATTACCTGTCTTGAGTGCTATGAGATCAGATTTGATTCCGTCATTTTGTGTCTTTAACTGTTCATTTTGCGTCTGTAAGGTTGCCATGTTTTCGGCGTTTTGTTTCATTAGCATTTGTAACATGTCGGCAATGTTTACCGTTTGCAAGGTCTCTGCCCCCGCCGCGTCATTAGACGTGACGTCATGCATTAACATGGGCTCTGATTGAGACTTTGAAATTTTTGTGGTGGAAGGCCTATTGTCAAAATTTTCGTCAACACTTGCGTCAATGTTTGATGAATCGTCACTACCGGTTGCTGTCGTAAAGTCATTCTCTAACATTTGTCTCTCGTCCGAGTCGGATTGCGTCTGAATAGTACGTCTTTGCTGTTCCATTTTTGCGTATTGTTTTCTAGTTATTACCATGCCACACGTGATATATGGTTCAAGAAAATATTTGACACTGATTTTAAAATAAAATACAGTTGAGCATGAATCGGTCGTAGCAACAATGGCTGTCTGTTAATTTAAAAATATAAACTGAATTTGAGATTATTGGTAATGGCTGCTGGCCATGTTACATGATATCGTACAGAAGTCGGCCATATTGTACACTCGTGTATTGGTATTGTTGCAAACGTTATTGTTTAGGGAAAAGTACTGAGAATGAAATTTATCACTGAAACTGTTATGCGGAAAAGAAACACTACAGAATTTTACTGAAAAGCTAATACACTGAATTATACGTCTGGTCAAGCCTGCTAATGCAAAGATGCTGCGTCTTACCTTATTTTGCTGGAAGCTTCTTTGCGTCTTCCCGCAAAAATTTTATAATTGGCAAATATCTTCTGATTTTTGTTATTTCTCATATAGTCAAATCCAGGTCCAGAAAGTTAATTTTTCACATGAAACAAAGAGAACAATGTAACAAATGACAAAATAACAAGTCCTGTCACGGTCGCCAATATAAAATAAATAAAATAAAATAAAATAAAATAAAATATTAATTTATCTGTATGATTGTCTCTCCTGTGAGTCGTCAGGTTTTAATTATTCGGTATCAGACGCTTGACAATGGCTTTTTCGTAAAGGCAATGTTACTCGTAGTTGACCGTGAAATAAAACTGAAATAATCGGACTTCGTAATTAAATCGTTTCCAAAGACTGCTGCGGTAGGTGCGGACTCAATCTAAATCTCAATATTACAATAATTTGCCAGCCATTCCAAAACGTCGTACAGAGGTGATTGTCTACTAAACAAAAAATTACACAGTTAGTTAAATCAGATATATTCAATGAATAAGCCTACAGTTCGAAATCCTACTTACTTTTATAAATATAAATACTTTTCAGAATCGAGTGCCTAGTATGGTTGCAACTCGCAGTAATTTTCTATAACATGAAATATGGCGGTGTGCCAGACAATAAACTAAAATACGTGCTTCTCGCACCACTTCAACCAGAGATCTCTTTCCTTAATCAAACATAAGAGTAACGTAATTGTGCTTTTGTTTTATCAGCGACACAGCGCTGCAGTTGTGTGCCATAGGCTTTATTTATTTGTCACTGATTATTTATTTAATTAATATCTCGCGTTTCCGAGGAAACTCACGCTCGGCATGCAAATGTGCCTTTATAGATACTACGTGAAGAGTTCGACAGAGTACTGAAAGACCTGAGTCGAAACAAGGCCCCGGGAGTAGACAACATTCCATTAGAACTACTGACGGCCTTGGGAGAGCCAGTCCTGACAAAACTCTATCATCTGGGGAGCAAGATATACGAGATAGGCGAAATGCCCTCAGACTTCAAGAAGAATATAATAATTCCAATCCCATAGAAAGTAGGTGTTGACAGATGTGAAAATTACTGAACTATCAGTTTAATAAGTCACGGCTGCAAAATACTAACGCGAATTCTTTACAGACAAAGGGAAAAACTAGTAGAAGCTGACCTAGGGGAAGATCAGCTTGGATTCCGTAGAAATATTGAAACACGTGAGGCAATACTGACCTTACGACTTATCTTAGGAGAAAGATCAAGGGAAGGCAAACCTACGTTTCTAGCTTTTGACAACGTTGACTGGAATACTCTCTTTCAAATTCTGAAGGTGGCAGGGGTAAAATACAGGGAGCGAAAGGTTATTTACAATTTGTACAGAAACCAGATGGCAGTTATAAGAGTCGAGGGGCATGAAAGGGAAGCAGTGGTTGGGAAGGGAGTGAGACAGGGTTGTAGCTTCTCCCCGATGTTATTCAATCTGTATACTGAGCTAGCAGTAAAGGAAACAAAAGAAAAATTCGGAGTAGGTATTAAAATCGAGGGTGAAGAAATAAAAACTTTGAGGTTCGCCGATGACATTGTAATTCTGTCAGAGACAGCAAAGGACTTGGAAGAGCAGTTGAACGGAATGGACAGTGTCTTGAAAGGAGGATATAAGATGAACATCAACAAAAGGTAAACGAGGATAATGGAATGTAGTCGAATTAAATCGGGTGATGCTGAGGGAGTTAGATTGTGAAATGAGACACTTAAAGTAGTTTTGCTATTTGGGGAGCAAAATAACTGATGATGGTCGAAGTAGAGAGGATATAAAGTGTAGACTGTCAATGACAAGGAAAACGTTTCTGAAGAAGAGAAATTTGTTAACATCGAGTACAGATTTCAGTGTCAGGAAGTCGTTTCTGAAAGTATTTGTATGGAGTGTAGCCATGTATGGAAGTGAAACATGGACTATAAATAGTTTTGACAAGAAGAGAATAGAAGCTTTCGAAATGTGGTGCTACAGATGAATGTTGATGATTAGGTGGGTAGGTGACGTAACTAATGAGGAGGTATTGAATAGGATTGGGGAGAAGAGAAGATTGTGGCACAACTTGACTAGAAGAAGGGATCGGTTGGTAGGACATTTTCTGAGACCTCAAGGGATCACAAATTTAGCACCGGAGGGCAGCGTGGAGGGTAAAAATCGTAGAGGGAGACCAAGAGATGAATACACTAAGCAGATTCAGAAGGATGTAGGCTGCAGTAGGTACTGGGACATGAAGAAGCTTCCACAGGATAGAGACCTGAATCAAACCAGTCTGAGGACTGAAGACCACAACAACAACAACAAGTCAAACATATATACGGCTGCTGTGAGTTTCGTATAGTTTTTGCTCTAATTAAAGAATAATTTCTTGTTTGAGAGTGCTTTTGTAGTGTAAAATTGGTAGAAACGGCAAGAAAATGTGTAAATCACACTAGTAGTGAAATAACATTTTTCCCACGTATGACTGCCTATCAGCATTAGTTCGGTATGGAAGTAGGTTACCAGGATAAGCCTTGGACTCCACAAATATGCTGCAAGACGTTTTATTACACTGCGAGAATGGTTGAAAAATAAATGGTTTGTGGGGAGGCTACAAACCATGCAGACGAGAGACGGCGAAGACGGCGTGCCTGAGGCTAGGCGGCGGTTGTCACGTGGTTGCGCTGGAGTCGGCGGGAGTTGGCCGGCGCTGTACTTTCTCCGGCAACCTCGTGAGCTGTGGATGTGCCCCTCTTCGTTGGAGGGACACGCTGTCATAGTCTTGCGAAGTGATGGTCTGCCATCCTCGCAAAATCGCCCCAGCATCAAGACACCCAGTTAAGTATGCTATTTACTAAGAGCGCTTAGTTAACCGTGATTGTGATCGCTCCTCGTACAGTAAGGCGTTACACGACATGTGATGTGATGCTTGTTAGATTTCTTTTGAGGCCTCCTACTAAGCGTGTGCTCTGCTCCCGCATAATATTGATGTACACTTCTGGAAATTGAAATAAGAACACTGTGAATTCATTGTCCCAGGAAGGGGAAACTTTATTGACACATTCCTGGGGTCAGATACATCACATGATCACACTGACAGAACCACAGGCACATAGACACAGGCAACAGAGCATGCACAATGTCGGCACTAGTACAGTGTATATCCACCTTTCGCAGCAATGCAGGCTGCTATTCTCCCATGGAGACGATCGTAGAGATGCTGGATGTAGTCTTGTGGAACGGCTTGCCATGCCATTTCCATCTGGCGCCTCAGTTGGACCAGCGTTCGTGCTGGACGTGCAGACCGCGTGAGACGACGCTTCATCCAGTCCCAAACATGCTCAATGGGGGACAGATCCGGAGATCTTGCTGGCCAGGGTAGTTGACTTACACCTTCTAGAGCACGTTGGGTGGCACGGGATACATGCGGACGTGCATTGTCCTGTTGGAACAGCAAGTTCCCTTGCCGGTCTAGGAATGGTAGAACGATGGGTTCGATGACGGTTTGGATGTACCGTGCACTATTCAGTGTCCCCTCGACGATCGCCAGTGGTGTACGGCCAGTGTAGGAGATCGCTCCCCACACCATGATGCCGGGTGTTGGCCCTGTGTGCCTCGGTCGTATGCAGTCTTGATTGTGGCGCTCACCTGCACGGCGCCAAACACGCATACGACCATCATTGGCACCACGGCAGAAGCGACTCTCATCGCTGAAGACAACACGTCTCCATTCGTCCCTCCATTCACGCCTGTCGCGACACCACTGGAGGCGGGCTGCACGATGTTGGGGCCGTGAGCGGAAGACGGCCTAACGGTGTGCGGGACCGTAGCCCAGCTTCATGGGGACGGTTGCGAATGGTCCTCGCCGATACCCCAGGAGCAACAGTGTCCCTAATTTGCTGGGAAATGGCGGTGCGGTCCCCTACGGCACTGCGTAGGATCCTACGGTCTTGGCGTGCATCCGTGCGTCGCTGCGGTCCGGTCCCAGGTCGACGGGCACGTGCACCTTCCGCCGACCACTGGCGACAACATCGATGTACTGTGGAGACCTCACGCCCCACGTGTTGAGCAATTCGGCGGTACGTCCACCTGGCCTCCCGCATGCCCACTATACGCCCTCGCTCAAAGTCCGTCAACTGCACATACGGTTCACGTCCACGCTGTCGCGGCATGCTACCAGTGTTAAAGACTGCGATGGAGCTCCGTATGCCACGGCAAACTGGCTGACACTGACGGCGGCGGTGCACAAATGCTGCGCAGTTAGCGCCATTCGACGGCCAACACCGCGGTTCCTGGTGTGTCCGCTGTGCCGTGCGTGTGATCATTGCTTGTACAGCCCTCTCGCAGTGTCCGGAGCAAGTATGGTGGGTCTCACACACCGGTGTCAATGTGTTCTTTTTTCCATTTCCAGGAGTGTATTTGCAACTGTGTGTCGTCAAGTTCTAGTGAGTGCCGGTTCTCGTGAGCCAGATCATACCCCAACTCTTAGTGTTTATTTATCTTGTACTGTTTCACTTAAAGGAAGCAATTCCTAGTGAAATTAGTTGTTGTTTAGCCTTGATTTTATAGAGTTAGTTTACTAATCAACCTTATTCGTCCCCAGTAGCAGAATGGTCAGCGTGACGGACTGTCGTCCGCAGCTCGTGGTCGTGCGGTAGCGTTCTCGCTTCCCGCACCCGGGTTCCCGGGTTCGATTCCCGGCGGGGTCAGGGATTTTCTCTGACTCGTGATGACTGAGTGTTGTGGGATGTCCTTAGGTTAGTTAGGTTTAAGTAGTTCTAAGTTCAAGGGGACTGATGACCATAGATGTCCCATAGTGCTCAGAGCCATTTGAACCGTTTGACGGATTGTCAATCCTCTGGGCCTGGGTTCGATTCCCGCCTACGTCGGGGAATTTTCCCCTCCAAGGGGCTGGGTGTTGTGCTGCCCTCATCCTATCATCCTCATCGAATGCAGGTCGCCGAAGTTGCGTCAAATTGAAAGACCGGCACCAGGCGCACGGTCTGCCCGACAGGGGTCCTAGCCATATGATTAAATACTGATCAGTCTTAATGTTAAGCTTAAGAAAGGTTTTTATGCCTTCTGTTGTTGGATGTGGTCTGTGCTTCAGTGAGCTGAGGTAGCGGGCAACCGAAGCACAGGGGTTCCCTTTAGATTACAAGTTTGGCTTAGGGGCGGTGAACTTCGCCTGAGCTCGTCTGTTCCTCTTCCGTAGCGTTTGCTTGGTTCACATTTTGTTGGCCTACTCAACGTGGGGTTGCAACCGGAGCCACGTCTTGGTTCGAATTTAAGTATTATTTCCCTCAGTCGGATCCACCGTTCGTGGTTAAACTTCGGCCTTACAAGCTTGGACATTGCTTCTGTTGTTACACATTTATCATTGTACAAAGTTGTAACTTTCTATGCCCTAAACGTCCATCATACAAGTCAATGGGCATTTGACTACTTTCGGGTTCGCTCCGCAAGATTGACCAGCTTACGTTTAATAATTATGTTCTAGGTATTCGTGTTGAAGTTGAGACTGTGCGTCCACTGATATTTTACATGTAAGGTTAAAGTTGACATTGAAAGGGTCTTAAATAATCTGTCTTAAGTAGAGTTGTTTGTTAAAGTTATGATTAAATTCAGCCTTAGTGGATTCTGTCAATTTTGTTGGGAGATCGTGGGAGATGATTTATTAACTTGTTTATGATTTTATGTAACGAGAGTTTAAGTATTTTGTCTGACTGGCGGTTCCCAATATTTATGGGAGATGATTTATTAACGTGCTTATGATTTTATGTAATGTAAGTCTCTTAAATAATCTTGCCCGACTAGCGCCTGTCAAATTTTATGTGATTGTTTTGGGTAGCTAATAAACCCATTGGAACTGAAATGTTCACTTTAGCGAGACGTCCGCTAAAGCCGCTGGGCAGAACAGGTGCTTAGGATTGTGGAAAGGTCCAAATAAGGTTGGGGTCAGTTTCACCTTAAAATTGTAAATTGTAATTTGTTTTAATTTAATAACACATTTACAACCAAAGCGGCACATAGCCGAACCTTTACAACTACGAATTTCAAAATGCAATTCTTTCACGGCCGAAGGCCTCCAAACAAGAAATCTTAAAAATCAACAAGATACGGTAGCGTTCTCGCTTCCCACGCCCGGGTTCCCGGGTTCGATTCCCGGCGGGGTCAGGGATTTTCTCTGCCTCGTGATGGCTGGGTGTTGTGTGCTGTCCTTAGGTTAGTTAGGTTTAAGTAGTTCTAAGTTCTAGGCGACTTATGACCAGAGCAGTTGAGTCCCATAGCGCTCAGAGCCATTTGAACCATTTTTTCAACAATATAAAAATATAGTTAAAATAGCAAATAAAATAATTAAAATATATATGGTATCACAGTTAGGCTGGAAGCCTCAAGGCAAGGGTCGACAGACAAACAAACACGATGCAATACAAACGGCTAAAGACCCACAATCAAATTTTCAAGATTCCAAAATAAATTACCATAACCTTTCAATGGCAGAAAGCCACAATGTTTAAGCTTGAAAGGTAATTTTAAGAATAAGGTTCCAAGGCTGACGGCCCACAGCTAATTTACCAAAATTAAAAAATATATATATAACCACAAGCCTTAAGTTTTAAGTAACTAAAACCAGACTAAAAGAAAAGACAACACAACGGCAATAACCTTTCAGGAAATATCCACTTGCCAGAATTCAAACTTACATAAAACACAGTAAAATCAAGAATTTTTTTATGATTGGCTATGATAGATTATAAACCGACAATTAAACACCGGTGAGAAAGACAGTAAAGACAACAGCACTCAGAAGCCTCCAGGGGGTCGGTCTGTCCTCGTTCACTTAGGCGAGACAGGTGGTGAGCCCAACTACACTTAATCCGTCGGAACCCAACCAAGCGACGGCCACGGACCGACCGACAAATGACTTGCTTTCTACCAATCGGTACACGAGAATTCAAACACAAAATGTTACGGGCGTGATCCACAATCACTATGTATATGTATTAAGCTGTCAAAACTACACACCGTGTTGGACAGCAACAACAGGTGAGGAAAGGACACTGCCTGAAATTACGTTAGTGACCAGGGCAGGTAGCCGGAACAATAACGGCCACAAGGCACAAAATACCGCTGGTGCACGTGAATTGTAGTCAACCAATATAGTTAATTCCATCGCATGGCGGCTAAATTTCAGCAATAGAAACACTCGGTGTTGCTCACAGGAAAACCTCCCCAACAGCGAACCACCGAAACGAACCACACAACACGAATGGACGTGGCTTGGGTAATTAAAACCATTACTCAACTTGACGTCCTGGGTCGGTGAACCACGAAGCTCGTAGCGATCGGACAGCTCCACACACGCTCCGACACTGCGCTGGGACCGGCAGCGGACTAGCCGACTGCACCGCGCGGAGATAACTTCCCTCGTCCACAACAACCTACCGACTCACTTCAGAACGCCAACAACATCTAAAATCGTCGTCAGTGGAAATAACGCAGACTACACACACAACCAGACAAATACTTGCACCAAGACCTGAACGATACCCAAGAGTAACTAAGCACACACGAAGACAAATCGGGAGTCGACGCACGCACGCGCACACACACACACACACACACACACACACACACACACACACACACACACACAGCCGACTCATAAACGATCGGCGAGCCAAAACGTGTCGCCCGGTAGGACAACCAACCGATGATCCACCAAGACCGTGGCCCAGCGTGACGGGTGGCGGCAATGGTCGGACGAGCCATGTCGACGCAGACCTCACAGCTGCTCCAACCCGACTGCGCTAGTGCCGCGTTGCAACTCCCCTACCGGCAAGTTCGGATTGCGCTCCAGACGCGTTCCAACTGACAGACAGCCCGAACTCGCAACCCGAACTGGCTTACGACAGACAACGACCGAGAAGTAATAGCAATCGAGCAAAGATGCTACGAGAGAGGATATATCGATACGCGCTGCTAACGCCGCTCTGGGTCAGGCAAAGCAGCAACTCAGTGACAGTAGTAATTTAAATTAACGTAGTGAGGTGGAAGTACGTTAAAAACAGGGTGGAAAATACATGACGGCGGGAACACGAGCCACGCACGGCTCAGGTTAGCCATTGCACCACCTTTAGATTTAAAGGTTAAACAAACAGTGTAAGTAGGCTGTTTAGTTTTTATGTTAGTAACGCCACGTAGCGCTCTATATGAAAATCACTGTCTGTGCTGTGTGAAGGCTGTGGTTGGTTTGCATTGTTGGAGTATATGCTATTGTAGTGTTGGGCAGTTGGCTGTTAACGGCGCGTAGCGTTGCGCAGTTGGAGGTGAGCCGCCAGCAGTGGTGGATGTGGGGAGAGAAATGGCGGAGTTTTGAGAGCAGATGATCTGGACGTGTGTCCATCAGAGACAGTAAAATTGTAAAACTAGATGTCATGATTATGACTTTTGAACACTATTAAGGTACAAAATTGCTGAGGCTTTCGTGGCCACTTGTTGACAAACTGTCTATTGGCTTCTGTCTCGGGTTCTTCGGCCGACGTTCATCTAATGATTTTTTCTGACTTTTCGCCAACACGAGTGGCTGGCACTGTCAAAGCTTCACCCTCCATTGCCGGTGGTGAACTGGAGCCTAGCTCGCGGGCGCACACTGTATGTACCTGGCGCGCCAACGTCCGAGGGCTTCTCCGCGGTCATTTCCGGTGCGGTTCTCCTCTTGCTACCTGCGACGGTCGTTCGCTGCAGTACGGGAAGCCAGGATCCGTTTACCTTAAGGCTTTCCTCTTTCTTGTTCAAACTGTTAGCGTGTTTTTGTATTTCTACAGCTTCTCTGAACAAGCGCGTGTGATAGTGGTTCTCTACAGCCAGAACTTCCGTGTCGGCGAATTTTATTACGTGGTCGGTCTCATTCAGTGCGTGCTCTGCCACGGCCGATTTCTCCAACTGCCCCAACCTGCAATGTCGCTTATGCTCTTTGATCCTGGTGTTAATGGATCGTCCAGTCATTCCGACAAACTTTTCCGCATGTGCATGGTATGCGGTATATTCCCGACATTGGGGCAGGTGGAGAATTTGGCCGTGGCAGAGCACGCACTGGGTACTCCAAAATTATAGTACAAGTGTAACAGAGCCAAACACTCGGCGAAGTAAGGAACCAGAAAAAGAAATGTCGGGTACGGCCTTTCTGCCACACATTCCCAGAGTGACGGACAGAATCGGCCGTATATTGCGCAAACATGGCGTAAAGACGATTTTCAAACCGACAAGGAAGATCAAAGAGTGTCTTGGATCGGCGAAGGAGAAAAGAGACCCACTTGCAATGTAAGGAATATACCGTATACCATGCACATGCGGAAAAGTTTATGTCGGAATGACTGGACGATCCATTAACACCAGGATCAAAGAGCATAAGCGACATTGCAGGTTGGGGCAGTTGGAGAAATCGGCCGTGGCAGAGCACGCACTGAATGAGACCGACCACGTAATAAAATTCGCCGACACGGAAGTTCTGGCTGTAGAGAACCACTATCACACGCGCTTGTTCAGAGAAGCTGTAGAAATACAAAAACACGCTAACAGTTTGAACAAGAAAGAGGAAAGCCTTAAGGTAAACGGATCCTGACTTCCCGTACTGCAGCGAACGACCGTCGCAGGTAGCAAGAGGAGAACCGCACCGGAAATGACCGCGGAGAAGCCCTCTGACGTTGGCGCGCCAGGTACATACAGTCTGCGCGGCGAGCTAGGCTCCGGTTCACCACCGGCAATGGAGGGTGAAGCTTTGACAGTGCCAGCCACTCGTGCTGGCGAAACGTCAGAATAAATCATTAGATGAACGTCGGCCGAAGAACCCGTGACAGAAGCCAATAGGCAGTTTGTCACTACTAAGGTAAATAAATTGTTTGTTGTCTATCAAAATCTTTCATTTGCTAACTATGCCTATCAGTAGTTAGTGCCTTCAGTAGTTTGAATCATTTATTTAGCTGGCAGTAGTGGCGCTCGCTGTTTTGCAGTAGCTGGAGTAACGAAGATTTTTGTGAGGTAAGTGATTTGTGAAAGGTATAGGTTAATGTTAGTCAGGGCCATTCTTTTGTAGGGATTGTTGAAAGTCACATTGCGTTGCACTAAAAATATTGTGTGTCAGTTTAGTGTTGATCAGAATAGGTAATGAGCGAAATGTCTGAGTACGTTCAGTTCTGCTCAGCTGTTTGAAAATCAAATAACGTAAGGAGTTTACCAGCACAGTAATTCATTAATTTTTCTAAGGGGACGTTTGAATAGGTGTTAAGTAAAAACGCTCCGGATTGACTCATGAAATGTAGGAAACATTTAAAATTTTTTTTTTTTGGTTGGACAGTGTAACTACGTATATAAGGCGTAAGTCCAGACCGCGTTAGTTATAATAAAAGACTATTAAACAGCTGTGTGTGATGAATTATACAAATACCTATGATAGCTACTCGGAGCGACATAAAGTGAAATGACCAAATACTGAGGACGCTAGGTTTGGAGACATTGGGAGAATTTTAAGGAAATGTAATTCATTCACGAAATAAGTGACTTATAAGACCGCTTGTTGAGTGTTGCTAATTAGTCTGAGATCCTAACCAAGCTGGTTTAATATAACAGATGGAGAAGATCCAGCGAAGGGCGCGCGTTTCACCCTGGTTTCGTCTAGGAAGCGCGTGCCAGAGGAGCTACAGTGGCAGACGTTACAAGAGAGGCGCTGTGCGCCGCGCAGAGGTTTACTGCTGAAATTCTGAGGGCGTATTGCTTCCTCCCATACACGCCTCGCTAAATAACCATGACTAGAAAAACACAGAAGCTAGACACTGGGATGTTGACAAAAGTCTGCTTCGTCCACTATTCATGGTGGAAACTGTAAATTATGTCTTACCAAGTAGTGCGAGTTTTGACGGGATCCAACGAATAGGGAAATCTGGCAGTATCATCAGTTCGCGTGGCCCAGTGGCCGGCTCAGAAAGACACTCTTCCCAGTCGCTTGCTGCCTTGATGTCGAAATGCCGATTCCACCTCGTGTTACAGACGCTTTGTCTTGTGATATTGAACTGAGCATATTCAACCAACTTCGTTCTGGGTTAAGCTGAGATGGTTGCTGGTTCTCACATTTGTGCTGAATTTACTTGATTATAAGCTGCATGGTTTCCACATTGTACAGCAATAAATTTGTTTTCGCAATACATTTTGTAGTCGAGTTTAGTATGGGAAATGCAAGGTATTAGTTCACACACGCAGCTTTTAAGGGCACGTGGGATCAATATTCATCTCTATTTCTGTCATCCAAGACTTCCAGCTGCTTAGATCATTGCTCTTCCACTCTTCAAGTAACATTTCTTGCATTCATGCTAATCTGTGGTGACTTCTTTTGTTTACAGTATTCGGATGGTAATGTAAAGACACATTGGCCGTTGGATTGGATTTGTGTGTAAAATATGATGTCTTTTATTCAATTATCGAACATGACATTAAGTGTGAACATAATTTATGATACTTACGAACTTATTTTCATCCTTCAATCTTGCACACCTTCAGATATGTTTCCCTAAGAAATACGTTCTCAAACGTACTTCATTCACATCAGTTGGATTAAAAGCCGAGAAGAAATAAGCTGCCTTAAGCAGAGATGGGAGTGTCTTAAATAATCTTTTCAACTATACCGGTAGTTTGTGATACTGTTAAATTTCGAGACAGGGAAAGACAGAGACATCCAAATTTCTCTGCACCACTCTAGTTTAGGTCTTTTACATTTCCTAGGTGTTTTAGGATACAGAGAGCAAAAACATCTGCATAGTACGAATAAATACAAGATGTTCTTACGGATCTACGAGTATGGTGAGTAGCAGAACAAGTGTGTTATAAGGATTATCGTATCAGTTTTGTTTTGATCAACTCCAGTTAAACCCCACGTTAATTATTCCGTTGCGCTTTGCGAATATTCTTGCTACTGTGAATGGTAAAAAACGATAAAGTTAGTCAGACTGCGCGAGCCATATTTTACACAAAGGATTAATATTTCAGGGCATAAAAACCGGGACTATAGTCTCCTAGAAACTCGCTGGTTGAAGTACACAGTAGTAGAAGGATTTCAAGGTTTACCGAAAATAATTGTTCCCACACGCGATTCGCGATTGGAACAGCAGGAGGGAGAGCGGGGAAGATAGTAGTGCCAGAAGTACCCTTCGCCACATGCCGAATTGTGGCTTGTGTAGTACATACATGGTAGACAAAGTGTTGCTGTCTCCGGGAGGAAGAAGTTCGCCAGGTAGCATTTTGTGCTGATGCTTTGTTATCGACTTCAAGGCCGAGCCCATCCCTGGAATGTTGGCTGCGCTCACCTCAAGTTCTCCTGGATAGCTACAGGGGGCACCCGACTTCCGCACGTGACACTGCGCCAAAACACACTACCTCACTGCCACTACGTACTCCAGCAGTGGAGGGTGAGATGTCCGTCTGACACCAGTTGTATACCGAAGGCCGCTCCAAAGTGACCACAGTCATCCTTTAGTGGAGTCACTGATGAAATTGCCCAGTGATCTCACACCAGCTTCGGATAGCACACAAAAATTACCAGATTTGCGCGCGTTATGTTTCGGGTGAAGTGTACGCACGGCACAAAGCTCGTGTTGTTTTCGTTTCATATCGGTTGAATTGTATTACGGCGTTATCACCGTGGAACGGGGAGCTCGAGGAAATTTTATCGAAACGCAGATCGCCGGGGGAGCACAGACAACGGTGCAGGTTGTCGGGCTGACGGAAGAAGGCGAGGCCAGTAATAAGCGTCGTTTGGCAGCGCGCGGGCGCGGGCGCGGGCGCGGCCGGGCCCTCAGCTACACGCAATATCCCGGCGCATGAGTAACGTTCGAGTGCTAATATTGGTCCCGGGCATCCAATAGCTGGCGGCCGGCCGTTATGAGGCAGCGGCCGCGGGGTGGAGCCGGTAGCTGGTAGCTGCCAAGACAGCCGAGGCCCCACTGTCTGCGGGCGCCCGCGGCTGCAGGGGCCGCTGTGACCAACCACAGGTAGTCTGCACGTTCTCTGTGACGTCAGAGCGTGCATACCGCAGCACGTGCAGGGAGCCAGTATCGTGCAAACCTCTGTGCAGAGGTGGAAGACGATAACACCAGCTCACAAGACACAACTATCCATAACTACGTCCGGGATTTCAGAGTAGCACTGCACGGAAGCCACGCGACACACAGAAAAGAGACGCACATCAGTGAACAGATAATTTCTTCACGTTCGTAACTCACATCACAGGTGCTCAGTACGACCGCAGTTTGTGACGTGGCAGACGTCAATGCGGGGCGCACAGTTCATTGACGTCACTATTGTCGCGGCTTGGAAAGGAGAAACTGCATCAAACTGCTTTGCAGATTTGTTCACTGATATGCAGGCGTCAGCTTATTCGATATGACAGTACGGATGCCTGCATGCCTCCTCCATAGTGGTGTACTCTGTAGTTGTGACACAGCCCGTATTATGAAGCAAAACCTGGAGAGATACTCTATCCACTGGTACGTGCCATGCTGCTGTATGTCTTGCAGTTTTCCTGAAATCCCAGAGGTACTCTCTAATAACTGTGTATTGGACACCCACTCATAAAAGAGCAGACTAGTTGCTTTGCAGTACTTTTTACGGTGGTATCAGGCAGCCACGTATCGCTCCACCGATGTCGTAACTGATGCCAGTGAAGATTCGTATATGTACCACGCGACTGTACGGAATTTGCACAGTACGGTGGGTCGGTGTGGAGACATGACACAATGGCAGAAATGGGCTATCGTCTTTGGATTTGTCCATGACCGTACCGTGAATCCACTTGCCCAATTTCTTTGTGTATGACCGTGGACTGTCCCTGTGTCTACAAGGAATGATGCATCAATCGCAGCAATGTAACATGACGTAAGACCAGTCGTCGTAAAGAGATATAAAGGGGAGTTCAAGTAGCCATAAAGAGTAAGGGTGGAAAAAAACCCAAGCTAATGTCCACAAATAGGTGTCGGGATACTTTTGACGACATTGTGTATAGTACAATAAGAACGCTTGTTTACTTGTATTACACAGGTGACTGTACTAAGCGATTTCCTGTAGTCGAACGGGTATTGAGAAAGAGGTTACCGAATAAAATACATGAACTGTGGATTTATCAGGATGCTTCAAACTTTTTTTTAGCATACTAATAACATTCTCTCGTGCTTCCTGCTGTGTCAGGTCACTAAATATCCACGAGCTCTCCCGTTATCAAGTGGCAACTGTCGTGTAGTTGTTGCAGCGGTCCTTATAAGCTGTGCTACCGCCTTTAACGTCACTGGTGCCTAGTCCAGCGCGATTACTGTTCATGTTATCTTAACTGTACTATATTCAGTAACAGGATCTTCATTATGTTGGTAAAATATTGCGCAGCGTTTAGTTGCAACGAAAAATACGTGAAAGGAAGTAACATTTAGTTCAACAGGTTTTTAAAAGCACGAAAAAGTTCGAAAAACTTTTCGAGAGGAAGTCATCGAACTTACAGGCTGAAGATTAGGGGTTACCAAGTGGACGTGAATGGCCTTCTGCTTAAGAGAATTTGCGTCTAAGCATTAGGCATTTAATTATAAAGATCATTATACGGGCTGTAAAAGGAAGTACTTATACGACCCATCAGAGTGTTTAGAGGAAATAAAAAGAAACGTGTTTCTATGTGGCAAAAATGTCACAGGTGTAGAGTTTTCCGGCTAGGGACTAAGGAAGATTTTAAGTTTAGTGATATTTAGAGACTGTGTTCAAACTGCCGTGTGACGAACGTTGTTTTAGAAATGGTGTGGCAAAATGTCGTGCGTTTACGCTAATCCATACCTAGCATCTGCGTGCTAATGATTGTCTAACACGCTCAAGGCAACCGGGTTTTTAACGAATAACCTCTGTAGCTTCAGCCAAACGAGAAAGCAGCTCTTCTGGAGTGGCTATCCACGTCTCGTATACCAAACACTGCATCTCCCTCCACGAAAAGAAACCCACGAGAACCTAGTAACACCAGTAAGACAATATTCATCAGGCGGTAGTTTGAACACCGTCTCTGAACACCCTTCATGCAGATCTAGCGCCGAAATGGTGGACCTGTGACATTTTGGTCACATGAAAAAGTGTTTCTTTTTATGCCCTCTAAAATCTCGTTCTTCAGATGAAGTTTTCTACACCCCGTATATGTCGTATAAGTCGCTATGAATAACCAAGATTTTTAGGCGACAAACAGTTAATATCTAACTTCCTACATGAATTTTCTCAATATACATTTATAATACTTCATGTTTCCTATCGAGATACTGTTTCGGTATCTACTCGTATATTGGATCAAGAAAAACCCGTAAAATATAAACGCTTATTTGTCTAAAATATCCCTACGGAAGCAGTGAAGTAAATGATCAATGGGCAAGAAGTAAAGGAATTCGCTGAAAAATGTAATTGTGTTCCTGGCAAAAAGGAAGAACTGTCAATATAGTGTTTCAAACTTTTTGTTACTGTTTCATGTGGCCAAATGTAAAGGCGATAATTGTTTCATGAATGCCGGGAGTTTTGCCGAAATTGTGTTGATTGCGCTACTAACAGAGCATGAAGTTCAATTGTTAAAACCAGTGCTTGATTTCACCCATAAATGAGAAAAGTGTAACTGTCGGTTCCACTTTCCACAGGCCGTAATGTCAGAAAATCAAAATTTTTTCCTTCCGTCTCGTGACTTGGATGTTGGTTAAACTCTGACACGGCACATGGAGAGGGAAGTGCAGGGTCTGTGTGTAGCTATGGTCTAAGACTTACGTGGCGCTGGCATGGGCATCAGTGACGTCACAGGTGGTAGCGCGGCTACACACGTGACCAAACGACAGTCACCACTTGGCAACGGCCGAGGAGCGCTTGTGCGATGGATCGTGGATACACTAGAGACGGCTGCAAGCTCTACCTTTTTTTTTTTTCTTTGAGAAGTTTATGAAGTATTTCCGCTCATCAGAATGTTGATAAATGATTGGAGTATTGCGTTGCGGCAGGTGCTACACATAATTGGGTATTTAATTTTTTTCTGGAAACCGTCTTAAATGATTAATTATGTCATTTTGTGCTCCTAATGTGCTTTTTTCCTCTTTAATTTCAGTATTCTTATATAAAAACGGAAATGAAATTCAAATAATTTGAAAACCCGCTAAAACGCTCCATTCGCGTCACATGATGCCTTTGCATCACTGGCTAGAGCGCTGCCCCTACTTTCGTAATGCTAATTCACAGTGATGTCTTGTTTTGGAACTTAGGTTTCGGAAATGGGTTACAAATTGTGTGCAGTACCGTACTGTACAAACATTTCTTTAAAAACTCCTGGAAAGTTGTTTTTGAGTATTCCAGAAAATGAGAAGGAGCTTAAAATGTGGTTGCACTTTTTTTGCAAACTGAACCACGTCGACGCACAAGTTCACTAACTTAACTAAATATGTGTTGCACTGTGAAGTTAACAACAACTTACGTGCGGGATATGCTTTCCCACTGTTACAACGAAGGAAAGCGTCATTCAACGAAATTAAACTCCTAGTGAAATTTATCGTTTTACTCAACTGCACCTCAATTGTTCGGTAGCTTAGTCGTTAGAGTGGTAGACCGTCGAATTTTACGAGTTGATGTCCATAGATCGCTAGTTCGAATCTAACCCGAAAGTACAGTTCAACTTATTTGTAAAGCGACTCGACCCATATCACAATTACAAAACTTCATCACCATACAGAATGTCATTGGGTTTTCGTTGCTGTTTACATGCGCTTCCATTTGCAATCGCTGTTGAAATGTTACGTTCGAAAAGATATTTTCTAGCTAATGTGACAACACACTTTTCACTTCATGAAAAACAATGTTTTTATCTCTGTATTGTGTAGCAGTTTCATCATCTTACACAAAGATGAAGTAGGTTTGCTTCTAACACTGGCATTAGTTTACACTCACAAACATCACAACGCTTATCTTTGTGTCACCTGCATGTCGTACACGTTTTATATCTCTCCGTATAACCTCGTCGTGCTAAACCGCGTTGTACTGTGGGAGTGTGCTGATACCTTCACTATTAGCAATGCTTTCCAAAACAGTGAATTGTTTGTTCGCAAAGTAAATCCTCCGTTCTCCGTTTCTCAGACTAAGACTAATGTGAAGGTATGTATGGTACATCCAACAATCGAAACATCTGCTTCAATCAGTTGTTGCTAACTCTATTTTCGCATTTTGTGTAAATCCCCTCGGGATTCAAACAAGTGACCTCTTGCCCTGCAGTCGGTTGCGTTATCTGTGGCACCACCGAACGCCTGATGGAAATAGGTTCTTCTACAGAGAAAATCAGCACTAAGTTTTGTGAAGAATAATTTTACTGTGCTTTGGGTCGCAGTTCATCACTGATAGTCGACAATCTAGTTCTAATATACGGACCTATTTGCGAAAGTTCAACAGTTCCTTAGTTCTGAGAGGGCTTAAGAATGTCCGTCGCTGCTCAAATCGGCGCTCTAAATGAGTGAGGCATAAACGCATCAACTTCCGCAAGTCTTTCACTACCAGAGTTGACAAAATTCCTTTCTGTTGTTACTTAAAAAGTTGTAATTGCGTTTTCCAACACTAAATACCTAAAATGTTTGCATAAAAAAGTACGTATAAACCTAACGCTGCTGTAACACACGTATAATTTCGTCTTGCTCCTAGCCTGTGACGTAGCCAGAGCATTAGCTAATAATAGATAGTTTTTGATTACCAGACCAGATCTTGATATTTAGTGATTTTTAAGCTTTAATTACATAAAAATATAGTCGGCCGGGGTGGACGAGCGGTTCTAGGCTCTACAGTCTGGAACCGCGCGACCGCTACGGTCGCAGGTTCGAATCCTGCCTGGGGCATGGATGTGTGTGATGTCCTTAGGTTGGTTAGGTTTAAGTAGTTCTAAGTTCTAGGGGACTGATGACCTCAGAAGTTAAGTCGCATAGTGCTCAGAGCCATTTGAACCATTTTTTACATAAAAATAACAGATATTTTGTGAGAACATTGACCGTAAAGGCTATTTAAATGTTATAATCAATCAGAATAACCACAATCCGAACCATATTTTTAATATAGGAAAATAGCCTACTCTGCCAGTGATAACCTCGGGTACCTAAGCCTCCAACGCGGCACTTGTTTCGGGAAGCTGCAAACGAAGCAGACGCTACAGGTGAGCGGTTTTCAAGGAAGGACGCTGCCACGTCACGTCAAACTTCGCCACGGCTAACTGTTCCACATCGCAGGGCCGCAGTCGGCTTGCCGCCGTGTGGAATGGTCTTATATACGCTTTCCCGCGTTGTGGCGCTCTCTCAACGCTGGAGCATGCTCGCCATTTTTTCCAACGCGCGTTTAGCACCACTCTGATAGCCTGCTTAGCTCTCTACTGCGGTGATTCGTTACAGAATTGAAGCCGAGCCCTCGGATAGTGATTTTCCTTCCGCCTGGCCGACAGACACTTTATCCGATACCCCTGAATTGCCCCATTTCAAAATTTATTTTAATGCCAATACACGGACTACTACGTTCGGTGTGAATTTTAGGAGTGTCAAGGTGTATATAATTGCTCGGTGTCCGACCCTACCGACATCGTTATTGATTGCTGCACCCACATCTGCAGTCCAGAAAATATATGGCATACGTATCGCAAGGCGCGAAAGCTGCTAGTGTGGTTACTTCCATACCTCTTGTAGAAGCAAATGTGCCGTGGGAAAAACTGCCCGTAGACGTCTAGATGAGGCCCAGTTTGACTTGTCAGTTGATACGCAGTATTTGTTTAAGTGTAGCAATGTCAATTCCTACATAGAGGCTGTGGCGACAATATTCTTAACAGGAGATAGGTTCCGCGTCCTGGCCCTAGGCGGCCATTCGGGCCCGACCGACCGCCGTGCCATCCTCTGGCAATGGCGTCATCGGATGCGGTGTGTAGGGACACGTGATCAGCACGCGGCTCTCCCTATCGTTGTCCGGTTTCTTGACTTTGTAACCACCACTAATCGGTGGAGCAGCTCCACAGTTGCCGTCGCGAGGTTGAGTGCATCCCGCATCAGTCCTCCAGCTACGGAAAAACCCTGGTGCTACCGGGAATCGAACCCAGACCTCTGCATGGCAGTCAGCCACACTAAGCACTCGGCCTCGGAGGCGGACCTACAGAGGACCGACAAAATGACGTCCAACCGCACATCCAGATTGAAATACGTGTTGCGGTATGGGCCATTCGTCTTCTGATAAGCGTCTGTCGCTTGGGGCTGCAGGAGATGTTTAGTGTGATTCTTACATGTCCTTCATCCCCCTTCACAGTGTTACCAACTAGTGCGAATACCGTTGGCTGCCCTCAGACTGACCATATACAACGGAGACACGCACCCTGGCTTGCGGACGTTGTCCGTATCTGTGGAATACACCAATGCTTTTAAATGTATTCACATCCATGAATGTAAGGGATTGAGGTCAAGTGAATGCGGAGGCTATGCTTGTGGTGGTGGTGGTGGTGGTGGTGGTTAGTGTTTAACGTCCCGTCGACAACGAGGTCATTAGAGACGGAGCGCAAGCTCGGGTTAGGGAAGGATTGGGAAGGAAATCGGCCGTGCCCTTTCAAAGGACTATGCTTGTGTATATCCTCGACCAATCTATAGTTCATTGAACACTGATGATAGGTACTGTGACCGAACGAAGTGACACAGTGGTTAGCACACTGGACTCGCATTCGGGAGGACGACGGTTCAAACCCGCGTCCAGCCATCCTGATTTAGGTTTCCCGTGATTCAAGTAAATAGCTCCACGTAAATGCCGGGATGGTACCTTTGAAAGGGCACGGCCGACTTCCTTCCCCATCCTTCCCTAACCCGATGGGACCGGTGACCTCGCTGTTTGGTCGCCTCCCCCAAACCAATCAACGAATAGGTACTGTCTCACAGGGCAGAGAAAATGGGGTGATGACACATCATAGGAGACTGTTCTCAGGGCTACGTCTGATGAAAACGTCATAGGCTGGCGACTAAGCACTGAAACAACCAGTAAGAAATAACCAATGAACACCAAACAGGGACGGACACACACACACACACACACACACACACACACACACACACACACACACAACGCTGACGACCGACCGTTCTCGACGCAAGTATTTATTTGGGACCATATTTTTATAAGTTCATATTTTGTGCTTTTACTAATGCTGTCTGAAACGTCCGCTAAACCCGCTGGGCAGAAGGTCATAGGATTGTGGAAAGAGCCAAAGGTTGAGGTAAGTTTCTCCTTCTAATTGTCATTTATTGCAATTTAATAACCATTACCGCCAAAGCGGCACATAGCCGGACCTTTACCGAATGCAACTCTTCCACGGCTTAAGGCCTCCATACAAGAAGTCTTGACAAATCAACAAGATAAAAATCTTACTTAGATAGCAATAAAATAATTAAAAAAACAGCAAACATATGCAAAATAGTCGTCAGTAGAAACAAGGACAATTACACACACAACCTGATAAATGGATGAGGGCCATAATTAAATTTCAAAATTTTAGAATATATTACCACAATCTTTTAATGGAAGAAGGCCGCAATGTTTAAGCTTGAAAGATAAAGTAAAGAATTAATTTTGCAAAATTATTAAGAAAAAAGAAAATAACAATAAGCCTTAAATTTTAAGCAGCTAAAAACAGATAATTAAACGGAGGTGGCACTCCAAAGCCTCCAGGGAGGTCGGTCTGCCCTCGTTCACTTAGGTGAGACAGGTGGTGAGCCGAACTACACTTGATCCGTCGGAACGCAACCAGGGGACAGTCACGGACCGACCGAGAAACCGCTTGCTTGCCACGAAATAGTACATGAGAATTCATACCAAAAGTTACGAGCGTGACTATTCACAATCAAATGCATGTGTGTACTAAGCTGCCAAAACTACACACCATGTTGGACAGCAGCAACAGGCGAGGAAAGGACACTGCCTAAAATTACGTTAGCGGCCAGGGCAGGTAACCAGAACACTAACGGCCACAAGGCAGAAAAAATTCCGCTGATGCACCTGAACAATAGGAAACTAATTTGATTAATTCCACCTGACGGCGGCTGTTTCGACCGCTTCAAACACTCGTTGTTGCTCACAGGAAAACGCCGCAGCAACCGACCGACTAGCCGCAGAATGCCGACAACATCTAAAATAGTCGTCAGTAGAAGTAAGGACAACTACACACACAACCTGACAAACACTAGCACGAAGACCTAAACGATACCCAACAGTAACTAAACACATACGAAAATAAATCGGGAGTCGACACACACACACACACACACACACACACACACACAGCTGACTCATGAACAATCGGCGAGCCAAAACGTGTCGCCCGGTAGGACGACCGACCGACGATCCACCAAGACCGTGGCCCGGCTCAAGTGACGCGTGGCGGCGATGGTCGGGCGAGCCATGTCGACGCAGACCTCACTGCTGCTCCAACCCGACTGCACTAGTGCCGCATTGCAACTCTCTGACTGGCAGGCCCGGACTGCGCTCCAGACGCGATCCAACAGCCTGGCAGACCCGAACTTGCGACGAACTCCTGAGCCGAACTCTCTGTCCGAACTCCTTACGACAGACAACGACCGGGAAGTCAAGCAAAGATACTACGAGAGGGGATATATCGATACACGCTGCTAGCGCCGCTCACGGTCAGGCAAAGCAGCAACTCAGTGAGAGCAGTAATTTAAATTAACGTAGTAACGTGGAAGTACGTTAAAAAAAAACGGGGTGTAACATATATGATGGTGGGAACACGAGCCACGCGCGGCTCACTGTCTTCTGCAAGAATATGGAACAGTTTTCTTTAAAGCCAATGTACAAAATGCTGTTTTGCAAATTACCACCAGCTTTTTTGTAGTATATCCCATTCGACTACAGACTCAGTAAACGGTTCTATTCCGATAAAACGCCACAACAATACGCAGTCTGTGTGTGGCGCCGCCCTTAATAGGGCCAGACGCCTACAAATGGCGCTCATACTAAGGACTGCTCCGCTCCGAGGTACTCAAACAGGCCCTGCGTCCTCCAGTCACATGACTGCCACCACAGAGAGCGTAGAAGCCGGGAACTATTCCATACACCTGCTAAAGAGTTCACACAAAGACGTTCGTTGGTATACCGAGCGCACCACTTAGGGGATCGCGTGCTGCCACCGCAGGTAACACCCAGCAGCCGCCAGTAGCCACTGCAGCAGTCCCCAGCAGTTGCCTGCAGCTTATCTGCAGCGCCGCAGAGTCCAGTCGTTGGACAATTCACCCGAAGTGTCAAACATTGTTTAACTGACAGTCACAGTGCGTTCCTACTGGGGGACTGAACTTGAACTCTCCCGACTTCTCGTTGTTGTGTTGTGTTCGATGAGGTACATGAGTGTCACACCTTATAACAAAGCAAAACTTGTGTATCTAATTTGTAATGTGTATTATTTAATAAATGATTATTATCGTATCAATGTGTTGGTGTTATTGGTTCCTTTTTAGAGTTGTTCCCCTGTGGAGATACATAGCTTGCAAGCAGGCCACTTCCATGTAGCTACATATATCTACGGCTACATCTATACTCTGAGAACCACTGTAAAATACGTGGCAGAGTGTACGTCCCAATGTGTCGTCTTTTAGAGCTTTTTCCCGCTCCATTCACTTATTTATTTAAATTTAAATATCTCAGATAGGTCATAGTCATGTTTTCTTTAATAATCAGACGACCAGCTGTGCAGCTATGTCAGTAATCAAAGTCAGTTTTTCTAATAATTCATATCTCATACAAATGTTATCCAGTATTAGTAGGTAGGCCAGCATTGCACTAAGCTGTGCCATTTACGAGCAGGTATATAGATAGCGTTATCAGCATCATGAGGTAAGAATTTTTCAGTTTACTTCCCATAGACAGATTCAGATTGATTTCACAGGGCCATGGCGTAGCGCTGGTTACGTCAAAATTTATGAGTTTTCATGAATTAAGATATTAACAAAAAAATTATCATTTTTATTTTTATAGGGGAAGGTTATACACTTGGCGATATCCGGCCAGGATCGACATTTTGAGAATTTTCTGGGAAGTAGTCAGCTATATGTCTGCTCTTACTTATCCAGTGTCAAGTGTAGTTTAAATTTGGCGCAATGCGTTTGCTAATTAGTCATTATTTTTCACAGCTCATCGGCAATTTATTGCTCTTTCTTGTTATTGTACTTGCTCCACTTTGTGTCCGCTTTGTCTTTGTTTCATTTTGTGTCCACCTTTGACTTATGAAAATGCCACGAAAACTGCAAACAGAATATCGCGAAGTTCAATGAATGAAAACGACGATTTAAGTAGTTTAATCGATAATACTAGAGATATTCAGTCTCACAGTTCTAATTCTTCAACCTCAGACAATCAGTGCATGTCAACAACCAGTAACATTTCAAATCTAAATGATGAGCAAACAGATTTAATTATGTCCACAGTAAATGTAACAATAATTGGTGACGCAGCGCGTTTTACTGCAACGAACGCTGCCCAGTTTCACACATCGGAAGTGCAGAATTTACACATTGAGCAGCTAAATTTTACTAATGAAAACGAGCAATTTACTCAAAATACGTCCGATTTATTTGGTTCCGATGTAGTGACCAACAGTGCACATCCAATCAGCAGACCTTTTCATGAATCAGACAATGACCAAATGGTTACAGAACAAGTATCAAATACAGATACACTATCACACTGCATAAAAAACAGAGTCGCTAATTTTGACGTTGATCAAGTTATGACAGTATTGCTACAACTTAATGAAAATTTCAAACAGTCGGATGAAAACATGACAGGTTGATCAAACCAACCAAAGAAACTTTGAAACAGATTAATGAAAAACTTGACATCTCTATTGAACAGCTTGCTGAGCAGATTACAGCCGTTGCCGTGCAATGCAATGAAACTAAAAAACAATTACATGAGAAAATTAAGGCCTGTGCCAGGAATAGTAGTGAAGAAATCAGATCAGTTGCACAAGAGATACGCAACACACACAAAGCTACAACAAAATTACTGAAGAGATTAAATCAACGCAGTCGCTAAACGGTGTTCAGAAAACTCAACACAGTTACACGACGAGATTAAAGCAGTATCAGCAGAACTTTCACGCGCTTTGCATGCGAAAATTGACGAGAAATTTGAACAACAGAACACCCAAATTGACGAACGTTTTAATTACCACCTACAAAACAGCGAACCGCGTTACTGCAAATTCATACAAGAACAGAACAAAGTAAAGAAATAAGTCATGCAAACAATTACTACACAAAGACAGGAAAATAAGCGTAAGTTGTTCGTGAAAGAAAAAACATGAACTTACCGATCTGAAAACAGAAACAGACTCTAGTATTCAGACGTTAGAAAACAAATACACGGAAGACTTTCAGATTCTTACTAGCAGACTTGGACAACTGGAATTAGTACAGGAACCCGATGCCACTACAGCAGACGTTAAGAAATTAAACAAAACCACGCGTAAAATGCAAAAACAGACTGATGCTTGTAACGCCAAAAATGACAATCAGGTAAAATTACTAACAGAAAAATTTGATGAATTAGCCAGTAGAGTTGACGTTATCGAGAACAATAATGACATTAAATCAGATGATAAGTCACCAGTTTCCTTCAATCAGACACCCGAATTTCAAAATATGCAGCAAACAATCAGTGATTTAGGTACATCCAATAATATGCTACGTCGAAAAATGTCATCTTTACAGCATGAAGTGACAAAAATGAAAAATGTTTCAGCCTATAACATCTCACAGCATACGCCACATTCTGAACATCTGTCACGCTCCCACAGCCAACACAACTTAGGTAGATTACAGAGAGTACGTGACTTAGATTCCGAACAGACGCAGACACACATTCTTATATAACCCTGATCTTGCTCAAACATTTAGAGATGATAATTTTGACTACAAGCACTTTTTATCAGTTAGGAAATTTAAGAATTTAAGAATGACAGAAAACGAATTCACCCCCTGGATTAGATACGAAAATTTACTTTTGCATTTCCATCAACTTGGCCTGTAATGCACAAGGTAGATTTTATTTGCAGCTTTTTAGAAGGCGAACCGGCAACTCGAATGAGATCGATCGCGAGACAATGTTACTCAGTAGAAGAATTTCAAAATGCTTTTCTGTTAGCATATTGGTCGAAAGCGACACAGCGCGGTATCAAGGATCAGTTAATCAGCCTACCGAATTATGAAAACTCAAATTTCTCCACTATCACGCAGTTCTTTTAACACATGGTACAGCAAAACCAATATTTATGCGAAACATACAGCGAGCCAGCACTAATCCAGCTATGTATTTCGAAATTACAACGATCGTTAAGAGTATCGCTCTTTAATGGACAACAGAAAGAAAACATTTCGGCATTTAAAGATTTATTATAGCTTTTGGAAGCCAAGCAGTCACGTTATTCATTCATAAATAAAAAATTTCCACAACATAACCAAGGAAAACAGGTATACGGCAACTACGACCAGCTACGCTATTTTAATAGCAAGGGAGATAGACGTTCCGGAAATGACAAGAGCTACCAGCACAACTTTAATAAGAGACAGAATTTTATTCAGCAGTATGCACAAAATTGTCAGCAACCGCAAACATATTTTGACAACAATCGAGGCTTTTCCCCACAACAGAACCAGCCGGTTGGCATACCTAACGCCTGCACGTGTAGCATCGGCTCCGCCGAGCAGTAACGCTCAGCAACAAGGAAACCAATACGCACAGAAAAACCATTATTTAAACTCTCATCGTAACGTGCCGTATAATAGTAACTATCATGACGAACGTAAATGCAATGAGCACAGTTTTCAATGCACATTTAATAACAGTAGGTTTTAACAGCAGCAGAATCATCCACAACCACAGATTATCATGAATGAATCAGACAGTCGATATCATTCTCAACCTAGTACGTCAGGACGAAGTAACAAAACAGTACAGATAGTTGAAATGCCACAGCATCCTCCCGCCAGAAAGAATTTGACTAGATACAGTACCGATTGCATCTACCAGCAACGTGAGCAACAGCTTTGATAAACAAGATTTTGTTCACCAAAAAGGTCATTACTTTTGATGATATCCGAGATACGCTTTTACATGAAAAAACCGGTTATATAAAAAACTATTTTCCACCTTGTTATTGAAGTAGAAATTGGGTCATTCACATTTTCAGCAGTAATCGATTCTGGATCACCTATTTCGGTAATAAATGAAGAGACTTTCAACAAATGTAACAAACAAGGAAACCTATTATCCTACGTTACCACCAGGCAAAACTAAAGTAAGAGGTACAGTATCCGGTAAAGGAGTATATGTAAAACTACAGACACACTCATCATTTTTTATTGCGTCATACGTTTCACACAAACTTTTGGGTTGTTCCTTTATTAACAACAGACGTTATTTTTTGGTACAGCACGACGCAACTATCGATTTCAAAAAGTCTTATTTGATGTTAAAAGATGGAAAAGAACAGCTTGCACTGAAATTTCACCACACATTATCAGCAGAAAAACAGGCAATTAATCGAACAGAAGTCATTTCTACATCCCGTAACACAGACTGGCGTTCAATCTTTTTCACAGGAACGTATGTACACAACTGCGATATACCAGACGAATTTGATTACGACGTGATACAAACGATTTCTGAGAAAGTAAAACGGAGTAACGCAAGTACAGGTGACGGACGTAGTCAGCTACGTGATGTTCTTTTACAGCAAGCCCCCAGTTTTCGAGAACATCCCTGGTATCATGTCCGGTTTTATGTATGAATTTCAAGTTAAACGGCACGACACACTTAAAGCCAACACGATCCTATTCCTTAAATCCACAGAGAACAAGAACTATAAGCTATGCTAAACCAAGGCATTATCGAACTGGCAGATAGTCCGTATATAAACCCGCTTCACATTGTCAAGAAAAAAGACGGCTCACTTCGCCTTGTAATTGATTATTCTCGTCACGATAATGACATTATCATTAATGAAACATCGCCCACAGACACTAGAAGAACTTCTTCAGCAATTTCATGGTA
This sequence comes from Schistocerca serialis cubense, assembly GCF_023864345.2. NCBI lineage: Eukaryota > Metazoa > Arthropoda > Insecta > Orthoptera > Acrididae > Schistocerca > Schistocerca serialis. The sequence continues at coordinate 596,637,264 of NC_064644.1, read as the reverse complement.
CTGCTATCTATTCCAGCTTAGATTTAAAATCCGGGTTTTGGCAGATTCAGCTCCATTCGAACTGCAGAAAGTACACAGCTTGTCTCTGTTTTGGTGATTGTTATCAATTTTGCAAATTACGGTTTGGTTTAACAATTTCTTCAGCAGCATTTATTCGTGGTATGAAAACAATACTTCCGAAAGAACTTAAAGATAGAATCACAACGCACGTAGACGTCATCCTTATAGCAGAAGCTAACTGGTCTGAACATAATTTCATTCTTGAACAACTGTTACAAACTTTTCGTGGTCAAGGACTCACAGTTAAACCTAGCAAATCGCACGTTGGCAAAACCTCCATAAAATTTTTTGGACATGTAATCTCAGCAGAAGGCATTGTGCCTGACCCTGAAAAACTTCAAGCTTTATGTGACATTAATGTACCAACGACTAAGAAACAACTCCGTAGTTTTCTAGGATTCATTAGCTGTATGCAATAACATTCTGTTTCGCCGCTCTCGCCCTGACAGCAACAACTGGCTACTCTGCATTACTGAAGATCTGGTTAACAGATTAATTTGATTAAATGTCATACATTTTAGGTATCTCTTATGTCACTTGCACAATATTATATGTACTTACTAGCAGCTAAATGCTACGTGGAATAATACTTATTCTGGATAATAATTTGCATATCATCTGTATCAGTTAATGAAATTTTGACATGCCACTGAGTGCCAACACTTCTCCAGCTAAGAATATGTAAGATTACTACTGATGATTTCTATGTTACACGTATTTAATGTTTTAATTTTATTGTTTGGGCTTTGAACGCCACAACATTTTTGTAAAATTGTAATGTAGAGCTTCCTAAAAGCCACATAAATGAGTAACATAGGTTTTTTTTCATTATCTACTTATTATGTCAAATCAAATATATATATATATATATATATATATATATATATATATATATGTATATGTAAAACCGCCAATGGAACGCTCATGTAAGTTTACCTTACATATGTTATGGGACAGAAACTCGGCTTATACTTTGTAACTTTGGACTGATGTCAATAATGTAATTTTCACAAAATGTTATAAGACTAAACGTATCCTTCAATCTCTGACCCAATTATCACCAATTAATGAGAGTTTCCTATATCCTGCCCATCCTCATGGTGATGGAGCACTCTATTTGGATTATTTGCACTAATTCTGCGTTGATGTACAGATCATGGATTCTACAAGAATGTGGTGTTGAAATATCAAGTTGTCGACCACACTGACCAACAGATATGTTATTAGGGGCCTACTGCTTGGTTTACCTAATGTACTACCGAAAGGTCATCGTACAATATTATCGCTCCATTTCAGTGTCTTGGCTACACTGATAAATGCATCGGAAAATAGACCTTCAGATTGTCACACCTGGTGTTGTGCTTCTGTGAAAAGATACAGACTTTTCAATGCAGCTTTGTGCAACCCACTGTGCTACAACCATGATGCTATCCTTTCCATTTCTCACCTTCTTCATACAGAAGATACTGAAGACTTATAGTAAAGAATAATTTGAACTGACAGTGCATGTGCACTTTATCTGATTCTTAATATTCATAACTACCTTTGTTTGTTCAGTACTTATATAATTTGTCAATGATTTCATATATACTCTGTAACTATGTAAACATATGTATATTAATTACTAAAACTCATTTTGTAGATTTAGTAAAGTAAATATTTCATATCTATTTGCAATAGAAAAATTTGTTGCTCATGGCAAGTCCAATTGACTCACCATTGCTGCAAAATTTTTACCCCCCAGTAGAGGGTTATGTAAGGGGTTCACCACCCTGTCTGGAGCAAAAGTAATTTCGATGTACTGCTCACGCGCTGCCTGCGACAGTAAATATTTTTGCAGCAAGCAGGTCATAGCAGTCTTGCAGTTGTTGCAGTCTCTCGCTGCCACAGTGCAGTTGTACTCTGTTGGTGGTACAGCGCAGTTCATAGCCGTGTAAATTTTATTATTTTTATTCGCATGTGTGTAGTTAAGTCACTTGTCTGAGATGTTGATATGAATTTGTTTCAATCTTTTTGTGATTCGTCAGTACCAGTTGACCCAGATTTGTAATATTCTATACTCTTTCTCCTCACTATTACAAGAACCCCTCCACAAAAAATTTAAAGCAAAACTCAGATCAGATAAACACCAAAACTTTCAACCACTGTCTGGCAGCTTTTACATTCAGCTTTTTGGAACTGACTAATCACGCATATATAAAGAGAATAAAAATGAAGAGACGTTAGCTTTCATCATATACTTCCTCAGATTCAGAACATGTACATAAACAAACCACATAGTAGGAGACATCAAGTGCACAACAGTTGTTAAGACTTTAAATCACAGTTTTCGATAGAATATCTACAGCTAGTAACAAGAGAATAATAGTGTCTCACAACTGTTAGCGCAAAGAACATGAAAATTGTGAAAAAAAACATAATGTGAAAATGTGCATATATTTCGTGAGTGTAGTTATTGCGCGATCTCCAGCATATCAATAGATGAAAGCCAAAAACACAAATCACTGTAGTAATCACTTATTTAAGTAAAAAATAAGACGGAAATTGTTTTATAATCTACAATTATCGCATATCAGAACAAAACTGTGCAATTCAGATACCATAAACATTTTGTTTATTTGCAACGTTTAGAATACTCTAGAACTACGTGTAACAACATCAGCTTGCCAGTTACTCTTTCCAGCATCGCTAAAATAGGCTTTACAGGATATATAGACTCAGATAAGTCAGTTTCTTTTAACAAAAGATTGTATATCCCCGATCGTGTCTTTGTGTCAAACATCTTGGCATAAGGTACCAAGTAAAGTATTCTGTGCTTCGTCTTCAGTATCCATAAGCTCTGGAGGACAATATATCATGCTAAGAGGAGCATTCTGGCTGGAGCCACTGTTGCAGGCAGTTACGGAGGACCAGTCATAACAATTAGCCTCACAGTCATCACTTTAGATGTTATGATACAATAGTCAATTCGACATTTGCTTCCCTGACACAAAATGCAATTATAAATAGTTTCATACGACGCTAATGCGTCTTTTAGTAGGCCTGAGAACGGTTACGCGATATTTGAAATAAGAGGAAAAGCCTCCCGTGCGCAAGAAACGTATGGTAGCATTTGCAGAACTGCACTGCGATACATTTACCATCGATGACTTCTGGACAGTTTGAGAACTGCCACTGCGTTCGGAAGTTATGGATAGTACATGACCAATCGCTGGTTATAGATTCATGAAGGAATACATGTCTTAACGAAAAATACCACGAAACAGTAATTCAAACTTATAATTTGCTGACAGTCGCCACAGGAAAATTTCATTCAAATTGCTGCTTTTTTCTAATATAAGACTGTTTTCACTGAGTAACCGAGGCGTCCACACAAATACATCACAAGTGATATGTACTAAAGCCTATATTAAAAAAAATATTATGGAAATAAATACGCAACTGATATAGCAAATCAAAGGTGTTGCTAGTTGGTGCTGGGTTGCCTTAAGAAGAAATGCAGTTCGTCTCACTATTCGTTTGTTTCGGCCTTTAGCGTGAAGACTGTGTTGATGCAGCGCTCCACATACAAAGTGTATATTGTGTAAGGCTCTTCATCTCTACATAACTACTGCATCCTACACCCATTCGAATCTGCTTAGCGTTGCTAAGCCTTGATCTTCCCCTCTACAATTTTTCCTCCATTACCAAACAGACGATTCCTTGAGGCCTCGGAATATGCCGTGTTGACTAATTTCTTCCTTAGAGAAGTTGTTCATAGTTTCCTTTTTGTCCTCAGTTTCATTCAGTATTTCTTCATTATTTATACAATATACACATTTCTAGCACTGTTCTTTAGCCACACATTTCGAAAGCATCCGTTGTTTTCTTGACAGAACTGTTTATCGTCCACTTTTCACTTACATACGCGGCTACATTCCACACAAATACCTTCGTAAAATATTTCCCAAAATTTACATTCGACGTCACAAAATTTTCCTTTTTCAGAAACGCTTTTCTTGCTATTGGCTGTCTGCATTTTATATCCTCTCTTCTTCTATGTTCTCAACTACTGCTTCCCATTCAAGTCCTTAAAGTCCCACAACTGCAGCAAAGTTCCTGTACAAGTTGTAAATAATCTTGTATCCTGTGTTTTATCCCCAATACCTCCAGACCTTGAAGGAAGGTATTTCAATGAACATTGTCAAAAGCTTTCTCTAAATCTACAAATGCTACAAACACAAGTTTGCCTTTCGTCAGTCTAACTACTAATATAAATGGTAGTATCAGTATTGCCACACGTGTTCAGTCATTTCACAGGAATCTAACATTCTGCTCATGTTAGTTTGTATAGCCCCTCCCCTCCTATCACCTACCTGTACATATTCCTTCCACCTTCTAGCCTTTTCCTAGCTTAGTTATGGCTCGCCATCTGAGTTATTAATAATCATACAGTAGTTTCTCTTTGCTCGATTTTTAAAAATTTAATTTTGGCCTCTATATTTTCCAAGTACAAAATCGCAAATCATGAATCAGCCTAGAACTTTCTTCCTAGACATTCTTGATTTGTGATTTTTTGCTTTCTATCAATGTCATTTTTTAGACAACTGTATTCGTTACAGCCTACTTGATTTGCTATATTTTTATATTTTCCCCGTTGGCAACTAAATTCAATATATCACGTGTTATCCAAGGATTTCTACTGTGCCTTTCTCTCATTTACATCCTCTGCTGCTTACGCTACTTCTACTGTTAAAGATACCTCTCCCTCTGTCTCAGTCAGTCGTTGTTTGATGATTCTATTAGCATCATCGCCAAAATCTTGGTTTTATTCAGTTTCCATCTCCTTCATTTACTACCATTTTCTATCTCTTTAGTTATAAACTGCGGTTCATAAGCAATAAATTATAGTCAGTCTGCATCTGCACCTGGAAATGTCTTACAATTTCAATTCTGGATTCGAAAACTCTATTCCACATATGCATCCTTCTTTGATGATTCTTAAGCAAAGTGTTGGCGATGATTGAATTATGTTCTGTGGAAACTTGTTTTGTGATACGATGTAAAATATAGAAACTGCACAATCCAGAGTTGTATTGCTTATGACTGTGAATGATTTGCTTTTCATTGTTTCACTACCGATCAATGCAAATCCGTAAAAACAATAGACGTAAAATGTTTCTCCTTGTGCTTTAGTCGCATTGCATACCTTGTCATCCAGCAACCAAAGAAAGGGGCAAGGTTCTATCAAGGGCGCTCAAACGTTTCAGTTTTAGGGCATTGCTGCAGCATATAACTAACACAGCGCGACTCCTGTGCGGGTATACAAGCACCGATATAAAGGCAAGGGATTAGTGTGACATTCGTGTTTTACTGATGCGCGTACTGTAGATGCGGAAACCTGAACTGTTGTGACGTTATTACCAAATACTTCAAACAGGACCAACGGGCTGTTGTTCTTTTCTTGGCTGCCGAAGGTCAAGCAATGGTAAGTATCTATTGGAGAATGAAGAATGTGTATGGGAAGGCGTGCCTGTCGAATATCATCGTTGTGGAATGGGGAGCGAAGTTCCGTGCTGGTCGCGATTCGACATAAGATGCCGCTCCCCCACATATCGCAAATGCTGTAACGCAGAAGTTATGCCAACTGGAGTGGGAGACACTCGAGCGATAGCCCTATACTACTGACCTCCCTCCATGTGATTGTCACTCCTTCGGTCCCTAAAGAAAAAATAATAAAGGGTCGATGATTCCCGTCTGACGTGGATGTGCAGCTGGCGTTACGGACTTCTTCACGCAGCAGGATACACAGTTCTACCAAATGGGTAACTTCAACCTGCCGAATGAGTGTAAAGATTGCCTCAGTGCTCTCCAGCATACCAAATCTGATCTGCACGGCCTCTGAACGAAAACGTTTTGACGACCCCTTATACATAGCAAGGAAATAGGTGTTAACGAAATGTTGCTTAACTCCATCCAGCCTGAATCTCCACACGATTTCCTTTTGTACATCTCCACTCTCTTCCCATTTTAATGTCATCCAGACCTTCTCCTTCTTATATTTTTCTTCCTCTTCTTCTTCTTCTTCTTCTTCTTCTGCTCCTCTTCCTCCTCCTCCTCACTCCTGTTTCGACTTCCTTCTCGATCTTTTCTTTTGTCTTTCTTCGTCTTTTGTCACCTGTCACGATGATGCACTCACAAAACGGCTCTCATGTCACGCGCCCAGTTTCCATATCTTAGTTACACCATATCTTGGTGGAAATGTTAGTATATTCACCCAGACATACGCTAGACACTGACATTACACCAGCCACACAGTATACGTTGGTGTCGGTGTACTCACCCAGAGCTGGCGACGCATGCGGCAGCGCCAGCAGCGGCCGGGACCCCGTCACGGCGGAGGCTCCCTCCTGCAACACAACGGCAAACGGTGTTACTGTGTCCCAGAGGTCTGCATGCTTTACAGCTCATACACCGATTTCAGGCAGTCCTCTTCTCACCACACTATTCTCTCACATCCGTAGTCAAACTTCCAAATCAATACGAAATATGGACCCTTAGAAGTGTAAGTGTAAACAGCCGTTTACACCGAAGCGAATGCAAGCTAACATAAGCAAAGGAGCAGTTTTTTCTTTCTTTTGCGCTACAGTTAGAACCACGACACGAAACTTTCATATTCAGAGGGGATTATATTGCATGGTTACCACACTGTTTTTGATAAAGTAAGAAAAATGATTTAGAGGAGGAATATTATACGTGTCTCAATCTGTGCTTGAATGTGAAACGCTAGAAGGTAATGTACTGAACATCGTCTTGCAGCTCCAACTTCCCTTAGGATTACTCCAAAACTTCCCACGTATGTCGGTTGAAGCTTTTCGCTGGCTCCTCGTTATAATTCGGAAGGAGATTTAAAGGCAGCACCGACGACCAACATAACCTGAAGAAAGGCTAGGAACCAAAGACATTTAGTTAGCTGCCATATCTCTCACAGTTTCTGACGTCTCCAATGACAGAGTGAGGCACTTCAAGGATTTTATTCAACTACGCACAAGAAAAATAATGTCAATGAAATATGACTAATCAAATGAGAAATATACATACGACCTGTCACATAGGCAACTTGACAAGCTCCGCTAGGCTTGTTAGAGGACAGATAGCGTGGTCGCTGGTAAATCACATTTATTTATCGTCAGAAATCTCTAACGTAACACTGATAGATCAGCCATGTGATCACAGATACCATGAACGTAAGCACAACAATGATCATGTCATTCGCATATTTTTAATTTTAATCACCGCAATAGATACACATTCGAATTTGTTTACTTCCAATGAAATTTGCTGTGGTTTTTCTTTCTAATAAAAAGTATTAGCCTATAAATCTTGTACTTACTCACTATATTCCCACAAGATGCAAGCATCCAATGAATTTTTCCTCTTTCGTGCGTCGCCAGTGGAACCTTCAAGTGCTTCAGCAGTTTTCAGCTAATCATTTTTTTTCCCCTTGGGCACGTGTGCTGTGGATGTTTTGAATCGCAAAAGTGCGTATGATGTCTATAATCTTCTACCAGCTACATAAAATTTTTTTCGGTCCACTTCATCGCTAACCCAACTCATGTCAACAACAACAAAAGTAGACAAGATAGCAAGTGAAAACTTTCTGTATTGCTAGTGCCGAAGGGGAGAGGACGTGACTTTTTTTCTATGATTCGCCGAAAGACCTAGAGTCAGAGGAACATGAACGAACACAAGCGAATGCCGTTACCTCATGTCCGTCAAACGTTTACACCGGACAGAATTTTCGCGACACTCTCACGGCGTCTGAACCGACATGTGACGAATCACCCTGTCTTCTTCGAAACCTTTCCACCACTTGAGTTAACTGATCTCAGTAAGGGTACTCTAGAATTGGTCGATCGACTGATTTGTAAGGGACTACCCTTGGGGCTCCCTCAATTTTCTACGAATAGATCTGGGTGCGTCATCTGCCTTCCCCACGACTAGATTTATGTGATCGTTCTCACCCTAAATTACTCCAGGGACGTTTCCTTACACGCTTGAAAGTTGTGACTGGTTGGAAATCAATGCGAGTGACACACAGACGTAAAAATAAAAGGAGATGACGTTACAGATTTATGCAAGTAACGGGGATTTGATATAGTAAATATTACAATGCTTACGCTAGTAACAGTGTCAGAAAGTCAATTTAAAAAGTTTTTCTACCCTTAAACGCACATTTGATCCAGTAATATGACGCATGTACCCTCGTAAATGTAACTTTGTTTTTATTTATAAATTTAAAAAACCCAGCAGAGAAATAGTTGATGCGAAAACGATGCATTCATAATCCATTTGAATCATCGTCTTTGTATTAGAACTCCGAAAACAATGCTTGTTTGCTTACTGGTGTTGACTCTTACTTATCCATTTTTAACTTTCAAATTATATGCAGAAGACATTTTAACGCTCACGTTTGGAAAAAACTGACCTACCTTTTCTTTGTTAGCTCACATAGTATTAAAGAGCATTTAAACTATAGTTAACACAAAAGGTCGCAATGTGAATAAAGGTAAAATAGATTTTGTGCTTTAATAAGTAAGTAACCTCTGTGAAATGTACAGGAGATCACGTATATTTTAATACAGAGTTAATTAACAGCATGTAGTTTCAGACAGTTTTCACACTTATTTATGGTATGTTTTTAACAGTAGCCTATTTGCTTCTTTTCCCAAAATGTTTCTCGCCAGGACCTCTCCCTGTCAGTTTTTCTGGAGTAACCTGCATGATTTTACTTTTGAATTTCATTTTCAGATTTTCAGAGTATATAATTCTGCACCTGTGATAAAACAATAATAATAGTAGGATTCCATTCAACTAATGCTTTTATGTATTCATTCACCCATCACACAGCAGATCAAAATTGGTACAATGTACTTGTCAAATCCAATCATAAATATGTGTGTGCATAATAAGAAATATTACGTGTATATAAAAATGTACACGGGAATAGCGATAAAAGTCCTTCAAAATTTAAAATTTAGTTCGTAACGCCATCTTACAGGGAATGGAAGTACTATAATGTGGCAAGGTTTGCCCTTTGTAAAAATGATCAAGATGCTCGAAATTCTGTGCTCAAGTTTTGATGCTCTTAAGAAAAACGTCCAAGATCCTCTCGGTGCTGAGCAGGAACGATCAAGATCCATTTCCTACTTGGAACTTTTTTCTTCTCCTTTTATGATTCATCTTAAAACGATGTAGCTTCACGTTACTGGTTTTCCAACGATACTTGCCAGTCACACATCCTAAACGAATCTGGAACTGTTACGTTGTTTAACACTAAAGCAAAGACTGATACAGAATTGTGCTACATTGTGCATCCAAGGGACGGTGGAAAAAGAGTTTTTCTCGGTAAGTTTAACAGAAAACACTCATTTGCTAATGTTACCGAGATTGTGCATAAAAATTTTTCTTAAGTAAAACGAAGGCATGAGAAATGTCGGAGAAAGCTGATGAACATTCCAATCCTGTGCAGAATGCAGGTACAAGGAACAGAAAAATGTTGGGGCGTTTTACTGATTCTTCAAGAAGATTAAGTGCTATGAATCACATTGCAAGTAACGATTGTAGGTACTTAGGACTGAGATGTTCTCAGAATGCTGAGTTTATTGAAAGGAACAGATCAAAAAGAAATTCAGTAGACTAGCTTGCTGTTATACAAAACTCACCTGACTGGTTTTATCAGTGAAAATCCTGTGATGCCAAGAAAAGCAAAGAAAAGTCCAGAAGAAGCTCCATGTCACGATTTTTCCTATTTCTATCAGGTAAGTATCACCAGAGATGGACAAATATAGCACGTTCCGGTAAGTGAACCAACATTCTTGGCAATGCACGCCCTTACCAACAGACGTCTTATTACTCTTAAAAAGACATTGGCTACTGCAGGGAAAGGACATGTGAAGACTAGAGAAAAACTTAACAGTAGGCCAAACAAAATTAAAGGAGAAACAGTAATTAAAGTGCATCAACATCTACTGCCCCTGAGAGGCAGCAAATTTTAGTATAGTATTTGTGACAGTAAACGATTGCATTTACCAGAAAGTTACAACTGAAATACGCGAGAGTGACGCAGGAAAAGTCATCAGTTTGAAGGTATCGGATGTCTCTCATTATAAAGTTACATCTGTTACATTCAGAGGACAATCCTCCAAACCAACAAGCATGTTCAGTGTGTGACAAATTTCGAGCCTACTGTTCTAAACTTGAGTTACAACTAAACAACAAGAAGGATGTAACTCAGATGTAAACTTTGAAAAAGCAAAAACAACGTCTAACGACTTAAGATGGGCTACAGAAGAGGAAAACAGACGAGTTTTACGAGATTAAACGTTCCGAGCGTTAAAAGAAAGTAAATCTGTACGGGTTACCAGAAGAATTTTCTGCTTCCTACTGTTTCAACCAACAGAAAATATTACAGCAGGCAGCTATAGCTTTGTTCATTCAATATTCATTTGCTTTGTATTTTATACATGTGACGAAACACTTTTCAACTCAGGACCTGAAGAAGTGTGTTTGATGTTGTGGCATTTCTTTTAGGAAGTTTTGCCTGAGTGTGCGTGAACTCAGTGCATTCTGTGGTTCCTTTTCTGGACAGAATAAAAACACCTGAAGGTATTATTTTGGTGCAACTGAGATGGTGGACGTCGGCTTCAAGTTTTTAATGTCACGGAAACTCCATTTCACTTTACCTTCTTGGGCCCACGTAGTAAAATGATTTCTCTCGGAGTGTCCGATAACATATGTGATTAGTATATAACTCTTTGACATTGCACTACGCTTTGATATGTACATACTTTGGAGATGATAAAACGTAGCATTCAGTGAAGTATCAGCTATTATTTATGGCAGCGAAACCATTTTATATACACGAATCCGCGATACGGTGCCGATACTTGGTCTGTAAAATCGGTAATTTCCAAGAACGCTTGCAAGCGATATATATCGAACGCGCGACTGTCGCGGAGCAAGATATTGGTTTTGTTTACAGATATCGGAACTACTGCGACAGAAAACGAACGATGTGGATTTCGGTTATAACGCTGGAAACGACAAAAACAATACATCAGAATTGTTCAATATCGAACTTACATCTAATTTCTCTTACCTTACTAGTCATCCATATTCACGCCCTGTACAATTCCGCATGATGTGTATGCTGCCGGTAGAAGTAATTTTTTTTCCATATCCACGGTACACTCTAGCAATATCTCTTAAGGAAATTGGCAATGTCACACAGGGAAGTTTTATACCACGTAAGCGAAAATTGTGGCAGATGTATTGAAAAATATACAGTTCATCTCGGTCTCCCGGTCGTCTTTTGATGGATGTTTTCAGGTATTTCCATAATCGCTCGAAGTTCTGTGTGCGCACAGACGGATCATGAGGAGACGCGAATTCGACAGAATGGTTTACAAACTCCTGGTGTAATCCTTCTTCCTTCAAAGTGTTGTACGATTTCCATCCATCTGTAATGACTTTGGTGCCGGGCAATGTGAAGTTCTTAACAAGAGGCACTGAAGTTTGTCTAGTCCTGGAAAAGTGCAAGTTACATTTCGTATGATCGATGTTTTCGGAATCCAGCTCGGTTGGCTTTACTTGATTATGCTTGAGCTCAGAATATTCTAGAATTCTGGAACAGATGGACGTTAAGAGATAGGATGGTAGTTCTCTCTATCAGAACCTTCTTGTAGACGGGTGTGACCTGTACTGAGATCTGTTCGCGAAAACTTTCAAAAAAATGGTTCAAATGGCTCTGAGCACTATGGGACTCAACTGCTGTGGTCATAAGTCCCCTAGAACTTAGAACTACTTAAACCTAACTAACCTAAGGACAGCACACAACACCCAGCCATCACGAGGCAGAGAAAATCCCTGACCCCGCCGGGAATCGAACCCGGGAACCCGGGCGTGGGAAGCGAGAACGCTACCGCACGACCACGAGATGCGGGCGAAAACTTTCAGTCCAAGCGCATATCTCTTAGGATATTCCACGCCCCCATATCCTGCACATTAGGCGACGGTGCTAAACCGTATCGAAAGTTTTGTAGAAGTCAAGAATATCATCCCGACTTTCGGTATGTACGGCCCTCACGATCTACTGCAGAAACAGAAAAAAACCAGGTTCCAAATGAACTGTGCTCGTAGAAATCATGTTGGTTCCTACGTAATTGTAGTTGCTCGGTGTCCAGAAAAGTCATCATACGCGAGTACAAAATACGTCCCATAATCGTATCACAGACTGATGAATTAAATTTATAATTCTGCGTATCGTTGTTGCGGCCCTTCTTTTACTGTAGATTCTAACTACTTGAATGAGGACGCGTGTAGCTACTAGGCAAGTAGTGAACTTCGTTCGCAACATGTATTTGGAAACGGCTGACAGGAAGGCACGCTCAAGGCAGTTGTTCTAGTGCTGGTTGGCGGGCTTCGTTTCAGCTGACAATGGCCCAGGGGTTATTGCTATCTCATTATTTTAATATCTCTGCTTTCCTTATGCTGTGTTACGCTTTAATCAGAACTTCTAACAGCAGACAATGTAATCATAATACTTGCGAAATATTTGCCTGATATTAATGATGTAGTTCAACCTATCGTTCTCTTCAATACAACAAACTCTAACTATGAAATTAACTGTAAAATATCATACGACAGCGACGAAATAAAATAACATCGGCATGTGATATTTCACATGAAATTTACAATTAATACTTTTTTTAAGTAATATATTTAATTTAACTAACCGTGCCTGAAAACTCCATGTTTGCCACTTACCAACAATCGGAGTGCCTAAGAACCTAACGGACAGTTATTTGATCGTATCTGAAGCACATTAACATTGATATTTCCATTGTTTACCTGTGTAGTGCTTCTGAGAACTGCGGAGGCAGTATTTGAAACTGAGACAGACAGGAGAAAGACTCCGCTGCATGGCCTGACTCACCATTAGGAATTCCAGCAGTAAATCTGTTATGGTTAAAATCGGTAGCCAGTCTCAAGACCACAATTATTTACTTTATGCTCTAATCATTTCGTTATCGATGTTTGCTGCTGAACATCTTTGCTGCTTTACTAAAGACTTACATTGTGACGCAAGCTCTAGCTCATAACGTCAGTAGACATACAGTACTTCCTCGTTAGAAAACTTAGTCAAATTTTTCTATACTACACGAATTACTGAATCAGTCCAAAGTTTCCACACAGATCTTTGGTAACAGATAGGGGAATGTTTTAGTGATTCACTAATGACAGTACAGCTGCTTTCTGTGGTTCTCGTGGTTTAATCGTAACTATGTGATAGGGAAGCTGATTTATACTTTAGCTACCACATTAAAATTACGTCAAGTATTAGACCAACACTAACACACCAGCAAAGATATCATAATTATCCCTCACAAAAAAATCTGTGGTGTACGATGCATTTTGATGTCGACCAGGTAACCTTACAGCACAAGCAAGACAAATTAGAAAGAGCCATATATAGATTAAACATGTTAATCCTAAATTATAATCTGAAGGTATCGATAATAAAAGCAAAAACCATGGCCTTTTTAGGAAAAGACCCCTTTAGGACTAAGATAAAAAAATACATACATCAAAAAAAGTTTTGCATCACCTCGGTTCCGAGAGTTCCGGAAGCTGTACAGAAAATTGGAATAGAGATCAACATAAACATCATTTCCGCTATTTTTATTGCTCATGAAAAACCACACATTGCATGTTGTACCACCATACAGCGATACAGCGAGACCTTCAGAGGTGGTGGTCCAGACTGCTGTACACACCGGTACCTCTAACACCCAGTAGCACGTCTCTTGCACTGATGCATTCCTGTATTCGTCGTGACATCCTATCCACAAGCTCATCAAATCACTGGTTGCCCAAACTCTCCCACTCCTGAATGGCGATTCGGCGTAGATCCCTCAGAGTGGTTGGTGGGTCACGTCGTCTATAAACAGCCCTTTTCAATCTATCCCAGGCATGTTCGATAGGGTTCATGTCCGGAGAACATGCCAGTCAAGTGATGTCGTTATCCTGAAGGAAGTCATTCACAAGATATGCACAATGGAGGCGCGATTTGTCATCTATGAAGAATGGCTCGCCAATACGCAGCCGATATCCTTGCACTATCGGTCGGAGGATGGCATTCACGTACTGTACAGCAGTTATGGCGCCATGACCACCAGCGGCGGACGTCGGCCCCATATAATGCCACCCCTAAACAGCAGGGAACCTCCACCTTGCTGCACTCGCTGGACAGTTTGTCTCCGACGATTGTCTGGTTGAAGGCATATCCGACACTCATCGGTGAAGACAACGCGATGCCAATCCTGAACGGTCTATTCGGCATGTTGTTGGGCCCATCTGTACCGCGTTGCATCTTGTCGTGGTTGCAAAGATGGACCACGCCATGGACGTCGGCAGTGAAGTTGCGCATCATGCAGCCTATTGCGTACAGATTGAGTCTTAACACGACGTCCTGTGGCTCCATGAAAAGCATTATTCAACATGGTGGCGTTGCTGCCAGGGTTCCTTCGAGCCATAGTCCGTAGGTAGCGGTCATCCTCTGCAGTAGTAGACCTTGGGCGGCCTGAGCGAGGCATGTCATCGACAGTTCCTGTATCTCCTCCATGTCCGAACAACATCTCTTTGGTTCACTCCGAGACGCCTGGAGAGTTCCCTTGTTGAGAGCCGTTCCTAGCACAAAGTAACAATGCGGACGCGATCGAACTGCGGTATTGGCCGTCTAGGCATGGTTGAACTACAGACAACACGAGCCGTGTACCTCCTTCCTGGTGGAATGACTGGAACTGATCAGCTGTCGGACCCCACCGTCTGATAGGCACTGTTTATGCATGGTTGTTTACACCTTTGGGCGGGTTCAGTGAGATCTCTGAACTGGGAAAGGGAATGTGTCTGTGATACAATATCCACAGTCAAAGTCTATCTTCAGGAGTTCTGGGAACCGGAGTGATGCAAAACTTTTCTTGATGTGTCTAATAGAACGGCTGTCCTGTTTCCATTATCTACGATGTGTCTTAACATTTGAAGAAGAGAAAGTATAAATAAGAAAATTAATACCAATCAACATGAATGTGGCACGATAAGAAGAACATTAAAAGACAAAATGAGAAGAGAAACTTAAATGAAATGTTATAAACTCGTACGCCCGAAGTTCTATATGGAGCAGAAACTTGGGATTTAAGATCAGAAGACCCAAGACAACTCGTAACATCGGAAATTAAATTCCGTTGATCAGTGGAAGGCTGCACAAGTGAAAACAGCATAAGAAATGAAGGCATAAGACGATATTTGGATGTACATCCATCAGCTGAAAAAGTAGTCGCATGATAGCAGATTTGGAAAGGGCCGTATTGCGTATGTCACCTAAGAGAATCCCTCGACAAGCGATGAAATACAACTCTATTGGATGAAGGAGTGTAGGAAAGCCGAGGATGACATGCCGAGGCTGGAGGAGGCCATTGAGTCTAATTCCGGATTGGTGAAAGAAGAAAATATGTTTCCAGAATGAGATTTTCACTCTGCAGCGGAGTGTCCGCTGATATGAAACTTCCTGGCAGATTAAAACTGTGTGCCCGACCGACACTCGAACTCGGGACCTTGGTCTTTCGCGGGCAAGTGCTCTACCAACTTTTTTTTTTTTTTTTTTTTTTTTTTTTTTTTTTCTTAATTTTTTTTTTTTTTTTTTTTTTTTTTTTGTGATTTTTAACAACTTAGAAGCTTCTACATTTTATTTTATTTATTTTTTTTTTTTATATGAAGGAAGGTAAGAGAAAGGAGAAACAGAAACCTTTATTATTCACAAAATAAACATAGTACGTCCTGACACATAATAACTGTCCTGGAAGGAACCTCGCTGCCGTCCTACCATGCAGCATGAAATAACAACAAAATCAAAATGGGGCCTCTTCCGGCACCCTAAAGAAAAGTATTTATGGAAATGAAAACAAAATGTGAAGTACATCCAATTGCTAACTGTTCATGCGTGAGTTTTTCGTAGGTCGCATACTCGCATAGTGTTCTTAGTCGATCACATTACTTGGTCGGTTTCACAACGAAAGCACAGCCGCTCATCTTTGCGCACCCGGCACACCCCAAGTATATGGCGGATCAGCAAATACCGTTACCAGGAAATTGGCATACCAATCCTTGTACTTTTGTAGCCGTAATAGTTTCGTGTGTCCATCTTGCAAGTATTGCCAGTAATCCAGGACGTTCAGTAAGTTCGTACGTGTGTCTCTATAGATGTAATGGACCGTCATACCTGTGATCCACGCCACTGCGTTCGTCTTATGACGCGGAAAATACGTTTCCTCTGGAAAAAATACTATGTCAGAACAGACTGCTGTATAGATAGTGCGCCGCATGAACGCTATTATCTTTCTTGCGAGAGTCCAGACAGCCAATGCCTCGCCGCAGACCAGCCGATGGTCGTCCGTATCCAGCACGCCGCATTGCTGACACAAGGGCGAATCCGCCAAATGTATTGCGTACTTTTTATCATTTGTAGGGTATTTTCTGTTGACGACAATGTACCATGTTGACCTGACAGATGTAGGTAGGTGGGGGTGGTGGACCGTGCGCCACACCACGTGCCAATTAACAGCTGGATGTTTGCGTTCCACCCTATTCCGGGCGATCTGTCGAAGAAGCAGATGGTACACGTCCTTCGATGTCGACTGTCGGGTCGTCGGTAAACGCTCTCGAACGTAACTGTGTTCCACGAGGAACGTGCGCACATACGTTAAAGGGGGTGATATATGGCCGACACTGACTGGAGGAAGATGCGATGTGGGTACGAGTTCTTCGATGATCGTCCCCGTAAGCGAGTGATTCCTGTTGCGCCACCGTTTGAGCATAGTATTAATATACATGGCACGCGCCTTCTCGTGCACGTTCACTAAACCAACGCCCCCCTCTCGCGCTGGGAGGGTAAGCGTGCTGTACTGTACCTTAAAGAGTTGTCCCAGGCACACATAGTACCCAAAAGCCGCCTGAATCCTCATAGCCATCGTGCGCGTCAAGGGAAGAAGGTGCGTCAGGTGGCACATCATGGGCGCGAGATAAAGGTTGACGAGTAACACTCGCTGCAGCATATCCATCGACCGTAGGGCGTTGAGTCGTACTGCCGTGCGGACCCTGAGTAACAATCTTCGGTAGTTGTCCGCAGCCGTTCTCGCTGTATCTTTATGAAAGGTGATACCCAAACAGCGGAGGGTTTCCACCGCAGGTAAGGGTCCTTCCGTTCCTGGTTCTAGTCCACGCCCCACATGCATGAATTGTGATTTTCGGTAGTTGACCACACTTCCAGCTGCCATCCCATACGTCTGTAGCCAATCCAGTGCTGTTTGAGTCTCCCTCTCATTCCGTACGAGGAACACAATGTCATCCGCGTATGCTCTGCATTTGAATGATAATTGCCGTAGGGAGATCCCGCTAAGACGGCGGCGAAGGCCTGCGAGGCACGGTTCTAAGGCGATTGCATAAAGGAGGATCGACGAGGGGCAACCCTGTCTCACTGATCTTAAGATCTTAAAATACTCAGTTCTCCCTCCGTTGACCACCATCGCTGATCTGGCGCCGTGCAACAAACGCATCACAGCATTGGTCAATAATGGCGAGACACCCATCCTATGCATCACCGCCGCGAGGTACACATGATCCACGCGATCAAAAGCATGATCGAAATCTACTGCAACCATCGCCCCCCGGAGGCGGCATGCAGCCGCGAGGGCGACGACGTCACGATAGTCTCCCAAGGCTGTGTGGATATTACTGATGCCGCCAAGACAAGTCTGATCGGCATGTATTCGATTCTCCAGCGACTTTTTGATACGACTTCCCAGGATGCGCATGAAGATTTTGTAGTCACTATTAAGGAGGGTCAAGGGGCGATAATCACAAGGCCGTTTGCCACCACGGGGCTTCGGTATTGGTATCAGGAGCCCTTCCGTGAATTGAATGTGAACCGGTACTTCTTGGTGCAGAAGCTCATTAAACATACATAGCCACATCGGTGTCATAATGGTCACAAAGGCACGGTAAAATTCCAACGGGAATCCGTCTGGACCTGGGGACTTGTTGCAAGCACCTCGTGTAATCGCTTCCTCCAGCTCTTCACACGTAATTTCAGATAACCCGTCCGCTTCCCCGTTCACACTCGTCGCATCTGGGATCTCTTCCAGGACGTTCCCCAGCTCCCTCTGACCCTCCCCGTTGCTCGCATAGAATCTGCTAAAATGATCCGTGAACGCCTGTGCTATGCCCCTCTGTGTTGTAAAACGACGGCCATCGCCGAGATCGATCTCATGTATTAAATTCCTGCGTCTTCTTCGTCTTTCCTTGATCACATAATGCATCGAGGGAACCTCGTTGGGCAGGAAATCCTGCGACCTCGCGCGTATCATCGTACCTGCCATCCTCTGCTTCGCAAGTTGTACCAGCTTCGCTTTAACTCGGTGGACGGCCGTCTGGCGTTCTGGTGTAGGTGGTTGTGCTAACAGTTCCCGGAGAGCCGTAAAGTAAAACTCAGTGGTCGTGCGCTGCCATTGAGAAACTTCCTTCCCGTATCCTATTAACGTCCTCCGTAAAGCTGGCTTCGCGCACTCGATCCACCACTGCAGGACAGAACCGAAAGAATTTCGTCGACGGAGGCAGCCATGCCACGTGTCCTCCACCATGCGTCGGCATTCTGCATCTCGCAGGTGGGAGACGTTCATCTTCCAATTACCCCTCCGTCTCCACACCTGCTGTCTATTAAGGTTAACCGTACAAATATATGCCTCGTGGTCTGTAAATGCCGTCGGCCATATTTCGGCGTCCACCGTCGACGTTGCTAACGCCCTTGAAACGTAGATCCGGTCCAAACGGCCCGCGGAGTGGCTAGTAAAAAATGTATATCCTGGTTGGTTTCGATACTTCAGGTCCCATGTATCGACTAATTCCATCCCGTTGACCAGCTCCCTAAGTTCTTGGCTAGTAGTATAGTTAGGTTGTTGGTCCTTTCTATCGAGCACACAATTAAAATCTCCGCCGAGTATGCAACCATCGTATCGTCCCTGGAACAACGGTGTAACCTCATGGGCGTAAAAATCTGCTCTGTCCCTTCTCTTATCCGAGCCTGACGGTGCGTATATGTTGATCAAACGTATTCCACCTATGGTCACGGCCGTACCACGGGCAGAAGGCAAATATTCCACTTCGTCTGCACGTATCCCTTCCTTTAATAGAATAGCTGTGCCAACGCCCCTCTCGTCACACGGGGAACAGTAAATGTCGTAACCGTAAAAGTCCGAGGAGGGAAGTACCCGAACTTCTTGTAATAGTGCTATGTCTAAATCCGCAGCCTTTATCATGTCACTGAGCATCTTGATTTTTACCGGCATCCCAATGCTATTGATGTTAACAGACCCTATCCGATAAGCTTGTTGCATGGCTGTCAACGTAGATAGGGCACCGTACGGTCGCTAATTCTTCCGTACATAGGCTGCTGTCGTACTAACGTCCCCCGCCGTACCCTCATATGGTCTGCCGTTATTCCGTGCACCCTTCCGGTCTTACACCGGGAGAGTTCGTGGGAGCAGTTCCTCTAGCATCATCAGTTCCCCACGGGGGTGGGTCTTCTGACCAGTCCCCTAGAGTCCCATCGTTGTCGTGAGGTGCAGGCGCCGTAGCCTCCTCAGTAGCCTGTTGCCGTCGATCGAGCGCCTTCGCTGTGTCTGGAGCATCGTCAGCGGTAGGTCGTGCCGCCGTCCCGCTGGCCACCGTTGCATCCACGCTAGGCAGTTCTTCTGTATCCATGGTCGTCTGTTCTGTACCCGTAAACTTCTCAGAATTGTCCGCTAGATCAGAGTGGTCGTTCTCCACCGTGAGGCGACGCTTCTTCCGGCGTTTTGGTGATCGCTGTTTACGTTGCCGGGCCTCGGAATCAGAGGTCAGCATGGTCTCCAGTTGTTCGTGGGGGGCGTCGGAATCATGCGCCGTCGTATGATCGACGTCTCCAAGTGCGTTATCTGAAGGGGCCGCAAGCGGAACCGAAGAGAGGGCGTCCTGTGACTGCTGCAGGCGGTCCACCGCAACGTCGTCTTTCTGTGGCTCGCCACGATCTGCCGCTGTCTGTGTGTTCTGGTACGCGTCTGCCTCGCGGCCCACGTCATCGCGTAATGCGGCGACGTAAGTCATGGGGAGCACAGTCGGACGCGGCGTGAGGGGTGGATCATCCCGTGGCAGCTGTAATAACCTTCGTTGAGCACACTCAGAACGTATGTGTCCCTCCTTCCCACATCCAGAGCACGTCCTTGGTTGTCCGTCGTAAATGACAATCGCCCGACAACCGGCGATGTACAAGTATGACGGGACGTGTTTTCGGAGTTCGATCCGTATTTGTCTGACGCCATTGAGGACAGGATACGTCTGGAAACTCGCCCATTTTTCAGCCACGTGGGATAGGACCGTTCCGTAAGGACGCAGGGCGTCTGTCACCAATTCTTCTGGCACTTCGAATGGAAGCTCAAATACGCGGATCGTTCGGAGGCCCATGCCGGCGTGTTCAACAGTTACCGCTCCAACATTCCCGTCCGAATGACAGAAACGAAGTCCTTGTCGGTGTCGAAGTAGTAGTTCGTCACATGCCGCTTCATTTATGAGCTTGACATAGACCACGCTGCTGACTATAGATAAGTGTATTCCAACTAGAACGTCAGGTTCGATTTTCACCTCGTCCCGTAAATAACGTTCGATCTCGTAAGCCTTCGGTCGAGCATATTCGTTAGCAAAACTAAATTTCAGTGTCGATTTGCGGAACGACAAAGCCATGATTCGTTCTATGTATACCGCCACACACCGCTACACACGTAACGTAAACACCTCTCGCGCAGACGTGCGGCAGGGACGTAAACACCGTCCGAACCGCTGCGCCGCCGAAGGCTGACTGCTCTCCTGCGAAGGTTCGCAGGAGAGCTTCTGTAAAGTTTGGAAGGTAGGAGACGAGGTACTGGCAGAAGTAAAGCTGTGAGTACCGGGCGTGAGTCGTGCTTCGGTAGCTCAGTTGGTAGAGCACTTGCCCGCGAAAGGCAAAGGTCCCGAGTTCGAGTCTCGGTCGGGTACACAGTTTTAATCTGCCAGGAAGTTTCAAGAAAATATGTGTTTGTTGGAAAGAAGACTCTCGGTATGAACGAGGGAAAGGTTATATCGGATAGTCAGTTCTATAAAGTTACAAACTCGCTTATAAAATGATAACAAACATCAGTATTACCTGTTTCAAACACTATAGAAGAAAAGAAACAAAGCTGATCTTCCTTTACCAAACTAAAAGTGACGGTGTATGATCTTTCCCCTAAAACCAAACAAATCAAACCACAAGCCAGTTCAACACGATTATTCGGTGGTTTGTAACTCGAAGCATCACTGTATTGAACTCGGCCTTTCAACAGCAGATGTCGGGGTGAACTTTACTACTGTCTGCTTGCCTCCATAATCCTCCATCCAAGGCAGTTTTTACTGATTCCTTCACACAATCGTTTCAAGTTGCTGGCTTCGACGATGGCTCAACGGAAACTGTGCATGTCGTCCAACGCTAGATGCGCCAAAAGCGTCAGTACTCTCCCTGTGTCACGGTAGAAGACTGTATTTAATGGTATTTTTTCGCCAGAGAAAGATGAGCTTGTGCAGAGGTTTCATTATACAGTTTTCACATCTCTTTTAGAGTACTAAAACAATGGATTCGAATGCGATTTATGCAAGTACTGTAACGAATCACCAGAGACCACGAGTCCGTGACACCAAAATACTAAGAAAATATTCCTGAGTATCTTACGAAATTTTGTTGACGGAATTAGAGTTCATTCTGAATTTCAACGATATTGGTAGCAAATTTGGTTCAGTCAAACGTTATCTGTTTGTCTGAAGGATAGAGATTATGTACAGTCATATGTGGGAAAGTTGTAGGAAAGTTGTGGCCCTTGGCTTAGTACACTGTTTCCATTTAGATTCAGTTTAATTTTTTGGTCTTCTAATTAAAAAATCATCAGTTCTACTAGGATGGTCTATATTCCTCAAATTCAGAACGACGGAAGTCCATAAATAAATCATTACGTATTTGACAGCAGTCTCATTCCGAACATTTTTCGAAAGACGTAGCCGTTGATTTTCACTATTAAAGTTATTTATTTGTAAAATTCGCTATTGCTGTTTGAGCCGTACAAGCGTCTTGAAGTTGAGTGCGAACAAAATTTTGCCATCACAAGTCAAAGGTCTGAAAATCTCTGAGCTGTATATACATCATTATCATATCCGTATCCCGGCCGGAGTGGCCGAGCGGTTTTAGGCGCTTCAGTCTGGAACCGCGGGACCGCTACAGTCGCAGGTTCGAATCCTGCCTCGGGCATGGATGTGTGTGATGTCCTTAGGTTAGCTAGGTTTTAGTTGTTCTAAGTTCTAAGGGACTGATGACCTCAGATGTTAATTCACATAGTGCTCAGATCCATTTGAACCATATCCGTATATTGCGTATTTAACGTTGTTGATATATTTCGCATATGTAACATCAGAGCACAGTAAACGTTAACTGTTCCGTCTCGAAAGTCAAAATCGGTAACGATGAATCATGCTAGACTGGCTGCGCATGGCAGAGGATATTTCCTATACTAACAGGTATTAGGACTGTTCCCATTTGATTCACATGTGGAGCAGAGGAAGGTGTAATGTTGGTTATGTATTATTTTATTTGGTGTATAGGAACCTGATGATAGTCAAACTACTGAAACTAGTTGTATAAATGAAGTTGTTTACCAGCATCTAAAGGAGGTAACATGACGTTTTTCAAATATACGGGATGAATCACCCAAGTCTTGTACCGCAGATATTGCGGAAGTGGGAAGTGCTACTGATGTCGGGTTTTCACGGAACGGATTGGCAGTCAGGGGCTCGTGTCGTTAGGCAGTGAACAGATTGTAGAAATACTTAGCAAATGTATTGTTTGTGCACATATACACTTTTTAAAAAGGAACAATGTCTATTGACATTAACAAACTAAAAATAGGGTAAATTAGAATGTCAGTGGTGTTTGTTGCAGGATTCTAGTCCGAGTCGTTTTCGTGGTATCGTATTCTGAAAAGTTCCCACACGGACACTTGTAAAATACGTGCGATAGCAGACACTAAACAACAGGACAATCGCAAGCACTTGTTATGTTGTTCCTGACCAATAACGAGACGACTGACATCACAAGTTGTGTTCACAATGACCACTGGCAGCGGCAACACACGCTTCTTGTGTACGAAACAACTAATGCAGACGTGTTGTTATTTCACTGGAGATGTCCAAGCAGGCTGCTGTGATACGTCGTTGCATGTCATCGGGTGCAATTGGTATGTTCCTGTAGGCAGCGTCTTTCAGATTTACCCACAGAAAATTGTCTACAGGTGCCAAAACCGTGGAAACCGGCCACGGTGCAGGCCCTCTGCGTCCAATTCGGCAACTTGGAGACAATTCGTGAAGGCATGCTTCAGTACTTCGTGCACTGTGGGTTGGACAGGCATCGCGCTGGCACGTCAAGTTGATCCTAGTCCGCAGAGGAGTGGCTTCCAGCATCTGTGGAACAGGGTCTGTCAGGAGCCTGCTATAACTGTGCGCTGGTCTATGAGGAACGAGCTATAAGTTGATGGATCACTATGCCGCACCACACGTTTACACTCTGTGGACGCTAACGCTCCACCTGACAAGACCAATGAGGACTATCAAGAGACCAATAGTGCATGATTCTGTAGTTTACCTTGCCTTGATTGGTAAATGTGGCTTCATAACTAAACAAGATAGATGAAACATCTGGCGTATCGTGTCTCAATGCCCACGTACAGAAGTTAATACGATTCTCATAAGAGTTTCTGTGCAGTTCTTGATGGAGAGAGATGTGGTAGGGATGGAACCTATGTCATTGTAGCATGCGTAGGACACTTGCCTGACTCGTGCCATTTCCTGGTGCTATTGCGACGGAGCTAACGTGCGGATCAATTGCAGCAACAGCAAGAACATTAATTTTCCCTTTTCTGTCGTCATTTGTTTCCTTCTGTTAAGCTGTGTAGATGTTACACTACCACTTTCACGTAACTGGTTAAAGAGGCTGATAAATACGAGGGTTGGAACTTAAATAGTGGCAACTATTTATTCACAACCGACACAAAAGAGTTACATGTTCGCATCTGTGGTTTTTTTTTTTTTTTTTTTTTTTTTGTCATCAGTCTACTGACTGGTTTGATGCGGCCCGCCACGAATTCCTTTCCTGTGCTAACCTCTTCATCTCAGAGTAGCACTTGCAACCTACGTCCTCAATTATTTGCTTGACGTATTCCGATCTCTGTCTTCCTCTACAGTTTTTGCCCTCTACAGCTCCCTCTAGTACCATGGAAGTCATTCCTTCATGACTTAGCAGATGTCCTATCATCCTGTCCCTTCTCCTTATCAGTGTTTTCCACATATTCCTTTCCTCTCCGATTCTGCGTAGAACCTCCTCATTCCTTACCTTATCAGTCCACCTAATTTTCAACATCTCAAATGCTTCGATTCTCTTCTGTTCCGGTTTTCCCACAGTCCATGTTTCACTACCATACAATGCTGTACTCCAGACGTACATCCTCAGAAATTTCTTCCTCAAATTAAGACCGGTATTTGATATTAGTAGACTTCTCTTGACCAGAAATGCCTTTTTTGCCATAGCGAGTCTGCTTTTGATGTCCTCCTTGCTCCGTCCGTCATTGGTTATTTTAGTGCCTAGGTAGCAGAATTCCTTAACTTCACTGACTTCGTGACCATCAATCCTGATGTTAAGTTTCTTGCTGTTCTCATTTCTACTACTTCTCATTACCTTCGTCTTTCTCCGATTTACTCTCAAACCATACTGTGTACTCATTATGTTATATCCTAGCCAGTAATGCCACCCGAGCCCGCTGCCAAAAGGTTGGCAGCATCAAAGTCCGGACGCCGTCCGCATAAGCAGCGCCAGCGAGACAGGAAATCGCCGCAAGTCTGCGCGCGCCACCGCTGGCTTCTGGTTTCTTAAGCGCTGGATTCGCGAGCGCTAGGACAGTTCTGTATTCGCCGCTCAGTTGAATACTCACCACCGAATTGTGTACTTGCTAGTCAGTTGTGTGTTCATCGCAGCAGAGTTGTTGTTTGTCGTCAGCCGACGTTGACCTAGCCGCTCCGACTCGAACTAGACAGATTTCTGTAGACACGGAGTTCACTACTGTGTTTCTGTATCTTCGTTAATAAAGATAAGTACCGACTTTTATTTAATCAGAGTGTTTGGGTTTCCATCTTTCTGTTCACTGTTCCAGCGGACCGGTCGGCCCGCTATTAAAAGTGTGGCGGTGACTTCGTAAGCCGTTTCTACAGCGAATTGTTTGTCGCTACGAACGCCGCCACAAAACTGGCGACGAGGGCTTCCGAACTCGTGTGCAGGGCTGGTTCAACTTGTTTCTGGTTATACTAATTATAGCGATAAAATTTTGGGGGCTGGTTTAATTTGTGTTCACTATGTCTGCCGAATTACAACAGTTGATCTTGTTACAGAGTCAGCAAATACAAAGTCTGGTGGAAGCAATCGCCAAACAAGCGGCTAATCCTCCAACACAAAAGGAACAAGCACAGGCAGCACCACCTTTCCGTGTTTTTGATGCATCAAGAGAAGAATGGCGAGAATATTTCGCGCAGTTGCAGGCGCACATGACAGTCTACAAAATCACGGGTACTGAGCGGCAGCTTTATTTAATTTCCACTGCAGGCGTGGAAGTCTATCGACTACTTTGTAAGTTGTTCCCGGAATCCAAGCCAGAAGCTTTAGACTATGACGTTGTTGTTAACAAGCTTGCTGAGTATTTCGAGTCGCGAGTTCATGTGGCAGCAGCCAGATTCAAGTTCTTCAGATTAAAGAAACTGCCACATCAATCTAATAAACAGTGGTTAACAGATTTACGGGGCCTCACCCGTCAGTGCCGATTTAATTGTGTGTGTGGAGCTTCCTACAGTGATGTCATGTTACAAGACGCTATTACTCAAAACATTGCAGATTCTCGTATTCGTGCTGCTATCTTAAAGTTGCCTGACCCGTCATTAGAGACTGTGATGAACAACATTGAAGCCCAAGATACTTTTGATTATGCTGAGTGTGAGTTAGATCAGCCATGTATTTCTCAAATTGTCTGTGCTAAGCAAGTTATGTCACGCCCGCGGCCCCACCGGCAGAGTCAGACTGTAAACACTAGCCGGCCGCGTCATGTTAAACACATTCATCAGCCGCGTGTGCAAAATGATAGAGTTAAGTCTTGCCCTAAGTGTGTTCTTGCTCATCCTCGTGAACGTTGCCCGTTAAGAAACGCGGTTTGTCACTTTTGTCAAAGGAAAGGACACATCCAGACTGTTTGTTTGCGTAAACGCAAGAACAATTCTAGTGCTGCCCAGCCCATGGATATTCATGTTCTTCAAAGCCAGCCCGCCCAGAAGGTCGCGTTTAAAGACTCTTCCACGGTTCGTGTGGGTAATAAACTTGTTCGCAATAAGCCACCCACCCAGCCCTCTGCTATGCGACCCAAGCGTAATTCAAACGCTGTAAAAAGTAATGTACAGACTGCAAGTGAAGTGGGAGTTGTTGTTCCACCCGCCCAACCCACGAGTTGTCGTAAGCAGCGAACACGCGCTAAACGCGCTGATTTTGTGTCTTCCGCCTCCACTGCACCGATCCAGAGACAGTGTAATAAACTATTTGTGAAGCTACGCATCCAGGATAAGACCTTCAATTTTCAATTAGACACTGGTGCGTCTGTGACTCTCATAAATAGTGCTACGTATGCGGCTATCGGCCGCCCTAAACTTTCAGCGGCAAAACATTCTTTGGCTACTTATAGTGGCGAACAAATTCCTGTGTTAGGTGTATGTAGCGTGCCAGCCACATTCCGTGGCAATACAAAAACAGTTTCATTCACAGTGCTCCGCGCTACAGACAGTGTAAACATTTTCGGATTAGACTGTTTTGACTTGTTTGGCCTGTCTATCCAAGACAATGTGTTGCAAATTAATTCTGTTGTTGTTCCTCAAGACAGCATAACCGATTTGTGTAAACAATACAGTGACATATTTAAAGACGAACTAGGTTGTGCTGCGAACTTTGCCGCTCATATTACGTTAAAAGATAATGCTCAGCCTCGATTTTTTCGTGCTCGTCCAGTGCCTCACGCCCTCCGGGCACCTGTAGCAGATGAACTTCGTCGTTGGCAAAACAACGGTGTTATTCAACCCGTTTCAGCGAGCCAGTGGGCTTCTCCCT
This sequence comes from Schistocerca serialis cubense, assembly GCF_023864345.2. Classification (NCBI taxonomy): domain Eukaryota; kingdom Metazoa; phylum Arthropoda; class Insecta; order Orthoptera; family Acrididae; genus Schistocerca; species Schistocerca serialis. The sequence continues at coordinate 596,609,834 of NC_064644.1, read as the reverse complement.
TAGTTATTATAAAGAAACCGTCTGGCAAGTTACGTTTGTGTGCTGATTTTAAGTCGACAGTTAATCCTCAGACTGTCATTGATTCTTTTCCTTTGCCTAGACCGGACGAGCTGATGGATAAGTTAGGGGAAGCTCGTTTCTTTTCCAAAATTGATCTCCGTGAAGCATATTTGCAATTGCCTCTCGACGAGCAATCACAACAGTATTTTGTCATAAACACGTCGTTGGGGTTGTTCCGTTTTCTGCGTTTGCCTTTTGGTTGTGCGTCAGCTCCAGCTGTTTTTCAGCGTTTTTTGTCACAACTTCTGGCTAATGTGCCATCGAGTTGCAACTATTTAGACGATATTGTTGTGTCCGGTCGGACGCCTGCTGAACATTTCCGTAATTTGGAGTGTTTGTTTACAGTGTTGTCTCAGGCAGGCCTACGTTGCAACATCGATAAATGTTCATTTTTCCTTACGGAGATGGAGTGTCTGGGACATGTTATTAATGCTCAAGGCATTCATCCCTCCCAGGCACATTTAGCAGCTATTCGTGATTTGCCCGCCCCTCGCAATCTGCAGGAATTGCAAGCAGTTCTTGGCAAATTGACATATTATATTAGGTTTATACCTAATGCATCACAGATTGCTGCACCGTTGCATCGTCTCCGCCGTAAGAATGTTCCGTTTGTGTGGTCAGCTGATTGCCAATCAGCCTTTCAGCAGCTTAAAGAGGCTTTATTGAATGATCGTTGTCTGGTCCATTACGACCCTAACAAGCCTCTGGTGTTAGCTTGTGATGCCTCTTCTTTCGGCCTCTGTGCTGTGTTGTCTCACCGAGTCGGTAACATCGAACGTCCTATTGCGTTCGCATCTAAATTGCTAAACAAAGCTCAGTGTAATTATAGCCAATTGGACAAGGAAGCGTTGGCTATTGTGTTCGGTGTCACAAAATTCCATCACTACCTCTATGGTAGACCATTCTATTTAGTAACAGATCACAAGCCCCTGACGTCACTGTTTCATCCGTCTAAACTAGTTCCTCAGCGGACAGCTCAGAGACTACAACGTTGGGCTCTTTTGTTATCCCAATACCAGTATGAGATACTGTATCGCCCTACAGCTCAGCATGCAAACGCTGACGCGCTTTCTAGATTGCCGATTGCTGCGGATGATGTCTTCGATTCCTCTGACGACTCTTGCCATCAGATTGACGCCGATGAGCATCAATCCCTCCGGGATTTTCCGATTGATTATCGTCAGGTGGCACGTGAGACAGCTACGGATCCTCATCTGAGTTTACTATTACGTTTTGTTCAACGTGGTTGGCCGTCCAAGGCAAAGGACATATCGGATCCTGTGGTTCGTCGCTATTATCCGCAACGTCATCTGTTGTCTGTTTCGCACGGAGTTTTGCTGTTACGCACCGAGAATGAACAGCTTCGTGTAGTGGTTCCCCAAGTGCTCCAATCCAAGGTCCTCGACTTGTTGCATCAAGGTCATTGGGGAGTGGTCCGCACCAAGCAGCTTGCCCGCCGTCATTGTACATGGATCGGCATTGATAAGCAGATTACGCAGATGTCTACAGATTGTTCGACGTGTGCCGAACACCAAGCTGCTCCGCCTCAACGCTATTTTGAGTGGGCACGCCCTGCCGGTCCCTGGCAGCGAGTACATATTGATTTCGCTGGTCCATATTGGAATTCTCGTTGGCTCATCGTGATAGATGCATTTAGTAGTTTTCCGTTTGTTGTGCCCATGCAGTCTACAACGTCTGCACAAACTATACAGGCGTTGACTTCAATTTTTTGTATTGAGGGTCTTCCAGAAGTTTTAGTGTCTGACAATGGTCCACATTTTACCTCTGCTGAATTTGAAAGTTTTTGTTCTGCCAATGGCATTCGCCATGTTCTTACTCCGCCGTTCCACCCTCAATCGAATGGTGCAGCGGAACGTTCTGTACGCACATTCAAGGATCATATGGACCGCCTTCGTGCTACGCACTCTCGTCAGCAGGCCCTCATCACGTTCCTGTCGTCGTACCGGACCACGCCACGCGACGGCTCTTCGCCTGCGGAGCTTCTCCACGGCCGTCGTCATCCCACCCTACTACGGTTGTTGCACCCCCCGGATCGACCCGCCGCTTCTGAGCATCGCACGCGTTTTCAGCGCAACGACGCCGTTTTTTTCAGAGTTTATCACGGTCGCCGTCGTTGGGAACGTGGTACCGTGATACGTGTCCAGGGTCGCGGTTTTTATACTGTTCAAGGTGCTACTGGGGTGCACAGGAGGCATCTGAACCAGTTGCGCCGCGCTGGCCGCCCGGATTCTGCCGCTCGTTCTTTGTCCACAGATTTGGTCCGCGGCGGGTTCCAGCCGCGCCTTCCGACTTCGCTGCCGCCCCCAGGGCAGCAGCAGCAGCCGTCGCCGCTACCACGCCGACAGCCCGTCCCGTTGATGCCTCCCGCGCAGCTTCATCCGGGAGCGCCCCAGGTGGTCGCTCCGGCGCCTGCGGTCCCTCTTCAGTCGCCACCGCCTTCGGAGCTGATGGACGTCGACCCCTCAGCCGGGCCGCCTTCCCAAGCGGTGGCTGTGCAGCCTGTCCTGCAGCCGCTTTCCTTGGGCACCCCCAAGGAGTCTGACACCGCAGCGCCTTGTCCGGCGCCCGCTCAGCAGCCGTCGACGCAGCGTCAGGAGACGCTGCCTCTCTTCGTGGGTCCCGACGCCCCGTCGCGTCCAGTACCAGAAGCTGCGCCCGTGGTCACAGGCGTGCACCCTGACCTCGGTTTTCAGTCGGTGTTTCCCGAGGCCCCGCGCAGCCAATGCTGGGGTGCGGACCGGGGACTGCCACCGGCAACAGTCTCCGCCCCGGTCTCTTCTGCTACGCCTGCGGCCAGACCCCTCCCCCGCCGTCGACGCTCGCCACGTCATTATTCAACGACGGTGCGGCGATTTGGGGGGGAGGAGTGTTATATCCTAGCCAGTAATGCCACCCGAGCCCGCTGCCAAAAGGTTGGCAGCATCAAAGTCCGGACGCCGTCCGCATAAGCAGCGCCAGCGAGACAGGAAATCGCCGCAAGTCTGCGCGCGCCACCGCTGGCTTCTGGTTTCTTAAGCGCTGGATTCGCGAGCACTAGGACAGTTCTGTATTCGCCGCTCAGTTGAATACTCGCCACCGAATTGTGTACTTGCTAGTCAGTTGTGTGTTCATCGCAGCAGAGTTGTTGTTTGTCGTCAGCCGACGTTGACCTAGCCGCTCCGACTCGAACTAGACAGATTTCTGTAGACACGGAGTTCACTACTGTGTTTTTGTATCTTCGTTAATAAAGATAAGTACCGAGTTTTATTTAATCAGAGTGTTTGGGTTTTCATCTTTCTGTTCACTGTTCCAGCGGACCGGTCGGCCCGCTATTAAAAGTGTGGCGGTGACTTCGTAAGCCGTTTCTACAGCGAATTGTTTGTCGCTACGAACGCCGCCACAAAATATTAGACTATTCATTCCGTTCAGCAGATCATTTAATTCTTCTTCACTTTCACTCAGGATAGCAATGTCATCAGCGAATCGTATCATTGATATCCTTTCACCTTGTATTTTAATTCCACTCCTGAACCTTTCTTTTATTTCCATCATTGCTTCCTCGATGTACAGATTGAAGAGTAGGGGCGAAAGGCTACAGCCTTAGCCGGCCGGAGTGGCCGTACGGTTCTAGGCGCTACAGTCCGGAACCACGCGGCTGCTACGGTCGCAGGTTCGACTCCTGCCTCGGGCATGGATGTGTGTGATGTCCTTAGGTTAGTTAGGTTTAATTAGTTCTAAGTTCTAGGCGACTGATGACCTCAGAAGTTAAGTCGCATAGTGCTCAGAGCCATTTGAACCATTTTTTTGCTACAGCCTTGTCTTACACCGTTCTTACGAGCACTTCGTTCTTGATCGTCCACTCTTATTATTCCCTATTGGTTGTTGTACATATTGTATATGACCCGTCTCTCCCTATAGCTTACCCCTACCTTTTTCAGAATCTCGAACAGCTTGCACCATTTTATATTGTTGAACGCTTTTTCCAGGTCGACAAATCCTATGAAAGTGTCTTGATTTTTCTTTAGCCTTGCTTCCATTATTAGCCGTAACATCAGAATTGCCTCTCTCGTCCCTTTACTTTTCCTAAAGCCAAACTGATCGTCACCTAGCGCATTCTCAATTTTCTTTTCCATTCTTCTGTATACACTCCTGGAAATGGAAAAAAGAACACATTGACACCGGTGTGTCAGATCCACCATACTTGCTCCGGACACTGCGAGAGGGCTGTACAAGCAATGATCACACGCACGGCACAGCGGACACACCAGGAACCGCGGTGTTGGCCGTCGAATGGCGCTAGCTGCGCAGCATTTGTGCACCGCCGCCGTCAGTGTCAGCCAGTTTGCCGTGGCATACGGAGCTCCATCGCAGTCTTTAACACTGGTAGCATGCCGCGACAGCGTGGACGTGAACCGTATGTGCAGTTGACGGACTTTGAGCGAGGGCGTATAGTGGGCATGCGGGAGGCCGGGTGGACGTACCGCCGAATTGCTCAACACGTGGGGCATGAGGTCTCCACAGTACATCGATGTTGTCGCCAGTGGTCGGCGGAAGGTGCACGTGCCCGTCGACCTGGGACCGGACCGCAGCGACGCACGGATGCACGCCAAGACCGTAGGATCCTACGCAGTGCCGTAGGGGACCGCACCGCCACTTCCCAGCAAATTAGGGACACTGTTGCTCCTGGGGTATCGGCGAGGACCATTCGCAACCGTCTCCATGAAGCTGGGCTACGGTCCCGCACACCGTTAGGCCGTCTTCCGCTCACGCCCCAACATCGTGCAGCCCGCCTCCAGTGGTGTCGCGACAGGCGTGAATGGAGGGACGAATGGAGACGTGTCGTCTTCAGCGATGAGAGTCGCTTCTGCCTTGGTGCCAATGATGGTCGTATGCGTGTTTGGCGCCGTGCAGGTGAGCGCCACAATCAGGACTGCATACGACCGAGGCACACAGGGCCAACACCCGGCATCATGGTGTGGGGAGCGATCTCCTACACTGGCCGTACACCACTGGTGATCGTCGAGGGGACACTGAATAGTGCACGGTACATCCAAACCGTCATCGAACCCATCGTTCTACCATTCCTAGACCGGCAAGGGAACTTGCTGTTCCAACAGGACAATGCACGTCTGCATGTATCCCGTGCCACCCAACGTGCTCTAGAAGGTGTAAGTCAACTACCCTGGCCAGCAAGATCTCCGGATCTGTCCCCCATTGAGCATGTTTGGGACTGGATGAAGCGTCGTCTCACGCGGTCTGCACGTCCAGCACGAACGCTGGTCCAACTGAGGCGCCAGGTGGAAATGGCATGGCAAGCCGTTCCACAGGACTACATCCAGCATCTGTACGATCGTCTCCATGGGAGAATAGCAGCCTGCATTGCTGCGAAAGGTGGATATACACTGTACTAGTGCCGACATTGTGCATGCTCTGTTGCCTGTGTCTATGTGCCTGTGGTTCTGTCAGTGTGATCATGTGATGTATCTGACCCCAGGAATGTGTCAATAAAGTTTCCCCTTCCTGGGACAATGAATTCACGGTGTTCTTATTTCAATTTCCAGGAGTGTATTATTCTTGTAAGCAGCTTCGATGCATGAGCTGTTAAGCTGATTGTGCGATAATTCTCGCACTTGTCAGCTCTTGCCGTCTTCGGAATTGTGTGGATGATGCTTTTCCGAAAGTCAGATGGTATATCGCCAGACTCATATATTCTACACACCAACGTGAATAGTCGTTTTGTTGCCACTTCCCCAAATGATTTTAGAAATTCTGATGGAATGTTGTCTTTCCCTTCTGCCTTATTTGACCGTAAGTCCTCCAAAGCTCTTTTAAATTCCGATTCTAATACTGGATCTCCCATCTCTTCTAAATCGACTCCTGTTTCTTCTTCTATCACATCAGACAAATCTTCACCCTCATAGAGGCTTTCAATGTATTCTTTCCACCTACCTGCTCTCTCCTCTGCATTTAACAGTGGAATCCCCGTTGCACTCTTAATGTTAGCACCGTTGCTTTTAATGTCACCAAAGGTTGTTTTGACTTTCCTGTTTGCTGAGTCTGTCCTTCCGACAATCATATCTTTTTCGATGTCTTCACATTTTTACTGCAGCCATTTCGTCTTAGCTTTCCTGCACTTCCTATTTATTTCATTCCTCAGCGACTTGTATTTCTGTATTCCTGATTTTCCCGGAACATGTTTGTACTTCCTCCTTTCATCAATCAACTGAAGTATTTCTTTTGTTACCCATGGTTTTTTCGCAGCTACCTTCTTTGTACCTATGTTTTCCTTCCCAACTTCTGTGATGGCCCTTTTTAGAGATGTCCATTCCTCTTCAACTGTACTGCCTACTGCGCTACTCCTTATTGCTGTATCTATAGCGTTAGAGAACTTCAAACGTATCTCGTCATTCCTCAGTACTTCCGTATCCCACTTCTTTGCATATTGATTCTTCCTCACTAATGTCTTGAACTTCAGCCTACTCTTCATCACTACTATATTGTGATCTGAGTCTATATCTGCTCCTGGGTACGCCTTACAATCCAGTATCTGATTTCGGAATCTCTGTCTGACCATGATGTAATCTAATTGAAATCTTCCCGTATCTCCCGGCCTTTTCCAAGTATACCTCCTCGCATCTGCTACTGTCCTTCAAAGTAGTCACCAGCGTTGTGAAGAACCCATTGCCAGCGATATGGGAGGAGTAGTATACCGTCAGCAGAGCCTGTTCTGTTGATAGTGTGGATGGAGCGGTGTGAAGTTATGGTGATTGCCGTGTACGACTGTGATGGTTTTATCCTAACGCATTACGTTCCTCCGCGGCAGGCAGTATTACTGTTCGTTTTTGGAGATCACCTGCGACCAGCTTTGTGAAAGAAGCGGCGACGCTTTCTGCCCGACCCACCCATCATTTTGCACGACAATGCGCGGGCGCATACAGGACAAGCTGTTGCTGCTTTGTTCGGTCGATGGGACTGGGATGTAGTGTACCATCCACCATACTCCTCGGACATAAGTCGTCGTGACTTTGATTTGATTCCGAGGATGAAGGAACCTCTTCGTGGTATTCGGTCCAGAACTGTTCCAGAGATTCGACAGGCAGTAGGCCGCTCCATTTTGCACCATCAACGAACAGCCTCTGCTAACGGTATACTACGCCTCCGATATCGCTGGCAACGGGTTCTACACAACGCTGGTGACTACTTTGAAGGACAGTAACAGCTGCAAACATGTAACTCTTTTGTATCGCTTGTGAATAAATAGTCGCCACTATTTAAGTTCCAACCCTCGTAACTGCCGACATGGTTGACGTCTATTGGGATATCTTTCCGCTTTACGGCACAAGAAGAAATGCATTCTTCCTACGCTATCCACATACTATGAGCATGTCGGTTTTTTCCGCATTGGTAAATACCATCCTGTACTTAAGACTTCCTACTTGGACTGCCGCGTACTAGCAAGCCGCGGTGTACTCAATAAACACAGAAGCAAACTGTAAGCAGGCCTGACAACATCGTAGCTAGCAACTACGCAGGTTGAATGGCACAAACAAGTGTCGATGAGCCGGCCAGAGTGGCCGAGCGGTTCTAGGCGCTTCAGTCTGGAACCGCGCGACCGCTACGGTCGCAGGTTCGAATCCTGCCTCGGGCATGGATATGTGTGATGTCCTTAGGTTAGTTAGGTTTAACTAGTTCCAAGTTGTAGAGGACAGATGACTTCAGATGTTAAGTCCCATAGTGCTCAGAGCCAAGTGCCGGTGTGGAAACTTGTGAAAATATGGTATACTGTAAACGACTCGCACTAGAGTCCTCGAAAAAACACCAATGACATTCTGATTTAACCTACTTTTACTTCGTTAATGTCAATAGGCAATGTTACATAAAAAAACAGTAATACTCAGACTAAGTAATACTACAGTATGCTTACTGGCTAACAATACGAGCCCCTGACTACCACTCCATTCTGACAAAACCGAACATGAATAGCACTTTATTTTCCTCAAAATTTGCGGCGCGAGGTTTTTAGGTGGTTCGCCCCGTATAAATGACCCCGGCATACACTGCCCGCTTACACGGTGACGAGTCAGGAACGGCGGTGAAGGTGCTGGTTGGAGGTGCGGCGGCCAGCAGGCGCTCGAGTGCGGCCGGCTGCCGACTGCCGGCTGCCGCCGCGGGCGAGTGGCGGGTGGCGGGTGTCGGGTGGCGGGTGGCGGGCATTACCGCGACACGACGCCGGTAATTAGGGGGGCGCGGGCGGCCGGGGGCCGGGGGCCGACCTGGCCCACTGGTGGCCCTGGAGCTTTCCTCAGGCGCTCTCCTCTGTACTCACGTGTACACCGTGTCACGTTTCTTGCGTAGTAAAGGAACCAAACGAAGTCGAATAAGAAGAAAGGGCAAAGCCCCTAGTCAGTGGCACTAAGTATTACAAAATAATCACGTTACACCTTTTGGAACGTTATTGATACCGACAGGTAAGTAACATTCCAGTCAGCGACGTCAGCGTACAGTTAAAATCGCTGAAGTAGGCCTTCAGGGCCTGATGAAATCTCGGTTTCCCTTCACACACTTGGTTTTTATTCATCCAGTGTTCTGACTGCTGTGATGCGTCCCGCCACGAACCCCTCTCCTGTGCCAATCTCTTCCACCCAGAGCAGCACTTGTTCTCTACGTCTTGAATTATTTCTTCGAGATTGTTTCGGCTTAAAGTGAAGCGCCGCACGCCGGTCGGGAAAGTTGAGCAGAGAGGGCTGTGAAGAAGACGTCAGCCAACTGCACGCCGACAGACCGTTCTCCAGGAATACAACCCGAAGGCAGCGCAACGCCGCCAGGCCGCGGCCCAGTAGAACACTTGCAGTTCTACGACTTTCACAGCGGCATCAAGAATATGCACTTGAATAGCAGTGATTTAGGAACTGTATTACTTCTCTCGTATTACGAATTGTATATACCGAAGGGACTTGTTGTCTGTCTGTCACCCTTTGCTCTCGACACGTCTGTATCTCACAAAATTAGCTATTACTATCATTTTCTTTTGTAATAAACTTCATTAACACGATTTGGTTGAATTGTTGTCTAGCGATCCGAGAAAGGATGTTCCCTAGGCACCACGTATTTGACGAGTAGGTAGGATACAATAGATCTATTCCAGTTTGTCTTCCCCCACAATTTTTACCCTCTCCAGCTCCCTCTAGTACCAAGGAACTTATTCCCAGCTGTCGCAACACACATCCTGTCATCCCTATCAGATTACATGCAGACACTCTCACTGTAGTATATCATAACAGAAATAAAATAAAAGGTTGAAGAGAGGGATTACTCTTCAGGTTGGAACACTTATAAGATCCGCTCTTGACATTGTTATCCTGAGTGAAAATGTAGAAGGACCTGAGGATCTGTTGAATGGAAACAAGAATCTAATTCTAATGTGTACAGGGTTATCCACTGACCTGAAACTGTGTGAAGAAAGCATACGTTCCACCTGTTAGCAGAACTGATCCACAGAACTACCGTCCAGAATCACTGACGTCCCATCGTTCTGCAATATTAGAAGGTACTCTCACCTCGAAAGCAAATGCGATATTTCGGACGGAGCGATCTCCTCCATGCCGGTGAGCATGATTTACTAGAACACTGGTTACGCACAACCCAAGTCCCACATGACATAATGAAAAACATGGATCAAGGCCATCAGGTAGATGCAGCGTTTGAAAAAGCATTTCACTGCGTAGAAGACAAACGGTTATTAGTTTAAGTAAGATCATATGGAGCACCAAATGAAATTTGTGACTGCATGGACGATTCCTTGGTAAGGTGGACACAACATAGGGCAGTTACTACAGCCGTGGCTGAAGTAAATGTGTTGAGAAACCCTTCTTGTTAACAGTGTATTTTAATGAACAGCTAGGCAATATTATTTGCAAGTATGAACTTTTTGCAGATGATGTACGTATTTATAATGAAGTACTATCTAACAAATTTTCAGTCTTAATAGGATTTGAAAGTCATGCAAAGATTTGCATATTGCTTTAAATTTTCAGAAATGTAAAATTGTGCATGTTATTGAAAGCAAAATCGTAGTATCCTATAACTACAATATCAGTGAGCCAGAACTGAAATCAATTCACACAAATGCCTGTCTGTAACAATTTGCAATACGTGAAATTGTAATGATCGCAGAGCCTCTGTCGTAAGTAAAGAACACATCTGCTGGGATACGGCAAACTCAAATCAATCTGCAAAGGACAGTTCTGTGAAACACTAGCCTGACCATCATAGAATATTCATCAAGTGTGTAGCGCCAGTATCAAGCAGGTCTTACAGAACACTTTGAATTTATGCAAAGAAGGACAGCAGTAATGGTCAAAGTTATGTTTTGCTCTCGGGTGGGCGCCTCGGAAAAGCTAAAAACTAAGTTAGCAAGCGTATGAAGACACACGCCTAATGTTGCGCGAATGCCTACTAACCAAGTTCTAAGAATGCCAGTTAAACGAGGAATGTGCGAATATGTTACAGTCCCCTACGTATCGTAGGGACAGCGAAGACATGATCAGACTGAAACTAAATTTTTGAAACCATACTTGTAACTAGTTGCTGTTTTGAATTGCAGACCATGTGACTGTACTACAGCCACGCTTCTCATAATTCCTGTTTATAATATATTTAAGTCTTTCATTCCGCTTCTATAATACTGAATTTACCCAATCGAGGCTTCCCATATCGCTTCTCAGAATTATCATATATACTTAAACGAAATGACGTGCTCCAGATCTTCACCACTAATCTTGTAATCGGTTAATATCGACTCCTTTCTCTAAGTAGCTAGTACGATGCGGCATTCAGTCACATTTAAAGAGAGCGTGCTTTTCTTTGAGCAAAATGGAAATTTTGTCCAACTCTTTCCACATTTCACCAACGACGATATTGTGCTGTGGACAACAGGATCACAGACGAAGAACCAGTCAGTGCTACTGACGCTATCTGCTAAAGCGTTTGTGTATATTGAGAACATTACACATTCCATAACGCTTGCTCCGGACACATTCAATGTTACTTAAATTTCGTGCTGGCCGCTGTGGCCGTCCGGTTCTAGGCGCTTCAGTTCGGAACCGCGCTGCTGGTACGGTCGCAGGTTCGAATCCTGCCTCGGGCATGGATGTGTGTGATGTCCTTAGGCTATAGTTAGATTTAAGTAGCTCTAAGTCTAGGGGACTGATGACCTCAGATGTTAAGTCCCACAGTGCTTAGAGCCATTGGAACCATTTAAATTTCGTTCTACATCCGGTGTCCGTTCTGAATTCTATCAGACAAAACTGGTGCCGACGTCTACCCAACCTACCAACAGTAACTCCAGTAACTCCCATCCCACCTCATCAGGAATCCCTCTCCCTCTGCCTCCCCGTCTTTTCCAACCCCTTCCTTCCCTACACGTTACGGCTCCACCCACACCCCAAGCTGCTACTCCACTCCTGTCCCACTGATCATCACAATGTCGAATGCTGAGGGCCCTAAACAACCAAAGCAACCAAACTTCCATTCAGTCCTCTCAACTTTCACTCTTAAATTAAACACGTCCCCTTTCCCTCCCCCCCCCCCCTCCCTCCCTCCCCCAAACAACAACCCCATTTTTTCCCAGTGAAAGTACTTCGACTTTTAATGAAATTGCAGTTTTTACCTTTCAATATTAATGTTTTTAAATATTGTTGTACCAGTAATCTTATTATTTTTATTTTAACCTTAAGTTTCCCTATTTTTAATTAAAAAGATGAAAATCGAGTTCCTTTTACATAATTCCTTGAATTATCCGATCCTTTACAATTTTTAAAAATCATTTATAAAAGTCTCACTTTTTGATTTATCGCCTTGTAAAACACTAAGTGAGCTAACAAGCCTTTTTGGCTACGGTAGCGATCTTCATCGATTGGGACAACCGAGAGACAGGTCGCTCCCCATGGACGTAGATACGAAATAGAATCTCGTGCAGCAAGCGAGAGGTACACAGCAAGTACGGCGAGAGGCCTCCACCACACAGCCGCCCCCACTCGCCTGGCTCCTCTCAGCTGCGTGCAGCAGCCTCCAGATGGCGCTCACACACACAGGCCCTCTCCACGCTTCCTCGTCTCTTCATTCAGAGCGTCGTGTACGTCAACTGACAGTGAGTGGACAGCCACCATGAGGCAGCGCTGTCAGCGGCTGACTACATCGCTTCTGGCTTGTGCCGATGGACACAGGAATTCTTCCGCCCCCAGGCACAAGAAGGACGCGCCACGGGCACTCGGTCAGACAGCTCCACTCCAGCAGTCAGACGGTTCTGCACGGTGCCCGCGCGTCAGTGCACTCTGAGGACTGCTTTCCAACTTAGCAGTCACTACTTCCGGAGAGCAAGGACCAGTAACAGATTGTCTGCGTGATTACTATCAGTTACGGTTGGCATAGCATAGAATGCCATAAAATTGACAAAAATTGCTTGGATTTCGTTGTACAGCCTTTAGGACATCGAGTGCCTTGTATAAGACTGAACCTAAGTACCAAATGGTTCAAATGGCTCTGAGCACTATGGGAGGTCATCAGTCCCCTAGAACTTAGAACTACTTAAACCTACCTAACCTAAGGACATCACACACATCCATGCCCGAGGCAGGATTCGAACCTGCGACCGTAGCGGCCGTGCGGTTCCAGGCTGAAGCGCCTAGAACCGCTCGGCCACTTCGGCCGGCCCAAAGTACCAATCGCAACACATTCTTAATAAATGTTATTTGTTATTTCTTAATGTTTTGGCACATTCCTGTTATAGTGCCACCCTGTCAGACAAATGCGTAATAACTATAGTGTTCAATGGCCACCTTCAAGGAAATACGGCAGGGAAATATTATTCTGCTACTGTGGATGTTTGAGCTGAATTAACAGCAACATTCGGTTACTACATTCACAACCAAGCTCTCAAGCAATTAACTGAATGGTACGAATAGAGCAGTGCTCGTGAAAGCGTTCCGGGTATTGCTTCTTACAAAAAACGTTACGATTTTAATTAAAATGGGGTTTATCTAACTACTGAATAAAAAGTCTTGGTCAAATTTAACCCCAACCTGCAACAATTATTCCTCCAAAGCCCATACATAAAATGGAAAGCAATAATTACATATTAACGCGAGAAATAAATCACAAAGTGAAAGGAACTGCCAATGAAAGGGACTTTGATCAGATCTAGATTTGTTTAGCAAAGCCCGCAAGGAACAACAGCGATGGGACTGATCCTCATCTCAACAGGTCAGCCTCTAAACAACATGGCAGTGCAGTGATTGTCCCGGTTTCTGAAATCAAAATGTCTGTTTTTCCGCGTCTCCAAGGCCCGAGCGTTCATTTCCGTGTCTCCATCCAGTGTGTCCAAAAAATTCTATCTTTCTTCTCTGCTCTGCACAAAACCTGTGCAAAAGAATGCTCCACAAATGCGAAGGCTCTGCTAAACACTGGCCAACGAGGGCCTTTTCTTAAAACGACCATCCAACATCCCACCTAGGAAATGGTTTATAAGTAACCTATGTCGAATTTCTCAGATGTTCAAAAATGGTTCAAATGGCTCTGAGCACTATGGGACTTAACAGCTGTGGTCATCAGTCCCCTAGAACTTAGAACTACTTAAACCTAACTAACCTAAGGACATCACACACATCCATGCCCGAGGCAGGATTCGAACCTGCGACCGTAGCAGTCGCGCGGTTCCGGACTGCGCGCCTAGAACCGCGAGACCACCGCGGCCGGCTTCTCAGATGTCTTTCTATGTCGCTCAATGGGTCATTTTCCAAATCTAAAATTTCTAGAAAACGCCGTCCTGAACTCTCGCTTACAGATATATTTTATATCAAACGAAGAGCTACCTTACAGCCTTGCGAGAAGAGAAATTCTCATGGAGCGGCGTCCGGTTATCGCACTTTCTATTCCGCAAGGAAAGAAGAAAAAACTTTTAAGCACGAACAGTCGCCGAACTTCCAATGAGAAAGCGTAGATGAGAATCTCCCGCACAGCAATGCCCTCTAAGGTTTTCTGTGAAACGTGTTACCGACGAAAAATGATATTCCACCGAGCCGTATTTTTTTTTTTTTTATTAGCTGAAAGACCCACTTTTAAATATAGTTTATTCTGCAAGCATCGAGCATGTGGCAGGCTTCTTTACAGTGGTCTTATTTCATCCAGAATCTGGGACTGCGCAATGCGCTGTCAGAGTCTGTGGAGTGTTGACTGCTCGTGATTCTCCAGCCCTGAACCGGACGAGACAGAGCGCCGTAAATACCTAGCTGCCTATCAGTCATCTGGAACTACCCCTGCTCCAAACGGCCTAGTCCTTACAAGCAGGCCCGGGTTTTCTCCCTAGGGAACCCTGAAATAATTCCGACAGCAGCCCCTGCCCTCTCCTATCGTGAGCTCTATCCAAGACTTCGTCTGATTCGCACTGCACAAGAAGTACAGGACATGCCATTAACTACAGGACAGAGGGAAATTAAGACGTGTTAGCGGCTCGGTCTTTGCAGTCACCAATATCACCCATATTACCAGCATCAGATATCCATCAGTCGATAGAAATGCGATATGGGTTACGATAAAGTGAACCAATAGGAGTGATATATGAAACTTGTCAATTCACCACTTGAGTATCGCGTTTCAGTTTCTCGTCTTTGTGTGTGTTACGTGTGCCTCGGCTGAAGAGACCACAGAAAACACAGCTTGCATCCAAATGGGATGAGGGGTATGGCACCTCAATAAAAGCGAAAAAAGGGGAATCATTCCAGGACGACGATGCTGGCAGCAAATGGAAGAACAACTCAGATACGCGACTGCACTTGGGAACGAACAGCTCGGAAACGCCGAAGCTGGTCGGTTGTTCATCATGCGCTGCTCTTGCGGACATCTGCAGGAAGTGGTTGAAGGACGGTGAAACCACAAGTAGGCGACAAGGCGTGTTAGGACGCGAGAACAGGGAGGCAATAGGCTTCTGTGCTCTGTAAAGTGCACAAGTGTTGCGGAGCGCACATTTCAGTGGACACTGTTCAACACGGGGCTCCGCAGCAGACGTCAACGTGTCTCCAAGGTAATGTAATGTCGTGTGGCTAGGAAGTCTTTCGAGCTGACGCCATTTCGACGACTTCCTTGTCGATGGGGATGATACGATGATGATGACGAAGACAACACCTGTCCCTGAGCGGAGAAGATCTCCAACCCAGCCGGCAATCGAACCCGGCCCCCTTTGCATGGCATTCCGTAGCGCTGACCACTCAGCTATTGAGGCGGACCTTCCCACGGTGGCACACAGACATCCTCTATAGCATCGAGCTCGATATCATCGATACAGGTTCGTGGATCAGCGGAAATGTGTTACTTGGTTGGATGAATCACGTTTCTTATTACGCCAGGTCGAACACGTGCTGCACCATGGACATTTTCCGCAGCGGAGGAGATGTTAGTAATATGCTATGGGAGACATTCACGTCGGCCTCCAAGCGATCTGTGATAGTAATCGGAGGTACCATGACAGCGGTGGATAACCTGCACTTCTTCATGTTTGAGATCTTCCCTGAGGAGCCGGCCGCAGTGACCGAGCAGTTCTCGGCGCTTCAGTCTGGAACCACGTGACCGCTACGGTCGAGGTTTCGAATCCTGCCCCGGGCATAGATGTGTGTGATGTCCTTAGGTTGGTTAGGTTTAAGTAGCTCTAAGTTCTAGGGGACTGATGACCTCAGATGTTAAGTCCCATAGTGCTCAGAGCCATTTTGAATCTTCCCCGTGTACGATGGCATCTTCCAGCAGGAAAATTGTCTGCATCACAAGGCGAAACTCGTGCTACTGTGGTTTGAGGAGCTTGACAATGAACTAACGTTGATGGCTTGGCCACCAAATCCACCTGATCTGAACGATGGCGCTAGTGCGCGTCCACATGCCACCGTCGTGTAACTGACGGGAATAGCGTTATCTCTGCGGAGGTAAGTGGTGCTACACACCTCTGGAAACCTAGCAAGGACTTGTGAAATTAGTTCCACGTAGAATCGCTACTGTATTCAATTCCAAAGGTGGACCAACAAACAAGCTATGGCCGGCCGGTGTGGCCGTGCGGTCTGGGCGCTTCAGTCTGGAACCGCGTGACCGCTCCGGTCTCAGGTTCGAATCCTGCCTCGGGCATGGATGTATGTGATGTCCTTACGTTAGTTAGGTTTAAGTAGTTCTAAGTTCTAGGGGACTGATGACCACAGAAGTTAAGTCCCATAGTGCTCAGAGCCATTTGAAACAAGCTATGAAGCAGATTTGTGAATAATGTATGTACTATGTAGATGTACGCGTAGAAACCGGAACGAATAGAAGAGACTGTAATTTTAAGAAAGATATGCACACCTGCAAAGGGTGCATAATGACTGAAAAAAGGGATTGAATCTGAAGTGTGTTTATGAAGAGGGACGTGGTAGCCACGTGACGGCCGAGACGTTAGTATATTACGCAACCTCTCACAAGCTAATATCTTATGTAACGAGTGTGCGCCGGCTCGGTATCAGGAGAGGAGGAGCTGAGGCCAGCTGAGTGGGCCGCTTACCGTAATGAACGCCGGACCGACACCTGCGCGGTGTTGCTGTAAACAGACACTGCGGCACGCCGGCTCGGACTGATGACGCTGCTGACAGAGGACTAAACTCACCAGCAGCTGACACATACTATGGACACACTGTCATTTGCGTTTGCTCGACTATTACCACTTCTGCGACACTGTAACAACAAAACTGTATTGCTCATTTCGGGACATCCATATAGACCTCAGCAGTGCTAAAGGAAAAATTTAGTGTGCAACGTTGGTGTTCGCGTCTTAAGAGCGCCTCTCGACGCTCGTCCATCCCGTGCAACAGCGTGCCAGTGCCTACTGTGGTCTGCAGAAAAGAGCTCCTCCACTCCGTGATAAAAGTGGCGGCAGCGAGGAGACCTACACTGAAGTCGAAGGGAAAGAAAAAGAGGCCGGCCGGTGTGGCCGAGTGGTTCTGGAACACCGCGACCGCTACGGTCGCAGTTTCGAATCCTGCCTCGGGCATATGATGTCCTTAGATTAGTTACGTTTATTTAGTTCTACGTTCTAGGGAACTGATGACCGCCGGCCACGGTGGCCGAGCGGTTCTAGGCGCTTCAGTCCGGAACGGCGCGACTGCTACGGTCGCAGGTTCGAATCCTGCCCCGGGCATGGATGTGTGTGATGTCCTTAGGTTAGTTAGGTTTAAGTAGTTGTAAGTACTAGGGGACTGATGACCTCTGATGTTAGGTCCCATAGTGCTCAGAGCCGAGCCGAACTGATGACCTCAGATATTAAGTCCCATCGTGCTCAGAGCCATTTGAACCATTTGAAGGGAAGGAATTCCCAAATCTCAGACAATGTCTTCTGGACATCCTTCGTGTTACTGAATACTTCATAAGAGTGTCATTACAAAATGTGATCCTGTGGCACCAATAATGGAGTATTTGAGAACTTTCTGCAGGAGCAGCTTGCTCCTGACTGAGGCTGTCATTTCACATTAAATATTTATCTGTCGTACATGTTTGTGAGGCATGTATTTTGTTTACTAAAAGTCATACAAACAATTTTCAGTGAACGGCATTTCGCGCGCCGTTCTCTGCTAAAAAAGCTTTCAACTCAGATTTCTAAACAAGTTAAAAAAGGAAAGAAAAAATAAGTGAGCGCACTGACCTTCTGGCGTTGAACAGGAAGCGTGTGAGTGCGAAGGAATACCGTATAAGGAATATTTTCATAATGAAATGAAAATTCAGCGTTAATATTGCGCACTCACGTTTCCCGTCTCGTTACGAGCCATGCAGGAAAAGAGAGACTGCTACTTAACGTAAAGAAGATAAGTTAAGTTGTAGACAGGCGCCGTTAAAAGACACTTACACAAAGCTTTCGGCCCCAGCCTTCATCAGCGTAAGAGAAACACGCACCACTCGCACGGACGAGCGGCCACACCTCAGGCACACGTTACCGCCAGCTCCGGCAGCTCGGGACAAAATCATTCCGGCCTGAAATGCCTGAGTTGGCGGTCTCGTGTGCCTTACATGTGACTGCTTGAGTGTATGAGTGGTTTGTGTTTATCTTACGCTGATGAAGGCTGTGGCTGAAAGCATTGTGTAAGTATCTTTGAACTGTGCCTGTCTGCCACTTAACTTCTGTTCTTTCGGTTAGTAGCAATCCTACATTGTTAATATTCCTACCTGGAATTTCCAGTACTCAGTCTCATTACGACTCACTTATGAAAATAATAATAATAATGTCCTTATACTTTCGACGTATAGAGAAACGATAAGCAGAAGTTCAGATGGCGTGGCACTGATGACTAAAGAAAGGAGAGATAAAACATGGAAAGATTATGTAGAATCCTCATATAAAGAAGAAACCTTGTTGAAAATATTACGAAATTGACAGAGCGCTGAAAGATCTAAATCGAACGGAGTCCAAAATGGCTCTAAGCACTATGGGACTTAACATCTGAGGTCATCAGTCCCCTAGACTTAGATCTACTTAAACCTAAATAACTTAAGGACATCACACACATCCATGCCCGAGGCAGGATTCGAACCTGTGACCGTAGCAGCAGCGCGGTTCCGGACTGAAGAGCCTAGAACCGCTCGGTCACAACGGCCGGCATCGAACGAAGTCATCTGGGGTAGACGACGTCTTTCAAAACTATTAAGACCCTGGGAAGAATTAACTACGTGAAAACGTTTCTACTCTCAGACTCCAAGAAGAACCTTCTAATACCAAAACCAAGAAGTTAGCTACTGACCGATCTAAGTACACTCCTGGAAATTGAAATAAGAACACCGTGAATTCATTGTCCCAGGAAGGGGAAACCTTATTGACACATTCCTGGTGTCAGATACATCACATGATCACACTGACAGAACCACAGGCACATAGACACAGGCAACAGAGCATGCACAATGTCGGCACTAGTACAGTGTATATCCACCTTTCGCAGCAATGCAGGCTGCTGTTCTCCCATGGAGACGATTGTAGAGATGCTGGATGTAGTCCTGTGGAACGGCTTGCCATGCCATTTCCACCTGGCGCCTCAGTTGGACCAGCGTTCGTGCTGGACGTGCAGACCGCGTGAGACGACGCTTCATCCAGTCCCAAACATGCTCAATGGGGGACAGATCCGGAGATCTTGCTGGCCAGGGTAGTTGACTTACACCTTCTAGAGCACGTTGGGTGGCACGGGATATATGCGGACGTGCATTGTCCCGTTGGAACAGCAAGTTCCCTTGCCGGTCTAGGAATGTTAGAATGATGGGTTCGATGACGGTTTGGATGTACCGTGCACTGTTCAGTGTCCCCTCGACGATCACCAGTGGTGTACGGCCAGTGTAGGAGATCGCTCCCCACACCATGATGCCGGGTGTTGGCCCTGTGTGCCTCGGTCGTATGCAGTCCTGATTGTGGCGCTCACCTGCACGGCGCCAAACACGCATACGACCATCATTGGCACCAAGGCAGAAGCGACTCTCATCGCTGAAGACGACACATCTCCATTCGTCCCTCCATTCACGCCTGTCGCGACACCACTGGAGGCGGGCTGCACGATGTTGGGGCGTGAGCGGAAGACGGCCTAACGGTGTGCGGGACCGTAGCCCAGCTTCATGGAGACGGTTGCGAATGGTCCTCGCCGATACCCCAGGAACAACAGTGTCCCTAATTTGCTGGGAAGTGGCGGTGCGGTCCCCTACGGCACTGCGTAGGATCCTACGGTCTTGGCGTGCATCCGTGCGTCGCTGCGGTCCGGTCCCAAGTCGACGGGCACGTGCACCTTCCGCCGACCACTGGCGACAACATCGATGTACTGTGGAGACCTCACGCCCCACGTGTTGAGCAATTCGGCGGTACGTCCACCCGGCCTCCCGCATGCCCACTATACGCCCTCGCTCAAAGTCCGTCAACTGCACATACGGTTCACGTCCACGCTGTCGCGGCATGCTACCAGTGTTAAAGACTGCGATGGAGCTCCGTATGCCACGGCAAACTGGCTGACACTGACGGCGGCGGTGCACAAATGCTGCGCAGCTAGCGCCATTCGGCGGCCAACACCGCGGTTCCTGGTGTGTCCGCTGTGCCGTGCGTGTGATCATTGCTTGTACAGCCCTCTCGCAGTGTCCGGAGCAAGTATGGTGGGTCTGACACACCGGTGTCAATGTGTTCTTTTTTCCATTTCCAGGAGTGTATTTCAACAAGTTTAACAAACCAAGGCAACAAACTACTGCTACAAATTGTTTGTCCGCAGGAAAATTATACTATTGGTAGAAGCCGACGAGGTGGAAGATCTATTTGGTTCCAAAAATATATAGGAACACGCGAGGCATTGCTAACATTAGAGGACGGATCTAAAAAGAAGAAAACCAACATTTCTATCACTTGTAGATGTACAAAAACGGACAGTGGAAAGCACTCTTATATCAAAAGCAGAATGCAGTCATAAGAGTCGACAGACATGATAGTGACTGTATTAACTGAGAAGGGAGCGAGACCGGGTGCAGCCTATGCACAATTTTATTGAATATATACCTACAGATAGTTTTAAAGGAAACGAGGGACAAATTTCGGAATTCAATTAGAGGGAACAAGTAAAAACTTAAAGGTTTGTGGATGACGTAGTATTTCTCTCAGAGGCGTCAGAGCACTCGGCATATGACTCGAGCAGAACCAATATTGTCTTCAAAACAAGTCATAAGGTAAGCGTCGGTAAAATGAAAACAAGGGGAATTAAATTAGGAAATTATACACTAAAAGTAGCAGCACCAGTAACGGCCAACAATCAGGGAAGGTGCAGTGTAAGACGTTGAAGTGTTCTAACACGACTACACAGGTTGGGCAACACTTCGAGTAGAGCGCGACAATATAAGGATCCACGCTGAGGAAAGTTTTGCACCAAAACTAGCCTGCACATGTGCAAATCTGGACTAGAGTGAATACGAAGCTTCTAAAACCTTACGTACGAGGACATTACATGAAGCGAAAAGCAGGGAGTGAGAAAATCAACATTAAGAAATGTTGAGGAAATTATGCGAATCAAGAAGTTTATGGGAAGTCCAAACAAAATAAGAAAACTTTTGAGTTTCGGTACAGTGAAATGTTACGAACGACTTACTGTGCCAATTATCTAGGAAGCGGCGAGCCCAATCATTCTCAGGATAACGGTACGGGTGCGACAGGCTGTGCTACCTATTACGTTCCAAAACGCCTTGCATAAAGAGGGTATTCTTCCGGGTCTCGTACCTCAAGTTCTATTGGTGATAGAAAGATAGGATGGCCCTTGGACTAGGTACCATTTCTGTACTCAACAGAAGGATCGTCTTGCTGTAACTATCACACAGTACAGCGTCAAGGTGTAAGATTACATTGTTCCTCCATCTTAGGAAACTGGAGCAAATAGATTTGTTATTTTTTGCATTATGTGTGGTCTATCGTGCACCTTAAGGAGCTTATGGAGGCACCATTCTGTTATTAAAACAGAGCCGCGGATTCACAGACGGTTACAAACAGGAAATAGTTGAAACTTTTACGATATATGACCAAGATCCTGATCTCAAACAAACTTCAAACTTTTCTTTACATCTTTAATCGTTTCAGAACTACAGAGATTCAAAGTTACTTGTACACGTAAATTACGAGCGTAGATTCCGATGTGAGGTAGAAACGTACTTTATAAAGTGACCTAGCATGGAGAAACATGCTGTGAAGTATCTGCGTTATCATCAGAAAGGTTCTGAGAACCACATGCTTCAGTACTGAATCAATGCAGAATCTTTGTGCACATGTAATCCAGTCTGAGGTGAAAAATTAGTTTTGCGTTACGTCAATTTCACATACGTAAACTATCAGAATTTTACTGACACCTAAATTCTTTTCATATGACCGACATGCCGTGCTCTAGCATGGAAAAGAAGGGAACCAGTGGAAAAATGCACCAACAGAGGCTAATATGCTCCCGTTTTAAATTTAAAGACAGACTGAAAAGTGGGGTACGAGCCGCATCATTTTACCTTCCTCAGCACCTTTAAAAATTTTCCCAACACTTTGGGCTTGCGAACATATTCACGCTTTCTTATCCTGAGACAATAAATACAAAGCGGAAGGGAGTAAGAGCCAGTGATAATGGCATGTATGACAATGACAACGAGGAAGAGAGAAATAGTGACAGTGAGAAGAGGCAACAGCAGCGGGAAGGATGAATAGTAGCAGTTGAAATTCAAATGGTTCAAATGGCTCTGAGCACTATGGGACTTAACTTGTGAGGGCATCAGTCCCCTAGAATTTAGAACTACTTAAACCTAACTAGCCCAAGGACATCACACACATCCACGGCCGAGGCAGGATTCGAACCTACGAGCGTAGCGGTCGCGCGGTTCCAGACTGAAGCGCCTAGAACCGCTCAGACGCACCTGCCGGCAATAGTAGCAGTAAAAGGGAGTAGGAGGGAGACAGTGACTATGAGAGAAGACAGTAGTAGTAGGTCAGAACAAAGGAGACTACGTGTGGAAGACAGGAGACAGTGACAGAAAGACACGAAGAGGTAATGACGAAGTTGGGCTGAATGAGTGAGTGAGAATGGACATGTGGGTATTGTATGGGTGTGAGCGACTTACAGCGATGAACCAGTGTATGTGAGCGATCTACAGCTACAGGAGCTTGTGGGAGTAAGCTGTGAGCTGCATGTTAAATAGAGCGCGAATATATTGGCATATTAAAGTTTTTAGGACAAATTTTAAATTTTCTGAAGAAAGCAGATTAAGGCAGCTGGTGCCACACTTTCCAGTCAGAATCTTTTAAACAGGAACGTATTAGCTTCTTAGCGCTCCGATAGGAGCGTTTTTCCTCTGGTTCCATAAGCACTCTTTTGTGTAATACAGGAAGACGAGAGGCTACCTGAAAGGCTTCCCGCGAGTGAAGGGACATAGCGTCTCTCAGGGCGCGGTACCTGCAGCTCTCCGTACGTAAGGATGAACTTGGGTTTCAGCTGATTAGTGCTTGTGGGGAGCGAGTTCCATTCATCTGCAACTCAGAGAGCAGGCCTGTGTCGAAACCGTAGTGTGTATCATCGTCGCCAGCGTTTATCGTCACCTGCGGTTGGTCCAGGCGTGGTACGTCGCCATCTCCAGCAAAATTGCACTTTGCTCTCCAGCTCCACGTAGTTATCGCTTTCCTCCCTCGCATTGTCCATTAGTTCGTGTCTTTTTATTCCCATCCCTCCCTTTCACTTTTCCGTCACTTCAATACTTTGCTGCAGCAAGAACTTGCATCTCAGCTTGTGCCCTAATCGATTTTTTTCCTTTTCCTTATGATGTCTGAGACGTTTCTTTTCTCCTCAACACTTTCCAGCACCTCCTCGTTCATCACTTTGTCTTTCCCATGCACGGCTTCTAGTTTCCACCAGACCCACGTTTGCAGTGCCTCTAGCCTTCGTTTCACGTCTTTCCCGCAGTGTCCACGTCGCCACGTCGTATTAAACTATAGTCATGGCCAGTTTTTTCTTGGAGATTTCTCTCAGTGACCCACGTAGCAATATGTTAGTTTTGTTGTACCTTCCCTTAGCTGTCACTATTCTGGATCTTACTTTTGGGTCACATTTTATGCCCTCCCTTGTACTTACCAAGTATTTACATTTTGCAAGTTGCTCTAGTTGTCCGTCAATTGTGATTTTGGCCTTCTCTTCTCTCTATTTGCTCCCAGGATAACATTTTTGTCCCTTTCTTTTTTTTCATTAATATTTTTCGCATTTTCTGTTTATATTTTACACCACTTCATTCAGCGCCTTCTCGGAACCCGCCAATTCCACCACGTTTTCGAAAAGACTGCTAACTATACTTCAACTTTTTGTCTCGCACACACATTGATTTCATTTTATCCGTGGACTCTCCTCTGATCTCTTCCGTGTACCGAGCGAGGTGGCGCAGTGGTTAGCACACTGGACTCGCATTCGGGAGGACGGCGGCTCAATCCCGTCTCCGGCCATCCTGATTTAGGTTTTCCGTGATCTCCCTAAATCGCTTCAGGCAAATGCCGGGATGGTTCCTTTGAAAGGGCACGGCCGATTTCCTTCCCCATCCTTCCCTCACCCGAGCTTGCGCTCCGTCTCTAATGACCTCGTAGTCGACGGGACGTTAAACACTAATTTCCTCCTCCTCCTCTTCCGTGTAGATGTCAAAGAGGCGAAAGGCAACATCCTTGCCTAATTGCTGCTCCCACCAAATCTGACTCGGTATTTTAGCTTGACGTATAAGTCAGTTATCTTTCCCTCCAGTGAAAGCCGCGTTTTCTTACTGTCAGGGTATGTCCCACCTCAGCCCTAAGGAAAGTTTGTGACAAGCGGAGAGAATTTGACTCTCAGACAGTGTGAGACAAAAGGAGGCCGGAAGTAAGACGGCGGGGCCCGGTTGCCAGCCGCGGGTCGTCGGCGCCGCGTCATTAGGGCTGCGCCGCTAATGAACTGGCCGAGGGCAGAGCAGCAACAATGCGCCACGGGCAGGGGCGAGCGCCGCTTCCGGGAGCTGCGCGACTCGCTGCAGAGCCGCAAAAACATGGCGGCGTGGGGCGGCGCGGCGCGGCGGAGCGCAGGGCACGGCAGCCGGGCTGCCGCGGCAAGCGGCGCCACAGTGAGCACCTACTCGCCGACTGTACACACGCAGTGTTATGACCACCCAGGGCAAATGGACGCGCAATAACTAGATGAGCCATTCAGAGGTCGTGCCCTCCTCAGGAAAAGCTACATTGTGATTTTGTTCAAACTCAGAGGGCAAGATACGCTATGTGATCAAAAGTATCCGGACACCTGGCTGAACATAACTTACAAGTTCCTGACGCTCTGCGTCGGTAATGCTCCAATTCAGTATGGTGTTGGCCTAACCGTAGCCTTGATGGCAGCTTCCACTCTCGCAGGCATACGTCCAGTCAGGTGCTGGGGAATGGCAGCACATTCTTCACGGAGTGCTGCACTGAGGAGAAGTATCGATGTAGGTCGGTAAGGTCTGGCGCGAAGTCGGCGTTCGGAAACATCCCAAAGGTGTTCTACAGGATTCAGGTAAGGACTCTGTGCAGGCTAGTACATTACTGTCGTGTAAGCACTCCGCCACAGGCTGTGCAATATGGACAGGTGCTCAACGTGTTGAAAAATGCAGTAGCCACTCACTAATTGCTCTTCAACAGTGGGAAGCATGAAGGTGCTTAAAACATCGACCATACCATAACACTAACGCCTCCTAATTTCACTCTTGCCACTACACACGCTGGCAGATGACGTTCACCGGGCATTCGCCATACCCAAACCTTGCCGTCGGATCTCCGTGTACCGTGATTCGTCACTCCACACAACCTTTTTCCACTGTTCAATGGTCCAATGGCTACGCTCGTTACACCAAGCGAGGCGTCGTTTGGCATTTATCGGCGTGATGTGTGGCTTATGAGCAGCCGCTCGACCATGAAATCCAAGTTTTCCCACCTCCCGCCTAGCTGTCATAGTATTTGCAGTGGATCCTGATGCGGTTTGGATTTCCTGTGTGATCGTCCGGATAGATGTCTGCCTATTGCACGTTGCGACCCTCTTCAACTGTCGGCGGTTTGTGTCACTCAACAGACGAGGTCAGCCTGTACACTTTTGTGCTGTACGTGTCCCTTCACGTTTCCACTTCACTATCACATCGGAAACAGTGGACCTAGGAATGTATGTTTAGGAGTGTGGAAATCTCGCGAAAGACGTATTACACAAGTGATACCCAATCACCTGACCACGTTCGAAGTGCGTGAGTTCCGCAGAGCGCCCCATTCTGTTCTCTCACGATGTCTAATGACCACTGAGGTCGCTGGTACAAACTGGCAGTAGGTAGCAGCACAATGCATCTAATTTCAAAAACTTATGTGTTTGGCGATACTTTAGATCACGGAGTGTATAACTCAGTCCCCTTCAACAGAACACAGAGATCGTTTTCACCTCTTAGCTGGTGTAGAGCTGGTACTAGGCCATCACGTGACGTTTGGTAGTGAAGTGGTTCGTATACGGCATTCGGTTTTATGATACTGGCGCAGCAAGCTTGCTGATTGTGGATGCGTGAGTGGCAGGAAGTAGCTATCGCGTTTGGCCATGCTCATAACCACTGCGTGAATGAAGCTGCCCGATTTTCTGCTGTAGCAACACGGACGGTCCTACGTGTCTACAAGGAACAATGCAACACTCACAACCGCGCAACAGGGCGCAAGAGCAGTGGTCGTGGCAACATCCTAACCGACAGCGACCACAGTCGAGGGTCTCGCCTTGTCTATGTCAGCCAGTATCAAAACCATTAGGCGCCGCTATCGTCAGTCAACAAAGGTCCATCTCAGCCAGTTTCTGAGTGGTCATTCCGAAGGATGCTGCATTCAGTCCACATCTGGAGTCGGGTACCTAGCAACACGCCTCTGCCCACAGCGCCACCTACAGCTGTACGTCTTCAGTAGGCAAAACAACACAGAAACTGGACTCTGGCAGACTGAAGCCGTGCACTGTGGTCCGGCGAGTCGCCATTTTGCCTCTTTTCAAATGACGAAAGGTTTCGAGTGCGCCCACTGTCCAAAGAGGCATGTAACCTGTTATGTACGGAGAGGGTATGTCGGTATTGTGACGATTTCGGGGTACTTTTCGTACCATGAGTTGGGCCGCAATCAATTAGGTTACTGTGAACGTCGACCAGGCTGTTTATTTCAACATTTTCCGTGCGAAGTGTTGTCCTTTCTTCTACATCTTCATGATGAGAATGCTGTGGGCACTATCGTCTTTGAAGACAACAGTATGTTCACATGGCGATACCCATGCGTTTCTGGTTTGACTAACACTTAGGCACCCTATCATCCTACGGACCTCCACTGCTCCGCTAAGTCACCCGATATTAATCCCACAGGTAATGTCTGGGACTGCGTGGAACAGCTATTGAAACACAGCAGTCAGCATCCCCGGAATTTGGTGGCTCTTCGGGGCCTAATCGTTGATGAATGGCTTCCAGGTGATATGAAAAAGCTAAAGGAACTAGTGAAGTCTATTCTTCACTGAACTGACAACGTCATCAAGACTAGAGGAGGTGACACGATGGCACGATGTCTTCTGCAGTTGTTAATTTCTGTTTCCCTGTGTTACCTGAATGCCACAATATGTATGGTGCTGAGTGTCGTCTTCGAAGACGCACAAGTTCTTCCTGCTTACAGGAACAAATGACACAGGTATGGCTGCATTCCCTAGCGATTTTCGGAAATGACAGATAATAGCAAAGTTACAACAGAGTTTACCAGTCAACGTCCAGCTCACGGCGAGCTCACCACAACCTTTGGTGGGACAATGGGAACGGAATCTGCCGTGGAATTTTCAGGGGAACCGTTACCATATTTGCAGTATATGATTTAGTGAAGTACAGGAAACCAAAGTTTAGATAATCGGACAAGGAGTTAAGCTAAGTGACAATTTTCGTCTTCGGAACAAGCATTTTGACCACGACGCCATACGTTTTGGCAAGTAAGGAACTGTGATCTCTTAAGTACGAGATCAAAAGAAATAGAAAATCAATGTTTCTCATCTGACGGAAAAAAACCTGTTGTGGTACTCTAGATATTGCTTTGTAATTATGAAGCCGAATAAATAGTGTAAATTCTTCAGTCAGTCCGATACTCAAGAAATGAACGTTGTCGGCAGATGTGAAAGTTCCCCATCTCTGTCCTGGTCAGCCTCTTACTTCGACCTGTTATGAAATGTCACGTGGGTATCCATGTCGTGCGGGTGATTGTGACGAGCGCTTATGCAGTGCAGTGTTGGGTTTGTGTCGTTATGGATAAAGGCAGAGGCGTCACGCAGCCTGCTCCCCTCGAGTAGCGCCAAGGGGGCCGCCGACGTACGCCCTTTCCCTCACTGTACCAAAGAGCCCGGGGATGCCTGGAATTCAACCCACGACATGGGCACAAAATATGGTAACCAGGAACTACCCCAACAATCAGCCGTATCTTAGCAATCTTGCATACAGAGAGGGGAGGGGTACGTAATGGTTCAAAAAACAAAATTGTAGTACTACAAGGAGCGACACATCTCCTAATAAATACAGTGATTTAGGAAGTAAACCATTTTCTTGCAAATTGCAAGAATGACCGATTTAGGTCATAATAACCATCTTTAGATCTTATTGGAACATGAAATGTCGTGTGGTTAGGGCCTCCCGTCGGGTTGACAAGTCGCCTCGTTCAAATCTTTTTAGTTGACATCCCTTCGGCGACTTCCGTGTCGATGGCAATGGTGTGATAATGAAGACAATGTAGCACCCAGTCTTCGAGCGGAGAAAATCTCCGGCTTAGACGGGAATCGAACCCGGTCCCCTTACAAGGCCGCGCTGACCACTCAGCTATCGAGGCGGACACTCAAACGTAAGAAGTCTTGGAGCATTCTGCTACGACTCAGACATAATGGCATCGTCAAGACATACATTCATTTTTACACGGTTCGATATATGAAAGGTGTCAGATCACTTATTTCCTGAAACTTCCTGGCATATTAAAACTGTGTACCCGACCGAGACTCGAACTCGGGACCTTTGCCTTTCGCGGGCAAGTGCTCTACCATCTGAGCTACCGAAGCACGACCCACGCCCGGTCCTCACAGCTTTACTTCTGCCAGTATCTCGTCTCCAGTTTTAATCTGCCAGGAAGTTTCATATCAGCGCACACTCCGCCGCAGAGTGAAAATCTCATTCTGGCACTTATTTCCTACTGTCCTTTGTCGATGCCACTATGGCTTAATCAGATTGGTATGATGCAACGCCTCTTATGATTTAATCAGACCTGAAGATGGACACTATGGACTGATGTCGATAGTTTGGCTACAATATTTCGTAATAATCGATTATATTTAAAGAAACAAAAATGTAGTACATTCCAGTTTATTTCGAATGCTGTACTTCGATTTTTCCTTTCTCAATTATACTCGTAGTGTCTCATTTTGAGAGACCTCATTTCAACGGATTCATTCAACTGTGCGTGTATGGATTACATCAGGAAAAGGTACTGTTAACTGAACATAAGGAGCATTTAAAATACCTACCGCTTTCTAACAATGTAGCTAGTACAGCATCTCTATATCGTCGTAACGTGTCATACGGATTCGTCCGCAGTGCTGCCTCGATGCTGGAGCACCGAAATGAGCGTGTACATCTGTCTGTGTTGACAGTTTTACTGCTTCCGGTCAGTGAAACTATACATACAGCCATTTGAACAATTTATTTTATTTTATTTTTTTTTTTTTTTGAGCATTATGGGACTTAACATCTGAGGTCATCAGTCCCCTAGAACTTAGAACTACTTAAACCTAACTAACTTAAGGACATCACACAGATCCATGCCCGAGGCAGGATTCGAACCGGCGACCGTAGCTGTCGCGCGGTTCCGGACTGAAGCGCCTAGAACCGCTCGGCCACCGCGGCCGGCTTTGAACAATTACTGATGCAGTAAACATAAATCACGACAATGACTGAATGTAATATGCTTCATGAAGTACAGTAATACGGAAATATCTGGAAAGTTGATTTTACATTAGCTACGACAATCAGTGGACTTCATTTATATTCAGAATGGTCGATATTTCAATGGCGTCAGATCGTTTATTACCTCTTAAAACAATCTTTGCCTGAGACAAAAGGCAAACTAAAGTTCGGGCGTTATTTTTTCCATGTACTATAACAGGTATTAAAGTCTTCTAGTTCTCTGCTGTATTTTTAACATGCCAAAACGATGTGAATAGGAGCGACTATTTGTAACGTTCCCTCAGGATCGTCCTTAACTTGTATCCTACGGAGATGGCTTGTATTAAAATAACAATGGTTCAAATGGCTCTGAGCACTATGGGACTGAACATCTGTGGTCATCAGTCCCCTAGAACTTAGAAGTACTTAAACCTAACTAACCTAAGGACATCACACACATCCATGCCCGAGGCAGGATTCGAACCTGCGACCGTAGCAGTCGCGGGGTTCCGGACTGAGCGCCTAGAACCGCTCGACCACCGCGGCCGGCTGGCTTGTATCGCGCGCCTCTCCCAGGCGCATTATAATCATTAATGCAGTATGGCATTCTACATCTACATCTACATTGATACTCCGCAAGCCACCCAACGGTGTGTGGCGGAGGGCACTTTACGTGCCACTGTCATTACCTCCCTTTCCTGTTCCAGTCGCGTATGGTTCGCGGGAAGAACGACTGTCTGAAAGCCTCCGTGCGCGCTCTAATCTCTCTAATTTTACATTCGTGATCTCCTCGGGAGGTATAAGTAGGGGGAAGCAATATATTCGATACCTCATCCAGAAACGCACCCTCTCGAAACCTGGCGAGCAAGCTACACCGCGATGCAGAGCGCCTCTCTTGCAGAGTCTGCCACTTGAGTTTATTAAACATCTCCGTAACGCTATCACAGTTACCAAATAACCCGGTGACGAAACGCGCCGCTCTTCTTTGGATCTTTTCTATCTCCTCCGTCAACCCGACCTGGTACGGATACCACACTGATGAGCAATACTCAAGTATAGGTCGAACGAGTGTTTTGTAAGCCACCTCCTTTGTTGATGGACTACATTTTCTAAGCACTCTCCCAATGAATCTCAACCTGGTACCCGCCTTACCAACAATTAATTTTATATGATCATTCCACTTCAAATCGTTCCGTACGCATACCCCCAGATATTTTACAGAAGTAACTGCTACCAGTGTTTGTTCCGCTATCATATAATCATACAATAAAGGATCCTTCTTTCTATGTATTCGCAATACATTACATTTGTCTATGTTAAGGGTCAGTTGCCACTCCCTGCACCAAGTGCCTATCCGCTGCAGATCTTCCTGCATTTCGCTACAATTTTCTAATGCAGCAACTTCTCTGTATACTACAGCATCATCCGCGAAAAGCCGCATGGAACTTCCGACACTATCTACTAAGTCATTTATATATATTGTGAAAAGCAATGGTCCCATAACACTCCCCTGTGGCACGCCAGAGGTTACTTTAACGTCTGTAGACGTCTCTCCATTGATAACAACATGCTGTGTTCTGTTTGCTAAAAACTCTTCAATCCAGCCACACAGCTGGTCTGATATTCCGTAGGCTCTTACTTTGTTTATCAGGCAACAGTGCGGAACTGTATCGAACGCCTTCCGGAAGTCAAGAAAAATAGCATCTATCTGGGAGCCTGTATCTAATATTTTCTGGGTCTCATGAACAAATAAGGCGAGTTGGGTCTCACACGATCGCTGTTTCCGGAATCCATGTTGATTCCTACATAGTAGATTCTGGGTGTCCAGAAATGACATGATACGCGAGCAAAAAACATGTTCTAAAATTCTACAAGAGATCGACGTAAGAGATATAGGTCTATAGTTTTGCGCATCTGCTCGACGACCCTTCTTGAAGACTGGAACTATCTGTGCTCTTTTCCAATCATTTGGAACCCTCCGTTCCTCTAGAGACATGCGGTACACGGCTGTTAGAAGGGGGGCAAGTTCTTTCGCGTACTCTGTGTAGAATCGAATTGGTATCCCGTCAGGTCCAGTGGACTTTCCTCTATTGAGTGATTCCAGTTGCTTTTCTATTCTTTGGACACTTATTTCGATGTCAGCCATTTTTTCGATTGTGCGAGGATTTAGAGAAGGAACTGCAGTGCAGTCTTCCTCTGTGAAACAGCTTTGGAGAAAGGTGTTTAGTATTTCAGCTTTACGCGTGTCATCCTCTGTTTCAATGCCATCATCATCCCGTAGTGTCTGGATATGCTGTTTCGAGCCACTTACTGATTTAACGTAAGACCAGAACTTCCTAGGATTTTCTGTCAAGTCGGTACATAGAATTTTACTTTCGAATTCAATGAACGCTTCACGCATAGCCCTCCTTACGCTAACTTTGACATCGTTTAGCTTCTGTTTGTCTGAGAGGTTCTGGCTGCGTTTAAACTTGGAGTGGAGCTCTCTTTGCTTTCGCAGTAGTTTCCTAACTTTGTTGTTGTACCACGGTGGGTTTTTCCCGTCCCTCACAGTTTTACTCGGCACGTACCTGTCTAAAACGCATTTTACGATTGCCTTGAACTTTTTCCATAAACACTCAACATTGTCAGTGTCGGAACAGAAATTTTCGTTTTGATCTGTTAGGTAGTCTGAAATCTGCCTTCTATTACTCTTGCTAAACAGATAAACCTTCCTCCCTTTTTTTATATTCCTATTAACTTCCATATTCAGGGATGCTGCAAAGGCCTTATGATCACTGATTCCCTGTTTTGTATATACAGAGTCGAAAAGTTCGGGTCTGTTTGTTATCAGTAGGTCCAAGATGTTATCTCCACGAGTCGGTTCTCTGTTTAATTGCTCGAGGTAATTTTCGGATAGTGCACTCAGTATAATGTCACTCGATGCTCTGTCCCTACCACCCGTCCTAAACATCTGAGTGTCCCAGTCTATATCTGGTAAATTGAAATCTCCACCTAAGACTATAACATGCTGAGAAAATTTATGTGAAATGTATTCCAAATTTTCTCTCAGTTGTTCTGCCACTAATGCTGCTGAGTCGGGAGGTCGGTAAAAGGAGCCAATTATTAACCTAGTTCGGTTGTTTAGTGTAACCTCCACCCATAATAATTCACAGGAACTATCCACTTCTACTTCACTACAGGATAAACTACTACTAACAGCGACGAACACTCCACCACCGGTTGCATGCAATCTATCCTTTCTAAACACCGTCTGTACCTTTGTAAAAATTTCGGCAGAATTTATCTCTGGCTTAAGCCAGCTTTCTGTACCTATAACGATTTCAGCTTCGGTGCTTTCTATCAGCGCTTGAAGTTTGCTGGTCTTCAATTTAAAAAAAAAAAAACATTGTTTTCTTGGGATAAGAGCTTGAATTCAGGCATAAAGTTTCCTGTGGTCATCTGTGAAGTGAAACAGCTGTATAAAACTGTAACTGTGTTGTTATTATGAGATGAAACATTTAAGAATGGTAAGACACCTCCTTCATGTAGGGAAGAAAACTGCTACTATTCTTAACCTGGTGGTTTTAACTCAATGTTAATAACCGCGCAACTCTCATCGCCTTTCGCAGCTGAGCAATTCTGTTTGCCTTTGCTGCTTTATTTTTGTTCAGCTGGCATTTCACATG
This sequence comes from Schistocerca serialis cubense, assembly GCF_023864345.2. Taxonomy (NCBI): domain Eukaryota; kingdom Metazoa; phylum Arthropoda; class Insecta; order Orthoptera; family Acrididae; genus Schistocerca; species Schistocerca serialis. Next base: position 596,576,586 of record NC_064644.1, on the reverse strand, counting down.
CGGGGAGGACTCCTGTTGTGTGCATGCAGTAAGCAACTGGACCGTCGTATCAGCACCCCATCCAACAATGTTGCCGATTCACAAGACAGAGAGAGCTAAACGAAGAGACATTGGTCTGCTAAAGGGACGCTGTCCGCAGTGGAGTTGATGAGCGGAGACCTAGTCGCACGGCTGGTGTCCAATTCGTGCTCGCTAAACTGTTTTACAAGCAAAGTCGTCCAAAGACGTTTACTGCCAGCAGGATCAATCAGAAAGTAATAATCATATTGCTAAACATTTTATTTTACGAGAAAGGTAACAGCTGGAACATTCATGACTGACACGTCACTTTTAAGTATTGTCACTATCACTGTCACCGCGCGGGATTAGCCGAGCGTTCTGGGCGCTGCAGTCATGGACTGTGCGGCTGTTCCCGGCGGAGGTTCGAGTCCTCCCTCGGGCATGGGTGTGTGTGTTTGTCCTTAGGATAATTTAGGTTAAGTAGTGTGTAAGCTTAGGGACTGATGACCTTAGCCGTTAAGTCCCATAAGATTTCACACACATTTGAACATTTTGAACTATCACTGTCCACAGTTGTTTTCGACCTCGAAATAATAGCATGTGTATCCTTTTGGTTAGGAAACATACACCTGCTTCCTCGACGACTGGCGCCCAGAAGTTTTTCAGGTCTCCGTATCTTCAAAGTTACGTAGCAGATGCACTCCTTTCTGTGGCCCAGAAGATAGGAGTCTGGTGGCGCAAGGTCAGGGCTGTGTCGTGGATGGTGCCAGCCTTCCTAGCCAGTTTATTGGTGAACTGACTGGAGTGTGGTCTTGCATTGTCATGCGAAAGAACAGCCGCATTAACTTTCAATGGCCGAACTCACTGAAGATACGCTTTGAAATTTTCGAGGGTTTTCACTGTTTTATGGAGTTTAGTTTGCACCCGATCACCAAAAGATAAACCAGAATCACATCATCTGCGTCCCAAAAAGATTTTCGCCGTAACCTTGGAAGCAGCACACACTGTTCTGGATTATTTGTTTGTCGGCGATGTTAATGATGCCATTCCCTCGCCTATTTCTTGAATACAAACGACGTCTCCAGTCACAGTTTTCACCAAAAACTCCTACCCCTGCTACAGAATCGATGATATTGTTTTGTTTGGTTCCATATTCTGGTCGGTCAACATTTTTGGTACCCAGAGTGCACAAATCTGGGAGCAGCCGAGTTTTTCAACGATGGGCATCACACCTCCTTTACCAATGGACAACTGTGGACACAATTCATCAGTTGTTACCCGGAGGTCGTCACGGGTAATTTGGTCGAGACACTGGATGTGGTGTGAAGTCACTGCACCCGCTGGCTGACGGTTACGTGTTCTTTCAGCCAACTGTGGTCGCCCTCCAGCTTCTCTTCAGCGACGAAGCAGTTGTCTACCGTACCAGGTCCATACACCTTACTGAGACTTCCAAGAGTGGCGTCCCGGCACAGATGGTGCCTTTCACTAGTATAGAGTCGGTGTTATCTGCGTGGAGCAATGAGGACGTTGGTGAGACCGAGGTGCTTCTCTGAAATAGGCTTCGTCCTTGAGAACAGTAATAAGGGTGAGAAAGACTCTCTTTGGTTGAGTGGGACTTTCTTAATGTCAATATTGTCCACTATAAAGAAGTAATGTGCAGATAGATTCTGCAGAAGTTGTAAGTCATTATTTTCCTGTAACACTTTTATTGAGACTAGATACTGGGGGATGTAAAGCTGTGAGGATGGGACGCGATGGCCGAGCGGTTCTAGGCGCTACAGTCTGGAACCACGCGACTGCTACGGTCGCAGGCTCGACTCCTGCCTCGGGCATGGATGTTTGTGATGTCCTTAGGTTAGTTAGGTTTAAGTAGTTCTAAGTTCTAGGGGACTGATGACCTTAGAAGTTGAGTCCCATAGTGGTCAGAGCCATTTGAACCATTTTTGAACAGGACGTGAGTCGTGCTTGGGTAGCTCAGATAGTAGAGCACTTTTCCGCGAAAGGCAAAGGTACCGAGTTCGAGTCTCAGTCTGCACACTGTTTTAATCTGCCAGGAAGTTTCAACACTTTTATTGAGCTGATAGATACAAGTAAAATTATGAATTAGAGTAGGTGAGGGGTCAGATCTACTACCCTTTACCATACAGTCAGGCAACTATCGAAATGAATGGAGACAAGTGCTGTTAATTACACGCGTTGGGATAGTTACTGCCCCTGGGCCTGTTTTAGTATTACTATAGGCTTTGGAGTACGGGAGACGAGTCGTCATGACCTGGTACTGTCATTTACTGAAATGCTGAGGTATTAGTCTTTGAGACAGAGACAGACAGTGTCAGTTGAATACATTTCCAGGAAATGAACAATAACTACTTATGTCGCAGTTGTTACGTGCTCCAGAGTCCTTCCACCGGCCCCTCGTGGCTGAAGAATCTATACATCTGCTGCTACGGCGGCGCCGCCACTTCGTACGGAGACTCTTCCGTACTCCAGCTGATTAGTGATCACCCTCTCTGCGGATAACGGCTTCTGTTATATCCGTCATAACTGATTTGGTTGCCCACGGCCTTTCCGTGTGACCTCTATGCTATCTGGTTTAATCCACTAAGAAGTTTTCCACAACAAACATCGCTGCTATATTGCCTGGTAGAACTCTCTCTTTGGGAGAATGCAATCTACATGTTACTGCCTCAACGTTAGATTAATTCTGTTGTAGTTCATTAGGGAATATTGCCCTCTCATCAGTGTCTCGGCGCCTTCTCTGTGTGCTGGCTGTTAGCCTTAATCAGGGGTTCCCAACAAAATTTTCTCGAGGACCCCCCTCATGATTGGTACCTTGTCATTTCACAGTATGAAGTGCCTAAAAAAGCCAAATTAAGAGTCAGAAGTTAGCGTTCGCTAAAGCTCTGCTCATGCAGGAAGCGGCCAAAACAAAAAAATTGCTGTAATACGAAATACACTCCTGGAAATTGAAATAAGAACACCGTGAATTCATTGTCCCAGGAAGGGGAAACTTTATTGACACATTCCTGGGGTCAGATACATCACATGATCACACTGACAGAACCACAGGCACATAGACACAGGCAACAGAGCATGCACAATGTCGGCACTAGTACAGTGTATATCCACCTTTCGCAGCAATGCAGGCTGCTATTCTCCCATGGAGACGATCGTAGAGATGCTGGATGTAGTCCTGTGGAACGGCTTGCCATGCCATTTCCACCTGGCGCCTCAGTTGGACCAGCGTTCGTGCTGGACGTGCAGACCGCGTGAGACGACGCTTCATCCAGTCCCAAACATGCTCAATGGGGGACAGATCCGGAGATCTTGCTGGCCAGGGTAGTTGACTTACACCTTCTAGAGCACGTTGGGTGGCACGGGATACATGCAGACGTGCATTGTCCTGTTGGAACCGCAAGTTCCCTTGCCGGTCTAGGAATGGTAGAACGATGGGTTCGATGACGGTTTGGATGTACCGTGCACTATTCAGTGTCCCCTCGACGATCACCAGTGGTGTACGGCCAGTGTAGGAGATCGCTCCCCACACCATGATGCCGGATGTTGGCCCTGTGTGCCTCGGTCGTATGCAGTCCTGATTGTGGCGCTCACCTGCACGGCGCCAAACACGCATACGACCATCATTGGCACCAAGGCAGAAGCGACTCTCATCGCTGAAGACGACACGTCTCCATTCGTCCCTCCATTCACGCCTGTCGCGACACCACTGGAGGCGGGCTGCACGATGTTGGGGCGTGAGCGGAAGACGGCCTAACGGTGTGCGGGACCGTAGCCCAGCTTCATGGAGACGGTTGCGAATGGTCCTCGCCGATACCCCAGGAGCAACAGTGTCCCTAATTTGCTGGGAAGTGGCGGTGCGGTCCCCTACGGCACTGCGTAGGATCCTACGGTCTTGGCGTGCATCCGTGCGTCGCTGCGGTCCGGTCCCAGGTCGACGGGCACGTGCACCTTCCGCCGACCACTGGCGACAACATCGATGTACTGTGGAGACCTCACGCCCCACGTGTTGAGCAATTCGGCGGCACGTCCACCCGGCCTCCCGCATGCCCACTATACGCCCTCGCTCAAAGTCAGTCAACTGCACATACGGTTGACGTCCACGCTGTCGCGGCATGCTACCAGTGTTAAAGACTGCGATGGAGCTCCGTATGCCACGGCAAACTGGCTGACACTGACGGCGGCGGTGCACAAATGCTGTGCAGCTAGCGGCATTCGACGGCCAACACCGCGGTTCCTGGTGTGTCCGCTGTGCCGTGCGTGTGATCATTGCTTGTACAGCCCTCTCGCAGTGTCCGGATTAAGTGTGATGGGTCTGACACAACGGTGTCAATGTGTTCTTTTTTCCATTTCCAGGAGTGTATATGTAATATTTTTTTTATTCTAAAAGCATGTTGCGGACCCCTCTGGCATAGCTCGCGGACCCCTGGGGGTCCGCGGAACACCTGTTGGGAACCACAGGCCTAAATGACGAATGGCTGCCACTTTAAACTGGAGCTACCTTCTCCAAATACCCTGTTAGTTGTCATGTACTTCGGGGGGGGGGGGGGGGAGGGGGGAAAAACACTTTTTTTTTAACTTATGGGACTTAACTGCCAATGTCATCAGTCTTACACACTACTTAACCTAAATTATCCTAAGGATAGACGCAACACACCCCTGACCGATGGAGGACTCGAACCTCCACCGGAACCAGCCGCACAGCCCAAGACTGCAGCGCCTTCGAACGCTCAGCCAAGAGACTCTTGCCATGGTCAAATAATTCCATTTTTGATCTGACTGTTGACTAAATTTTTAAATTGTCCGAGATGATGACACCTTATCTTTCGCGTACGTCAGCGTCTAGTATTTTCTAACCTCGTACAGTGCTGTCATCTGTTTATACAGTACACTGTTACTGGAATGGCGTATGGAACGTGGTTTGCAGAAATGTGACAAGTTCGTGATTACTGTAATACCGACTTAATGAAGGAGGAAAGGTTAAGGGATTACTTTCATACTGGTCCTCGTAAATCGGTCGGCATTTGACTAAGTTACCGATCCAGTGTGAGCCGACCTCGAAGCTTATGCTAGTGGCGTTTGCTGTTGGCTGGTGTGTGTGGAGGTGAAGACGCGGCCGTGAGGTGGTTCGCGGCTGGAGCGTCTCCTGGGGCGCGTGTACGTGGCGGGCGAGGACCGGGCGAGGACACAGTGTCTGGCCTGGCCTCTAAGTCTGGCTGCGAGACCGGCGAGCGGCGCCGGCGTGTAATTGGCGGCCGGCTCATTACGCGCGCCCAATCGGCGCCTCGTTAGCGGCGCTGCCCGGCCGCCAGGCCGCCTGCAGCGGCGCCCTAATTGCCTGCACAGCACAGCACTGCCGGGCGCGGCTTCTGGGGCTCTGCTCTTCTTCTTGAGCGCAGCGCGGCAGCACGGCTCCGTAATGAGCAGGCGGCGGATCAGCCTACAGGCGGGGGGCCGCACCTGCTGGCTGCCAGACACTGTCCGGCTGTCTGGAAAGCAGAGCGCGCGGCGCCGGCCCCGGTGGCTGTTGAGCAACTGGCCAGCGCCGGGGGAAGGACAGGCAGCAGGCAGCGAGGGTGGTCAGCGCAGGCCAGGACCCACAGCGCGGTACAGTAGAATGGGGAGCCGGCAGCTGGCGTCATGTACTCCTTCCTTCAAGGTACTCGCACACAAAACCGGACGACTGTCAGTATGCACTGTAGAGGCACTACTGTCTACTGACCTGTAGCTAGACAAGGTACATACACTCGAGGTACTTTCTCTCGTGCACGGCTCGTGTTCATGCCATTTATGGTTTGTCATCTTCTATTACGTTACTGTCACCTAATTTTCTTATTCCATTTACTGGCGTCACTAACTTCCTGCCTTACTTGCCCGTGAGCGGCAGCAGCAGCGCGTATCGATAAGTGCACTGTCGTACCACGTCTGGAGCGACCGATAGTATTTCCGGGTCGTCGTGTGTCTGGCAGTCTGTTGGAGACGGACCAGCAGTGCAGTCGGTACGCAGCGGCAGTGAAGTTGGGGACGGAGCGCCGGTGTGGCGCGGACAGCCAGTTCTCGCCGACCGCTGGCGACAAACTTGAACTGTCCGGCTGAAGGAGACTGGAGTGGGAACAACCGTTGGTTGGTCGTTCGTTCGGTCGTCTCATCGGCCGACGTGTATTTGATCCTTTGTCCGTATCCGGGCCTGGGCAGTCGATCGATTGGCGTGGAGCAGCGAGGAAGTCTCCGTGGCGCGTACTCTGGCCGGGGCTGCTGGCGGTGTGCACGCACGGTTGGACTGTGAAATGGTTCAAATGGCTCTGAGCACTATGGGACTTACCAGCTGAGGTCATCAGTCCTCTAGAACTTAGAACTACTTAAATCTAACTAACCTAAGGAAATCACACACATCCATGTGCGAGGCAGGATTCGAACCTGCGACCGTAGCGGTCTCGCGATTCCAGACTGAAGCGCATAGAACCGCACGGCCACACCGGCCGGCGTTGGAGTGTGAGGTGCTGCTTGCGGGTGCTACGAAGTTCGTCGCCCACCGATCTTGGACATGAAAGTTGAGTCCTCACTTAACCTACTATCGAGCCTCAACTGTTTACATTTCCTCGCTTGATCCTGGTTGTCGCTTTTGGGACGTTCCCGCGAGCAACAACGTGTGTGTATTCAAGTTGGCTGAGATTCCAGCTGTCTTCCTGTGGAGCCGGCCGAAGTGGCCGTGCGGTTAAAGGCGCTGCAGTCTGGAACCGCAGGACCGCTACGGTCGCAGGTTCGAATCCTGCCTCGGGCATGGATGTTTGTGATGTCCTTAGGTTAGTTAGGTTTAACTAGTTCTAAGTTCTAGGGGACTAATGACCTCAGCAGTTGAGTCCCATAGTGCTCAGAGCCATTTGAACCATTTGTCTTCCTGTGGAGTTTAAACTTAACTTAATTTTTTCCCTGTTATTGAATTTGACCAGCGGTATTTTATGCCTTGTGGCCGTCGACGTTCCGGTTACCTGCCCTGGTCGTTGAGGTAATTTTCGGCAGTGTATTTTCCTCGTCGTGTTTTTGCTGTCCAGCACAGCTGAGGTGTTGTTGGTCGTTGTGTGCGCCAATATTCTGTGTGTCGTTGTATTGAAATCTTGTCGTCGTTTTGCTGGTTGGATGGAGCGGACCTAATCTTGTTCATTGTTCGGTCGGCTGTCTGTTGGTTGGGTTGTCGTCAGATTAAGAAATCGTTGGGCAGGCTGCCTGTCTCACCTAAACGGGTGTTAGTGTTACAACCCCATGTCACCCTTGGAAACTTCTGAGCGCCTTTCCTTGTGTGTTAAATAGTAATTTACCTGAAACTTCCTGGCAGATTAAAACTGTGTGCGCGACCGAGACTCGAACTCGGGACCTTTGCCTTTCGCGGGCAAGATCTCCACCAACTGAGCTACCGAAGCACGACTTACGCCCGGTACTCACAGCTTTACTTCTGCCAGTATCTCGTCTCCCACCTTCCAAACTTTACAGAAGCTCTCCTGCGAACCTTGCAGAACTAGCACTCCTGAAAGAAAGGATATGGCGGAGACATGGCTTAGTCACCGCCTAGGGGATGTTTCCAGAATGAGATTTTCACTCTGCAGCGGAGTGTGCGCTGATATGAAACTGGCAGAAGTAAAGCTGTGAGTACGGAGCGTGAGTCGTGCTTCGGTAGCTCAGTTTGTGGAGCACTTGTCCGCGAAAGGCAAAGGTCCCGAGTTCGAGTCTCGGTCGGGCACACAGTCTTAATCTGCCAGGAAGTTTCATATTAGCGCACACTCCGCTGCAGAGTTAAAATCTCATTCTGGAAACATCCCCCAGGCTGTGGCTATGCCATGTCTCCGCAATATCCTTTCTTTCAGGAGTGCTAGTTCTGCAAGGTTCGCAGGAGAGCTTCTGTAAAGTTTGCAAGGTGGGAGACGAGATACTGGCAGAAGTAAAGCTGTGAGTACCGGGCGTGAGTCGTGCTTCGGTAGCTCAGTTGGTGGAGCACTTGCCCGCTAACGGCAAAGGTCCCGAGTTCGAGTCTTGGTCGGGCGCCGGCCGGAGTGGCCGAGCGGTTAAAGGCGCTTCAGTCTGGAACCGCACGGCCGCTACGGTCGCAGGTTCGAATCCTGCCTCGGGCATGGATGTGTGTGATGTCCTTAGGTTAGTTAGGTTTAAGTAGTTCTAAGTTCTAGGGGACTTATGACCACAGCAGTTGAGTCCCATAGTGCTCAGAGCCATTTGAACCATTTTCTAGGTCGGGCGCACAGTTTTAATCTGCCAGGAAGTTTCATATCAGCGCACACTCCGCTGCAGAGTGAAAATCTCATTCCAGTAATTTCCCTGTTTCGGTTTTAGTTATTTGGTTGATGTGTGGCCTTCAGCCTAGTATCAATATCTCTTAAAGTAATGTTCTTGTGTTGCCCTTAAGGCATAACATTGTTATTCTTTTATATGGGGCCTTCAGCCGATTTTTACATTAGATGTTACAAGATAAAGCCTTTCACCATTTAAATTGAAACTCTTTTTCTAGGCATTAAGCCGTTAAACATATTTTGTTGATATGTGGCCTTCATCCGAGTATTAATATATCTTAATTGTTCTTGTTTTGCACTTAATGCATGAGATTCTTATGCTTTTGTATGGGGCCTTCAGCCGAATTTCGCATGAAATGTTTTAATTTAAGGGCTTCTGCCTTTTGACTGAAAGACATCTTATTGATTGATATGTAGCTTCCAGCCGAGTTTCATTAAAATTAAATTGCGAAGGCCAACAGCCTGTTTAGATTGAAGATTTAGAAAATATTTTTGGGTGAAACGTCCAGAAGAACCCTGTATTTCAATTTCTTGCTTAGGCCTTGTGTCTTGGATTTTGAGTGTGACCTTCAGCCGATCTAATCAAAGGAGGTCGATTAAAGTTTTGGGTGTTTTGCATCCTTGTTGTAATATTGTGCGTTCATAAATAAAGGCGGACCGTTGTGGCCGAGTGGTTCTAGGTGCTTCAGTTTGGAACCGCGGTGCTGCTACGGTCGCAGGTTCGAATCCTGCCTCGGGCATGGATGTGTGTGATGTCCTTAGGTTGGTTATGTTTAAGTAGTTCTAAGTCTATGGGACTGATGACCTCAGACGTTAAGTCCCGTAGTGCTCAGAGCCATTATTATAAATAAAGTTTGTATGTTGAGTGCAACTGAGAGAAACTATTTTGGCCCCTGTCTACTACCTAATCCGCTCTGTCCCGCTAACCCAGGCGTTTCACACACCAGACTGCCTTGTTCCTTGTCACTTGCTAAATATCGCTGACCTTGGTGGGATCGCGCCTTGTGCAGTGGCAATAATGGAAATTTTAATAGTTTGCGGAGGGGCATCGTTTCGGAAGTAATTTACTTCCATCTTTGGCAGTGGAAGACGGCGTGCTTTCCCCATCACTCACTGACAGTATTTTCTTGACCAGCTCTTTAACAACCAACCTTTTCTTGTTGCGGTTTTTATATTCGGAATTAGAAATTTCACATAAACATGATGCCGCGTGAAAAGCTTCAGTCAGCCGAAACACTTTGTGCGTTGCCTAAATCTTGATACGTCATATTAAAAAAGAAACTAATAAAAATCCGACGAAGCGTTTTCCACGGCGCAGAGAGAATAACTGGAGACCAACCAACACCTCCACACTACGAAGTGTTGTTCAACTCTGTCTATGAATTCTCTCATGTCTCCCATTTCGAACAGGGCTCAAAACTTCTGCGATTTTGTTGCAACAGCGTGTTAACAGACAAGAAATGTTTCTCAGTTGTCTACACACAAATTCGTTCAATTGTCTATAGAGAACGTCTAGATACAAAAACCTCTCGACTTTGTGTAGTAGTGTGTACAACTCCTCAGGCTTCCGTTACCGTTCCGACTGAGATACACCGGTGTTGGGGCACCAGCCGGCCCGCTTCTATCTGCTACACAAAGACGCGGTCTGCCACTTCTCTGTTCGTCATTCACACTTGTCTGACGACAGTGGATGTTTTTACGGCCCCTGACCACTGTGTTTTGTTGCTGTACACTTCCACCACCTCAGCATGGAATCTTTGCGGCGGTGCTTCCCGTTAAATACAGAAAGTGGACTACCGTGAGATACTCCACTTCTCGAACACTGCGCTGTCTTTTTGGCTCGTTTAGCGGTTTGCTACCGTACTGTGACGAGGGATTTTAGCGTGCACCACGACTGCAAACATGCTCCTGCACAACAAACAAATAATAAATCATATAACCTTTTTTTCCCTTAAGATGGTAATAAAAAGTGTGTGACTGCACTTCGTGTGCCTACTAGCTCCGCGTTTTACGGGGAGTCTGCAAAAAAGAGTGCTGAAACAAAACAAAAAGAAAAGAAAAACAAAAGAATTTCCAGTATGTTAATAGATACAAAAATCTAATTGTGTCGAGGTTATAGTTCCGTGAGCATTGAGATGGAATCGATATAGTCTTGAATACAGGTTACACATTGGTGTGCAAATCGTAAGGACCAAAGTAACTTTTGCATCATGAGCCACTGCCAAGAAACATAGGCCAGTGAAACTTGGACCACACATATCTGGGAATTTGTGGTAAGTTCTATGGGACCAAACTGCTGAGATCACCGGTCCCTAGTCTTACACACTACTTAATGTAACTTAAGCTAACTTACGCTAAGGACAATACACGCACCCATGCCCAATGGAGGACTCGAACCTCGGAGGGGGGAGCCGCGCGAACCGTGGCAAGACGCCTAAGACAGCACGGCTACACCGCGCGGAGGACCACACACAGAAAGCACTCTTACAGTACAGTACAGGACACTATACTACGCTGCACTACAAAAGGCAACTTAAACAAATACGCAACGAGACCATCAGAAGTGGTTTCTTTATTCTGAGACAATAATTAAACTGAAGTCGCCGCGACTTAACGATAGTGCCTTGGTCATTACGGAAGGCGCGATATGGTTCAAAATACGGCGTGTAATCACCGCAGACGGTGTACATGCTCTGCAAGGTGCTTCAGTGCTCGTCACAAGGTTGGTAAGCAGTTCTCGCGGTAGGGCGTTCCATTACTCCACCAGCGAAACCCGCAACTTCTGGGTGGCTGTTAGTGCATCTGGACGTCTTGGCAATACCGTTCCCCAATGCACCCGAAACGTGCTCGAAGGCATCGAAGTCGGGAGAACGGGCTGGCCACTCCATTCCTGGAATATACTATTGTTTCACGACCTCCTCCACCCACGCTATTCGACCCGGTCGCGCAGTGGAATCAATAAAAATGAAGTCAGGTCCGAATGCACCACTGGAAAGACGCACATGGAGAAACAGTAGAGTGCCACAGTAACACTGTTCAGTGAGTCTATCGTGTTCACTGGTTTGGAGGTCAGTACATCTGTGCAACATTATACCTCCCCACACCATGCCTTGACTACCAAACCGATAATTTCCGACAATGTTGCTGGGTGCATTACATTTTCTCACCTCTCAGAATAACAGGGTACGTCCAACACTGTAGAAAACGATTAGAAAACACCATTGTTGTGAAGCACAACTAACTCTTCACACGCGCGAATGTTGAGTGCTATCGACAAGGGATTTCAAATTCATTGCGTATTTCTGGATTTCCGGGATACTTTTGACACTGTATCACACAAGCAGCTTGTAGTGAAATTGCGTGCCTACGGAATATCGTCTTTGTTATGGGACTGGACTTGTGATTTTCTGTCAGAGAGGTCACAGATCGTAGTAACTGACGGAAAGTCATGAAGTAAAACAGAAGTTCCTTATCTATACAAACGATTTGCGAGACAATCTGAGCAGCCGTCTTAGGTTGTTTGCAGATGACGCTGTCATATATCGACTACTAAAGCTATCAGAAGATCAAAACAAATTGAAAAACGATTTTGAAAAGATATATATATATGGTGCGAAACTTGCCAATTGACCCTAAATAACGAAAAGTGTGAGGTCATCCATATGAGTGCTAAAAGGAACTCAGACTTCGGTTATACGATAATTCAGTCTAATCTAAAAGCCGTAAATTCAGCTAAATACCTAGGTATTACAATTACGAACAACTTAAATTGGAAGGAACACATAGAAAATGTTGTAGGGAAGGCCAACCAAAGACTGCGTTTTATTGGCAGGACACTTAGGAAATGTAACAGATCTACGAAGGAGAACGCCTACACTTGTCCGTCTTCATTTAGAATACTGCTGCGCAGTGTGCGATCCCTACCAGATACGACTGACGGAGTACATCGAAAAAGTTCAAAGAAGGGCAGCACGTTTTGTATTATTGCGAAATAGGGGAGAGATTGTCAGTGAAATGATACTGGATTTGGGGTGGACATCATTAAAAAAAATGCATTTTTCGTTGGAGAGGAATCCCCTCACGAAATTCCAATCACCATCTTTTTCCTCCGAATGTGAAAGTCTTTTGTTGACACCGACCTACATAGGGAGAAACGATCACCATGATAAAATAAGGGGAAGCAGAGCTCGTACGGAAAGATGTGTGTGATCGTTCTTTCCGCGCGCTATACGAGATAACAGAGAACTGTGGTTCGATTAACCCTGTGACAAGCACTTAAATGTGATTTTAAGAGTATCCATGTAGATGTAGATCGTTTTGGTGGTCCATGTACTACGGTGTGAGGAGGCATAAAGTTGCAACGGACTACTGACCTCCAAATTTTTGTACACGGTAAACTCGCCACTCAATATTATTGTGACACTCAGCGCATGCAAAAGTTATTTTGGACCTTAAGTCTTGCACACCAGTGTAGGGTGAATATCGACAAAAGTAAAATACGGGTGATGGGCAGTAGTGGAATTAAATGACGTGATGAAAACGGAATTAAATGAGCAAACAACACACTTCCAGTAGTATACCAGTTTTACTATTTGGGTAGCAAAATCACCAGCGATGATAGAAAGCAAATGGGATATAAAATGCAGACTCGCTGTAGTAACAAAAGTTTTCCTCAAAAAGATAAAATTTTAAAGCCGAATACACACTCATGCTTATAAATTAACCCGTGTTCACTCAGGTACGAGCAGCCCTTACCGGCTCGCCATCTTATCTTATTTACAACTTTTCATGACGTCGCCTTTCCGGCTTAGATTTTTTTAGAATGTGACTTGTAAGTACTGCGTCTCTTTCCAGTCAGTACACACTTTAGTTTATTAATGTCTTATATACCTATTATGTTTTAGAACAGTTAGTTTAATTCTGAAGACGACGCTCATAGTAGCGTCGAAACCTGGTCAATTTTGACTTAATATTTGTGGCCGAGGGCTTATTTGTTCTAATATAATTAAGGATAACGCTGATACATGGTGAAACAACGCTCTGGCGGGCAGTTTGCGGGTTTAAATAACCCCGGGGTATGACCATCCGGTCCATATGACCTGTGGTCGTCGCACGGTGGCGCTGGCAGCAGTCTACATATGAAGAGGTGTGTTGGTGCAGGTCAGAGTACGGTGCAGCGAGTAAGTGTGCAGACGTTTTCAGACGTGCTAATGGTAACTGTGTGTTTAAAATGGCTCAAAGAACACATATTTATGACCTTACGAGGGGTAGAATACTAGGGCGACTGGAGGCTGGTCAAGCACAGCAGGTCGTAGCACGGGCCTTCCGTGTGCTCAAAATGTGATCTCAGGATTATGGCAACGATTCCAGCAGACAGGAAACGTGTCCAAGCCCTACAGTACGGGACGCCCTCAGTGTACAACACTACAAGAAGGTAGGATAACGAATGAAGAGGTAGTGAACAGAGTGGGGCAGAGCACACTTTTACTGCACAATCAGAGTAAAAAGGGGGATCACTTACTAGAACACATCCCGAGCTATCAAGGAACGGGTTTTCGGTAATACAGGGAACTGTAAGGGTCGAGGCCCGACTGTGCTGAGTAGCCTAAAATGGATGTGTATATCTGTAGTTATGCAGAGATGAAGAGATGAAGAGCTCGCACAGAACAGCCTGGAGAGGTGTACCTAACAATTCGGCCGACTAATGACCTTGAAACTTCTTCAATTAAATAAATTTTTACTTAAACTGAAATAACTGAGGCCGTGAAACTTGTACGTTTTTACTTAAATTCTTTAATACAACTGAACCTACTTATACTGCTGAGTGACACTGAACGCACTATGTCTTTGCTTGTTTTTGTCATGTCATTTCTGACCCACATAATTTGCCCTGACAAACAGAACTCAAGCTTCTTGTTTTGGTCCTTACTACCACCTCTGAAAGTTGCCTACCGTACAGTCTTAGCAACGACAGTACTGGTATATGTATTCCACTGTCAGAGGCGTCATAACGATTTTCGCTAATAAATTTTGACTCGTTCGTTTCTAGTGCAGGGATCCTTACCACAAATTGATGCAGTCATTCCGCTCCACTTCCCGTGAAAGCTTCAACACGGAGTCACCTTGTATACGCACACATTCACAGGCGCCGGCACATTTAACACTGACGCTCTATAGCGTCGTTGGGTGACGTTTCCGGACATGATTTCCTGTTCAAAATAATATGTACTTACTTCCCTCCACAATTTCTAGAGGTTTGTAACGGGAATTTCCTAACACCCAGTAAATGGAGCTTTCAGGTGGAAGTGCAACCACTTGACAGTTGCCATTAGAGGGAATGAAAAGGCGTATACCACTTCCTCTACTGTTTCGGACCCATATGTGTATATACAATGCAGTCAATATCGTCTAAAATTTACTCTAGTTCGTGATCGATGTTCTTCCCGTTTCTTTAATCGTGTGGCAAGTGTGACGCTGGGACTTCATTAGATAACTTTAGCGGAGAGACCCAGGAACACCCGTGAACCTGAGCTACTCGATCGGGATTTGAAATGTCTCATTGAGGGAGATCCGCTCCAGTTGTACCAATATTTATTCACACCACAACCGGTTTCGGGATTTTAAAATTCCGTGTTCAGGTGCATGAAACTGTAAGACACGAAGGAGACGAGGGAAGAAATTTAATGCAAAATATGTTTGGCTCTGAGTATTACGCGACTCAACTTCTGAGGTCATCAGTCGCCTAGAACGTAGAACTTCTTAAACCGCACGGCCACTCCTGCCAGGGTAAAATATGTTTAAAACCGAAAGAGCAAACTTCCGAAATAGGACGACTTACTTATTGTATTTGGTGACACACGACATGCGGTCGGGCCAGTCAGTGCTAGAATTTCAACCACCGCATGTTGGCGGAACTAGAAAAAATAAAAAAGGTGAGGGGCCAATAAAGAAACTGACGAAAACTGTAACATACAGGTGGATTGGACAAAGTAAACGGAAGCGGTCTGGAAGTGCGGAGCGGTGCTGGCGAAAACGGTGTACAAGCAAATAAACTGACGTCATCAGCGATGATACAGAAAATCTGGGCTGACTGGTCCGAGCGCTGTAGGACGTAACAGAACATGAACCGCGCACCCAGACCTCTGGCGTGGCCCTCCGCACAGTACTGTTTAGCGTTGCTACCGTGCGGCTGTCCGGCGGCGGACAGTGTGAGCACTGTGTTCGATCGCGGCTTGCGGTTACTTTGTCCCACCCACCTGTAACTTACATTTTTCTTCAGTTTGTTTATTGGCCCCTCCCCTTTTTTATCTGTTCTAGGACCGCCGAATTTGAATGACTGGAGCTCTTGCACTGACCGGTCGGACCGCATATTGTTTCCTACCAAACACAAAAACTATGTACCCTTATGAAACTTCCTGGCAGATTAAAACTGTGTGCCCGACCGAGACTCGAACTCGGGACCTATGCCTTTCGCGGGCAAGTGCTCTACCATCTGAGCTACCGAAGCACGACTCACGCCCGGTAATCACAGCTTTACTTCTGCCAGTATCTCGTCTCCTACCTTCCAAACTTTACAGAAGCTCTCCTGCGAACCATGCAGAACTAGCACTCCTGAAAGAAAGGATACTGCGGAGACACGGCTTAGCCACAGCCTGGGAAATGTTTCCAGAACGAGATTTTGACTCTGCACTCTATGTACCCTTATTTCGGAAGTCTGCTCTTTTGTTTTAATTTGCATTATGTTTCTTCCTCCCCTCTTTTGTATGTTACAGTTTCGTACATCTTGCGGATGGATTTTAAAATATCGAAACCGGTCGTAGTTCGAATAAATATTAGTCTAATTGAAGTGGATATTCCTAAGTTAGTTATCACGCCTTTCAGCTGCGGATGTACAACGTACCAAATATTAGGTGATTTCTTACTACTCCGTACCGAGCCTTTGGGCACCACGAGTGCCATACACCGAAATGCTCAGAAGTAATTCACGAAGAACCTCCGGAGTTGGGGTCCAGCCGTAGGATTCCGCTGGATCGCGAGACCGGCAGAAGGCGGCGCGCCGCAGCCAGTGGCCGGGGCCGGAAGCTGGTCCTGTCTGGGCGGCTGCCGCGTGTGGCTGTCTGGTGTCTCGGGTGGAGGCTGACGGTGGCGCTGGGGGCGGCACGCGGGGGGCGGCGGCGGCGGCGGCAGGTTCATTAGGCGGTGCGGGATCAGCGCGCCTCGTTAGCGGCGCCGTAACGAAGCCGGGGCGGGGGCGGCGTCGCGACGCGCTCTTTGACGGCGCCGGACGGCGGACGGCGGGCCGCGCAGCACGGCCTAATTGCCCGCCGCGGCCGCCCCCCGACGCCGCCGCCGCTCGTCGCGACGTAATTAGCCGTCGCGGCGCACCTCTCGTCGCCGCCCCCCTCCTCTGCGGAAGAACTCTCCCACTCCTTAGAAATATCAACACGAGCTCACAAGGCGGCAGTTACCAGAAGCCCGCTGCGACGCAGCCTGTACTGTTCGCATAATTAACTTAGGAAGGTCCGCTTCTATAGACACGTAGCTAGACAATATACACTGATCAGCGAGACCACTATGACCAGCGACCTGCTATCGATATGAACCAGTCAAGGCGATAGCAGCGACACCCGGCCTCGAAATGACTGCTAGCCAGACACACGCACGGTGCACGTAGTGCTTAGAATGGGGTAGGGGTGATATCTATCTGACAAGGGGAGGCCGCCAATTTTGAAATTCATATTCGATTCATACTGCGCATAATAAAAGCTCATGGCCAGAGGTGTAATGTGGCAAAGCACCAAGATGCACTTCTCAGCCGTTGTCAAGAAAATCGACAGTTAAAAGAAACCGTTGCGGTGAAATACTCTCTACGATCGGTTGTTTTCTACAGCGTCGTGGCGCAGCGGTAAGCACTCGGGTTCGTAATCTGAAGGTCGCCGGATCGAATCTCGCGCCATGCAATTTTTTTATTATTAGTTTTTTGTAATTCAATATATATATATATATATATATATATATATATATATATATATATATATATATATATATTAATGAATTGCTTATGCATGTTGGTTAAGGCGGATCGCTCTCCAATTGTACCGCCTCCATTTTTCCGTTTTTTTAACAGGGTGTACCAAAGCATTCCCGTCCGCACTGATTTTCCACGATCTTATAAGTTGCGCTAGGGACCGCATCTACCTTCTTTCGAAGTTAGCAGGCAACTACGCTGTTATGCGGCGGCTCGTTTCGACCCATTCAACATCTGTCCTTCAAGTGTAACGAGCGAGTAACGGAGTTTATATTTCATACCTGCCACAGCGAATTTGTGTTCGTGGGGTCTCTATTCTAATTCGAACGTTTGACTTACGTTATACGTATTCGTTTCGGAATATCGTTTCTACGTCGTCCATTAACTGTACGTGGTTAACATTATGAAGACAATTAATAACATTTGTGAAATACAACTTTGTTTGCGGAAAACATAATGATGTTCGAAGTCGCCAGTTTTTCCACGACAAACGACTTTCAACAACTTATTACATGTATAATTGTTGCAACTGATTGCCGGGAAATTATATATATATATATATATATATATATATATATATATATATATATATATATATATTTGAATTACAAAAAAGAAATACTAAAAAAAATTGCATGGTGCGAGATTCGATCCGGCGACCTTCGGATTACAAAGCCGAGCCCTTACCGCTGCGCCACGACGCTGTGGAAAAGTATTAATCGTAGAGATTATTTCACCGCAACGGTTTCTTTTAACTGTCGATTTTCTCGACAACGGCTGCGAAGTGCATCTTGGTGCTTTGCCACATTACACCTCTGGCCTTGAGCTTTTATTATGCGCAGTATGAATCGAATCTGAATTTCACAATTGGCGGCCTCCCTTTTTGAGTTTGCTCTAGGGCAGATTGTAATGGCCCGGAAGGTCGACACGAGGATTTCGGAAACTGCGCGCCTTGTCGGGTGTTGGAGGAGTGCTGTGGTGTCTTCAACACGTGGCGGAACCAAGGCGAAACCTCGTCCAGACGTCGTGGGGTTGGGCTGCTACCCCTCATTACGGATGTCGGACATCGTAGGCTGAGCTGACTGGTAAAACAGGACAGGTGGCGAAACGTGGCAGAACCAAAACCAGACATTAATGCTGGGCAGGGAATAAGCGTGTCTGAACACAGAGTGCACCGAACACTCCTAACGAATGGCCTCCGCAGCCGACGACCCATGGATGTGCTACACGTCATCGGCAACTAGGGCTGGAATGGGCATGTGAACATCGGCACTTGACTTCGGTGCAGTGGCAGAGCGTTGCATGATCTGATGAATCCCCGTGCCGATGGGACGGCGCGAATTCGTCGTCTTCCAGGGGAACAGCTGCTTGGCACCTGTGCGGCTGCATTACGCTCTGGGGAACAGTCACGTGGGCGTACACAGGCCCAGTGGAGATCGCGCATGGCGCCATAACGGGAGTATAGTACGTGGCTGCAAACAACGTACACCCCTTCATGACCATCATGATTCCCGAAGGCAGCGGCATTTTCCAACAAGATAATGTGGCATGACACAAGACCAGGAGCGTGATTTAGTGGTTCGAGGAACACACTGGTGAGCTACAATTTATGTGCTGCCCCCCCCCCCCCAAATCGCCAGATCTTAACACATCTGGTATGTGACTCAACGTGCCGTCAGAACTCGTCAACTCTGTCCTCGGGATTTAGATGACTTGTGTGTGCAGATGTCGCCGGTGTTATCTGTGCGAAAGGTGAACATGCCGTGGTAATGTTGTGGCTGCTCACTATATATAGACAGTCTAGAGACTTTGTCGCGTGTACACAACCGAACGCCTTTGAATGCCTTGCTTCTCGATTCTTGCTAGTTTTGGCTTACCGTGTTGGGATGGCGGTTGTGCAGTGATAATAATGGGTTGTCAAAGAAATCAAAAGACTACACTTTGGTGGAAACGTGAACTATCCACGGAGGGGCTTCGTTTCGGCTGTAATGTACTCTCGGCTTCGAACGCAGAAGACAGTATGTGTTTCCAAAACTCCACCCGATTGACACCAAGAGTCTCTGAAGAACTGCTACAGCTTGGAGGCGATAAAATAAATTTAGAGGAATTGCTCCACCTTCTCCGACACAGCGTTATCTGGCCAGCAGAGAATCTTTCAACAGTCTAACGTACACATTTAGGCTCTCGAAGCAAGTGTATTACAGATTGTCCGTGAAGTGTGCAAAGCCATGATACGATTTCTGAAAGGATTCCTGCAGATACATATTAATAATAATAAACTAATTACTGATAAACATTTATAGTTACGAATAACATATAAATGGAGCGTGAAACGCGCTGGAAAGAAAACTGAAATTTATTTATGGCACCAAAAATATATAATTAATTATAAATTAATCAAATGTAAAAAAAAGGCTTACAAAATCTTTATGAGTATTGAGTCAGGTCATTAGGTAGATACAAATATTCTCAGAGGAAATACTGTCCTGATGATTTCATTCAGGAAGCATAGCTGCAGTGAGCTCTTGTGATCGCTAATCGTGGAGGTAGAGGGTGCTGCTGTGGAAAGTATGCTTGGAACTGGCCCAGCACACAGGCCCATTTCCAAAGTAAGTGCAGCGCTGTGTACGTTATGCTGAGCAAGAGATACCTCGGGTTTTGATCGTTTGCTCTTCCCCAGTTTATGTGCTGTTAATTCACCAAACAATATTTACAAGTCTCTGGATAAGGCAAGTGATTTCATAGAGCATACTGCTTCCTGGACAGGGGAGAGCTTTTTTTTTCAAACGTTAGAAGAGAATTGTCGTTTTAAACAGGGGTGCACCACCCGCAACTACTTGTGGTTCCTCGTCTTCAAGATTTTTTCATGCTCTTTGTTACACCTGCCCAGAAAATAGGAATTATCATTATCTACGGCTATTGTTCACTAATCTAACATGCTCGTCAGAGACATACATACTGAACAGACAGTTCACACTACTTTCGTAATATTGTCTATATGCACTAACTAGTGATATTTAGTTTTAGTTACAGCTGCCAAAAACAGAAAATGCTTGGAGAGCTGTTGCTCACCTGTTTCCCTCATTGCTTGGGCCGTTTCGATGGTAAACACATACAAATATTGGCTCCTGAGCATGGTGGGAGCTTGTCTTTTTAATTGCAATGGCACAGTCAGCATTGCGCTATTTGGAGTTCCAGACAGTGACTACAACTCGATATATGCTGACGTGTGATGCCAAGGGCGGATTTCGAGTGGTGATATATTCAAGCACACCCAACTCTACAAGAAGCTCGAAGAACAGTCTCTAGATAAGCCAGCTTGCGATGTGCTACCGGGAAAAACTTGTCCAGTTGGTTTCATTTTTGTGGCAAATGCCACGTTCGCATTATCTACTTAAACAAAGAAACAATACCCACGTCACAAGCCAGGATCATCGCTATCAGAAAGGGTTTGCAGCTACAGACTGTGTAGAGCACGACGGATAACTGGAAATGTTCTTGGCATTATTTCATCAAAATTTAGAGTACTACTAAAACTGATACCTCTAACTCCAGAAAAAACAGAAGCCATTGTATAATCTGGAATTTATCTCCAGAAGTAATTACACTCCAGATAGTATGTTTATTCATATAATACAGATGGAAACTTGATTGTGTGGTACGGGACGAAGGAAATGGATGAGAACTGTACTTCCATCGATCTCTAAAACCTACCCCGAAAGTCACAACAAACTTGCATGAAATTCGAAATTTCCTTATTCCTTATGGAGGGGATACATAGCAATATGTTGTTTACCAAACTACGCTGATCAACAACATCTTTGTTGCACTGCTATGCGCAATCATTCATACCTAATGTAAGGGTGCTGATTTCAAATCTGAGGTCGGTTTTTTTCTAATAGTTCCAGTCTAGCTGTTCAATCAAACCCAGTTGCATACTGAGTGAAGGGAAAATTACTTATTCTCGGTTGACAACTGCAGCACTGACGACAAGCGCCGCGCCGTCTTGCAGCCTCACATACGGGCGGCCGTTCCTCGTGTCCCCGGTGCATGTCTCGCGCACGACTGTCTCACAAGTAAAGAAAGCAGGAATACTTCGTACACGACCTATGTTGGCATAACAGAAAATTAACCATTTTGAGGTCGAGGCATACTGTTCGGTGGTTCTCCTGGTATTTTAGTGAGTTAATCGCAGTCTTCAAGTCTTCGTGCTTCTCGTAAATACACAGTACCAGCAAGTGGAACAACTGCGCACACATTTCCTTTACGGAATAGGACGCACTTCAGACTGCTCAAAAAATGGTTCAAATGGCTCTGAGCACTATGGGACTTAACATCTACGGTCATCAGTCCCCTAGAACTTAGAACTACTTAAACCTAACTAACCTAAGGACATCACACAACACCCAGCCATCACGAGGCAGAGAAAATCCCTGACCCCGCCGGGAATCGAACCCGGGAACCCAGGCGTGGGAAGCGAGAACGCTACCGCACGACCACGAGATGCGGGCGCATTTCAGACTGCGTTTAGAACGGTGTACAAATAAACACCAGTCATCTGGATTATAAAATGTAATTCATAATTCCCAGACAAGACCTGAGATATTAAAGCAATAAACAAACTTATTTTCCTCTGTAAAATATCAAAGAAAAACATCTTCCCGCTCACAGCAATGTGACACTTTTACCGAATCACACACAAGGAACCCCTTGAATGCGAGGTCGCAAGTTCAGGCTTTAGTAAGGCTCACGCGGAAGTGTTGTGTTCACGGTTCTGACAGGAAAAACATTAGCTGCTAATGACTGACTAAGTGTATCAGGAAGGCGACAGAAAATGAGGTGCAGAGATCATCGACATTTGAGAAATGTTCAAAACAAACCATTAGCTTGCAACATGAACACCGAATGAAGAAATAACGCAATAGAGTGATCACAAAGATTCGCACCATCAAACTCGAAGGCGAATTCCTTGGGTATTACAAACCGTGCAGAACGTTCAGCTAGGTATCCACTCTTGAAGAATGGTGATGATAACTGTAGGAATGAAATGGCGTGCAACCCAATGCGAAACAGTCTGTCGTTAAGCTTTCGTGAAAATGGCTATGTGTAAGCTGTAGCTGCTGATAGTGCAATAACACATCAGAAAAAGTTTCGCATCGTCCCGGTTCCCAGAACTCCTGAAGATAGACATTACTGTGGACATTGTATTACACACAGTCCCTTCGACAGTTCAGAGGTGTCACTAAAACGGCCCAAACATCTAAACAACCATGCATGAGCAGCACCTATAAGACGGAGGGGGCCAGACAACTAATCAGTTTCGGTCATTCCACCAGGAAGGCGGTACACGGCTCGTGTTGTCTGTAGTTCAACCACGCCTAGACGGTCAATACCGCGGTTCAATCGCGTCCGCATGCTTACTTTGTGCCAGGAAGGGCTCTCAACAAGGGCAGTGTCCTGGCGTCTCTGAGTAAACCAAAGCGATGTTGTTCGGACATGGAGGAGACACAGAGAGACAGGAACTGTCGATGACGTGCCTAGCTCAGGTCCAAGGGCTACTACGGATTATGGTTCGGAGGAACCTTGACAGCAACGCCACCATGTTGAATAATGCTATTCGTGCAGCTACAGGACGTGTTACGACTCAAACTGTGCGCAATAAGCGGCACAAAGCGCGACTTAACTCCCGACGTCCATAGCGGTGTCCATCTTTGCAACCAGGACGCCATGCTGCGCGTACAGATGGGCCCAACAACATGCCGAAAGGACCGCTCAGGATTGGCATCAAGCTCTCTTCACCGATTAGTGTCCCATATGCCTTCAACCAGACAATCGTCGGAGACGTGTTTGGAGGCAACCTGGTCAGCATGAACGCCTTAGATACACAGTCCAGCGAGTGCAGGAAGGTGGAAGTTCCCTGCTGTTTTTGGGTGGCATTATATGGGCCGACGTACTCCGCTGGTGGTCATGAAAGGCGCCGTAAAGGCTGCATGATACGTGAATGCCATCCTCCGACCGATAGTGCAACCATAACGGCGGCATATTGGCGAAGCACTCGTCTTCATGGGCGACAATTCGCGGCCCCACCGTGCACATCTTACGAATGACTATATTCAGGATAACGACACGCTCGAATAGAGTGGCCAGAATATTCTCCAAGCATGAATCCTATCGAACATGCCTGGGATAGATTGAAAAGGGCTGTTTATGGACGACGTGACGTATCAACCACTCTGAGGGATCTACGCCGAATCGCCGTTGAGGAGTGGGACAATCTGGACCAACAGTGCCATGATGAACTTGTGGATAGCATGCCGCGACGAATACAGGCATGCATCAGTGCAAGCGGACGTGCTACTGGGTATTAGAGGTACCGGCGTGTACAGCAATCTGGACCACCACCTCTGAAGGTCTCGCTGTATGGTAGTACAACATGCAATGTGTGGTTTTCATGAACAATAAAAAGGGCGGAAATGATGTTTAAGTTGATCTCTATTCCAGTTTTCTGTACAGGTTCCGGAACTCTCGGAACCGAGGTGACGCAAAACATTTTTTGGTGTGTGTGTTTGTTTTGGAGGCACAGAAAAACAAACATCCGGAGGCTGAGTTAGTCGAGTGCTTCGAGGTGGTACGTACTGCAACGACACTTATTTTTGAGAAGGGATAGTTTGCTCCGAAGGAGTATGATTTTTATACTCAGACCACGGATCAAGAAAAGCGTTATTTTGACCAGCTATTGGCCAAAAGCTGTGCTCATACCGTAGTTGTAGTACTCTTACGCCCGTTTACCCACTCTTGCTTGCTGTGACGTAAAATTTCTATATTGCGTTGCAAGATCACGCACACGACAAAGAATCGTTTGGGGCAGAGCACCACCAGCTTCTCGGAGCACAATAAGTAACTTTCCAATCAATTTACCATCCAATTAACAGTCAACATAACTGTGTACGAATGCGTTAATGCACTGATCTTGATAAATCCTCTTCGTATCTCTAATTTCCAGGGTTTAATTCATGTAAGTTTCTCTTCAAATCCAAAGTGGTCGGAATTCCTTACTGAACGATGACATAATTTTTTTTTTTATCTCATGTACAAATTTTCGGGCAGAATCCGAAGTTTTCTGTGCATCGTCAAGTTGAAGCTTTGTCCGAAATTTCGTTATCTTAGGTCTTCCAGACTTCCTTGATATCACTGTGACGCGCACAATTTTACATGTATAACGTAGTATTTGCAAGGAGGTGCCTTATCCTCCATTGAATATACGTAGCTTTTCTTACGCACTACACGGTCGTATTGCTTCGGATTTATTGGAAACTGTTCATAATGGGTTTTTTACTATGCTGAGAATGATCTTCCATGTACGTGGTTATATTTAGTACCAGCTCCACGGACAACGATTGCTCTTTACTACGTTTCCCTGGAGACGTGATTTGTGGCTCCCTGTCCGACAAGGATGATGAACTACATGGCTTGATACCTGTTTCAATACCACTTTCACCTGTTGAGCATGTAACGTCATCATTGTTGTGGTGTCACCGCCAGACACCACACTTGCTAGGTGGTAGCTTAAATCGGCCGCGGTCCATTTAGTACATGTCGGACCCGCGTGTCGCCACTGTGTGATCGCAGACCGAGCGCCACCAAAAGGCAGGTCGCGAGTTACGGAATAGCACTCGCCCCAGTTGTACGACGACTTTGCTAGCGACTACACTTACGAAGCCTTCTCTCATTTGCCGAGAGACTGTTAGAATAGCCTTCAGCTAAGTCCATGGCTACGACCTAGCAAGGCGCCATTAGCCTTACATAGTTTGATAGTTATCGTACGAAATGTCTCATCAAGAATGCTGTAATTCACATCAAAGAATAAAAGATAAGTATTCGAGGAGCTGCATACTTTTCTTATGAGAATTCACTACTTATCCTGTTCCAGAGTTCACGCCCGTCTGCCTTAGATAGCGTGCATTTAGGCCGCCTCTATCTACAAGGTGTTGGCACATTTACCAACACATCACTGGCGACGAGGATGGGATGACGCGCCCACGTTGCAGTCATTTTGATAGTAACTTGCTCTGATTTATTTGTGTCATGGCTTCGCCACAATCTCCAGATGTATTCTCCGAATTTTATCGCTTGCAGAATCAGCAGACGCAGGCGTTATTGGATGCCCTTGGACAGCTCGTCCAGGGTCAACGTGCCATTCAAACCGATGCGGCAGCCGCCGCTTCACCGCTACCGCAGCCACAACATGCAGTTGCACCGCCTTTTAGGCCCTACGACCCAGACGTGGAATCGTGGACCGAGTGGTCCCGCCAGTTTGGATTTCATCTCGCCGCCTACAGAATTCAAGGTAACGAGCGGCAGCCTCATTTATTGGCGTGTGTAGGGGTGCAAACGTACCGTGTGATAGTGAAATTGTTTCCACGACGCGACGTAGCAACTCTGTCCTACGAAGAAATTTTGTCGGCATTGGACGCCTATTTCAAAGAAACAGTTAATGTAATTGCAAAAAGGTATACGTTCTTTCGTACAAAACGTACGGCCGGTCAAACTAATAGGGAGTGGGTTGCAACTTTGCAAGGCCTTACTAGGGATTGTGCGTTTGAATGTGACTGTGGCCTTCCTTATTCAGATACTATGGTGCGTGATGCAATTGCACAGAACGTTTCTGATGTTCGTATACGGGAATAAATTTTGAAACTAGTTAATCCCTCCCTTCAACAAGTGATAGACATATTGGATAGACAGGACACGCTTGACTTTGCTCAGGAATCATTTGCAACATCCCCAGCCGTGTGTAACATTAACCGGCCCGCCGGGCGGCCAGGTACACTGCCCTCGCACACGTTCGCACAGCTGCCGCCACGTTCTAAACCAAGTGTGCCGCGACAGCATACAAATGCAGTCAAATCATGCCCGCGGTGTGCTACTAGACATTCGCGTGAAAATTGCCCGTCACGCCAAGCTATTTGCTTTTTCTGTAATAAGAAAGGACATGTTCAAAGTGTTTGCCAGAAAAAGCTCAGATCAGACAATCACAATCATTCCAGGCCCTTTGCTTCGCGCCGGAATCGAACCAAGGGCACTCAGGCTCGTGGACCTTCGCCCATGGACATTCATGTAGTTAATTCCACTTCGTCCAGTGCCACTTTCTCTAACAGTGACTGTGTTCGTCCCACAAAAAGTGTGCGTCGACGTCGCCGGAAATCACGTCAATTTGCAAGTGATTCTGTACCAGTGTCTGTTCAAATTGCACAAAACAGTCGCTCTTGTCGTCAGCAGGACGATAAACTTTTTGTAGATTTAGACTTCAATGGCAAGGTCATACCATTCCAGCTCGATACTGGAGCTGCAGTTTCATTGCTCAATCATGACACGTACAAACAACTGGGCAAACCTCCGTTGCGTGCCGCAAATGTTCAGTTAAAAAGTTATTCAGGACAGCAGATCCCTGTGTTAGGACAGTGCACTCTTCTTGTAACATACAAGGGACAAACAAAACTTGTGTCATTTTACGTTCTTCGTTCTTCTTCTGCAGTGAACTTGTTTGGTTTAGATTTATTTCAATTGTTTAACATGTCTATTGTAAATCAGGTCCTATCAGTGAATCAGACTGTGCCTTCAGACAGTGTTTCTAGTCTATGTGCAGAATTTGCAGACATTTTTGCACCGGGCGTAGGTTGCGCTAAAAACTATGAAGCACATTTGGAACTGACAGTCAACGCGCAACTGAAATTTTTCAGAGCGCGCAATGTTCCTACGCATTGCGTGTTGAGGTAGCAAGAACATTAAACGATTTAGAATCACAAGGTGTAATTGAACGTGTGCAAGCTTCTCTCTGGGCCTCACCCTTAGTAATTTTGCCAAAACCTTCTGGAAAACTGAGACTTTGTGTGGACTTCAAGGCAACAGTGAATCCACAACTCGTGATTGCAACTTTTCCCTTACCCCGCCCGGAAGATCTTTTTGATAAACTGTGCCCGGGTAAATACTTTTCCAAGTTGGACCTAGCAGATGCGTAATTGCAAATCCCAGTGGACGCCGAATCCCAGCGCGTCTTGGTGGTTAACACGCATCTTGGTTTGTACCGCTTCAAAAGACTGCCATTCGGGTGTGCATCGGCCCCTGCATTGTTTCAGCAATATTTACAAACTATTTGTGCGTCGGTCCCTACTGCTGCGAACTATCTGGACGATATTGTGATCTCCGGAAAGACGGCAGACGAGCATTTAGCACACCTACGAACATTATTTCAGGTATTGCGCCAACATGGTCTTCGCTTGCGGAAGGACAAATGTGTGTTTTTTGCTCGTGACTTACCATACCTGGGCCATGTCATCAATGCCCAAGGCATACATCCGAGTCCAGAGCACCTCCGTGCCATACAAGATTTACCTTCACCACAAAATGTGAAGCAGCTACAGAGTGTGTTGGGTAAAATTAACTATTATCATCGCTTTCTGCGCAATGCCTCTTCCATTTCAGCTCCGCTTCATAGCTTACGCCGTAGGGGTGTTCCGTTCGTCTGGACGACGGAATGCGAACGCGCCTTTCGCCAGTTGAAATCGGCGTTGCTTTCTAATACTTGCCTTACGCCATTCGATCCCCAGAAACCCCTTTTGCTGATGGTCGATGCATCGGATTTCGGGATCGGTGCTGTGCTTGCGCACAAAGTTGGCTCGCATGATCGCCCTATTGCCTTTGCGTCCAAATTGTTCTCGTCTGCACAAAGAAATTATTCACAGATAGAGAAAGAAGCTTTGGCTCTCGTCTTTGGTGTTACAAAGTTCCATGATTTCTTGTATGGTCGTCACTTTACCATCGTCACAGACCACAAACCTTTGACATCGCTTTTTCATCCGAACAAGCCTGTACCTCCACGTACAGCGCAGAAATTCATTCGCTGGTCTATTTTCCTCTCGCAGTACCGCTACGATATTTTGTATCGGTCCACTGCTAAGCACGGAAACGCCGATGCGTTGTCCCGTTTGCCTGCTGCTGAGGATAAAGCATTCGATTCTTCCGAACTTGCTTGCATGTTCACTGATTCGGAAACAGATGAAGTGGTCGAATCGTTTCCTATTGATTTTCGTCGTGTAGCTACAGCCACAGCTGCTGACCCTGTCCTTGCTACCGTTTTGCGTTTTGTTGCTACGCAATGGCCTTTGTCAAAGTCTCGGATCGAGGATCCATTGGTTCGCCGATGTTTTGCTCACAAGGAGAGACTTTTTGTTCGACGTGATGTTTTGTTGTTGCGTTCTGATAATGACCAGTCCAGAGTCGTGGTCCCACGTTCATTACAGTCCTCTGTTTTACGGCTTCTTCACCAAGGACATTGGGGTATAGTGCGGACGAAACGACTTGCTCGTCAGCACTGTACTTGGTTCGGAATCGATGCTGCGATTACGAATATGTGTTCTTCTTGCATGGCGTGTGCCGAACAACAATCCGCACCGCCGCGGAAAGTCTTTGCATGGCCAAAAGCCACTTCCCCTTGGCAACGCTTGCACATCGATTTTGCTGGTCCATTCTGGAATGCTCGGTGGTTGGTTCTGGTAGATGCCTTCAGTAATTTTCGTTTTGTTGTCCGGATGTCTTCCACGACGTCCTCTGCCACCATCCAAGCGTTGTCTGCTATCTTTTGCATTGAAGGTCTTCCGCAGACTATTGTTTCCGACAATGGCCCACAATTCATGTCCACTCAATTTCAGTCATTCTGCCAGGCCAATGGTATTCAACATCTGACATCCGCGCCGTTTTCGCCTCAGTCAAACGGTGCCGCTGAACGATTGGTCCGGACTTTCAAGTCACAGATGTTGAAATTGAAAGAGTCGCATTCTCGGGAGGACGCGTTGTTGCTCTTTTTGTCATCGTATCGCTCTCAGCCCCGAGATGGTCGCTCGCCGGCTGAGTTGCTCCACGGTCGTCCTCATCGAACCTTGATGTCTTTGCTGCATCCGCCGCATCAGGTTCCAGTGCAGCGGCAGACTTCTGCTTTTGCTCCAGGCGACGTTGTATTTTATCGCAACTATCGAGGTTCACGGCGTTGGCTCGCAGGGCGCATTCTTCGCTGCCTCGGCCGCGCGATGTATTTGGTTTTGGGGGCCTCTGGTGAGGTGCGTCGGCATCTCAATCAGCTGCGCCTCTGTCGTCGCACGGGTTCTGCCGCTCCCCGTCTGCTTTCAGCGACGGTGCCGTCCGGTCAGCGCCCTGGGGACCCATCTACTGGCTCCCCTCATCCCCAGGTGTTACCGACGATGCCTTCCATTTTGCCCCATGGCGACGCGCCGCCGCCGCCGCCGCCGCCGCCGCCGCCGCCGCCCGCATTCGACGCTACGCTGCAGCTGCCAAGCGCCTCCCTGGGTCACGTGCCGCCGATCGCTTCCCGTGACCAGCTGTCCTCCGCCATGGAAACGCAATGGAGGTCGACCCTTCGGCCCCTCCTGTCTCATTACGGGCGCATACACCGCATGTTGACGTGCACCCTGGACTAGGTTTTCAGGCGTTTCCTAGATCCCCTCGGACCGAATGGCCGGGTGCGGGTGGCACAGCCTCGCCTGTTGTTAGGCTCCCCACCTCATCGACTACGTCAACATGGGGTCCTCCCCACGGCGGGCGGAAGCCTTATCACACGACCGTTCGCCGATTTGCGGGGGAGGAATGTGGTGTCACCGCCAGACACCACACTTGCTAGGTGGTAGCTTAAATCGGCCGCGGTCCATTTAGTACATGTCGGACCCGCGTGTCGCCACTGTGTGATCGCAGACCGAGCGCCACCACAAGGCAGGTCGCGAGTTACGGAATAGCACTCGCCCCAGTTGTACGACGACTTTGCTAGCGACTACACTTACGAAGTCTTCTCTCATTTGCCGAGAGACTGTTAGAATAGCCTTCAGCTAAGTCCATGGCTTCGACCCAGCAAGGCGCCATTAGCCTTACATAGTTTGATAGTTATCGTACGAAATGTCTCATCAAGAATGCTGTAATTCACATCAAAGAATAAAAGATAAGTATTCGAGGAGCTGCATACTTTTCTTATGAGAATTCACTACTTATCCTGTTCCAGAGTTCACGCCCGTCTGCCTTAGATAGCGTGCATTTAGGCCGCCTCTATCTACAAGGTGTTGGCACATTTACCAACACATCAATTGTTCTCCTCATATACACGGTGAGTCACTAACTATTGACACCTAGAATAACTCCAAAAGTATGATAGTAGCTGAAAAGTTTGTGGGACTAAAGTTGCACGGGACGACGGGGGCCATAATATGACGTTGGTTTTTGTTGCTAGATGGGGTCGCTTCAGAGATGTGAGGGTCCACCTTTTTTTATGGGATGCTATAGTTTGGCTATCGACAAGAATGCGGTGATGTGTAACAGTACGGTCTTTCAAGATCAACGAAGGTCACGTGGCATGAACGTCGATTTACAGAAGGTGTTCGAAGTGATGACCATTGGTATCAGTGCAGTGCTGCGATCTTCTTGTCATGGGTTGAGTGGTATTCCTTATCACTTCGGCCCTTATCCAAGCGCATGCTCGGACAATTCTCTCTCCCATATCTTCAGGTGTAGTTGGAACGTCTATATAAACAATGTCTTTTGCGAAACCCCACTAGAAAAAATCCAGAAGCGTCCACTGGACTCGCTTTCGGGAGGACGACGGTTCAATCTCGTCTCCAGCCATCCTGATTTAGGTTTTCCGTGATTTCCCTAAATCGTTTCAGGCAAATGCCCGGATGGTTCCTTTGAAAGGGCACGGCCGATTTCCTTCCCCATCCTCCCCTAACCCGAGCTTGCACTCCGTCTCTAATGTCGACGTGACGTTAAAAAACACTAACCTTACCCAACCAGAACCGTCAAGTCTGGCGAACGAGCCGGCCACGACACATCTCCTCCGCGTCCAATCTAACGATTTGGGAATAGTCTCTGCATCTCATTTCTAGCCATCAGCGAAAAATGTGCCGAACACCCATTGTGTTAATACCACATTCTGTTCCTTGACCCCTAAAGGTATTTCTTTCAATAACAGACCTAATCTTTCTTGCCGGAGTGTGGTGTACTTCCTACAATTGCCGGCCGCTGTGGCCGAGCGGTTCTAGGCGCTTTAGTCTGAAACCGCGCGACCGCTACGGTCGCAGTTTCGAATCCTGCCTCGAGCATGGATGTGTGATGTCCTTAGGTTAGTTAGGTATAAATAGCTCTAAGTTCTAGGGGACTGATGACCACAGAAATTAAGTCCCATAGTGCTCAGAGCCACTTTTGAACCTCTGAATCTGAAGTTGTGCCCATCGGCCGAATTCAGTGCGAGGAATACAATCCGTACCAGTTAATTCTTGCTGGAGCCTGATATGGTAAAGATGGTATTTATGGCGATGCAGAGCAAGAACAACACTACTCTGGCTCATGGCACATTCCCTTGCGATTTGACGCGAACTAACACAAGGATCTCGAACCACAGTGGCAAGAGAACCAATTTCCGTTTCCTCGTTAGTAATTTTCCTTTGCCGGATATGTTTCCGATGCGTTAAAGATCCAGTTGTTCTCAATTTATCATACAGATATTTAAACGTACGACGTATAGAGTGAGTACGCTGAGGATATCTTTCAGCTTTTAAGTCTCTAGCTCTCACTGAATTTCGTTGGCATTCTCCATAAATGAGAAGCATATCGACTTGTTCTTCGAAGGATTACATAATTCACATTCGCTTGATTCGACGATACTAGTCTTACCGTCCCTATTAGCGTTGTATTGCGAAACCGTCGAATGGTGTTTACATGTCAATAGCACGTTAGATGGATACGCCGTATTCGGCGAATATTTACTATTTGCACGATACACGAGAGAGAATTGACAGAGCATGTGCTTCCTTAAGTGCTGAAGTGATAAGGAATACCACTCAATCCATGTAAAGAAGACTGTAGCAATGCATTGATACCAATGGTCATCACTTCGAACACCTTCTGTAAATGGATGTTCCTGCCACCTTCTTGACCTTCGTTGACCTTCTAAGAAGGATTCGTCTCGATAGCCGCTATCAGAAAATAAGCACCAAACCATAGCATCCCGTTAAAAAAAATGAAAGTGACCTTCATATCTCTGAAGCGACGCCACCTAGCAACAAAAAACCAACGTCATATTATGTTCCCCGTGGTACCGTGTAACTTTTGTCCCACCAACGTTTCAGCTACTATCATACTTTCGGAGTTATTCTAGGTGGCAATAGTTAATGACTCACCCTGTATATTATCTGCGTAGTCGAGCGTATACAGCACTCCACATTCCACTGATTCATCTTGCAGAAACTTTAGTATTTTATCTGCCACGTCTTTCTCACTCTGCGAAATTCCTTGGGTTTCTTTTCGACGAAATGTCAACTTGGGGACTGTTGTAGATATATTGCAATGGCAACGATTGCTCTGCTTTGTATCAATGTAGCACTGTTGTGAGGTACTCGTCGGCAAAGCAGTTCATCTACGCGCCATAGCCTCATGCTGCGCTCAACACTGGATACCGCCAGTCGCGTCCCCTGTTTCTATTAGCAGCCAATATTGTGGTTGTATGGTAGATAATACACGGGGTGTCGAATGCTGTAAACATAATCGTCCTTTTGCGAACTCTCACTAATGAAGTTCCTTGTCCTTACACATTTTTCTTGCAATCCAGAAGCTAATATTCCAGGTGTATGGTTCGAGAGAAACACAAATTGTTTCTTCATTTGCAGGTGATTTCAGGGAGATCTCGTTTAATACTCAAGCAAAAATCTGCTATTATATATTTGTCCCATCTCGCGTAGGTAATTAATCTAACCGCAAACAGCTGAAATTGAAATATTCGAACTGTATGAAAACCAGAACATGCAGAGCAAATCCAGTTTCATGTAAGAAATTAGTAGATCAAAAACATTAAAAATCAACAAAAAATTTCATGCAAGTGACAGTTCGAAAAAATTTGTTAACCCGTGTTGTGAGCCCAGATACCTTCTAACACCGAAAACAAGCAGTCATTTTTAAAACGTTTTTATAAACACCCTAAACAATATTTTCTCGTTGTGAGATACTATAATTTTAATAATACTCAATGGCTCAAATGGCTCTGAGCACTATGGGACTTAACTTCTGAGGTCATCAGTCCCCTAGAGCTTAGAACTACTTAAACCTAACTAATCTAAGGACATCACACACATCCATGCCCGAGGTAGGATTCGAACCTGCGACCGTAGCGGTCGCTCGGCTCCAGACTTTAATAATACTCTTTTGAGTTCTATATTCATGTATAAAAACAAATAGAAATATGTCTGAAGTATTTGCACAGGGTCAGTACTTCCTGGCGCTCTGGTCCCTTCCCCGTCACAGTCAGTGTTTCTTTTGCCTCTTGATTCTGAAACTTGCAGTAGACGTGGGCGTACGCAAACTGAACATTTTTCACTGCAGATGCACCACTCTTTTTCACCTGATTAATTTTTTTATGCTCTTGCGGAAACGTGTTTGCAGAGTGTGGATCTTTCTCAACGTCATTTCGTATTTTCTGGCCAGCTCATCGATAGTCAATTTCTTCTTGTTCCAGTTTTTATATTTGGTATTACTAAATTCTCACAAACGTGATGCCGCGTGGAAATCTTAAATCGGTTGCAACAATTTCTCCGTTGGCCGCATCTACGTAAGTTATTTTTAACAATAACAAAAATAGCGTTTCCCACGGCACAAAGAGAATACCTGGAGGTCATGGCCTCCAACACGTCCACACTAAAAAATGTCACACAACTTGGTCGGGGAGTTGTCTCATGTCTCTCATTTCAAACGTGAGTCGAAGGTTCAGCGATTTTCTTCCAAAATCGTGTATACAGACAAGAAATGTCTTTCAACAGCTGTTTACAAAATCGCTCGATTTTCAAAGACGCTGTCTAAATGCATAA
This sequence comes from Schistocerca serialis cubense, assembly GCF_023864345.2. Lineage (NCBI taxonomy): Eukaryota > Metazoa > Arthropoda > Insecta > Orthoptera > Acrididae > Schistocerca > Schistocerca serialis. The sequence continues at coordinate 596,542,336 of NC_064644.1, read as the reverse complement.
TTCGCTCTCACACTAGTACACTAAGTCGAGCGATTTTTGTCTTTAGAGAGTTGTCGATTGATTGGTTGAGTTAATGATTAAAGGGACCGGACTATGAGATTATCAGTCACTTCTACCTGGAACAGGCAAGTCAACAGAACCACACAACTGAGGGCGTAGTGCTCGAAACCCAAGGAATGAAAACCCCAAGGTCTAGTGAAGATAGAGGCTCCCTGAGGCAAAAGTTGCGATGGGAGACACAATCCCCATCACGTACCTAACACCCCACCCAGCAGTATCCAGAAACGACTAGAAGCACCGAAAGGGTAAGAGAAACACAATAAGACAGAGGAAGAACGTCAGGTCAAATAGGAATTGTGAGAAGCGGGAAGAAGAGCAAAAAATAGGTAGGGTGGGGGCTGAGGCAAGCCATCAAGCCTAGATGGTCGCTGCACATTCGGGGCAAACAAACGACTAGAAGCACCGAAAGGGTAAGAGAAACACAATAAGACAGAGGAAGAACGTCAGGTGAAATAGGAATTGTGAGAAGCGGGAAGAAGAGCAAAAAATAGGTAGGGTGGGGGCTGAGGCAAGCCATCAAGCCTAGATGGTCGCTAAACATTCGGGGCAAAGGAGACGGCACGTCGTTCTGCCAACCGTCAATGGGCCGACAAGGCTTAGGCGCCTCCCCTTAGAGGGAATGGTAAAAATCCCCAGCACGAGTACCGTGAAATGAGGTCAGCCACAGAGGCATCGTCTGCTAACACCAGGGGTAGTGAGTCAGGAAGATTAAGAGTCCGCTGTAGGGCCAGATCCTTGTGACGGAGGATATGACCGTGAGTCAGCCCAGTACGGTCGATATGGAGCCAGTGAAGGACGTTGGAGTCCTTGTGAGTACAAATTCGTGGTCCCCTTTATCTCCCGCAGTTTGTTCAGCAAAAAAAAAAGGGGGATATCCATATCTGGAAAGAGGAGACGGTAGTTCAGGTGCTCCAGGGAGCAGCAGATGCACGTCACGTAAGTGATAAACTGTTGTTGGCACTGAAACCACAACGGTGAAACACAGTATGCAAGACATCTGTAATCTAGATGGAACGGGACCAAAGATTTGTAGAGCTGCATCAGAGTAGAGTGGTCCACTCCCCAGCTGGTGGTGCTGAGGCACCGAAGAGCACTGAAGTGCGACCAACATGTCTACTTTGGTTCGCAAGACAGCTCCTGTGAAGTTTGGAAGGTAGGAGACGAGGTACTGGCGGAATTAAAGATGTGAGGACGGGGCGTGAGTCGTGCTTGGGTAGCTCAGTTCGTAGAGCACTTGCCCCGAAAGGCAAAGGTCCCGAGTTCGAGTCTCAGTCCGGCACACAGTTTTAATCTGCCAGGAAGTTTCATGTCCACTTTAGTTTAGGACGGGAAAGCCATGTCATTCAGGCATCAAAGGTAAGTCCCAAAAAGCTAGGAGAGTCCACCATATTGAGGGACTGGCCATCAAGCCACAGATTCTGATGACGATAGACTTTACAGCAACGACAGAATTGCAGAACGCAGGTCTTCACAGCTGAAAAATGGAAGCCATGAGTGAGCGCCCAAGACTCCACTTAGTGTATTGCTCCCTGCAGTTTATTTCAGCAACATCCATTGTAAAATAAAAATAAATGCAAAAGTCATTAGCATACAAAGAAACCATAGGTACTGCAGCCTCCAACATGCCGTCACCAGTGTCGTACAGAATATATCAGACGTGTTTTCCTGTGGAGGAATCGGTTGACCTATGACCTTGCGATCAAATGTTTTCGGTTCCCATTGGAGAGGCATGTCCTTTCGTCTACTAATCGCACGATTTTGTGGTGCGGTCGCAAAACGCAGACACTAAACTTATTACAGTGAACAGAGACGTCAATGAACAAACGGACAAATCATAACTTTGCGAAAATAAAGAAAGTAAAGTTTCCACTCTAGGGAAGACTTGAACCATGGACCTCTCGATCCGCAGATACTCACGCTAACCACGGGACCACGGCGCTCCTGAACACATATTATCCTTGATGTTGCCTATCTTGCGCATGGACTACTCAGTTTGTATATTTTGCTTATTTTTTTCATAGTTCCACACAACTTCTTCCTGTTTTCTCGATTGATTTGTGTTCAGTTTTTCAAGGCCTATGCACTGTGCCAACTTGTAACTAAATCTGAGGGGGGTGCGATGGGGAGGTTCCCCTGTCAGAGAGAGCTGTCCTTCCGCAAAGCTGTCACTGCTGGCAGCCAATACACTGGGAGTCGCTTGGCTATTTCTACAGCCTCTCTAATCTTCCTCCTCAAACTAAACGGCTGTTACGCCAGCATCGGGCCTCTCGAAATTCGATCTTCATCCTGCACAGTTCCTGATGTTCTGCCACCACTGATTTGTTGTATTGTTTGAGACGGATATATCTCTCGTGTTCAGATAACCTTGTGCTTATTGGACTCCCAGTCTCACCTGCATACACCAGTCCATATTCGCAGTCCGCAGCTCGTGGTCGTGCGGTAGCGTTCTCCCTTTGCCACGCCCGGGTTCCCAGGTTCGATTCCCGGCGGGGTCAGGGATTTTCTCTGCCTCGTGATGACTGGGTGTTGTGTGATGTCCTTAGGTTAGTTAGGTTTAAGTAGTTGTAAGTTCTAGGGGACTGATGACCATAGATGTTAAGTCCCATAGTGCTCAGAGCCATTTGAACCATTTTGAGCGATATTCGCACCCGATTTCATAAACCGCGGCGGCATGAAACTGTCAATTGTATCCTTCGTCGAGCCCAGAATGCCTTTTATTTTGTTGATATCTGAGAGCTATTGCGCCACTGTTTGACGACCACCTATTTCAGGTGGAAAGGGGATGACACAACTTATGACTCACTCTGCTCTTTACATTCTTGGCTCACTCACTGATTCCACTCGGCTCTTACATTCCAGAGTTCATCCAATCTGAAGGAAGACATGGCAGTAAATTTTTCCAATCGAGCAAAGGTTGTTGCAACCAAATATACTTAGAGTTTGAAATGACTGTTATAACAACAGGCAATATACCAAATGTGAAGTGATCTGCTTTGCTTCTGAATTTTACATATAGCCCATGTTTCGCACATTCTTTACCTTGCATTGTGCAACATCCAATAAAAAAGTCAATAGAGAAAACTGTTGATGAGGTCTAAAGAGTAGTTGCACTTCTCAATAAGAGTTCTTTTGCCTTAAGAAAACTTTCTGAAACACAAAGAAATTAAAAGAAAGACCAATCACCAATCGGTTACCGCCATAAAGGGTGGGAATTGTTCAGCTTGTAAGGTGTTCAGTGATACCATTAGTCATCTCTAAGTGAGCCATGATGCAGGACTTGCAGCCATTGTTAAAGTAGAAGACGTGTACTGTTATATTGATTGTGAAAGAGAACTGCAGATACTATGAGGAAGTAGAAACAATATCAACAGTTTTTCGGTTTTATGTTACTTTTGTTTTGTATAAAATTGTGAAAAAAAATAAAAGAAATGAGTTATTTATGTAATTTCCTGAACAGTTATCCAGATATTTTTTTTTTATTTAAGAAGAAATGTGGGACATTTCAGGAAAGTATCGGAAAATTAATTGTCCTCTTCCTAGATTCTTTATAAATAGGTAAAAGTGCAGGTACATTGATGTAGCATTAAGTGAATGGAGATTGGTGAGTCATGAGAAAGAGCTAGTTGATTACAGTGAGTGAGTAGTATTGATTTCATGTCTGAAAGGAACGTTTTTACCCATTTCTGGACGCTACACAAAAGAGGATATATGCAACTGGTTACACTTGGTGTGAAGGCAAAAGCCGTAACTGGAAATTGCTTCTCAGATATTGCTACGGGGACTGCATCCACCCCACTGGCAACCATGCTGGTGTTTGTCTGACAACTGCCTGACTCTACAACAGGCCAGTGTGCTCTGCCCAGGGTGAACAGCCAGTGCTGGTGAGTTCTGTGAAAGCCTTCTATACCTTTTTGCTACATCAATTAGTCTATCATCATTACAGCTTTTGTTTTCTCTTCGTCTGTTCTTCATATATGTTGCATTCACCAAATTTATTTAGCGTCAGGTGTGAATAGGTGGCAGGAAGAGAATCCCCTACGACCGGAGCCAGTTGCTGATATTGAGGTAGCATGTTTGTATGCAGTAACTATACATCCTTGTTCGTCAGAGGCCTAAACGGGTTTAGCCAATCTACAACACAAATTATGGTAACACAGATTAACGACAAATTACTGCAATTTATTAAAGGAAGTGACACGTCACGTAACATGAGTGTGAAGGAAGATGCATGGAAATGATAAATTTTGAGTTTCGTTAATAAGTCTGTGAACACTGGTCTCCTCATGAGTGCAATGAAGGATAACTAACACCACTAGTAGAACGTCAAGTTGGGCTCTTGTGGGTGGCAATTGTAGAGGAGTCCTAATTCAGTCTTGAGGCAAGGTGCTGATCCTGTCCAGCTAACCGTCTCACAGTATGGAGCCATGCGTCCAGCTAGACCCGTGTTTAGCCAATAGATATTCCTTGGGAACTATTTGCGTGGAAGGATAACATGGTCTGCGTTGCGTGCGCCCTCTGCGGAGCCTGAGCTTAGGTCTCTCTATGTTGAGCCTCCATGGAGGCTTGCCTCGTTGTGCGACTCCCTCTCGGTGTAGCATGTTGGTTGAATCGGTGGAGGGGACCAAACAGTGAGTTCATCGGTCCCATCGGATTAGGCAAGAATGGGAAAGGAAGGAGGCCTGCCCTTCCGAAGCAACCATCCCGGCAATTGCCTGAAGCGATTTAGAGAAAATACGGGAAACCTAAGCCAGGATGGCCGAACGTGGGTTTGAACCGTCGCTCTCCCGAATGCGAATCCAGTGTGCTATAGACTGCGCCACCTCGCTCGGTGGTGTGGCATGGCTGTGCAACGTATCTTCTGGCAGGCACGGCAGGAAATTTGTGGTAAGACCCTATTGGACCAAACTGCTGAGGTCATCGGCCCATAGGCCTACACACTACTTAATCTAACTTAAACTAACTTACGCTAAGGACAACACACACACACACACCCAGGCCCGAAGGATGGCTCCAACCTCCGACTGGGGGACCCTCAGACCGACCGGTTATCCCGCCCGGCGACACGGGAGGACGTTTGCTGGTGACACTGCTACTATAATTGTACACTGTTCCTATAGCTTACGATGACTATTCTGCTTCTGGCTTATTCTTTCTGTCTGCAGCTGCTCCTTATAATAGACATTGTAAATACAGACACAAATGATTCGAGATAAACATCCCAGTCGTGGCAGCTTCCCCTGTACGAGCAGAATGTTACGACTTGGGAAACTCATTAGCCTGATCCCTTGGAGCTCGTGAAGGAACATTAGCGTTAAACGAGTTGTCAACTGCGTGTTCAGATTAGGAGCACGTGATCGGTTTGGAGGACGATATGGTAGGAAATGGATCGTATCTGTTTCAAAGGTACCATCCAAATATTCGTCTTAATTGACTTACAGGAACCGTAGGAAACCTAGATCTGCAGTCTCGGGAAGAAATTTGAACTCTCCTGCCTGTGAATCCAACTCCAGCACCTTAAGCAGTGCGTAATGCTGCTTGACCGCTCCGCCGGCCCTCTTTCAAACGCAGGGCGAGGCTCGCCCGTACTCAGGTTGACAGCAGGCTGCGCGGACCTGCGGCCGCCCTGACGGGAGTGGAACGAGGGAAAATTCCCACTCCAACCCGAGACCGGACGCGGTACTCCCTGGCCCGAGTCTGTCGCACTATCCGCTAAACCACCACGACCACGTGTCATTTTCTCCTAACTGAAAAATGTAATTATACAAGCATTCTGAAAAAAATTACAGAATCAAAAGGATGTTCCTCGCTCTTCTTGTTTTCGTTATCGATACAGCAGTACATGCAGCCCATATTTATGTGAAAGGTATGACAGCTGCTGGCCATCATTGCTTCTCGTCAAGAATTCTGTCTCCGATTCCAACATGATATTGTCACGAGAAGACAACGTGTTCAGCGCTTCTTGCTTCTGGGCCAGGTGGTGGTGGTGGTGGTGGTGGTGAGAAACGTGTGTGTCCACAGTAGTGTCAGGCTTTCCACTGAGCAACACATCATGGAACACGTGGTCAACACCGCTCTCCAAGGTGAAGTTGATCTTCGAATGAACGTGGAATCTATGTAGCCGTGTGGCCATACAACAAATGTGTCATCCGCATAGCGAAGTCGGTAAGGGAGATTTCGTTCGGTAGTACTTCATGCACTTTATTCTAAGCGGACCATGAAGATTTTGAGAAGAAAATTGAAGAGAACATTTGACACGGTTTAAACTCCTAGAACATTTTGTCTTATTTTGTCCAGTGGTTACATTGTTGTGTTACTGCGACTGTATTACTTTCGCAAAAGCGGTAATAGAACAAACCGCCTTCAATCACTAATCACGATTTTTCACAATGTACTATGCATTTCGACTTGTGGAAGCTCAACTTCTGGTGACTGACATACGTTTTACATCATTGTTTTAAATAGGTTACCACTGGAGCTGTTAAATGTACATGGGCATATTAGAAGCTGGTTACTACCAGTTACTAATTTTTAACAAAACTGAAACAGAAAAGAGAACTGCCACTGTTTGTATTAAGTGTCTAATTTCTTCAGGTACAGTATGCGCAAAAATATTTAATGTACACAAACGTCTTTAGTTTTACAGCACGTCCTCCAAAATTTAACAAGTCAAAGGGTATCTTAATGTAAAAATACTGCATTTTTGTACATTTATAGATGTTGCTGGTCCCATGGTGATCAACGATGTCACATTTTTATCGATACAAACTCGTTTACAAAACGATTTTTTTCCTGGAGATACAACATATTAGTCTATGTTGTAAATTTGTTGTTTGTTACATTCTGATTTCTTCAGGAAAAATAAATTTTAGTTTTTTTTTTTTTAAATGTGACTCTTGGACTCAGTCTGTTTATTCAACATGTCTTCAGAAAATTTTTCTCTGTGCGAGAATATTTCTAGCTGTTGTGACAGACAAAGTTTCCCTGCCTTGTTTTTCGTTGTTGCGAACGTCACTGCGTGTGTCAGTCCAGCTACATATGGCTAATTATTCTGGATTTGTCATAGCGGTCAAGACTAAAAGCAACGACGTGCTCTTTGTGCCTATGAGGGAAGCTCTTCCTATTTTCCATATGTAGAGAACAGAGCAACTGTTACAACGTTGTTTACACATGCCGGCCGAGGTGGCCGAGCGGTTCTAGGCGCTACAGTCTGGAACCGCGCGACCGATGCGGTCGCAGGTTCAAATTCTGCCTCGGGCATGGATGTGTGTGATGTCCTTCGGTTAGTTAGGTTTCAGTAGTTCTGAGTTCTAGGGGACTGATGATCTCAGCAGTTAAGTCCCATAGTGCTCAGAGCCATTTGAACCATTTTTTGTTTACACATGCCAGCACGTTTTGTTTTAAAGGGGAGCGGGGTTCCGTGAGCCAAGTGGCGGCCTACTCTGTTATTTGTGGAGAAATGTATTACTCAGATTTTATCTTCAATGCCAACACCCACCAAAACCGGAACGCTTATGCAGGCTGTTCGACTGCTATACGAGCATTGGAACTTAAATAGTTGCAACTATTTATTTACAGAATACAGAAAATAAATACATGTTTCAAGGTTTTACTGTCCTAAGTAGCCACCAGTATTGTGTATACCAGTTGCCAGTTGCGTTGACAGTTCGAGTGAAGCTGTCTGCTGCCCGACGAAAGAGTTCCAAAGCGAATGCCACGAAGTGCTTCCTTAATCTGGGGGAGTGTTGTGGGTGGTTCGGCCTTTTCCAACTTCATCGATCGAACAAATCAGTCACAACTTGTACCATATGCGCTCGAGTATTGTCCTGCAAAATGATAGGTGGCTCTAGAAGATAATGTCGCAACTTCTCTCTCTAAGCTGCAAACATGTATCTCCTTTGTGTAAGTAGTAAGTAAGTAGCTGCTACTATTATAGTTTCAGCCGTCGTAGATTCAGACCATAAGAGTGAATATAGGGCTATGAAAGTAGCAAACAATGCCTATAAACATAGACGCAGAAACCAATGCTCTCCTCGATACGACGTATTACGAAGGAGTACCTGCACATTTGATAATAGAGTCCCCGAAGATCCAGACTGCTGATATGCACATGAGGACAAGTGTTCCAAATGGCCGTCGTTCATCTGAAGGTAGGCTTCAGCAAGTCTCCTCTTCGAAGCCCATTCACGTTCAAAAATCCCTGGCGTGTCCCGAATGCATTGGCAACCGTCCACAATGCGTTCCCGGAATTTGGCATTAGCGACGAATCTGGAATACGTCAAAGCTTTGAAATATCTACAGACACAAAAAAAAAAGAAACGAAAAAAACGTGTTCAAGTCATGGATCCTGGACGGCACGGCATTGGCGAGCGTCGAACGCTTCACTTGTTATCGAAAATTCGTCCTCCGCATTCCCGAACGGCCACAGGAGGGTGTGCCAATGAATCGTCATGTTTGCACCACGTACTCTAACTTTCGCGGTAAGGACGATCATTGAAATAAATGACTTCGCAGTGTTGCAGGACACGAAGGCACACAGGACCTGTAAGTCGGGCAGTTTCAAGATGCTTAACTATCAACCTATCACCACCCACACTTGCGCAAACGTCAACGAAAAATCTGCTCTTATGTGCCTCTTAGACATTAATAGTGCTGTATCGTCGGCATGCACTTGGGCATGCGCCTTATCGGGAAAAGCATTGGTTTCCGGACCTATGTTTATCCGGGTTATTTGTCTGTTTCATTGTCTTCTATTCACCCTTTTCAAAAAAATGGCTCTGAGCACTATGGGACTTAACATCTGAGGTCATAAGTCCCCAAGAACTACTTAAACCTAACTAACCTAAGGACATCACACACAACCATGCGCGAGGCAGGATTCGAACCTGCGACCGTAGCAGTCGCGCGGTTCCGGACTGGAGCGCCTAGAACCGCTCGGCTACCGTGGCCGGCTCACCCTTTTCGTTTTTATGTATAACAGTCAAATGTCCTACCCAAATAAAATTATGTTTAGGGAAGGTGGGTTGTTTGGGGAAGGAGAACAGACAGCGAGGTCATCGGTCTCATAGGATTAAGGAAGGACGGGGAAGGAAGTCGGTCGTGCCCTTTCACAGGAACCATCCCGGCATTTGCCTGGAGTGATTTAGGGAAATCACGGAAAGCGTAAATCAGGATGGCCGGACGCGGGATTGAACCGTCGTGCTCTCGAATGCGAGTCCAGTGTGCTAGCCGCTGCGCCACCTCGCTCGGTCTATGTTTAGGAAAGGAAACACGTAATTTCTTTATGGCAGACTTATCAAACCATGCTCGTAAATGGCCCATCTCTGGTTTCTCTGTTTTCCATGTCCTTCTTGTATTCTTCCTCTCGCCGCTTGAACGAAGGCATACGCATCTCCACCTCTTCTGAGGCGCGCGCGCCCGCACAGACAGACAGACAGACAGACACACACACACACACACACACACACACACACACACACACACACACAGAGAGAGAGAGAGAGAGAGAGAGAGAGAGAGAGAGAGAGAGAGACAGCACTCCGGATAAATCGAAGCTATTAACGGGAAGTGGATCGGTGTCGCGGCTGCGGAGAGGTGCCCGTCAAGCGCGCTCGGCTGGCGGAGCGTCCACCGCGGGGCCCGGCGGGGGCAAGAGCTGCGTGATTGGGAGTAATGGCCCGCCGTCAATTGGCGGCGATCCTCCGAAATATTTGAGCGTAATCACGGGAACTGCCACGTAAATATTAACGCCCGGCTCGCCGCCCCGCAGAGATGACGCGTCGCGAACGCTCGCCTCCGCAGGCGTCATTAGAGATATCGGACACGTCGCTGGCGGCGCCGCTATTGATTTCAGCTAAAATTCGGAACCGACGCCCCTCACCGCCGCCCATTCTGCCGCCCGCGAGTGTGGGCTGCTTAATTCTATCAAGGAATACGGCGCGCCCATAACTCGAGTCGCGACTGACAGTAATTTCCGGCAATATGGCGCCGAGGGGCCGGCTGCAGCCATCACACTTTGATGGCCGAAATTATTAATGCCGTAAATTGAATGTGTGTGTGGTGTGGCGCGCTCCTCCAGAGCGCCCATCCATCTGGGACGCCGCAGCCGCAGCCGCTGCTTGATGGATTTGACGGCGTCCCTTTTTTAACATCCCACCCCGCCCCCTTCCCTTCCCCCTCCCTTCGCGCGTGGCAGCTACCCTCTGCCTCCTACTCTCGGATTTGCCTGCACCTCTGAACGGTCGCGCGATGACGAATACTTTCAGCTGTTTCCACACGGTGACACCAACGTGACTGATGATTCCCAAAAATGTCCTCATCTCGTAACGACGACAGATTAGCGTTCAGCTCAAACCGGCTGCCTCTTCATGCCACGCTAGACTGTCGCAGTTTCTATGCAAGATGCAGACATTTCCTTAGCTTTATGTTTCCTTTCTCCGGAAGTGAGTGCCTTCTTCCGTTCACGCTAGCTACTGCGCCAGTGAGATGCGATAGCGCGGCACTGATTCTCTAAATGCATAAAAGGTCTGCCGGATAAGGTGAGCGGCAGTCTGCGATGACGCTGCACTACTATACGGAAAGGCGTCTTTCTTGAGTAATCGTTGGAGGAAACAAATTTCTAGTTGGTGTGATGAATGGCACATCTCTAAATGTAAAAAAAATGTTAGTTAATTCAGATTACGAGGAAAAACGAACCCCTAATGTTCGGATGCAGCATAGGTAGTGTGCCGTCGGCACACGGACCGTGCTGTCGAACGTTAACGTTGGGCGTGCCAAGTTCAACTTGCTGCTCAACGTTCAGGAACGATGCGACTTGTGCATACGGTACGTGGGTCCCAACGTGGTATACACGATCGCAACGCATTCCAGCGGCAGTTGAGGGATGTTTCTAGTTCGTTCTCACAGTGTATACTCAACAAGCGCGCGTAAAATTCCCACGATAGCTCTATTAAAACACACATTTCCTCCATCGTCCACGAAAAGTCCAATCAATAGGACACAGGCTTATAAAAGTTCCATTACAAACAGTGCATCACAAATTTGGAATACTTCTCCGCATAAGATAAACATTATTTCATCATTCCCACACTTTAGTAAAACCCGAAGGTCAGTCTTACTTGAACACTGTTCCTACGCAGTAGCAGAATCTTTGTAACATGTGAATTACGAGGCGTAAAACAAAAAGGAGTAAAATATCTTTATACAAGTAGCGCAAGGTGTCCTCTAGATTAAGCCAATCGAACAAAGTACCCCTCAAAAAAAGGTGAACACATATTTACATAACATCAAATATTATAGTATATGCTTATATTAAACTAATATTAAAGTATCAGAAGCTAATAAAAACGTGAATGTTAGGAAAAAAAATTTGTAAGGTCAAGACGCGAACCACTGCGCCAACAAACTACTCTACAGAGGTCAGCGCCTCTACTCATTACGCTAAACCTACACCACACGCGTTTCATCTAATCATATTATGTTAGCTCTTGCTGAAAACATTAATCGTAGATATGTTACTAATTAAAATTTAATTATAACAAGTTGTACCAAGAACAATACGTTTTCGGTCGACCTTTAGTGTGTCGCTGCCCTCAAAAAGCCTACTCTCAAAACACGCAAGTTACAATAATACTTTTGCCACGAATGTGAAGTTTCTCATTTTATTGGAACGAATCACACAGTTAACAACGGGTTTTCCAGTGATTCTCAATTTGCTGGTGCTCAGAAAAGGCTTGAAATGAATACTAATATGACGCCTCACAACTCTGTACTGAAGGGAGACGGCATGCTTGTGACGTAGGTGGGGTTGTGCCATCTCATTGGTCAACGCTCAGACGCACGCTCATAATATCTGACATGCTAGATATTGTTCTGCACGTTTGGAAAGACTCCGAGCGTGCAATTCCACGCTATGACGTCAGAAACTCGGCACGCTCAACGCTCAACGTTCGGATGCACGGTCAGTGTGCCGACGGCTTAACGTGACAAAGGGAACGAGCACATAAGGAGTAGCAGAAAAGGCGAATCATCGACTTCGATTTATTGGGATATTAAAAAAAAAATTGTAGGTACTCTGCAAAGGAGACTGTGAATGCAACGCTAGTGTGAACCATTTCTGAGTACTGCTCGAGTTTAGCACACTCAGCAGGTTAGGTTAAAGGAAGTCAGCGAATGCGAACAGCTAAATTTGTTACCGGCTGGTTCGATCAACAGGCGAGCATTACGGAGATGCTTCGTGAAGTCAAATGGAAAACTCTGGAGGGAACGCGACGTTCTTTTCCCGAAAGACTGCTGAGAAAATTTAGAGTACTGGTATTTGCAGATGGCTGCAGTACTGGGGTACTGTTACCAACGTGCGTTTCACGTAATGACCGTGATGACAAGATTATGGCTCGTACGTGGGAACATACACAGCTTTTTTTCCATCGCTGCATTTGCTGTTGGAACAGGAAAGGGAATGATAGTAAGAGTACAAGGAACCCTCCACTCCGCACCGTACTGTGGCTTCCGGAGGATGTATGCAGTTGTACGTTTCTACTGGCCCACAGGATGTCGCTGGAGGGTCCTATCTCAAACAATATATATTTTTATTATTTTCGGCCATAATGGCTACGTTTGTGAAGCGTGGCTGTGTGGGATAGTTACTTATTTGTAATTTCTGCTACCAGACACTTTTTTACTTTTTGTTTTATGTTTAACCTAACATAATAAACGCGTTTCGAACTGTCTGGATCCTATGCAGGCTGTGGTATCATACATAATCAACCACAAGGAAAAAACAACAGAAGACATCACTGACATCGATTTATGCCCATCCACTGGCCCCCTCCCCCCAAATGCCACACCAGCCACTACAGTAACAAACAATGGACAAAAAGTTCTAGGTTAATCTAGTTCAAAAATGGTTCAAATGGCTTTGAGCACTATGCGACTTAACATCTGGGGTCATCAGTCCCCTAGAACTTAGAACTACTTAGACCTAAGGACATCACACATATCCATGCTCGAGGCAGGATTCGAACCTGCGACCGCAGCGGTCGCGCGGTTCCGGACTGAAGCGCCTAGAACCGCTCGGCCACACCGGCCAGCTAATCTAATTTAAAACAGTTTATTCTTAAGTAACATTTCTCTGTACGTATGTTTAAGCGCCTGGCGATGAACAGAACATGTTCGAAACGCGTTGTATTATGTTAGATTAAACATAAAACAAAAAATAAGAAAGTGATTGGTAGCAGAAATTACAAATACATATTTTAACACATCTACCACAAAAAAGCACATCAACATACGAAACAATGTCCCATAACCAGTTTTCTGTTCGTATTTCTGTATACCATAGATCCAGTGTCTGAGAACTATCGATCTGCTTGATCCCATCTTACGCCAACTTTTTCATTACTAACATTGTTTTTCTTCTTTAAGTTGATAATCGTAGGTTTAATTCGCATCAGGTTTCCGAGAAACACGATCGTCGGTCATCATTTTAGATTTCACAAAATTCCTGCGTAATCTGGGTGATGTACTTTCGCCTGGCTGTGCCTTCTTGATTTTTACCCTCCAGCAAACATTACACTATGGTCAAATATGCAGCATCCAGATTTTTCTCCTTTTAATCACCCCCTGTAGCTCATGCGTATATTCAGTTTTCTAGAACGCTGCTTCATCTGACATCTTAGGTGGCCATGAGATTTTGAGCATGCTTTTGAAACAGTATATTTCGAAACTTTCATTCCGTTTCCTTCCGTCTGTTCCAAGTCTCCAAGTCCCTCTCCGGTAAAGGAACGCACTTCGCATAATGATCTTTATTAGCTGTTGCCCCAGGCACAGGATAAATATATTTGATGTAAAACGTTGTTTCAGTTTTTGGAGCACACTTTTGCTAGATTTACTCTGCTTAATAGACTCCATCTAAAATACAAACAATGGAAAATCCAGGAAGGAATGTGACACTATTATGAAAAGGAAAGTAGCTACTCACCATACAGCGGAGATGCTAAGTCACAGATAGACACAACAAAATGACTCTCACGATTAAAGCTTTCGGCCATTAAGGCCTTCGTCAAAACACAAACACACACACACACACACACACACACACACACACACACGCACACACACATACACACACAATTGCGCAAACGCGAGCGCGCGCGCGCGTGCGCGTGTGTGCGTGTGTGTGTATGTCTGTGTAAAAAAAATTGTTGACGAAGGCCTTAATGGCCGAAAGCTTTAATTATGAGAATCTTTTTGTTGTGCGTATCTGCGACTCAGTATCTCTGCTGTATCCTTTTAAAATATTTTAGTCAGATTTATTCTGCCTGTTGTACCTTTTCTAACACGCCCCTCTCACGCTACTGAACTTTCTAAAGTACAAAAAAAACTTACACTGTTATAGTTTCTGCCCGTTCGGTGACAGTTTTATTCATGCCGTGTTTCCTCACTACTTGTTTTTTTTCAGTTTTGTAATGGGAAGCAAGACTTTTACCCAAGGCATCCGGGATGGATTGCAGTTGTTGTTTCCCTTCAGTTGTGACATCTGTATCAACAGCAAATCACAATATATCGATGTTCTCTCTTCATTCCTACATTCCAGTACCGTGAACTAAATTTTGTCTTGGTCATCCAGTCCTTTACGAACATAGCTATTAAGGACACCAGAATGTTAAACTTTTATTGCAATTTAAGATCGATACATTTTCTGTTAGATGACGTGCGGTAGAGGAGAGAGTTTCTCCTTGATACATTTTTGTAATCTCTGTAATAGAAGTTTTCTATAGTTCCTTATTTCATTTCTGAAAAATGGCATTCATTTTTTATGTTTTGCAGACATTTTATGAAATCACAAAAATTACTTCGAAAACTTAAGGATTTTCCAAATGCCAAAACGTGTATCAATATGGTCGTGTAAGTAAGAACAAATAGTTGACTGACGTTTAAAAGAGCTGCAGTCGAGAACTTCCATGTTGTTATGTATTTACACTAGCAGTCTCTTATTATCTTGGTAAGTAAATAATTTTACGTTTTAAGGAAATAATTTTACCTCATCACATTGTGGTGGTGTGTTGATTCAGACGCATTTTCATTTTTTAAGTATTTCCCGAAACCTTCAAATTTTTTTAAACAGATTTTGCAATTCCGATCATTATGATCGAGTTTGTCAAAATACTGCCATGTTTCACTTTTGCGTGACACCATTCTGTACACCGATTCAGTAATTATTGTGCGGAACTACTTTAAAAAAACAATAACAAAAAAACCAAAGAAGTAAGTAGAATTGTGGAAATGAGGTGATTCCAAGTGCACGAACTGCAAACCAAACATTTCCAAGGCCGGTGGAGCGTCGCTAATGTTCCTCCATGGCGCACCCAATCTGTCGATAGCACGCACATCGCTCGTTCAACTGTTCGTCTGCTGGGGCTCGTGGAATTGTTGAAAATGTTCGAAGTGAGTCACGAAGTCAAAATTTTACGTAAATATTGGAAAGATAATTAGTAATTCGATTCGATATCTGCTGTAAAGTACTGACATGAGTAAAAATAATCGCGTATAAAAGTATCAGTATCGGGCAGCGATTAATGAACTGCGAGTCAACTCTCCATTAAGAACAACTTTCCAGAAACTGGCCGTATTACGGTAGGACAGTCAACCTGAAATTCTACAAACCTCTGCAATGGCACTATGCTATTCTTCGGCAGAGTATGCATGACCTGTTTAGTATATTTCAACATAATCCAAACAGGTGGACATAGCTCTCAATGACACCTGCAGAATCATAACAGATTGCTAAAATTCCGGTCCAGTCGAATGGCTTTACCACCTCCCAGAAATAGCACCACCTCCTGTCGGAAGAGAAATAGCCACGAATAAAGAAAGAAAGATAGTGGAGCAGGAGAGAAGGCATCCTTTGCATGGACACGAACCGCATCCACAACGATTGAAGTCAAGGAGGAGTATCCTAAGAACATCGACAGCACTTGGAACCACTGCTGAGAAAGGTAAACTGCAGCTGTGAAGATCTACTACCCGCCGGGAAGGGAGTTTCAGAAACTCTGCCTCCTGGCTATGAAGAGAAATGAATGACTAAGTCCCTGGACAGATTGAGACTTGGAGCTGGGGTATTAAAGGTTAACTCCGCTAGATGGGACCAAACTGCTCAAGATGATATTCATTGCGACTGTGGAGAAGACCGGACTTTTTTCATCATGTACTTCAATGCCGACTGCGTCCAGTCTCCTGCACGCAAGATGAGCTCCATCAAGGAGCAGAACTTACATTGGAAGTGAACAAGTTTTGGTGAAAAATTAATATAAACTGTGTGTGTGTGTAACATGTATGTTTCTGATACGAGAATAAATAAGTATATAAATACTGAAAAAGTTAATAACATAACCATTTTTTCAAAGTGACGATTAAAAATGTATGGCTACTCCTCAAGTCTGTTCCTTCTTCAACAATCTTGGCAGGTATTCTCACACGCTGTTCGAAACTGAAACGGTAGATATGCTGATTGGAAATGGTCTTTCGTACCTCCTATCATGCACGTAAGTGAGAATAGCAGAAGAGCCATGTAGATGAAGATAAATTTCTTTCTCGTGAAGGTACTCACTCTACGGATTTGTCATAGAGGTCTCAGAGTGTGAAACCTAGAATCGACGTCTGCGATAAAGCGCAAAGACGACTCGAAGTCTAGCATCCACCACACAGAATTCTTATCGAAAACAGACACTTTGAGAAATTGGCCTCTCGTAGAATTATAAGGAATATAGCCACCAGACAAAATTACAGTATAAAAGTTTGTTCACATTTAACAATCACCGGTTTCATGTTTTTTAATTTTTTTGAACCGATGGTCCATACAAGCTGTCATGCTGGAGCTCCACTTTCATGCTTTGCTGTACGTTGCTGAGCGACGTATTCTTTTAATACTATTGTTTTACTTTTATAAATTTCCTTTGTGCCCCGCATGCACTATGTATATGTTGTACATTTCACAAATAGTTGCATTAATAAGCACTAATCGAAGTTTTGGCACACCACAAACTATGTTCTAGATTGACAAATTGTAGTCCTGAACAACGCGAACGCATCTTGAACAAAGGTGACATCGTTTGGATAGGCAGGCGAGTACCGGTGATAAAAAATTACGAATGAAACGTTCAGTTTCTCCTGAACCCTTTCGATAACATTCTGGTTCGGTAGCCATTGAAGGCTTCACGTATTGACGTCTTGACAGACAAGCGTATTTCATTAGAATTACTGCGTCTATATTTGTTTAGGTTTACTCTTCTTGTGTAGTAATCGCCGTTCCTTTAGAAGTTTCTTTTTAGAGTTTGTGTGCTACGGAGGTTCACTGTCACCATGAGCTACTGTGTATAAGGCAACAATTCAGACAGATATCTTGTGGAAACACTTAGTAACACTTAAATTGATACTGTATGCTAAAAAAATTCGTCTTTTTCAGGAATGCTTTTCTTGCTGTCGCCTGTCTACATCTTAGACAGCCTCCGCTTCGTTTCCTGTGTTATTTTAAAGCCAAAGTAAAAAACTCATCTATTATTTTTAGTTTCTCATATCGCACTGCAATTGCCTCAGCATCGCTAGATGTAATTTGATTACACTCAATTTCCCTCGTTTAACTTTTGTTGAGGTTCATCTTACAATCACGTTCCAAACCACCATCCATTCCGTTCAACTATTATTTAGAATCCTTTGTTGCGTGGCAGAATTGAAATGACACTGGCAAATTGCAAAGTTTTTACTCATTCTTCCTTAACTTTAATTCAGTTTTAAAATTTCTCCTTGGCATTCTTTACTGCTTGCTCAGAGTACAGACTGAATAACTTTTGGGTTGGCTACAAACCTTCTTAACTAAGTCCATCCTCTCATGTCCTTCGACTCTTAACCACCGTGTGGTTTCCGCACAAGTTTTAAATAGCCTTATGCTCCCTGCATTTTATGTATGGTTAGTTTCAGAATTTCATAGGGTTTAGTCCAGTCAACATTATGAAAAGGTTTCTTTAGATCTACAAGCTCTCTAAATGTATGCTTGCCTTTTCTAACCTCTCGTGTAGGACAAGTCGTAGCGGGCACATTGCCTCGTTTGTTCCTACATTTCGCCAGGATCGAAACTGATCTTTCCTGGGGCCGGCTACTGTCTGTTTTATCTTCGCTACGTAAATAATTCGTGTGAATATTTTGCAACCTTCGCTCGTTAAAGTGATGTTTTGGTAGTATTCATACCTGTCAACAGTTGCCTCATTTTGGATTGGATCATTGCTTTCATCTTGAAGCTGAGGGTGTTTCGCCTGTCTCATATATCTTGCACATTAAGTAGCATCGTTTGGTCATAGCTGACTCTTCCAGGGCTATTGATAACTCTGTTCTGTTCTCTGGGCCTCGTTTCCTCTTACGTCTTTCAGTGGTCTGTCGAATTCTTCTCGCAGTATCATATCTGCCATATCATCTTCACCTACTTTCTCTTCTTTCCAGAATATTTTCGTCAAATTCTTTTCCTGGTACAACGCGTCCCAGGAGGAGTGAGTAGTACTGAAGGATATGACAGGTACGACCATACGAAGCAAAAGAAGTCTACTTAACATTGGCTCTAAAAAATGTTCAAATGTGCGTGAAATGTTATGGGACTTAACTGCTAAGGTCATCAGTCCCTAAGCTTACACACTACTTAACCTAAATTATGCTAAGGACAAACACACACATCCATGCCCGAGGGAGGACTCGAACCTCCGCCGGGACCAGCCGCATTGTCCATGACTGCATGGGCTCTAAAATGCGCATACCTTACCAGCTGTGAGCACTGTTTCATGTTCGATACCGTGAAACAAATCTCTTCTACTCCAAGCTCTTTGCTTTCCATATTTTGAGAGGTGGTACTATGGAAGACTAGGCGCTTCAGTCTGGAACCGCGCGACCGTTACGGTCTCAGGTTCGAATCCTGATTCGGGCATGGATGTGTGTGATGTCCCTAGGTTAGATAGGTTTAAGAAGTTCTAAGTTATAGGGGACTAATGACCTCAGATGTCGCAGGTTCGAATCCTGACTCGGGCATGGATGCGTGTGATTTTATTAGGTTAGCTAGGTTTAAGAAGTTCTAAGTTATAGGGGACTGATGACCTCAGATGTTAAGTCCCATAGTGCTCAGAGCCATTTGAGCCATACTATGGAACAAAAACAAAACAAGAAAGTGTCTAGTAAACATGGGTTCTACATATGAGAGCTATTAGGACTTGTTCATCTACACTTATGTGAAACATATCTCTGGTGCTGAAGAAATGCTCGTAGCTGTTAACGTACGTGTTTTGGAGCTTGTGTGTGCTAGTTGAATACTGACCACTCCTCCTGGGACACCGTGTTCACTCTTTCCAGCTTTCCGCTCTGACTTCGCTGCTGGGTACTGGCTTGTCATCGGAGCTCCTGACCGAGCGAGGTGGCGCAGTGGTAGCACACTGGACTCGCATTCGGGAGGGACTCCGTGATTTGCCTAAATCGCTCCAGGCAAATGCTGGGATGATTCCTTCGAAAGGGTACGGCCGACTTCCTTCCCCATCCTTCCCTAATCCAAAGAGACCGATGACCTCGCTGTTTGGTCTCTTCAACCCAAACAATCGAAATCCAATCCGTCTCTGTCCCCGTTCTCCATCACCTTCACTTCCTTCGGAGCTCCCGATATTCATACAGCTGCTTTTCTCTTCTCCGGAGGTCTCTTTAACAGTCGTACAGGTAGCATATATCTGTCCCCTAGTACGGAAAAATTTGAATTGACTGTCATCTAAGACACGCTTGAGTCTCTTTTCGATTCTAACATACTGAAAAATAGGATAGAAGCCCGATTACGACGATGTCGTTGGGCATTGTTGTCAAACAAATGGTGAGAGGAGGAAGTCGACTGAGTCACCAGTGTGTGTTGCGGAGGTGCTGTCGACAGACCGCAGGCGCCAGCCGGGCGGTCAGCGGCCTACTTGCCCGCGGCTGCCCCAGGTGTGTCAGTCTGTCTGCAGCGGCGGCGCGAGGCAGGCGGTGCTGCAGCTACAGCAGGCGGGCCGCGCCCGCAGCGCCACGGCTTAATTTGAATGCGGCGCGCGCTCCGGCTTTTAATGAGCTATTTATTGTTGCGTTTTAATGGAACAGCGGCGGCGCTCTATGTTTTACTGTCGCCATTAAATTCTCCATCTCTTAATGAAATGGGCTGGCGCGGCTGCGAAGGAGCTCCGGAGAAAGAGCTGTGCAGACGGCGCAGTTGGCGCGTGGAGAGAGGGAGGAGGGGGTTAGAGGGGCAGGAGGAGGAGGGGGGGCAGGCTCGTTCCTCAGAATCGGCGATTCGCCGGCTGATACTCGTGTTTTATATTTCAGAGCTAATGGAGTGGCTGGGCGGGATTACGGGCCGCACTCAGCCGCCGCCGCCGCTCATCTCGCAAGGAGGCGGCGGAGTAGAGAGTGGGAGTAGCGGCTGGGGGCAGGAGCAGGAGTAGGCCGCGAGTAGCAGAGGGCGGGGCGGGGCGGGGCGGGTTGCCGGCAGGCGCTTAAGAGCCGCCCGCGCCGCTAAGCGGCCAGCAGGCTGAGCCACGCTACGTTCCTACATCTGCATCCGCGGCCCGCAGCCTCCAGACTGCGGCGCCGACCGGCGGGGGTGGAGGCGGCACTAAAGCAAATTTGTATACCGTCAAAACAAATGGCATGCTGGCAGGTAGTGTGCCAACCTACTATCAGATAATGTCCAGCTGGTGATTACCTTCGCTGCGTAGTGCCGATGGTACTGTTACCGACGACTGAGCCGCTAAAGCGGAGTTATTGAACGCAGTTTTCCGAAATTCCTTCACCAGGGAAGATGTATGGAATATTACAGAATTTGAAAGACGAACAGCTGCTACCATGAGTTTCTTAGAAGTAGATACCGTAGGGGTTGCGAAGCAACTCAAATCGCTTGATACGTGTAAGTCTTCAGGTCCAGGTTGTATACCGATTAGGTTCCTTTCAGATTACGCTGATACAATAGCTCCCTACTTAGCAATCATATACAACCGCTCGCTCACCGAGAGATCTGTACCTACAGATTGGAAAATTGTGCAGGTCGCACCAGTGTTTCAGAAGGGTAGTAGAAGTAATACATCGAACTACAGACCTATATCATTGACGTAGGTTTGCAGTAGGGTTTTGGAGCATATACTGTATTCAAACATTATGAATCACCTCGAAGGGAACGATCTATTGATACGCAATCAGCATGGTTTCAGAAAACATCGTTCTTGTGCAATGCAGCTAGCTCTTTATTCGTACGAAGTATTGGCCGCTATCGACAGGGGATCTCAAGTTGATTCCGTGTTTCTAGATTTCCGGAAAGCTTTTGACACAGTTCCTCACAAGCGACTTCTAATCAAGCTGCGGACCTATGGGGTATCGTCTCAGTTGTGCGACTGGATTCGTGATTTCCTGTCAGGAAGGTCGCAGTTCGTAGTAATAGATGGCAAATCATCGAGTAAAACTGAAGTGAAATCAGGGGTTCCCCAGGGAAGCGTCCTGGGGCCTCTGCTGTTCCTGATCTATATAAATGACCTGGGTGACATTCTGAGCAGTTCTCTTAGGTTCTTCGCAGATGGTGCTGTGATTTACCGTCTAGTAAGGTCATCTGAAGACCAGTATCAGTTGCAAAGCGATTTAGAAAAGATTGCTGTATGGTGTGGCAGGTGGCAGTTGACGCTAAATAACGAAAAGTGTGAGGTGATTCACATGAGTTCCAAAAGAAATCCGTTGGAATTCGATTACTCGATAAATAGTACAATTCTCAAGGCTGTCAATTCAACTATGTACCTGCGTGTTAAAATCAGGAACAACTTCAGTTGGAAAGACCATATAGATAATATTGTGGGAAAGGCGAGCCAAAGGTTGCGTTTCATTGGCAGGACACTTAGAAGATGCAACAAGTCCACTAAAGAGACAGCTTACACTACACTCGTTCGTCCTCTGTTAGAATATTGCTGTGCGGTGTGGGATCCTTACCAGGTGGGACTGACGGAGGACATCGAAAGGGTGCAAAAAAAGGGCAGCTCATTTTGTATTATCACGTAATAGGGGTGAGAGTGTGGCAGATATGATACGCAAGTTGAGATGGAAGTCATTAAAGCAAAGGCGTTTCTCGTCGCGGCGAGATCTATTTACGAAATTTCAGTCACCAACTTTCTCTTCCGAATGCGAAAATATTTTGTTGAGCCCAACCGACATAGGTAGGAATGATCATCAAAATAAAATACGAGAAATCAGAGCTCGAACAGAAAGGTTGAGGTGTTCGTTTTCCCCCCCGCGCGCTGTTCGGAAGTGGAATGGTAGAGAGATAGTATGATGAACCCTCTGCCAAGCACTTAAATGTGAATTGCAGAGTAATCATGTATCTGTAGACGTAGATTACACTGACAAGGGACCTCCCCATCACCCCCTCCCCCCCCCCCCTCAGATTTAGTTATAAGTTGGCACAGTGGATAGGCCTTGAAAAACTGAACACAGATCAATCGAGAAAACAGGAAGAAGTTGTGTGTAACTACGAAAAAAATAAGCAAAATACTGAGTAGTCCATGCGCAAGATAGGCAACATCAAGGACTGTGTGAGCTCAGGAGCGCCGTGGTCCCTTGGTTAGCGTGTGCAGCTGAGGAGGGAGAGGTCCTTCGTTCAAGTCTTCCCTCGAGTGAAAAGTTTAACTTTTTATTTTCAGACAGTTATTATCTGTCCGTCCGTCCGTCCGATGCGAGGTAACTGCGCCGTAGTATGGGGACAATAATCATACAAATTTCGACAATCGTTCGATCCCTTAAGGAACTTTCCTATTCCTTACATTTCGGAAAATATTCATTGACCTGTTATTGAAGTCGAGAGCTATATTTGCTGGATTCATATTGCCCACGGAATACATCTCACGTATTTAATGCACTCTCGTCCAAAGTAGCGAACTGTCAACTGCCAGCCAGGGAGCCTCGTTAGCAGGAATACTCTCTCTTCCGTGCGCTGTAGTCGACTGACGTCGTGTGTTTCGATGTTTGTTTAAGTGTAGCGTCCCCATACTACGGCGCAGTTACCTCGCATCGGACGGACGGACGGACAGATAATAATTGTCTGAAAATAAAAAATTAAACTTTTCACTCAAAGGAAGACTTGAACCAAGGACCTCTCGTCCCGCAGCTGCTCACGCTAACCACGGGGCCACGGCGTCCTGAGCTTACACTCTCCTTGATGTTGCATATCTTGCGCATGGACTACTCAGTTTGTATATTTTGCTTATTTTTTTATAGTCCCACACAACTTCTTCCTGTTTTCTAGATTGATCTATGTTCAGTTTAAGGCCTATCCACTGTGCCAACTTATATCTAAATCTGGGGTGGGGGAAGGGGGGCTTGCGATGGGGAGGTTCCCTTGTGAGAAAAGAAATTAATGGTGATTATAATGGACTAACACTCGCTACCTCTAAAAAATATTGTCTATATGTTAGAAAAACTGAATATATTCATTTCAGAAACTTTCTCCTCACTCACAGAAACTCTACTTCAGGTATCGCATTCAATTGCTGACCAAAACTGACTATCTGTTGGCCCTGTGTTGCGCATGTGAACAGTGTCGTGAAATAAAACTTCAGACTTCATGACATGAAAAATTTGAAATAAAGGAAATGAACCTAATCAAATGCCAAAAGAAACTAATTGTGAGTCAATGAAAACTTTAAATCTAAAACTCAGTGCCTGTGTACATTATGAATGTTGCGTGATATGAAGTGCAATGTTAGAATATGCACAAAAAATAAATTACTGCTCTACTCGGAAGAAGATAACTGTTTGAAATTACTAATACTCTTCAGTGAAAATTAACCTGCTTGCAAGCATCACACCTGACGATTCCGAGTACACACTGTTTGCTCAACAATGCAACGTGCGATCTGACCTGAAATAAAAGTCACTTGCCTCTTGCTCAGCATGGTATTTCTTATGTCTGGAGTACTGACGTTCTCGAACGCAAACACAAATCAACAGATGCAGGAGCTAAACATAAAAAAACGTACCTTAAATTTGTTTCTTTGTCAGAAACAATCATTCACTTCACACACAAGTGAAATTACAATGAAATCCAAACCATTAGCTGCTTACAGGCGTTGATAAATATCAACTGGGACAGCTGAAAATGTGTGCCCCGACTGGTAATCGAATCCGGGATCTCCTGCTTACAATGCAGACGCTCTTTTTTTTCGTTGGTGTTCGTTTTATTTGTTAGAGGCAGGCGTTCCATGACGCTTGTTCATGGTCACCGGCGATCCCTTAACTCAGTTTTTTTATTACAGACGGCAGCTAACCCTCTGACCGAACACGCTGAGCTACCGTGCCAGTATATCCAACTGAGCCACCGAGGACACAGAGGATAGTGCGACTGCAGGCACTTGTCTCTGGCATGCTCCCCGTGAGACCCACACTTCCACCTTACTGTCCACACACTACATTTGTAGTACCCCTGCCCACTATACTCATTACTCGCGGCAGTCAGTCTACCAATTTCCGTAAGGGTATGAGCAATGTGAGTGCATCCGCATTCGGACATGTCCGAAAGAACAGAGACCATCTTCATATAGATGAGGCTTACCGGCTAATTATCATCTCCAGTGTGGATGCAGTCACATTGCCCGAGCTCCTACGGGAATCTATAGATTGACTGACACGAGTAAAGAGTATAGTGGGCAGGGGCACTACAAATGTAGTGTGTGGACAATAAGTTGGGAATGTGGCTCTCACTGGAGGCGTGCCAGAGATAAGTGCCTGCAGTCGCACTATCCTCTGTGTCCTCGATGGCTTTCTTTCCGCTTCGAGCACCGAGCGGGTAGCTTCTTGTTTATTTCACTTGCCGCAGCGTTGCCTGTGTGGAGTTTTCCTCGTTAGTGTTGTTCTGTCTGCCGAGTGAGTCGTAGCGCCTCCGCTCCGCCTTTACTTTCTGTTTGTGTTCGTTTACTTGCAGCGGCGTCCGCCGCTCTGCTGTGGCTACCATGGTTTCTGCGTGTGTTCCACGAAAAAGTACTGTGAGCTTTACTGTCGATAAAACAACGCGACACGTGCAGCCCGGCTCTCTAGAAATCCACGATTGGCTTGTCGATACAATCCATGTGAACTCTGATCAGGTTCAAATGGCTCTGAGCACTATGTGACTTAACATCTACGGTCATCAGCCCCTAGAACACAAAACTACTTAAACCTAACTAACCTAAGGACATCACACAACACCCAGTCATCATCACTCTGATCAGGCCCACAACGCTTATTTTGATGCAGACGAGTACATGTTTTACGTGAAATTTATGTATCCCCTTCACGTTGAAAGATTACTGTCGCGACATGGTTCTCAAGTCCCGTTCAAGCACCGCGATAATTCGCAGATGCTGGAATCAAATATACCAAAGTTCGAGTGTTCAACCTCCCGCCGGAAATTGTTGACAGCTTTGTGAAGGACATATTGACTCCTTATAGTAACGTGAAAAACGTCCGTCGTGAACTCTGGTCTACTTAACACAGGTTACAGTGCTATAGTGGAATTAGATCCGGGCAAATGCACGTCAAACAATACTCCATCATATTTACAAGTGTGTGGTTACCGCGTTCGTGTCATGTGGACTGGTCAAGAGGGAACCTGCTTCCTATGTAATGAAAGTGGACACGTTCGGTCAAATTGTCTGCGGAGGGTTTTTGTATCAAAGCCGTGATTAGTGCATCGTCGTAAATTGACGGTTGCTGATCTTGTCCCTCCCACTCCGGCCGTCGGGCCTACTTCTGCTTCGGATTATAATGAACAAACAGTCAGTTCTCACAATCGTGTCAGTGAATTTCCGCCTTTACTTCCGCGACAGGTCCAGAATCCTATTGGCCCCAGGATGGAACCTATAACGGGACAAACAAGCGACGTCGCACTCAGGATGGTGATGGTGAGGATTCGGCTGTGCCTTCCGCGCCAACCTCCTCCGCATCGATTGCGTCCCCTGATCCTCTCGATGCTACGGTACCTCCCGTCTGTGGTACGGTGAGTGGCGAAGAAGTTATCTCCAGCATCCCTCCTGGTCGCGAAGTGGCTCCTTCTCAGCTGCCTGTGTGTGGAGAGGGAGTGGAGTCTCCCCCCCCCCCTCCCCTTCGTCTTTGTGTCCTCCGTTACAGTCTGAGGCGATGCAATGTCCTCCTGCTCCTTCGTCTTCAGCCACCGACGGTTTCCTGCATTTGCCAACTGCAGCAAATCTCGAGGAGAATAAAATTAGCGACCATGTATCACCTCTTGCATTGGCAGTTCCACAGATTGCTTCCGCCTTAGTGACTGGAACTGCCTTACATGACCCTGGTTCTGATGGGCAGGGAGCTGTGCCTATGACACCTCCCACACCTCCGTCTGCAGACAGAAACAGCGTATACAACCTGACCGTGCGGTGGCACGTAAGAAATCTAAGTAAAAAGGTTGCGATGACGTGGGTTCTGGTTCCTCCGATGTCTGATTCCTCTGTGGATTCCGCAATGGACCTTGACTCTCGGCTGTTTAGCTAATTCTACGCGGAGCTTCCGTACATCCCTGTGCAGCTGTGATCAATGACCCAAGTCTACACGTTCCTTTCCTAAAACGTTAATCGTATGGAATCAGAATTGCGATTGGCTTAGCTGCGTCAGTTCATTTATGATTTGTACGCGGACATAGTCATCTTACAGGAGGTGTTATTTTGTACTTTCTCCTTACCTGGTTTTCGTATGATCTTTAATGCAGCGCGCGAATATTCTACGGGGACCACCTATTCTTTCGCGAAGGCATTGTTGCTGCTGATATGGAAATATTGGATTCTGGCAGGGGCATAGGTTGCCAACTTTTTAATCTTACCTTGGTTCTTTTATACGCCCCTTCTGGCACTGGTCGCGCAGTGGATCGTTTTTATAAAGAGGATATTGTTTATCTGTTGCGTAAGAGTCCTCCGGGTAATCTGTTGGGTAGTGATTTCAACTATGTATTGCGTCTTGCAGATCAATCTCCTAATTTTAATTTCTCTCGTGAATTACATGAATTGGTCCGCACCTTACGCATAAAAGACGTCTGGATATGTAAATATCCGACGCTAGTTAAATTTACCCACTTTACTGCGACTTCTAGTAGCAGGTTAGATAGGTTTTTCCTATCAGACTGTGTGAGCGATAGTATTCTTGATGTTG
The DNA here is from genome assembly GCF_023864345.2 of Schistocerca serialis cubense. NCBI lineage: Eukaryota > Metazoa > Arthropoda > Insecta > Orthoptera > Acrididae > Schistocerca > Schistocerca serialis. The sequence continues at coordinate 596,515,072 of NC_064644.1, read as the reverse complement.
AAGTCATCCCAGCTTCCTTTACGGGTCACTGCGCTGAGGCCACAACTCTCACGATCTTTGAACGGCAACCAGCCAAATCGTTTCGCCCTCCACGGATGTTAAACGTCGCTCCCCTAGCTGACCCCTCTCTCGACGACGTGATGCGAGTCGTGTGGGAGCGTACTCTACGTTCCACTGGGAAAGACTCTTCCACTCTTCACTGGTGGACACAACTAGCGAAACCGAGGCTCAGCAAATTTTGATACTTTTCTGTGCTGTCAAAGCGCGAGACTTTCGTAGAACTTGTGAATATTACTGTTCCATCCTGCGTGAACTTTATGCTACTTCGGATCATGCCACTCTGCGAATTGCAGATGTTAGGCGTGCAAAAGTAAAATTGTTGACCTAGAAGAAAATAGAAATTCAAGGTTTGAAAATCCAATCGAAGCCGCGTTCATTGGTGACAGAAGAATTGACTTCTTTATATCATTTGCTTCGGCATCAGACCCGTCGCCGACGCGCTCGTATTCATTCTCTCACGACAAATAATGGACGTACCGTAATGGCCCAAGCTGCTATAGTGCTTATCCTTCGCCAGTAATATGTAGAAATCTATGACGTCGATGAGTCCAGCGAAACCTTTTACGACCCACTTGTCAGCATCTTGGAAACGACAATTACACTTGAACATAATGCAACGTTCTTAGCTGCCTTTCAGCCTGAAAAAGTTTACAAAATTATTGTGGGATCGCCTTCTCAAAAGTCCCCGGGCCTAGATGGAATTTACGTACGCTTTTGACCGTTGTTGGGTGCTACATTTACCTCCCTTTTGAATAAAGTGTTACAGGGTAGGGCAGTGCCGACCTCGTTCAAGTGGGAAAAATTGTTCTAATCCCGAAACGCACTGGGCCGGCGGCCCCTGATAGCTCTTACTTTGTTAAACTTCGGTTATAAGACTGTGGCGAGGGCAGTTAACAGTAGGATGTCAGCTCTGATGGAGACGATTGTTGCAAAACATCAAAGTTGCGTACCTGGCCGTACCATTCTTAGCCCTATAGCCGAGTGTCGTGATGTGGTTCACGTTGCTGCTGTAACGTCCGTTCCTTGTGCCCTTGCTTTTCTAGGCTTCGATAAGGCATTTGATTGTGTTAATCACGACTTTATGCTTCGGATTCCGGAGGCAATTGGAAATTTTGGAAACTTGTGGTAAGATCTTACGTGACCAAGCTGCTGAGGTCATCGGTCCCTAAGCCTACAAGCCGGCGTCCGGAGTGGCCGTGCGGTTCTAGGTGCTACGGTCTGTAGCCAAGCGACCGCTACGGTCGCAGGTTCGAATCCTGCCTCGGGCATGGATGTGTGTGATGTCCTTAGGTTAGTTCGGTTTAATTAGTTCAAAGTTCTAGGTGACTGATGACCTCAGAAGTTAAGTCGCATAGTGCTCAGAGCCATTTGAACCATTTGAGCCTACAAGCCGGCCGGAGTAGCCGTGCGGTTCTAGGTGCTACAGTCTGGAGCCGGGCGATCGCTACGGTCGCAGGTTCGAATCCTGCCTCGGGCATGGATGTGTGTGATGTCCTTAGGTTAGTTAGGTTTAATTAGTTCTAAGTTCTAGGCTACTGACGACCTCAGAAGGTAGGTCGCATAGTGCTCAGAGCCATTTTGAACCTGAGCCTACACACTACTTAATCTAACTTAAAGTAACTTATACTAAGGACAACACACACACCCACGTCAGAGGGAGGACTCGATCCTCCGACAGAGGAGGCAGCTGGTTTCACTGTTGACACCCGGCGAGTGCTCTCAAATCTGTTTATGGGTATTTCGGCTTCGGTTGTTGCCAATGGTTAACTGACGCACGCAATAAATATCCGTAGGACAGTGCCTCAAGGTAGTCCGCTGTCCATGATTTTGTTTGTGTGGTCTCTGGAGCCCCTGCTTCCTTACTCGATCTTCCGAGACTGCGTACAGTACGGACATCATATTGCTCCCACGTTCTTCTTTCTTTCCACGGTCGAAAACCCATACCGTTATGTGGTTGCTGGGACACTTCGTTCATTATATTGCAAAAGGTGAGGGGGAAGATCACATGAACTTCATGCAGTACATGATCACTGCCTACTGGACATTCTTGGGAATGCCTCGATATCGAGACCGCTTCGCCAACATGTTGAATCTTGTTTTCCGTGGGCAACGTGTTGGTTAATGTAATTTTTCTGATAAGTGGTTTTCTTTGTTATGTATGTTCCCATCTGATTTGCTTCGGCTTGTCCACTCATGGTTTCCCTGTTCGTTTTGTTTTGTGTATTGACTCATCATCACTCCAGTTCTACTGTAAAATGAGTATAGATGAAGTATAGATACACATGAGCGTCGACAATCCTTGTAACCAAATTGGGATTTTCTTACTTTGCTATTTCGAATGTAATCTGGTTTCGTTTTCCTTCTGTTTGTAGGTTCTATTAAAAACTATAAACAAAACACAAAATAACAAAAAATGAAAAATTACAAAAAACCCATATAAAAATATTTGTTGATGCATATCATGTGAGCTTGGTGGTGGTTTGTCGGCTATGTTCTGTTTTTTTTCTTGTTTTCTTTTACTTTTTCATTTTTTCTTTATTATTCTGTTATAATTATTTTTTTCTCCCATTTGCAGCTTATATTACATGATGATTTAACTATGGTCTACTGAAGTGTCATGATAGTAATAAGTCATTCTGTTAATAAAAAAAATGGCTCAATCGGATAGAGCGTCTGGTTCGGGTTCGAGTCCCGGTCGGGGCACACATTTTCAACTGTCCCCGTTGATATTTATCTACGCCCGTAAGCAGCTAAAGGTCTGGATTTCATTGTAATTTCATTCTTCGAAAGCTGCAAGATCACCAATGGTATCTGTTCTTTCGGACAGATACCATCTCCGTATCTTCATATCGTACCCAAGTGGTTGCCCATGCGTCGCGGCATTGGGACTGTGTAGTCAAAATCGAGCTATCTGACAATATTATAAACAGGGATAAGGGGGTAACCTTTAAGTAAGAGATGAAACGTTCTGTTTCACATTAAGAAAGAACGGTCCTTGTCACGGGCTTCAATAACTGTCAATAGTGTTCGATATCGATTTATCGTTTCCGCGAGCTTTCACCACTGGTGCGCTGTTATGCCTGTCCCTAGAGGTCAGTTACGTTCGTGAACGTGCGGTGGACCCCACGTTCGGTGTATGGAGTCACTGTGGCTTCTTGTTTTTAGTTCCGGCGAAATAGTGTGACGGCCTACTCATCGGGCTGGAGACCCGATATGAATACAACCAATTATTCCGCCGGGAAAGTTTACTGAGCATCTTATTACTTCCGCACTTCCTTCCCCACGCCATAAAATCACCAGGAAACAACGTTCAAATCATCCTGTCTTCCGCACCAATTTTGTCATTGTATCACCCGTCTTCACTATGAAAAGCAACGGAGACAGCGCTCTTCATTGTTTCACACCCCTTCTCTGATTCAGTCTTCCTCTCCCGCACCTCTCGCACAACTAGCAGTTCCATGGTATAAATCTTTGATCCTCAGTCCAGTCTATTTCTTTTCTTCTTGAAACCCCCCTAACTTTTCTTCTACATGCAGTATCGTACACTTTCTGTATATTCAGAAAGACCTTCGGTAGATCTCTGCCATTCTCATAGTGGCGTTCCTACAACTTTCTCACTATAGGTATGAGATTTGTTGTGGAGTTTTCTGGCCTGAAATCAATGCGGTATTTGCTCCTGCTGTGCCACTGGTCTCTGGATCTCTCGTCAGCATCTTCTCACAAAATGCTGCACATTGAACCATGAGGGTCTTTCTCATCTTTTCGGCTTCCGTTCTTGAAGACAAGTATAGTTATTTCTTTCTTCCAGTCTTGTACAGTTATCACCTTCATCAACACATGCCTCATAACTCTATGCAACCAGTGGGTTCCCAACTCATCTGCTCCTCTCATCATTTCCACATTTACTTCATCCGACTCCAATGTCTTTCTCCTTTCAAGTTCTTCAGTGCTGCTACATAATATTTATACTTAAAGTTACGGACACACTGTATACATTTCACTGCAAAAGCTGGCTCTCGCTATTATTGATTCCGCAGTGAATTGTTTATTTACTTACTATGTCCTATCATTAAAGACGATCTTTTCTGGGGCACTGTAAGAGCAATGTACCGCACACTTGACAGGTTACTGGTTAGACGATGGACAAAAATAATAAACCTTCGAACAGGTGAACACACAACAGAAGCGATGTGACTATGCTGTGTAGGAAATGTGAGGGTTGCCCAGAAAGAAATGCACTGCATTTTTTTTCTCAGCCGAAAACAACGCTACGAATGCGAAACGTTACGTATGTATTATTTGACGTCTTCTGAGTGAGACCCGGGTTCCCGGGTTCGATTCCCGGCGGGGTCAGGGATTTTCTCTGCCTCGTGATGGCTGGGTGTTGTATGATGTCCTTAGGTTAGTTAGGTTTAAGTAGTTCTAAGTTCTAGGGGACTGATGACCATAGATGTTAAGTCCCATAGTGCTCAGAGCCATTTAAACCATCCTGAGTGAGAGAGGCAAGTTTCCGACTGATAGCAAAGCTGCAGGGCGGTTTCAAAATGGCGTCTGTAAGTAATGTACGTTACAAGCAACGTGCCGTCATTGAATTTCTCACTGCAGAGAAAGAAACTGTGGGGAATATTCACAAACGCTTATGCGAAGTCTATGGAGGATCTGCTGTCGACAGAAGTACAGTTGGTCGCTGGGCACGGAGGGTGAGGTCGTCAGATTGGCGGTTCGGCGGAGCTCCACGATTTGCAGCGGTCGGGGAGACCATCCACGGCTGTCACACCTGACAGCCCTGACCTAGCCCCTTCGGACTTCCACTTGTTTGGGCGCCATTCGTGGGAGACATTTTGAGGACGATTCATTCGCGCTGGAGGAAGGCCATATAATGGGATGGAGATTATGTGGAAAAATAGTGTGTATAGATAAAACACCATTCTTTCGTCTGTATAATTCTCATTAGGTTCAATAAAGCCGGCCGCGGTGGTCTCGCGGTTCTAGGCGCGCAGTCCGGAACCGTGCGACTGCTACGGTCGCAGGTTCGAATCCTGCCTTGGGCATGGATGTGTGTGATGTCCTTAGGTTAGTTAGGTTTAAGTAGTTCTAAGTTCTAGGGGACTGATGACCACAGCAGTTGAGTCCCATAGTGCTCAGAGCCATTTAGGTTCAATAAAGAATTGTTGAAGAAAGAAAATGCGGTGCGTTACTATATGGACAATCCTCGTAAGATTATACAGGTGTCCTGTATAGAAAAAGAGGTGAAGGCGAAGAAAGGATTAATTAACAAATTAGGAGCGTCCAAGAAAATTAGGAACTGGATGTTTCGAAGTGTTACGCGGATGTCGAAGATCAGTAACGGAAAGAACTGAAAATATCAGCAAGGCGCTGTCAGAAAGGTCCTAAAAAATGAAATGGATTAATGATGAACGAGAATAAGATGCATTAGACAGAACAGGCAAGCAAAAATCTGCAGTGATAAATTTCTTAAGGGATGCCCTGGTCATTGGGAAATGTTCTAAAGCATATAGCAATTGAGGAATGGAAGGAGCCAAAGAACAACAAAAATCTAAAAATTATTGAGTAGGTGAAGTAAATAATAAATACGGAAAAGTGAGAGAACCTACCAACAAATAATCTTTACAGAAGATGAGTAATGTTATGAGGAATTCGAAAGTATTTTGGCAATAGAAAGACCAAACGGAACTGGAATCGCGAATTGGACACTATTATCACAGAGGAAGATGTGTGTAGTAGGCTTGACGACAATAACACATAACACGAACAAATTGTGGTGGGTTTTAAATCTGTCGGAGCCCTAACAGTTTGTTTAAGCTTGCTCAGCGGTATGACAAATACAGGGAGGCGAAAGTGCCGTTTAGTTTCTGGTACAGGGTACCACTATCCTGACTGAGCTTTCAGAGAGTATCCGGACATCTGCAGAACGGAGTTTGATTTCTGATCCATATTTTGCTGCAAGCCTCTCGAATTGGCCGTTCTCACTGCCTCTCTCCTTCATTCTTTTCTTGTGCCACCTCTCATTCTCTTTCTCCTACTGCCTTCTCCCTCCCCTCACGCCGGTTGCCCCCTCTTCTCGCAAGTAATGCGCGCTCCTCTGTTTAATTACCTCGCGGCTAAGAGCTCGGGCTTAATTAAGTTGCCTCTGCAGATTAAACTCGTTTGCGCAGGGAGACCATCCGAAAATGTGCAATAGCTGATCGATTAGTGCGTGCAAGGAACGCCCGTGCCGTAGCCTAAGCTGATGCAGGTGGCAGAAAGCGGCAGATCAGAAGCCGATAAATCAGGAAATTGTGGAATGGCTTAGTCAGCGAACGAATTTTTCTGAGAGTAATGGTGACGTGGACACCTCCTTGCAAAGAGGAAGACGTCAAAAATAACTGTATTCTTACGTGTGTACTCTTTTGATTCAAGCAGAAAATCCTTGAGAAAATAAAGACTAGTTGAATTATTGCAATGAGTTACTTTTTCGATTTACAGTAAATTTTTAACGAGGTTTCCGTTTTCATGGAAATAAATACGTCATAGTATATGTAACTAAAAAAATTATGGTTTCTTATTTCTCGTTCCAGTCGGCAACAGTGCGCTTCATGGCAATTTTACACGTCATGTATGATCCCTTGCTTGATCGCGGTCTGGAAAGCAACACAACGGCGATTTTGCGTGGCATGGGTCCGCCATATCGTAGGTAGGTTTCCGGTAGCACGTGGCCCCAGATATTTCAGCAAAGGTCACGGGTTCGTGGACTGGGACCTGGCCCCCGATAGCGTCCCACATGTGTTTAATGCAGATTAGGTCCGGGAATTTGTTGTTTAACATGTCAACGTGAGTTCACTGTCATGCTCCTGAAACTACTGTACTACATTTCTGGCCTTATCAGACAGACAGTTATCCTACTGTAAAATGCCACCCCAGCAGGGAAGATAGCAAACATGGAGGGATGCAAGTGGTCCACAATAATGCTCACGAAGTCCATAGTCGCCATAGAGCTTTTGATTACTACCACAGATTGCGTGGAAACCCAGATGAGCGTCCCTCATAGAGTAATACTACCGTCACCGTCCTACGGCCGTGGCGGAGCGCATCTTTCCAATAGCTCTTCGCCAGAATGACGGTGTATATGGATACGACCATCGGCCTAATACAACAAGAATCTTGCTTCATCAGATCAGTCAACTAGTTTCCACAGGCCCAGGCCCAATCTCGATGATCCGATGCCCGCTGCACTGCTAACTGACGATGTCGTTGAGTCAACATGGGAGAATGTGGACGTCGTAGAGTCGTAGTAAAAGCCTCCGGAAGCTCTTTAAGACTGTTCGCAGGTGTTGTGGTTGTCTATGATAAACAGTACTGATTTGCAGAATGCCCTACAGAATAAATGGTGCAGGCTGTGGCAGTTGACCCTGATAGTAAATACATGCAACATACTGCGCATTATAGGAAAAGACATCCACTGCTGTACAACAACACTATTGATGACGAATTGCTGTAAACAGTATCTAGAGAAAAATATCTAGAAGTAACTATCCAGAGTAACTTTAATAGGAATGACCTCACAAAAGAAACAATAGCAAAAACAGATGACAGACTGAGAGTCTTAGGAAAAATCTTAAGGAAATGTAACTCACCCACGAATGAAGTGGCTTACAAGGCGCTTTTTCTATCGCTTCTTGAGTATTGTTCATTAATCTAGGACTCTAACGAGCCAGAACTCTTCCTGTGCAAGTGCTGTACAAATTCCAGCGTCGGACGTTTCCACAAATTTCCAAAATTTCTACCATTGAAATTTGCAGAGAGTACTTTCCGGGAAAAGTGGCACAAAATACTCCTTCTTCCCACATACGAGTAAATCTCGCGAAATGATCACGACGAGTAAATACGAGAAATTAGAGCCAATACAGAGGCTTACCGACAACCATTCTTCTCGAGCACCATTCGCGCGTGGAAACAGGGAAGAGGGGATCAGTTAGTGGTACCACGAGTACCCTCCGCCCCACACCGTCAGGTAGCTTGAGGAGTGTTGATGTAGATGTCGTCTACTGTAGATTTGTTCTCTTTTCTTTTAATTTATTTAAAAAATCGATATTAAAGTATACTTACCACAATGTGGAAACTTCATCACACAATAAAGGTATGAGCTGATGCAGGTCACAATAAAGTATACTGCAGAAGCGAAGCAATGTGTTCCCCGACAACTGTACTGATCCCACGACGAACAGAAACGGATTGTCGTAGCAGTTTCCATACACCTGATGCAATGTACTACCACAACATGTCAGGCATAGACACAGGTGGTAAGACGTATTACCAAAAGCTTTGGGTTGTAGGTATGCTTGCCAAGTACCACAAATGACAGATTAATTCTGTGGTACGTATCCTTCCCGAGCCCCTTCCAGAAACTACTCTGATGGTAACCATACTTCCCACGAACCATTAAACTACCGTTGTTTGGTAGGATATATACTTCCCCACAGTCCTGATGGCTGTATTTCATAACCAACAGAAACTACAGCTGGTGCAGCGGACTGCCACTACATACCAGGAGCGTACAGAAGTGGCAACATATATCCTCTTGAATCCTGCAAAGAAATACATTTAGAAGGGACTGTATGCTCCACGGCCGGCGAAGACGTTGATCCGCGCGTTACACTGTACGAGCACATACACTGAAGCGCCAAAGAAATTGGTATAAGCATGCGTATTCAAATTCAGGTATATATAAACAGACAGAATACTGACGGAGACGCCTATATAAAACAACAAGTGTCTGCCGCAATTGTTACTGCTGCTACAATGGCAGCTTATCAAGATTTAAGTTAGTTTGAACGTGGTGTTACAGCCGCCGCATTAGCAATGGGACACAGCATCTCCGAGTTAACGATGAAATGGGGATTTTCCCGTACGACCATTTCACGAGTGTACCGTGAATATCAGAAATCCCGTAAAACATCAAATCTCCAATGTCACTGCGGCCGGAAAGAGATCCTGCACCGTGCGGGGTAGCCGCGCGGTCTCAGGCGCCTTGTCACGGTCCGCGAGGCTCCCTCCGTCGGAGGTTCGAGTCCTCCCTCGGGCGCGTGTGTGTGTGTGTGTGTGTGTGTGTGTGTGTGTGTGTGTGTGTGTGTGTGTGTGTTGTACTTAGCGTAAGTTAAAGTACGCTTAAGTAGTGCGTAATCTTAGGGACCGATGACCTCAGCAGTTTGGTCCCATAAGACCTTACCACAATTTTCCAAAAACTTCCTGCAAGAACGGGACCAACGTCGCCTGAAGAGAATCGTTCATCGTGACAGAAAGGCAACCCTTCCGCAAAATGCTGCAGATTTTAATGCTAGGCCGTCAACAAGAGTCAGCATGCGAACCATTCTTTGAATGGAATTTCGGAGCCGAAAGCCCATTCCTGTACCCTTAACGACTGCTCGACACAAAGCTTTACGCCTCGCCTGGGCCTGTAAACACCGACATTGGACTGTTGATGACTGGAAACATGTCTCCTGGTCGGATGAGTCTCGTTTCAAATTGTATCGAGCAGATGGACGTGTACAGGTATGGAGACTACCTCCTCAATCCATGGACACTGCATGTCAGCAGGGAACTGTTCAAGCAGGTGGAGGCTCTGTAATCGTGCGGGGCGTGTGCAGTTAGAGTGATATGGAACAACTGATACGTCTAGATATGATTCTGTGAGTTGACACGTACGTAAGCATCCTATCTGATCATCTGCATCCATTCATGTCCATTGCTTATTCCTACGGACTTGGGCAATTCCAGCAGGATAATGTGACACCCCATACGTCCAGAATTGCTACAGAGTGGCTCCACGAGCGCTCTCCTGAGTTTAACATTTCGCTATCCATCAAAATCCCCAGACACGATCATTATTGAGCATATCTGGGATGTCGTGCAACGTGCTGTTCAGAAGAGATCTCCACGCTCTCGTACTCTTACGGATAGCCCAGCAGGATTCATGGTGTCAGTGCCTTCCAGCAGTACTTCAGACATTATTCGACTCCATGCCACGTCGTGTTGCAGCCCTACACGACATTAGGCTGGTACATCAGTATCTTTTTGCCTTCAGTATAGATTAGTAATTCTTCCATTCACTTAAAGCAATCTCATAGGATTACGGCGCACACTGAGAAATAAACAAAAGCACGAAGTGCTTGCAAACATTTAATGGTGAAAAGGCCAGCTACTAAAAAGGAAGATGATTTTTTAATCTCCTTTAGTTACAGCAACGGATAACTGCGTGTCCTGCCAGTCTTCTAACGACGAGAATCTCGTCCTTCCCCGTGTAAATGAACTACTGAGTTCCCCGCCTTTTCCCGGAACTGCGTCTCTCCGGTTTCCGCTGCTCCAGGCAGAACTTGCCACCTCTTCCTCCGTGTTGATCACTCTCTGTACGCCTCGCTGACGTCCGCATTCACCATTCACGCTCGGAGACGCCGGCTGCCTGTGCTCTCCCGTGCTGCCGCACGCGGCCGCAGTGTCCGCTCTCTGCTCTCTCACTCGTTTAATTGGTTGTCTCGCCAGACAGTGGTCACTTGCTTCCCTCCCACCCCGCTGCCTTGCTTGCGCCTCCAACTGAGTTTCCGATTCGGCCATCGTCTGGAAAGCACAGGTATGACTCTACAAAAGGAGACATCCCACCTACAAGCGCACATCCGCCTGGCGCTCGCAGACACGCTACGGCTACGTAACTTCTGCAGGTATCGCACAGACTTGGCAGCTATCACTGCCGTGGCCAGGTTTTCTTTGCTGTGTCCGGCGGTCCCGAGGCTTTTGTACCTCGCGCGCAGCTCGGCCTGCCTTCCGGCTTCACCGCGCCGATGTACAATCCGCACTTGTTTCACCGGTCACCATACATTTATTTGTTCCTTAGAATTACAGTTCATTATCTGGAAAGATAAATTAAGCCATAGAAACCACATTTTGTTGGATAATAATAAATTTATATATTAACTACTTATTTCTGAAACTTTTTGCTAATACTACGGCTACTTCCACTACTATCTGTAGCGTCTAGGAAGCCTGCATAGTCGATTCGCTAGACAAACAATCAAACAAGTCGTATTAACGACTTTTGTTACAATAAGAATATTAGAGGTACTCAACTTCGGCAATGACACAGATGTGTCGCAAGCAAAGGGTGGCATACGAAATCATCTGTCTTCTTCAGTACAGATAATCCTAAGTCTGTGCTACATAGAGAATACAGGCGAAATGAGTAGAGTTGATGCTGCTATACAAGTTGCTAATCTTGAAGCTACTATTGAACTGAGCCGCACCAGTCGGTCGTGGTACATATGTCCTCTTCACGTAGGGGCCACTGACGTCGCGTTGTCGTCCTGGAGGAAGGTCCAGTCAGCGTGCGATTGGCTGATTTCCTCTCACAGCCTTCTCTTTCCTGTCGTTCCCGACTGTCGTGCCGGCGCTTGACTTTACGCCGTAACACTATGAAAAATGCAATGAAACTCTTAACCAGTTACCAAACTACTGTAACCTCTATAGAACCTGTCCTGTGTTTGTTCATTTATTCTTGTGCATTCAATATGTAGATGGCTGTTTCTGCTGCCCCCGTCAACAACCACATTCGGGGGGCGCCGACTTCAGTTACCTTCTCTCCATCTGCAGAGTATGTTGTCTAGCCTGCATGGCATCATACGGTTGAATGCCTCGCGAGGTCTTTCTTGGCCTTCCTGGATGCTGCGGCTGCACTGTCGTCCAGGATGTGCCGGGTCGACTCGCTCCTTGGTGCTGATTTGGGATCCAACGTCCTCAGTACCTGACGTCCTTTACCCGCCGCATCTTCACAGAGCGCGCAGTCCCACAACAAGTGTGTTCCGGTGTGTCCATACTGCCGCAGCCGCAGCCGTCATTCATCTGTCTTTTGACTTTAGATAGACATGTAGCGTACGGGCCACGGCCAAACACGTAATGTATCGACTCACTAGACGGGTCAAGAAATCTCATTCTTTGTCTCTCCCTGATTTTAGGGCGAAAAATGGATGTTCTCCTGCTTGTGCCTGAAGTGTCCCATTCATTTTGCCGTAGTTGTAACATGCGGTCTTTTGTTAACTTTTACTTGGTGGCCTCAGTTCCAAGCATCTTTCATACTTCCATTTGACTGCCTCTCTTTAACCAGTAAGTCCCTAATTTACAAGTCTAGTGGGCATATTGTTAGAATTACTAACAAAGCATCATTCGGTGTAGCGCAATAGGCCCGCGGTAGTCTCAATAGCAGTGCTCTTGTTACTACTGACCTTGGCTTCACCGCCTGCAATCTATCAGCCGAAACGGTCGCACCATATCCTATCACTAATCCGAATACAGATTGGTAGTATGCTTTCAGTGTTTTCAAGGGAAGCCGAAATTGCCTATTTGCAATGGTTATAACTTTATTCGCAACGTTTGTACCTTTTCTGCCTGCTCCCTCGGCATGGTACGGGGACCGTTATCGAGGGAGGGGTTGGCTGCTCTCACAGTAACACCGACAACGCCGTCGCCGGAGTTCGACCGATGACATCGGCTGACGGATTAGACACAGCGTCCAATCTCCTTCGCCAGTTCTTGGCGTGATGAATGTCACGACTACTGTTCCGGCGTAACGACAGTTGTCGGCACGACGATGAAGAGCGGCAGGGCAGAGGGGGCCGTCAGATGAAGTCAGCCAATAGCACGCTGACTGGGACGACACCACGACAGGAGCGGCATCTAGGCCAAGAGAACATAAGCGCCGCTCCGCCCAGCCGCGGAAGTGGAACGAGTGCCGTCCTACAAACGCTACAGCAGTGACTTGTGAACTGGATGGCTTCGCTTGCATTGAAATTGTATATACCGAAGGACACAGATTATTTGCATGTCGCAATTTGCTCGCGACACCCATTTGTGAACATGCAAGGTTAAGCATTGTCAATTTAACGTACTGTGGTAAACTACATTTATACTATTTGCTTGAATTGCAGTCTAGCGATCCGAGAAAACAGCTTCCTAGGTACCCCGTATTAGACGAATGGGCCGGATATACTACAACTACATTGCGGATTTTACCATTAAAACGACACTAAAGGCGTGCGAATGAATTATATTAGCCACTAAAAGAACACGGCAACTACCGTGCATTCTTTCCTCAGTTATGGAATAACAAGACTAGTTATACGAACGTGAAGACGAAGGGAGCAACGATGTTTACGTCCTCGAGATGATTCGTGGCGACACTGGAAAGCAGAATTACAAACATTCTCAAACAACTTCAAAGAAGTTCAGGAAACCTTCGCATGTCAATTAACCTACAGTGACTGACATTCAGCATTTTTGTGAACATAAATTTTAGAATAAGATCCTCTGAGCACCTAAAGAAGTGGAAATATACAGTCCACACTGGAAAATCATCTACTGGCATATAAACACAAGTAAGCATCAATAACAATTCGTAGACAGCTAATGATCACGCGCCACAGTCTAAAAAAGGTCCACCGCAGTAACTCTGGGCATCAAAACTGACATTCGACGTATTTATCTCTTCAATATATAATTTTTTGACGATCTAATATAGGCCTAAATTTTCGATATACATTTTGCCTGCGTTGCATTAAGGGGCATGCTTGTGAAAATGACCAAAAATTTGAAAAAAAATTTCTTCCTCTATAGAAAATTGCGTTTTATGCTGATTTCAAAAATCTGTAGTTTGTGGGCATTATCATTTTCCGTTCGTCCTAAAAATGAGGTTGAATGTAATGTTGCACACGGGTCACGCCCATCTCTCAGTTTGAAGTGAGTCAGAATACGTGACGCAGTATTTTGTTCTTCCGTTTTTTCCGTCGTTAGTTACGGATCGTTAATACAGGTGTATTCTAAAAGGCACTGACTCCCGGAACAAAAGTACAGCCATGTCTAGAAGGCTGTGGTTCTAATGTAAACAAAGATCTGAGAATATATGGTTTCGGAACTTCATACGCGTGTGGTTTTGTGGTTATTGTGTGTTGTTCTGTTTCTGTGTGTGTTTCCTGTGCTACAAACGCCGAGAGTAAATAAATTTAGCCCCAAACCAAAGTTTCGCGGCAACCAGTTCCAAACACAACCGAATAGTACACGTCAGTTGTCTCAAGAGCCACCTGCGGAAACTGTGTGTACAGGCAGTGCTTCTAGACGTAAACTTTCGCTTTCTGAATGTATAAAGAACAAGCCTAGTAGTACTGTGAGAAGCAGTAACGACGGAAATGTTATTGTGAACCTAAATATGCTGTCAAGACTTCTGAAGAGTGCTGTGAAACGTAAGTACTGCAATTGTGAAGATAGTATTGACGTTTCTGAGGACATTTCAGCAAGAAACGGTCTTTCAAGTCAGTTAGTGATTGCCTGTAACTCGTGTGAGATGCACAGTGATACTATTACACCGTCAGTAACTGACAGTCGATATATTCAGCTTGTTTATGGATTGCGATGTGTGGGAAGGGGAAGGAGAGCTGCCCAGACTTTTTGTGCAGTGATTGTTTTGCCTCCACCTCCACTGAGATTTGACGGATACAGTAAATTAATACATAACGCTTTATGTGGGGTAAGTGAATATTCAATGAAGAGACCATCAGAAGAAGCAGTAGCCTTGTCTGATAATACAGACATTGTAGCAGCATTTGATGGATCTTGGCAGAAGAGAGGTCATACTTCTCTGAATGGGGTTGTAAATGCCACATTTATTGAAACTGGTAAGATACTAGATTATGAATGTCTAACAAAGCACTGCCAGGGTTGTTCAAGTAAATTTATTGACACCCAAGTTTGTCTAAAGAACTTTGATTGCTCAAGTGGAAATGTAGAAACGAAAGGCGTTCTAAACATTTTCAGAAGATCAGAGGTCAGTGGTGGTGTGAGGTATGAAGGCTACAGGCTAAGAAAGTTATGGAAAGACTTCAGTGGAAAAAACTATCAGATGGAAAACGCATAGGTGGCCCAGGTCGTCTTACAATAAGTGAAATTGACGCTTTGACTCAATATTATGGATTAGCAATAAGGAGAAATGTAGGAGATTTGGAGAACAGGAGATTAGCAGTTTGGGCAACATCGTTTCACGGAGTGTCAACAGATGAAACCCCACAGCATGGTTTGTGTCCAAAAGGGGAAGATTCGTGGTGCAAGTACTCGTTGAGCCATGCTACAGGCATACAATACACCCACAAGCATTCTTTACCACTTGCTGTAATGGAGGAAATTACGCCTATGTATGGGGATCCGGCAAATAAAAATCTACTTAGGAAATGTATGCATGGTCTCTCTCAGAATGCAAATGAAAGCTTCAACAGCTGTATATGAGACAGAACAACCAAAGCTGTATTTTTTGGGCTAAGAGTGCTGAAGATTGGTGTAATGAATGCAATAATAACATTCAGTAATGGTGCAATTTCGAGGATCAATGTCATGAAGAAATTGAACATCCAGACTGGAAGGAATATGGCTGCAGCTCTGACTGCTATTGATAAGCGCCGGGTAACCGGAAACAGAGACAGCTGCAGAAGCTGCTGTCAAGGATAAAGGAAAGAATGAAGAAAAAACATATGAAGGGTAATGAAACAGGAGGACAATTGGAGTACGCAGCTGGAATGTTCTAAACGAGCATAGTGGTAAGTTAATAAATCAGTAAATCTTCTTTTGCGGTTTAAGGGAAACCTGAATTTTCATCATTCAGGTACACTTTTCTCCTAAATGACTGAAGTTAAACTCACAAAAATTGGTACAGTTATTTAGATTGACCTCTTCCACCTCTCTTGCCTAGTATTTCCTGATAACTTTAAAACATGATGATGATGTCGGTGGTATTTGAGCTACATTTTTAAATATTTTTGTTGCAATGAAATAAATTACTTGTCTTTTTCACAGATCAGCATCAGGGAAGGAAATTGGAGGCATGAAACACTAATATGAACGTTGTCTGTACTCTGACTCTTTTTCCAAATTGTGCAGTCAGTGGTTCCAAAGAAAATGGTACCGCAGTGAAATAGTGTTCCGTTTTTTATACTATTATAAATATTGTTGTCAGTACCAAAATATAATAAATATCTCAATGATTTTTTGGGGAATGCTTTGACTAATGACCCTAATTGTGTGTAAGAATTTTGAACTATCTCTCATTTACAGATCAGTTGCACTATGAGGGTGAAGATAATGCGTGTCCCCTTAAACACAGACTTGTGACTGAAATGGCAAGACGGGCACTGGAGATGCATAATGTAATACAAGATAGCGTTCAATTAATTACTGTGAAATTCTTACGTTGTGCAAATCATGTGATTTCGAATGGAGTAGCCATTTCAGATCATAAATTCCAAGACATATGCCTGTAACAATACTTCTCATGCTCACGATGCCACAAAATACTCCATACTTATACTAAGCTTATAAGTTTCTCACAATCCACGTTTGCGTGTGACAAAGTTGCCCGATTCGAGTGAAGAAAACTCAACTGTTTCAAATTCCGGGGACCATCGTCCTAAGTTGATACGTTCGCGTGTTGAGATGTATTGCGCAGAGACAGCGTACAGCTTCGGCCGAAATCGGTTGTCGGCGGAATCACACGATATCGGTACCACTGTGGCTACAGCGTTATTCTCCTTGCGGCCGCAGTCTACAGTAGATTTCAATCAATTGTTTTTAATCCGAGAACGATGCACATTGAGTTAAGCATTTCGATGAAAGTGTCACGATAAGGACCATCGCAATTCGTGTCTCACAAGATCAGGATCTATCCGCCGCATCCCGTGCAGGAGTCCCGTGTGGAAAAAAAAATGGTTCAAATGGCTCTGAGCACTATGGGGCTTCACATCTATGGTCATCAGTCCCCTAGAACTTAGAACTACTTAAACCTAACTAACCTAAGGACATCACACAACATCCAATCATCACGAGGCAGAGAAAATCCCTGACCCCACCGGGAATCGAACCCGGGAACCCGGGCGCGGGAAGCGAGAAAGCTACTCCCGTGTGGACAGGTAGTAGCTAGCGGTGGGAACATTCGCCCGTCCGCCCCGGCGCGTGACTCGCGTGGGACGGCGGCGGCGGCCACGTGCTGTGGTCGGACTGCGACGCGCTGCCGTATCAAATTAATGTGGAGGGCTCCGCGGCAGAAAGCCCCGACTCAGTTCGGGCTTTATTAACGCCGGCCAATCAGGATCGGCTGTCGCTGTGGAGGCGTGAGGGGGCGGGGGTGGGGTAGAGGGGTAGCGGAGCTTTTATGTCGCCGAATCACCTAATTATGCCGCGCGGCGGGCCGCCCGATTAAATCAGTTCAAATCCTACGGCCGCATAGCGCCTGGCCGTGTTATCGTGCTTAAAAAATCTATGGCCTCGGACATTTTCCCCGTACCCCCTGCCAGCTGCGGCATTTTTCGCATTTTTTTTACTAAAAACTGCGCTGATTAACGTCGCCGATTAGCGCCTGTAGGGCCAGGTCGCTGGGGGCACTGGAGGTTATGGGGGGGGGGGGGGGGCTGAGAGGGGGGGAGTGAAGTGGTTTCGGTGATCGATTTACGCCCTCATGAACGTCGATGTGCGGCCGCAAACGCATCCTTTTTAATTTCCCCCTGGTAACTGTAAAAAATCTGCGTCACCGAAAAATATGAAAATGACTCGGCCGCAGATAGCGGGGACGTGTTAATCAGCCCTTGCCGATAAGCGCTCTTTTTCACTTTCCGGATGTTCGGGGCGGACAGCGCTATTTTCGCACGTCACGGCACAACTGAGTCGCTCCCTGCTGACAAGATGAGTTTAAAAAATGAACAGTAATACAGCGTACTGAAGGGCGGTCGTTAAAAACGGTATGCGTTACAATAAAGCAATCACAGTGCTACACGAGTATGATCTTAACTTTGACATCGGTAGTGTTCTGACGTCTGCCTTTTCGGTGACGTCTTAGATGTGGCTCTTGCCATTTTGTCATATCTCAGCTAGCGTAGCAATCGCATCTACTTCGCGTCCATAGCGTTCCGAGTGGGTACGAGCGTGTCTTCAAATCGTGCGGAACCCAACATTAAACAATCCCTCTCATGCCCAACTGTTCCTTCAGACTCTGAAGCAAAGTCGTACCAGCAATAATCCGGTCTCGCGAACTAGCTCACGAATCGTGTGGCGTCCATTACTATCCAGTAACGTGCTAAGTGTAGACGCTGAAAGCGGCTTACCACTGGTCTGTAAACGCAGATCCCAGGCAAGCCTCTTGAAGACACTCATGCATCATCTGGCGCGTTCGACTTTTACCCAGTCCCATTATTCTTGTTTCGACACTATCGCAACGCCACTATCTTGGACCGATCGCTGCACGAGGCTGTGTTTCTCTCGTAGATGCTCATAAGCATGAATTGGAAAGGAAGGAAAAATGGTTCGGATGGTTCTGAGCACTATGGGACCTAACATCTGAGGTCATCAGTCCCCTAGAACTTAGAACTACGTAAACCTACCTACCCTAAGGACATCACATACATCCATGCCCGAGGCAGGATTCGAACCTGCGACCGTAGCAGTCGCGCGGTTCCGGACTGAAGCCCCTAGAACCGCTCTGCCACCGCGGCCGGTTGGGAAGGAAGAGTCCTTTTGCGCTGGGGTAATGAAGGTGAATATACATACAAAATCGTAACTCCAAGAAGGAGCTGTGCGACGTAAAAGAAAGTTGGTAGACATGTTTCTACAAATGAAGGAAGATGTCCATTCGAATTTCGCGCCTGTCGCATAAGAGTGGCGCTGTTAGTGCCACTATGAGAATGCCAATGATGTTTGCTCTAGATACACGATGTAACGGTCGTGAGTGTTAGTTATCTTAGAGATTGTACTTGGTAATTTGATGTTACAATAAAATGTCTTTAAGGCGACGGACACACCATTCTCAGCACGTCACTGAACCTGAATGCAGTCGTGTAATAGGGCTACAAGAAGCTGGATGTTTCTTCTGCGACACTGCAGAAAGATTTGGCAGGAATGTAGCCACCGCGCATGATTGATGGGAGCAGTGGCCACCAGAATGTACTGTCGCAAGAGGACCGGCCTCCAGACGGCGAAACGGCGCTACCGAGAAGCTGACCGTCGTATCCGTCGTATGAGTCTGGTGCACGGTACTGTGTCTGCAGCAGCAATCTGGTTGGTACCACAGCAACGTAACGAAGTGTTACAAATCGGTAAGTTCAAGGGCAGCTGTGAGCCACACGGCTTGTAGCGTGCATCCCACTGAGCCCAAACCACCGCCATTTGCGATTTCAGTGGTGTAAAGAGAGAGCACAGTGGAGGGCAGGGTAGAGGTCCGTTGTGTCTTCTGCTGAAAGCTGGTTCTGCCTCAGTGCCAGCGATGGCCCTGTGTTGACTAGGAGGAAGCCAAGTGAGTGACTGCAACCAACTTGTCTGCGTGTCAGACACGCTGGACTCACACCTGCAGCTAAGGTCTGGGGTGAGATTTCGTATGAGAGCAGGGGCACGTCCTGACTGCAAATTTGTACCTCAGTTCGGTGACTCGACCTGTTGTGCCACCTTTCACGAACAGCATTACATTGGATGTTTCCCAACAGGATAACGCTCCCCCACATACTGCTGTCGTAACCCAACATGCTCTACGGAGTGTCGATCTGTTGCCTTGCCCTGCTCGACCACCAGATCTGTCTCCAACCGAGGACAAATGGGCGGACGACAACTCCAGCATCATCCACAACCAGTATTAACCGTCCCTTATTGACCAACCACGTGCAACAGGCATGGAACTCCATCGAACAAACTGGCATCCGGCACCTGTACAACACAATGTATCCATATTTTTGGGCTTGGATTGAAGACTCTGGTGGTTACACCGGTTGTTAATGTACCAGCATTGGAAATTTGGAATGGCTTATCTCGAGCTTACATAAATCTGTGAGCTTGTTATGTTAATTACTTAAATATGTTACCTAGAAAAACGTATTCCGGAAATTTCATTACTCTATTACTTTGCAGTGTAGCGGTTTTCTCCTAAGTGTATCTAACGTGTGATAAAAGCGACTTTATTTGATTGCGTTACGTCCTTACGGCAGAGTTGCCGCTATTAAAAGTTTCAACCCTCGTAGGTTCCGAAACATAGAATGTGACGCACAATAAAAGTAATGCAGCATAGGTCTTTTACTTGTCAACTGACAAGTTTTAATAAGTTTCCTTTAATTTACGTCTATGGTCACAATCTTTTCTGTTTAACAGATTACCGGGTCGGTCTTTAATGACCACCATCAGATCTGTCTCATAAAAACAAAGTCGTAATGCACTGCAGCCAGAGTGGCATAGACAACTGTTAAAGGCGCACTATGCCACTATGGCTGCAGTGCATTAGGACTTTGTTTTTATGAGACAGATCTGATGATGGTCATTAAAGGCCGAAACCGGAAATCTGTTAAAAAGAAAAGATTGTGACCACAGACGTAAATTAAAGGAAACTTATTACATATACGGGTCACTGTGTTTTTATCGCGACGATGTTGCAGCTTGTGAGAAGTTTTACTTCGGCAGTACTTTGAGGAGCACCACTTGCAGGATGCGGGCGTTGCCACTGGCGCCAGCCACTGTGCGCGCCGCCTCGTCTGAGAGGCGAGTGAAGTCCCAGTTGGAGGGTGCAGCCCTGTGCGGATTAATGGTGCGGTCGTAAACTGGTTGGCTACGAGCGAAATGCGGGCGCGCGTGCCTCGCTGATGGGATGGCGGCCTCCATTACGCAGATGGCCCGCCACGTGGGCAGGCTGCGCGACCAGCAGGCGCCGGCGCCGCCACGTGTCCAGCCGCGGCGCTGCTCCACGGCTCGGGCGCCTCAGCCCCGCCGAGCAGTCCGGGCAGCTACTGCAGTGGCGTGCAAGTAAATAGCCGCGTGCGAGGCACGTTCTGCAGTGAGAGGGGCGAGGAATACGTTGCGCGTTGCCAGTATCGCCTCCGTGTTCGTCCCACGTCAAACGCTCCAGCCGTTGCCAACCCTGGTAACAGGCAACGCTCGGGCGAGTGCCACACCGGACCAGTGTTTCAGACCTTCCCCCCAAAAAAATTTTATGCTCGGAAAATTACTACTGTATGTTCTTAATGTAATATCTGTCGTAATATCAGGCCACGTACAATAAGCAGTAACGTGGCACTCGCCATATCTAAACTAATGAGAAAATCAGCATTAAATTTTGTACATGCGTGCTGAAACGTCCAATACAAACGCGGTGAAGGGCGCTTCTAAGTGGAGTGTCAGGTTGTGCACTGCCCCTTGTTGTGGACCATCGCTCCTCTATCTAACTCCCTATGTGCAAACTACTGTGGGCTGGGATGCGTGCCTTGTTTTTGAAGAAATCAAGTCCACTGTCTCAGAGCACTACTGGTTGTTAGTGCAGGTAAATGAGCCCCAGCCTCTTTGCCCTCAGATCTGAACTCTACGACTATAATGTGTACGGGAAGACACGTTCGAAGCTCATAACGTAAGTGTTATCCAATAACCCTCTTACTGTGCGGCATGTTACATTACAACACACAGAACAATTTCTTTACAGGGGTATGTAAATGTACTCTGATGGTACTGACGATATTGCGGCCTCTTTTTTCTTCCTTCTCTGTTGAATGGTTGTACAGAAGAACAACTAATATTTGTCTTTTGCAGCTAACATTCTTTTCTTTATAACATGTTTCGGCCACTGAATCCAGATGTAACTTCAGACTTTTTGTTCCGGCCTGAACGCTAACAAAAATAGGCTGAATCCTAATAAAAGTCCCGACTGCAAATCAAATGAACCGTTCGACTCCACTTCGCAATGTATAAGCGATGTAGCGAATCTTAATGACCACATGTTGTAATGTTAATAATTAGCTAATAGTATGGGACGTTCACCACAGTTATGATGAATTTTGATGAAATTGTTATGAAATGTAGTTTTTAATCAGAGAAGTAAAAACATAGTAGAACACTAATTTAGTGCCATGGTCGCCGACGTGTTGCAATATCACCCGAAGAGTGATATCTGACCATCTTTGTGTAGTGGAATCATACGGATTTCGCCAGAGCACTGTAAGATCATTTCAGAAGGGCCACCGAAGCCGCTCTATCTGATCACGTTGTTAAGAACTGATTACGGGAGAGGACCTTACGACCAACACGTCCGTTCGAGTATCCCGCTTGACATGACATGACATGACACGACACAACGTGACGGCCACTTTTGTGTGTGCAGACACCATGATGAGCGGTACCTGCCAAACGTTGACCAGTAAATCGACAGATTCGGCCAAGTTTCTGTAACGGCTTGGGGGGAGCATCGGTGCTGACAGCCGTACGGATGTTTCGTTGTCCACGACCTCCTTATCGTCACGTAGTGCTTCGAAAAGGTGTAGGACCATGTGACAGATGCTGCACACGGTTGTGGCCCTGACTTCCTTCTTGTGCTTGATGACACCTGGGCCCATGTGGCAGGCGTCACCATGGATTCCACGCGAAACCTGTAAATTGAAGTAATGGAATGGCCTGTGGTATGTCCCGATCTAAATCGCATCGAGCATTTGCGGGACCTGTTTGACAAACGTGTTCGTCGTGTCCCACCACAGACTCTCCAAGTACTCACAGGGGCACGCACTGAAGGATGGGAACAGGTACCGAAGGGCGACCTGGAAGCACGCCACGTAGTGTCAGACGGTGATGAACACTCGCGGAAGATATACACGTTACTGGAGCCGTCAAATGGAAACTACTCAGGAGGACGGAATGAATGAGTTTTAACTTTGTTTTCGACACCTGTTTGACGTTTAAGTACTTATTACGTAAATGAACGTAGACTGTAACGATGTTTTTCTGTGTACTTAATATGTGAAAGATAAAGAAATAATTTGGTAACAGATAAAGAAGTAATTTGGTAACAGATAAAGAAATAATTTGATAACGTATCCACACTCAATTATTGCCCAGTGGAGTATGGCAGATGCCGAAAGTCATGTTCCCCTAATTCTTTTGAGCATTGTATATTGTGAAATGTGGTGGTGGTGTGGCACTCCCTTAGGATATTCCCGAAGTTAATTTCATGCGTGAAGGTTTCTCGCCGTTATTTTGTCAGTGAACAACGTGAACAATAGCTGTCCAAATGTTGGGAAATGGAACGAAGTGAGGTGGTCGCACTAGGCATTCCTGTGATGGTGGGCAGCCTGAGCAGCGACGGTAGATTGGGGAGTGCTTCTGCGGTCTCTTGTCTGGCAGGGGGAGAGCCCGGCCTGTGACGGGGGCAGTCTCCATGACGCCGCGGTGGCTGGGGGAGGGGCAGGAGGGGGGGGAGAGGGGGGCAGTACAGTGCTGTCGCCTGAGACAGCGCGCCGGGCCAGCAGACGTCGTGACGCGTCGCGCCGGGACGACAATAATTGAGCGATGAGCAGCGCAGGGTGGAGACGCGAGCCGGGGGAGGGGGGGGGGGGGAGGGAGGGAAGTGGGAATGCCGCGGTATTAATAAAACCAGCCGCGGCCCGGCCCAGGAATCATACAGAGGAAAGCAATAAAGGCCAGGCCGTATAATGGCGCCGTCCGCGGGGGAATGAAGATTATATTGCCGTACGGATTTTTCCTGGCGCCCCCGGGCGCGCGCGTTACGAAACGATTCATTAAGCGGCGGATTCTTGCGCGCTCCGGGTCGCCTCTCCGGCGGACCCACTGGTTATTGGGTTCTGGACCACCTCCAGTGCGTCCAGGCGACGTGCACACCACCCAGCCGCCTGGAGACCAGCAGGGGGAGGTGCCGGCTTCAGTGAATGCTAAGCTGCTGCTCTGCGTACAAACTACGTGTGCTTGTTACCTTATCAGACAGAGAAGTCAGGCAGTGAGAAGCCAGTCACCAAAAGTTTTCCGTGATGGACTGGAATGTCTGCGGCTTGCATTTTCGCCAGTGCTATCACATTGGGCAGCTTACCAACAACTCCTACATACCAGAGTTTCATAGCTGCTGACCTGCTGGAGACTGGTTTTCCTGGCATTCTCGTGATGGGCTGAAAATGAACTATCTGTAATTTTTTCCGTACCTCTACAGTAAATGCTGCTCTGAGATAGGAGATATTCGATTAACAGTGCACTGTCATTTCGAAGATTTAAATGTACAGTAAAATAGTCAGCGCGGATTAGGCGTATCTGGAAACATGGCAAGGTTCATTTAATTTATACTCTTCGTCAAATAGTTGGTGTCGTAACTTTTTTAATTTCTGTATTGTAGGCTTATGATACGTTTTAATAATGAAGAATTAGCCTCCAATGCAGAGACTTTTGGCAAATGCTTAATGTAACAGCTATTATTTACCAATAAGACAGTGTAGTTACAACTGTAAAGAGAAACTTTGGACATACATCTGGGTGGTTAAAAAAAACAAATGCCGATCGCTACTTTATGAGGCCATAATGACTATTCGTCAAAGTCAGAATTAATAATCAAAATGTTTTGCGTATAAAAACGAATCTTAACGGGAATATCTGTCTCACAATATATCTAAAAATTAAATGTCGCGTGGCATTGTTGGCTTCGACATCCCAGCGGAAAGGGTGTTCTTTCTCCACGCACATACACCCCATTCCCTGCGGGTATGTGAGGGTAACGTCGTGAGTGCATTTGTGGAGTGCAGCTGAATGTAATGGATGCAAGTATAGCGTCGTGTTATGTTTGTATTGTATCGGCAAGCATGCGACAATATGCGCTACGTACGCAATATCTGCCAACATCTGGAAACGGTTTTTTTTTTTCGGGGCTCATACCTCGGGTTCTGTTGGTGATAGGAAGGTAAGGTCTACTGTTCTGGATAACCGTTCGGCTAGGAATCATTTGTATACCCAACAGAAGTATCTTCATACTGTAACCACCCCACAGTACAGAGTGAAAGTGTCAACATTACACACTCCCTGCAGATTTTGCAAATGGAGCAAATCGGTTGGTGTTTCTCCGTTAGATGTTGTCTACGGAGCGCTTTAATGGGATTATGGAGGCACCATTTAATTCCTGGTCGGTTTCTGAGAGAACATAAAAAACGTTTTTTTTTTTTTTTTTTTCAAAACCGAGGTGCGGTTTCCCAGACGGCTATGCACAGTACATGAGTGTAATTTTTACACTGTAGTCCTAAGATCCCGGTGTCTAACAACCTTCAAAATTTTCTTTATATCTTTATCCGTTTCCGATGTTCAGAAGTTCAAAGTGACCCTACTTCTACACGCAAAATCCGCGTATAAAATCCAGTGTGACGCAAAAATGTAGTTTATAAAGAGACGTAGCACGAAGAAATATGCTGTAAAGTGTCTACGTTATCATCAGAATGGCTCTGGGAATTGTTGTAATACTGAAGCACATACAAAATGTTTGTGCACATAAAATCCGTTCTGACGTATAAAATTAGTTTCGCGTTATTTCAGACTGAAATAAATAAACTATCAAGATATCTTTTCATATGAGAGCGTGCCCTGCTGTAGCAGTGAGAACAAGCGATCCAGCGAAAAATGTTCGTACCGGGGCCCAAAAAATGACTAACATGCTTCTGTTTGAAAAGACTGATTGGAAAGTGGAGTACCAGCCGCCCGATTCTACTTTCCTCATCACGTTTTATGCTGAGAATGAAGAAGAAAGCACCAGTAGGGGAGTAATAAAGAGAAGGAGAACATGGAAGTGGGGGAGAGCCAGTGATAATGAGAGACAGATTCTATGACAATGACAATTAGGAAGAGAAAGACAGTGACACTGAGAAGAGGGAGCAACGAAGGGGAAGGAGTGAATGAGACAGCAGCAGTAAGAGAAGGCAAGAGGGAGATAGTGACAGTGAGAGGATGTAGTAGTAGTAAGACAGAACGAAGGAGGCTGTGGCTGAGAGACAGGGTACACTGACTGATAGAGAGATAATGACAATAAGTTGGGCAGAAGGAGTGTGAGAATGGGCAAGTGGGAGTGGATGGGTATGAACGACTTGCAGCGATGGACTAGCGGGTGTAAGAGAGGTACAGTTAGGGGAGCTTGTGGGAGCGAGAGGTGAGTTGCATGTTAATAAAGAGCGCGAATATGTTTGGCGTGTCGCAAAAGCCGTCAAGCGCCGACGCCTCACGGCAACACACCACCGTCGGGCTGGCTGCCAGTTCTGCCCCTGCGACTAAACGACGCTCCGCCTCCGTCACTTGCAGCGCCATAGTACAGATGGTGTGTGAATCAGCAAGAGAGGTTGCTCGTGCCCCGAACCTTTTGTTGCATCCGCCAATGTCACGGGCTGCCAACCGGGAAGAAGTGTAAGTCCGCGACGAGCACTGCAGTTACGTCGGAGCCAGCAGAGAGGAGTAGTCTGCTCCGGATCCAACACCGCCGACCGCACGCCGCCGTCGCCGGCAAGGGACATCGAAACCGGTTAGCTGACCTGCTGGTGTTCTGTCAGACTC
Source organism: Schistocerca serialis cubense (assembly GCF_023864345.2). Classification (NCBI taxonomy): domain Eukaryota; kingdom Metazoa; phylum Arthropoda; class Insecta; order Orthoptera; family Acrididae; genus Schistocerca; species Schistocerca serialis. Next base: position 596,488,627 of record NC_064644.1, on the reverse strand, counting down.
GGTTGGCAAGTCTGTACAAACTGTTAACTCGTACTGACTGTATCTTAAGAGTTAATCTTTCTAATGTGCTCTGCTCAAGGAGAGAAAACATTTAAACATTTGACAGTGAACTAGTAGAGACCGAATTGTGATTGTGAAAGCATTCTTTTTGTTGTTCCAACTACTTGCGTTTAGTGGTGAACTTATTTGCCTGTTAGGAAAGGCATTACTTGTTTCTTTTGACGGTCAATGAAGACCATCTTTGTTGAATTGATTGTGTTGTTAAATATAGAGGATGAACTACATGCTCGTGTGTTTCTTGTAGAAATGTTCAAAATTCAGTCTACTTTACTGCTCGCATGTCATACACTTGGGGAAAGTCTTTAAAGGTGCTGAAGAAGGTACAACGAGGCAGCTGGTACCTCACTATTCAGAGTCTTAATAAATAGGGGCGTATTCGTCTTTTTTGTGCTCCAATAGGAGCATTTTCCGGCTGATGATGATAATGAGAGAATGGAGAGGGTGATTCCCGATTCCAGCAGATAGCCTTAACGTCCCCATCCGACAGACGGCTCCCTATCAGACAGCGTCACACGCCCTCGCTTCATGAAGCACTGCGGCGAAGTTTGGAATTTAATACTGCACACTGGTACAACGTCTTTTGAACAGGAAATTTACGGCACTACCTCTTCTCCCCTTTCCGGCCAAGTACTGGTAGTGAAAATTTTCATCGGATTCGAAACGACTTCCGTCCGATAAGCGCGCCCCCGAACAAGACTGCGTTAGCGACCTCGGCTGCGGAGGCGGCTGTCACGTACGTGAGATTCGAGGAAGCAACTTTATCCTGAGACCACGGAGGTCGACTGTTCGAAAAACTCGCATGGCTCCTGCTCCCTATTCCACTGCAGTAACTCGGAGGGTCCCACTGAAATTATGCCTGAGCCCTGCGTCTGGTAATCCGTTAGCGATTGATGGCGTTTTTCGATCTCGGCGATGAGGTATAATGTTCTCTGTGTGTAATGGTCTGTAAACAAAAATTTGTGCGTCGTAAAGACCATTGTGAAAGTGTTGTAAGTGGAGACAAACGAACTGCATCAGCGCCGAGTACGTGTTGCGAAGTCACCGCGGGTAGAACATCCGATCGGCATTGCACAGCAGAAGCGGCGGGATGACAGAGAGAGTGGTGGGAGCTGGGTAATCCGCGAGCGAGCCCCCCCCCCCCCCCCAGCCTCCCCTCTCCCCTCTCCCTCTATCCAGTTATTGAGGGCCCGCGCAGCCAGAGTTAATTAAACGCATTGTTAGCTCGTTGGCGCGGCGCGGGTCACGCCGGCAGGCGGTCACGACTGGTGTATCCGCTCACACCGGAGGCTCTCCGTCAAAACCCGCCGCCGGGCAGGTTCCTGCTGCAGGGGCACCGTCCCACCCTACAGCAGCAGGAAGAAACGGTCCCAGGACGTACCAACCTGACTGTACCGAAAAGAGCCATCACCCAATAATATTGAGGAGGACCATCTAAAGTGAGTCTACAGATATTATTGTGTGTGTGTGTGTGTGTATGTTTGTTTGTGTCTGTGTGTGTTTGTATATAAACGTAGGCTTCCGCGGCCATTATCACAGTCAATAAAACGTTTCTGGGTTTGTGGCCGCATTGTCAATATGTAAAATTACCGACGTTTCGCTCACTGTTAGAAGTGACCTTCTTGAGGGTGTTTTTGTTTATTGGCTGTGTGAGTTTGTGCTTTCCACATCTCCTCCTAAATCACTATAAGATTTCAACTAAACTTGTTACACCGGATACACCTTACTGCCAGGTGACAGTCGCTGTGGGGTAAGAATAATCTAGCTATCAAAGGGGTAAAGGTAGGAGTGATAAAGGAACGTAGTCCGCATCGTTTGAATTCCCAGTCCTTATTCATCCAGTAGTTGAGAATGAGAGCACTTAGAGACTTACAAGAAATTTTACGCAGAACTCCAAACTTTTTCTCGCTGACAACCCCTACAACACGATACTTTTCTGCTGTCCATGCACTTCTGTGTTAACAATTCTATTCCCAATAAATTTCGCATACGGTATCCACATATGTCGCTGAATGGACACAAGTACAAAATTATATGATCGTACAACACGAAATTCGGGGCGTATGATATCATAAACGCTAAGCACAAGGCCAGATGCTGCGCGCTACACGCGTGGACGCACAGTTATAAATAAGTACCTGGTTCAAATGGCTATGAGCACTATGGGACCTAACTTCTGATGTCATCAGTTCCCTAGAACTTAGAACTACTTAAACCTAACTAACCTAAGGACATCGAACACATCCATGCCCGAGGCAGGATTCGAACTTGCGACCGTAGCGGTCGCGCGGTTCCAGACTGTAGCGCCTAGAACCGCACGACCACCCCGGCCGGCAAGTACCTGGGCAACGACTAGTTTCTCCAATAATTTCAATGTGTTATCACTCTACCAGTAATCCTACATCCACTCCTAGTTCATGAAAGAATCAAACTCTCTTGTATAAAATAGCTTTTAAAATCTTATTACTTTACAAATGAGTTCATATGCACTCACTATCAAACACTGGATGTGTTTAAATGATAAACGGGTATTCATTGGACAAATATACTATGCTAGAACTGACATGTGATTACATTTTCACGCAGTTTGGATGCATAGATCCTGAGAAATTAGTACCCAGAACAACTACCTGTGGCCGTAATAACGGCCTTCATACGCCTGGGCATTGAGTCAAACAGAGCTTGGATAGCGTGTACAGCTACAACTGCCCAAGGAGCTTCAATACGATACCATAGTTCATCAAGAGTAGTGACTGGGGTATTGTAACGAGCCAGTTGCTCGGCCACCATTGACCAGACGTTTTCAATTGGTGAGAGATCTGGAGAATGTGCTGGCCAGGACAGCAGTCGAACATATTCTATATCCAGAAAGGCCCTATAGGACCTGCAACATGCGGTCGTGCATTATCCTGCTGAAATGTAGGGTTTCGCAGGGATCGAATGAAGGGTGGAGCCACGGGTCGTAACACATCTGAAATGTAACGTCCACTGTTCAAAGTGCCGTCAATGCGAACAAGAGGTGACCGAGATGTGTAACCAATGGCACCCCATACCATCACGCCGGGTGATACGCCAGTATGGCGATGAGGAAAACACGCTTCCAATGTGTGTTCACCGCGATGTCGCCAAACACAGATGCGACCATCATCATGCTGTAAACAGAACCTGGTATCGGCCGAAAAAACGACGTTTTACCATCGTGCACCTAGGTTCGTCGTTGAGTACACCATCGCAGGCGCTCCTGTCTGTGATGCAGCGTTATGGGTAACCTCAGCCATGGTCTCCGAGCTGATAGTCCATGCTGTTGCGAACGTCGTCGAGCTGTTCGTGCAGATGTTTGTTGTCTTGCAAACGTCCCCATCTGTCCACTCAGGGATCGAGACGTGGTTGCACGATCTGTTACAGCCATGCGGATGAGATGGCTGTCATCTCGAGTGCTAGTGATACGAGGCCGATGGGTACCATTACGGCGTTCCGTATTACCCTCCTGAACCCACCGATTCCATATTCTGCTGACAGTCATTGGATCTCGACGAACGCGAGCAGCAATGTCGTGAAACGATAAACCGCAATCGCGATAGGCTACAATGCGACCTTTATCAAAGTCGGAAACGTGATGGTACGCATTTCTCCTCCTTACACGAGGCACCACAACAACGTTTCACCAGGCAACGCCGGTCAACTGCTGTTTGTGTATGAGAAATTGGTTGGAAACTTTCCTCATGTCAGCACGTTGTAGGTGTCGCTACCGGCGCCAACCTTGTGTGATTGCTCTGAAAAGCTGATCATTTGCATATCACAGCATCTTCTTCCTGTCGGTTAAATTTCGCATCTGAAACACGTCATCTTCGTGGTGTAGCAATTTTAATGGTCAGTAGTGTAATTTTACTGATACATTCAGTGACGTATGTGGGCACTAAGCCCAAAATGTGTTGCGGGTGGAGTTGGTAGTAAAATAGTAATAAATTAAAAGCTATGCCTGATACTGAATAGATGCATTTTAATGGGGAAAAGGTTGTATGCACTAATTCTTCTTCCGTTCACATTACTTTGTTCGGGTGGGCGTGGGGAGGGCTGCAGGTATCAACAAAAATTCTCGGAATGTCTTGGAATTATTTGTGAAGTTTACTGGAAGTCGGTAAACGCTCTGATTCTCATATACTCCATGACTGCACTCCCTGTAATTTACAAGTCGTGGGTTACGCTGTCTCAAGATACATACACTTTGTGTAACTTTAGTACTTGAGTTATTGGATTAAAGCTCTCAGATGACAGTCTAGCTTTTGATGACTGGATTATAAGTGTTTAGAATGCTGAAAGTCAAAGTTCTGTTGTCCCTGGAAGCCGTTATCCTCTAGATAGGCAACTGCAGCTGGTGTGTGGAGACTGGGCGACCGTTTTAGCCGTTTGGTAATAAAGATTCCAGCGCTTAAACCGGAGAAGTAGACAGCGTTCATTATTTTATCCCTTCAAATAATAGTCATTGTTAATTATAAAAAATTTTCAAATGGGACTTAACTGCGAGGCTCATCAGTCCCTAAGCTTACACACTACCTAACGTAAATTATCCTAAGGACAAACACACACGCCCATGCCCGAGGGAGGACTCGAACCTCCGCCGGGACCAGCCGCACAGTCCATGACTGCAGCGCCTCAGACCGCTCGGCTAAGCCCGCGCGGCGTTGTTAATTATAGTGTGAGAAGAACTGTAAATTCCTCAACAACAGTATTGTTTCCTCCATATGATACACTGGTAGAAAAGAAACACATACGCATTATAAATGTGTATGCAGTATATACGTATACATGCACGTATGTACGAGGGCTTGCTGAACGCCTGAGACTGTTTTATGCTGTTTTCAATCTCGGGTTGCATGTTACTCGGCCCAGTCTCCCACGCGAGTAGCAGCCCTCTGCCGGAAGAGGACTCCAAATTATAGCGTATAACATGGCGGTGCACGGGTCAAACGCGATATACGGCCTTGCAACGGACTTGTGACGTCACACTAGTCGGATCCACACTTCGCGAACGCGCGGCTCCGTGCAAGGCCCACGGGAACTTAGTATTTATTTGAAAAGGTACCCACTAAAGGTATTAATTTCCTCGCGAGCTATCGAGAACTTGCAGGCGTTTAAACACGCAGTCCAGTATTATTAAAGTCGTCTGAAATAGCAATTCGCTCCTCGCCGCAGACGGATGCTGGCACTCGTACACGTCACGACCTGTCTTTCTCGTGGGTCGCGGTCAGTGCGCGGGAAACGGCGTGCTGTACACTAGTCTCGAAATCGAAGAGTTCGTCCACACGTGGGGCGCCCTCTTCCTTCAGCATGACAATGTCAGACCACAAGAGCGCTGCCACATCCGCAACAGTTCGACGCTCCGGGTTCACTCACATCGATCATACCCCATGCATCTGGATTTGGCCCCATCCGAGTTTCGTCTGTTTCCAAAACATACAGAACACCTTTGAGGACTTCGCTTTAATAGTCATCAAGCGGTTCAAGTAGAGGTGACGTTGTAGTTCCGTCAACAGAGTCAAACTTTCTATGCTGTCGGTTTCAACAAATTGGTCTTTCGTTCAGAGAATTGTGTTCGTCGTCAGTGTGACTGTGTTGAGAAATACATATGTAGATTTAAAAAGCCTTGAGATTTTTTATACAGAAAATTCGGAGGCTTTACTTTACAACACACCATCATACCAGCTTGAATATACGTTCCATATCTTCTAAGCCACTTGATCGATTTCAGCCAAACTTGGTAACATACGAGACGTTTTCTCACTGCGTACCCCCACACCCCGCAAAAATTATCATTACCTACAAACATCAAAAACATCAGGTAGTGAAACTGCCGCTTCGGGCATGACATTTTAATTTATTAGTTCTACACTATTAATGCTATTTGTAAGAAGTTTTACAGACAGTATTCACTATTGAAAGTGCTCGTAAAATATATCAATGCACGACTCACAGTTCAGAAGGGATAACTTCATAAACACTGAGCTGCGTTAAAGTGAAACTCCATGGCGAAATTCGCTAGAGGTACTAGTGAAATGGATGTACAAATTAGTATGAAATATGTCAAAAATATGTGAAGCCTGGAGTAAAAAGCTCCTGCCAAACTCCTAGATCTATTCCAGAAAAATTTGGCATAGATATCACTTACTATCTGAAAAGGAATCTGTAGGGGTAAGAACCAACCCTTTGGGGTGGGGGTTTTAAAGTAAAGAAATGAAATGAAATGATCGTATGGCATTGATGGCCGGGAGGCCCCGTCTGGGGGGAGTTCGAGCCACCGAGTCTTATTGCAGGTGACGCCGCATTGGGCGACTTGCGTGTCGATGATGATGATGACGACGATGATTATGATGACAGCACAACACCCAGTCCACGAGCGGAGAAAATCTCCAACCCAGACGGGAATCGAACACGGGCCATCTGCATGGTAGACAAGCACGCTACCACTTTTTTTTCCATCTGAGCCGCTTTTTTTTTTTAAATGAAAAAAAGAATATGGACATTGGAAGGTTTGTTTTTCTGTTTTTTATTTTTATTTTATTCTATTTTTATACAAATGGATAAAGGAAAACCGTTCCTCTTCGGCCACATGAACACAATGGTAGGAAGTCGTCCCGTTACGACAAAGGATGCTCCATATTATAGCCCGCTGCGAATTTTTCGATGGCTGTCGCCTCGGTGCTGTGTTGTTTCCGTTGTTTGTTCAATCTCATAAGAAAAGGGAATTGTAAAGGGGTGCTACGGTTGTCTTCTCAGGTCATCGATAATCCAGCTGCGTGGCGGATTATGGAATGCGCTCCAAAGAAAATTAGAAAAATATTGCCTGTATTTAGGGTTCTTAACGATCGCACATGTCGTTCGTTGAGGTAATACCAAAAATGGGGTACTGTCTTTTCGCCATTACCGAATACGTAGTGAACAGCGCGGCCGCTAATCCACGTTACAGATTTCGTTTTTGCTCTTGGGAAATACATCTCGTCGGGGAAAAGAAGTGGTTGGGCAGTTATCCTGTCGGGAGCTGTGCGTGTGAGAAAAGCCAATGTCTGGCGCACCAAATACCAAACGTCCTTTGGCGACCCGCATTCGAAACGATATTCATCCGTATCAATCACTTGGCATGTGGCACACAAGGGTGAATCGGCGAGGTGGATGTGATGTAGGCGGGTCTGGCACAACTGTTTCCCATTAACAGTTACATAGCATGCAGACTGCATGTCAGTATCAAGGGTGGTGGCATTCACTGCCTGCCACACAGTGGCACAGTCAATCACATCGACGTCCTGTTCATTTGCATGGAAGCATATATCGCCCTCGTCATCATCAAGCGTGTGGGTAGTAGTGCGGTGCGGATGTAGCTTAATTCAAGGAAGAATTGGCTAATGTAGAAGAAAGGTGCTGGGATGTCCGATATCATCACAGGGGGTGCGAGTGAGATTGGTCGTAAGGCCTCCAGTAAGAGACTTGTGAGGAACGTCGGGCTTCGTCGCCACAGTTGCCACAGTTGACGAACAGGGCCTTCGCTCTGTTTTGAACATGACAAAGGTCTAAATCCCCTCTGCTCCTCGGGAAGGTTAGAGACTCGTAACGAATCTTAAATAACATGCCGGTATTAACAAAGGATCCCAAAACCGCCAACATGCGGTGAGCCAGGGTAGGTGGTATCGGGAGTACCTGTGCAAAATGGGGGATACGTGACGCCAAATAGATGTTAGCATATCGTGTTCGCTGCAGGAGGTCTAGATGTCTCAGACGGTGGTCACTTATTCCTGCTCTCATCTGATTCAATAAACGCCTGTAGTTAAGGGCTGTTGAACGCTTCATGTCGGATGTGAATTCAATGCCAAGACAGCAGATTGAGTCACTGATTCGTAGCGGTGCGACGCTCTCGTCGGGTAGACCTCTGCCTATAGACAGGGCGTGCGATTTGTGGAGATTGAGTTTGCTCCCCGATGCCGCGCCGTAGGTCGCCAACCACGCCAGCGCTGCACAAACATCGTCATTACTGCGAAGAAGGATACCAGATCATCCGCATAGGTAGTGCAGCAAAAAGTGTGTCCACCAAGGGACATCCCAGTCAGGCGTTGTCGGAGGCCGCAGAGGAATGGTTCCAAGACGAGGGCGTACAATATTGCCGAAAGAGGGCAGCCTTGTCGCACCGATCGCTGGATCTGTATCGGCGGCGTGAGACGGCCATTATATAACACCTTGGACGTCGCTCCGCGTAGGAGACGCATCAGTACCTTAACTGTGATATCCGGATGCCCCATGTGTCGCAGTATCTCCATCAAAAACGTGTGGTCGACTCTGTCAAAGGCCTGGCTAAAGTCGAGTGAGGCCAAAACTCCTGGCAGTTGGCGAGCTTTAGCTGGCGCGATAGTATCTCGATATCGGCACATGCAGTACGAATATTACGGTCACCATTTAACGACGCCTGGTCCTGCGACACAACATAATGTACTGATCGCTTTAGGCGTGCCGCCAGAAGCCGGGTGAAAATCTTCATGTCACTGTTGAGTAAGGTCAAGGGGGCAATAATCACTGATTCTGGATCCGCCTCGTGGTTTGGGTATGGGCACAATCTGTCATTCTAGGAACGCCTCAGGGATCTGCGTCGTGGAAGACATGAGATCGCGGCAAATATCAGTCCATGCTGGTGCCAGCAATTGCTGATATGTCCGGTAAAATTCCAGAGGAAGGCCATCAGGTCCCGGGGACTTATGAGCAGCACCCCGCCTGTATTGCTTCAATGATTTCCTCTTCCGTTACATTCGCAGTCAAATCCGCCGCCGCTGTCGGAGAGATCGTGCCATAAGTGAGTTGAGAGACTTTGGCGATCACCTCTGGGGGATGTCGGTGCTCCGAGTACAGCCTAGTGTAGTGAGCATGAAGGGCGTTTCCCATGTCGCGCTGGGTATCAAGGCGCCGTCCGTCTTCCGTCGTGATAGCTTGGATCAGAGTCCTGCGTCGGCGCCGTCGTTCTGCAGTGACGTGGTACATGGACGGTTCCTCCTGGGCCACTCTGTCTTGAGTGCGCGCTCTGACGACCGCACCCTCAAGGTGGCATCGTGTTAACCTGATGATCTGTGCCTTGGCACGGTTCACCGTCACCTGCCGTGCAGGTGAGTACGGCATTGTTGTACATTCCCTTAAGATGCTGTAGTAAAAGTCCATGGTATGTCTCTTCCATGCTGCAACATCTCGGCCGTAGCCTATCAAGGTCTTCCGGAGGGCTGGTTTGGCGCAGAGTAACAACCGCGATAGTGTAGACCGGTAGGTGCCACGCCGTCGGCTACAAGAGTCCCGCGTGTTCTCTATAAGGCGGCGGCATTCCTGAGAAGCTAGGTGGGCGACGTTCAACTTCCAAGGACCACGGCTGCGCCATACCTTCTGGCGGCCGAGGGTAATGGCGCAGATGTAGGCCTCGTGGTCAGAAAACGCTGAGGGCCAAACTTCGGCAGCTCTCGTCCCCACAGCTATGGAGTGCGAGATGTAAATCCGGTCGATGCGGCTGGAGGAATGGCTGGTGTAATGAGTAAATCCGGGCCGATCGCCACAAACATGTTCACATGAGTCCACCAATTGAAGATTATTTATAATTGTCGCAAGTTCTGTGCAGGGATGAAGATGTGGTAACTGATCCTTAGGCCGGCCGGAGTGGCCGTGCGGTTCTAGGCGCTACAGTCCGGAGCCGAGCGACCGCTACGGTCGCAGGTTCGAATCCTGCCTCGGGCATGGATGTGTGTGATGTCCTTAGGTTAGTTAGGTTTAATTAGGTCTAAGTTCTAGGCGACTGATGACCTGAGAAGTTAAGTCGCATAGTCCTCAGAGCCATTTGAACTGATCCTTAGGTGCTTGGCTACAGTTGAAGACCCCTCCGAATATCAAGGCATCCTGACGGCCCATGAAGAGGGTCGTGATTGTATGAGCGAAAAAGGTGGATCGTTCGCGACGCCAACCAGATCCTGACGGTGCATAGATGTTATTAAGTTTGACTCCTTGGATAGTAAGAGCCATGCCTCTGGCGTCAGGGAGATACTCGACGTCTTCTGCGGATATGCCTTTACTGAGGAGGATCGCCACACCACTGCCATTGTCCGACGCATGTGAGACCCAAGTCTTGTAGCCATAGGGTTCCTTGAAGTCCGCGACATACACCTCTTGAAGGAGCGCAATGTCGGTGTCTGCTGCGTTGAGTAGATCCTGTAGCATCGCTAGTTTATGTCGGGCACGTATGTTGTTGATGTTAATCGTCGCTAGACGGTATGTTTGGTCAGCCAGGTCGGCAACTGGGTTGTGTAGGAGGCCAGGTGTGGGCGGCATGGGCGGCCCCACAGAGGCTGACGATACAGCTGTAGTTACTGTGGTTGGTCGGTGCTGGGTACAGCCGAAGGAGCACCTCTGCCCTCGGCATCCTCCTGGTGCTCTGGCTCGTCCTCGACATCATCCGCCCAAGAATCAGATGCAGCAATTGGTAACTGTTGTTCAATGCTGTCAGTAGAGTGCTCGCGCGCATGTTCAGTAGCAGAAGCGGTGTTGTCAGACCGAGGCTCAGGAATTGTATCCGCCGTAGCATCGTGACGGGATCGGTGAATTGTGGTGGTAGAGTCCGCGCCGGATGCTCGTCCGAGTCACACATCCGAAGCAGGCAATCATCGGATAGCGTATAGCGCCGTTTCTTGCGTTTTCGAGGGGATCGTTGTTTCCGGACATGTTGTTCTGTGTCAGAGTGCGGGTGGCAATCGACTGATGCGGTCTCCATCAGGCAGGAAGGCAGAAGTCGGGACAATTTCCACTTCCATCTTCTCTTTAGGCTCGTCTCGGTGGCACAATTGATCACCGTCTTGAGGCAAGTCTGTCGATGACGTAGTAGAGGGGAATATGCTGTCCGCCACACTGTCAGCGACCACTGGCTGCAATGTGGTGTTTTGACCCTGGGCAGGAACAGCTGTGGCGGTTGCAGCCGCTGCATACCTAATGGGGAGTGAAGTATGTGTCGCCGTGGATGGAACTCCACCAACCGGTGTCTGAACGCAGGCCGATCGGACATGTCCTTCCTGGCCACAGCCGGCGCAAGTACGCGGTTGTCCGTCGTACACGACAATGGCTCTGCAGCCGCCAGTTACTAAATAGGATGGCACATGCTTCGTCAGTTCAGTCTTAATTTGTCGCACTCCGTTTAAGACGGGGTATGTCTCATACGTTTGCCATTTTTCAGCCAGGTGGCTTAGCACGTTGCCGTACGGTTTGAAAGTTGTCATCACAACATCTGGCGGGACTTCGAATGGCAGTTCGAAGACCATCAGAGTACGAAGGCCTAATCCGGCGTGGTCCATCGTGACAGTCCCTATGTGGCCATCAGGATGCTTAAATTTGAGTCCATGAGTGTGTCGGCACACAACATCAGTGCGCACTTTTTCATTGATCAATTTTATGTTATAGAAAAGTGGATTACAATGATGTCTTGAGGTGCAACATGAAGTTCTTCCCGGATGAAACTTTCAGTGTCAAGTGCTCGAGGTATTGCGAAGTCAGCTTGAAATGTGATCTTAAGTGTGGACTTGAGGTACGAGTACGCCATGGCACTACCGAGACACGGACGCGTGACACTCGCCGCAGCGGACGGTAAACAGGAAACACCCGCGCGCGGTACGCTAACAGGGGGACACAGGTTCAAATGGCTCTGAGCACTATGGGACTTAACATCTATGGTCATCAGTCCCCTAGAACTTAGAACTACTTAAACCTAAATAACCTAAGGACAGCACACAACACCCAGTCATCACGAGGCAGAGAAAATCCCTGACCCCGTCGGGAATCGAACCTGGGAACCCGGGCGCGGGAAGCGAGGGGACACAGGCACGACGACCTTGCCCCACCGCTGCTAACAGCGGACTGCCACTCAGCTAAGCAGGCGGACTTTAAGTGAAGAGAAAGGAAGAAGGTGACATGAAAACGAGAGAAAAGAAGACATGAACAGAGAAAGGAAAGAGGAGGAAATGAACAGAGAGAAGATGGAGGGGGGTGGACAGAGAAAGGATGAACGGACGGCGAAGGAATAGATGGACAGTGGGTTGCGGAGCACGTGAACCGAGAGAGAGGGGTTTGGAGGAGATGGAAAGAGAGAAGGGGGAGGGGGGAGATAGATAGATAGATAGATAGATAGATAGAGAGAGAGAGAGTCAGAGAGAGAGAGAGAGAGAGAGAGTCAGAGAGAGAGAGAGAGAGAGAGAGAGAGAGAGAGAGAGAGAGAGAGAGAGAGAGAGAGAGAGAGAGAGGGAGAGAGAGAGGGAGAAGGGGGTGGGGAGAAGATGGACTAATAGAAGATTGGAATTAAAAAAAAAATACCCGAGCAACGCCAGTTACTCGACTATTACTCAATAAATGTAGGTAGTTGGCTGATGTAACCATTACTGCCATGTATCAGCTCGTCTCGGTGATATGGGTCTACTGAAGATTATAAACAGTGGAGAGGAAATCCACTGTGGACAAATAGTGAAACTGAATTTCATAAAATACAGGTACTTAATATAACCATAATTTGTTTGGCCTTAAGGCTGAATGTGCTTCGCCGACAAATCATTCTGAGGTACAGGGCTTCACGAGGAAACTATTGACAATCTGAACTGAAATGTGAGGTGCCTGAAAAAGTTATATTCCTTCTTACATACGTAAAGGAGCAATAAGAACTTAGATACGGAAATTTCGTAAATTTTTGTAAATAAAATACATATCTTCCAGTGTCTGTTTCTGCGATAGTACGTAGATCCGTACCGTAGCTTTACTCAAGCGCCATACATCTAGTACACATCATTTCCATTACATTTCGTTGACGTATGAGTGAAAAAGTTTATTCTATATGTGTCTGGCTTATCATGCGCCTTACAACAGTGACAATTTTTGAGTAATGAATCAGCCGGCCGAAGTGGCCGCGCGGTTCTGGCGCTGCAGTCTGGAACCGCGAGACCGCTACGGTCGCAGGTTCGAATCCTGCCTCGGGCATGGATGTGTGTGATGTCCTTAGGTTAGTTAGGTTTAACTAGTTCTAAGTTCTAGGGGACTAATGACCTCAGCAGTTGAGTCTCATAGAGCCATTTGAACCATTTGAGTAATGAATCGTGTCTTAATAATTTTGTACGGCATTCGTGGCATAACGTTCTGCGGTTTCCTCTACAAACAGTTTTCTATTTTAGAACTGTTTCAGTGTGTAAATCAACCACTTCCTATGCAATTACCGATATCTGTTTCTTCGTACGGTAGTTCAAAACAGAACTATAAAATGAAGTCTAAAAGGAAGTTATACAAAACCTTGAAGAGAATAACTTAGTTGAGAACGTCTCATACATGGACAAAGATGTACTCAGCAATTCACCAGAGCGTACTCGGCATCCTCTATGAAACACAGTGGTGCTCAGCAGCGAGATAATGAGCTGTCTGTTGACAAAACTCTTCCACAATGTCGAGGAATATTCTAACTCTGACAAGAAATGAATTATGCTTTCCATAATGTATGTAATTCACAATAGCACGTTTATATTATAATATTTCATAGCTTTATGTCGTTCCATTGTGTTGTATTTGAAAAGAAAGTGCAAATTTGAGTTCCAAATTCGTCTCTCACTGTTTTCTGCAGGATGTGGCACATATAAATTACGTAACAGTAAGTGAACGTCACTGACAGATTGTACACTGACGATTTAACTGACTATAGCAAATCCTGCAAGATTTGAATAAGATTTGTTAAAGAACATTGGCTAAATACCATGAGGTGAACTTGTTCGTATTTCGTGCTCCCGTTGTTCAAGATGTGGACCAGTACATGACATCGCTCATAAAAGTGTACGGTATTAGCTATGCCGTATCTGTTTCCACGAATAATAAGGTCGGTTGTTGGCAATACACGCTGCCAAAAACTTCACCTGCGTCCTAGAAGGGGAGCTCCAGAAGAATCAGATGGGCTTGGCCTCTGACGTCATGCGAGAAACAAACTCGGCCATCTTGTCAGCGTGTACTCACTTGGTATCGTACTGTGCTATAGTGCGAGTATGTCAAGCCCAAAAGCTGACATGTGTGAAATAAATGAGCTCCTGGTTTACGTGGGTCACAAAAAGAGTACTTCAAAACACATTTTCATAAAAACTTAAATTTATTTATAAAACTATTGCACAAATTGCATGAACAACAATAAGATTAATGATTTCTTCCTGAGATTTGACACTTCTTTTCTGCTACTACATTCTGTTCTTCTAAGGAAAGCTTATACACAGCTATTATTTTCAAAACTAACTCGAGGTGAATGTCTCAATTTTGGATCTATCAGAAGATTTATTTCGTTTCATAACTGAAAATATGTGCTCGCCTCGATTAGTACCCTCAAATACGAAAATAATATCATATAAACAGCTACGATGCCGGTCTGTAATACCCGAGGACGATATTATTGCACTTGAGCCCCCGTGACCATTGTCAGAAACTCGTGGTGAGATTATAGTAAACAAATACAGTGGTGACAAAGGAAAATTCATCGAACTGTGAATAATTTCGAGACAGTAGTGCGCATGCTATTAAGTGTTTCAGCGCGTCCTCGAGAAATTTCACGATAAAAACTCGATAACCTGACCGAAGTGCCCTCGTTCGCAGGAGCAATAACATTGTGGTTGACTGAAACTGAAAAACACTTTCGTAGAGATCGATCTACTGTTTGTGCTTCAGTGCACTCTTCCGTCTTTCAAAGGGAACACTTTTCGTCCATAGGCTCAACTGCGGCGCACTGTGAAGGAAATGGAGGTATCTGCAAAAATCTGAGTGGAATCTCCTTTTATATTTTTTGGGTCTGTCATGTGGCAGTCAGTTTTGTGAGCCCGCGCCTAACGTGACACGACATTTACCTACAGGTATACTGGAGTTTAAGGGCTGCGTGCGGCGCGGGTATCCCCGCGGTCAGGGGCGCCTTGCCACGGTTCACGCTCCCCCTCCCTCCCGGAGGGGCGAGTCCTCCCTCGGGCATGGGTGTCTGTGGTGTCCTGAGCGAAAGTTAGTTTAACATTAAGCAGTGTGTAAGCCTAGGGACCGATGACCTCAGCAATTTGGTCGCTTAGGAACTTACCACCACCCGCGCACATCTACCCACGGAAGGCATACATACGTGACTGGTTTTCTGAATTGTCAAGCGATATATGGTATCCGTTCTTACAGTGTCATAAAGAGTGATTGATGCAATTTAGCAGGTGTAATACTGGCAGCGAAAAGTCGAGATTTGGTGTGCGTGATAGTAACAGATTAAGTTCACTGATCGTGGACACAGAATTCATGAAGCTGTGGCAGCAATAGCCACAACTTGAAATGGCAACACAAAAGCCAATCCTGGAACAACAAAAGAGACAAAAAGAACAATAACGAAGGCAGCAAGCGGAAATCAGAGAACAGCAGCGGTTAATACCACAACAGCTCATGAAGAGAGAACAGCATCCACCACCACTATCCCCATCCGTTCATCCAGAAATGAAGACTGAGACTTGTACTAGAGATGGCTGCAGTTCCACTTCCAGACAACACGCAGAAGTGACGTTGCTAAACAGCGCCCTTTTCAGCTATCTACTAATCCACTATTTATGACCTTTCTACAAAAGTCATACACTCTCACTGAACGTGCGTGTTTCGGAATGTCAGAAATTCATAGTTTTTTCTCTAAGCCTTACAAGCAGCAAATGCATGTCGTATCAGCTAGGGTCACATTTCTTCATTACCAAAATGGCTCTGAGCACTATGGGACTCAACATCTGAGGTCATCAGTCCCCTAGAACTCAGAACTACTTAAACCTAACTAACCTAAGGACATCACACACATCCATGCTCGAGGCAGGATTCGAACCTGCGACCGTAGCGGTCGCGCGGTTCCAGACTGTAGCGCCTAGAACCGCATGGGCCAACCCAGCCGGCTCTCCATTATCGCAAGAAGTCGCATCAGTCATATAGTGCATTAGTAGACTTGTAAAGATTCCTACTCCGAATCGATGGTGAATGACGTAATGATGACTTATGTACCTAATAAAGAAATTTCTACAATTGTACTGAAATAAAGAAATCCTACTTTCGAGTTAGCGTTACGAATAACGAAAACCTTTGAAATGGTTGATGAAAGCAATAGTTGATGAAAGCAATTTACTTCTTGTATAACCGCTTAAAATATCGAAATCAGTTCAGTAATCTTTTGATAAAAGTTTCACGGCATCTCTACTCAACACAATAAGCGTGGAGGGAACTCATGAATTGTAACTTCGTAATCGGACTCGGGATTTAAACCCCGACAACCGCTGAGTGTTAGAGTCTCAGGAACAAATCAGCAGCGGCGTTTATTAGATTCAGTCTTCACGTTCCACCTCTGCTACCGATCCTCGCAACACACAGTGCCCAGATTGTTTCAGCACAAGTGCGGCCGTCGCCCGCATAAGGAAAAGCGGCGTGCACAGTCATGTAACTAACGGCATTTGACGGATGTTTGCAGAGGCCGCACCGCATTGCACCAACAGTGCCGCCTCAACATAAACACACAACAGCTGCGACTGGAAAGGCAGTTTATAGCCGGCCGGTGTGGCCGTACGGTTCTAGGCGCTTCAGTCTGGAACCGCGTGACCGCTACGGTCGCAGGTTCGAATCCTGCCTCGGGCATGGATGTGTGTCATATCCTTAGGTTAGTTAGGTTTAACTAGTTCTAAGTTCTGGGGGACTGATGACCACAGATGTTAAGTCCCATAGTGCTCAGAGCCACTGGAACCAAAGGCAGTTTATACCATAAATGGGAAAACGTATGCGCAGATTTGTTCCTCACTTCTTCATGTAACATTATAAAAGTCACAAACCTACAGCAAGCACCGCATAGTTTTGAACAGTAAACGCACAGTAACGGCACAGTTCTAGAACCATTTTGTTACTTTCCTAGTCGAGCCATCACCTTAGGCACCAAAACGTTTTTCCGATGGGAGCTTTTCCATCTTATGGTTTTAAACATCAGTATTCTATCAATAGTAGGACTATTCGTTGATCTTAATTCACTATGCACAGAATTTTCACCAGTCTTATGGTGTGCAAATAATTATCCCACTTATATTTAGTTACAGTCCTCTGTAGCACCTCGCTATTCTACATCTATACCAGTGGCAGTAGCATTGCGATGTGACCTCAAAATGGAATCAGATTACGTAGCGGAACAAGACATCCTCACACCTATCACATCACGTCACATCACATCACGTCAGTTATCAGCGCCAATGTTAGTTTCACGCAAACCAAATGATTTTCTCCTCGTTTGTAGTGACTTTAAAGCAACAGTAAATGCGAAAGTGAAATCCTAGTCCGAGGCCGGAAGAGTTCGCGTAAAGTTATTAGTTTGCCAGTACTTCTCCAAAATTGATTTATCCGAAGCATATTTACAACTGCCGCTAGCAAATCACGCCAGTTCGTGGTTGTGAACTCCCCAGTTGGACTGTACAGATGAAAGTGGTTGCTATTCAGAACTGCAGTTGCACCAGCAATTTTGTAACTTTTTTGGAATAATTGATTCAAAAGATTTTAAATACAGTAAATAATATGGACGATATATTAGTTAGTGCCGCTACAAGAGAGCAACATCTCGCAAACTTACATCTGTTGTTCCGGACACTACAAAAAATAATCTGCAGTCCACAGAAGTACGATTCTCTTAATGCAAAGTGAAGTACTTAGCGGACTATTGGGCTATAAAGGACTTCACCCAACTTAGCAAAATATTCTAGTGCCTGCCAACTTAAAAGATCTTTTCCCACTTCCAAGCAAAAGAAAGTACTTTGAACAGTTCATAACAAATTCCACCAAGATCGCTTGACTTCTTCCTAATTTAAGAAAGAAAAGGGCAAAATGTGAATGGTTAGAGCAACATCTAAAATGTGCTCCTTGTCTGTCGAGCAATGGCCCATCAGAACGCCTGATCTTGGCCATACATGTCTCTCAACATATCGGAGCTACCATTTTCACAAAAGCTCTGATGAGAATGAACAGTCTATCGCATACATGTCGAAAAGTCAAACTTTAGGCCAAATAAAATATTCACAAACCGACATTCTGAAATTTCATACATTTCTTTATGGCACCAAAAATTCATCTCATTACTGGCCATAAATCAATGATTGCCTTGTCCGGCCCAAGAAAATGACTTTCTGAAAAGTCCTAAGCAATTATACAATTCGCCGGCCATTGTGGCTGAGCGGTTCTAGGCGCTTCAGTCCGGCACCGCGCTGCTGCTGCGGTCGCAGGTTCGAATCCTGCCTCGGGCATGGATGCGTGTGATGTCCTTAGGTTGGTTAGGTTTAAGTAGTTCTACGTCTAGGGGACTGATGACCTCAGATGTTAAGTCCCATAGTGCTTAGGTTCGCAGGAGAGCTTCTGTAAAGTTTGGAAGGTAGGAGACGAGATACTGGCAGAAGTAAATCTGTGAGGACCGGGCGTGAGTCGTGCTTCGGTAGCTCAGATGATAGAGCACTTGCCCGCGAAAGGCAAAGGTCCCGAGTTCGAGTCTCGGTCGGGAACACACTTTTAATCTGCCAGGAAGTTTCAGTGCTTAGAGCCATTTGAATTTGAAAGGCTACCAGGCGTTATCAGAGCTACACTGCTGCGACAGATGTTCACTGTAGAAGGGGTTGATGGTGCTGTGCTGATGCAGCACGCAATTCACCTGCGTCCACAGCTGGCGGCTCTCACCTCGAGCCAACCATCTCCGTCCCTGGAGTGATACTGGTACACTTTCAGACACCAGCCAGAGACAGTTCAGCTGTCACAGAACTAGTGGCGTCGAAGCTGGTCTTCAATGGAGTGGGACTATTTCCCACCTCCAGCATCAGTGACTCCCAGCAGGGACTCAGAGACTGGGACAGAAACACTAGTGGCTCCAACATCAAGACTATGTCCCCTCAACAAGCAGGGGATACAGTGCGACCACAGACAGCAGCCGATGCTCAGGTGGACATAGAACCCCATCTGACCTGCTCGGCCATACCACCTCCTTACCGGTATGGTGCTCCCGCTACTGACAGAGTCACTTTCAACTGTACGTATACTTAAAGGGGAGAGGGATTCCACGTCTGTGTCTTCGGATAACGAGGTCGATACACTGCGTTATATGCTGCCGAAGATTTCACCTGCGGTTAATAAGAGGTGCTCGCGAGCAGCCAAAGGGACTTGGCCTCCGATGACAAGCACGAAATAAAACTGGATGAACTTACTTCCCACTGCGCTGCGCTCTAGTATCTGCCTCGCTGACGATGCTTATTGTATATCACTTGGACAACTTTTTGGAATTTTAGTACTTAGATTCTGACGGTCTAGGATGACCATGGGCTGTCTGCATTCCTCCCTTGATGCGTCTCTGCCACTTTACGACAGTCCATCGCGGACTGGTTTTTTGAGCGTCAAGCGATAATTATGCCTCTACACTTAGTGTATAATAAATAATGTTTGTAGAACTTTTGCGTGTCTAAGTTATAAGTCCTTGGACATTGCACGTAGGCAATATCTAGGAAGAATGACACGAAGCAATATAAGATGGAGTGAACATGTTGAAACAGGTGAAAAGGCGAACACTGTTAACACTGGTTCATTAGAAGAAATCTTTAAAACATGTTATAGGAGAGGATACTAGAATGACTTGAGTGAGACGCCCGCTAAACCTGCAGGCCAGAACAGGTAATTAGGATTGTGGAAAGGGCCACATAAAGTTAGGGTCAGTTTCACCTTCTAATTACAACCAAAGCGGCACATAGCCGAACCTTTACCAAATGCAACTCTTTCACGGCTTAAGGCCTCCAAACACGAAATTTTAAAAATCAACAGGATAAAAATTCAGTTAAAATATCAAATAAAATAATTAAAAAACATGTATCACAACTAGATGGAAAGCCTCAAAGCAAAGCACATAGAACAAACATATGCAAGGTGCAATACAAATGGCTGAAGGCCTCAATTAAGTTTCAAAATATTACCATAGAATTTTAAAGGTAGAAGGCCGCAATGTTTAAGCTTGAAAGATAATTTTAAGAATAAGGTTGCAAGACAAAGCCCACAATCAATTTTGCAAAATTCTTAAGAAAAAAAGAAAAAATAAACATAAGTCTTAAAATTTAAGTAGCCGAAAACAGATAATTAAATACTGGTGGGAAAGACAATAAAGACAACGGCACTCAGAAGCCTCCAGGGATATCGGTCTGCCCTCGTTCACTTAGGTTTGACAGGTGGTGAGCCCAACTACACTTGATCCGTCGGAACCCAACCAGGGAACAGCCACGGACCGACCGAAACAATGACTTGCTTGCCATCAAGCAGTACATTAGAACTCAAACACAAAAGGTTACGAACGTGATAATCCACAAAGAAGTATGTGTTAGCTGTCAAAATCACACACCATGTTGGACAGCGACCACAGGTGAGGAAAGGACACTGCCTGAAATTACGTTAGTGACCAGGGCAGGTAACCGGAACAATATCGGCCACAAGGCACAAAATTCCGCTGGTGCACGTGAATTGTAGTCAACCAATATAGTTAATTCCACTGCATGGCGGCTAAATTTCAGCAATAGAAACACTCGGTGTTGCTCACAGGAAAACCTCTCCAACAGCGAACCACCGAAACTAACCACACAACATGAATGGACATGGCTTGGGTAGTTGAAACCACTACTCAACTTTGACGTCCTGGGTTTGTGAACCACGAAGCGCGTAGTGATCGGACTGCTCCACACACGCTCCGACACTGTGCAGGGACCGCCAGCGGACCCAGCCGACTGCACCGCACGGAGATATTCTCTTTGGTCCGCACCAACCGACCGATTGCTCTCAGAATGCCGACAACATCTAAAATATTCGTCAGTGGAAATAACGCGAAGTACACACACAACTTGACAAACACTTTCACGAACACCTGAACGATACCCAACAGTAACTAAGCAAGCACGAAGACAAATCGGGAGTCGATGCACACACACATATAGCCCACTCATGAACGATCGGCGAGCCAAAACGCGACGTCCGGTAGGACGACCGACCGTCGATCCACCAAGATCGTGGTCCGGCTCAAGTGACGCGTGGCGGCAATGGACGGGCGAGCCTTGTCGACGCGGACCTCACTGCTGCTCCAACCAGACTGCACTAGTGACTAGTGACTCTGCTGATAACCCGACAAGATTTAATCAGATTTCAAGATATTTTATATGGAATTAAGATCAGATGGTTTAGCGAGTCATTAGAAATGCAACAGGGTGCGTGAATGATCGTCAAAGTCGACTTCAGGTGTAACAACGCCTAAGTCGGCCACATGGCGAATGCCTCGCTTTATCAGTTCATCAGTGAACCTGAAAGTGTTTTGCCATGTACAAGTGTACAGATTGGGAAGAGGAGCGACAGATTACAGAACAAAAGACAGCTGAAGAATACGAAATGCAGTCGATACACGGATGAAGATCTAAGTATATTATGCAAGGGGATGATCCATGAAGCCCAAAACGCGTCCTTGCATAAAATACAGCAATACAAGGAAGTAGCCGGTTTCCTTTTTTTTTTTTTTTTAGACAATCTATTTTCAAACACCCTCATCATCTCCAGGCTCAGAAAAAAAGAAGCTCGCGTCCTCTGTGTACACTGAAAACCACCTGCAGCTTTCACAATAGTGGCGAGGAAATGGTACGTTACAATGTACTCTGCACATTGTAAATAGAGTGGACTCAACACGCATCCCTATGGCACTTGTTTTTCGTTTATTTGTTATATTACTAGAGACCCGACTCGTCTTCGCACGGGTAGCAGTAAGTACCTGCGGCAGAAGATTTGGATCGCATAACGTATTTTGTTTGGGGGGCCACGAATAAAAGTGAATATCATCACATACGTATAACTTACGCGATGCAAACAGCGCACGCCATGGAAGTAGTCTCGAGGCATGAAAGTTGTGTATTTCGTACTGAATTGGCGTCTGTAGTGACATCTCATGCAATAGCCGGGAGTACATGGTGATGTAAGTAATATGTTTACGACCACTGTAAATATTCTCTGCGAAAATGCGTGCTTGTGTGTGTGTGTGTGTGTGTGTGTGTGTGTGTGTGTGTGTGTGTGTGTGAGATTCAGTAGGTTTCAGAGGCCGGTTAGCGTGGCACAAATAAAAGAAAAATAAACATGTGTGATGTGGAAGTTTAGCTATTGTTACAGCACCGCTCTTGTGAAGCTTGGTGCTCACTGTAATGCATAGTTGAGACTCACTACCGCACTTCTTAGTCGTGGCACGACTCTTCACTGTGCCAAGAAAGGTTCAAGTGGCTCCGAGCACTGAAAGGTTCAAGTGGCTCTGAGCACTATGGGACTTAACATCTGAGGTCATCAGTCCCCTAGAGCTTAGAACTACTTAAACCCAACTAACCTAAGGACATCGCACACATCCATGCCCGAGGCAGGATTCGAACCTACGATCGTAGCGGTCGCGCGGCTCCAGACTGTAGCGCCTAGAACCGCTCGGCCACCTCGGCCGGAGCCAAGGATGAAACCGTATCCTCATCTAGGTTTGATACAAAGAAAGTAAATTCTGAAAACTGAGTCATCTGCTGTGGTGCTGAAAGAATTTACTGCATGTAAACGAAGCAAAGTTGCTGAAGTAGCTTTTCGGAAAACTTTTTACTTTAAGCGTAAAAAGTAAAACATATTTTTTGTCTTTCTGGCTGGACAGTTGTTCTCAAACGATTGGAGGGAAACAGTTGCTTAAATTATTTGATTACTTCACATTGTAAGTCGCACATCACAGCCTGAAGATGAGGTAGTTTATCTTTTCGTTGTTTATCATATTTATTATGGTATGGAGGTTCAAAGTTCAGTAACTCATCACCCGTTGTCCGAAGAATCTGCAGCGAACTAGAAGTACGAAATGCGACTGTCAATCTGGGTGAAACAGAAATTCACAGTCTGCAATTGTGGTCATATTTCGAAATGCTTCGCTCAACGATCTGTAGAAGTACCTTGAAATCTTGTGTATTCGTTCGCAAGAAATTTCTGAATTCCAGTCAAGAACTTCGTGCCCGTGTCCTTGTGATTTTAACAGGCCTAAATATCTTTCTTCCTTGTGGAGATTCGTTTACCAGTCTTTTATAATTTGAACGCGTCAAAACAAATAATATCTTTCGCCCTCCACCCAAAGTATCGCATTGGCATCTATGTTTGACTCAAGAAAAGCAGGAAACACGCAGCTGAATCATTTGCTGTGCTGCTGCAAACTTTATTTACATAAACGAGGTAAAGTTGCATCCCAAGCTGTTTTACTCTGTGCATAAATATTTGAAAACCACAGATTTTGGATTACATGTATTTCCGCTATGCAGTTGTGTCGAACGATTGCAATCAACTACGTATTACTTAGGCGACTTCTACGTCCTTAAGCAGTTATCCAGCCGGTGAAAGGGTAGCTACAGTGTAACATGGAATCGAGCCACGTTTCGTTTCTGTCGAATATTCGCATCACCCAGGGAGGAGAACACGAGTTTAAAAGGCAAAGTGAAAAAGTGACACAGCCAGGACTCGGTCATACGACCTCGTGCTATCTAACCAAACCATCACATGCATTTGGTCACGCTTTTTGCCTCTCTCGAGTTATGGCAGCTGTTCGGTGTGTGTGTGTGTGTGTGTGTGTGTGTGTGTGTGTGTGTGTGTGTGTGTGTGTGTGTTGTCCTTAGCCTAAGTTAGATTAAGTCGTGTGTAAGTCGTGTGTAAGCCTAGGGACCGATGACCTTAGCAGTTTGGTTCCATAGTAACTTACCACAAGTTTTTTTATTAGTGAAAACTGGATCAAAAATCCCTACAGCAGTTTCTGGGATTAGTCTGCACGTATAGGCAGAGACTGGGAGGCGACTCCATTTTATATGTATTAGAATAATCTCATTACCTGGTACATGGGGTGTTACTGTATTACAATATGTACATTTTTACTACTTTTCTGGAGTACAACATCGATATTACGTCTACTAAGTTATCTACTGCTACTACTACTACTACTACTGCTGCTGCTGCTGCTGCTGCTGCTACTTTACCTACCATCTTTAAACATGTTTGAGCAGTTGTTTATAGTACACATTTTTTAATGCGTCTACAGTTTGAAAGAGACCGTTTACTAAAGCACCTTTTCATATATCATAGGTCTGCAACACGCGCAGTCTTCCTCACTTGTTGGTAGCAGAATGTCGATCTGTGCGTTGACATTCGTCAGATGTGGAAATGTAGGGATCTCTTACGATGACGCTCAAGATTTTGATCAACTGCAACCAACGGGAAGGAAAGGAGGGAATAAAAGCCCTTATTACACGATGCGCCTAAACCGTACACCTATGCAAGAGCGCCCCAAGCGTGTATATCTGTAACTACAGGCTGGTTCACGTAGACCTATTAGCCATCCACGTGGGATACACCTGGCGCACATGCGCAGTAGATGGTAATGACACGCGAGACGCAGACAGAACAGACTGATCTCTTGTAAAGTCGTTCGTTCTACCGCGCGAAACAAAAGGGCGCTGTGTGACAAATTGGAATGTCATTTGTTCAAGTTCTTTATGTGAGCTCAAGGTTCCTATTTAACAAGAAATGGTTATTCTCGTATGTTGGTTACTACTGTTCTGAATTACAGATTCAACAGTTAGTTTTATATTACGACACTTGGTTACAAATGTATATATGCAGGGTGTAAATTGTAACTTGATAGACCAGAATAAGTCGAAAAATAAGCTTCTCACGAAAAAATGTGTAGAATCCAAAGTTGATTATTTTCGAGGGGGACATCTGCTGGGGCTAAAATTAGGCCGCAACCCCAGCCCTCTGGGGTTGGGGCGGAAGGCAACTTTAAAATTTCAAACGGGAACCTCCCATTTCTTATTACACAATCAGATTTTACATAAAAAATACGTATATTTTGTCTTAAACATTTGTTTTGGTTTATTGGTTGTTGTCGCTGTAATTCAAGAAGATCCATGTTCCCATTTTTGCGTGGAAAATTGTTACGGATGGATAAAAAATACTTATTTACTTCGTAAATTTTGATTCGCTAAAACTAAAACCCTCCCTCTGTTCCTATAGGGTGGTGTTTGAGAGAGAGGAATTAGAGTTTTACAAATGTTCAACCAAATACTAATTTTTTTATGCAGATTCGGATAAGTTGAACTGAATTGAATTGAAAAAGACCATGGCTAAACTGTAAATTTAATTAATTCGTCAATTATATGGGACTTCAATCTAATTTGTCTATGGTAATCCAATATCTTATACCACTTGTATTAGCTTATCAACTCTACGAATTTCAAAACTTGGTGCTAGGAGACAAAGTATCTCTGAAATATACACTGCCTTTGCGTAAGGGTCACATTGCACATACGAGATCTCTTTCAATTTATTTTTAGTTGGTAATTTTCAGCAGTTAATGTAAGTTTGATACTGATGCAGCACTTGGAGATTATCATATGGTAGAGACGACAAATTTGCAATTAATGACTTTCGGCAGTAGGAATAATGCTTTCAGCTTATTAGGCAGTGACAGATGGCTGTTAGCAAGATACATTACTGGACGTAGTTGGACGTATGAGGTGCGCCTTTTCACACATCGAGTTCTTGCAGCGTGGTGTTTACAGTTTTCCCTTCAGATTCAGTGTTCAAATGGTGTTACGACTGAGTATTTTTCCTCCGTTTCTCTGCATCTCGGAAGCTTTGTCCTCTCATTACTGCTGGCCGAAATCACATTGTGTTATCGATTAATCATAACTTCTGTTTGGGGTATACATGGCGCCATGAACAGTGTTGACACTTCTGCATGAAAACTTGTGACTAGTTGAAGAAGGAATGGCAACTTTCAAGTTTGCCTACTTCTTCTACCTATACCCGTCTGAATCAAGTCTGTGGCCACTTAGCCTCACGCCGCTAGTGCATGAGATATTGGTAGCGTCACTGGGAGGCGGGTCATATTAGGAAAGTCACTGCCTTGGTATTTATGTGTGTCCTGAAACCCATCCCTCTGAGACAGCACACGGTTTGTATGTTTCCGCTGACGAGTGCCACTTTAGGTTTTGCTAGCAGCCTAGCAGGCCTCGACAATCTCCCATTTACATCGGTTACAAAAGTCTGGCACATCACCGCTCCACGAGAAACAAGAAAGTGGCCCTGGCACCTACAGCAGGACGAGCAGCAAGGCGTCGTTAAGAGGTGATACGTCTCCGTGAACAAGTAAATGCACAGGTCCCAACATTCATCCCTGCAGGACAACATACGGTTTGTACGTTCTTGCTGAGACGCGCCACTCAAGGTTACATTAGCAGTTTAGCAGGCCTGAAACGGGATTCGTTTAGAAAGGCCGACACATTATCTTCAGAATGAACCGAAACTGGCATTTGCGGTTGCCGGAAGCCGGACCTGGTATCTACGACAGAGACTAGGACGAACACACAGGCGTGGCCGGGAAACGATATGTCAGAATGTGTACTGTAGATACACTGGTCCCAGCGCACACCCCTGCGGGACATCAGACTGCGCGCACGTTCCCGCTGACAAGTCGGCATTTAGCAGCACGTGTGGGGCGCAGAGGGCCGCCCCCACCTACGTGACGCGGCCGGGCCGTCGCGGCGCCTCGGCTGCGGCCGGAGGCGGCCCGAAGCGCGTCCGGCGCGGCGGCAGGTAATCCGGCGGACGTCGGCGCCGCCC
The DNA here is from genome assembly GCF_023864345.2 of Schistocerca serialis cubense. Lineage (NCBI taxonomy): Eukaryota > Metazoa > Arthropoda > Insecta > Orthoptera > Acrididae > Schistocerca > Schistocerca serialis. Next base: position 596,461,822 of record NC_064644.1, on the reverse strand, counting down.
CCGCCCGCCTCACGCCTCGGCCGCTCCTTCCTCCTCTCCCCTCCCCCCGCCCCCGCCCCTCGCCCTCATCTCCAAAATGCAATTCCTTTTGGCGCGGCCCGCCCCGCGCGCGCCGCCCGGCGCACCCTTCAGCGGCTCGGACAGCTGAAAGATTTCCAATAAACGCGCCACCCAATTTCCTCCGGCGGGCAGCGGAGCAGGCTGGTATCCCTGCAGCAGGCCGCTGACTTGGTGCCGCCGCCGCCGCTGGAAATTGAGCCCCACCTCCGCCACCCCCGCCGCCCCTCCACCCCCGGCGGCAGCCGGCCACCGCGAAACTCAGCGGGCCCACAGCAGCGCGGACGCTTCTCATGCAATTAAGACGGCGCCCGCCGCCCGCCGCCCGGCGGCCGGCCAGGGCTCCCGATGATTGAGGTTCCAGATAGAGTAAATCATGTCTTTTGACCCTTCAAAAAAGGAAACCTATTACTGGTAAAGAGAGCAAGGGGGCCGGGGGAATGAGATAGCCTTGAGGTCCAGGGCCAAGTCCCGCGCAACTAAAAGAACAAATGGGCTTTTCTTTCATTTTCCCCCGTTCACCCGTCCTTTTCTCTTTCTTTAGCTCTTTCTTTCCTTCCCCTTTTTCGAGTATAATTTCACGGAGGAAATTGAGAAAAATCTCATCTTTCGTCGGCGCGTTCATTTTTCATGCCGGCTCCGTAGCCGACGACTGCCCGGGGCTCGGCGCGAGCGTGAGTGTATGTGTGTGCGTACGTGCGTGCGCGTGTGTGCGTGGGAGGTAGGGAGCGACTGGACGCCGTGTCCGGCCCAATTACTGCCTCCCTGTTGGCGAACGGCCTGCCTCCAGAACGCTGCGACGCGTCGCCCACAGCGCGGCTTGCCGACTGTCCGTATACTTCATTGCTACGCGGATGAGCTGCAGAAAGTGGAAACTTGACTGTGACCGTCCACAGTGACTGCGAACTCGTCACGTATGCATGGCCTTGTGTACGCTATCGCTAGGGCTAGTGACTAATATCTGGAAGGGACTAAATATATAATTCTTTGCATGTATAGGATGGCCCAAGCAAGTTGTAAAATTTAATTGGTTTTTTTAGGTTTCGCGTACATTTACATTCAAAATTACCATTACTTAAAAGCCAAACGCTTGTCTATTGAGCCCGATCTTTATACTAGTTTTCATTCGTCGCTTCAGTCCGCATACATACATCTGCTTTGCTTAAAGACTACACCACACAGATGGCTTCTGTTATTGGCGATGCACTGCTGAAGACGTTCGCGAGGTGTCCTCGTTACGTTCTAAGTCACATCTTGACGAAACGCCTCTAGCTCTCTAACGATTGCGGCTTTCAGCTCATCAGTGCCGGTGCTGCGAATACACCGCAAAACTTTGGTCTTGACATGATCCCACAGAAAAAAATCGGAGTCTCACAGATCATGTGCTCTCGCCGGTCATGGGGTATCACCAAGTCGTGAGAGTAATAGACATGGGATGTGACTCCCCAGTGTGTGGGCTGTACCACGTCTTGCTGAAACAGTATGGCGTTTTACTCGACAACGTCCCTGCAGCTGAGCAATGCACAAATTGTTAATAATGACATACACTTACTGACATACACTTACTGACACACACTTACTGACATACACTTACTGACCTGCCGTTGTTGTCTTCAAAAAAATTTGGCCCAGCGATTCCAAATAGACTGTGTACGGTACACCAGATGGCGACCTTTGAGCTACCCTGGGACTTTTAACGAATCAGCTGCGAGTTTGTGTACGAATAATATCGGAAGTTTTGTTTATTGAAAAACTGTAAGTAGGCTGTTTATGTTTTCTCTATGTAAGTAGGCTGTTTATGTTTTCTTACTGTCAACGTTACATAGCGCTCAATATGAAAATCACTGGCTGTGCTGTGTGTAGTCTGTGGCTGCTTTGCATTGTTGTAATACTCGCCATTGTAGTGTTGGGCAGCGGCAGCTGGATGTGAACAGCGCGTAGCGTTGCGCAGTTGGAGGTGAGCCGCCAGCAGTGGTGGATGTGGGGAGAGAGATGGCGGAGTTTTGTAATTTGTCATGAACTGCTATATTTATATATGATGATATCAAGGTAAATACATTGTTTGTTCTCTATTAATATCTTTCATTTGCTAACTATCCCTATCAGTAGTTAGTGTCTTCCATAGTTTGAATCTTTTATTTAGCTGGCAGTAGTGGCGCTCGCTGTATTGCAGTTGCTTGAGCAGCGAAGATTTTTGTGAGGTAAGTGATTTGTGAAAGGTATAGATTAATGTTAGTCAGGGCCATTCTTTTGTAGGGAATTTTGAAAGTCAGATTGCGTTGCGCTAACAAAATATTGTGTGTCAGTTTAAGCACAGTCATGTATAATTGTTCAAAGGGGACGTTTCATATGGCGACCCTGCCAGGATACCTCACTGGAATCTTCTGATTTTTTTTCTTGTAGTTTGTGTAATTAGTGTAGCTATTGTTTATTGCTAGCGCATAATTATAGAGAGAATTTCCTTTGTAGTTGTAGTTTTTCATTGTTGTACAGCAAAACAGTTGTGGCATGCATGTAGATTTGCACCAAGTATTTCGCAGCTGCGCTGGCAATTAAGTAGACATTATTTCCATTGCTATGTTATTTTATTTTGCTCTTCAAATTGCGCTTTTCTGTGTTATCGTGTGAAATACTGTGACAATAATGGCGTGTGAAAAACGTAATACTAGGCTCCAAAGTAAACTGAAAAATGACAGTGAAGACGAAAGCAGTGTGTTAGCGCCGCAGAGTAATGAATTAACTAATGTTCAAACAAGTAATTTGGTAATTGTGCATAGGGAAATGGAGCGGGCGGCAAACAATGGTGTAGACAGTGAAACAGGTAGTGAACAGGGAAGCGTTATCGATCGATTGGTCGGCAACAGCTCGCCTCAGGAATCGGGAATGACAGAACACAATATTGCAAATACTGCAGACTCAGGTTTTGCGTTCCCACCGTTTTCTCAAATGAGTCAAGACACATTTTCCACTTGTCAAAATGTGAATGTTGCCGGTGCAACTTCACTGCCGAAAAGCACTGAGGAACATGTTTCAGACACCAGTGCATTGTTATTACAATTAATGCAACAAATGGGACAAAAGCTTGAAAAGTTAGACACAATGGAACAAAATCAGAGACAAACACAGCAACAGTTAGACACAATGGAACAAAATCAGAGACAAACACAGCAAAAGCTTCAAAAGTTAGAGACAGTGGAACAAAATCTTAAAAAGTTAGACTCATTGGAACAAACACTTGAACAAACACGTGAAGATTTAACTACTGAGTTACATAACATTGAATCGAAATGTCAAAAAGTCTGTAATGACGTAAAAACACAAATTTGTGAGCATTTTCAACCTATTTTTTCGCGGCATGAAAATGCATTACAGAATCACGAAGCAGCCATAAAAGAACTGCAAATTATTGTTCATGAAAATCATGGGACCTTGCAAGCTAAATTAGACTCAGTTGCATCTACCGATTCGGTTACACAACTTCAAAAACTCAGGAAAACTTTAAGGACACAGTAGATACTCTGAAACTTGGTTCAGAAAAACACACTGAAGAAATAAGTACACTATCGGAGAAAGTAGCCGAACTTTCGGATCAGGTCACTAACTTATCTACAAAGGTAGATGATGATCTGAATGACACAAGACCCGTAGCCTTCACTGACACAGAAGAGTATGAACAAATAAGAAAATTCAAACAAAATCAGAATCAAATTAATACACAACACCAAAGAGAAATCCGGGAAGTACAAGATCAGCTGACACAGGTAATACAAGAATTACGTATTTCAGAGGCCACTCGCGCTCCAACACGGGAAGAGGGACTTAGAAATACGGAACAACCACAAAATAATAACACAGGACACTTCGGAAGTTATGAAAGAAATTGGCAAGGTGCACCGAATTTTGAAATGGAACCGCCGAAACGACGTAACAATGACCGATATGCGACTCGCCGACATGATGACTTTGACTATAAGCTGTTCATTACTACACGTAAATTCAAAACATTTAAGAATTCTGGCAACGACATTCATCCACAAGCATGGCTCCATCAATTCTCTCATTGTTTTCCTCCCAACTGGTCGTTGGAACACAGATTAGAATTTATGTGTGGCTACTTAGAGAATGAACCAGCTGTAAGAATGCGATCGGTAATTCACGATTGCCACAGTGAAGGAGAGTTTTACCATGCCTTCCTCTCAGCATATTGGTCTCAAGCTACACAAGACCATGTAAAACATAGCATCATGATGATGAAACACTTTGAACAATCTGAATTTTCCAGTCTTGTCAAATATTTTGAAGACATGTTGCATAAGAATCAATATCTTTCAAACCCATACAGCCCCTCAGAACTCATCCGCATTTGCTTACTCAAATTGCCTGAACATTTACGAGATATTATTTTGGCAGGACGTTGCAAAGACGACATTGAAGCTTTTCAGGGACTGTTACAAGAACTAGAAATTGACACTGATAATCGCGGAACGCGAAAACAAGGACACAACAATTACAGGTCACATCCGTCACAATTCCGTGACGACAGAAACGATAACCGGACACGACTGGTCTATTCTTACAACGCAAATCGTGACCAAAATGGACACCACCCGTACGACAACCGTTGGCAGAGTAGTAATAATTACAGGGAAAGATCACCTCTCCGCGGTAGTGACTATCACAGAGACAATCAGAGAAACAGACAATATGGGAACCAAAATAATTATTATCAAGGGAGACAGAATAACTTCAGACGCAACAGTTCAGTGCGCAGGTACGATTCAGGGAGAAATTTTCCACCACTTAACCGACAAGAAAGTAACTACAGGAACTACCGACATGACGACAGACGATGTGATCGTAACGACAGACCTGAATTGCATCAGAACTGGCGGGATTCGAACAGAGCAGGGCCTTCTCGTCAGAGTGAATTTGTAGAAGTTAGGTCTCCTAATCCCAATAACGACGCGCGCCAACAAAGAGACAGACAATGACTCTCACAGCAGGCAGCTGCGTGCGGCCGCTGGCTCAGGGAAAAATAACAAAGACGCTAGCCTTGAGAAAAGATTTAGCATTCTTTACCGATGTAAACAACATGATAATTGCTTTGAAGTTGAAAGTCTGCGTACTAGGAAGAGTAAAGGTTTACACCACATTTCACATGCAAAACCGTTTATTGAAAGATAATCTGCTTTTTAACTTTGTCATTGCCATAAAACTTTTCACTTTACATTACTAGTATGCTTTGAAAGACTTAAGAATCTGTTAACATACAACAATGTTTGAAGTTAAATATCCAATCAAGAACCAAGAGAACTTATTTAAACAGAAATGACGAATGCATTGTTATAGTGAACAGACGTCACAGTGTTATTGTGTGTGTACATTCTTGCTTGTTTGTTGCACGATTACGTAACGACTATAAGGCTCACATACTTAGAACATTTACCAGTACTGCTAATGAGATTTTAATGCAACATTTTGGTTTATTTGAAAATACATTCTGAATTTAAAGTGCTTTCTGAGAGATACCAGATGACACAGAGGTTAGTTTATGTGACAGCTGCACGATTTTATCATGACGCTACTAATGAGTGACAATTTACAATGTTGCTTTTGCGGTGTATCTGTTTTATATCTGCACAATTTTCTGAATTCTTCTGGAAAGAAAAACATGTTTTAGTAGTAACTTTTGTGGTATAGCAACAATGAGACAGCCTTTTTCGTGGCACAACATTACGTTACTGTACAGTACTTTCTTCATCACGCCAATAAGCATAATAACTACGATATCTATACGCAAAGCATTTCACCTTTGTTTATCATGAGGTAAGTACATTGGCTTCTGCAGAACTTAGCTTTCGGAGGAAAATAACTACGACACTTCCACAGAGATTATCTTACAACAAGATGCACATTTAGCGCTACAGGACACGCATTTGAGAGATTTTGTACTTAAGCCATTTATTTTTAAAGATTTTTGAATTACAAAGAAAGTTTTCCGTGATATATTTCATTCTATTGCTGTAATCTGTAACACCTGAGGGTATAATTACATTAATCCTCAGGGGGGTACACGCCTACTTTGTGTACCATGTGTTTGGCAAGCACAAGGAACCCTAGCTAATATGGTATTTGGTTATACAACTTTACACATCGGTACCATATTTCTCTAACATACAAATTACACAGCTATCTGATCATTTAACTGAGAGATAAACATTTTTTTACTACATCAGTGACACATGTTTACGCAATACACAGTTGGGTAACTTCTCACTTATGAAACTGTATTTTGTCTGTACTTTGTAAACTGTTCATATTTTTTCGGAACCATTGTGATACTATGAGAGCTTTGAATGATGTATTTGGTATGAGATCATGATTTTTAAAGTACGTTTGAGGTAGATGACACTATTTAAATGAGCAGAGAATTCTTTTTAGGCTTAGAAATTATTGGAGGAAGTTACGACGATTTTGAGAATTGACTGAAGTTTTATGATGTTATTATTACGACGACGATGTGTATTATGTTGTTGAGGAATGTTTATTATGCTACGTATTTCTCATAATGAAATATTGAAGAAGTGTCGACGAATATGTATATGTATAATGAGGTAAGGAATAATGAGTAGTGTTTAGGGACTCTGATTTATGAAAAGGATGTTGGAAACCAAGAAACGTACTTTAAGAGTTATGAAATGTGTGTGTATATGCGTGAATGTATTACAATGCAGACGAAAATTTTTTTGGACACTGTTATATCAATAGCATTTTGTTTCTACAGATTTGTAACGCAAATTCTCGACCCGTGAAATTTTGTGTATGAGACTGTCACTGTAGCGGAAACTGCTGTTATAAATATTTCCGTAAGAAAGTTAAGTGACCACCTGCACGTAATGCGTCGCGGGCACCCACCTGGGCGACGGCCGCCCGAAAAAAAAAAAAAGCCATTAGCCTTCCAGAGGCGCAGTTGGAAGTGAAAGGAGAGACCATTAACCTCGCTATTGACATTCCTTTGTAGAAAGCATCGCAAAAACGACACGGTCGAACTTGAAAACATATGATTACACTAGCTCTTAATTTACGATATTTACTGAAATGCCTAATGAAATGACGAGAAATATTTTTACATCTGCACACCTGATTATGACAAGCGTCTTTCTACGAGAGTTGAGAGAGTTTCTACTAACTTATGAAATGTCACATGACTACTGAATGATATTTTTATACTTTGCTTTTCGTAGTTGCTTATTTCATTTGATATCTGGTTTCCAGCTGTGTTGCAGCATTGCTTTTATAAAATGAAATGCATTTGCTAATGTGAACACTTTCTGTCAACAGATCTATTAAATAATTATTTTATGATCCACATTCTTTAAAAAAGGAGCACTTGGAAAGGAAAGAACAATAAGAAGGAACTAGTAACAGTAACACATAATTTTCTTTTCAAGTACATGGTAATATTTTTTTTTTTACAATAAGTTGTTGTGGTGCACCACTTTAATTACTTAGACATTAAGATGTGATTATACATTTCCCTTATCTGCATTGTTATCTTTAGTGTACTATTTTTTCTGCTTGAGCTATGTCATGTTTCGATATAAGCTGCTGTTTGCCAGGCATAGTGCTACTGAACTTTAATTTGTGTTACTCTGCTAAGCCAGATTTATTTTTTTTTTTTTTTTTTTTGCTGCACAGTGCCCTATATTAGTTGTAATATTGCAATTGCTTTGGCATTTGTATTTTTGTCATTGATGTTTGTGTTACTTTTTTGTGCTGCTGCATTGCCTCGTTCCTTAGTTTAGCATCTGAGCTCAGTAGGTTTAAGTTAGATTAAGAGGGGGTAGACTATAAAGAGAGTGAGTTGCGATGAATTTGCAGAAATGCACTGAGAAGTTATACAAAAAAAAGGTACAGAAAACAGGTTTAGGTAGGATTTTCTTGGAAATAAATGTTGAGGTAAGAAATGTGTGAACATACAAATACAGAAAGCATGCTTAAATAGAATTTTTTTGGTGGAAACAAAGGATGAAATAAGAGGAAAGATATATGAAGTTTTGGGTTGGACTGCAGTACCACATGTTACACTGAAAACGAACCCTGTCCTTTCCTATTGGTGTTATCCCACTATGTGTTTGTGTACCCTTGAGTATTTGTTCTCTTCCTGTCTCTGTGTAGTTTCATAGAATTTTTTTCTCTTTTAATATTAAGCTACATTCACTATGATGAGGAATACTGTTATCCTCGAATATAATTGGCATTAATAATATGTTATTTACTTTGTAAAGATGTTTAGACATTATTTATTCTGTTTTGTGTTAATGCTCATGTGTGAAGTTGATGTTTCAAAAGTTATTCTGATCTTTTATGTATGTACTCATGTCATAATTCCACTGATGTATATGTTTATTTCTATTCTGTTGTAAAGCCTGTACTACAAATGTTATCTGTATTGTTATGTTCTTTAATGATGTATTTTGTACCTTTGTTATTGTATTCTTATGTTATAAAATTGTAATTGTCACCAGTTCATGATATTATTAACTTGTTAGTTACATTTCACTGCACACGTTTCTGTTGGTCATAGTATATGGATAATATGTGAGAAGTTGGGACTGTGAGTGTTTGCACGTGTGTTACTAATTCAGCAAGGGACTGGATAACAGCATTGCTGGTTCTAAGGACAATTCCAAAAACTTTGTGAGTGCACAAGTGGTGGTTTATGGACTTGCTATATTCTCCGCAAGACTCTTTGATGGTGAATGTGCACCTGCACAATCGCAACAGATGGCTGCTGGCCATCTCTACAAGGACTGCAGTGGGTCTGCACCTCTGGTGGCCCACCAATACCACAATCTCTACCAGGACTCCAGTGGGTCTGCTCTGTGATGACCTACCTACCAATATTCTTCAAAACTTCGAATGACACTGCTGTGGGTTTGCTCCATTGTGGCCCATTACCTGTCTGCATGTCGAGTCAGCACTGTCTTTCCGTTGGAAGGACAACACTACTTCTTCAAGACTGCATGGAAATCCACTACTTCTGTGTGCAATTTCTTTTACTAATGAGACTTTGTGAAAAAAAAACCTGTAATTACTATTATGATGGATGATCTGGACTATCTTTATGGACTGTGAGAAAATTTTAGCTTCTGACCAACATTGTATCAATAAGTGTGTGCATTTGATTTCTTTGTTATTGTAATTATGAAAAATTTTATCAAATCATTATTGGCCACTGCCCAAAAAAAATTTGTAAAATTTTTTTGTGGGGAGCGTGGGGGCTATGTAAGTAGGCTGTTTATGTTTTCTCTATGTAAGTAGGCTGTTTATGTTTTCTTATTGTCAACGTTACATAGCGCTCAATATGAAAATCACTGGCTGTGCTGTGTGCAGTCTGTGGCTGCTTTGCATTGTTGTAATACTCGCCATTGTAGTGTTGGGCAGCGGCAGCTGGATGTGAACAGCGCGTAGCGTTGCGCAGTTGGAGGTGAGCCGCCAGCAGTGGTGGATGTGGGGAGAGAGATGGCGGAGTTTTGTAATTTGTCATGAACTGCTATATTTATATATGATGATATCAAGGTAAATACATTGTTTGTTCTCTATTAATATCTTTCATTTGCTAACTATCCCTATCAGTAGTTAGTGCCTTCCATAGTTTGAATCTTTTATTTAGCTGGCAGTAGTGGCGCTCGCTGTATTGCAGTTGCTTGAGCAGCGAAGATTTTTGTGAGGTAAGTGATTTGTGAAAGGTATAGTTTAATGTTAGTCAGGGCCATTCTTTTGTAGGGAATTTTGAAAGTCAGATTGCGTTGCGCTAACAAAATATTGTGTGTCAGTTTAAGCACAGTCATGTATAATTGTTCAAAGGGGACGTTTCAAAACCCCCAATGTTTGCCTCCCCAGACATCACAATAGTGGTCAGGCATGAGTTTTCCTGGTCAGTTCTGTCTAGTAAAGTTGTGAAGAAATTGTGCCTATTCACTTTTCTCCCGGCATAAACTGTTAAGTTTGTAGGGATTTAACTATAAATCCGGGATCATAATGCTCTACAAAGACGTGCCAAAGATTTCTAATGCTCTGAATGGCGACAAACAGATCGCTACGGGCATCGTTGCGGAGCTGCACGAACTTGTCGCCGGGTTACAACTGTCGTTTCAAATCCTCTGTACTCCACATTGGTTACGGAATCCTTCACACGCCATTGTTCAGTCCACCTGAAAATCGTGTTTCTTTATGGAACACGGAAATGGCGGTCTCTTCCATGGCAGGTTGCACGTTGCACAGCCGAAACGCTCTGCGCCCGACAGAGCTCCACTACCTCACAAGGGAACCTCCCCATCGCTCCCCCATCACATTTAGTTATAAGTTGGCACAGCGGATAGGCCTTGAAAAACTGAACACAGATCAATCGAGAAGACAGGAAGAAGTTGTGTGGAACTATAAAAAAATAAGCAAAATATACAAACTGAGTAGTCCATGTGGAAGATAGGAAACATCAAGGATAGTATGAGCTCAGGAGCGCCGTTGTCCCGTAGGTAGCGTGAGCAGCTGCGGAACGACAGGTCCTTGATTCAAGTCTTCCCTCGACTGAAAATCTTACTTTCTTTATTTTTGCATAGTTATTATCTGTCCGTTCGTTCATTGACATCTCTGTTCACTGTAATAAGTTTAGTGTGTTTTGCGACCGCACTGCAAAACCGTGCGATTAGTAGACGAAAGGACGTGCCTCTCCAATGGGAACAGAAAACATTTGATCGTAGGGTCATAGGTCAACCGATTCCTCCACAGGAAAAACCATCTGGTATATTCTATACGACACTGGTGACGGCATGTGCGTCACATGACAGGAATATGATGTCGACCCACCCAACTTGTACACTTGGCGAATGGGTAAAAAGATTCTTCTATCTTGCCCGATTTAGGTTTGCTTGTGGATGTGATAATCACTCCCAAACAAGTGATGAAAACATAAGAGTTTGTCACATAAACTGCAACAAATGAATGCAACAGTTTCACAGTCGCACAGTTTTGCCCGTGCTCTGTCAAAACATATGTTTTTAACGTTTTCAAATTTTTCCGTGTGTAGACCGTCAAATCCTGCATTTTTTTTTTTTTTTTTTGTCATCAGTCTACCGACTGGTTTGATGCGGCCACCACGAATTCCTTTCCTGTGCTAACCTCTTCATCTCAGAGTAGCACTTGCAACCTACGTCCTCAATTATTTCCTTGACGTATTCCAATCTCTGTCTTCCTCTACAGTTTTTGCCCTCTATAGCTCCCTCTAGTACCACGGAAGTCACTCCCTCATGTCTTAGCAGATGTCCTATCACCCTGTCCCTTTTCCTTATGAGTGTTTTCCACATATTCCTTTCCTCTCCGATTCTGCGTAGAACCTCCTCATTCCTTACCTTATCAGTCCACCTAATTTTCAACATCCGTCTACAGCACCACATCTCAAATGCTTCGATTCTCTTCTGTTCCGGTTTTCCCACCGTCCATGTTCCATACAATGCTACTCCAGACGTACATCCTCGGAAATTTCTTCCTCAAATTAAGATGGGTATTTGATATTAGTAGACTTCTCTTGGCCAGAAATGCCTTTTTTGCCATAGCGAGTCTGCTTTTGATGTCCTCCTTGCTCCGTCCGTCATTGGTTATTTTACTGCCTAGGTAGCAGAATTCCTTAACTTCATTGACTTCGTGACCATCAATCCTGATGTTAAGTTTCTCGCAGTTCTCATTTCTACTACTTCTCGTTACCTTCGTCTTTCTCCGATTTACTCTCAAACCATACTGTGTACTCATTAGACTGTTCATTCCGTTCAGCAGATCATTTAATTCTTCTTCACTTTCACTTAGGATAGCAATGTCATCAGCGAATCGTATCATTGATATCCTTTCACCTTGTATTTTAATTCCACTCCTGAACCTTCCTATTATTTCCATCATTGCTTCCTCGATGTACAGATTGAAGAGTAGGGGCGAAAGGCTACAGCCTTGTCTTACACCTTTCTTAATACGAGCACTTCGTTCTTGATCGTCCACTCTTATTATTCCCTCTTGGTTGTTGTACATATTGTATATGACCCGTCTCTCCCTATAGCTTACCCCTACTTTTTTCAGAATCTCGAACAGCTTGCACCATTTTATATTGTCGAACGCTTTTTCCAAGTCGACAAATCCTATGAAAGTGTCTTGATTTTTCTTTAGCCTTGCTTCCATTTTAGCCATAACGTCAGAATTGCCTCTCTCGTCCCTTTACTTTTCCTAAAGCCAAACTGATCGTCACCTAGCGCATTCTCAATTTTCTTTTCCATTCTTCTGTATATTATTCTTGTAAGCAGCTTCGATTCATGAGCTGTTAAGCTGATTGTGCGATAATTCTCGCATTTGTCAGCTCTTGCCGTCTTCGGAATCGTGTGGATGATGCTTTTCCGAAAGTCAGATGGTATGTCGCCAGACTCATATAATCTACACACCAACGTGAATAGTCGTTTTGTTGCCACTTCCCCCAATGATTTTAGAAATTCTGATGGAATGTTATCTATCCCTTCTGCCTTATTTGACCGTAAGTCCTCCAAAGCTCTTTTAAATTCCGATTCTAATACTGGATCCCCTATCTCTTCTAAATCGACTCCTGTTTCTTCTTCTATCACATCAGACAAATCTTCACCCTCATAGAGGCTTTCAATGTATTCTTTCCACCTATCTGCTCTCTCCTCTGCATTTAACAGTGGAATTCCCGTTGCACTCTTAATGTTACCACCGTTGCTTTTAATGTCACCAAAGGTTGTTTTGACTTTCCTGTATGCTGAGTCTGTCCTTCCGACAATCATATCTTTTTATCGATGTCTTCACATTTTTCCTGCAGCCATATCGTCTTAGCTTCCCTGCAGTTCCTATTTATTTCATTCCTCAGCGACTTGTATTTCTGTATTCCTGATTTTCCCGGAACATGTATGTACTTCCTCCTTTCATCAATCAACTGAAGTATATCTCCTGTTATCCATGGATTCTTCGCAGCTACCTTCTTTGTACCTATGTTTTCCTTCCCAACTTCTGTGATGGCCCTTTTTAGGGATGTCCATTCCTCTTCAACTGTACCGCCTACTGCGCTATTCCTTATTGCTGTATCTATAGCGTTAGAGAACTTCAAACGTATCTCGTCATTCCTCAGTACTTCAGTATCTCACTTCTTTGCGAATTGATTCTTCCTGACTAATGTGTTGAACTTCAGCCTACTCTTCATCACTACTATATTGTGATCTGAGTCTATATCTGCTCCTGGGTACGTCTTACAATCCAGTATCTGATTTCGGAATCTCTGTCTGACCATGATGTAATCTAATTGAAATCTTCCCGTATCTCCCGGTCTTTTCCAAGTATACCTCCTCCTCTTGTGATTCTTGAACAGGGTATGCGCTATTACTAGCTGAAACTTGTTACAGAACTCAATTAGTCTTTCTCCTCTTTCATTCCTTGTCCCAAGCCCATATTCTCCTGTAACCTTTTCTTCTACTCTTTCCCCTACAACTGCATTCCAGTCGCCCATGACTATTAGATTTTCGTCCCCCGTTACATACTGCATTACCCTTTCAATATCCTCATACACTTTCTCTATCTGTTCATCTTCAGCTTGCGACGTCGGCATGTATATCTGAACTATCGTTGTCGATGTTGGTCTGCTGTCGATTCTGATTAGAACAACCCGGTCACTGAACTGTTCACAGTAACACACCCTCTGCCCTACCTTCCTATTCATAACGAATCCTACACCTGTTGTACCATTTTCTGCTGCTGTTGATATTATCCGATACTCATCTGACCAGACATCCTTGTCTTCCTTCCACTTCACTTCACTGACCCCTACTATATCTAGATTGAGCCTTTGCATTTCCCTTTTCAGATTTTCTAGTTTCCCTACCACGTTCAAGCTTCTGACATTCCACGCCCCGACTCGTATAACGTTATCCTTTCGTTGATTATTCAGTCTTTTTCTCATGGTAACCTCCCCCTTGGCAGTCCCCTCCCGGAGATCCGAATGGGGGACTATTCCGGAATCTTTTGCCAGTGGAGAGATCATCATGACACTTCTTCAATTACAGGCCACATGTCCTGTGGATACACGTTACGTGTCTTTAAGGCAGTGGTTTCCATTGCCTTCTGCATCCTCAAGTCGTTGATCATTGCTGATTCTTCCGCCTTTAGGGGCAATTTCCCACCCCTAGGACAAGAGAGTGCCCTGAACCTCTATCCGCTCCTCCGCCCTCTTTGACAAGGCCGTTGGCAGAATGAGGCTGACTTCTTATGCCGGAAGGCTTCGGCCGCCAATGCTGATTATTTATCAAAATTTAGGTACTGGCGGGGATCGAACCCAGGACCGAAGACGTTTTGATTATGAATCAAAGACGCTACCTGCGTATGTCCAAGCAAATCTGAACATGTCCAGGAATTCTGGAGAGCGAAGTCGATTATGTGTGAGTGCCTGAACTTTGATAGTTGACACACGATCACGTAAACAATACTGCTCTGTGTACCTGTGTAGCTTCGCAAAATCGTAGAATCGTTTCACAAAGTATTTGACTCGCCGAAAACCAAACACATGTAACGGCTGCATAAGAGGTGTACAACCTGGAGGAATGGTAATCACGTCTACTCCCACACTAAAATTGTCTGAAAATTAAAAATTAAACTTTGCACTCGAGGTAAGACTTGAACCAAGGACCTCTCGCTCGTTCCGCAGCTGCTAACGCTAACCACGGGACCACGGCGCTCCTGAGTTCACATCCTCCTTGATGTTGCCTATTTTGCGCGTGGAATACTCAGTTTGTATATTTTGCTTATTTTTTTCATAGTTCCACACAACTTCTTCCTGTTTTCTCGTTTGATCTGTGTTCAGTTTTTCAAGGCCAATCCACTGTGCCAACTTATAACTATATCTGAGGAGGGTGCAATGGGAAGGTTCCCTTGTCAGCAGGCACGTGGGCTGGCCAGCCCTCCGTACTGAACTGTGTGGCGTACTATGTGCATCTGATTAAATGTGGTGGATGGCGCCATCGCACACTCCTCAGATTTAGTGCTAAAATAGCCCAGTGGATAGCCCGTGGAAAACTGAACACAGTTCAAGCATGAAAGTAGAAGGGAGATATACTGAACTGTCAAAACTGAAGCAAAACAGGAACAGTGAACGGTCCAAGCTCTAGATGTGTAACACTGGGCGTATTGGAAGAAGTACGGCGTAGTAGTTATGTGGTCACGGTGTTGGACTGCAAAGTAGGAGATCCGTGGTCAGGTCTCCCTCGTGTCACACTTACCTTGCAGAAAATTATGACCTTTCCGTCCGGTCACTGACGTGTCTGTTCTCCGTCTGCAGCCTTGGCAGTTGTCGTATTATATACTGGTTACAGAATATGAGTCATGTGGTAAGAATACGTGACCGTCGCAAGTAAATGTGATTAATGATGAGAGCAGGCGACCACACGCCCACACCGCCCGGCGAATTCAAGAATCGAAACTTCTAAAACGGAAAGCAAGAGTCAGAATATGACGTACTTGTGTAGAATCAATAGGAGATACGTACGTCTGGAGGTCCCATCCTCGCGTCTTGCTGTTGCAAACGGACGTTACACCACGACACAGACATAAATTTGATTACAGCGAGCAGACATGTCAGTGACCGGACGGACAGCTCATAATTTTGTGGGAAAAAAAATGGGGCTCGAGGAAGATTTCATCTCGGACCTCCACCTTGGAAGTCCAACACCGTTATCACACAACGACAACGCCGTGGCTATTCAGAGTCGGTCGGCGTTGCTCATCTTGAGCTTGCACCGTTCACTATTTCGCTTCTTTTTTTCACAGTTCAGTACACCTTTCTCCTGTCTGTGTTCAGTTTTAGACGGGTTATCCACTGGGCCCTCTGACCACTAAGTGTGAGGTAGTCTTCCTTGTTAGCAGTGTGGCCAATGAAAAGGCACTATTTCCCGTGGGCCACACTGTAGTACATGTATTATGTAAATACGTTGTTATGTTGTGGAAGTCTGATGAGACGGAAGGAGCCCCAAGGTTGTCTTTCTGCAAATTTCCAGAATATGTGCAGTACGAAGCATCGTACTCCAAACAAAATATATCGCTGCGCCACGGCGAAAAACCAAAAAGATCAGAAAAGCTGCCGAACTAAGCATGGTTTGGCGATACTATGACAATGTTAAATAAGTGAAAAATAACACTCTATTTTCTGATACAATGTTCTAGTCAGATAATGTACTCGGCGAGTTTTTCAAATTGCTGAGTCAGTTCTCTGTGGAGGATACATTTAGGAAAGTATACTGAACGTACAATTAAAGTTACACAAGGTCAAGAGAGTAACAGCGTGTAGCTCATTGCCTGGTTGTAGTAGAGTTCGCTAGAAAATGCAGTTGAGACCAACGTGTGGTTGAACATTGTGTTACGTAGTTGATGGTAGTATGCACCATCATTACAAGTGTGGTGTCTCGGACTGAATTTAGCTGAGCGAGAAGAGGGATATGTAGTTGATGGTTATTGCACCGTACGTTGTCCAATTAACACTCATCCATGTGTGTTGCCAGGTCTGGTGTGAGCGGAAATAATTTTTTTAACTAAGGAAATAATTTAGAGAGCAAAGAAGCTCATAATTTATATGACTAATGATAGTATCACAATGGAATCGGGTACGTCTTTCTTTTCTTACACAACTTATAGCCAAATACTGAAAAGAAGGAGACTTATTAAATTTTTTTGCGTTGACAAAACGGCCAGTTTTATTCAAAATATTACTTCGCTGCAAAACAAATAATTTTTATTGAAACATATTCTGTAGGAGAGATATAATAATTAATCTTCTTTATGCAAAACGAGTTAGATAACTGAATCACTCAAACGCTAACCGCTGATCTAGCATTGCGTTTATTTAGATTAACATGTGAAAGTAGCATTTAAAATATTAACGCAAGCTACAAAGTAAATTTCAAAAATAATGCAACTGAAATGGTATTCGTGCAAACTCTACCACATACGGGTAGCACAATAAACAGAATTGTATTCTATTTATTTTAACGACAAAGATACAATTTATTTTGACGCACATCGTTGTGGATCGTAGAACAATGTACGTGATACATATGTATAGTTTACTGGACAGTTTTCTGTTCTTATTATTACAACTAACTGAAAGAAACATCATTTAGTACCTTTGATGTATTATATAGGCACGGCTGTTGGTATGTTTCATTAGTTTAAAAATAAAAAGTAAGTTTTGTATATACTAGCAAAAGCTCAGCAATTCTTAGATCATATTTGTTTGTCTTCCGATTACTACTATAAGTCTTATCTACAGCTTCGACATTTAACTTCTGTGAAGGTTCTGTCAGTAGAAATTCTAGTAACTAACAATAATTGGATAATGCTGAAACGGATCAACGTCAATCACATTCGGGACACAATTCGCTTCTTAATATAATATGGCCCTTATTTCATACACACAGTGTTGAAGGGCGACAGAGAGGAGTCTGCGGATGTGGTAAAGAGATTAAAGAGATTAACCGGAGCACAGAATCATTCAGAGCGCATCACACAGTACATACAAGCAATTTCAGACACGCAGCCAATATGTGAGAAATTTCGTGCCCCATAATTATTCTCACACACACACACACACACACACAAACACACACACACACACACACACACACACACACACACACACACACACACACACACACACACACATACTTTAGAGTTGCCCATTGATGCATGAAGTGAAAGTGGCAGTTAACGTGTCTGTCAAAACGAGCACAGTATTTTTTTCATGCATAGGCATCAAAGTTTTTAGTGCCTGTTAGACCAGGCAAGGATTCCAAGAATCAAAAGAAAGCGACATGAAACCCTGTACTTTGTTAAGCGAGGGGAAATACGCACAAAAAAGTACATCCTTAAATACCTTGAAAGTTGCTTATACAACCGTTATTCCCTGTAGTGTAGTAAATTTCCAGTTTTACGTTGTAACAAGCTTTCCATTTACCCTTCAATCTGTTAGATGGTATATTATCAATGTCTTATACAATTTGATTTTTTTGTGTACAGTGAAATCTTGATTTCGAATTAACGCTTAATTTTTTAGGTTGTTGTCGTTTTTTGTTTGATTATAACCCAAAAGAACATTCTGAAAAAGTAACACTAGGAAATGGGGCCTGTACACAGAAAGCTAGGTCGCGTATGGTAAATAGTTGTTAAACATAGGCAAAATTGATTAATGCTGAGGGGAGCTTCCCAAAACCCCAAGTAGATTTTCTTTCTGATCGACCGTCTTGGAAATACTGTTCCAGGTATTTTAAGTGACGCATCTAAATTTTTTTTCTCTTGTAGCCCGTTGAAACTGCACCCGACCGTAGTTCAGTTAGTTGATACGCTGTATTGTTCGTGTGAGTATTGGTAGATACTGAGTCTGTTTTAGTTCGAGGTCGTTACTGTCTGTTTCAGTAGATCTACTGTTAAGATTGCAAAAATCAGTGCGCTTTTGCTCAATTCCAAGCATGTTTTACTTGCCTACTCCGTATAGATTTTTTCCTAACGTTGTGTACACTACTAGTCGATTTATATTGGGTTCCGTTCCAAAGCATAGTCTAAGGATTCTCCATTTGGTCGTTTCTGTTTTGTTGGTGAGTGTATGAATTTGCATCCACATGGGCGCTGGGAGTTTGAGGATTGGTTTTATGAAAGTGTGAACCATAGTCTCCGTATTCTCGCCTGTCACTTTGCCCTTTATAACATCTACGAGGTTAAGTCTGCTGCGATTTCTGTCTGTGAGATTTTTAATGTGCTACTGCCACGATAGCTTTCGCTCAAGAGTGGGTCCTAAGTACTTGGTAACTTCTCTTGGTGCGATCTCGTTTCCTCAGAATCTACTGGACACCCCATTACTTCGCTGAGCCTTTTTATACACATATATTTATACCGTGGAAGCTATCTTTCCACGGTGTTTGGTGAAAGTCCTTTCAGTCAGGGGGACTACTGTTTGGTCTCTTTCCTGTTCCAGTTGCTAATGATGCGCGGGGAAAACGACGGTCGAGAGGCTGCCAGGTCAGATGTAATTTCTCTGATTTTCCTGCCGTGGAATCATCTTGGGACGTCTGATCCCGAAACTGTTACAAGAGGACAGTATGAAAGACATGATGCGGGGTGCACCGCGGCGGTGAGTGGTGAGTGAAACTTGAATGTGACTTTGAAAAGGAGGAAAAGACTACGAACGTATTCTGTTGCCGGTCTGCGAAATTGTTCCATACGGCCCTTTTACTCCTATACTGCAGAGAGGTCATAAAAATACCAATGATGTGTAAAATGTCGCGTTTTCAGTTGCACAGAGTTGAACATAGCAAAGAAACAAACAAAAAAAATGATTTTGTCTGTAAGACTGTATTTCAGAAATATTCATGCCAGAGGAGTGTTCAAGGTTATAGTTGCAGAATTCCTTTCATACGAAAAACTACCCCTGGTTTATTTGGGTGACACTCGTATCTACACTTCACGTAGTGTTACAAGGAGACATTGTGCTATGTTCTTACAAAGCATCACGGTTAGTCAAATTGTCAAGCATTTTCCCTGGAGACACATCAAGTTCTGTAAGAAATTTGTTTCAGCACCGCAGTCAGCTTCTGTGTCACACAAGTTTAAAGCGGGAAATTTGGAAGTAGTAGATTACAAGAGGGCTTCAGTGTGTCTCCAAGAGCTTCAAACATGCGGCTTAAGCTTTCCAGTTTGTTACACTGTATGGAAAAGCGTAAGGTGATTAGTGGACGATACGTGCTTTCGTGGACGATGAGCTAAAACCACAGGCATAAAATAAGTGAAAAATGATCATTATCTCTCCAAGACAAAGATCTGATGCCAGTTCTTCCATAAATTAATTCTAGTGTCTCACCCACCGCGCAGACTACGGCGACCATCATTTCATTGTGGTTTTAAAGGAGATGACCGACATCTAACATGATTTTAAGGGAGATTTAGTCTTAATAAATTAGTAAATTTCAACTGCACAAGTACGTCACATTTTCTTGGAATGGGTGACAGTGGAGGTTTACATTAAAAACTGGCAAATACATGAGTATTTAATCTTATTTCTTCATGGAGTTTTTATATCGTTTTACCACTGCCACAGCACATGATGAAAACTGTTTCACTTCAGCTGCAAATGTACAGAGACATAAGCACTGTCAATAGAACAGGTACGATTACGGAAAGAAGACTACATGAATAAGGACTTTTGGTTTTGACTGTCCTCTGTTTTCGATTACTGCCAACTTAAGCTCTGTGTCTGTACAGACTCTTTCGAAGCATTGCGAAATGGTGTTGTGTTGTGTTAGTTAAATCAGGAACAATTAATGTAAGGAGTGTAATGAGTATGTGCATGAGCTCGTAGCGTTTTTCCGTAAGTTTGATAAACACAACAGATACACATAACAGAGACTTTAGTCATCAATAACATATTATCCTTCACTATTTGCAAAAGTTTTCCAACATTGGGGTAACTTCTCTTCTCCTACTGCACACGTCTGCACACGTCACGTGGTTTTGATGCGAAGAACTCGTCTAGCCATGTTCGGAGCCCATTTTCATCCGGAAAGTAAGTTCCTTCAAGGTTGTTCGCTGGAGAGCGGTAAAGGTGAAAATCTGAGGGCGCAAGATCATGTGAATAAGGTGGGTGCGAAATGACTTCCCAACACAATTCCTGTATAGTGTTTATTGTCAGTGTAGCAGAATGCAGGACGACGTTAGAGTGGACTAGCTTCACTTCACGTAGTCTGCCTGATCGTTGTTCTTGGATTGCGTCTGTAAGACGCCTCAGTTGGTTCAAATGGTTCAAATGGCTCTGATCACTATGGGACTTAACATCTGAGGTCATCAGTAGTCCCCTGAACTTAGAACGACTTAAAACTAACTAACCTAAGGACATCACACACACACACATCCATGCCCGAGGCAGGATTCGAACCTGCGACCGTAGCAGTCGCGCAGTTCCGAACTGAAGCGCCTAGACCCGCTGGGCCACCGAGGCCGGCCGTCTCAGTTGTTGACACTAAATGTCAGCAGGGGTGGCTACACGTCGGGGAAGCAATTTGCAGCACACAGCAGTCTCTCTGTTCCATCAGTGCAAAACATTATCTTTTGATGACGAGCACAGATCTTTATACGGTGAGTTGTTGCTTTGTTTGGATTCAACTGTTCCTTTCTGGTCCTTCTCTGACCATTTCTTGTCACCAGTAACGATAGAGGACGGGAACGGTCGGTGTTGTTCAAGGGCCAACTGATGGGAAGCAATCAGGCCATCGAGGCGATTTTTGTGATTTTTGGCTTTGAGCATGCGGTTACCCATAGCCCAATTTTCTAAAATTCCCCATCGCATGGAAATGTCGCACGATGGTGGGCTGATCACAGTTCATTACATTTCCAGTTCTCTAGTACACTGACGTGGATAATTGCGGATTAATGCGTCGAACGACCTTCATCAAACCCCTCTACTGAACTCAAACAGAAAATACGTCTGATACGTTCCGGTTTCTTCACTTGGCAAACCATTTTCTAGCATCCACCGCTCCATTCACAATTTCCAAATGACATACAGACGTTATGTAAACTCAAACAGCAACAGTGAACTACGAATGAAAAATGACAATCGATAAACGAAACCATAGCAACCGGCATACTAACATGCAAGACAAAGACTCTACGAACTTACGTTCCAACCTAATATTTAAACATGTACATTTCTATAATCAGCTTTAGAAAGTCCTTGTTACATCTGTGTGTCATTTGTATCATTGCTGTTGATCGGAATGAGGCTAGTGCAAGCGTGAGTGGCCGGAGCTGACCGAGAAGCAAGTAAACTTTCCCCTCTCATGTCCCCTTTCTGCTCCTCGCATTTCTGCGAGCCAAAACGTCTTCTTTCCGGAGAAGCACGGACAAGAAATGACTATATGTCAACAATAGCGTCGATTCTTATAAGGGATCTGTTCGAAATATGTTGGTCAGGGAATTTGAACTATCAGTAGTGCTTCGCGCGGTTTTTATAACAATGATCAGTTTGAAATGTACGGGAGAAAGATGTCAGTCAGGGAGACGGGAGAATTTTAAAATAGTGGTATAGTACTGGAAAGCCCGGGAAAATGCGGGCGAGTTGGTCACTGTATCCGGCACGTTGCAGGTTGATGCAGCTAATGTCAAAATCTTTTCTGTAAAAAGAACTTGAGCGAAGGGGCCACGACCGTTGGGCGGACGGAGGTAACGTCGATGAAACCGGTGCGGGGCAAAGTGGCCGCTGATGGCGGGCGCGCGATACTGCCAGTGTGGGTGGGGGGGTTGCGTGATGCAGGCGCCGCAACCCTAGCGGGGGCGACATGCGAAGGCGAGAGAGGGACGGCCGAGGTGTTTCCAAGTGTCGGGTAGCCGTACGTGGCCGACTGCGCAACTGCAACACTGAGCAGCGAAGAAGAACAGAGATGTACAGGAATGTTTCACAGTGTACGTGAAAGGTGATAACGCTCGACAACCAAACCCAGCCCATCACCAACCCAGTAACTTGAAGTCTGTGCGCTCCTCCACCACTCTAGGTATGTGGGGGAACAGTGGAGGACAGTGGCTCTAAGAACCTTTGGACAGTCCGAAATACACGAACAGCCTTATCTAATGACGTCCTTTCCAGACAGTATTTTCTGGCTCATGTTGTCTTTAGCTTTCACCTTATACGATAAAGTATTTAGGTATGTTCTGAGCCGCCACTAGATCTGTGACTTTTATCGTGTTTAGTTGTCCTTGGGCGTTGTGGTATTCTCCTGATATGTGCTATAGTTACGCAAAAGGTAATTGCAACGCCAGACAGTTCTTCAGAACAGTGGCAAAGTCCTGAACAGGAACACAGCTTGATGTAAGGATTCATAGCTGACTTGATAAACAATTGTAACGTGTAAATATGTAATGTGGCTATCTGTCACTGGTGAGACATTTGAATTTGACGGGGTGCTGGTAAAATTGCGAGTGCCACTGGGCTGATTTCTTGGTCAGTTTCTTTTCTAGAAATACTTATAAAAACCCTGAGAGCCGATAAGAAAATTTACCTATTTGATGATGAAAAAATAGTCATCTTGAAAGACGTGGTTGGTTCAAATGGCTCTGAGCACTATGCGACTTAACTGCTGAGGTCATCAGTCGCCTAGAACTTAGAACTAATTAAACCTAACTAACCTAAGGACATCACACACGTCCATGCCCGATGCAGGATTCGAACCTGCAACCATAGCGGTCGCTCGGTTCCAAACTGTAGCGCCCAGAACCGCTCGGCCACTCTGGCCAGCTGAAAGACGTGGAATGTAACGTAAATGATTTAGCAAATAGTGCAATGAAAAATATTATATCGCGCCTTATATAAAACATATTGACATTTAACTGTAGCGTAAAACCAGTGGGACGAAATTTTATCGTCACGAAGTGATCAAACAACCAGTGAAATCGAACATTCTAAAATCTTGGGAATAGAAAAGGATGAAAAGCTGTCCAGAAAGTATCACATCCCGTGACCTGTGTCGAGACTACATCTGCTATCTTTGCTACAGGAATAATCTCCGCTTTCTCTGTGTTGAAACACGAAGTTTTGTTTATATTCCGTATTTTCACTTTATTTCGTGTGTCCATGGAAAATTTTGGAAAAACCTTGTGTGTTAACAAAGAACATTCTCCGTGCAGAGGACAGTCAGAGTGACCCGCAGTGTCACTTTGCAAACTTCATGTACGCCATTCTTCAAATTTCTCGGTCATCTACCTCTGGTGTTCAGTGGATTCATAACATTGGCAGTTATAAGAAAAACGGATGCTAAATGGAGGTCATAAGAATCCTATGGAAAAAGTAATTCATCGACTGAAGAGTTAGCATCCAAATCCCTCGTCCCAAAGATTTTAAGTATTGCTCATCAATCTGGGACCCTACTAGGGGCAATTAAAAACGAAGATGCTTCTTCACGAGTTCGCTTATAATGGCAGACGCCAAAAGAGGTACACCATGAATCACTCATTCTTACAGTTCCGAGACTATACGTTCCTAACAGGGTCGAACGATAGAACAATTCTTCTTACATATATACATCACCACACAAAAAAAATTCAAGCAGCTTTTATCCAGCTACACCGACTGTCATTCTTCCTGCAAATTATTCGCGAACTGAACAGGAAATAGACAAGATAATAACGGCGTACAATGTACCCTCCACAACATGACTTGTGGAGTATAAATATATACACATCAAAAAAAGTTTTGCATCAGTTCGGTTCCGAGAGCTCCGGAACCTCTACAGACAATTGGAATAGAGATCAACATAAACATCACTTCCGCCCTTTTTACTGCTCACGAAAACCACACATTGCCTGTTGTACCACCATACAGCGAGACCTTCAGAGGTGGTGATCCAGACTGCTGTACGCACCGGTACCTCTAATACCCAGTAGCACGTTCTCTTGCATTGACGCATGATCCACAAGGCACTGTTGCTCCAGGTTGTCCCACTCCACAACGGCGATTCAGAGGAGATCCCTCAGAGTGGTTGGTGGATCACGTCGTCCATAAACAGCCCTTTTCAATCTATCCCAGGTATGATCGATAGTGTTCATCTCTGGAGAACATGCTGGCCACTCTAGTCGAGCGAATTCGTTATCCTGAAGGAAGTCATTCACAAGATGTGCACGATGGGGGGCGCGATTTGCCGTCCATGAAGACGAATGCCTCGCCAATATGCTTCCGATATGGTTGCACTATCGGTCAGAGGATGGCATTCACGTATCGTACAGCCGTTACGGCGCCTTCCATAACCACCAGCGGCGTACGTCGGCCCCACATGATGCCACCCCAAAAGAGCAGGGAACGTCCACCTTTCTGCACTCGCTGGACAGTGTGTCTAACGTGTTCAGCCTGACCGGGTTGCCTCGAAACACGCCTCCGACGATTGTCTGGTCGAAGGCAAATGCAACACTCATCGGTGAAGAGAACGTGATGCCAATCTGAGCTGTTTATTCGGCATGTTGTTAGGCTCATCTGTACCGCGCTGAATGGTGTCGTGGTTGCAAAGGGACGTCGGGAGTGAAATTCCGCATCATGCAGCCTATTGCGCACAGTTTGAGTCGTAACACGACGTCCTGTGGCTGCACGGAAGGCATTATTCAACACGGTGGCGTTGCTGTCAGGATTGCTCTGAGCCATAATCCGTAGGTAGTAGTCCTCCTTGGGCTTTGGTTCACTTTCCTTGTTGAGAGCCCCTTCTGGCACAAAGTAAGAATGTGGACGCGATCGAACCGCGGTACTGACCGTCTAGGCAGGCTTGAACTACAGACAACACGAGCCGTGTACCTCCTTCCCGGTGGAATGGCTGGAAGTGATCGGCTCTGGGCGCATAGGCGCTGCTTATGCATGGTCGGTTACATCTTTGGGCGGGTTTAGTGAGATCTCTGAACAAAAGTACTCTGTCTTTGATACAATATCCATAGTCAACGTCTACATTCACTGATGAGCCAAAACATTATACCCATCTGCTTAATACTCTGTTTGTCCCTCTTTGGAACGAAATACGTAACAGATTCTGCATATCAGAGATCCGACAGTTTGTTTGGTATGTTTGTGGTGGTGTGGGGCATTAGATATTTCCTCACAGGTTATGTGATTCGCGTAAATAGCGGGCCGCTGATTTACGTAGGCGGTGATAGCGCCCGATAACGACCCAGATGAATCCCACTGGATTTACATCAGGCGAATTTGTTCGCCGAGATATCAACGTGAGTTCACTATTGTACTCCTCACACCACTGAAGCACTGTTCTGGCTCCGAGGCACGGACAGTTATACTGCTGGAAGACGACATCGCCGTCGGGGAAGACATCAAGCACGAAGGGATGCAGGTGGGTCGCAGCTGTCAACGTGTCTTCGATTGCTAAAATACCAAAGGCGCAGCAGACTGTCTCCCATACCATAATACTGCTCCCACCGACCTGCGTCCCTGGCGCGCTGCACTATTCGAGCCACCGTTCACTCGATGACGGCGTTTGTGGAGACCACCATGCGCTAGACTATGAATAATGTGATTCACCTGAAGAACCGTTATGTTTCCATTGACTGATGGTCGTCTCCCGATGGTCCGGTGCCCACTACAATCGTAACTGACGATTTCGTTGGGTCGACAAGTAGGGAAGGTCTGTTGCAGATCTTCACGTTCAACATTGAATGACGAACGGTGTACTCCGAAACACTTGTGCGTGCACCAGCAATGTGCTCTTTCCGCAGAGATGCCACAGATCACCTTCTATCCTACTTAGCAGCAGACAAGCGTTCTTTGAAGAGTCGTGGACATCCAACCTTTTAGTGCCTAATGGTAGTTTCAATGTCCTACCACTTTTTGTAGATGCTCACGACAGTAGCACGCGAACATTCGACCAGCTTAGCAGTTTTCGAGGTATTCGTTCACATCTCTGCGTAATAACAATCTTCCCTTTGTCAAATTCGCTCACCTCAATGGATTTCCCCACTTGCAGCCCGTATCTTCCCCAGGATGATTCTATGTCCGTGTCTGCATACTTTTGCTACCGCGTCAAATGCCCACAACCTCACCAGGCGGCATCCAACGTCGCAGTGGGCAGTGATCATAATGTTTTGACTCGTAAGTGTATATAATGACAATTCTCAATCAGCCTGTATTATTTAGTCACACGTAAATACAATTTATTATTAAAAACATTTCACATGTACCTGTTGTTAAGGAGTTGTCCGAAAATTATGCTCCGCGCCAAACTATATTTAATCTCCTTCTACTGTGGAAGCAAAGAACTACATGGGTCACAGTGAAACAAAACTGGAATTCAGTGAAGAACTGTAATTTTATCGCTTGTGAAAGAAAGACTTGTCAATGCGGTGTTTCAAACCGCCAGTTATCCTTTCACCTCGCCAAACGTAAAATAGATATCCATTGCGTAGCGTAATAGTAATACAAGGCGATCAACTGTTAAAATCAAAGCTTGACCCCTCCCTCCCTCCCTCCCTCTCTCGTGACCGCCCGGCGCCGAGTACAAGTATTTTGTGGGACACCATTAAGGCGGCTTGATCGCCCCGGTAGTGATGAAATGATGATGAGGCCAACACAGCAACTAGAAGCTGTCCCCCAGCGGAGAAAATCTGCGACCCAGCCGGGAGTAAGACACGGGTCCCTTCGGCTGGTATTCAGCCACTCTGACCCCACAGATAGCGAGACGGACTCAGCCAACTGTGGACGAGAGAAACTGCAACTGTGCAGCGTGCGTGGAGTCAGAGAAACTCGCCTTTTTCGCCTTCCGTCACGTCGATTTTATGCTGATTTCAAAAGTGGACACGGCAGACATACGGGCATGTGTGGTCCATATTTATTTATGATCTAAGCCTTCAATTATGATTTTCCGTACACGAATGTGGATTTGGTTCGCCATACGAGTATATAAGGCGAGCAGCAAGCCTTTATAGTCCCCCAACTTTGCTGTCTTTAATAAGATATTTTCACGACAATATGCGTGGCTCTGCAATCTTCGACGGCAGTACATCTAAACCATTCAGTATTAACTGTGGCGTAAGACAAGGCCGTGTGTTGGCACCTACACTTTTTGTAATTTTCCTCTCGGGTCTGCTCCAAGTGGCTTTTGAGAATTGCAATGTTGGAGCACATCTGCATATTAGGAAAGATGGAAGGCTTTTCAATGTCAGTCTTCTGAAGAGTAAGACAGAGCGCTACGAGATAGTCGCTCGTGAACTCCTGTATGCTGGTGATGCTGCAATTGTTGCGAACTCCGCAGAAGAGCTGCAAGAGCTAGTATCAAGATTTAGTCACGCATGCAACCTATTCTCGATGAGTGCAAACAGCAGTAAGACCGTAATTATGGTTCAGGGTGTTAACACAAAGCCGAATATCACACTAGATGGCACTACTCTGCAAGTCGTAGATAACTTCTGCTATCTTGGATCTACTATAGAATCAAACATGTCTGTTGACAAGGAAATTGATGCTTGCATTGGAAGAGCTGCGAAAACTTTTGGCAAACTCTCTACACATGTTTGGAAAAACAACAAACTCTCTTTGACCACCAAAATTCTTGTATATGAAACTTGTGTCCTCAGCATCCTTTTGTATGCATCGGAAACATGGACTGCCTATGCCAAACAAGAACGTCGCCTTAATGTTTTCCACATGCGGTGCCTGAGATCCATCCTCGGAGTAACGTGGAAGGACCGAGTGACCAACGAAGCAGTGCTATCTAAAACTAACTGCAACAGTATTTCAGCTATCTTGAAGCAGAGACGACTCCGCTGTCTGGGACACGTCCACCGTATGGATCCTGACAGATTACCACGTGAGGTGATGCTTGGAGAGATCTCTATAGCCAAAAGACCTGTAGGACGTCCTGTATTGAGGTTCAAGGACTCCTGTAAACGAGATATGGAGAGCTTTGGAATCGACACAAACAGATGGGAGGCACGGGCTAGCATGAGACCAGAGTTGCGTGATGATATATCATCTGAAATGTCGAAGCATGATGAAGGCTTGTTAGACATATTAAGGCAGATAAAGCTTCGCAATGCTACCACTGCTCCTGCTTCAGCAGCCAGATACACTTGTGACAATTGCGGCAAGAGATGCCGTGCTGCCATTGGCTTGACAAGTCATATGAAAAAATGCAACCGATAAACACCCAGACACTGCAACAATCATCTACCAAGATGTCGTGGCCAATATATAAGCCTTCAACTATGATTTTCCGTACAGGAATGTGGATTTGGTTCGCCATACGAGTATATAAGGCGAGCAGCAAGCCTATATCGTCCGTCTTTACGGCTTACTATAAATATGGCTAAACGCTTTACAGCAGAAATATGAGCAGACGACTAAGTTTGACAAAGGCTGAATTGCCCGCTATTTTGTGTTCCAAGCAACACGTCGTGAAAATATGAATATTCACATCTGAGTCACTTTACGACAATGCAGAGATTGTTCCTTTGACAACGTCACGGCTGATTACGTTCCTGCCGGCCGGTGTGGCCAAGCGGTTAAAGGCGCTACAGTCTGGAACCGCGTGACCGCTACGGTCGCAGGTTCGAATCCTGCCTCGGGCATGGATGTGTGTGATGTCCTTAGGTTAGTTAGGTTTAAGTAGTTCTAAGTTCTAGGGGACTGATGACCTTAGAAGTTAAGTCCCATAGTGCTCAGAGCCATTTGAACCATTTGATTACGTTCCTCATCCTGGTTCACTCCAATATTATGCTCAGTTTTTCATGGCTCCTTCGCTGAAGGTGCGTGACATCGCTATCTTCGTTGGTCACCACGCGTACATACAACAGTGCCAGGGGTGGAAAGGTATGTGACAATGAGAATCAGGCAATATCAGCGAGAAGTAGATGAAATTTGGTAAGCAAAATAACTACGCTTCAATAGTTACTTCGAGCGCTACTTTTTGTTACCATATTTTTGTTCTCCTACGAAAGAGATTTGCTGTGTATGTCTAATTTTTGTACCATTGACGGTGTATTAAGTGGCTGAATAGGGAATTCATCTGATGACTAAAACGTGCATTTTAGTAGCTGCGCGGGAAATGGTTGAATTAATAAAGTAACTTTGAATTAGCCGATAAGATACGAACTACGCTTTGAACCAAACAGTGCCGGTAAATTCAGATAATGATGTGTCCAAATTGACACTGACTACGAGACAGGGATGCGTGCCATCTGCACTTCTATTCAGCCTGTATTCAGAAGCAGTTTTTCAAGGTGATTTGGCACGTACGGAAATCAGACTTAAACGACAACGGATCAGCAATATTACAAATGTCGACGATGTGATCCAGATTGCTAAAAAAATAAATGATCCACAACAGCTGGTCGTCGTTATAGCATATCAACACCAAGAAGAGACCCAGCTATGATTTCAAAGAATTTAAATCTCTCTGAAAATAGTGCTACCAAATGTAGTGTAACGTCCATAGACTAGTGTAACGATATTTTAATTCCATGTTCTCTCTTGCTTTCTTTCCTTTTCGTACAGTGTATACCATAAGCAGGTAGAAGTTTTACGAATTGCATTTTTCCTGTCTGGATTTCAAGATGCTCGCTTGAGCACTCGAAATGGGGTATCATAGTATAAATGTGTGATCGAGACAAGTTTTATATTGAAAATTAAGATCGCGTTCTCCACATACCTGACCATGTGAAGACTTGCATAAATTTGTCTGTTTCCCTGAATACTGTGTAAATGTATTTGTCTCGGAAATTGGGAGCACTAGCGAGAGAGCAAGATTAATCGTGGAGTACTTTTAAATGCTTGCGACGTCGAAAAGATTTAAAAGTATCGCGCCTCGTTTGACGACGCCCATACAAAGTAGAGGAGAATAACAAGAAAAGTACGAGAAAAGTTTGCGGCGGCGGGGTGGCTTGCGCGCGCAGGCGCGGGATGGCAAGGGGGCGGTGGCGGCGGCAAAACTATCTGATCAACCTCCGGCGTAGTTGTTCAGCTCGGGAAATTGAAAAGGCGCGAGTAATAGGGGGATCCGTACAGTCGGCGGCGGGTGCCCATAGACCGCTGCGGCGGCCCAGAACGGCCCAAGTTTGCGCTCGCGGGGGAGGTTGGGGGAGGGGGCACCGGCGATAGAGGGAGAGATAAGGGCCGCCGCCGAAATGAAAGTGCCGCCGCTTGCGGTATAAGCGCGTCGCGGACGAGCAGCTAGGCTGCGAGTGCGGGCGGCCGGCGAAGACTCCAAAGTGGTGGGCGGCGAGAGTTCCCGCTCCGCCTGCTGGAGCAGGGGTAGCGGTTGCGGGCCTCAACTGTGCCGCTACTGTGTGTGTGTGTGTGTGTCCCATAGATGTAAAGTGCACCGCTGACCACACGAGCTGCTGCAGCAGTGAGGACGGAAACTGAAATTTTATGTATTACGTGCTTACGGTGTAGTAGCA
This sequence comes from Schistocerca serialis cubense, assembly GCF_023864345.2. NCBI lineage: Eukaryota > Metazoa > Arthropoda > Insecta > Orthoptera > Acrididae > Schistocerca > Schistocerca serialis. Next base: position 596,430,757 of record NC_064644.1, on the reverse strand, counting down.
TCGCTGCCTACAGTGCGGAACGATCTGGTTTCGATTCCCAGTACCTCCTCGGTCATTCCTGAGGTGGCAAGACCTGGAACGGGGACTACCCAGCTTTGCGAGGCGAACTGACTAACCTCTCGAACTGAGAAACATTATAAAAAATTCATGTTTTGGCAATAATGGCTGGAGTGATTGATGACATGCTTATCACGAGTTGTACGATGAGAGCTCGTTCCCCACACTGCCATAAAAGCAGCAAGCGGCCAGTCCGAACGCGCCCAAGGCCTGACCTGTGAGTAGTGTTGTTGTGTACATAGTTCCGCGTAGTCAGCGCATACACAGCTTTCCCACTAGAGCGCGCCCCGCTAAGCACAACAGCGCAGGCGCAGCGCTCGTCCGTCTCCGCACTACGAGACGGCGCTGTCTTACAAGGGAACCTCCCCATCGCACCCCCCTCTGATTTAGTTATAAGTTGGCACAGTGGATAGGCCTCGAAAAACTCAACACAGATCAATTGAGAAAACAGGAAGAAGTTTTGTGGAACTGTGAAAAAATAAGCAAAATATACAAACTGAGTAGTTCACAGGAAGATATGCAATATCAAAGACATTATGAACGCAGGAGCGCTGTGGTCTCGTGGTAGCGTGAGCAGCTGCGGAACGAAAGGTTCTTGGTTCAAATCTTCCATCGAGTGGAAATTTTAATCTTTTATTTTCAGTTTATGTGACAAACTCTTATGTTTTCATCACTTTTTTGGGAGCGATCATCACATCCACAAGAAAACCTAAATCGGGCAAGGTAGAAGAATCTTTTTACCCATTCGCCAAGTGTACAAGTTAGGTGGGTCGACAACATATTCCTGTCATGTGACGCACATGCCGTCACCAGTGTCGTATAGAATATATCAGACATGTTTTCCTGTGGAGGAATCGGTTGACCTATGACCTTGCGATCAAATGTTTTCGGTTCCCATTGGAGACGCACGTCCTTTCGTCTACTAATCGCACGGTTTTGCGATGCGGTCGCAAAATAAAGACACTAAACTTATTACAGTGAACAGAGACGTCAGTGAACGAACGGACAGATAATAACTATGCAAAAATAAAGAAAGTAAACTTTTCACTCGAGGGAAGACTTGAACCAAGGACCTCTCGTTCTGCAGCTGCTCACGCTACCACTGGACCACACCGCTCCTTAGCTCACACTCTCATGATGTTGCCTATGTGTTCCATGGACTACTCAGTTTGTATATTTTGCTTATTTTTTCACAGTTCCACACAACTTCTTCCTGTTTTCTCAATTGATCTGTGTTCAGTTTATCAAGGCCTATCCACTGCGCCAACTTATAACTAAATCTGAGGGGGGTGCGATGGGGAGGTTCCTTTGTTAGAGACGGACCAAATTCTGCTTCCGCCGATCCGCGTATTAATATGTAACGCATCCAATGAGATTGCTGCTAACGTAGAACCATTTCTCCTCGAGGATCACACTCGCGCAGTGATACCTGAACGCTCGAGGTATTATAACGAGTGTACAGACCTCCGATTAGTCAGTCTGCATTAGTCTGCATTTGTCTGTACCAGTCTATAGTCAAGTTTCAGTCTGCGCCTAATAAGATTATCATATTCCTGTACATAGCCATGAAGATAAATGTACAGACACTTTGTCAAGTATCAGAGATATGTGAGAATAAGATTAACATATCAAGACCAAAGGAACTTCAGAATGATAATTGTAAATAGCATCCAGAATCAAGTTACGTAATATCTATGATTTTTATTATTTTAATAATTGTGTGTGAAAATTAATCAAGTTCTGTTTAAAGTTGGTCACCGTCAATCTGCTACTCTAAGCGTGAAAGTGGCATTCCTATCGTCTGACCTAACGGCAGAAGATAAACACGCCACGATAAGACCACGAGACACTCGCCTACTTCGTTAGAGCGACAAGTCAGATAATCTGATGGCGTGTGTACCGAAGGTCTTACAGTATGCACATCACAAGTGTTTACCTTTTTTAGGTGTAATATGAAGGGTACTGAGCTAGGTTGCTGGTCGATCATCAGCTGTCGGCTTGTTATCTTTGGCGCGTCCCCGGGCATGAGCATCTTTGCGTTTTCGGCTGGGGCGTGCGGGACGACGAGAGGCAGTCGGTTTGGAGCGGCCGGTGAGGCTGGCGGAGTTGTGGCTTGGGCTTACGCACATGTGTGATGTCTGTTACGCTGGGGCTGTTTGCTAATCGTGAAACTCCTGCGGCGGTTACTGGTTGCCTGGAAGGCATTTCGTATAAACTGTGCCGAGGCTCGCAGTGAGAGGGTGTCCGGAGTTGGTGTTGGCCTAGATGTTTGTATAAATTGAGGTGCCTGTCTGAGAAGCACGGCGTGGACCTGTTGGTTTGCTTCGTCCTTCTAGCAGCCACCGCAAGCGGATGTTCGGGCGGAATGTCTACAGTTTGTGGTGAGCATAGTGTGAACAAGTTCTCGTAGGATGTGCTCCCAGCCTGACTCTGAGCCTGTGTTACTTGTGGGTGCCGACCACTTGTCTGTTATCGCTTCCGGATGTCCTGTAAGATTTCACAGCAAAACTGTGTTGTTGTGGCATTCTGTGTTTCTGGCTCAGCCTCAGACTCCGCCTCCGCCTGAAAGGGGGGGGGGGGGGGGGTTCGATTGGACATCTTTTGGAATTCCTTAATGCTGTAATTTAAACATAAAAAATTGTTCTTTTAGAATAAGCGCCTGTTTCTTTGGGACACTGCAGTTCAAACGGGAGTGGTGTAATGTTAATGAGTATTTGTTATTCGTCAAATGTAGTGTATTTAATGTCTTGCAGTTTTCTGGGGCACGCAGCTGTGTTATTCAACTCATTTTGAAGTGTTCTGTCGGGTGAATGACTGCACCCCACTTCAATGTACTGTAAGGTTTTTTGGATATTTGTCAGTGGGGCGTACTGATTCATTTTGTTTTTCTCTTTCTTTTGAATTACGGAGAATTGTTTAGTTTATCTGGTTATTGGCTTAACTCGCGCTTCACGCACTAAGTCAGCTGATATTGAATTTTTTTTTAATTCGTGTTTAATGTCAGACACATTCAGATATTCAGATGTAACTTAATTTATGTAATTTTAAATAAATGTGTTGGATTGACCTTAATGAATTATGTGCAATCGAAGTAACGGACCCAGTCCTTCGTTAGTGCTTAACAGTGGCGTGTAGTACATAATTATGTTTGTAGATGATTTGGTGGTACACAGCAACGAAATTTAGTACACAGAGGTGCACCTCTGGCTGCAGCCATGGGTCTAACATGGTTGAGCAGCGACTCGAACTTAAATCGGATGACCGATACTGGTACGTCACCTATGGTGGTTCAGCTCTATGCAACAGTTCATCTATTGTACTGGTGTGAGAGTCTCTCGTCAACTCACGAATATGTTTTCAATGGGTGAATAATGCGGAGAACGTGCTGCGCGGGGTACTATCGAATGTCGAAAGTTCTGAGAGAGGTCAGGACAGCACTGTAAACCTGCCGTCTTCCATTATGTTGTTGGAAAATATCCCCATGGAGACCTCGTAGATACAGCGCAGCCACCGACCTTAACACATCAGAAATGTAACGCCTTCCGTCCTAGTTACCGGATGTGTCTGTGATGGGTGCCTAATGCCACCTCGTACCACCTCGTGCTGTGTCCGCACGATGACGATGAATACAATCTAGCAAACGTTCGATCTCCTACAAACCTTCGACACGGATACGTCCCTCATGATGCCGTATGCACAACTGGGACCCACCGCTAAAGAATACGCAGAGCCACTCCTGTGTCCAGTCTCTGTGCTGACAGCCCGTGGTACTCAAAAGTTGGTCAAGCTGCCAGCATGAACCGTCGTCCCGCTTAGTACAAGTCCATCTCCATACTCATTGTGCACAATGTGTTTATGTGATCTTGCACATTCAAGCGAAAAGAGTGACCATCCTCTCTGGCGCTAGTCGTTGGGGCTGTTGAGATGCAGCATGACGTTGAGAATGGTCCTCAAGAACCCATAAAATCCGCATTCGCATGACAGCCTTGGTATCCATACCAACACAATAGGAAATATTTCGGAATGCTAAACCGTAGCATCGATAGACCACAATCTTTAAGAAGTCATATTCCGAACAATGCTGCTACAAGTTACACATTGTGGCGCCACACATAGTAAGATTATTGAGCCGTTGTAAAAATTTGTTGTTTTGAAGAGCGTGGCGCAGCGCGTAGTGTGAAGCAGTCGCCCTCCGTTTCTGGCGGTGGCGCCGCTGTGGCAATCGCAGCTTTGCTGTCTGCCTCTGGTGGGAAAGCGGAGAAGTAGCCCGTTCACGTGCATTTAAGGGGCGCTATATGCTCGTCAGGGGCAGTTGGTCAGTCGGAGTGAGGCTGGGTCAGTCTCGCGTCACAAGTTGATGGTCTGTCTCTCGTTCGCATTTGTGCGGCAGTTAGTGTCTGTCTGGCGTCGGAGTGCTAATATGTCTGTCGTTTGGACCAAACTTTAAAGCCAGCAGAATGAGAGTCTTGCCACTCCGCCAGTAACAGAACTCAGCTAGTGTTCGCCCGCTCGGGGCTGAGTTCCTGCATCTGAGTCTGCACGTTAGGCCGCCAGTCTGCTCGAGTTCCTCAGGCAAGTCATCGGCGGTTGGATCGATCGGTTGGTCGGTCGTGCACTGAGACACAAGATGACTTGTCCGCCTTGAGCGTCGGCGCATTTGAGGTCCCCACGTGAGTTCAGAGAGCCGCGCCGTATAGAAAGGGGTAGTGGCTTCGCGGTCAACACGAGAGCAACAGGAGTCAAACCACGACATCGGACTGGCCGGTGCGAGCTGCGACGCCGCGAGACGGGAGATCGGCGCGCCTTCCTTCGTCCGTTGAAGCGACTGGCAGCGGACGGTTCGGGAGAGAGTTGAGGGTGCTGCGCCAGGTCTTCGCCAGAAATCACAGTTGATTAGAAGTTAAGTGATTGGAAATATGTTGTTTCATTTACTTGTTAAATTCTACTTGTTTTCTTGGTGAGGTCCCCAGCCACTGTGTTTTGGGGTCGTCCCATCATTCTTCTCCGTTTGCCCACCCGCGGGAAGGTGGTTATTTATGAACTGGGTGGTCCGTTTTTCCCTTGTGGAGTAGGGGCGGGTTAGAGCAATCTGCTGTTCGGGTTGTTCAGTAATCCCCCTGTCAATCTGCCATACGTTAATAGCTGCCTCTCTCATGTTTGTCGGATTGGGTGTTAACGAATTTATTCCTTAAGGTGTAAAGACCGAATTTTTGAAATATGTTTTTATCTTCTATCATCTTGAGAGGCAGTATATATGTAATGCAGAGCAAGTTGGTACATTTTATGTAAGACTGCATTTCATGGGTATTTATTTGAATGGTCATTTTAGTATATTAAGTTGAAACCCTTCCACCGTAAGAGTTTTCTTTAAAGACAAGTTGCACTTTCGGTGGCAAGCAATTTTTTTTTAATGTGAGTGTTTTGTATCATTTCCATGCGTTTGTGTGAGTTGTTAAAAATTTTAGTTTAAAGTAATCTGGTGTGTTGCAGATTTTCACCAGTGAGCGGTCATGACTACGGCCGTGTTAAAAGGGAGCGGCAAGTTTCTCAGCCAGAAAGCTCATACAGTCAACAAAACAAAAACAAAATTGTTATTTCTGTTTCTGAATAAATTGTAACTTGATATTTAGAGGATGCTTTCTGATTATAATTTTTAATTTTTTTTTAAAAAAAAGGAAATGATTTTTAGAAATGAAATTTCCATTTGTTGAAAGAAATTTGTTTTCATCAGTTACCCACTGGCAACTACTTCCACGCTCACATAGTGTGATTAAATGTGTTAATGTTCTTGATGAATCGCTAGTAAATAAAGTAAATTCTTTAAGAAAAGATTTTGAAAGTAAATCCACGGCTCAATTATGTCACTCACAACCAAGGCTTAATATGATTTTTTTTATAAATATTGGAGATGTAGCCATTGCTACCTACTTCGTGCACTTGCACTGAAACCCTTGCCATGTGCATATCCCGGGATATAACTTCATGCCAAAATCACATTTATTGCATACTGCGTTCACGATAGAATTTTAATAGCCAGCAGTGCTTTAAATGGAAAAATCTGTAGTTGGAACGGCCGGCCGGTGTGGCCGTGCGGTTCTAGGCGCTTCAGTTTGGAACCGCGTGAACGCTACGGTCGCAGGTTTGAATCCTGCCTCGGGCATGGATGTGTGTGATGTCCTTAGGTTAGGTAGGTTTAAGTAGTTCTACGTTCTAGGGGACTGATGACCACAGATGTTAAGTCCCATAGTGCTCAGAGCCTTTTGTAGTTGCAACGGAACAAGGAGTGAAAGACCAAAACGAATAACGACCAAAAAACGGTGGGAGGCCTTAATAAACGACACCTTCAAACTGCGTACAAGGTACACTGCGCAACACAGTACCAGGATCACTTTATTGAAACCGCGCAATTCTCTCCCAATGCAACGCAGTAGTTTGAAATTTGTCTGAAAGGTGCGTACAGCCTTACTCCGTAACGATGCAAAAGCGTGGCGCCCTGCGACTCCCCACTTGGACGCGACGACGCTTCAGCCACCAGGCAAAAAAAAAAAAAAAAAAAAAAAAAAAAAAAAAAAAAAAAAAAAAAAAAAAAAAGGCCACAGCTCAGAAGCTCATGACAGGCGTAAGACCAGTTAATGATGTCATTTCTGCACCAAAGTTCACCACAATTACGCCCAATGAGACCGTGGACGTGGCATACGATGGAAGGACCCCTTATCCACATTTCACCCCGTCTTTTGACGGCTCTGCTTTTATGAATTGGCAACGAAAAAATTTCAAAGACGCCGCCGCTCGGAATCGACGAGAAAACGCCTCCGTGGATGGCACAAAGGGCTTCAATGGGACCACCCCTTCCCTTGGAGCGTTGATTCACACGTATTACACGCTCGAACACGACAGTTTACAGTGCGGCGAGCAACAGGACGGCTCTCTTGACAACAACATCTGACACCGGACTATTCAACCCTTCGCTGAAGGCATCATGGGGCTGCCGCACCACTGAACGTCATTTGATGCCTCTGGACTGTAATCGATCGCAATTTTTGCTATGGCATGCAGAACGCAACCACTAGGGACAACTCGAAGCACGTCGACGAAATTTGAACGTGATCCAAAGCATCAAAGGTTGTTTATGCTTCTTCAGCCCTTCTCTTCAGCGCCCTCCTGTGCCATGCCACAGGGCGGGGGGCTCCAACATTGACACATATGTGAATAAAACGGCAAAGGCTCCCTTTAAGCCCGGATATGGGAACACAGTTGGCGCCACCTGCACACTTTTGTTGAGCACATTAAAAGTGTAGATGTACAGAGACACCGACACCCATTCTGCTGAGTGGCGCCCTACTGCTGCTGTAGAACCTGCTCTCAGGCGTGCAGTGTCTAAGGGGAGTCGAAGGGGTTGCCCGCCATCGGGCGTTAGAGCTCAGCTCGAGTGGAGTGCCACTCAGCTGAATGGGTATGGAGGTCTTTGTATAGGAACGTTTCTACTGTGTTCAAAAAAGGTGCTTGCGTGGCATCGAGGGTGTTTCTGAATACGGGGCGTTAGAAGAACTGCTTGCCGTTTTATTCACAAATGTGCCAATGCTGCACCCTCCCGTGATCATTACACACAACGGCGCGAAAGAGGAAGGCTGGAATAGGAAAATAATTTACTGCTTCGGATCATCTTAAAATTTTTTAGAATGACTTTAACGGCCCCTGGTGGTTCCACTTTGTACACCAGAGCAAAAACTGCCTTCGCGCTACACTCCAAATCGGTCAGATCATGCCCAGCAGGGCTGCAGTCCCACGATATCCTTACGGAAGTGTGGGATCGCATGGAGAGTGTCAGCAACGTGAAAGGTTGCAAGAGCAGCACTGTAAAACGTCTTCTTCGATCGTGAAATAGATATGGTTATCAGCGCCCCATGGAAGGGGTTTGTTTCATAGACGCCCTTTACGCCACCTCCTGCGGCCTTTTCTTGTCTGTTCTCAGCGGCAGTGTGTCCAATGTATTTTCCTAGGCCACCCATAATAGAAATCGCCTGATATCAATGCTGGACGTTGCGGTTCTGTTTTCCATGGCAGAGGCGTCAAAAGAAGGGGTGATAGGGCGTCCGTGAGGTGAAATCTGGTGGCAACCTGACGTCATAAACTCACCTTACATCTCACATGAACTTCTGACGTGTTGTCCCCTTTTCTGCGTGTGCCGTCACCTTGCGCCTTGCGTTACCGAGTCCGAGTGACTCTCCGGGGGGGGGGGGGGGGGGGGGGGGTTGCGCCCCGCTTTTTCAGCATTACGGAGGAAGGCTGCAGGCAACCTTGTGCCAAATTTCAAACTTTTGCGTTGCAATGGAAGGCGGTTATGGGGTTTGAAAAACGTGGTCCTTTAACTGTGTTGAGCAGTGTATTTATCATTCGACTTGAGTAGGGGAACAATCCAGCATCTAAAATCTGACAGAGGATACGATAAACAAAATTACAAAGTTATAATGAAAGTCGATACGTCATCTAATAAAAAGGGAAAATAAAACTATACGCAGCTTACATGGCCATTATCTCATCCAAATCATGTATATGGTATAGCAACTGGCAGTGTTAGTTTTGTCAGGCAAAAATTGCGATAGTGACCATACATACCTGTAACCTATTGTCTCATCAGGAAATCGCATATCGCGCCTGACTGCATGCATGCATATGCGTGTTCGAAGGAGCAAGCACTGCGGCGGCTACAGCTGTAATGAAATCCATGAAATGTATTCGTAGTTGCGATTATGGACGACCATCAGCTGTATAATGGAATAACGACAGTGAATATTTGTGATGTTCTGGGACTCGAACGTATTTCCCGCTTATAGCGGATGGTCACCTTACCATTAGGCTATTCAAACACGTTTCACGGCCATCCGGTTTGTACATTCCTGTACAGAGGAGACACCAGGCAAGCTTCTTTGAATTAAAATGTCTGCCCTGCATGGGAATATACGTAATGGATGAATGAGTGCAGGTTGTAGACACGTACTTGACGACATACCGAAGTTTGAGTCTGGCCGTGAAACATGTTCAGATAGCCTAATGATAAGGGGACGACTGCTCGCGATAAGCGGCAAATTCACTCGTATGACATCAGTACAGTTTAGATCTACCTGTTATTCTCTGACAGCAACGAGAACTGCACTAATTCGTCTTGTATTACTACAGTAGAGGGTGTCGAGTTCATTTCCCCTAGGCATGTAAGTTGGTCATGGATTGGCATTACTTCATAATTTCACTGCCAGCTGGGCACTTTCAATTCAAGTATAATTATTTTAAACTTTAACTGAGTAATGGAAGAAGTGCGAGAAGTCGGAAAAACTCATTTATTAAAAATTTCGAAGTAATTTGTCAGTTATTAGCGTATCATTTAGACAGTGAATTCACAGCACTTAATTCCAGTAGCGTGGACGTAATTATCGGCGCAGTTTAAGTAGATTGTAAGTTGTTGTCTGGAGAATTATGTGCCTAGTACGTCGATTAAGGACGGAAAAGACTCACCATGGTTTAATAACGAAATTCGAAACTACTGAGGAAGTAGAGGCAGTTGCACTCTCGGTTCGAAAGAGAACGCGCAAATGCCCGCAAGCAAGGTTAGTAGAGAAGATATGTGCGTCTGTGAAAGGATCTATAAGCGAAGTATACAACTACCACCTTCACATCTTAGCAAAAGATCTAGCAGAGAACTCGAGAAGATTCTGGTCCCATGTAAAATCGCAAATTTGGTCTAAGGCTTCCATCCAGTCACTTTATGACCAGTTTGATGCGGCAGTTCAACACAGCGAAACGAAAGCGGAAGCTTTAAATGCCACGTTCAAGAAATCGTTGACACCATCGTTTCACCATCGAATAGATCCCGTATGGACGACATATTAATAATCATCCGCGGTGTAGAGAAACAACTGAAAGTTGGAAACAAAATTAAGTGCCCAGATCCGGATGGAGTCCCATTTCGGTTTTTTAAAGAGTACTCTACAGCATTGGTCCCTTACCTAGCGTTACCGTGAATCTTTCACCCAGCGCAAAGCCGCAAGCGACTTTTCCGTCCTCCATGCGATTAAGTGTTGTTCACTCTGTTGGCCGCCACACTTGCTGGGCGGTGTGAACGGACAGATTTATAGTTAAACGCCTGAGAGCGAATTTTTGAGTGGCATCGTGTGGACTGGTTGTCTGACTGGTGTGCCACGCCAATAGTTAGACTAGGGGCGAATAGGAGTCCTTGACTTCATCAAGGCATAGGGAGAGTTTGATTGGCGAAGGTCAATCCAGATAGAACGAGAGTTATCTTATTTGTCAGCAGCGAGCGACGCAGACAGCAGTCATCGCAGCTTACGATATTGTGCACTATAGCCCATGCGAGCCCCATATTTCCTCCATCACAATACACTTCACTGCATTTCACACGCGACAGCCTCAACCGTCCCTAGCAACATTCTAACGGATAATTATTCAAGTTGAGTAGGCGCGGCTCTCAGCCATTCTGCCAAGTCAATAACAATGTTAAGCTTTGTAAAAAAAATTTCATTAGCAAATCCAATCCTTAAGAGGTAACATCACATTCCGAAAAGAACCCGGAAATAACTTGTTCAGTTCATAACTAAAAGTGCCATTGTGATTTCTCAGAATTTTTGCAAAAATAATAATAATAATAATAATAATAATAATAATAATAATAATTTTCGTTAGTTTCATGTTTTTCTTATACTAACTAGCACTACTCCAGTACCCAAGTATCCCACTAGTTACGTAAGAAATTTTGTGAATTTTTGTGTCATTTCCTTACAGCGGACGACTCCGGAAGATATTTATTGCATTTCTCTTCAGAACGTTAGGAGCATCTGTCTGACTTCTGTAGTAGTGTGGGGGCGGAAATTGCATCTTGCAGGAGCCACAGGGTAAAGGGTACATCTCAGATTATTCCGTTGCGCAGAATGACAGAATAGCAACCCACACGTCGCTCACAACAGGTCCGGAATAATGGAGGTATATAGCGCCGCAAAACTAGCTGAACTGCTCCTCATTTATGAAGAAGCTAGGCAATCCGCGGCAAGGACAAAGGAGGTTGTCTCAGATTTCCGATTCCCAGTAGCCTTCGTTGCAGTGCACCAAGGACTGTGAAAAGTGGAGTCTCTTCGTCCTCCATGCGAGAGTCATGGATCACATCATGATGCCGCAGGATTAAGATGTGAGGAGGAAATTCTAGGTACAGTTGAGGAACAACTCACCGGAAGTACACGAATCTTCGCATGTCATGGGAGCGGGGAATATCCCATATGATTGTTGGTCGCACACTGCATGGAGAGTGAACGCATCCTTGTCACCTGACTTCGGCATCTTCACGAAGCGGACAATCCACGAAGAGCTACGTTCTGCATCTGGCTCTTGGAAAAGTGTGGAAGCAACGCTGAGTTTCTTCGGAAAGTCCTGGTGACAGATGAATACATGAAGGTCATGTGAATATACATAATTTGCAGACTTGAGCAAATGAAAACCCTCACACCAGTCGACCGGCGGATTTCCAGCCAGATCTGCTCTAAATATGTGGGCCGGGATCGTCGGAAATTTGCTGCTGGGTCCATCAAAGCTGCCTGCGAGGCTAACAGGTGCTGGTTATCTTCAAGTATTACACTCTTTATTGACAGAGTTTCTGGATAACATTCCTCTTCAAGAAGCCTCGAGTTGTGGATTATTCACGATGGTGCACCTCCTCATGTCAGTAGAATGGATCTTAGATATATAGACCGTCAGTTGCCCAACATAGGAATTGGCTGGGGAAACCATGTGTGTTGATCTTCTAGATCCCCTGGTTTAAATCCGTTCCATTTTTACTTCTGGGGGCACGTCGATGATCTCGTTTACAGAGAAATCATCGACGATGAAGTCGCTCTAAAACGACGAATTTAAGAAGCTGTCACAACCATCAGAGGAGACGCTGGAGTATGGGGACGGGTCAGAGCATCATGGTATCGTCGCTTCCAAGCCTCCCGTGCAGCTGACGAAGATTATTTCGAAATCTTATTTGAAGGACGCGACAGAAATCAGGGTTGTTATTCTCTTACGGGCGTTGATAACAGCCTTAATTTAGTGTGTTCTGATTATCTTACGAACCACAGAATGTGCAATATTGTTTTGTTTTGGATTGTACATAAAGTTCCGTATTATGTAACATGTCTTCCGATTTTTCGTTTGTTTTGTAGTTTTGCATAAGCATGAGTGTTACACACATTACAAGAAACAATGTAAGGATAAGCACTGGTAGTGTCAGCATAAGCTTTAAATTCTCATTTAAACGTTTTTACACTTCCATGCTCAATTTTGCCTTTAATTGTGGTAACGGACGCTGTAGATAAACAAATTATTACAAATGATTGTTATTTTACACTAAGCATCTGTGTACAGCAGGTCATTTGGGTAAGTATCAATCCTGACAGATTCCTCTATTTGTTGTAAAAGTCGCAGACGGTTCATTGGTACCTTCATAAATTCCCATTCATTGTGTTAGTTTTTTCTTATCTGTGTTTAACACTCTTCCTGCAACAATGTGACAAAATTTACTAGCTCATTTTTTTCTGCAGGGTCTAACTGCACCTGGAGGTCTAACTACACATGTCAGTATTGGCTAACGGTTTTGTGTCCATGTGTCCACATTTAAAAACCTGAACTGCTGCCCAGGGGTAAATGAGCAGTAATGGCTTGCTCTTGCCGCGTGTACTTTGAGTTACTGACTAACTAACCCCGTTCAAACAGGCCTAGGAAGGCCGCACTTTGCCGACCGACCGCCATGTCATCCTCGGATAGGCATCGCTGGAAGCAGATACAGATATGGATCTGGTCAGCTCCTCGCTATCGCGGCCATTGTCAGTTTTCGTGACCGGAGTCGCTACTTCTCAGTCAAGTAGCTCCTCAATTAGCCTCACAAGAGCTGACTGCACCCCGCTTGCCAACAGCACTCGGCAGACCCAGATGTGACCCGTGCAAGTGGTAGCCAAGCACAACAGCGCTTATCTTCGATGTTCCGACAGGAACTGGTGATCTACCGCGGCAAGGGCGTTGGCACTTGGAGTTACTACATACGACTCCTAACAGCCATAATTATTTGTCGGGTTCAAATGGTTCTGAGCACTATGGGACTTAACTTCTGAGGTCATCAGTCCCCTAGAACTTAGAACTACTTATACCTAACTAACCTAAGGACATCACACACATCCATGCCCGTGGCAGGATTCGAACCTGCGACCGTCTGCAAATGACGTAAATACTGATGTAATGTTGTTCAGTATATTGTCCTCAGTCACCACTACAAATATCTGCACTTATACCTCTTTCACCCCATATATATACACAACGGAAATAATAACAGTACAAAAAAAATTAGGAAAGAGTGATGAAATTCAGGAATAAATAAAATATTTAAGTGATTAACATTGCAAGATTAGAAGTTAATGTAAGTGTGAGATAGGCCATTGCAAATGTGAACCGCTGGTGCATTAATAACTTGTGTAACCGCCAGAATGCTGAATGCAAGTATGCAAACGCGCATGCATCGTGTTGTACAGGTGCCGGATGTCAGTTTGTGGGGTGGAGTTCTTTGGTGTCGGAAGGTGCAGGAGTTGAACGCGCGCCAGAACGTATGATGTACCTGGATACCCACTAGGGGTCTCTGTGCTCCGGCGTGCGCTAGAGAGCCTGTATAGGGAGAGAGTGGCCAACCGGACGACACGGCGACCGTTTTTCTGACAAACTGCGAGCGGGACTTTTGAATGGGCAGTAGTGGAGTACACACTCACCGAATCAGAAGCACAAGACAATATGGCGAAATCATTCGTTAAATGCAGCTCTTTACAGCTATAATATACTTATAGTAGCCTACTACGTACAGCACAGGACAATTTGATACAGTGGCTGTAAAAATTATTCGTTACTTGCATTTATCTCCTTTAGTTTACTAGACATAGTGCAATGAAAGTAACGTAAATAAAAAAATATAGTGTATAGCATTTGTTTTGTATCGGAAGTGCATAACGCTAAAGATTTAACGTACCTGTATTACGTCAGATGAATGACAGTCGTAAGCAATTGTTTACAACCAAATGCAGCACAAGCTGGCATCGTTTACGAACGTCTGAAGAACGAACTACAGATGTCAGAAGCAATACTGCATAATTACTAACGTGTTTACTTCAAACACGTAGGCCTACCGACTTCGTCACAAAACGCTTCATTATTTCAACTCGTATTTAAGATCGCATACGCTAATTACGTACTAAAAACGATATACAACTAAATCGAACATGCATGCACAACGCATAACCAGTCTCTCAATAATTCAAATACCTTTTAATCGTTTCCAAAAGGCCTCTGAACTTCAATTCAACTCAAAAGCACGGCGAACATAGGAAGCGCGAGAGACGTTTGGCAGAAAAATGGCGCCAAAGCTAATCAACGAATCACGGGCAACTTCACCTATGACCACTCTCTCTGTATACAGGCTCTCTAGCGTGCGCCTGCACTGCAAGCCTCGCCATGCGATTGCGCCACTCTCCGTGCCATGTGAAGTCCGGTGCCAATCGCGTTTACCGTGGTCAGGTATTTAGGAGGCCATGTCGCGCTACCCCGGTGCCTCCCTGGGCAGTTTCCTTTTATTCTCCTCTCCTCGTCAGGTTATTCCTGAAAATCTGATAGTTACTGGCAAAAAATATTCCGAGAAAAGAAGCAAACATGCTAGTACTGAGATGGTAGGCCGATTTGTTACAAAGATTAGGCTATCATTAAAGCACGATTGAAGAAAAGTGTCCATTGTACGGCATCTAAGGGTTTGAGACCGTTCCCTTAATCACATTTATGGTACTGCACAACGCTGGAAAGTGTTTAAAAAGGGCCGGCCGGAGCTGCCGAGCGGTTCTAGGCGCTTCAGTCTGGAACCGCGCGACCGCTACGGTCGCAGGTTCGAATCCTGCCTCGGGCATGGATGTGTGTGATGTCCTTAGGTTAGTTAGGTTTAAGTAGTTCTAAGTTCTAGGGGACTGATGACCTCAGAAGTTACGTCCTATAGTGCTCAGAGCCATTTTTTGTTTAAAAAACTACGTAGTTTTCTTTTTCTTTTACCCTGTAAATTGCTTTTGTTAATCACGCACTGTGTGACGCATCATAGGTAAGATTTCAAAGTGAGAAGATGTGTAAAATAATGTGTAACTAATGCACTCACAATCTGATAACACAGTAACTCTATTCTTCATGGATACAGAGTGAGTCACCTAACATTACCGCTGGATATATTTCGTAAACCACATCAAATACTGACGAATCGATTCCACAGAGCCGGCCGAAGTGGCCGTGCGGTTAAAGGCGCTGCAGTCTGGAACCGCAAGACCGCTACGGTCGCAGGTTCGAATCCTGCCTCGGGCATGGATGTTTGTGATGTCCTTAGGTTAGTTAGGTTTAACTAGTTCTAAGTTCTAGGGGACTAATGACCTCAGCAGTTGAGTCCCATAGTGCTCAGAGCCATTTTTTTTGATTCCACAGACCGAACGTGAGGAGAGGAGCTAGTGTAATTGGTTAATACAAACCAAAAAAAAAAAAATGCACGGAAGTATGTTTTTTAACACAAACCTACGTTTTTTAAATGGAACCCCGTTAGTATTGTTAGCATATCTGAACATATAAACAAATACTAATCAGTGCCGTTTGTTGCAATGTAAAATGTTAATTACATCCGGAGATATTGTAACCTAAAGTTGACGCTTGAAACCTCCGACGTTCAGTTGCGTGTTGTAACAAACACGGGCCACGGGCGTTTCATATGACGTGGAGGACGCATAAATTGGCCAGCCCGTTCTCCTGATCTTACACCTCTGGACTTCTTTCTGTGGGGTACGTTAAAGGAGAATGTGTACCGTGATGTGCCTACAACCCCAGAGGATATGATACAACGTATTGTGGCAGCCTGCGGCGACATTACACCAGATGTACTGCGGCGTGTATGACTTTCATTACGCCAGAGATTGCAATTGTGTGTAGCAAATGATGGCCACCACATTGAACATCTATTGGCCTGACATGTCGGGACACACTCTATTCCACTCCGTAACTGAAAACGGAAACCACGTGTGTACGTGTACCTCACGCCTCATGGTAATGTACATGTGCGTCAGTGAAAAGGACCAATAAAAAGGTGTTAGCATGTGGACGTAATGTGCTGTTCCAGTCTCTTCTGTGCCTAAGGACCATCACCGTTCCCTTTGGATCCCTACGTAATTCGGTGCTCTTCGATACACACGATCGAACAGCGGAGGAGTGGTACTCAAGCGTCAACTTTAGGTTACAATATATCCAGATGTAATTAACATTTTACAATGCAACAAACGGCACTGATTAAGTATTTGTTTATATGTCCAGATGTGCTAACAAAACTAACGGGGTTCCATTTTAAAAAAACGTAGGTCTGTGTTAAAAAACATACTTCCGTGCATTTTCGTATGGTTTGTATTAAGCAATTACACTAGCCCCTCCCCTCACGTTCGGTCTGTGGAATCGGTTCGTCAGTATTTGATGTGGTTTACGAAATATATCCAGCGGTAACGTTAGGTGACTCACCCTGTATATACCTCTATGCAGTTGCGGTTCTTTGACATTTCAACAATCTTTCACTTTGTTGACATGCACAAGATATGACAGCATCCGTTGCGTCTTCCCTCATTGCACACGTTTACTTTCTAACAGCGAAGGCGTAGGTAAGTTTTTTTGCAAACATGAAGATTAAAAATGTTGTGCATACGAGTTGAAAGCTGAAAATGTAACGAACAAGGGGCAGTACCAGTAAGCAAATAAGCATTTTTTTGGAGTTCCATCTTCATTTGTTGCCGATACAAATACAGTAAAACTGGAATTAAATAGATTACGAAAGCATCACTTATTTATTCGAAGTATATAAAAAACTAGTTACATTAACGAGGCTAAATGTATCTTATTGCTAGAGCAAACAAGGATTTAAGAAATGAAAAACGTTCGAAATTGCCGGCCTCGGTGGCCGTGCGGTTCTAGGCGCTTCAGTCTGAAACCGCGCCACCGCTATGGTCGCAGGTTCGAATCCAGCCTCGGGCATGGATGTGTGTGATGTCCTTAGCTTAGTTAGGTTTAAGTAGTTCTAAGTTCTAGGTGACTGATGACCTCAGATCTTAATATCCATAGTGCTCAGAGCCATTCGACCCATTTGAACGTTGAAATTGCCTTCCTGACACTATCTTATTCATGTAAGCTCTGTAATTTTTAGTGTTTAAAACAGCTGTTGGGTGCACGCAACAGAAATAATGAACAAGAAGTAATCGCATACAGGAGCCTGCTAATGTTTTGGGTTATTAAAGATGACGGCAGGCTGCGCCCCACTTCAAGACAACGTACAGCCTTAGTCTGTGGTGCCATCTCTCTTCTTCTTTTCTCTCTATGGGGACGGCACAATCACAATACACACGGCCCAGGTTGGGCTCGAGCCCGCGACGTGGAGTTTACAACGCAACGTCATTATCCCGAGTGCACGGAAACTGCTGTTCCTTCAGTTGGGAATCAGCCTCAAAGGACACCATTCGCAGTGTGCATAAGGGGTTAGAATTTTTGAACATATTCTCAGTTCGAACGTAAATTTCCTTCAGATGGAAAATCTTTTGTCAACAAATGAACACGGATTTAGAAACATTGATTCTGCAAAATTCAGTTCGCCCTTTCCTCGAACGATATTTTGTAAATCATACATACAGGGCAACTGATTCCAAGCGTTTGGCACCATACTCCACTGCAGACTGTTAACGAACCTACCAACATACGGAAGAGGTTCGTAGGCATCCGAGTGGCTCGAGGCCTTCATAAGTAACTAGTAGAACACAGTACGGTGTGCTGGGTCCAGCAAGTGTTCATCAGAGACAAGGGTACCTTCGGGAGTGCGCCAGGGAACTGTGATACAAACTCTCTTTTTCCCCAGATACTTGTACATAAACGACTTGATAGACAAGGTGAGCAGCCGTGTGCGGCTGTTTGCTGATGATGCGGCAGAGTAAAGAAAGGCGTTGTCTCTAAGAGACTGCCGGGGGATATAACATGACTCAGAAAAAAAATCTAGTTGGTGTGCTGAATGGCAGCTGGCTCCAGATGTAGAAAAATGTAAGTTCATGCAGATGAGTAGGAAAATAAAACCCGTGATGTTGGGATATAGCCTCATTAGAGTCCTTCTTGACACGTCGATTAAATATCTAAGCGTAACATTACAAAAATCGAACGAGCAGGTAATGACGATAGTAAGAAAGGCGAATGGTCGACTTTGGTTTATTGGGAGAGTGTTAGAAAAGTCTGTAAGAGAGACAGCGTATAGAACGTCATTGTGACTAATTCTTGAGTACTACTGCAGCGTCTGGGATCCGCACCAGGTCGGATTAAAGGCACACATCCCAGCAATTCAGAATCGATAAGCCAAATTTGTTCCCGGTAGGTTCGGTCAATACGAGAGTTTTGCGGAGATGCTTCGTGAAGTCAAATGGGTATCCTTGTAGGGAAGACGACGTTCTTTTTAAGAAACACTATTGAGAAAATTTGGGGAACCGGCGTTTGAAGCTGACTGCTGAACGATTCCATTGCCGCCAATGTATTTCAGTTACCTAATCATGACAGGTTGCCAGAAAAAAATCATAAAGTATGAACATAGCTGTCAGCCTGGTAACTTATGTAGAGACGTACAGTGGAGGCCGCTTTTGGCAGTCCATTAAGAGGTCACACACTTGGGGAAACCGCCGATTTCAAGATCACTGATGCAAACTGGTTGTAAAAAGCGACGCAGTTACTTACCATCTGTAAGCAAACAGCCCCAATCTCCATACGCAAGGCTCTCAAACAACAAGCAAGGTAGAGGTCGGCAGGTTCGAGAGTTCCAGCGAAAGAGAGCAGACTTGCATGAACGAGTCTCCAGCAGATACTATGTACGTGAGCGTCATATTTAGTTAATTTTGTGCACTATGAAGGACTTGCAAAAATTTACCTGTACGTACCTGTCGACTAGGTTTGCTGGTTTCCAGCGCCTACACGTACCTATGGTTCGACGCCACTTTCACTGTGATGAGTTACTGAGCCTAAGTGTTCAACTAGAAGAACAGAATCCAGCACTTCCACCGTCCGTCGTCAGTAGAATCACATGTTACAGCGTCTTGACCAAGTAATAGGCCCTGATGGCCAGTTCTTCTAGTAAGTCCCATCTATGTTTTTATAGGAAGTACCAGAAATTAGTTATATGTGGTGACTACAATATAAATTTTGTATATGATGGTGCACGAGAAAGTATGCTGGTAGATATTCCAAATCCAAATGATCTGATGCAGACTGTGGTTTTTTCCAGCTAGGGCGCAGGGGGACAGTAGCACAGCCATAGACAAAATTTTTAATCATTCTTCATTGCTAGATCGGCATTCTGATAGTAAAAGGGTGAATGGCCATTCAAACCATGATGCACAGATTTTAACGCTAAAAGGCTTTTGCGCTCAAACAAATGTCACATATAATTACAAACTATGTAGGAAAGTTAATCCAATAGCGATAGCGAGTTCTTTAAACCTAGTCAAGGTACAAGAGTTGCAGAATGTTTATAGTGCCGGTAACACAGATGATACATATAATGCTTTCCTGAACGCATTTCTCATGCTCTTTGAGAGTTGCTTTCCATTAAAACGTTCTAAACGGGGTACTAGAAGTAAAAGACAGCCTGGGTGGCTGACTAGTGGGATAAAGGATATCATATAGAACAAAGCGGGAATTATATCAAAATGCTAGAAGTAGTCACAATCAAGCTACAGTAGCCCATTACAAACAGTACTTAAAAATGTTATTAGGAAGGCAAAGAGTATATGGTATGTAAATAGAATAGCTAATTCACAGGATAAAATTAAAACCCTATGGTCATTTGTGAAGGAAGTGTCTGGTCAGTAGCACAAATTCGACGATATAAAATCAGTTCGTAGTAAAATTATTTCTGTTACTAATAAATCAGATATATGAACAGTATTTAACGATCATTTTCTGAGCATTGCTGGTGAATTCAATAAAAATTTAGGTTCTATAGGGAATCATGTAACTCTCCTGGCAAATGCCTTTCCGAGATTGATGTCTCAAATACTCCTGTATGATACAGACCAGGGGTAGATTGAGTCAATAGCTAAATCACTGAAGACTAAGGACTCCCATGGATATGATGAAGTGCCGAAGTAGAATATTAAAGTACTGTGCTGCACGTGTTAGCCCTGTATTGAGCCATATTTGTAATTTTTCCTTCAGGAATGGTCAGTTTCCTGAACGATTAAAGTAAAGGCGTTTTATAAAAAGTGAGAAAGGGATAACGTAGACAATTTTATACTTATTTATATGCCATCACTGTTTGCTAAAGTTATTGAAAAGGCTGTGTATGTAAAGATAATTTATCATTTTATATCATACGATTTGCTACCAAATGCACAGTTCGGGTTTAGAAGTCGTTTAACTCTAGTCTCTGTGAGGTACTGGATGGGTTAAAGAAAAGGCTTCGAACGCTAGGCATATTTTTTTATTTAACTAAGGATAACTCTACAATATTTCTTTTTGCTGATGACACTAGCTTGCTAGTAAAGGATGTTGGGTGCAACATTGGCTCAGTTTCAAATAGCGCAGTTCACGACGTAAGTTCATGGCCTGTACATAATACACTAACGCTAAATCACAGTAAGACTCAGTTTTTTACAGTTTCTAACACACAATTCAACAAAACTTGAGGTTTTAATTTCACAGAATGGGCATGTTATTAGTGAAATTGAACAGTTCAAATTTCTAGGTGTTCAGATAGAGAGTAAACTGTCGTGGAAAGCCCACGTTCAGGATCTTGTTCGAAGACTTAATGCTGCCATTTTTACTACTCGAACAGTATCTGAAGTGGGTGATATTTCGACACGAAAATTACCTGCTTTGCTTATTTTCATTCACTTATGTCTTATGGTATTATATTTTGGGGTAACCCTTCCCATTCTAAAAGGATACTTTTGGCTCAGAAAATGGCGGTTCGGGAAATAAGTGGTGTAAGTTCTCGAAACTCTTGTCGACCCCTGTTCAAGAGTCTGGATATTTTGACATTGGCCTCTCAATATATATATATATATATTCCTTACTGTCATTCATTGTTAACTATATTAGCTTATCTCTAAGAATAAGCAGCTTTCACTCGGTTAATACTCGGCAGATATCAAACCTGCATTTGGATCGGACTTCCTTAGCTCTTGTGCAAAAAGGTGTGCAGTATACTGTAGCATCCATTTTCAATAAGCTACCACTCGAATTGAAGAGTCTTAGCAGTAATCCATGCGCTTTCAAATCGAAACTTTCCTCATGGGTCACTCCTCCTATTCTGTCGAGGAGTTCATTGAAAAATTAAGCTGATTCTTGTTGTATTGTTGATTGTGTTTACTTAAACTTAAGGCTTGAGTTTTTTCGGGTTCATAAACATTTTATTTTTATCTTTTATAACTTTTACGTTGCGATTTCATGTACTGACACGTTCCATGTCTTTGGAGATTTGCTCCTCAGTTTGGTCCTACGGAACATGACGTGTAAATAAATAAATAAATAAACCTGTGTCTGTGATCTTCTGCATGTTTTATAGCTGACACGTGAAGAAGCAATAAAAAGCAGACCAGTAAGCCTCCCCACCGTCTTACTTCACTGTCATCTTCACATCCACCTCCTCAGCCTAATGTGTCTTTCTGTGCTGTCTACAACCACAGAAATCTGTAAAACGTAAGTTTCACCCGCTTGCCGTTTCACTCCTGTACGCAGCCGCTCGCGTACCAAGAAACGGATGAACTCAAATCCCGCGTCACCTGAGCGTCGGCTACTAGATAAACAAGTCGCGATGCACGTAAGGACTGCGAAGGTAACTTAAGTGAAATTACGGCTCTTATGGAGGCTACTTGCGGGTGGAACAGGAAAGGAAACGACAAGTAGTGGTAGAAGGTACCCTCCGTCTTGCACCGTATTGTGGCTTAAGGAATATGCACGTAGATGTATCTTTCAACCATGCACCATCCTACAAGTGGCTTCACTACGGGATTAACCCAACGAGAAATGAGTTGTAAATATACTACGTACGCTCACCCTCAACCTGGGCAGTTTACCTTTTCTGTTTCGGTGGCTGTCTCTGGGCTCCCTGTCGGCTAACAGGAACCTGGGTACTGCCGTTGCGTGGAACGACTTTGAGGGTTTTCAAGAAGGGCACTTTGTCGTGTTTGAAGCGTGGAGTCTGAAGTGTGTGTATGCGGTACAGCCAGCATGCTTGTGGCACGCGTAATAAAATCGCGAAAATTACGCAGTAACTGGACTTCTGAAGGCAATTTAGTTTTCCACTGGCACAAGCAATATTAAAGGAGTCAAATTATACGTAGGATTAAATTTTTTAATTGGGGATTTAACCGTGGAATACAAATATATCGCTCATAAAGGTAATTTCTAAAGAAGCTCTGAAGATTTAACACGCTGTTCCACAACCGCGAGGAAATTGTTTAGAACACCGATGTCATGGACAGCTAAATCCACGTCTGTTATCTTGTAATCCGCCATTTTGGAGTACGTGTTTCAAATGGCAAAGCTGGCCGGAGTGGCCGTGCGGTTCTAGGCGCTACAGTCTGGAACCGAGCAACCGCTACGGTCGCAGGTTCGAATCCTGCCTCGGGTATGGATGTGTGTGATGTCCTTAGGTTAGTTAGGTTTAATTAGTTCTAAGTTCTACGCGATTGATGGCCGCAGAAGTTAAGTCGCATAGTGCTCAGAGCCATTTGAACCATCAAATTGGAAGGGGATCACTTGAAACATTTTTAAGAGATCTTTATTTGTGGAAGAGTTACGACCTGTTAAGGTTTGAAATTTCAAGGAGGTGATCAATTCTGTTTGTTGTTGCAAGTGTTCGACAACGGCACATACACAGCAGGAACGCATTGAAATTGTGTTAATGAGTGGTGGACGAAGTACGACGGTAATTGCTCCTGACTTCAGTGCTCGGCATCCTCAAAGAAATGACATTTCTCATAAGACAGCATCCAAGTTATTGGACAAATTTCGTGCAACAGGTTCTGTGGTGGGCAGGCCACGCAGTGAATGTGCAAGAACAGCTGCCGACGAGGAGACTGCAACATAAGTTGTGGCATTGTTTACGAAAAGTCCACATGGAAGTGCGCGCAATGTTCACTTCTGCGTCTGTTGCGCACACAACTTGCTGTTGCGACATCGTCTCTCGCAGAATGACTCTGATCGGCGGCAGCAGCTTGCAGAATGGCCAGTGTAACAGGAGTTCAAACTTCATAGGACAGCTGTTGTTCAGTGAAAGAGCTAATTTGTATTTGCAAAGAGAACTAAACAAACAGAATCATCGTTACTGGTCAGATGCAAATCCTCATGGGTGATCCCCATAAAGGTCTGGTGGCGAAAGTGATGGTTTGGTGTGGGATTTGGGACACAAAAATCGTGGGTCCGGTGTTTACAGACGGAACCTTGAACGGGGAGAGGTATCTTAATATGGTCCATGATTATGTGCTTCGGACGCTGTTGAATCTACAGGGTGATTTCCCGACCCTTTTTCCAACAAGATGGTACACCTCCCCGCTATGCTACTGAAGTCAGATAGTTTCTGGATGGACAGTATGTAGGTCACTTGACAGGCAGGAGGAGTCTTGCCGAATGGCCACCACGGTCCTCTGATCTTACACCTCTTGACTTTTATCTGTGAGGACATTTGAAATCAACTGTGTATGAGGTAGAAATCAACGTTGTAGTCCATCTTTGTCGGCGTATTGAGATGGCGCGTGCCTCTGTTGACCCACAGACCCTGCGACGTGTGCAGCGGGACTGGCGAAAAAGACTCCGATTATGTGCCCGGCGCAGTGGTCTGGATACACCCCTATGAAAGTCCAACTTTGTGAGGAATCGTAATGGCGTCTGATATGAAGTGTCTGTGAGTGGCGACGCAATTTCTAGGAGCTATGGTGACAGTGGTGGCCATATTGACATCCACCATCTTGGATTTGGGTTACGTGTTTCAAATCGGAAGGGGGACAAGTGGGACATCATTTTGAACTGCTTCTCTCTCAGGAATACAAATCTGAAATCTGTTATAAGATATCTTTATTTGTGTAGGAGTTATGACCTTTCAAAGTTTAGGACACTTATCAGAGTCAGCGTTACAGTATATGCCCAGCATGATCACCCTGTATAAAGGGTAGTAATTAAGTTTTAATTAACACCTTGAAAAAATAAAGTTACGTAATTAACTTTTGGTTTGTCTGCAGTTCTATCCCACATGAAAATCCCTGGGCCACTGTACCGCAGCATGCCACAGATGTCGTATATTGACAGAGACGAAGCTTACTGTGGATTACCAAGGAGTAGCATAGCAGGCACGTGCCCTCATTCGTGGCATAAATCTAATATTGACCGTTCACCACGAGAGGGGTGCGATGCAATCGGCTACCTAGGTGTTGGCCTTGAAATAACTGGCGTAATTTTCACCCCTAAGAGGGCCAGGAGATGATTAAAAACGGCGAACGGCGGCGCCGATGTGTGACGTGCATACGTGAGCGGGGTGGGGCGTCTGCGGCAGCCAGATAGCCCCGCGGGCTTTGAGGGCGACTTTGTAAAGGGCAGCGAGAGCGAGGGGGCGGGGTGCGGGGGGCGCCGCTAGATAAGGCTCGTCGAAAATTAATTCTGTCCGCTCCGGCCCGACCCGGCCGGGGTCGCCTCCGCTGCCTGCCTTCAATGCGGCAGCCGGCGAATTCACACCCCCGTGAGAAAAGAGGGCGGAAAATGGCCCCGGCAGGCACTTCGGCACTTCATCCCGCTGCGCGCTTCGCCTTCCTCCTCCGTCCGCCCCGTCACACGTGGGGCGGGGCAGGCGCCTCGCGCTGGGCAAGGAGCGACATGTGCCCAACGTCGCCGCCCATGCGAGTGTGGCCCTAAAATTAGTGTAACAAGTCCCCTAAGGGGAAATGTTCATTCACGAAATCAAAGAGGTATAGAAAGCTACTGAGGTACTGTTGCACGGGTTACAAGGGTGCAGTGTGACGTAGTAAATCGTATCCCTTATCTGCTGCAGGTCCTCTGGAACTTTCAGAGTTGAGCGCGCCCTCTTTCTAGCACACCATTGTTTTCTTATTATGTTCGAAAATACCCGAGATACATCGGTCACGAGCAAACCTGCGAGTACAAAGACTTTCTTTGGGTTTCGTGTGGATAGGTTGCGCTTACATCCGTCGCACCATAATTACTTGAATACTTTACTAAAGCGATGAATTATGAGTCTGCAAGCATCACGCTGATTGCTAGCGTAACAGTGAGCAACTATACGGTTTATTCGCAGGAGTGTGTGTAAACATAGATAACGTGTAATGGGTATCTTCTTTCCTTCTTGTAGTGTTCAGCCGTGAGGTTTCTCTTCTGTCTGCCTTCCTCTTCATTTTCACGTACGTGTTACATCCAACATCATTCGTGGTCTGTTGCATGTATGGTATCCTTGGTCGCTCCCGCCGATTCCTTCCCTCAATAGCTCCTTCTGCTATTGTTCCAGTGATGTTGCGTCTTAGGATGTGCCCTACAGATTTGTATCTAATTGTTCAGATGTGCCTCCACAGAGATCTGCGGTCCTGTATTCTTATAAGCACCTCTTCATTTGTTACTTTGTCCCTCCAGCTCATCATCATCCTTCAATAGCAACACATCTCCAGGGCCTCTAGCCGTCTTCTCTCTTATCTTCATGCATGGTATACAAACAGTAATCACTTACATCAAAGTGACATGTTTTTAATGTTATTATGGATGCATTACATGAGACTTTGTAACAAGGCTTTTCCTTTTTATTTAAAGGTAAGTGTTTGATTCATGTCTGTCTCTCTTTTGTTGATAGGTAAATGCTTGACAATGACCACGAGTTTGAAATTGACCAATAGCAAGTAAAAGTAATACATCAAGTTACAATGGCAGCGGAAACTTGTCTTCATTTAGTTGTAAGTTCGGTAAAACTCGTATGGCATCTGCTAAAATCTAAGGAATGGCCCAAAACGGGTGCGGTGACAAGAATGTGGCTCTCCGGTATCGGTTCTCACGCAGCACGGGAGTAAAATTGTACCTGATTCATACAAACTGCTGTGTCCGGCTTCTTGGACACTGAGGTGGCTAGTAATAATACAGTTAATGAGACTACTCTGAATAAGAAACACTTTATTAACTACAACAAATATTATGTTTGCTCACCAGGCTCGGTGTAGCTATGAAACTGCAGACTTGGACTTCCGGTTAAGAACACACCAAAAATGAGCCACGATTACTGAGTGAAGAATTGAAGCAAGTTCAAATTGGCTGTACCGTGGCTTCACTACAGTTACCTGGAAACCCAAGTTTGGGTTTAATTCTAAAATGTCAACTCTTATTAGGCGTCTAAGTCCAGCACTAGCGTATGTACTTCAGAAGTTTGGGCATTAATTTGGTGAATGTATGCACTACTGGAAATTAAGTTACGCTTTCTTTTCCATTGCTGACATATTTTTGTAATATTGTGACATCTCATTACTTGATGTGAGTCTTACAGCGTTTCTTCATGTATTAATCTCAACTAAGCCCAGCACAGTGTGTGCATAAACACTACACTTTTTGCGCTGCTGACGCATTTTGCAGACATCTACAACTTTTACAACATGTTAAATGTTGAAAATAAGTAACTTGTTATAGAACCATCTGTTGATAACAGTAAGAACTACTTACTCATGGCACAACCAACGGACTAAGAACGATTGTATTGGTGTGGTACTAAGATCGAAATAGATTTTTGTGCTTGCGTCAGGAGGAAATGGAATGTAAATCACGGCTTGCTGTTATTTCGTGTTTAGTGGGTTTTTGGGACAACATTTACGGAAAACTGGTGTTCAACAAATACAAAACCCCATTTCGTTACTTATATTTGACAAGCAATTTTTTTTAAATTATTTACATACAAAGATGCTGTCTACGCAGTCAAACATTCCATGACGAATGATATACAGGGTGAAAAGTATTTAAACCTACAAACTCTGGGAGGTTGTAGCGGACATCAAAACAAATATTTTTCCCTAATGTCATTTTTTCCTATGGGGATTATTTAAATCAGTGGAAGCCGTATTGCGCTCTTCAGTTGTTAGAGGTCCTATTACGATGTTCAGTTGTTAGAGGGCGTATTACGCTCTTCAGTTGTAGGCAACTGCTGTCCACCAGTGTAGTAGTGCATTGTCTCTGTTTACTAATGGAGCGATACACCTGGAGTGAGTACACTGATGGGGTTGGTGCGTACTACGTAGCGCACCACAACGGACGAGCTGCACAGCGGGTTTATCAACAGCAATATCGTAATCGCCGTATCCCTCATCATACGACTTTTGCTGCTGCGTTCCAACGTCTGCGTCAAACCGGGTCATTTAGCAGATTACCTGGACAGGGACGCCGTCGAACGGTAAGAACGCTGCAGGTTGAGGAAGCTGTCTTGCAGCATGTGGAGCGGGATCCTTCAATCACACTCGTGCAATTGCACGTAACATGGGGGCGAATCAGACGAATGTAAGAACAGTACTTCGAGAGCAATTGTAACGTCCATTTCACTTACAGCGTGTCCACAACCTGGAACCAGTTGATTATCCACCCAGAGCACAGTTTTCGCAGTGGTACCTGGAACAGTGTTAAATGCATCCTACATTTCCATCCTCTGTGTTGTTTACGGCTGAATCAACTTTCCTGCGTGATGGAGTCTTCAACATGCACAGTTCGCATGTTTGGAGTGAGGATAACCCACATGCCACAGTTACTAGCGTTCATGAAGTGCAGTTCTTCGTTAATGTGTGCGTCGGTATTGTTGGGGATTGTTTAATTGGGCCGTATCTGCTACATCGGCCATTAAATGGCAGGCACTATTATAAGTTTCTCGCCAGAGCATTGCCAGAATTGCTGGAAGGCGTCCCGCTCCCTACCAGACAACACATGTGGTTCCAACATGACGGGGACCGACGGTTCCCAGAAACGTGGACTGGCAGAGGTGGTCCTGTACCATGGCCTGTTCGATCCCCAAATATGTCCCCTCTGGACTTTTTTGTGTGGGGAGAGATGCGCAACCTTGTTTACGCAACTGCTGTTGCATCGGAAGAGGATCTGGTTCGCCTGATAGTAGCAGCAGCAGCAGGAACAATTCAGGATACTCCTGGTGTTTTCGCCCGTGTCAGGCAGAACATGATCCGACGGTGTAACCTTTGTTTAAGTGTCAAGGAAGGAATTTTTGAAAATCTACTGTAACTGAAATTGGGTTGTGTTAATGTGTTGCCTCTTGCTCATAAAAAAATGGAAAAGTATTTGTTGGTTTAATTAATTTGCCGCCAGAGAAATCTTCCTCTACCGGTTTAAATACTCCTCATAGAAAAAAATGACATTAGGGAAAAATATTTGTTGTGATGTCCCATACAACCTCCCACAGTTTGTCGGTTTAAATACTGTATAGTTTCAAATCAAAGTTAGCACAAGAATGCAGATATCGTTGATTAATTTTTCGAACTTTAAGATACTTTACTGTTTTTGACTATGTTCAAGTGCACTCGGAGTAGGGGGAGGAGGCGAGGTGTTTAATTAAAATTGCAGGAGTTCAGGGGGGGGGGACTCCCCCCCTGCCCCTCCTTGACCATGGCATGCCCCAAGGTGCCACGCTTTCTGGAATGTCCTTGGAAAAAGGAAAGTGCTGATGCTGCTGTCAGTGACATCAGACGCGTGCAATTGTCTCAGCTGTAATATGACATCACAGATAAGGAAGTGCTCGTGTTTACGTCTGGACGTTCTCCACCAGGACTGGCCCTGCCTTACAACTGCTATACCATGAAACAGGTCAGAGCAGACAAAAACATTACGTAATCCTTGGAAGTAATGCAACTTTGCAAAGTAGCCATGGGACCCAAGGAACACTACGATATGGCTGCCCAAATGATCATCAAACCCCCGCATGTTTTATTCTTGGGGCGTAAACTCGGCCAGAAGCTGGAAACAGTGTGAACCGAGAGTCATCCGACCATTGCACCACAGTCCAGCAATTAAGGCTTCGGCATCACCTCTTCCTCTTATCGGCATTTGCATCAGTGATGAGCGGGTTTGGAACTCCAGCACGCCATGAAATTCACTACTTAAAGAACTCTCTTCATGGCGTTTCGGTACTAACAGGGATCGCGAGAGCGACGTTCAGTTGTGCAGTGATTTTTGCAGCTGCGTCCTCTCATTTCTCGTCTCAATTCATTTCCATCATCTGTCTCTATCACTCAAAAGACATTTCCGACCATGTTGTCACTTAGTGGCATTTCCATATTATTGTCCAACCTCTGTACATGTATACACTTGCACGGATCGATGAAATTGTTCAAAATGGTTCAAATGGCTCTGAGCACTGTGGGACTTAACATCTGTGGTCATCAGTCCCCTAGAACTTAGAACTACTTAAACCTAACCAACCTAAGGACATCACACACATCCATGCCCGAGGCAGGATTCGAACCTGCGACCGTAGCAGTCACGCGGCTCCGGACTGAGCGCCTAGAACCGCGAGACCACCGCGGCCGGCGATGAAATTGTTAATCTGCCCTCAGATTCATCCTGCCATTATAATGAATATGGGACCTCGAGCCAGGTAATTTTCTTTCCATTAACTTACGTTCACGCCCCTATTTTCCTGTTTTGACTTTAAAAACGGAAACTGGTTGTGGAAGCAAGAAATATAAAGAAATACAGCCTAAGCTAGAAAATACCGCACTAATCTCAAAAATAGTGCAAGAATTTATCGATACCTTTCAGCAGTACCTGTAAGTCGTTTGATTTTCCCTACACATCAAAAAGTCATCCGGTTTATGTAAACCTGTGTGGAACAGAACGTGTGTGTTGCCTGTATTTCCGTGTTACTTCGCGGATTTTGACAACTGAGATGTGGCTCACAGAGGATGATTTCTGCATCGTGAGGCAGACTCAGTAATAGTGTAAATTAGATTCTTATGTGATACGTTAGTATTGGGATCTATGTTAATACGAGTCACCCACATATTAGCCATGTGCGAGGAGGCAGAGGCAGAGAGAGAGGGAGGGAGAGGGAGAGGGAGAGGCAGAGAGAGAGGGGCAGAGAGAGAGGCAGAGAGAGAGGCAGAGAGAGAGGGAGAGGGAGAGGGAGAGGGAGAGAGAGAGAGAGAGAGAGAGAGAGCACACACGTACTCTGGATTTCATTTGGGAAACACTGAAAAAATCTTTCAGTTTTCTTTTAAAAGCTACTAACAAACATCATTGCGAACCGCGTGTTACTATTTAATTTTTAACAGGCAGACTGGACGACTTCAGAAAAAGTTTCGCCACAACTAATCACACGCGAGGAGTATGCACACTGAAAGAGAAATGTGCGGAGTGTAATATCCCACTTCATATTGACTTTGTACATTGCCAGAAGGCGTTTCACAGGATCGAAACTTCGGCGAAGAACAGAGCTCGGATTGATTACAGGTATGCAACGTAATCCGCTAAATTCACGAGAATGCTACTCTACAGCCGAAAATAAAGGAATACCGGTTCACTAGAAAGGTTCCCGTGAGAAGAGGCGATAGAGAAGAAATCCTAATCTCAGTTAAGTTATTCATCTAGCGTCTCGAAGATGTGTTCAAATGAGTATGCTGAGTACAGAACGCCTGCCGGTTTGGCCGAGCGATTCTAGGCGCTTCAGTCTGGAACCGCGTGACCGCTACGGTCGCAGGTTCGGATCCTGCATCGGGCATTGATGTGTGTGATGTCCTTAGGTTAGTTAGGTTTAGGTAGCTCTAAGTTCTAGGGGACTGATGACCTGAGATGTTAAGTCCGATAGTGCTCAGAACCATTTGAATTTGAGTACAGAACGGTATCACCCTAGATGGAAAACGTGTGAACTATCTTCGCATCCTAGCAGGGTTGGGGATTTTCTCTGCCCAGAGACTGGGTATTTGTGTTGTCCTCATCATTTCATCATCATCATCATCATCATCATCATTATTTGTGACAGTGGATGGATTGGACTGTGTATAAAATTGGATTATGTGAGAAGTTGGACTATGTAACAGATTGGACTATGTAACAGATTGGACTATGTAACAGATTGGACTATGTAACAAATTGGACTATGTAACAAATTGGACTATGTAACAAATTGGACTATGTAACAAATTGGACTATGTAACAAATTGGACTATGTAACAAATTGGACTATGTAACAAATTGGACTATGTAACAAATTGGACTATGTAACAAATTGGACTATGTAACAAATTGGACTATGTAACAAATTGGACTATGTAACAAATTGGAATATGTAACAAATTGGACTATGTAACAAATTGGACTATGTAACAAATTGGACTATGTAACAAATTGGACTATGTAACAAATTGGACTATGTAACAAATTGGACTATGTAACAAATTGGACTATGTAACAAATTGGGACTTTGTACGGGGGCTGATGACCGCGCAGTTGAGCGCGCCACAAACCAAACAACATCATCCTCATCATCGCATTGCAGATATCATGCTCTTTAGGAGCATCGAGCGTGGTGGCGCAGTGGGTAGCACACTGCACGGTTACTGAGTGGCGAATATACACAAGATCAGAAAGGCCGTGAGGTGGCTTCACTAGTCACCTGAAAACCCAAGTTCGTACACACTTGTTGACACAGCAGTGATAGCATCGGCTCGTAGGCTCAGTTCACAGGAGACGGTGAGGCGATGTTTGCACTTTGCCGCCGCTGCTCCAGACGGTGGGGCGCTGAAGACACGGGGACACGTGCGACGCGACCGCTCCAGACTCCAGCTCAGGGCGGCGTCGGCCCTGGAGCGCCGAGATGGATGGCGCCTGCGAGGTGACGCGCCGCTGATTGAAAAAGAGCGGCACGACGCCGCGCGCCGGGGTGGCGCGCTAGGGCCGCGGCGATCGAGCCAGGTCCCTCGCGGCTCAGCGCCCGACATCCCCCTCCTCATCCAGATTTTAAAGGGGCGGGGCGAAGCGGATGGATATTCCGCGACAGCCAGAGATATGGACGCGGCGAAACTTCGCGGAGCACGGCGTCGGAAGAAAACAAGGATCTGGGTCGCAGGCAGACAGCCGTGGGCGCCGAGGGGGAAAAACGCCAGCGTAGAAGTAAATGGGAGCACTCGGAGAGGGCCGCTGACAGCTTCAGCTGTGTCGGTGTCGACGCCAGGGCAGGTGACATTACCGTCAGTCTCTATGGTTCAAATGGCTCTGAGCACTATGGGACTTAACTTCTGAGGTCATCAGACCCCTAGAACTTAGAACTACTTAAACCTAACTAACCTAAGGGCATCACACACATCCATGCCCGAGGCAGGATTCAAACCTGCGACCGTAGCGGTCGCGTGGTTCCAGACTGTAGCGCCTAGAACCGCTCGGCCACTCCGGCCGGCGTCAGTCTCTCGTCCAAAGTCTTTGATGCAGAATTGTCTGCGATCTTGCGAGCACTGGAACAGATGAGACATTCTTCCTGTCATAAATTTCGTGTCTGTTCCGATTCACTAAGTACCCTTCACTCTTTGCAACGTTTATATCCAGCAGATATAATAGTACAGACCATCCAGGATGCCCTCCTCCACCTACAGTGATTGGGGAAGGTGGTGGCTTTCTGCTGGGTTCCGGGGCATGTCGGCATTGCTGGGAATGAAAGGGCAAATCTCGGAGCCAAGGAGGCGTGTCTCGATCCACAAGTATCTCAGTGTGCTATACCCCTGCACGCACTCACCTGGCTGTTGAGCTCACGAGTCATGCGTCGGCGGGAGGATGAGTGGCTGGAAGTGACTGACAATAAGCTCCGTATAGTCAAGCCCACAACGCGTGTGTGCTGTACTTCTTTTCAGCCCCGTCGACGGGACGAGGTTCTCCTCACTCGGCTTCGGATAGGCCACAGCCCTATGACCCATGGCTTCCTGCTCCGGCGGGAGGACCCTCCAGTGTGTGGTGCTTGTGGCGTCCAGGTCACTGTGCGCCAGGTTTTATTGGATTGCGTTTTATTTTCAGGCCAGCGGGCCGCGGCTGACTTGCCAGCGGACCTGCCATCTCTTTTAGGCAACACTCGGAAGAATGTGGTTGAAGTTACTAAGTTCTGTGCCATGTCAAATGTTTCTACAAAGATTTTAGGGAGAGGATCTTAATTTGGTCACTGTGTGACAAGCTCGCCCATATTTGATGTAAGTGGTCAGCCAATGACAATTTCCCGTGGCATTCTTGTTGCTACGTTTTCCCTTTCCTTACGTTCTACTTTCTTATGTAGCATTTTCCTTATTTTCCTGCTTTCTTTGCGTGTTTGTTTCAGTTTTATTAGGTCTGTCCACATTCGTTCCCTTTAATGTGTGCCAGGGCGCTGATGACCTTTACGTTGAGCGCCCATAAGCCCCAACACACACACACACACACACACACACACACACACACGTCCAAAGTTCGTGACTTTTGCTAGGTAGGAGAACTATGTGCTAAACTTCTACTAGGACCTAAGGAACTAACGATCTGACAGCCGAGCTACGAGCCCTTCAGCGCGCCGAGGAGTTCCTGGCTGCAAGTCAGTCATCCTTTCTGGTCCCCGATCATCGCTAGAACTATCAAGACTGACGATCCAGCCACTAAATAGCATATCACATCGTGAATACGATATTACATATCATCGCTAGAAATCAGGAAGTTACCATGTACTGGGTAAAAGCACACTGCGCCATTCCTCACAACGAAACAGTACTCAGGTTCATCAAAGCAGCTGTCCATGACAGAAAGAGGGGGCGCATGGAATTACCAGCTACAGACTTTCAAACGGTATCAAATTCATAATCAGAGAGAAACGGTCCACAGAATGGCAAGAGGCCTCCAAATACGAAGGCACAGATTGTGCCGGACTGAACATGGTACTAATTACTAACTTTCGACGAGATGAACATCGA
The DNA here is from genome assembly GCF_023864345.2 of Schistocerca serialis cubense. Classification (NCBI taxonomy): domain Eukaryota; kingdom Metazoa; phylum Arthropoda; class Insecta; order Orthoptera; family Acrididae; genus Schistocerca; species Schistocerca serialis. Next base: position 596,396,660 of record NC_064644.1, on the reverse strand, counting down.
TGTACAGAGTCTGATGACAACGCCCGACAGCCCTGCGGGAAACTGACACATGCGCGCACACAATACTGTAATCGAGCTACGAGCTTACAATTGAAGTTCAAGTATAAACAAATTTCATAGGAATGAGCGCAAGATCACGGGATCAGATGTACCTTCATCTTTCCAGTGTAAGTCGCAACTGGGCAGTCGTCTGTGGAAGTGGGAAGTATCAACATGCCTTCCTTCAATGTGCTAAACATACATCAGCTATCAAGGAGGAAGATGAGACCAACCGGCGAACGCTTTGGTTTGTGGCTATCACTGGAGGACTTGGTCACTCTTGTTACTGATATTGGTCGTATAAATTACACCAATAATGGCACACTCCGTACCAGGAAGAATTTAAGTGTGCTTACAACCATTTCAGAACCGCTATACGGCAACATTATAGTTGTCAAAATCTGTGATCAAGTGGACTGTCAGGAGCAATCACAGAAGGGGCGACCTGTAATGTTAAAGTAGGAGACGTCTGGATCATTTAACTGTTATCTAGGTACTAAATTCTACAAGTTCGTCACTATGAGACATGGTGCCAAGGAGAAGCTATCTTCTTCTCTTGTACACGGGAACTACAGTGTGGCAACAAGAGGCGTAATGGGAAAATTCGGCAACCAGTTCGAGGAAAAATAAATATCCTGTGCCTAAAACATATAAACTGGAACTAGGTGACGTCAAATTAGAGCTTCCTATAATATTGCAACAGCTTTGTATGGACAACTACTACGTTTTGTATTTGGGCAAAACGCAAGATTTTGCCAGAATTTTTAATACAATGGAGATGCGCGTCTACCTAATATCGAACCATGACTTCTCTATGGAAGGTGTCTGCCAGGGAGACAGCAATGTGATCGTCGACAATGATAAGACAGTTGGCATTGACAATTTAACGTGAATGATCTCCAATTGTAGAGTAAAGATATGTAATACAGTTTCATGTAAGATCAAAAGTGCAGGTCTAAACAATGTTATCGGTAACCGCCGAACAAATTTTGTAAGGTGTTCACACAAGAGACTACAAGAAAATTTTACATCCGCCTTGGCTAAAGAACATAATATTACCAGGTTGGAGGCTACAGTATACAACTACGGAATGGATCGTGTCTTTGACCCTATCCGTGACGTTTAAGTCTTTTAAGCTACACTGTACTCTGTGGAAGACACGTCCATGTGGTGTCAATTAACGAATAACTTGCAAACAGCTGCTGTGTGGTGTTTAACAACGTTCTGCAGTTTGTCTCCTTGTATAATAACAAAAGACGAAAATTGACTGCTGTAAAAATAACACATCTTCACATTCAAGACAGAGAAGAGCTTATAAATAATGTTCTATCTGCATACCGTTTCGACTAACTCCTCCTAAACAGTGTGGAGATTCTCAACACTGCCTCCAATAAAGACAACATTAAGTATTACACAAAAGTGCTATATTAACGTAGGGGAAATATATTTTTCCTCAATCCAAAACATTGTTCTTCACAATGATGGATATCTCTGAATTGGGACTGCTACGCACAAACAATTTTATCCTGTAAGTCCTAGGAGAAAGAGGAAATGCATCGCATGGTCTTAAACCACCCCACATTATAGAAATTATGCCTGTAATTGCAGTTACTATGGTGTGCGTACAAATAGGACCCTGAAAATAGAAGAGATCGAAGCCAAAGAAGTAAAACTCGATTGCATGCCGGATATCGTTTTCTTGTGCCGACTTGCGAAGACAACTGCCATAAACAAAGAATATAAATAAAGAACAACAGGAAAATGAGAAAGCTATTGCAGATGTGTAGGGAAGGCTTACATATTGCTTTAAACACTGTGTATAGCGAAATATGGCTACGAGTGAGGAATGTAAAATACCTGCATTTACTGTTAATAGCACTGGTAAATGGCCATATGTTGAATCCTGGCCGAAAATGATAGATTGGATCACGTTTACTAAATTAAAGAACACATGAAAAAATTTGTTTATGAAGCTCTATTCCCACCTGGATCTCCTCACAAAGAACGGTTTGATTTTACCTAAATATGCTGGACTGGATATTGTGCACCTAGCGACAAGAAAATCGTTTGCAGAGGTTACAACCAACAGAATAACTATATTTAATGGCCACTCGTTTGCAATAGCTGTGAACATAAAGTTATACACGGAAATTCCGCAAGAATGTGCAGCAGATGAGCTAGTAGCGTACACCTAGGTTGGTGTGGAGTGTTGTAACAATAGTGTTATGTAGAAAGTAAGAAGTAATATTAAAATCTCCGAATGCTTTCGCCCAGAAGAAATGCTGGAAGGAACAGAAATAATCGTCAACGCCATAAAAATAGTAGTTTACAGTGGATCTACTTAACCCGCTAAATTTACAAGAATGTCACTATGCAAGTGAAAATAATCACTAGAAAGGTTCTCGGGACGGGACAAGACGCGATAGAGAAGAAGTCCCCCATCTCAGTTAATTTATTCATCTAGCCTCTGGTGAATGTGTTCAGAGGTATCAGTATTGATGGAGAAAGTCTGAACCATCTGTGCATTGCAGATATCATCCTCTCTAGCAAGATGGAGCGCGGTGGCGCAGTGGCTAGCACACTGGACTCGCATTTGGGAGGAACATACTTCAAATCTGTGTTCGATCGTCAGATTTAAGTTTTCCGTGGTTTCCTAATGTTGTTTAAGGAAAATGCCGGGAGGGTTCCTTTGAAAGGCCGATTGACTTCTCCATTGTTAACCAATCCGAACTTGCACTCAGTCTCTAATGACTTCGTTGTCGATTGGACGTGAAACTCTAAATTTCCTTCTTCGTTCCTTCCTTCCTGCCTTCAGAAGTAGCACAAACGAGCTTTTAACAATGACCCGAAAACTCAAGGATGCTTCCAAGCTGTAAGCCCGAAACCTACCTACGAAAACCCCGAGTCACGAGCCCATCCAGTGTTACTCTCCATATAAAACGATGGTCTAGAAGTAGTAAATCAATATATCTTTCTGAGATATAAGGAAAAGATAACCACAGAACAAGGATCGCATGGGGAATTAGTCTCACCTGAATGACATCTGGTAAACTTGGCTACATTCTTCGCAAATCGACTATCCCTACAAATTTAAAGAGAGCTATTTATGCCACACGCATCATGCCACTAACAACATACGGACTTGAAACAACGACACAACAAAAAGGGCAAATCGTCTCTGGGTCTGTCAAAGGACAATTGAGAGAGAGCAATAGTTGGAGTGGGTCCGAGAAACAAGATCAGCAACGCAGAAATAAGAAGAAGAATTGGGGTCTTTGCTTGTGCGTGGCAGATAGCGAGACTGAAGTGGGTTTGGGCAGGACACGTGGCTAGGAACAACTTCAGTGGACCGAAACACTGATGCAGTGGTATCGGAGGGAGTGCAAGGAATGTGTCAGACGTCTTCTGGCGAAGATGGAGAGACGACATCCAGCGACATGCGGGAAGAAGGAGATCCGGACCAGCCAGCAAAGACGGACAACTTTGGAAGTTGCCTACGTCCAAGAGTATGTATTGAGAAGCTGCTGAAGAAGAGAAGAAAACTCAGGCGTTGGCGTTGGTCAAACATGTCACGTTACATGTGGTGCACTAAGACGAGAGGCTGTCGAACTGAGAGTGATCTGTGACCACCAGTCAAGCAGTTTATCTTTGGCTCTCAGGCAAAGAACTTATGGATGCGAAAACGATGTACGGAGTGTCGGCGGGTCACGCGACCTCGGCGCCGAGCTCTTACGGCGAGCTTGCGCGAGAGAGCGGCTTTAAACTTTGCATTACTTCCGTCATTGCAGATCTCCTTTCATTTTAAATTTTACATTCAAATTCCGCGAACTGACTCTATAATTTGATAATGAAATTCTTTTCTTGAGTGGGTCCCATTACATTACCTTGCTGATTCATTACACAAATGCTATGCGTCGTGAAGTTTTATTGTGATTTGATTCTGTACGTCTAATGTTTCGTAGATTAGCCTGCCAAGATGTTGCCTGGAATTTCTTGCCGTGTTCTTTTGTGTTAATCCACATGCTGTTTTTGTGTTCACTTCTCGCCTGCTGCGCCCTAACTGTTTACGGATTTGTCACATTGGAATGTGTGGTATGCCCTTAACACCGCAGTTTGAGATTTACGGAGCATCTGCTGTTCTAGTAGCTCTCAAATCCTTTGTCTTACCAGATAGTGATCAAGGCGGCCAAAAACCGCGTAGCTCTTACGAAATAAGAGTTCGCTCTCTAGTCCTATACAAATTTATGGTTATTTGAGCCACTTTCGACGTGCTTTCTATTTTGTTTTGGGAAATCGATGCCTTAGTGGCGTGCATATGTATAAATGTGAGTGAGCGTATGTCGTACAACTTTTTATTTATACATGTGAAAGAGTAAAATCCAGAAGTTTAACAGCAGAAGGTAAATGTCACGTTTCCCTGCGTTTCTAACTTGCAGTCACTGAAGACGTAATTCAGTCTCTTCACAAGAAGCAGCACTATTGAACTAGTGTCTGCTTCGTAGGCCCAGTACCTTCCTTTACCAGCTCTATTCTGTGTGATAACCAGGTCACAGTTTGGCAGACTGGGAAGTGCAGGTTTGCACTTAGCTGGTAATGATCCAATCCTGAAATGGAGCTTATACAGCGGGCAGTTGTTAATTCAGAGCGCGTGCGGAACTATATGGACATCTTTGATTCTCGTGTTGTTCCTTTAGAATGCCTTACATCTTCTCTTGCAGTTTGATTTCTTGCTAATTTTTATAACTATGTTTACCGTGTAACTTCGCGTGGTTTGTACTTAAGAAACACGCCGTCCCGTATTTCATGCCTTCAGCCACTGGCCATATGTTGATGACTAAAGCTATTGCTTTTACTATTCTTTTTAACTTTAATACACATATTCATTCCATATGTTTAGTAATATTTCTTGCCCATCCCGAACATTATTTTCCGTAACTCCCGTACTACCGCTGCTGCGGTCACAATTTCTTCTCCTTGTAATTTATTGAACCTCGTACACTGCGCCCACTGATACATGAATGTTCTTTCATACAGCGGTTGAGGTGAGTTAGTCGCTGTACGAGTCCAAAAATGGTTCAAATGGCTCTGAGTACTATGCGGCTTAACTTCTGAGGTCATCAGTCGCCTAGAACATAGAACTAATTAAACCTAACTAACCTAAGGACATCACACACATCCATGTCCGAGGCAGGATTCGAACCTGCGACCGTAGCAGCCGCACGGTTCCGGACTGCGCGCCTAGAACCGCGAGACCACCGCGGCCGGCGTATAAAGTTAGTACATTAGGTTCGAGTCAGATCAGGGATTAACTTGCAATCATTCTCTTAAATTCATGATGAAACACGGCAGAGCATTTTCATAAGGTTTGAGTTGCTATCCTATGGAGGCTGCTTAAACCGTAAAAAACGGGATATTTGATACGTCTGACAACATCGATCACCAGCGAACCATTTAGGAACGTTCTATTCGATATGTGCAACAGTTTCTCTGTGCGTAGGTGACATGTCTAGGTGTTTTAGGTTAATTTTACGAATGAAGGCGTGTCAGTATGTTTACATCAAAAAGTGACAATTTGCCATTATGCACGACTGCAGTGTGGCAAATCTAGAACCTTCTGCGAATTTTGCTCAGTCTGAGGCATGCCGGGGCACGCGTAACGGTGTTGTCGCATGCATGCACTTTGTCGAATGCCCCCCTTCCCCGCGGAGCAACAGGTTGATATCGATATTCGTGAAATCAAATGTCCCAAACGTGACACTAGATGTATAATTTTCTCTTTAGGAACAAATTAAAGAGTTAACCGGCTCACATATTATCAAGTTCAAAACCACATTTCTGATTAGTTTTACCGGCAAAGGAATTTCCACAGATTTCTTAATAATCGGATCACAAAGTAACTTCGTCCTAGCCAAAATTTTCGAGCTAGACTCGTCTGTGGAATGTTTCGTAGGGGTACAGAATTCTACTGCGGATGAGTTACTGGGCTGAGAAAAGTGAGTGTCGCGATCATGTTCCACGCATCTTTCACATACGTTATCCTCTTCTTTGCCGCTGTTGGTATTAGATTGTTACAGGAACTTTTCTAGTTGTTAGTTTGCGATATATAACCTCGATTCTGGAGTTGCAGTCCTCGCAAAGGAGGCTGAAACAACATGCATGGCTGTGAGTGAGGGAAAAACGTGTCTTTCTGCCGCTACACATGCCGCATGCTTAACATCTTGTTGGCTTCTGTCTCGCGTTCTTCGGCCGACGTTTGTTTGATGGTTTTTCTGACGTTTCGCGAGGGGGGTGAAGCTTTGATAATGCCAACCACTCATGCTGGCGAAATGTCAGACATATCAAACAAACGTCTGGCTAAGAACCCGAGACAGAAGTCAACAGACAGTTTGTCAATAAGTGGCCACGTAAGCCTTAAAAATTTTGTACTTAAGATGTTAGCTGCTCTGAACTTCCGAAAACGGGGAGTGGTGAACAAAGGCAGATCTAACGGGACCTGGACGCGGACCATTACTGGTGGTTCAGAATATCCCTATACGAAATTTGTCTTTTTAGTGTTAATTTCAGCGCCTTACTTGTATTAATAGCCGTTCAACAGCTGTGACTTTCAAAGTTCAGTATACGGTGATTTAGTCGAATCTGGTGTAACTATTCGCCGCAGTTTGGTGTTAAGGAGCTAACACCTGCTAACCATTAAATTCATAACATCAAGCACGATATGTAATAAGGAAATTTTGCTTATTGTGCGCACACAAGAATGGATTCTGGCAGGAAATGGATGAAAGAAAGGTCTTATGAATATGCGTCCGGAAAAGTACAGTGTGTGCAGAATGACAACAAATAATCCCGGAATGCAGAACAAAGCTGCATCGCTTCCACGTCACATGTTCAATGTGGCTTCCATGGGATTCAGTACACCCGTCCACACGTCGCACCATGGATAGCTGCACTCTTTTCATGTTCAGACCTCTCTCCTAATAGCGTCACAGGCGTCGTGAACGCGCTGTTGAAGGATCTGCACATCAGGAACCGGTTAATCATACACAACACTTTTCAGATGCCCCAGGAGGTAAAAATCCAGAGGGTTTAAATCTGGTGATTAGCAGGCCACGCTACAGGTCCTCCGTTCTCCTATTGAACACCCAGTGAAGAGATGCTGAGGTACTGGCGAACTATAATAGAGAAGTGGGGTGGTGCTCCGTCACGCAGAATCCACGTACCCTGTTGTATTGCCAAAGGCACATTCTCAAGCAACCCGGGCAGAGTATTCCGTAGGAAGGTCAGTTACGTATCTCAGTCGATGCTTAATGGAATAATATATTATACGGTCGTCAAGAATCCCTGCCCACACATTGATACTGAAACGATGCTGTTAAGATGCATCAACCATTCCACGAGGCCCACAGATGACGATTATGCAAACTGATGATGCCAGTTCTGGTAAAAGTTTCCTCATCGGTAAAGAGGACCATAATTGTCATGGTCTGGTGCAAAAACCGTCCACAAAATCCTCCCCGCAGAGGGAAATCCGGTGCTGATAATCCCAGCACTCTTTGCAGGTGAAAGGGATAATAGCGGTTGTCACGCAGGATACATATAATCGTTCTTTGGCTTGCATCATCTTGGCGGGCCACTTGCCACGAACTAGGGTTCGTCTCAGTATACTGTAGAACCTGATCCTCCAAATCTGGTGTACACACGGTCTGCCGCCTCCATGCGCTTTCGTCTCTCTGAAAGTAGCCATGGTCACACAAACGCCCGAAAATAGCTTGAAATGTTGTATGATGTGGTTGGTGTCCGTGAGGTTACTTGTTTTGTTAGTTCCGTGCTGCCCCTCGACCGTTTCCATCTGCTTGGCCGTACACAAACAACGTCTTGTCTTCTTTCTTACATGAATATCGGACTATTCTACTGCGTCAATCACGCAGCCTGCAACACACAAGCAACACACGGCATATGGTCAGAGGAGCTTTCATTCGTCAGCGCCCTGTATCGTGGCAACGAGGCATTTCCGGACACATGTTCATAGGTACCTAGTTTGGGTGTATACAGGGCGTGAAATTTACACTGAACAGACACCACTGGCTGCAACGTTGGTTGTAACGGCCGGGTATCGAATGATACTGAACCTAGATGGCAGGTAGGAGTACATCATTCCATGCTGCTACCAATCTACTGTATGTCAGAATTTATCATTCGTAGTGGCGTGCCACTACCATTCAACGATACATAACTGAGCTTCAGCAACACCTCATTTTCGAATGATCAGATTGAAAATGAACGTAATGCTCGTTTGCATAGAGTACGCCTCAATTAATTCTTGTATATATGAAAATGGTATCTGTTCTTTCAGACATGTCCGAAAGAACAGATATCATCTTCATATAGTTAAGGCTCACCGGCCATTGACCATCATCTTCTGTGCGGATGCACAAACAGTGCCCAAACTCTTACTGGAATAGGCAGTAAGGCGGCGAGTAATGAGTATAATGGGCAGGGGCACTATGAATATAGTGCGGCACAAGAAGTAGCGAATGCGGGTCTCACGGGGGACGTGCCAGAGATAAGTCCCTGCAGTCGCACTATCCTCTGTGTCCTCGGTGGCTCAGATCAGTCTGCCTTCGGCAGGGCAACAGAGCGGACGCGTACGTGTTGCCTTTGTGCGGATCGCGAGCTCGCCTTGTTTACATTCTGACGGCCGTTGCTTAAGTGCCGGCTTACCTTGTACGATCCATGGCGAACCGTTACCGTAAATCAACACTCCGATTTACTTTCTGCAACGATTATGCCCGACCCAAAGCACTCGAGGTGGAGCGTTTTCTGCGAGAGGAAGTGAAGATCCCGGCGACCGATGTTATCGGCATACATTTGTCAATCGTGAGCAGCACGGTCTATGTGAAAATCATTAACGACGTGGCGTGGGAACGCATACTACGTGAGACCAAACAGGGGCTCCGCTTCTGTCATGCTGATGGCAATGTGGGGGAGGTAACCGTCGACCACGCAGGCTTAGGTATGCGAACGATACGCATTTTCGAATTGGAAGTCGTCGCGGTACTACGCCCATACGGCACAGTCCATGGCCACACTGCGGAGAAGTGGACACAGTTTCGGACGTATCCTGTCCTAAACGGGGTCCACAGGTCACCATTGAAGCCACGTCCCGTCCTACTTACAGATCGGCGGATGCCGTGCAAGAATTATATACGACGGCCAGCCTCGGACCTGTTCCGGGTGTGGCAAAGAAGGCCACCTTAGATCCGAATGCCTACAACGGCGTATTACGCAACTTCCAGCTGCCGAAGAACCACCCACGTCGCAAGCTACAGCGCTACCGGTGACCTACGCCGCTGCTCTAGCTTCTCCTCCCGCTTCGCAACGTCGCCCGGTCACCACAAACGACGCCACCAACGAGCCCGACCAGATACCGACGGAGAGCGCCTCGGACGGCCCGCCGCCTCGGCCGGCCATCGACGCCGCTGCGACGATGCCGACGCAACCGGACGCTGACCCCGACCTCGGCAACACGATGGAGATAGACTCGCTCATCGTTCCTACAGCGGCCTTTCTACCAGAGCGACGCGACTCCCTTCCGTCGTCGGACACGGAGGGTCGCTCAAGGAAACAACGTTCTCCGAAACGTCGCAAGCGAAGACGTCGCACAGTTTCCGGTCAAGAGGAGACGTTACAAGTCGAGGAGGACGTAACCGTCGACCAGCACGAGGCCTCAGAACCCGCTACTGCTGACGAAGACGTTATGAGCGCGGAGACATCTACCGGTGTGCCTGCGCCCGTGCTGACGCTGAACTAAATCATGAACGTATCACAGCCGACACTACACCACGCACCATTACAACATCTTCTGCAGATAAAATGGAAGATACACCGTTGTCCGCTTTCACGGCGTGGCACGAGGAGGAGGTCACGGAGCAGGACCCGTTACGGGACCCTGCGCCGTCACGGCCGCACCACTAATCGTACTCTCCCCAGAATCCCCTGCGGGCCAGCGGGATAACGTTCCGCTGCGACGCCCACACCCTTGCGCGGACAGCGGAGTGGACCAGCCTCCAGCAATCCGACACCAGGCCTACCGGATAGCAACCATCACCACCAACAACATCCGTTCCAGGGTGAAAATCCGCCTTACGCAGATGTTCTGGGCTTCGGATACTGATTTCGCCCTTCTGCAGGAAGTTCACTTGGCTGGTCTCCCGGATATCAATGGCTATACCGCCCATGCCTCCGCGAGTGATCCTATGGGCCGCGGAATGGCCATCTACGTTCGCCACTGGATTTCTGTGACCGATGTCGCCTTCCTTCCATCAGCTCGGGGCATGGCACTCATTGCCATGGGGACACGCATCGTTAATGTCTACGCTCCCTCAGGCACCGACCGACGGCGTGAAAGAGCCCAGTTTTATTCCCAAAAAATGCTCCCCTGTTTTTAGGGCGTTATGACCATTGCCTACTAGGAGGTGATTTTAATTGCGTTCTGCATCCTAAAGATGAGATTCCCCACTATACTACATGCCAGAAACTACGTATAGTGGTGCGAGACCTCCTGCTTCACGATACCTGGGAAGTTCAACGCTGCTACCGTTCTGGCCACACCTGTCTTACCAGTCATTCCGCAAGCCGACTAGACAGGATATATGTCCCACAAACTCTTAGATCTGCGATATGGGGCACCGAACGCTGGCCGCTGGCCTTTTCCGACCATTGCGCTTACATCTGTACGGTCCTCCTTCCGCCGCAATCAGTATGGCGCAGCCGTGCGCCATGGAAACTGAATACTTCACACTTGCATGACCTGGCGTGTCGCCAACAAGTCACTGAAACGTGGACAGCCTGCGAACGACGCCTTCCCCGCTACCACTCGACATTGACATGGTGGTTGGACTGCGCCAAGCCGGCGATCCGGAGGACACTGATGAGATACGGGAAGGACATGGCCGACTGGCATCGCACCACTGTTGACTTCTATTATGCGATTCTCCGAGATCTGGACGCTCAACCGCCAACCCCGGACAACCAGTTGGAACGGCAGAGAACTAAGGCGAAGATAATTGCGCTGGCACGCCGGAAACTGCAAGGGGTCGTGATACGGACGCGACGCCACGATCACGCGGATTTAGAAATTCCATCCATGCATCATATAGTGTCCGACAAACGACGGCGTCGTCGGCAGATCATCAGCACTCTGACCACGCCTCATTGCACGCAGGTGACCACTCAGAATGACATCGTCCGCGCATTCGTCGAGCACTACCGTCGTACTTACAGTGGAGAAGACGCTGAAACTGCAGCAGACGACTCCATTTTGCATTACGTCACGCGCACGCTCCCCCACACGGAGGCGGATGCTTTGACAGTGGCGGTCACGCTAGACGAAGTCAACAACGCAATCGCCATGGGTGCTGTCAACAGATCGCCCGACACTGACGGCTTACCGATTGAGTTTTATCGTACCTTTCGGAACCTCATGACACCACGGTGGACGACTATGTATCAAGAACTGATGACATCTGACCAAGCAATCCCACCCGCCTTTGGTGAGGGCATCATCATACCAGTCCACAAACCAGCCCGTGGTTCGATGGTCACGAGTTACAGACCGCTCACCCTACTCAATGCCGATTACAAGATTTTCGCGCGCTTACTGGCAATGAGGCTCCGAACAATACTCCCTCATATCCTCTCGCCAGAGCAAACGACGCCTGGAAGACAGGTTAACATACAGACTGCCACAGGGGAATGCCGCGACTTAATTGCGATGGCGGCGGCCTGCAGACTCCGTGCAGCGGTCGTCGCTATAGACTTCGACAGCCCTTCGATAAAGTGCGTCATCGTTTCCTGTTTTCGGTGGCAGCCCGAATGGGCATCCCGCCTCCGTTTCTCGACGTCATCCGGCGTCTTTACGACAGTGCCAGTTCACGTGTCCAAGTCAATGGACGTTTAGCAGGGCCGGTACCTATCTGCCGTTCGATACGGCAGGGGTGCCCCCTCTCTACCCTCCTGTATGCCATTGCCCTTGAGCCCCTTATTGGTGGCTTGACGACCAAGCTCTCTGGCCTCACTCTATGCCAACACACTTTTCGCTGTCGAGCATATGCTGATGACCTCCTCCTCCTCATTCGCTCCGGCTCTGAGATTCGGGAAGTCCTCGAATTGATTACCCGTTATGGGGCTGTCGCTGGCAGTGCCATGAATGTCGCCAAATCTTCTGCAATGCACATTGGACGAGGCCTCCAGGAGGGTGAAGTGGCACCCCTGCCGCTTGTGCGGACTTTCCGGTACCTGGGCATTACCTTTACCCCCACGGTCACACGCACAGCGGCAACGAATTTACGTCGCCTGTTACACGTCATCCGCAACGACGTCCGCCAGAACGTCTTGCGCCACCAGGACACACTTCAACGGGTTGAGTTTCTTAATCTTTATGTGGCATCAAAATTGGTTCACCTCGCGCAAGTTCTCCCTCGCGCAAGTTCTCCCTCTGTCTGGCGTGAGGTCAGTCGCTTGACGGCGCGTTTCGGCGCGGGCCCGCCCGTTGCCGGCGCGCCGTAAGGCACGGAGGCTCGCACTGGGGCGTATCGCTTCTCAGTCGGGTGTGCCGCGGCAGTCCTCACAGGGGAAGTGAAGCGTCTCTTATAGCCTCTCCTTCCCAAGTAGCTCTTTCCGCCTTCCCGTGGTGCCAGACGTTAAGCTTGGCTTTCTGCCTCGCGACAAAAGGGAGAGCTGCGACCCAACCCGATGCGAAAGCGAAGGGTGCGTGGCACAGGGGGAGCTGTGTCAAGGGACCGGTCATCTGTCCCTCTTTGTTCGCAGGGTACAGACCAGCGGTGCTCTGCATGCCGGCGACCTCGTTTGTCGGCGTGGGATCGCGGTGCGAGTCGGCAAGGGTGCTTCGCCGCGCCCCTGGGTAACCGGGGCGTGTTCTGCCAAACCCAGGAGGTGGTGACATCGCCTGGGCCAGGTTAGATGGGTCCAGACCGCCGAACGACTGAGTGACCGACCCGCCACCTGAGTAGGAGTGGGTCCTTGGCCGAGAGGTGGAAGCTCGGGCTAGTAGGCGGCGAAGGACGAGAGGTGCATCCGCCTCTCCGGAGTGCGGGGTGCTCTTGCCGGGGAGCATCGCGTGAAATCGTCGATGACGGAGCCACCGACGGGGACCAGTGCGCTGGCAACGGCGCGCTGAACCCAGCAGTTCGAGGATGCCCTTGGCCTTGGGGCGAGGCCGGTGGGCGAGCTGCATCAGTCCCCCCCCATGCCAGAGGAGCCGGTCCGGGGCAAGAGACGGGCTCCCAACCTTTTCACTCGTCAAATGAATCATGGCTGACCAAGAGACGAGTGATTCGAGTGTTCTCTCGAGGTGTTCGACACATACTGTTCCCACCCCTGAAGAGGGCCTGGGGCAGAATGCAGAAAACGTCACTGAGTGGCATACTAGAATCAACCAACTGCTAGATTCTAGTATAAAGAACGGCAAGATAAGCAATACAGCAGTTCTCTCAATCAAGAAGGAACTCGCCGCCTGGGCTATCGCCAGTGCGAAGCTCGAGGGGCGGCTAGAGGAGTTAGAGAAAGAGAATGAACGACTGCGCAAACAGCCCACCAAAACGTGGGCAGGAGTGGTCGCACAAGCGACCACCAAAATACAGACAACAAAAGAGACCATCGAAAAGGTGTCCAAAAGGCCCGACACGGCGGTCTTCTTAAGACCCCTTCCAGGCCAGGACATTAAAAAAGTGCAACAACTATTTACAACTACTGTAAACCCGGCAGCAGACAAAATTAAAATAAATAAGGTGAAGGCAACCAAAAATGTTGTAATTGTAGATGTTGCCACCGAAGAAGACCGGGATAAGATACTTAACCATGACAAACTTAAAAAGGTCGTTAAGTGTGAACCGCCCAAAAAGCGGAATCCCTTGGTGATCTTATATGACGTGCCCACCACCATGAATGAAAATGAGATTTATGAAACAATATGTCAACAAAATTTTGAGGAAATGAGTACAGACAACTTTAAAAAAGAATTCAAATTGCGGTTCAAAACTGGACCCAGAGAGCGCGATACAGTACATCATGTAGCAGAAGTTTCCGGAAGTATGTGGCGTAAGCTCACCACTATGGGCAGAATATATATGGGGTTCCACTCCATAAACGTAAGGGACTACCTCGTGGTTCCCCGCTGTCACAATTGCGGGGACCTCGACCATATACACAAACACTGTGAGCGAAAGCCGGCTTGCTCCAGGTGCGGCGCTGAAGATCACACTAGGAAAACTTGTGGCAAAACAGGGATATGTATCCCCTGTGCAAGAAGAGGGAAAAGAAATTGTAATGCCACAGGAAGAAACTGCCCCACATACAGGGCTTTAGAGCAACGGCTTATCTCGAGGACTGATTATGGCTGAGTCCATATCAGTCAACAGGAAGCCTAAAAGAAAGTCCCCGAGTAAAAGGGTTAGGGATGCACTTAGGGCCAGCAGATTTAGGGAGTTCCTACAAGGAGCGACAAAAATCCAGACCAGACAGGTAGAGACAAAAGATGCTGGTGTACAAACGGACCCATGTGGGCAGACCAGTGCTCCCTTCCCCCGAAACCGGGGACTAAGGTCGCTTGAAGAACTAGAACGACCGCAAGGGCGACCTGTGGCAAAACAAATAGTAACTACGGATAAACAAAAAGTACAAGATAATACAATAAACAGTACAACATCTGATACAAACCCTCTCACACAAAAAGGTTCGGGCGTAGATCCCCATAGGGTATACCCCAACCTAGAACATGCATTACAACTTGCGCGACTGGAGGAGCCGGCGGTCCTCACCACAGCACTGAGGCATGTGGTACGTGTCGGGCATGAATATGGCAGAGACGTCACCTTCCCGGTAATGGAGGCTGTCGACAGAATACAGCTGAAGACAATGAACCTTCCCACGGACTTCGGAGCCCTGCGTGACCTGGTCAAAAAGGTTTTCGAAAGAAGAAACGAGAAGTTTGATCTTAATGAAATTTATAGTCAATCTGTCATCACAAATGGAAGACTAGCTCACGATTGGAGCAAGAACTGGCCGGATTCACACATCAGAACATATTACGCACGTGACCCATTTAAACGTAGGACAGATTAACTCTCATAATAGCAGATTAGTCATGCAGGAACTCCGTAAGGTCGTGGAGGAGAGGAGTCTGGATGTGCTCTGTCTACAGGAACCATACTCCCTGGCTGGGCGAATCCCTTTTGCAGCAGCTAATTGGCAAGTCGTTCACAGTGAAGCGGAACCCAAAGCAGCTATAATGATAATAAATAAAGCAATAAAAGCCACAGTTCTATCACAGTTCTGTGACGATCACTGCAACGTCGTGGAACTACAAACACCAGCTGGAGTACTGTGCATCATTAATATGTACTTCCAGTACGGACGAGGAATAGACGAATTCCTGGACAAACTTATGCAAATAGCCGCGGCGTTGCGGGGACGTCGATGTGTCATTACTGCAGATATAAATGCCAAATCCCCCCTGTGGTTCAGCGGCACGCGAGATGAAAGAGGAGAAAAGGCTGAGGAGACCATCATGGCGTTACAATTGCTTGTCGCCAACAAGCGAGGCAATCCACCCACCTATGTAGGAGGTGGGGGCGAGGGCACAAACATCGACGTCACATTGGTCACGCCCAATCTCGCCACCACATTAACCAATTGGATGGTCTGGGATCATGTGACAACCAGTGACCACAACCTCATTACGTTTTCATTAGGGAACGAAGAGTGCCGCTGGGACATGGGGTGGGAGACACAGCTGAATTACAACAGAGCTGACTGGGACCGCCTGTCACGGGAGTGTGAAATACCGATATTGCCGGATGGTGACGAAAATGTCGAAGGATATGCTGAAGAACTGGTGCAAGCGGTTGTCAGAGCGGTAAAAGCTGCCGTACCAACCAGGAGGAGAGCCGTAGCGGCCCCCCCGTCGCCATGGTCTACCGAACTCGGACAGATGCGCCAGTCTGTACGGAGGGCTAGGAGGTACTACCAGCGGAGTGTCGTCTGGGAAGAGAAGCAACGTTGGTTGCAAAGATACAGAGAAGAGAAGGAACACTTCCAACAGGAGCTTAAGGCAGTTAGGCTACAGAGCTGGGAGAAATATGTAAGAACACAGCTAGCCACGGACCCATGGGGTGTACCGTACAAGTTAGTACGGGAAAAGATCAGATCACCCATGGTGCTGTCCACCGTCAGGGATCAGGGCAGGATGACAGAGACCTGGCAGGAAACTGCTGAGGTCCTGCTCCGCGTCCTGCTGCCTGACGATGACGAAAACGATGACTCCGAGGCACAGCAACAAATTCGGAGACAAGACCTGGAAGAATATCAGAACAACAATGTAGTATATCCCTTCTCTGAAGAAGAAGTAGCCGCTCAGATAAATGCCCTCAAAAGAGGCAAGGCTCCTGGCCCGGACGGCATTACCGCGGAGGTGGTGCAATTCCTGGCCCCCCAGCTGGTAGCTCCTCTCACAAAGTTATATAACGAGTGCTTGAGGCTCGGGAAATACCCCCAAATCTGGAAAAGAGCCACAGTTGTGATAATTAACAAAAGCCCAGATAAAGATCCACAAGAAGCAAAGTCTTATAGACCTATTTGTTTATTAGACACACTGGGGAAACTTTTTGAGAGGCTGCTGGCAGACAGACTGGCAGCACACAGAGTTTTGTGCGGGATGAGCGACAGACAGTTCGGCTTCAGAGCTGGGAGATCGGCGTCTGACGCCATCGCCCTGGCTGCGGAGGTCTGTGCCGCTACCCCGCACAAATACGTGGTCGGCATCATGGTAGACATCAGTGGCGCCTTTGACAACCTGTGGTGGCCCTCCCTCTTCTCTCGCCTGCGTGAGAAGGAGTGCCCGAGGTCGCTATATGGTTGTCTGAGGAGCTATTGTGAGAATAGGGAGGTCTGGCTATCGTCCCCTAGCGGAAGAATAAGTAAGAAGATTACCAAGGGGTGTCCACAGGGATCTGTCCTGGGGCCACTCTTTTGGGACATTAATATGGAACCCCTCTTGGACAATCTACAGAACAGTGACGATGTGCTAGAGGGCATAGCCTACGCGGACGACCTCCTCCTGCTGGTTGGCGGCCGTAGCCGCGAAGACCTAGAGCCGAAAATTGAAAGGGCTATCTCCATCTTGAGTACATGGTGCCATATGACCAAAATGAAGATCTCACCAACAAAGTCCACTTACCTACTCTTGAAGGGACAACTAGTCAGGAACCCAACAGTGAGAATAGATGGCTTGCCAGTTCTCCGACGCCATGAAGCGCGATACTTGGGAGTAATCGTCGATGAGAGGTGGACTTATGCATCACATATTGACACTGTCGCACATAAATCATTAGAAACACTAAACAACCTAATATCAATTGGCCACAAGCGATTCCATCTGCCACCAGAATTGATCAAACTATATCACAATAGTATATTGACATCCATTGTAGGATATGGGTCAGGAGTCTGGGCCCACAGGCTCACGAGGGTTGTGCCTGCCATGGCTGTGAGAAGAGTGCAGCGAAACATGCTTCTTAGATCAGTAGGGGCATATAGAACAACACCGGGCGCAGCACTAACGGTGTTAATGGGGCTTTGTCCGCTCGACATCAAAATTAGAGAACAAGCGACATGGTACTGGGTGAAGAAGGGAAATAGGGAGAAAATAGTCGATTTAATGGGGATACATGTGGGCAATAAACTGGAAATTAAACGCAGGGGGGAAGAACTTTGGCAACAACAATGGGACAATGAAGAAACCGGTCGCAGAACATATGAACTGCTGCCCAACATCAGGGAAAGACTACAACTAAAACATTTCACACCATCACGAGGACTGCTGCACTTCCTCACAGGTCATGGACCCTACCCGGCATATTTATGCCGGTTCGGGAAACGGGCTACACCAGCGTGTGACTGTGGGGCCACACCAGGCACCCCAGAACACGTGGTGTATGAGTGCCACCTCTTCGACGACGTAGCAGCGCAATTACGTCAACAGCTACCCAATTTTGACACGTATCACCTGCTCAGGCACGAGGACCATTTCCCAACTCTAAATAAACTGGCGAATGAGATATCACTTAAAGTAATTAAGGAATATCTAAGGAACAACGATTAGACATCAAATACCGAACTTGACCCTGCGCACCTGTCCTGTTTCCGCCGAGGCGTGGATTGGCCAGCCGCCTCACGGCTGGAATCCGCCACGTCTGGGATTAGGGGGAGGGTGCGCCCAACCACCGATCTAGACACTCACCAATTTTGACTCTAGGCTAAGTTAGGTTAAATGTAGGATAAGCTAGGATAATAAGAATAGCATAGTACTGCAGCGAACAACAACACCGGCCAGCCTGGTGCCAGGGGCACGTTCACCGGGATTAGCTCGGTGAACAGGGCCACCAAGTAGGTTTATACAACGCTGGCACACCTGTAACGCTGCAGGTAGATGTACATTAGTATAAGAAGAATGAAATAGCATAGAAATAGTACAATTGATAATTGAAGTGCCCATAATGAGAATAAGGAAAACTAACGTAGAGTAAGCTGTAGTAGTAACATTAGAATTGTATAAACTAGGACCCACTAATTATATAAGGTGGTGGGTTGATTTGTATCACATATATTGATGAATAAAGAATTTTTTTTTTTTTTTAAAAAAAAAAAAAAAAAAAAAAAAAAAGTTCTCCCTCTGATGGCTGACCAAGAGACGAGTGATTCGAGTGTTCTCTCGAGGTGTTCGACACATGCTGTTCCCACCCCTGAAGAGGGCCTGGGGCAGAATGCAGAAAACGTCACTGAGTGGCATACTAGAATCAACCAACTGCTATATTCTAGTATAAAGAACGGCAAGATAAGCAATACAGCAGTTCTCTCTATCAAGAAGGAACTCGCCGCCTGGGCTATCGCCAGTGCGAAGCTCGAGGGGCGGCTAGAGGAGTTAGAGAAAGAAAATGAACGACTGCGCAAACAGCCCACCAAAACGTGGGCAGGAGTGGTCGCACAAGCGACCACTAAAATACAGACAACAAAAGAGACCATCGAAAAGGTGTCCAAAAGGCCCGACACGGCGGTCTTCTTAAGACCCCTTCCAGGCCAGGACATTAAAAAAGTGCAACAACTATTTACAACTACTGTAAACCCGGCAGCAGACAAAATTAAAATAAATAAGGTGAAGGCAACCAAAAATGTCGTAATTGTAGATGTTGCCACCGAAGAAGACCGGGATAAGATACTTAACCATGACAAACTTAAAAAGGTCGTTAAGTGTGAACCGCCCAAAAAGCGGAATCCCTTGGTGATCTTATATGACGTGCCCACCACCATGAATGAAAATGAGATTTATGAAACAATATGTCAACAAAATTTTGAGGAAATGAGTACAGACAACTTTAAAAAAGAATTCAAATTGCGGTTCAAAACTGGACCCAGAGAGCGCGGTATAGTACATCATGTAGCAGAAGTTTCCGGAAGTATGTGGCGTAAGCTCACCACTATGGGCAGAATATATATGGGGTTCCACTCCATAAACGTAAGGGACTACCTCGTGGTTCCCCGCTGTCACAATTGCGGGGACCTCGACCATATACACAAACACTGTGAGCGAAAGCCGGCTTGCTCCAGGTGCGGCGCTGAAGATCACACCAGGAAAACTTGTGGCAAAACAGGGATATGTATCCCCTGTGCAAGAAGAGGGAAAAGAAATTGTAATGCCACAGGAAGAAATTGCCCCACATACAGGGCTTTAGAGCAACGGCTTATCTCGAGGACTGATTATGGCTGAGTCCATATCAGTCAACAGGAAGCCTAAAAGAAAGTCCCCGAGTAAAAGGGTTAGGGATGCACTTAGGGCCAGCAGATTTAGGGAGTTCCTACAAGGAGCGACAAAAACCCAGACCAGACAGGTAGAGACAAAAGATGCTGGTGTACAAACGGACCCATGTGGGCAGACCAGTGCTCCCTTCCCCCAAAACCGGGGACTAAGGTCGCTTGAAGAACTAGAACGACCGCAAGGGCGACCTGTGGCAAAACAAATAGTAACTATGGATAAACAAAAAGTACAAGATAATACAATAAACAGTACAACATCTGATACAAACCCTCTCACACAAAAAGGTTCGGGCGTAGATCCCCATAGGGTATACCCCAACCTAGAACATGCATTACAACTTGCGCGACTGGAGGAGCCGGCGGTCCTCACTACAGCACTGAGGCATGTGGTACGTGTCGGGCATGAATATGGCAGAGACGTCACCTTCCCGGTAATGGAGGCTGTCGATAGAATACAGCTGAAGACAATGAACCTTCCCACGGACTTCGGAGCCCTGCGTGACCTGGTCAAAAAGGTTTTCGAAAGAAGAAACGAGAAGTTTGATCTTAATGAAATTTATAGTCAATCTGTCATCACAAATGGAAGACTAGCTCACGATTGGAGCAAGAACTGGCCGGATTCACACATCAGAACATATTACGCACGTGACCCATTTAAACGTAGGACAGATTAACTCTCATAATAGCAGATTAGTCATGCAGGAACTCCGTAAGGTCGTGGAGGAGAGGAGTCTGGATGTGCTCTGTCTACAGGAACCATACTCCCTGGCTGGGCGAATCCCTTTTGCAGCAGCTAATTGGCAAGTCGTTCACAGTGAAGCGGAACCCAAAGCAGCTATAATGATAATAAATAAAGCAATAAAAGCCACAGTCCTATCACAGTTCTGTGACGATCACTGCAACGTCGTGGAACTACAAACACCAGCTGGAGTACTGTGCATCATTAATATGTACTTCCAGTACGGACGAGGAATAGACGAATTCCTAGACAAACTTATGCAAATAGCCACGGCGTTGCGGGGACGTCGATGTGTCATTACTGCAGATATAAATGCCAAATCCCCCCTGTGGTTCAGCGGCACGCGAGATGAAAGAGGAGAAAAGGCTGAGGAGACCATCATGGCGTTACAATTGCTTGTCGCCAACAAGCGAGGCAATCCACCCACCTATGTAGGAGGTGGGGGCGAGGGCACAAACATCGACGTCACATTGGTCACGCCCAATCTCGCCACCACATTAACCAATTGGATGGTCTGGGATCATGTGACAACCAGTGACCACAACCTCATTACGTTTTCATTAGGGAACGAAGAGTGCCGCTGGGACATGGGGTGGGAGACACAGCTGAATTACAACAGAGCTGACTGGGACCGCCTGTCACGGGAGTGTGAAATACCGATATTGCCGGATGGTGACGAAAATGTCGAAGGATATGCTGAAGAACTGGTGCAAGCGGTTGTCAGAGCGGTAAAAGCTGCCGTACCAACCAGGAGGAGAGCCGTAGCGGCCCCCCCGTCGCCATGGTCTACCGAACTCGGACAGATGCGCCAGTCTGTACGGAGGGCCAGGAGGTACTACCAGCGGAGTGTCGTCTGGGAGGAGAAGCAACGCTGGTTGCAAAGATACAGAGAAGAGAAGGAACACTTCCAACAGGAG
The DNA here is from genome assembly GCF_023864345.2 of Schistocerca serialis cubense. NCBI lineage: Eukaryota > Metazoa > Arthropoda > Insecta > Orthoptera > Acrididae > Schistocerca > Schistocerca serialis. The sequence goes on along the minus strand of NC_064644.1, from coordinate 596,375,081 downwards.
CTTAAGGCAGTTAGGCTACAGAGCTGGGAGAAATATGTAAGAACACAGCTAGCCACGGACCCATGGGGTGTACCGTACAAGTTAGTACGGGAAAAGATCAGATCACCCATGGTGCTGTCCACCGTCAGGGATCAGGGCAGGATGACAGAGACCTGGCAGGAAACTGCTGAGGTCCTGCTCCGCGTCCTGCTGCCTGACGATGACGAAAACGATGACTCCGAGGCACAGCAACAAATTCGGAGACAAGACCTAGAAGAATATCAGAACAACAATGTAGTATATCCCTTCTCTGAAGAAGAAGTAGCCGCTCAGATAAATGCCCTCAAAAGAGGCAAGGCTCCTGGCCCGGACGGCATTACCGCGGAGGTGGTGCAATTCCTGGCCCCCCAGCTGGTAGCTCCTCTCACAAAGTTATATAACGAGTGCTTGAGGCTCGGGAAATACCCCCAAATCTGGAAAAGAGCCACAGTGGTGATAATTAAGAAAAGCCCGGATAAAGATCCACAAGAAGCAAAGTCTTATAGACCTATTTGCTTATTAGACACACTGGGGAAACTTTTTGAGAGGCTGCTGGCAGACAGACTGGCAGCACACAGAGTTTTGTGCGGGATGAGCGACAGACAGTTCGGCTTCAGAGCTGGGAGATCGGCGTCTGACGCCATCGCCCTGGCTGCGGAGGTCTGTGCCGCTACCCCGCACAAATACGTGGTCGGCATCATGGTAGACATCAGTGGCGCCTTTGACAACCTGTGGTGGCCCTCCCTCTTCTCTCGCCTGCGTGAGAAGGAGTGCCCGAGGTCGCTATATGGTTGTCTGAGGAGCTATTGTGAGAATAGGGAGGTCTGGCTATCGTCCCCTAGCGGAAGAATAAGTAAGAAGATTACCAAGGGGTGTCCACAGGGATCTGTCCTGGGGCCACTCTTTTGGGACATTAATATGGAACCCCTCTTGGACAATCTACAGAACAGTGACGATGTGCTAGAGGGCATAGCCTACGCGGACGACCTCCTCCTGCTGGTTGGCGGCCGTAGCCGCGAAGACCTAGAGCCGAAAATTGAAAGGGCTATCTCCATTTTGAGTACATGGTGCCATATGACCAAAATGAAGATCTCACCAACAAAGTCCACTTACCTACTCTTGAAGGGACAATTAGTCAGGAACCCAACAGTGAGAATAGATGGCTTGCCAGTTCTCCGACGCCATGAAGCGCGATACTTGGGAGTAATCGTCGATGAGAGGTGGACTTATGCATCACATATTGACACTGTCGCACATAAATCATTAGAAACACTAAACAACCTAATATCAATTGGCCACAAGCGATTCCATCTGCCACCAGAATTGATCAAACTGTATCACAATAGTATATTGACATCTATTGTAGGATATGGGTCAGGAGTCTGGGCCCACAGGCTCACGAGAGTTGTGCCTGCCATGGCTGTGAGAAGAGTGCAGCGGAACATGTTTCTTAGATCAGTAGGGGCATATAGAACAACACCGGGCGGAGCACTAACGGTGTTAATGGGGCTTTGTCCGCTCGACATCAAAATTAGAGAACAAGCGACATGGTACTGGGTGAAGAAGGGAAACAGGGAGAAAATAGTCGATCTAATGGGGATACATGTGGGCAATAAACTGGAAATTAAACGCAGGGGGGAAGAACTTTGGCAACAACAATGGGATAACGAAGAAACCGGTCGCAGAACATATGAACTGCTGCCCAACATTAGGGAAAGATTGCAACTAAAACATTTCACACCATCACGAGGACTGCTGCACTTCCTCACAGGTCATGGACCCTACCCGGCATATTTATGCCGGTTCGGGAAACGGGCTACACCAGCGTGTGACTGCGGGGCCACACCAGGCACCCCAGAACACGTGGTGTATGAGTGCCACCTCTTCGACGACGTAGCAGCGCAATTACGTCAACAGCTACCCAATTTTGACACGTATCACCTGCTCAGGCACGAGGACCATTTCCCAACTCTAAATAAACTGGCGAATGAGATATCACTTAAAGTAATTAAGGAATATCTAAGGAACAACGATTAGACATCATATACCGAACTTGACCCTGCGCACCTGTCCTGTTTCCGCCGAGGCGTGGATTGGCCAGCCGCCTCACGGCTGGAATCCGCCACGTCTGGGATTAGGGGGAGGGTGCGCCCAACCACCGATCTAGACACTCACCAATTTTGACTCTAGGCTAAGTTAGGTTAAATGTAGGATAAGCTAGGATAACAAAAATAGTATAGTACTGCAGCGAACAACAACACCGGCCAGCCTGGTGCCAGGGGCACGTTCACCGGGATTAGCTCGGTGAACAGGGCCACCAAGTAGGTTTATACAACGCTGGCACACCTGTAACGCTGCAGGTAGATGTACATTAGCATAAGAAGAATGAAATAGCATAGAAATAGTACAATTGATAATTGAAGTGCCCATAGTGAGAATAAGGAAAACTAACATAGAGTAAGCTGTAGTAGTAATATTAGAATTGTATAAACTAGGACCCACTAATTATATAAGGTGGTGGGTTGATATGTATCACATATATTGAAGAATAAAGAATTTTTTTTTTCAAAAAAAAAAAAAAAAAAAAAAAAAAAGAAAAAAAAAAAAAAGAGTTCTCCCTCTGCCAACTGCAATTGGGCGCAACCTTCAGGCAGCTTTTGGCTATTATCTCACGGGTGGTTCAATGTTTAAAGTCCGTTATGAGACACTTACCCTGCCCTCACGGTACGGTGGCGTCGGGCTCGTCAATGTCCGTATGCGAGCTGCAGCCTTGTACACGAGTACCATGAGAAAACAGTGGATGGGCCAGGGTACATCTCTAACACGCAGCTTGCTTGAGATCCTCCTACCTGCTTCCACCTCACCACCGGTGTCTGTCGGCCAAATCGTGCCTCATTTGTCCCATATTTCGACCTTTTTCGTTGACTACAGTTACGTACATGCCAGTCTCCCAGAAACACGCCCACCCAGGACTATGGATTTTTACAGCCTATTGCTGCGCTGTGTTCCCCGGAATGTGATGGAGACCAAACATCCCTCCATCCAGTGGCCCATAGTGTGGACTACCGTCCACCAGCCCTTCCTCCCTACGAACGTCCGGGCACTGTGGTATCACATAGTCAACAGGAAATTTGCCAAGAAGCAGCGCCTGCACAACATTGGCTTGTCAGAATCCCCTCTTTGTCTCCTTTGCCAGCAACTGGACACTGACGAACGCCGTCTGACATGCGCCTCATCGCAAGATGTATGGCGCTTCGTGCAGCAAATCATTGCCTGCTATCTCCGGATGCCACCAGACACAATCGAACCTCGAATGTTTCTATATCCGGAGGACAGACATTTTCCCGCCGCCAAATGTCATGCTATTACGTGGGTCAAAGGGTGGGCGGTCGCTTATCTCTTTCATGAGGGACCTAAATCCCGCCTCGACTTCTGGACCTATTTACGAACAGCCCATGCAGCTCTCGAAAATACGCCACGTTACCGAACATTATTTGCTAACTATCTTCGAGCGGTCTTTGTTAGACCTCCACTGAGTTGGGGGGTGCCTGGCTCAGAGGGCACCTACCCCCTCCTCCCCCGGCGGTGTCTGAGTTTCAACCGCCTACGATCTATTCTACTTCTGACCTCCGCGGATGGGAGAGCGCGTCGCAGATTGCGTGGATTTTATTTCTTTTTGCTTTTCCTTTTTCCTTTCTTTTTCTTTACCCAGTATTTATATTTCTTTTCTCTTTCGCCGATGTGTTCCCATAATTTCATGATATTAGTGAATATTAAAAAAAAGATGAATAGAGCGTAAATTCTTAAAAAAAAAACAGAAAAAAGATGGATAGAGCGTGTGCCATGTAAGCAGGAGATCCCCGGTTCGAGTCCCGGTCGGGGCACACAAATTCAACTGTCCCCGTTGACTTATATCAACGCCTGTACGCAGCTAGGGGGTCTTCATTTCATTGTAATTAATTCTTCAACTGATTAATAATTAAATCAACTATGTTTGCACTGAGTCATCGGAATGTTACTCCCTGACTGGCATTAAATTAGATTAAAAGTAAAACCTCCGTATGAACATCAAATGAATTACGGTGGTCAAAATGAATGTTGCATATTAGTTTAATCTCAGTGCTGGACATACTAACAAACAAAACTTATTTTGTTCTGTCAGGTAGTCATACGAAAACAAAAAAAAAGGAGTTAAACACATCTCCACTTGATAAGCACAAACAGAAGAACAAATATAAAACCTTACAAATCATTCCGCGGCAAACGCTATAGTTCTTTCTGACTGCCCTCTCGCACAACACGTTGTTTGTGAACCAACTGGCCCTCCTCGTAGTTGTAGACAATCTGAATGCGGGGAGGCATACACCTTACCAAACAGTCCTGTGGGATATTGATCCATTTCTCCACAGCAGTCTCTACGATTCCCTGAGTCCTCTGATGGGGCAGGATGTTTGCAAACCGCTCGTTTTACCATGGCCGATGCATTCTCAATGCAACGGAGGCCACTCCATCCGACCCATTTTATCTTCCACTAGCAAATTCTTGACAAGACTGTGACGGTGGGGGCGTGCACTCCCGTCCACCAACGCGGATCTTGCTCCAATGTATTCACCCAATGGAGCCTCGATGCGTGTAAGGATGTCGACACGATACTTCACGCCAGTATTGGCACATGGGGTGTCCCGCGCTCATACACGATTCCACTCAAAGGTATCAGCGAACCATCTCGGTAAGGGTGGTGGTCAAAGGTACAGTTAGGGTGTAAACATTGTCCTCCTCGTCTCCGTACAGGATGATGACTGATTCGTGTCTCAGCAGAAAAAAAGCGCGCTGTGTTTCGCTGCTGCCTGGACCAAAAAGAGTGGTTTCGTGCCCATCCGACACGAGACGCTCTCCCAACCAAAACTGGAAGATTAGCTTTGAGAAGTCTTCCGGTACGTAATCTCTGCACATGGAGTCTATTTAGTATCGTTTCTGTTGACACCTGTTCTACTTTAGATGTTTGAAACTGCAGCCATAGATGTGCTGCACTGTGACCAGGGTTTTCGCTTGCTGTTAAACTCTGATATCGGTCCTACACACCTGTTGTTTTCCTTCCGCGACCAACTCAGAGCGAATTAGCTGCGACGTCCGCTTGTCTCAACCCCTGCTCCATTATAGTGACTATAATGAGTCTCTGATCGTGCATTACTGTTGTCTGAACTATCCTGAAGCAACACGATTCCTGTAATGACGCACATTACAAGCAATGCAATGTTTACAGCTCACACGGTTCCTATAAACTGCACATACTGCTCCCCACGAAAGAATTCAAAGCTGTGTCCTCAGCAGGCAATGTGAGGCTCAGCGCCATTTTCGACGTCCGAAGGCCTATACTCATCGAATTCTACGATCCTGGAAAAACCATTGCTAGTGTCGTGCACTGTGAGACTCTCCGTAGATTATGCAGGTCTATCAACAGCAAACGGCCTGGTCTGCTCAAGAAGCAAGTGACTCTGCACCACAATAACGAGCCTCCACAGGTCTCCAAGGCCACACAAGGAGTGTTATGGCCAAGTGGCCAGGTTCGAGTGGAAGCAACCTGACGATACGCCCTGCAGCCCCGACATGTCGCCCGGCAACTTCTATGTGTGCCGCCCGGAAAAAAAAATTGAAGTCTCAAACCGAAGAGCTTCAACTCTGGCTGTGAACTGTAAGAAGAAGTGGAAGACTGGCTCCTGTCACAGATACAGGAAGTCTGGGAACAGGGAATGTTTCGGCTCGTGAAACAGTACGACAGTCACAGCGGTCAACATAAACATCAATTCCGCCCTTTTTATTGCTCATGAAAACCACAAATTGCATCTGGTATGACCATACAGCGAGACCTTCAGAGGTGATGACCCAGACTGCTGTACACACCGCTACCTCTAATACCTAGTTGGTTGGTTGTTTTGGGGAAGGAGACCAGACAGCGAGGTCATCGGTCTCATAGGTTTAGGGAAGGACGGGGAAGGAAGTCGGCCGTGCCCTTTGAGAGGAACCATCCCGGCATTTGCCTGGAGCGATTTAGGGAAATCACGGAAAACCTAAATCCGGATGGCCGGACGCGGGATTGAACCGTCGTCCTCCCGAATGCGAGTCCAGTGTCTAACCACTGCGCCACCTCGCTCGGTCTCTAATACCTAGTAGCACGTCCTCTTGCATTGATACATGCCTGTATTCGTCGTGGCATACAATTCACAAGTTCACCAAGACACTGTTGCTTCAGATTGTCTCACTCGTCAATAGCGATTCGGCGTAGATCCCTCAGAGCGGTTGGTCGGTCACGTCGTCTATAAACACCCCTTTCCAATCTATCCCAGGCATGTTCGATAGGGCTCATGTCTGGAGAACATGCTGACCACTCTAGTCGAGCTGTGTCGTCGTCCTGAAGGAAGTCGTTCACAAGATGTGCACCATGGAGGGGCGAATTGTCGTCCATGAAGACGAATTCCTCGCCAATATGCTGCCGATATGGTTGCACTATCGGTAGGAGGATGGCATTCACGTATCGTATAGCCATTACGGCTCCTTCCATGACCACCAGGGGCGTACGTCGGCTCTACATGATGTCACCCCAAAACAGCAGGGAACCTCCGCCTTGCTTTACTCGCTGGACAATGTGTCTAAGGCGTTCAGCCTGACCGGGTTGCCTTCACAGACGTCTCAGACGTAGGAGGCATATGTTCCACTCATCGGTGAAGAGAACTTTACGCCAATCCTGAGCGGTCCATTCCGCATGTTGTTGGGCCCATCTATACCGCGCTGCATGGTGTCGTGGTTGCAAAGATGGACCTCGCCATGGACGTCGGGAGTGAAGTTGCGCATCATGCAGCCTATTGCGCACAGTTTGAGTCGTGACACGACGTCCTGTAGCTGCACGAAAACCATTATTCAACATGGTGCCGTTGTTGTCAAGGTCCTCAGAGCCAGAATCCGTAGGTAGCGGTCACCCACTGCAGTAATAGCCCTTAGGCGGCCTGAGCGAGGTATGTCATGACAGTTCCAGTCTCTCTGTATCTCCTCCATGTCCGAACAACATCGCTTTGGTTCACTGCGAGACACCTGAACACTTCCCTTGTTGAGAGCCCTTCCTGGCACAAAGTAACAATGCGGACGCGATCGAACTGCGGTATTGACCGTCTAGGCATGGTTGAACTACAGACAACACGAACCGTGTACCTCCTTCCTGGTGGAATGACTGGAACTGATCGGCTGTCGGACCCCTCCGTCTAATAGGCGTTTCTCGTGCATGGTTGTTTACATGTTTGGGTGTGTTTTAGTGATCTCTCTGAACAGTCAAAGGGATTGTGTCTGTGATACAATGTCCACAATCAACGTCTATCTTCAGGAGTTCAGGGAACTGGGATGATGAAAAACTTTTTTGATGTGTGTATTTTCGCAATCGCAGGAGGAAGTTGGTGATTAAAATTTCGTCAGAAGACTCCGTTGCAACGAAAACCCTTTTCTTTCAATGATGTCCACCCCAAATCCTGTATCATGTCCGTGACACTGTCTCCCTTATTTCGCGGTAATACAAGCGTAAGGTAGGCAGTCTCTTTAGTAGATTTGTTGCAGTTTCTAAGTGTCCTGCTAATAAAATGCAGTCGTTGGTTTGCCTCCCCACAACATTTTCTATAAGTTCTTTCCAGTTTAAGCTGTTCGTAATTGTAATTCTTAGGTATTTAGTTGAATTTACGGCCTTCACATTTGACTGATTTATCGTGTATATGAATTTCAGCACTCATGGGTAAAACATGACACTTTTCATTATTTAGGGTCAATGGCCAATATTTGCACCATACAGATATCTCTTCTATCTCGTTTTGCTATTTGTTTTGATCTTGTGATGGTTTTACTGGACGATAAACGACAGTATCACCTGCAAACAACCGAAGAGGGCTGCTCAGATAGTCTCCTAAATCGTTTATGTAGATAAGGAACAGCAGACGGCCTATGACACTACCTTGTGGAACACCAGAACTCACTTCTGTTGTACTCAATGACTTTCGTCAGTTACTGCGAACTGTGACCTCTCTCACAGGAAATCACGAATCCAGTCACATAACTGGGACGATATTCCATAATCATGCAATTTCACTACAAGCCGCTTGTATGGATGGTACAGTGTGAAAGACTTCTGGAAATCCAGAAATACGGAATCAGTTTGAAATCCCTTGTCAATAACACTTCGTGTGAGTAAAGAGCTAGTTGTGTTCCACAAGAACGATATTTTCTAAACGCATGTTGACTATGTGTCAATAGACCGTTCTCTTCGAGGTAACTCATAATGTTCGAACACAATATATACTCCAAAATCACGCTGCACATCGACGTTAATGACATGGGCCTGTAAGTTAGTGAATTATTCCTGCTACCTTTCTGCAGTATTGGTGTTACCTGTGAAACTTTCGTCATTGGGTACTGATCTTCCGTAGAGTGAGCGGTTGTATCTGGTTGTCAAGCACGAAGCTATTGTATCAGAATACTCTGAAAGGAACCTAATTGATATAGAGTGTCGACGGGAAGACTTGCTTTTGTTAAGTGATTTAAGTTGCTTCACTACGCCGAGGGTATCTACTTCTAAGTTACTCATGTTGGCAGCTGTTCTTGATTCGAAATATTTACTTCATTTTCTTTGGTGAGAGAATTTCGGAAGGCTGTGTTTAGTAACCCTGCCTTAGCAGCACTGTCGTCGACGGTATTTACATTGCTATCGGGCAGAGAAGGCATCCATTTTGTCGTGCCAGTAGCACAGTTTACATACGACCAGAATCGCCTTGGATTTTCTGCCAGGTTTTGAGACAATCTCATTGCGGGAACTATCATAAGGACCTCGCAATGAAGTCCGTGCTAAATTTCGAGCTTCGGTAGAAGATCGCTAATCTTGGAGATTTTGCGTTTCCGTTGGCATACTTTTTTCGTTGTTTCTGCAACAGTGTCCTGACTCGTTATGTGTAGCAAGGGGGATCAGCTCCGCCTTTTATTAATTTATGTAGTGTAAATCTTTCAATTGCTGTCGACACTATTTCACTAAATTACGTCGTTAATATGGAAGGAGTGCAGATTGTCTCTCCTAAGTAGACCACAAAGGACCAATAATACTGGCAAGTGGAGGCGGTGTGGTCATCAGAGTACCGGGAATTGGCCTCTGTGCTCACAAAACCTCTTCTGCACAATGCGCGCTGTCGGAACAGAGAACGTCTCGTCTTCGAGCACGCCATCGCCATGGGGGACAAACATTGTGTCGGCTGGTGTGGCCGAGCGGTTCTAGGCGCTTCAGTCTGGAACTGCGCGACCGCTGCGGTCACAGGTTCGAGTCCTGCCTCGGGCATGGATGTGTGTGATGTCCTTAGGTTAGGTAGGTTCAAGTAGTTCTAAGTCTAGGGGACTGATGACCTCAGACGTTAAGTCCCATAGTGCTTAGAGCCATTTTGAACTATTTGACAAACATTGTAACCACGATATGGACGAGACCAGCCAAATTGGTCACATATCATTTGGCAGAAATGCGACCTTGTAGAATAACCATGAGGCCCACGGAATACTACGATGTGGCTTCCTTCGTGTTGTTCTGGTGCCGACAAGGTTCGCAAGAGTGACATTCATTTCTGCATGCACTTTCGGAGTCTTCTTATTTTTGTGACAGTCCTGTTCCTTGACCATCTGTCACGATCAGTCAACACACGCTTTCGTCCGCGTTGAGACTTAGCGGATGATGTTTCCCACTGTCCCCTGTATGCGGTGCCCCTTGAAACACCAAACACTTTGGCTACCTAGGTTACGGAAGCACTGACCAAACGAGCACCGCGAGTTTGTCCACATTCGAATTCACTTAGCTCCGACATGATGGACTCTCAAATAAACGCCGCGCGGGATTAGCTGTGCGGTGTTAGGCGCTGCAGTCATGGACTGTGCGTCTGGTCCCGGCGGAGGTTCGAGTCCCCCCTCGGGCACGGGTGTGTGTGTGTGTGTGTGTGTGTGTGTGTGTGTGTGTGTGTGTGTGTGTGTGTGTGTGTGTGTGTTGGACCTTAGGATAATTTAGCTTAAGTAGTGTGTAAGCTTAGGGACTGATGACATTAGCAGTTAAGTCCCATAAGATTTCACACACATTCCACACACACACACAAATAAACAGGACGCCGTTCTAACCTTGGCTGAGGCTTTCAACGTATTGAAAACACTCCTCAGGTGCCGTTCACGGTCAAACACAACAGCGCAAACTGCACGCTTGTGTAGCATGCGCATTTATGTTCCAGCAAGCACATCTGCTCGTGTTTCTATAGTTTTGTACAGTCCCTGGAGAACACTTAATCCTGATTTGTCGAATGCCGTGTTCACGGTCTTGTCAGTTTAACGCTCAACACTGTAGTTAGATGCAGTACTCATACGCGAGGTGCAGTTCAGCGGCCGCGTGCTGACAAGACAACAGCAGACAGTGTTGGCGAGGAGCGACCAGGCATGGAGCGGGACCGCCGTGGCAGCAGCCAGCAGCGGGCGCCGTGTTGGGGCAGGTCGGGTCGGCGCCCACCCGGCGCTGGCGCCAGCCTCTGCTGCACGCTCCATATCCTCCCTCCCCCTCCCTCCCCCATCCCGTTAAACCCACCCACAGCCTCCGCGTGACCCCGTGCCACGCCGGACAGGCTGTGCGAGGCCACATCAAAGCGTGCCGCCTCGCCCCACTCAGGTGGAGCGCAATGCTTGCACACCGGCCCTCTCATTCTCCTACTCGCGGTCGCTGTTTTCCGTGAAGACGTTCGCTTCAAGTTACACATCCCCATTTCTCACGACCCGTGGCGGGAGATAAACACTAGAACACGGGAACGCGTTGAGGTCAATATTTCCCTACGTTAGGTCAGTACATTTTCCACATGCACATAACTGAAGGTTTTACCTGATCTGCGAATTAGATTACTTCACTTGAGAGTAGCCACTTACAGGGTTGTCATTTAGACTGATAAAGCTAGAATACGGTGTCGTCATGGAGAACTCTTTCGGAAACCTTATTGTTGTGTACATAGTTCCGCGAAGTCAGCGCGTACACAACTTTCCCACTACAGCGCGCCCCGCTAAGCACAACAGCGCAGGCGCAGCGCTCGTCCGTCTCCGCACTACGAGATAGCGCTGCCATAGAGACGGACCAAATTCTGCTTCCGCCGATCCGCGTATTAATATGTAACGCAGCCAATGAGATTGCTGCTAACGTAGAACATTTTCTCCTCGCGGATCACACTCGCGCAGTGATACATGAACGCGAGAGGTATTATAATGAGTGTACAGACCTCCGATTAGTGAGTCTGCATTTGTCTGCTCCAGACTGTACCAGTCTGCATTAGTCTGTACCAGTCTATAGTCAAGTTTCAGTCTGCGCCTAATAAGATTATCATATTCCTGTACATAGCCATGAAGATAAATGTATAAACACTTATGTCAAGTATCAGAGATATATGTGAGTATAAGATTAACGTACCAATACCAAAGGAACTTCACATAGTCAATTGTAAATAGCATCCAGAATCAAGTTAAGTAATTTTTATGCTTGTTATTTTTTTAATAAATGTGTGTGAAAATTAATCAAGTTCTGTTTAAAGTTGGTCACCGTCAATCTGATAATCTAAGCGTGCAAGTGGCATTTCTATCGTCTGACCTAACGGCAGAAGATATACACGCCACGATAAGACCACGAGACATATTTCTGACACTCGCCTACTTCGTTAGAGCGACAAGTCAAATAGTCTGATGGTGTGTGTACTGAAGGTCTTACAGTACGCACACCACACTTATTGCCTACAGAAATTCTTCCCCGGTTGATAAAGGTTTATAACTATCGAGCTCCTTAATTGTTACCACATAAAGCGACTGAATAACACGTTGCCACACAGCCCCTTAAGGCAATCCACAAAAGAACGCCCCGAAACCACATGAACAGACGAAAACACCGACAATATTTGCAGCACGGTATTGTACAAATGACGGATAAGGGTCTACGAAGCCGCTGACGGTATAAGCATATCGCAAGTCAAGCAATGGTGCCTTTCAGATGAAGAACTGTGAATCACAAGGTTCCGTGTACAGAGAATCACTTGCGATGTGCTTAACGCGTCAGCGACTTCGTATACCGTCAAATGGCATTTGTACAATACCGTACTGAAAACATGGTCGTGCTTTCGTCAAATTGAATTAAGGTATCGATCACACAGTCATTTATTCTTCATCGTATTGCAGTGTTTTCGCAGTCGTCACATTGAGTGGTGCACTGAAGTAACAAATAATCAGTAGAATGTACTTAAATGACAATCGAAAACCACGAAAGAAGTGATAAACGGAGGAACTGACATCGAATTGAAGCAACTAAGACAGCTTGCACGAGAGGAACCAATAAAAATCTCTGCTCGCGTGAAATATTGCCACAAACAATACAACACGTAGTTTGAATGTCCAGCGTGGGTAGCACGCAAGTTGTAACTCTCTTATTGTGGTGCGATATGCAGCAGGAAGGCTCTGCGCCCGCCGGAAGAGAGGGACGTGAAAAGCTGTCGGTCCGTCACAGAGGCGGCATACGTATCAGTGATTCTTTAAGGGGAATCTGTAGGCCCAAATGTGAATTTCTGATTTTTTGAGAACAAGTCCCATAATCCCTTCACTTTGCCCTGAGTGAAATGGTGGATAATTTAGCTCTTTACGACTCTTAGAAATATTTTATTTTTAATTTTATTATATTATTTGTGAATCGGTGAAAGTGGAGGATTTGGACACACATAGATCTTATATAGACGTCTCTGTAAGTAGGCTGTGGTTTCCAGCCGGCGACAGAGGGTGGTGCACAGCACTCAACGTTCGCAGCCCTGCCACTTACAATCTGTCTGCCGCTTGGCTTCTTTTCGTATGAAAATAGCTGACCTGCGTGTGGAATCGTGTCTTTGGAAGTGCTTTGGTGTAGTTCGACAGAATGTAAACATGCCACTTTCTTGGACTGCCTGAAGTATAGTCGTAAATAAATGTCGTGTGAGTACGGCCACCCACGCCCGAGTTCCCGGGTTCGATTCCTGGCGGGGTCAGGGATTTTCTCTGCATCGTGATGACTGGGTATTATGTGATGTCCTTAGGTTAGTTAGGTTTAAGTAGTTCTAGGGGACTGATGACCATAGATGTTAAGTCCCATAGTGCTCAGAGCCATTTGAACCAAGCCAGTACGGCCTCCCGTCGGGCAGACCATTCGCCGGGTGCAAGTCTTTCGATTTGACGCCACTTCGGCGACTTGCGCGTCCATGGGGATGAAATGATGATGATTAAGACAACACAACACCCAGTCCCTCAGCGGAGAAAATCTCCGACCCAGCCGGGAATCGAACCCGGGACCTTAGGATTGAAATTCTGTCGCTCTGATCACTCAGCTACCGGGGGCGGACAGTATAGTCGTAACCAGAATTCTAGAAAAGTAGAATCATGAGGTTCTCGTGAAGAAGAATCGAGGAGCAGTGAGGAATATTCACTTAGCATTCCTGGACCTGAATCATCGTGTAAATTCTTGCAGGCTGAAGTTTTAGGAGCGTCTTTCGAAAGCAAGAGATCCATTTCTGAAGATTTTATGGAAGCCACCAATCCAATTTGTAGGGACCTACGTCACACTGACCCCCTACAAATGCGATGCTGAGCTGTTATTTACCTATCGAGATGTGGTAAAAGCGAGAGTGTTAATGCATCTCAACACCAAATCTGGCTGTCATACTCTGAAGCGACAGCAATTTTTAAACAAATTAATAGTTGCGAAGTCACAGTGTCGAAGCGAGTTCAACATCAAAAAAAGCCCTTAAGAAGATGCTTGTAGAGTAAAAGGTGGACAAGGAAGATCCTGAGTAAGTAGCTGGGTCCTTTTGAGCCTTCGTTTCAATATATTTTATCATGTTCGGCTATAAACTCTATTTTTTGCCAATGACTTCCTTTAACAGTTGAAACGTCCCCTTGGAAAAATTTATGAATGATTGTGCTGGTAAACCTCTTACGTTATTTGATTTTCAAACGGCTGAGCAGAACTGAACGTACTGAAGACATTTCATTCTGATGATCACTAAACTGATATACAATATTTTTAGCGCAACGCAATCTGACTTTCAAAAATCCCTACAAAAGAATGGCCCTGACTAACATTAAACTATACCTTTCACAAATCACTTACCTCACAAAAATCTTTACTCGAACTACTGCAATACAGCGAGCGCCATTACTGTCAGCTAAATAAAAGATTCAAACTACTGAAGTCACTAACTACTGATAGGCATAGTTAGCAAATGAAAGATTTTGATAGAGAACAAACGATGTATTCACCTTAATAGTATTCAAAAGTCATAATGTATACATATATATCAGTTCATGACATCCAGTGTTACAAATTTACTGTCGCTGATGGACACACGTCCAGATCATCCGCTCTCAAAATTCCGCCATCTCTCTTCCCACATCCACCACTGCTGACGTCTCACCTCCAACTGCGCAACGCTACTCGCTGTTAACAGCCAACTGCCCAACACTACAATAGCGAACAACAGTGCAAACCAGCCACAGACTGCACACAGCACAGCCAGTGATTTTCATACAGAGCGCTACATGGTGTTACCAACATAAAAACCTAAACAGCCTACTTACACAGTTAACTTTCCAATACCTGAAAACTACTTGTAATACCTACGTGAAACTTTTTGAGATGCTTTAGTATAACTTATTAACCTACTAAATCACAATCATGGCGCTATTTTCAACGACTATGGAGTTTGGTGTTCCCATTTACAAACATGTAATGTAAAAAAATTACACATTTTTACTGAATTAATATTTTTTGTTCTTTTGCATTTCATTTATTAACTGTCTTAATTAAAAATAAGTAACATGGACGTGTTTCTTGGAAAAAATTCAGTGTTACCTTAATTGGTGATACAGGTATCTAAACTTTATTTATTTAACACTGGTAGCATAGGCGTTGCTAACTCCCCTGAAATTTGGTGTATGCTGCGAAGCAAATTAAATGTGTATTCGATCTGCAAAAGAGATCTGCTTACATCGCCTTTTAAAACGGCCATTAAATGGACACATAGTATGTTTCAAACAAATTCTTTGACATTTTGTAGGATTATATATTCGTGCATGAATTGAGATGTAAACCAGGGGTGAACTTTTTAACTTACTAACAGTTTACCTCGAGTAATGTCGTACTGTGTTGGTTGATGTGGTTGCCGCTGGAGGCCTGCGTGGTATAACTCGCTCGCTTCTCTGAGTTACTTTAACCACGTGCCTGGAGGTGCTGAAGACCTGGGTTTTTCCACAACTAAGAGAACAGAGCGGGCCACTATCGCACTGTCACCATCATCTAGAAGCATTTCTTAACAGTGAGTGGCCGTCAGGGGGTGTGCTAATCCTGAGTTGCACCATTAACCTCTGAAGTCACCCGACCTAACGGTAAGAGATTTTTCTGATTATTTTTTTGTGATGTTATTGAGGGATTCCGTCTAAGTGCCTCACCTTCAAACATCCTTGGGTTAGTTTCCACATCACAAAGCAACAGCAGTGAATTTTATAACCCCAGAGACGCTCGCAAACTTATGTGACGAATTTGACTGTCGGCTGGATGTTCGTCGTGTGTCCTGTAATATTTCTGGCTTAGTCAGCTATCATATTAGGCTCCAAGAAGCTGTTCTCAGAGCAGTGGAAATGCAAGAAGTATATAGATGACGAAATGTGGTGTGAGGTACCCGTGACAGATGTTAGATTCGGTACCATTCCCGTGAGACAGACCGCCTGCATAATGCTACTGCTCTGTGATTGGTTGCTCTGTTCGGAGCAAGGTCGCCAAAACGTTAAAGTATAGTTATTATTATTATTATTATTATTATTAGTTAAACTATTCATTGGAATGACTTCACTTTTTAATATAAATATCTCTCAACAGCTGACCATCAATCAGTCATTTTAGAATTATTAAAAACAATTTAAATCAAAAACAAAAGACTGACGAAATTGCAGACGAAGCACTTCGGAAGCGTTCGGGTCACGCCTTTTCTGGTATGGCGCGCGAAGTGTTTCGGGCTCTTCGTCACTCTGGATTAGGCAGTCGAGATGTACAGTCATGTTGGCTGTGGCAGGATGTGTTTGCCGGTATTCAGTATTAAGAGTGTCACTCCGGTAGTCATGAGGCACAGACACGTGCCAAAAATAGTGTAAAGATACATTTTCGTCAACATTGTGTTTGATCATGTACTTTGCTGTATCACAAGGTGTTGGATTAAGATCATGTAGTCTTCTCGTGTGGCTATATTAACAAACGCGAGTGGCATCCCAAAGAAGTGATACATTATTTCAGAACAGAACCTCGCTAAAAGTCAGTTTCAGCCTAAAGAGACAGAACCTACAACCTGCGTGCTGTTTTCTGCGCTGGATACATCAACTTCAAGACAGCAGGTTAGTGAACTATAACAGAACCTTCGTATTCCACACAACTAGGCGCCTCACGTGTACTGCATGCACAGAACAAATGTGCTCAGTGACACGTCATCTGCAGTAATGCAGAGGAGGTAGAGGAGGATGGTCGTTATTAACACCGACAATCAATTCATTCTTCTTTTCTTGCCGTAGTCCGGTGGAAGGCACATTGGAACTTTGTGAAAGGTAAACTGAAATTTTGATCCTAAACGTAATTGCAACACTATCCCAATGTTTTATATGCATGCGTACAGAAGACATGCCACTGTAAAATCGGATAGTTCTTTTAAAAATAAAAGTTAGTAGTGTTCTATGCAAGTTCAAAGGCAAAACAAGTTTGTATCTTCTATGATCTAGACGACGGAGTTTTGAGAAATCGGCTGAATATTTTTGATACGTCCTGTGCTGTATTATGCTGTCCTCTTGATGTTCTCCTTCAGATACTACATCGCCAAAGGAAATTCAGTCACGGCTCGTGGAGGCTTATAATGAACGTGCCGCTTAATTTCTACCACCTAAAACAGTCCATTGGAAACCTGATCATACTTCCCTTCAAGGCAATCCATGTGAAGTACTTCTCGAAACTACAACCGCAAATCAAAACATGGAGAACATATATAATACGGCACTGTTTGGAGATCAACGGTGAATGAAGAAGCTGACGCTATATGTATGTTAGAAGTGCGAGTACGGTGGGTTCAACACGAAGAATTTACTATTACATAACTTTTTCGCGATTCTTAACAATCTACGGTAAAGTCTTGACCGCAGATACAATTATTGTCACCAATTTACTCATTTCAGTGCAGTCGCCATCATCAGAAACTGGTACAACAATGATTAGCTCGAAGTAGTTAACAGTGGCAAGGAATACCTACGTAAAGGCAGACACGGACGTGGTACAATCATGTTTCCTGCGCGCAGCTGTTTTAAGTGTGGTTAACCCTTTAAATTACCCTGGTAAATACAGGGTGAGTAACCTCCCATCTCAGTACTACAGTGGTAGTACCAGTGTCCTACAGTGCTGTTACAAGAACACTCAGAACAGTATGAGCCGCGCGGCATTAGCCGAGCGGTCTCAGGCGCTGCAGTCATGGACTGTGCGGCTGGTCCCGGCGGAGGTTCGAGTCCTCCCTCGGGCATGGGTGTGTGTGATGTCCTTAGGATAGTTAGGTTTAAGTCGTTCTAAGCACTAGGGGACTGATGTTAAGTCCCATAGCCCTCAGAACCATTTGAACAGTATGAGTTAGTGTAGTGAAAGGGACACAGGTCTTCACACGTGCAGAGTATTGTGACATCACGTTCTACGGGTTCGTCGATGGGAATTCCAGAGCCTTGTTCACGTATATGAAGGACGATTTCTAATCGCAGAGTTCTGCGTAGCAGGATATTCAGTAGGTGTTTGACCGATTGTGTCAGCTTCGTATGTTTCCCAGTGTACATGTTTCATGACAGCGTCCCGTCCAAAAAGATGTTAGTGAAGTATAGAACATTTTTTAAATGGTAGAACACAGCCAGACTACCAGTTCTAGAAGAAATGCTGCGCGCATTGATACTTCAACAAACACGAATGATGTGCACAGTGCACGAGCACGGTATGGATCCGTATCACCGGCATAGTGCGCAAAACCTGCATGTGGGAAATCATGCAAATCCAAAGGAACTCTCTTAATGGATCGTTGTCGACGGACGCTGTATTCTACGTATTCTGTTCAGTGATGAGTCAGCATTTACCCGCAAAGCCATCAATAACACGCGCATCTCTCACGTGTGGTCAGATGAAAATCTGTACGGTACTGTTGAAACAAATTTTCAACGACGCTTGTCACTGAACGTGAGGTGCTGTATGATTGATGACCAACTCGTCGGTCTAGTTGTTTTACGTAACCAACTTAATCAAATACGGCATCTTGATTTCCTTCAAAATGTGTTACCCGTGTAGTTGGAGGATATTGCTTTGGCAGCACGACGTCGTATGTACTTTCAGCACGACCGAGCTTCTGCACACGGCCAGTGATACAGTACACCACTGAACGTATCCTGGACGTAGGATCGGTCGTCGTGGAATCACTTCTTGGACACTGAGGTCATCCGGCCTTACTTCATTAGATTACTGTTTGTGGGGTTGGCCTAAGAGCGAAGTCTAAAAGCGAACCGTGGACAGAAAGGAGAAACCTCGCACTCGTATTTTACGTACGTGTCCTCAAGTAAAGGATCCTACGAATGAGCTCAGATCACCAGTACAGTAGCTGTGTACAAGAGCTGCAAAAAATGCACTGCAGCTGACTCTGAACTTTCTGAACGTCTTATGTGAGGAAATGTACACAATTAAAGAAAACATTAGACCACAAGTTCCACGTGGGAAATCATGCACGAGCAGGGTATGGATCCGTATCACCGGCATAGTGTTCCCACTGTTTTCACTATTAACTGTTAAGAACAGGACCTATGTTCGTATGACGGTTTTCGTTCACAATCATTATCAGCTCTGAAGGCAAGTAAGTTTCTTCCTGATTAAGTCTGTATACAGGGTGTTACAAAAAGGTACGGCCAAACTTTCAGGAAACATTCCTCACACACAAAGGAAGAAAATATGTTATGTGGACATGTGTCTGGAAACGCTTACTTTCGATGTTAGAGCTCATTTTATTACTTCTCTTCAAATCACATTAATCATGGAATGGAAACACACAGAAACAGAACGTACCAGCGTGACTTCAAGCACTTTGTTACAGGAAATGTTCAAAATGTCCTCCGTTAGCAAGGATATATGCATCCACCCTCCGTCGCATGGAATCCCTGATGCGCTGATGCAGCCCTGGAGAATGGCGTATTGTATCACAGCCGTCCACAATACGAGCACGAAGAGTCTCTACATTTGGTACCGGGGTTGCGTAGACAAGAGCTTTCAAATGCCCCAATAAATGAAAGTAAAGAGGGTTGAGGTCAGGAGAGCGTGGAGACCATGGAATTGGTCCGCCTCTACCAATCCATCGGTCACCGAATCTGTTGTTGAGAAGCTACGAACACTTGGACTGAAATGTGCAGGAGCTCCATCGTGCATGAACCACATGTTGTGTCGTACTTGTAAAGGCACATGTTCTAGCAGCACAGGTAGAGTATCCAGTATGAAATCATGATAACGTGCTCCATTGAGCGTAGGTGGAAGAACATGGGGCCCAATCAAGACATCACCAACAATGCCTGCCCAAACGATCACAGAAAATCTGTGTTGATAACGTGATTGCACAATTGCGTGCGGATTCTCGTCAGCCCACACATGTTGATTGTGAAAATTTACAATTTGATCACGTTGGAATGAAGCCGCATCCGTAAAGAGAACATTTGCACTGAAATGAAGATTGACACATTGTTGGATGAACCATTCGCAGAAGTGTACCCGTGGAGGCCAATCAGCTGCTGATAGTGCCTGCACACGCTGTACATGGTACGGAAACAACTGGTTCTCCCGTAGCACTCTCCATACAGTGACGTGGTCTGCGTTACCTTGTACAGCAGCAACTTCTCTGACGGTGACATTAGGGTTACCGTCAACTGCACGAAGAATTACCTCGTCCATTGCAGGTGTCCTCGTCGTTCTAGGTCTTCCCCAGTCGCGAGTCATAGGCTGGAATGTTCCGTGCTCCCTAAGACGCCGATCAATCGCTTCGAACGTCTTCCTGTCGGGACACCTTCGTTCTAGAAATCTGTCTCGATACAAACGTACCGCGCCACGGCTATTGTCCCGTGCTAATCCATACATCAAATGTGCATCTGCCAACTCCGCATTTGTAAACATTGCACTGACTGCAAAACCACGTTCGTGATGAACACTAACCTGTTGATGCTACGTACTGATGTGCTTGATGCTAGTACTGTAGAGCAATGAGTCGCATGTCAACACAAGCACCGAAGTCAACGTTACCTTCCTTCAATTGGGCCAACTGGCGGTGAATCGAGGCAGTACAGTACATACTGACGAAAATAAAATGAGCTCTAACATGGAAATTAAGCGTTTCCGAACATATGCCCACATAACATCTTTTCTTCATTTGTGTGTGAGGAATGTTTCCTGAAAGTTTGGCCGTACCTTTTTGTAACACCCTGTATACGCCACTGGTCTTAAATGTAGTTTATTACTTTATTTACTACAAACAACCGCCTTTATTTATATTAACATACAACAGTTTCTCTGATGAGTATGAACACGATTGTTTTGTTTTTACGTCGGTAGAATCGCGATGTCAGCGAAGAAGATAGTAATGGTATGAATATTTACCAATGGCCTTCAGAACTGCTTTTGTATTCAGCTCGCACTTGCCCCAGCGGATTTACTCTTTTGCTGTCTTCTGAGACAGAGGATGGTAAGTTCAATTCACAGCAAAATTTCCGACACTGTGAAGCATAAGATCGATTCGGTAGTCGTTTGTAAGCATATTCACAGATAATTTTCTTCTGCGATGTACGTGTAACGAAATGGATTGTCGTGAATTCATTTCCTAGTTACATCCAAGTGTACTGTTTATATGTCGTGAAATGATTCCTCCAATGGAGAATGAACATTGTGGATAATATGGTTTCACAGATTATCTCGAAAATGTTAGCCACTGAGATAATACAAATTATTTCAGCTGACACTGCACGTGTGGGATGATCAGGCCTACGGGAAATATGCAACATGATCTAAACAGTATATGCACTCACTGGAACTTAATAGCGACAGTATTCACTCCTTTTTGGTTGGTTTCTAGGATCAGAGATATCATACTCATTTTCCCGCAATTTCTTTACATATATAAGAATGACTTGATGCAGGTGGCATAGCTCCGTGGCAGATGAAGTTCTGGTTGACTGTCTAATAACAGCTGGGAACAGGTTTCCGAAGATCACGCAAAACGTTCCGAATTTGGAGGAAATACTGACTCAGATGATGCAGATACTATTTCTACAGTTCCAAATTCTACTATAGAAACCTGTGGTAATCTGGGTAACACGGTGTCAAGTGCACCACTGGATGAAACGTCTAGCATAGACGCAGCAGATGGGACAGAGTGGTTGCCTATGCTTGAAGAAGCGTTTCATGAAAGTGGTGAAACCAACTCTGATACTGTAATGGATGCAAATGAGAATTTATATGAACCGCAGTCACTTGGGAAGTGTTCTCCACCTGAGGGCATATGCATTCTAAGAAAAGTCGACTTGCTAATTAGCTGCAGATTTTACAAACTGCTTCAGCACAGATTTTGTGGTCCTTATTCATTGGTAAAGCTATCTATCACCCCGATCTCGTAATGGATGTTGAAATTCATAGTGGTCAGTTTTACTGTGCAATACTGCTGAAGAGAACAGACTGGCATGTACAGTACTTCATTGTAATGCTGAATAAAACATTTTGCACTTCAAAGGTTAACTGCCTTGCTCATAAAAGTGAAATATTTATGGAAAAATGAAACCCATTGCATCAGGTTTAATGAGAAGACCATAATTGCGAATGACATGACATGACATGATCTATCTTCGTTTCTCTCTAGTCTCTTTTACGTAAGAGAGCCTTTTGTAAAAACTAAAACACCCAACGAATGGTCTGAATCACTCGAAAATTGGTGTGCAACCTTAACAAGTGATTAAGAGTGCAGAAAAATGGCATACTCGTAGGCTCTCCAGCGCCCTCCTTCGTGTGGCCGGACAGGGCGGTGTTACGCCACGCACAGCGGGGGCAGAGCCGTCAAACCAAGTGGGAACGAGTAAGCCAGCGCCGCTGTGCCTCGTCGACGTCAGAGAGTGCGAGTGAGGTCGGAGGGGGCACTGCGAGTGGCCTCTCGGAAACGGCTTTACCGCACCTTTAAAACATTGCGACTCGTGCAGAGAACGCTGCTACGACAGTGACACGAAGACGGTGGTACACAGCGGCGAGCGGGTACTGGGCCACACAGGCTGATCACAGATGGTCGGCATCTTCTCTGCTGTCCGTAACAGACACATCAGCTTCGTTCACGGTGTTGGTTCGATGTCGGAGCACTGCAACGGCTGTGGACGTGTCTGCGTCGACGGTTCGACGGCCTCTGCTGAAGCCTGCCTGACGACGTGCATGCTACTGCGGTGGCTCCCCTTGACAACGATGCACGCATAAACTTCGCCACTGGCATGCTGAGTGGCAAGGTGCGGTGTTTTTGGAAGAATCTCGCTACAACTAGGTCGGCCGGTGTGGCCGAGCAGTTCTAGGCGCTTCAGTCTGGAACCGCGCGACTGCTACGGTCGCAGGTTCGCATTCTGCCTCGGGCATGGATGTGTGTGATGTCCTTAGGTCAGTAAGGTTTAAGTAGTTCTAAGTTCTAGGGGACTGATGACCTCCGATGTTAAGTTCCATTGTGCTCAGAGCCATCTGAACCATTTTTGAGCTCCAACTAGCCCCTACACATCTTGGTGGCTTCACACAGTACTGAATGCTCTCGGCCAAAATCCATGAACAGTTCTGTAATTCTAAATTTTTTGCGTACTGTCATATCCCTAATCTGTGGAATAAATTTGCTTGAAAGTGATACTTGCTATTACTAACTAGCAGTTTTCTGCATGATATCACCCATGATGCTCCGGGTCTGTATTACTACAATTACGTCTGTTAGCCATACCAGTTTATAGGTGCACATCGAACTACCTACGCCTTAATATCATCATACCCTTGACATTAAAATTTAATAAAAGTATGTATTTTCTTACTATGACTATGTGCACAATTGAGGTTACATTCATACTCCGCCAGCAGGCTTGTCTGAAAATGAAATTCTGGAGCTGTTACAGGTGATATGTCAAAATAACTCGGATGCAGAATGCTCTGAAGATGAAAAGATGAAGACGATGCTGAGGTAACTGTCTAGGCTGCAACTTCACCAGCGGATATCATCAGATTCCGAAGATGATTCTTTGCCTCTGAGTGAAATACGACCAAGCGTAGGATGGAGATGCAAATCTCAGTACATGGATTAAAATCGCAGTCAGTTCCCAAATTCATAATGCGCATATATAAAAATAATTGCAATATTAGTCCATCTTATTTTCACACTCTTTTTACCTCATTTCTAGGTTCCAAAGAACTCTGGCTGTTCCTCCAGCTGGTAATATTCTTGAAGCGAAGACGCCGTCTCAATACTTTCGCCGGTATATTCCACCTTCTTTATTGTTTAATGAAATGGCATATAACATGAATGTGCGCCTGTTGTTATTGCTGGAAACTCACTGGACTGCAGCGATGTGGAAATGCAGAAATTTTGGGGAGTTAGTATTGTTGCTGCATTGTTGGGTTTCCCAAGAACGAGGATGTGCTGGGAACGGCAAACCCGCTATCTTATAGGATACCGTTTCCGGCGTTTTGCAAACACACTGTTTTTTCGTTTTACTCAAACATGTTTCAGCACCTCTGTGCCATCATCAATGGGTTTTGTTTATTGAAAACTCTAAAAAGGGGACACATTTTAGGTTGTAACTGATCTAACGAAGTGAGGCTAAAAGAAGTTTTGTTTCTTACCATAGTTTTACATTATATGGTTTTGTAGGACCAACTGTATGGTGTACTGCACTTATAATGTAAAATTACGGTAAGAAGCAAAGCGAAAAGAATTTTCTTTAGGCCTTACTCTGTTAGATCAGTTACAACCTAAAACATGCTCATTTTTTACAGTTTTCAATAAACAAAATCCATTGATGATGGCACAGAGGTGCTGAAACATGTTTGAGTAAAACGAAAAAACAGTGTGTTGGCAAAACGGAGGAATCTATAGCCTATAATTTAACTACAGACACGGAAATAAAGACAACAACTGCAGATTCAAAAGATGAAAATGGCTCTGAGCACTATGGGACTTAACTTCTGAGGTCATCAGTCCCCTAGAACTTAGAACTACTTAAACCTATCTAACCTAAGGACATCACACACATGCATGGCCGAGGCAGGATTCGAACCTGCGACCGTAGCGGTCGCGCGGTTGCAGACTGTAGCGCCTAGAACCGCTCGGCCACTCGGCCGGCCAAAAGATGAAAACGCGCTATCCTGTAGTAGCAGATAAAATCACCAGAGATCACTATTATCTGCTAAAAGACAGTTTAAAACAGATGGACGGTAATGCCATCGCAGATGAAGTGAAACACAAAGATTGTTACTGTAAAGGGCGTTCCCTCATTGCCAAGACCCGTCGATGTGTGAGGTGCTAGCCTCATCCCGTCGGTGTTAAAAACTTTGTAGTGGCTGCACACTACTGTTTACCATTTGATCTCTCGCTATATCAGGGAAAAAGGGAAATAACTTCTGCAAAAGGTCCTATTCCAGAGAACGTAGATGTAGGAGTTGTTCTGTACGTATCAGCTTCCTTGCCACCATGTCACTGATATACTCAGATAGTTACTTTACATCTATGCCTCTATTAGACTCTGTCAGTGATTTTCACCTGCCTCGAGATGACTGGATGTTTGTGTAATCCTCATCATTTCATCATCATTCATGAAAGAGGTGAGATTGGACTGAGCAAAGGTTGGGAATTTGTACGGGCGCTGATAACCGCGCAGTTGACCGTCCGACAAACCAAACATCATCATCATCATCATCATCATCATCATCATCATCATCATCAATTAGACTCCCTTTAGAATTGCACACCTATTTTCCTCTATAATGTCAAATCGTCTGCCCAAATCTGTTCAGTTCAATAGCGACTCTCATATGAAAAAGGAAGGCAGAGGTTCTTCTGGTCAGATGATAAGGAATAATGGTAAAATATATATCATAAAAATGGTTTGACAACAAACTAATTTTTGTTGCCTGCGTTGTTGAACATGAACTACAGGTTCAACGTTGGCGAAGAAGGATGCAAAACATGTAAGCATCCCTAGGCCAAACGCTATTAGCCAGTACAATTCTGTTATGGGTAGATCTATTTGACAGGGTTGTAGGGAAGTATGCAATGAGAGGGAGAACAAAAAATCGGACAGTAAGAATAATACATCATTTTGTGGTCTCCACCATAACTGCTGCATGGCTAGAAAACAGACAGTGAGCTGTGTTACTGCTCAAGTTACGTGCTAGAGAAACCAAAATTGCAGTTTAACCACAGCTATTTAAAGGAGGTAGGAAGCGGCGGACATTCACCTGTGTTTGAATGGGACCTGTGGCAGTAATCTAAGGCACAATGACAGCTGTGGGCTACGTGACTATTACTGCGGACCACCTGCATCCTTTTATTCTTGGTATCTTCCTCGACGGCGATGGAATCTTCCAGCAGCATAAAATTCCGTATCGCAAAGCTGGAATCACGCTACAGTGATTACAGTGCTTCGAGAGACATGACAATGAGCGTACACTGACGTCTTGACCACTGAAATCACCTGATCAGACCACGACCGAACACGGCTAGGACGCTACCGGATGCCAGCTCAGCAGCCGCAAAACACCAGCCCGTAATTCAAGGGAACTACGTAACCTCTGAGAGAACCTCTGATTCCACATAAGAGAGGGAATAAAATGAAAACCTCAAACATTTGAAACAATTATTGAACAGAAGTGGAATTTGTATGTGTCTATTTCCGATACAGTTCCTCCGTCGTTCAACACACTTCCTCCACCGCAGAAGTAGTACACGGATTTCTCTGAAAAACAAAAAGAAAAAATTCTTTTTTCCTCCCATCGCCTCTGAGTGGTCCGAATAGTGGTGATCAGTGGGTGGGAAGTCTGGTGATTATGGCGGATGTGGCAGAGTATACAGGTGCAGATCATCGATGGTTGCAATTTATACACGGGCAGTGTGAGACCGAACATTGTAAAGTTTCAAAATGACACCAGTGGTCAGAAGTCTACTTAGCTTTGAGCTTATTGCAGGCTGAAGCTTTTCTTTTTTTTTGTTTGTTTTAACATACTGGAATACGACGCACTGGGGATGGTGTTCCCCTAGTCAACCAGCGTTCCAAGACACGGCCGAGTCTACGAAACCTTCCCTGCACACGGCTGCGCCCGGAAATTCTCGGGTTTTGGTGGTGAGAAGTGGTGAAACGTCCCCTTAGAAAAATTATATATGACTGTGCTTAAACTGACACACAATATTTTTAGCGCAACGCAATCCCTACAAAAGAATGGCCTTTCATGAATCACCTCACAAAAATCTTCGTTACTCGAACTACTGCAATACAGCGAGTGCCACTACTGCCAGCTAAAAAAAGATTCAAACTACGGAAGGCACTAACCACTGATAGGCATAGTTAGCAAATGAAAGATTGTAATAGAGAACAAACAATGTATTTACCTTAATAGTCTTAATATATATAGCAGTTCATGACATCCATTCTCACAAATGTACTGTTTCTGATGGACACACCTCCAGATTATCCATTCTCAAAAATGCGCCATCTTACTTCCCCACATCCACCACTGCTGGCGGCTCACCCCCAACTGCGCAACGCTACGCGCTGTTAACATCCAGCTGCCCGACACTACAATGGCAGACAACTAGCCACAGACTGCACACAGCACAGCCAGTGATTTTCATACAGAGCACTACGTGACGTTACCAATAAGACAACGTAAACAGCCTACTTACAGTGGCAACATCCTTTGCTTGCTCTCTTTGTTTGGGGTTGATGGTATTGTACCCTGGTGCCATCTTCCGTAACAACTTTCGTGAAGAAGCCATTATCTCCTGTTGAAAGCGCCGCAGAAGGTCTTCACAGACGTCAACACGTCGCTCTTTCAGTTCTGGAGCGGGTTGCCGTGGCTCTCATCCTGCAGACACTTTGAGAAACTTGAGCGTTTCACGAATGATGTGATACGTGAGCCACAGTGGCTTCAACTGCCGCAGTAGATTCTGGTGTCGCAACGCGGCGTTCCTTACCAGGGCACTGGTCGTTCGTCATTGAAGTCGCGGCATTTCCGAGCTTTCTTCTCCACTTACACACCAGCTGCAGTGGTAGACACGCATCACCTTGGTGGACCTATATTTGCCGTTGGATTCACAGGTTTCGTACCTTCACCTCAGGAAACGATGACAAAACGCAGTTCTTTCTACTGCATGTCGCAAGCTGGGTACACATTTCAAACTGGTAGTGTGACCGTGTTTCGTTGGCTTGCACTATGCTGCCGCCTGTGCGGTATTCCTTACGTCATTTGTAACAGTACTGCCAACTTACGGAACCAAGGTGCGAAATACAGGTTCTCAATTATGCTTGTAATGTGTTCGCTTACTTTCCCTTGTACTTCCGGAAATCTGCCAAGGGCTTGCGGAATGCGCGTCACACAGTACCGCTGCTGCATTCCGTTCCAGACGTGACACAACAAGCTAATAAGCACACTGTCGTAATATTTTGGTTCGTAAGTATAGAAGGGATGCAGTCTGGGCGGGCCACGTGCTCAGCTGGAGTGCAGGGCCCTGCACAGAGCACTGGCTGCCCCGAGCTGACTTTCAGCGTCACTTCCGCGTCTGAATGCACGCTTCCTTCCCGTCCGCCAGTCATGGGCCAGTCGGCCTCGCTGGACAGCGTCCTGCTGCAACCGTGCTTCCAGGGCGGAGGTCCAGCTGCACACACACACACACACACACACACACACACACACACACACACACACACATACACATACAACCCCGTGTTAGCGAGTCTACGTCTAGCCTTACAACAGTATCCAAGCTTTCATTCATGATCTCTTGGAATATTCAAGTAAGTGACTGGATTGCTATTCATTCCACCACGAGAAATCATGGCATGGAGCGGTCCTTTGATGGACGGTGACTGAAAATATACTTTATTACGACCACAACGGGAGAAGCATTGTTGTTTTGGACTTGCAGTCTTTGCACAAGCGGGCCGACATGTGTAAAGTCCACATCCGCATGTTCCATGTACCAGGGAGCTTCACAGTCCGAGAAACGTTACAAACGACCCCGCAATACGTCTTTGTTTGTTGCGAATCAGTTTCCGTTCAAAAATAAGCCATTAAAGATGATTAGTGTTTAAAAATCGGAATTATCATATCGTGATGCGATTACCTTCAGAGTTGCTGAAGTTATAGTTAAGACCTGATTTCCTACACTATGGATTCATGGTAGTGGTCAAGATACGATTTCAGACCCCGTCCGTGCAACTATAATTAGATTCTCCACAATGTCACTAAATTATGAAAGCCGACGTCACGATGCTCCTTTAAATACAGGCAATATCGATTCTTTCCCTCACTCCATCGAGGCAGAGTTTGCAGTCCATCTTACACGACCTTGATGCTGACGCCAGGTTAAACTCTACCTTCTGTTCTCACATCACTCGGCAACAGTAAGTTATCTAAGGACACCCCAGCTCCTAAAACAAAATATAGTGCCCGTTTCTGATGCCATTGTCGGTAAACTGCCGCACCGTTTCAGATCCTGATGGCAGAAGAAATTTTGTCTCCTTAAATGGCAGAAAATGGGAGTAGAACCGACAACCTAAGGTTCCCGCCAATCACACTATTCGGTGTTAACCTCACCTCAGACAAATCAGGAAACGGAGGACCAATACTTCATTTCCCATTTATAAAATCTGAAGCAGAAAGTTGTCTTCAGTTGTCTGCTTATTAAGACCTTACTTTCTCTGCACAGAACTGATGTTGCACACTTTATTTATTTATTTTTGGTTTTGGACAGGGAAGCACGTACAGCCTACAGCTGATACGAAAGCGCGAAATTAACATAATTGCAATTTCCACAGAAGAACAATAAAATGAGCTCGATGGGCAAGCCTGACTTTGTAATGTAAAATAAAACCACTAAGAGAGGAACACGAAACAGTAATCAGTAGTAAGAACAGTACGAACACTACCAAGTTAACGTTAGTGCAATTTTCACAGTACAACAATCAGAAGACTGAGCTACAAAGATAAGTTCGTTATATAAACTAAAAAACACAAAATTACGACCATGGGTTCGAATCCGGCCTGTTGCTGAGGAAAATGACATCCGCAGCACCTTATAATTGAAAGCTGGACAACGGCGTCGTTTACAAAGATATGTTCCTAATGCTAAGTAAAACCACAAACAGACGTCTCAGTCTTCGAACGGGCCTGGTTTTTAGGAGGACAAGTTGCACACAACTTAGAGATCAAAGCTGGATAGCGGTGTCTTTCGAGTAGTTCACTAGCAAATAATATATATATCGAGACGGTGAAGTAAAGAAGTTAAACTTGTGTGGAGGGGGTATCTCGTTTTAACGAGTTTTTTCTACAAGACCAGCTGTGAGGCCGAGTACTTGGTACACGCCAACAGGACGTGGTTCAGTTCCGCCGGCACCGTTGTGTCCTAATCACAGTGTCCAGAAGCGATGATTTTGAACAGGCATATGTGGGAGGGGTGAGAGCCATGTCCCAGCCTCGTGTGGGGGTGAGAGTTCAAATGACGTCTGCTAAGCTTTGTCGAGGTCAACCATTGCCGACAAGAGACGTTCGTTTGTATGACGGCCAGGTGGCCGCCATTTTAGTGCTGGGAGACGTCCCGTTCAAAATTCCAGTCGTGATTGTTTTCTTGACCGTCGAGCTGAAGTCCGTGTAAGGAATTGGTGATGGTATTGGGAGGAACGGTGCTCCCGTAACGCTCCTCTTAGCGCGGCGGTCAACAGTTTCAGTTTGGGGATGCCTTGGTGCCCTTTTATCCACAGTAAGCGGACGTCAATGCCTAATGTCCATGCGTCTGTTATGACTTCTAAGACATCCAAGACACATCTGTCAGCCTGTTTATCAAACGCCGGACGTTGTGGTTCCCGCGACACGCGAGTGCGTGGGGATGAATGCGAGTCGGAAAGTCACGCGCACATTTAAATACTCCCATCTTGCGGTTACAGGCGTGAAACTATATCCAGGCGGATCGCCTAGTGACACAGCAGTTTTGTCTGCAGGTAACACCCTGTAGACTTAAAAAAAAAAAAAAAGTTAAATGAAAGCTTTCCACAACTGTGACCACCCCGACGCTATGATGTAGGTATGCTTATGTTGTTCAACAATTTCTTCAGATTTTCAATCACTGACGTTCTGGTGCGCAACGCTATAGGATTAAAAAAATTCTCGTGAAAGATGGCGAAAGAAATCCGTTAAACCCGCTGCACTCAAACACAGAAATGGGCTGTAAGGGACAGAGGACTCTGTGAATGGGTGCCTCTACCTTCTGCAGAATACAACGGGAAGGAAGGCGACGTGGGTGACTAAGAAGCTTGTTTGAAATATGCTGGATGTCACGCGAGCAGCCACAGTAACTTGACTACCGATCCTCGCTTTGTGTCCCCCCCCCCCTCCCCCCCAATCCCTTGCCACTTCACACACTCACTCTCTCTCTCTTTCTGTTCAACACAGCCGCTGCCGCCTGTGTTTCCTCTGGTGTCGATGTCGGCGATTACGAAACGCCGCAACAAACAGGTCGCTCAGAGGCGCCCGTCTCTGGGCTGCGAGACACGACGTCATCAGCTCTGGCACTAATCCGATTTGGCTGGAATTAAGGATTACAGAGAGGCTGTTTATAAACAAACACTCTAACAAATTGTAAGCTATGCACTCTAAAGTAGGTTCCTAGAGGAAATAGAGGCTCTCCCGAAGAATCAACAAGGATTTTTAAAAAAAAGACCACTGATGTGAACCACATCTTGCTTTATTCAGACACCACAGCTTACAGATTGTAGACGCAATTTGACCGGTATATCGCGCTTTCCTAAGGTTCGTAACGCGTTCGTTACTGTACCATATCGACAGCCGTTAACCGATATACGATTAATAACTTTTGAGCCGGCCTGAGGGGCCGAGAGGTTCTGGGCGCTACAGTCTGGAACAGTCTGACCGCTACGGTCGTAGGTTCGAATCCTGCTTCGGGCATGGATGTGTATGATGTCCTTAGGTTAGTTAGGTTTAAGTAGTTCTCAGTTCTACGGGACTTATGACCTCAGCAGTTGAGTCCCATAGTGCTCAGAGCCATTTGAACCATTTTTTTTTTTTTTTTTTTTGAAGCAATAACTTTTGAAAACATTGTTGGAAATTAACGGCGATCCGATAGATAATTAAAATGCTAATCAGCCTCGATCGCAAGGATTTATAATGAAATCACACGTCAGATGGTAACCGGTTTCTGTTTCATCAGAAGTCTAGGACCATGTCTCATCAGCTGGTGAGCAGAGACAAAGGTGATGCATTGGTAAGCGTCGATTTCATCTGACGCGGGATTTTTGGGTTTTAATAAATCTTTCCGGTCCGATATACCATCGTAAGGAAAATCTCCACAAATATTTGACTGCAGTATTTGACTAATAGAACCCAGCGCGTTATACTGGACGGCGAAAATTGCACAGAAACGAATGTGAGAAATGGGTATGCCACAAAGAAGCGTAAATGGCACCTTTAACATTCTCAACATATACACTGCACGAAAAGAAAGTCGCGCAGAAGACATGTTTGGATGTCAATGTGACTTCATACACGTACCCATTACTAGTACATACGTAAATCATTCGAGCTGCAGTTCTCTGTTACTGGTACGATTGCCACCAGAGTGTATTAGTGTCGTTCGACTTGAGCTCTTACCCACGCTTGGTACGGTACATATGGGATGCAAAAAGTGTCCAGAGGCCGAGTGATCGCTGTGAAAAGTATGCAGAGACGGCGCGTAGCCGTATTGGAAAGTGTTGTCAGCGTTTGACAGTGGCCTCATTATGCATCTCTATTTGTGCGACTGGTCGAATTGTGCAACACTGTGTTTAACGGGTGTAAGTGCAGATATTTCAATTGCTCACTGCGGATAGTGTGTTGAACAACATTAAATCTCTATTTACGTCATTTGCAGACTATCAGCTACAGCCAAAGCAAGTCGTATGTTTTTAGGTTGGTTGGTAATCGTACTTCCAAGTACATGTGGCAAGAGCAAGTCATTAATAGTGATTAAAATTCTTCTGGGTGTTATGCCGCGTCATTGCTAAAAACTAACATTAATAATAAACTAAAACCGACGTTTCGGCCGAATTGCAACCACCTTCCTCAGGGCACGACTGGTTTTGCATGGGGATAGGTGCTTCTGTTTATTACAGACTATCGATGTCTGACGTCACTGTTTTTAATTGGCCCTCTAATATGATTGGCTAGTCATGACGGAAGGGTAAGATGGAAAGAAAGAGGCTATTCGTGGATGTCCATTTCCTCCACGATTGGTAGCTTTCCGCCAATCAGCGTCCGGCTTCTGGTCGCCAAGTTATCCTCCTGGTGTGCGCGGAAGTGGACTGACAGTTGCTCTACAGCTGTTTGTGCAGACACGTCCGTGTCCCGTGTAGCTTCTGCCCCGCGACCGCTCGCGGCCCGTTGGACTGGGATGGCCGGCAGCCAGGACGCCGGGAGTTTGTAGCCATCTTCTCTGTTGATGTTGTCAGGCTGTTCAATAATTTCGATCGCCTCCCGTATTTTGCATTCTCGCATCTACGATTCTTTCGCCGGTACTCGGGCCTCCTGGAACCTGATAGGTTGTCCACAGTCACGGTGGTGTTCCGCTAACGCCAATTTGTTATGTTGTTGTACTAGTTCATAGCGTTAGTGTTCTGCTGCTCGTAACCTGACAGGTCTCGCTGTTTCTGCTATATAGGCAGCTCCGCACTCACACCGTAGTTCGTAAACACCTGAAGTGTTGAGAACGTTCTACATCCTTGGTGGAACCTATCATTTCGTGGATCCTGTGATTGCTTCGAAAAATCGGTTTGAAACCTCGTCGGCGGAGGACGTTGCCTAGCCGTTCACGGACGCCTTTTACATATGGTAAGTGTACCAGTGGAAGCTTCTCTTCTTTGCCTTCTTCTCGTGTTCTGCTCCCTCTGGTTTTAGCTACCTTTCTTATGATGTTGTCATCATAGCCGTGGGCACGAAACGTGTGTTGTAGCTCCTTTAACTCTTCTTTGATGTTATTTTCATCGCTTATCCGGTAGGCTCGGGCAGTTAACGTATGCAGGACAGAATACTTTTGAGCTGGGTGGTGGTGGCTCTCCGCGTGCAGGTACCGATTAGTGTGCGTTGGTTTCCGGTACACTTTGTGTCCCAGTTTACCTTCGGCAGCTCTGTATACTTCCAAATCCAGAAATGGCAAGGTACCATTGTTTTCAGCCTTATGTGTGAACTTTATATTTTTGTGCAGCCTATTTAAGTGCTGGAGGAAGTTTCCCAATTTCGTTTCACCGTGAGGCCAGATAACGAATGTGTCGTCCACATATCGCAGCCAACAAATGGGACGTAATGGAGCAGAAGCTAGGGCCGTTTGCTCAAATGATTCCATGAAGGTGTCCGCAGCTACAGGGGAGAGCGGGGAACCCATTGCCACTCCATCTACCTGTTCGTAATATTTTCCCCGCCAGGTAAAGTACGTAGATGACAGGCATAAGCGCACCAGATCGTAGGAAAACTTGCAGACCAGAAGCCGAACGCTGATCGGCGGAAAGCTACCAGTCGTTGATGAAATGGACATCCACGAATAGCCTCTTTCTTTCCATCTCTTCTTACGTATGCCTAGCCAATCATATTAGAGGGCCAATTAAAAACAGTGACGTCAGACATCGATAGTCTGTAATAAATAGAAGCACCTATCCCCATGCAAAACCAGTCGTGCCCCGAGGAAGACCATTGCAATTTGGCCGAAACGTCGGTTTTAGTTTATTATTGTTGTTAGTTTTTAGCAATGACGCGGCATAACACCCAGAAGTATTTTAATCACTATGACACCGGCCGCGGATGCCTACGTTGTCATTAATGTTTATTTTCCCCCGGGCACCAGGTGACTTGCGCGTGGCCACAGAACGGTTAGACTATACCGAGAGGCGTGGTCCACTTGGTGGTGCAGTATGACCGTCCAGAAAACATCAAAATGGCTCGGAGCACTATGGGACTTAACATCTTAGGTCATCAGTCCCCTAGAACTTAGAACCACTTAAACCTAACTAACCAAAGGACATCACACACATCCATGCCCGAGGCAGGATTCGAACCTGCGACCGTAGCAGTCCCGCGGTTCCGGACTGCAGCGCCTAGAACCGCAAGACCACCGCGGCCGGCAGAAAACATCAGGTCGTAAAGTTTGTGACGTGTTTATGGGAAGACTCTCCAATCCAGAGCCGGCCGAAGCGGCCGCGCGGTTCTGGCGCTGCAGTCTGGAACCGCGAGACCGCTACGGTCGCAGGTTCGAATCCTGCCTCGGGCATGGATGTGTGTGATGTCCTTAGGTTAGTTAGGTTTAACTAGTTCTAAGTTCTAGGGGACTAATGACCTCAGCAGTTGAGCCCCATAGTGCTCAGAGCCATTTGAACCATTTTTTTCTCCAATCCAGAGAGAGAGAGAAAAAAAAGCAACCAAAACAGTGATGCTTGTACGAATTTTGGTGTCAATGACCACAGTATCACAGCGCGCACTGGACTGCATGCGAACGTGCTGGCAGCCATTCTCGTCGTCAAGGGTGAGGTCGCCATGTTTGAGCACCACAGTGGAGAACTGCCGTATTGTGCACCAAGCACATAGTAACCGCTTCACACGTGTGCCTGGCACCCGAGAAGAAGTAAGTGACTCCCTTCAAAATTCTGTGTCGTCCCCCACACAATGGTCGGAGACAGTCAACGGGTGGACTAGGGAATTACCATATCGTGAGTAGGCTGCCGTTTACAGAACGGAAAGAGCTTCGTTTGGAGTGGTGAGATGACCAGGAAGCATGGACTAGAGACTAACGGCGTAGCATTGTGTTCAGCGATCAACGGCGGTTCTGCACTACCCCCGATATCCATCGTTAGGGAGTAAGTCAGCGATTTGGGCAGATATCCCATTCTTTTTTGGAGGGGCAAAGCGGTGCTTCTCCTGACGTCGTGGCGTAGAGACGCATCACGTATGGCTTCAAATCACGGCTGGTGGTGGTGGAGGAACGGCGCAACGCTACATCACCGACACCCTGCGTCTTCGTTTGCTACCTCTCGTGCGACCGTATAGTGGTGTTATTTTTCAAGAGGACGGTACCCGTCCGGTCACGAAACGTGTCTCAGTGAACTGTCTGCGTGACATTAAGACACTGCTGTGCAAGCGAGGTCCCCTTACTTGACACCGATGGAAAGTGTCAGGTATCAGCTGGGACGTCGTTCCGTTCCAGTGCCAGACTATTTGCAAGAACTGTAGGCCGGCTTGCGCTGCAGAGAATATATCGTGCTTATGACTGACTTTCCAAGCGAATTAGTGGATGCGTCAAGGCCAGAGGGTCGCAACGCCGCACCGATAACTGGGCTCGTAATGCCAAGTTTTTATAATTTTTTCTGGATTTTCCCATCACTGAAACAGCACCACGAACGCCCTCAACTCTTGAAGTTTCAAGTCAGATTATAGGATATCATCAGCAGTTAACTTTTTCAAAACCAATCGTGGCACACTAACTTTCAATCATGAATAACAATTAGCATAAACTTTCAACAGCACTCTTATATGGTGATCACAGTTTGTCTCTATGACCTCCGCCATCTTCCTTTCGATTAATTTCTTGGCTCAGTTTTAGCTTTCGATGCGGTCAGCCCTCGTATGTCTTAGTGACCAGCGAAAACGACTATTAAAATTTACATGTAGTTGGTATTATTTATGACCACATTTTCCTCAGGAATATAAAATTCTTGCATCGCGTACAAATTGCATAGAAATATCAAGGTTCAGTTTGTGTGTTATAATGATGTCAACCTATTAATCCTTTGTTTTACGAGGGCAGTTCAATAAGTAATGCAACACATTTTTTTTCTCGGCCAATTTTGGTTGAAAAAACCGGAAATTTCTTGTGGAATATTTTCAAACATTCCTGCTTCGTCTCGTATAGTTTCATTGACTTCCGACAGGTGGCAGCGCTGTACGGAGCTGTTAAAATGGCGTCTGTAACGGATGTGCGTTGCAAACAACGGGCAATGATCGAGTTTCTTTTGGCGGAAAACCAGGGCATCTCAGATATTCATAGGCGCTTGCAGAATGTCTACGGTGATCTGGCAGTGGACAAAAGCACGGTGAGTCGTTGGGCAAAGCGTGTGTCATCATCGCCGCAAGGTCAAGCAAGACTGTCTGATCTCCCGCGTGCGGGCCGGCCGTGCACAGCTGTGACTCCTGCAATGGCGGAGCGTGCGAACACACTCGTTCGAGATGATCGACGGATCACCATCAAACAACTCAGTGCTCAACTTGACATCTCTGTTGGTAATGCTGTCACAATTGTTCAGCAGTTGGGATATTCAAAGGTTTGTTCCCGCTGGGTCCCTCGTTGTCTAACCGAACACCATAAAGAGCAAAGGAGAACCATCTGTGCGGAATTGCTTGCTCGTCATGTGGCTGAGGGTGACAATTTCTTGTCAAAGATTGTTACAGGCGATGAAACATGGGTTCATCACTTCGAACCTGAAACAAAACGGCAATCAATGGAGTGGCGCCACACCCACTCCCCTACCAAGAAAAAGTTTAAAGCCATACCCTCAGCCGGTAAAGTCATGGTTACAGTCTTCTGGGACGCTGAAGGGGTTATTCTGTTCGATGTCCTTCCCCATGGTCAAACGATCAACTCTGAAGTGTATTGTGCTACTCTTCAGAAATTGAAGAAACGACTTCAGCGTGTTCGTAGGCACACAAATCTGAACGAACTTCTCCTTCTTCATGACAACGCAAGACCTCACACAAGTCTTCGCACCCGAGAGGAGCTCACAAATCTTCAGTGGACTGTTCTTCCTCATGCACCCTACAGCCCCGATCTCGCACCGTCGGATTTCCATATGTTTGGCCCAATGAAGGACACAATCCGTGGGAGGCACTACGCGGATGATGAAGAAGTTATTGATGCAGTACGACGTTGGCTCCGACATCGACCAGTGGAATGGTACCGTGCAGGCATACAGGCCCTCATTTCAATGGGGCGTAAGGCCATAGCATTGAATGGAGATTACGTTGAAAAATAGTGTTGTGTAGCTAAAAGATTGGGGAATAACCTCGTGTATTTCAATGCTGAATAAAACAACCCCTGTTTCAGAAAAAAAAGTGTTGCATTACTTATTGAACTGCCCTCGTATTTAGATACGGCTTTTCACTAATTGCCACGATTTTAGGCTATGTGTACTGCATCCATTTTTGGCCTTTTCTATTGGTATCGGGGTCTTGAGCTATTATTAATGATGTTTTCGATGCCTCCGTTGTTTCTCTAGACATTTGGCTATGTGTACTGGTGTCACCTTTCGGTTTTTCTGATTTGGTTTCCGTTTTTAGATTCTGTATAGCTATCAGCTTTTTCAGTTGAGTTACATAGATCAAGAGATGTGATATTACGATATCACGTTTCATTAATTGCCGATAATATGCTTTAATTGCTATCTTTCTTAACTTATATTTTCGATACTTGTTTAAGTTGTTTCGCGCTACATTTGTGCTTTTTGCGTGTTTGATAGCAAACACTGTAACGCATTTCTCTGGCTGCTTCGTTTTGTACATTTTTCTATTATCGTGACTACGCAGTAATTTTAGTCGCCCACTCCCGCAAATCTGCAATCTCCTGCTGTTGACTCGTTTGTCATAAACAATTCATACGATTTTGCACTTAATGTTTCTGTTTCGGTGACGTCATTGGCCGCCATTTTGAAATCACGTCTATGTGGCATTTTTGGGGCTTGATTTAATTTCGCTGGTCAAAGTTAGTGAATGATATCGAAGACTCTGTTTTCTACCTGAAAAGCGTGAGGCTCGATTCGCTTGCTCACTTCGTTGGTAATTAAACCTATTCTTATTAATTATTAGCATTATTTTATTAACGGTTCGGTGACGTTCATTAAGCACAGTGGATTTAAATGTCACTATTAGTTTATTGGATCATTTGTGGCAAGTTATTATTCAATTTCAATAAGAAAATAATGCCAGAAGATTCGAATAAAAGATCAACTTTGATGAACGGAATTGGACGACATTCCCTAATTGCAAATCACTGTTTAGTACTCTTCCTACACGCCACCATGACACTCGTTACACTGCTTGGCTACCTCCCCACTGAGTCTCGACGAGCTGTCACGCCTGTAGACTCCTCTCTAACGACCGCCGCCGTGGCTCGCGGTCAGAAGCGAGTCACCACAACAACTGACCAGCAGCGCGGTCTCGCACTTCGCAGAGGCTACGTTCTCGTATCAAAAATGGTTCAAAAGGCTCTGAGCACTATGGGACTTAACTCCTGTGGTCATCAGTCCCCTAGAACTTAGAACTACTTAAACCTAACTGACCTAAGGACATCACACACAACCATACCCGAGGCAGGATTCGAACTTGCGACCGTCGCGGTCGCGCGGATCCAGACTGTACCGTCTAGAACCGCTCGGCCACCCCAGCCGGCGTTCTCGTATCGATCGAGACATCAACGGTGACCTGACATGCGTCAGGCAATAAATAGTGTCTGAAAAAAAGGCGAACATCTAGAAGAAGAGGAAAAAACGAAATGAAGCTTCAGGAATTGAGGGGATATGTGATGTTAGTGCAGTGATTTTAAAATCGAATGCAGTTTACAAAAAAACTGACAGTATGAGTTCACATATCAATATGACGTTGCACCCCTTCTGGAGTGAATAGACGCGCCATAGCGAGTTGTGCTGACTCCCCCAATTCAGCGCTTCCATCGCGAGTTGTCACTTGCTCCGATTGTAACCTACTGAAGTACGTGTTACAACGGCAAAAGTAGTAGATGGACTTACGTTGTGAATCGGTCTGAGTATCCGCGAAAGTATCCGAAATACACAGTGTTTTCTTAATTATGTTTGTTGTTCCTGAACTTTGTCTCGGTCTTTTGTTGAAAATATCTAGATAACGTCGGCATTTAGCTTACGTATGACGTCAACGAAAACTGACATTTATGTTCGCAGTTTCCATAGAGAAGTAAAGTTTTACAAGAATGTAAACAACATGTAACTTGTCCAAGCAGGGGAAGGCTATTACTGGCGGCCGATCATTGCAACTCAGAGACCTTACGATACCGAAATGATGTCGCTGTCGGGAGAGATCTGACACCTCCTTTCAATAAGTATTTCTAAGGTACTACCAATGATATATCTTAGAGTTTGAGAGTTTTTTCGGAAGCAAAGCTGTTATTTTATCGGC
This sequence comes from Schistocerca serialis cubense, assembly GCF_023864345.2. Classification (NCBI taxonomy): domain Eukaryota; kingdom Metazoa; phylum Arthropoda; class Insecta; order Orthoptera; family Acrididae; genus Schistocerca; species Schistocerca serialis. The sequence continues at coordinate 596,335,450 of NC_064644.1, read as the reverse complement.
GAGAATGCTCCTCCACTTCATTAACGTTTTGCCAGCCTCTGGGATTTTTTTTACGATGGATCATTACGAAAATACAATGCGTCCACAAAGGTGTTCATCTGTCTAATGAATAATCCCGTTGAATCGCTGTCTTCGAATCATATTGCTTGAAATTGCCTTAAGAATTTAACTCCGTTGGCTACTGAGTTACTGCAGGACTAATTTTAGTCTCATTCGTTGAAATGACATCGGATCCAAGTGAGTGGTAGTCAACTCGTGGCAAACTTTCAATCCGGAGAGTTCTGGTGAAGTATCTTGTTGATAAAAATTGTAGTTGATGATGTCACTGTTAAAAAGTACACGAGTTTTATCACATTAACTATTTCTTGAGCAACTCGTGGCATGAATAGCATCAGAAAATGCCCGTATTCTTTTGCTTTAGTCAACTGCATTTGATATAGAGCAAGTCACTTTATTTGTTATCCTACAAATTCCTAGACACTGCCAGACCTTTTTATTCGGTTGTGTACCATAAGAAGAGAATGCAAGTGTCGTTCCGGCTTGCTCCAACTGGATAATTACTTGAAGCAATATATAGTAGACACCACAAGGAGTGCGGCTGCGGCTCGCACACACAGGAATAGGGTGAATACGGTTATGCAGCAGAGCAACAAACATGAACACCAGATAATTATTTACAAGGTTATTACGACAATCGTCCGGAATATAATCCAATAAATTTATTAAATTAACTATCAGCGAAGCATTATTGAACTGTAGCTATTCTTCATCAAAAATTAGCACATCTTTGCTTTCGTCTTGTTCTTCCTTTTAATTGTTCTAGAGCCTCTCTGTTAATTCCACATGAGCATTTGAGATCATTTACTAAATTTCAGAGATGTGTTTTGGGAGGTTGTGGCAGTAATCCGTGCTTCAAACAATGCCTTTCTCCTTTGAGGTACTAAATTTCAAGAGCACACCATCCAGGAGAAACTCGCTGTCTCACCACATAACACATTCTCTTGTTGTTTTTAAACTGGCATTTGTTTAACTTAGTGGCAACTACGATTTTCTGTTTCTTACTGAGTTTACAGCAATCTAGGACATTTGACTGCGCCGTCTTACGGTTTATATCTGATACATGCTTGCCCAGAAATTTGACATCGGCATTGGCTATTCATAATTTATTTTGCAATCGCACAACTTCCAGTTCCTTGCACCTCAGCACTGATGTAACGTAATTACCGTTCTGTTCCCTACATTTTCCTCGACAGAAGAAACACTAGCAGACATCTCAACTACGTCTTGCTTACCGTCTTCTTTTCACACCTTCCCTTTCACGAATGCCTTACTGGCGATTTTCGACAGATATTTCTAAAAACTGAGAAATACACGAGGAACCGCCGAACCGTACCCTGGTTTAAGAGACCACCCTTCTCTTGGAGTTTCTACTTGTTTACCGTTGATAAACAAGTATACTTTTGTTGCACCTCACTGAAATGTAAATCGCCCACAGAGAAAGTGTGAGTCACATTTTCTTTCCTCGGAATTGCTCTCACCCACTTTGAAATTCTACTTCAACTTTTGGAGGCCTAAAAAATATTTATTTTTATTTTCTTTGTAGGCATATCAGTGCGCTGGGACGAAAACCCTAGGCATTTTTTGTTCTTTTTCTTCTATAAATACGAGTAACTATAACTCTTAACACCTCTTTATCATGGCAGCCTTCAACTCTTCGACGTTCACTCATAACACCGTAAACAAACTCACAAAAGTGGGGCAGAGGCAACAAACACCTGACTATTCCACACCAGCTTGAATCTCAAGCGACAGTGCTGGTCGTAGTTCACGGGCACGCCACCTTTCCTGCGCTACCTGTGTTCAGGCGCGGGGTCTCAGCACACTTTCTCCTCTACTTGCTACGCGTCCATTTATACGTTTGAGAACGGTATCAGAAAGTTGTTGTATTCTCTGAGTCAAGATGGCACACTGTGGTGTCACCGCCAGACACCACACTTGCTAGGTGGTAGCTTAAATCGGCCGCGGTCCATTTAGTACATGTCGGACCCGCGTGTCGCCACTGTGTGATCGCAGACCGAGCGCCACCACAAGGCAGGTCTCGAGATACGGAATAGCACTCGCCCCAGTTGTACGACGACTTTGCTAGCGACTACACTGACTAAGCCTTTCTCTCATTTGCCGAGAGACAGTTAGAATAGCCTTCAGCTAAGTCAATGGCTACGACCTAGCAAGGCGCCATTAACCATTTTAAGATAGAGTCTCATTTGTATCATCAAGGAACGCTGTATTCACATGAAGGATTAAAAGTTAAGTATTAAAGCAGCTACGTACTTTTCTTGCTACCATTCATTACGTATCCTGTTTCAGACCTCTATCTAGCCTACGTGAGATTACGCATGCCTTTCGGCTACTTCAGTGTGGCGTAGCTGTCTTGTTACGCCACAACACACACAACTGTTGTAGCTGATCCTTAACATCCCGAACAATGACACAGGGGTCGAATCACCCAACGCGCTGGTTCCACAAATGTTCTGTTGCGGAACGATCTGGGGATCTCGCTGGCTAAGAGAGTACTTCAACATCACGTAGACAGTTCATAGGGACACGTGGCCCGTGTGAACGAGTGTAATCCTGTTGAAAAATGACGCCACGATACTGTCGCACGAGAAATAGTCCACGATGATGTAGCATGCGCGTGAGGCCCCACTGTCCCGACAGAGTTCACCGAGTCTCCACCAGCCAAGACCTGCAGTCACACGTGAAGCCCGCACCCGTGGCGCCAGCAGTGACACCGCCGCGCCTCACCAAAACACTGGAAGAGTGGGGCCTCTGACAGGTCGCTGCCGTACTCACCGACGACAATCATCCACGGTGGTGCAGAACTCAACTCGTCGCTGAGCACATGCATCACAATTTACCAGCAGTCCGTGATTCCCACTGACAGCGCCACTCCGAGCGCAGCCGTTTATGTTTTGGTGTTAATGGCAGCTTGCACGTGGGAACGGTGTTTCTCCAGCCTGGCTACATCTAGTCTCCGACCAATGATCCAGGAAGATACATGATGTTGCTGGGAATCATTACTTGTTCTCGGATGGGAGGTGCAAATGTGAAAGGACTGTAGGTTGCCCGGTGCTGAACACGACCTTCCTCCGTTTTGGTGGTAGACGTGACCAACCGAAACCTTGACCACTGGTCTACCAGTCCAGTTTTGACTGTCTCGTCCGATTGTCCGACAGATCTGGAGATTGCACAATTCTACCAACTGGTCAAATGGAGAATCACAACAAGGCCCATTCCTAGCTCTTTCAGGTGCTGATAGCTCTGTCTCAGACTAGTATGTTGCATCTCGGTGTCTTTCACAGTGACCATTCAACATCTGATGCTGTTCACGTCTTTTGTATATCCTACCAGACGTGGTAGCAACACTCATGCAGTCCGGTGGCCGTGCTACCTGTCGCAGAGAATCACAGCTCTGAAACTTCCTGGCAGATGAAAACTGTGTGCCGTGCCGAGACTCGAAGTCGAGACCTTAGCCTTTCGCGGACAAGTAGAGCACTTACCTGCGAAAGGCAAAGGTCCCGAGTTCGAGTCTCGGTGTGGCACTCAGTTTTCATCTATCAGGAAGTTTCATATCAGCACACACTCCGCTACAGAGTGAAAATCTCATTCTGGAAATCGCAGCTCCGATGACGTACACACTGCCGATTGTGTGTGCGCGTACAAAGTTCCGCAGACATCCGACCATGTGTTCTGGGTGCTTCACTTTCTTTTGTGAGGCAGAGTTGAAATAACTTTGCCGTTATTTCACCGACAGAAACACTCAATAAACCACAGCATTATTCTCGTCGCTGCTTGACGAACATTCTGGTCAACAATTAAAAAGTCGTTTCAGGTGTGGACAACAAGAAGATAAACGCTCAAACATTATGGACAGAGACATTTCATGAATTTTCAGGATTGCAGCCGAATAACGTCGACTTCCTCCCACAATATTTCGGCTGACAGCCACTCAGCCATCTTAAGGTGAGTTGTCAACCGAAATATCGTGGCAGGAATTCTGCCATTTCCGGGCTGCAATCCCGAAACTTCATGGAGAACTCTTTATGCTGGGAAAATTTCCGGAATCACAAGTACAAAGACGGACAGAGAGGGAGAAAGAGAGAGACAGACAGACAGAGAGAGAGAGAGAGAGAGATAGAGAGAGAGAGAGTAGGCTTGGCTACGTGCAGCTAGACAGACGGGCGAGAGTCAAGTTCACAGGCGTGTAGGGTTGCGCAGCTCGCGTTTCGACCGCATTGCATTGTCTGCGCCAAGGCGGCGGCGGCTAGCTCGCTAGCTCGCGCCTGGGTCACACGAAATATTAATCCCCAGCTGCAGCAGCAGCCGCTGCCGCCGGTAACTAACAGAGGCCCGCCGTGTCCGCTGCTGTTTGAATTACCTAATTACATAATGGAACATTAATGCGCGCCGAGCGCGGCCGCTGTAATTGCATTAAAGGAAAGCCGCGTGTCAACTGCGGGGCGGTCGGCCGTCGCCTGATGGGACACACGTATGCCGCGGCAGCCCCCGCCACGCCCCTCAGCCCAGTCCCGGCTCAGCCGAGCCGTTTCCCACCGTGTGGGCGCCAGTGTCTCTGTTACACAACTACTCACATCAGATTCGAGACCACATTTACGTCGGTCGAGATACGTGACTTTCAGGTAAATTAAAAGGAGCAGTAATACCAAAACAAATACTTTTAAAAGTCTCTCGAAAAAAAAATATTCGCTGTTATATGAAACTGTATGTTTAATATTTGCTAACATTAGCTGACATCCAAATGTTAGCGTAGTGTAGGACATGCAATAAAGACCATTAACTGAGGTCCTTTCTGCATGACACGTCGTATCATGGGGTGTCATACATAAATACGGATAAACTTTATCTACGTTGATTCTGCACCTAGTGGGCGGACGCAGATTTTACATTGAATTAACGTCATGGACCTGGAAGGTAGGCCGCTCGCACCTCGCTGTCAGATACCAGACAAAGATGAGAGAGAATATTTCCTTCTAATCACTACAGTGACGTTAGTAGGAAGTCTGCAGCTAGGAGGAAGATATTTGCTCGTAAATCTGTGATCAGTTCGCGGGTCTTAATTGTGTATATACACCGATCAGCCGCAACACCATGACCTCTTACCTGACAACCGGTATGTCCACCTTTGGCACGGATAACAGCGTCGGCGCGCTGTTTCATGGAAGCAGTGACGCCTCGGTAGGTAGGTGGCACCACAAGTTCACCCAAGTTCCGAGAAGGGGGAAGGGGAGGGCGAGCTGGAACGCCACGTTCAGACACTCCATATGTGTTCGATCAGGTTCAGATCTGGGGAGGTGCGGCCGAGAACATCAATCTGAACTAGCCACTGTGTGCCTCGCACCACTCCGTAACGCTCCAGGACAGCGACTTCAGCATAATTATTGTCTTTCAATAAAAGTGTCGTTTCTGTTCGTCTCATTGCGTATTTGTTTCAATTACCTTCTGTACAATACCGTAGCAGTTCTTTCTGCATATGGTCCAAGTTTCATCAAGCTACGTTACCTGGCGGTGACGTGTCATGCTAAAGTCACGTTAGTCCTTAATTTTGCGCATCACACACCAGTGCATTTCTGTTTCACAAGGCAGGTGCATAATCCATTCCTTGATCTGTGCACCTTCTTTGTAGTCTAACCTTAACTATGCTGCCCCTGAGTCGTTCGAAGCTCACTCGCTTCCATGTTGGCTGTGTCCCGTGTCTTCTGCATCAACAGGTATTGCGAGCAAAATGTAAATACACTCCTGGAAATTGAAATAAGAACACCGTGAATTCATTGTCCCAGGAAGGGGAAACTTTATTGACACATTCCTGGGGTCAGATACATCACATGATCAACTGACAGAACCACAGGCACATAGACACAGGCAACACAGCATGCACAATGTCGGCACTAGTACAGTGTATATCCACCTTTCGCAGCAATGCAGGCTGCTATTCTCCCATGGAGACGATCGTAGAGATGCTGGATGTAGTCCTGTGGAACGGTTTGCCATGTCATTTCCACCTGGCGCCTCAGTTGGACCAGCGTTCGTGCTGGACGTGCAGACCGCGTGAGACGACGCTTCATCCAGTCCCAAACATGCTCAATGGGGGACAGATCCGGAGATCTTGCTGGCCAGGGTAGTTGACTTACACCTTCTAGAGCACGTTGGGTGGCACGGGATACATGCGGACGTGCATTGTCCTGTTGGAACAGCGCAAGTTCCCTTGCCGGTCTAGGAATGGTAGAACGATGGTTTCGATGACGGTTTGGATGTACCGTGCACTATTCAGTATCCCCTCGACGATCACCAGTGGTGTACGGCCAGTGTAGGAGATCGCTCCCCACACCATGATGCCGGGTGTTGGCCCTGTGTGCCTCGGTCGTATGCAGTCCTGATTGTGGCGCTCACCTGCACGGCTCCAAACACGCATACGACCATCATTGGCACCAAGGCAGAAGCGACTCTCATCGCTGAAGACGACACGTCTCCATTCGTCCCTCCATTCACGCCTGTCGCGACACCACTGGAGGCGGGCTGCACGATGTTGGGGCGTGAGCGGAAGACGGCCTAACGGTGTGCGGGACCGTAGCCCAGCTTCATGGAGACGGTTGCGAATGGTCCTCGCCGATACCCCAGGAGCAACAGTGTCCCTAATTTGCTGGGAAGTGGCGGTGCGGTCCCCTACGGCACTGCGTAGGATCCTACGGTCTTGGCGTGCATCCGTGCGTCGCTGCGGTCCGGTCCCAGGTCGACGGGCACGTGCACCTTCCGCCGACCACTGGCGACAACATCGATGTACTGTGGAGACCTCACGCCCCACGTGTTGAGCAATTCGGCGGTACGTCCACCCGGCCTCCCGCATGCCCACTATACGCCCTCGCTCAAAGTCCGTCAACTGCACATACGGTTCACGTCCACGCTGTCGTGGCATGCTACCAGTATTAAAGACTGCGATGGAGCTCCGTATGCCACGGCAAACTGGCTGACACTGACGGCGGCGGTGCACAAATGCTGCGCAGCTAGCGCCATTCGACGGCCAACACCGCGGTTCCTGGTGTGTCCGCTGTGCCGTGCGTGTGATCATTGCCTGTACAGCCCTCTCGCAGTGTCCGGAGCAAGTATGGTGGGTCTGACACACCGGTGTCAATGTGTTCTTTTTTCCATTTCCAGGAGTGTATTTTAGCAAAATTCTAGGTTGTACTCAGGAGCAGCATTAGTATGGTACAGATTTAGTGCTACAATAATCTATGATCACTCTCTGTTGTCTACTTTTAATTTGGTTGCACCATCTACAGTAGAAAAAGGTCACGAAATGACCGAACCAGTTATAGAATAGCTTTTCGATGTGTATAAAGACTTCATCTGCAGAAAGTTCAGATATTTTGTAGACGAAAATTCCCCTTCCAGTTTCTTGCCTGTCCAACGGTTTAGTAACTAAGTAAGGTCAAAGCTTTTGCTTATAGGAAACCGCCCGTGGCCGGCAGCGGCTGTCTACCTGGCTGGCTAGCTGGCTGGCTGTCGGAACAAGAAAATGAGTGCGAGCGTGGTACATGCTGGCTCGTGTTCGCAACGCAGGGCGGCTGGGTTTCTCGTAGCGCAACACTGCCTGGATATCAGACGTCATTCGTTCGACGTCACTGGTCAAGTGGCGATGCCCGCCAAGCTGGGAGCACAGGAACCTCGGAGTATCCGATACTGCGACCGTCTTTCGCTTGTTCTCTTGTCCCAAGACTGACATTTTTGGTCCATTTTGCAATTAACGTGCTTAGTTTAGACGAAGCAACCTCATCAAATCTTTATGTTGTACTTATATCACGTTTCTGTTAATTAGTTTTATGTTCTCCTGAACGTAACCTCGCGTCAGTGGAGGTCGCAGCTAGCTCTGACGGTTCTAGTAGCGCCGGAGCAGACTTTGGTATTAATCGAGGATTTTTCCCGTACTTTGTTGCTTGATTGCGCACTGGAGGGATTTTGTCAGATTCGTATACGCATACATTGAAAGTAATATTTCATATCTTTTTGTGACCAGGTTATAGACATTGCGGAATAATTAAAGATTTTGTTAATCAGACTATCCAAGGGCAAGAAAGGTCTGAGTAAAGTTTGTCAGTATATGAATCTTAAATTTTCGGAATACAGTAAATTTAAAGTTTTTATTGATTCCTCTTATTTTTTACATTGCTTAAGGATTGTTGACTGAACGACGAGGTAAGTTGTCTATTGGGTGCAGGAGCATTGCAATATAATTCTTAGGAGACGTTAAGGAGTATTTTTTAAAAAATCGCAGTCAGATACTAGAGAATTGATTTTTCATTAAATATTGGAAGATTAATTAATTTCTGTTTTGGTTCTCCATCAGAACACTGACATATCCGACAGCAAGAGGTTCCGGAAAATGTTTAAATACTGACATGTCGGAATAGAGTTTTTCATGATACAAGTTGCTCGACTACGTATCACATTTTATGGTAACGATAATAAAGTTTCACTACATGGCCTTGCAATTTTAGAGAAAAAGACTAGGTAATGATAAAATTGTCAGAGATAAGAGCTGTACACATTTCCGTAGGTGTTCCACCTGGCTAACAATAATAATTACAATTATAAACAGAATAAACTTTCATAAGGAGTAAAATTAGTTTCGTGTTATTTAAATTTCACATTCGTAAACCATTTAAATTTTGCTGACCAGTACATTTCTTTTAATATGAGTTGCATGCCCTGTAGCAGTAGGAAAAAGAAGGGAACGAGTGGAAAAATGTTCCGAAAGGAGCACAAAAATGCAAATATGTTTCTATTTATCTAAAAGACTGAATGAAAGGTGGGTGTACCAGCTGCTTCATTCAATCTTCCACAGCACCTTTAAAAACTTTCCGAAAAATTTTAGCATGCGAAAATATTCGCGCTTTTTTATGCCGAGACAGAAGATGACGGTGGCAGTGGCAATGAGACGGAGAGGTAACAAATACTGGAAGATAGATGACAGTGGATGTGTTGCAGAAAGAGCGAAGGGGATTATGGCAGTGCGAGAAAAAGAGAAGGGCACAGTGTCAGCGGAACATAGTTGACAGTGACAGAACAATGCTAGGAAAACAGAGATGGGGACATTGGCGGAGGAGGAGGGGGGAATAAAGAAAGGAGAGAGTGGAAGTGAGTGAGACAGATTGATAATGTGAGACAGAGATGTGATCATGACAACAAGGAAGAGACAGAAAGATGGTGAGAAGAGGCAGCAGCAGTGGGAAGGAGGGAATGAGGTATTAGCAGTAAGATAGAGGAAGAGGGACACAGTGACAGTGAGAGCAGACTGTAGTAGTAGCAGCAGCATAGAACGAAGGGGACCTCTGCTATGACACAGGACACAGTGACGGAGAGACATAGAGAGATATTGACAATGAGTTGGGCTGGATGAGTGACTGAGAAAGGGCAGCTAGGAGTGGATAGGTATGAGGGACTCAACACTGGACTAGTGGGTGAGTTACAGTCTGGGGAACTTGAGGGAGTTTGAGGTGAGATATACATTTAAAAAAGCGCGAATATGTTCGTATGCCAAAATTCTGAATGAGGCGGCTGGTACCCCAACTTTCAGTCATTCTTTCAAATAAAGAGGAACACATTAACACTGTTTGTACTCCGATAGGAGCATATTTCGGCTAGTGTTACTTTACTGCTTTAAGTCTGGTTCCGGTTTTAAGATGGAGGTGTACTTTCCAGGTCGCATGCTGTACTGATGGAGTCCACCTATGTTTCATGGAGAGCCATATTGTCAATCAGTCCTTCCCATGTACAAGAAATGTGATAATAACAACTCAGTTTATATTAAATGCTGAGATAAAGTTTTCCGTGTGAGGTTAGCTGGCTTTGTTTACTACACTACTTGTGGTGTCACCGCCAGACAACACACTTGCTAGGTGGTAGCCTTTAAATCGGCCGCGGTCCATTAGTATACGCCGGACCGGCGTGTCGCCACTGTCAGTAATTGCAGACCGAGCGCCACCACACGGCAGGTCTAGAGAGACGTACTAGCAGTCGCCCCAGTTGTACAGCCGACTTTGCAAGGAAAGGTTCACTGACAAAGACGCTCTCATTTGCCGAGACGATAGTTAGTATAGCCTTCAGCTACGTCAATTGCTACGACCTAGCAAGGCGTCATAATCCTTTGCTATATATATTGTGATTATAACATGTACCGTCAAGAGAGATGTTCTACAAATGTGGATTAAAGTTAAGTATTACAGCAACTGCGTCCATTTTCTAAGTTCTCATTTCCTTTTAACTGTTCAGACCTCACGCCAATCTGCGTGAGCTTAACGCGTGCCTTTCGGCTTCCTCTCGTTGTGATTTGGCTGTCGTGCTAAGTCACAACATTACTGACCATTAAAATTACTACACCTCGAAGAGGACGTGCAACAGACACGAAATTTAACTGACAGGAAGAAGATGGTGTGATATGCAAATGATTAGATTTTCAGATCATTCACATAAGGTTTGCGCCGGTGGCGACACCTACAACGTGATGACATGAGGAAAGTTTCCAACCGATTTCTCATACACAAACAGCAGTTGACCGGCGTTGCCTGGTGAAACGTTGTTGTGATGCCTCTTGTAAGGAGGAGTAATGCGTACCAACACATTTCCGACTTTGATAAAGGTCCAATTGTAGCCTATCGCGATTGCGGTTTATCGTATCGCGACATTTCTGCTCGCGTTGGTCGAGATCCAATGACTGTTAGCAGAATATGGGATCGGTGGGTTCTGGAGGGTAATACGGAACGCCGTGCTGGATCCCAATGGCCTCGTATCACTAGCAGTCGAGATGACAGGCATCTTATCCGCATGGCTGTAACGGATCGTGCAGCCACGTCTCGATCCCTGAGTCAACAGATTGTGAGGTTTGCAAGACAACAACCATCTGCGCGAACAGTTCGACGACGTTTTCAGCAGCGTGGACTATCAGCTCGGAGACCACACCTGCGGTTACCCTTGACGCTGCATCACAGACAGGAGCGCCTGCGATGGTGTACTCAACGACGAACTTGGGTGCACGAATGGCAAAACGTCATTTTTTCGGATGAATCCAGGTTCTGTTTACAGCATGATGATGGTCGCATCCGTGTTTGGCGACATCGCGGTGAACGAACATTGGAAGTGTGTATTCGTCATCGCCATACTGGCGAATCACCCGACTTGATAGTATGGGATGCCATTGGTTACACGTCTCTGTCACCTCTTGTTCGCATTAACGGCACTTTGAGCAGTGGACGTTACATTCCAGATGTGTTACGACCCATGGCTCTACCCTTCATTCGATCCCTGCGAAACCCTACATTTCAGCAAGATAATGCACGACTGCATGTTGCAGGTGCTGTGCGGGCCTTTCTGGATACAGAAAATGTTCGACTGCTGCCCTGGCCAGCACATTTGTAAGTAGGCTGTTTAGGTTTTTATGTTGGTAACGTCACGCAGCGCTCTGTACGAAAATCACTGGCTGTGCTGTGTGCAGTCTATGGCTGGTTGGCATTGTTGGAATACTGGCTATTGTAGTGTTGGGCAGTTGGATGTGAACAGCGCGTAGCGTTGCTCAGCTGGAGGTGAGCCGCCAGCTGTGGTGGATGTGGGGAGAGAGATGGCAGAATTTTGAGAGCGGACGATCTGGACGTGTGTCCATCAGAAAGAGTAAATTTGTAATACTGGATATCATGAACTGAAATATATATGATGAATTTTGAACATTATTAAGGTAAATACATTGTTTGTTCTCTATCAAAATAGTTCATTTGCTAACTACGCCTATCAGTAGTTAGTGCCTTCAGTAGTCAGAATCTTTTATTTAGCTGGCAGGATTGGCACTCACTGTATTGCAGTAGTTCGAGTAAAAGATTTTTGTAAGGTAAGTCATTCCTGAAAGTTATAGGTTATTGTAATTCAGGGCCATTCTTTTGTAGGGATTATCGAAAGTCAGATTGCATTGCGCTAAAAATATTGCGCGTCAGTTTAGTGTTGATCAGAATAAGTAAAGAGCGAAATGCCTGAGTACTTTCAGTTCTACTCAGCTGTTTGACAATCAAATAACATAAGAGGTGCTGTGCTGACAGTAAATAATTTTTCTAAGGGGATATTTCACATTCTCCAGATCTCCCACCAATTGAAAACGTCTGGTCAATGGTGGCCGAGCAACTGGCTCATCACAATACGCCAGTCACTGTTCTTGATGAAATGTGGTATCGTGTTGAAGCTGCATGGGCAGCTGTACCTGTACACGCCATCCAAGCTCTGCTTGACTCAATGCCCAGGTTTATCAAGGCCGTTATTACGGCCAGAAGTGGTTGTTCTGGGTACTGATTTCTCAGGATCTATGCACCCAAATTGCGTGAAAATGTAATCACATGTCAGTTCTAGTATAATGTATTTGTCCAATGAATACCCGTTCATCATCTGCATTTCTTCTTGGTGTAGCAATTTCAATGGCCAGTAGTGTAGTATGGCGACCGCGCTGGTTATCGGCTGCATGTTTCCGTGCAGCGGAACAGGTACAAAGAGTTTGCGATCAGCAGGTGCTTGGAAACCGGTTACTGCGTCACTTATGAATTCGTTTCATTCCATGCTATCTTAAATTCACTGATTTTAGCTGTTAGTGGAGAGTAACATTACTTTTCGAACTGACAATTCTGGATAACATAGTCAATGGAGCTGTCTTGCTTTGTAAGGAGGGCCGCGCGGGATTAGCCGAGCGGTCTAGGACGCTGCAGTCATGGACTGTGTTGCCGATCCCGGCGGAGGTTCGAGTCCTCCCTCGGGCATGGGTGTGTGTGTTTGTCCTTAGGATAATTTAGGTTAAGTCGTGTGTAAGCTTAGGGACTGATGACCTTAGCAGTTAAGTCCCGTAATATTTCACACACATTTGAGCTTTTTTTTTTCTTTTTAAGAAGGAGAGCATATTATATTATCGCTAGAATGTTGCACACTACGTCAGTTCTCCTCAAAGTTCAATATGTTTATCACTGAAATCACGTGTTTCGAGCATACGTCCCAGAGACATATTATTCTGTATAGTTGCTTTATTTAAATGTACCTCGCTCGTGAGCTGCGGTCTTGTTTAGCTACCCATATCAAGTACGCCGTTAATCGTAATTTTAATGTATCGGCAATGAGCTGCAAAGTAGGCAATGAGAATTATAAATAATAGTCGGTAGAATCTCAAAGCATGGGAGTTAGATTTCAGGACGTGAGTGCGGTAAGGCTACTGCTGGAAGCTGAAATGAGACTTGGGGCTGCACTGATTCGCTGAGCTGCTACGATAACTTCATCAGTTCTCAGGTGATCCTACGGCTAGAGAACTATTTTGGTATTTTTCATGCATATTCGAACCAGGTCGCTCTACTGCCTTGTTCTCTTCGGCACTGCTATTTTTATTCTGCATATGATTAAAGCGTCAGGCCTTATTTTGTAATTACAAATCGGAGTTGTCGATATTTTACTATACACAAAACGCACTTACAAGGTTTTAAGATGAAATCAACAGAAGGGGAATATGGTCGAGTTAAATAAGGCGACGCTGAGAGAATTCGGTTAGGAAACCAGACACTAAATAGTAGATGAGTTATTCTAGTTGGGCAGTAAAATAACTGCTGATGGACGATGTAGAGTTTACAATATAGATCGGCAATGCCAAGAAAAGTGTTTCTGAAGGAGAGAAATTTGTTGACATCGAATATAAATTTAAGTGGTGCTGGCGGAGGACGGATTGGGGGGCAGGGTAGTGGTACGAATTGAATTGTAGGGGGAGAGCAAGAGCAAACGATGAAAATAGCGGATTTAAGTGAATGTAGACTGTAGATTGTTGTACTTTCTCGTAGATGAAGACGCTTGTGCAAGGTAGACTAGCATGGAGATCTGTATCAGACCAGTGTTGATCGCACTGAATACAACAAGGCCAACAATACAGCAACTTGTCGTTAATGAGTTACGGAAAAGTAGCAATAGCTCAAAAAACATTGCCTTGCGTGAAAAATGTTGCATAACTTCTCGATTCCAGTCAGAATTCTATGAGAATTATTTAATGTTTTGTTGCCACGTATAATTCATAACATCTTTTAAAGACTTTCTTAACTTTTTTTTTCAAATTTAGTCAGAAGCGCCCAGCAGACCTTAGTAGAGATACATATAGGCAGATGCGAGCCATGTGTGGGCACATGGAATATTATGTGGTACCCTTCCCTCACTCAACCTCTCTTGCCAGCTGATTGCCACTGAGAAAAGTAAGTCCCGATAAAAATACAGCACTGGTTTGCCTATAAACACACAAATTACTCGGTCTCCGGGGCCACTGACACTCAAATAAAAAAACGTTAAATCGATTACATGTTTGTTTATTAATTCAGCTATCGCGAACGTACTAGATCATCACTGCTCCATCGCAGGACACTTACTCACAGCACTGTCGCTGTCTTTCTGGTCTGCCTGACAGCATCTTCCCACTCTATTCAGTCTTGTCTTTCTGAAGAAAACAAATTTTGTTACGTAGTAACTGCTAGAGCCAACTGTATGCATAACTAAAACAGTATCGCATCTTGAAACGAACGCTGAGGAGCATATAAAATTAGGTATTGCTGAAACTTCCTGGCAGATTAAAACTGTGTGCCGGACCGAGACTCTAACTCCCGAGTTCGAGTCTCTGTCCGGCACACAGTTTTAATCTGCCAGGAAGTTTCATATCAGCGCACACTCCGCTGCAGAGCGAAAACTCATTCTTAAGCATTGCTGTTTGAAGAACTTCTTTCTTCGTTAGTACGCGTGCTATCAACATGAGCTGCTGTCTTCCTACGTCCAGGGAAGAGAAGCAAGTGTGTAAATTTCGAAAAGACTCGTGGCCAAGAAACTTGCTCCGCTAGGGCAGCGCTCAGCCAAGAAGGGAAATGCAATCTCGCGGGACGACTGTGGAACAATAAGCATACTTTCAATTAATACGTACGAAGGGTAGTGATTAAGTTATTTGTTTCTGCTGTGGTCATCAGGCCGAAGACGGGTTTTTTCCAGTTCTCCACACTGCTGTATCATCGGCAAGCCTGTTCATCTTTGAATAACTACTACAATTTACATCCATCTCAGCCTGCTTACGTATTCATGCCGAGGTGTCGCTCTACGATTTTTACACTCCACACTTACCTGCAAAACCATACTGACGATTCCTTGCTGGCTAAGGATGTATCCTGTCAGCCGAACCCTTATTTTAGTCAAGTTATGCCGCAAATTTCTTTTCTCCCCAATTCGAATCAGCATTTCGTAATTAGTTACTCTATCTGCCCATATAATGTTCCGTATTATTTTGCAGCACAGAATTTCCAACGCTATGCTTCTCTTTTGTCTGAAGTGCTTATAGTTCACGTTCTGCAGAAGGCTATATTCCAGAGAAATCTCTGCATAAATATTTCCTAACATTTGAATTTATATCAGATACTAAGAAATTTCTCTTTTTCAGAAATGCTTTTCTTGCTACAGCCGGCCTGCATTTTGTGTCCTCTCTACTTAGGCCATCATCAGCTAATTTGCTGCCCAAACATCAAATTAGCGGCTGATTTCCTAATCTAATTCCATCAGCGTCGCCTTATATAATTCGACTATTTTGCATTACGCTTGTTTGACTTTTGTTGGTATTGATCTTACAAGCTTCTTTCACGACGAGAGAGCAGACTGAATAACATCGCGGAGTGACTGTAAGTTTCTCTCATTCCTTTCTGAACTCCTGCTTTTCCTTCGCCCCCTCGTTACTGTAGTGCCGTATGTGTACAAGCTGAGAATAACCATTCGTTTTCTCGATATGAAAATGGCCTGTTCTAAAACAGATATCTAAATAAAACAAAACTTATCGAGTAATCCAGATAGTGTACGAATGCAGTCTTTTGGTGGTAACGTTCAATAAAACGATGCTGGGCTTCGAGCGGCGTCAAGTGGTTAAAATGCCACGAGCCTCTGATCAGGTGCTCCTGGGCCAACATTAGGTGTACTGAGCGCTGACGAGCTACTGGTACGCCCTTATATAGACCAGCTGCCGGCTGTTACGTCACTGGTGCTCGCCTGATCGCCATTTATGGGCGTACGCTGACAGCGTTCCGTGCGCCTACTTGAACCTCGCATCCTGCGACACGTTGGGCTACAGGCCGCCGTTTCTGTTAAGGATGCCCTTAAGAGTGTTTTTTCTCGATGGGTTCTTTAACTACAAAGTCTTTCTCATGGCTCGCACGAACGAGTTGTGAGACTGGAGAATTAAACAAGTCCCTCAGTGAGGCAGCGACTTGCAGCTCAGCACTGCAAGGAATGAAGTTATCACGAGGGTGAAGAGGGCGCATCGACGCGTAGTCAGTGTGTGCCCATATATGGCGATACAGAGAGCGCTAGTGACGTCACAGTCGGCAGCTAGAGTATATAAGCACGCACCAGCAGCCCATCGGCACTCACTACACCTGACAACGGCCGAGGTGTGCTGGGCCAAAAGCTCGTGGCACTTCTAACCCGGAAACATTTTACTGACTGCGGATGGTGATTTTTCGTTACATTAGCAGCGGTTACGGCTTTCAAAAGATAGCATATCTTCCATTACGAAAATATGTGTAAGGTGCACTTTGTCTTTACACTAACAAGGAGACGGCACGAGCGTGGGGTCGGGGATTTGTCCGAAATTTTGTGTGGCGAAAGAGGACCCGTAACACCTCACGTGGTTAAATTATTGGGACGCACTACCCGGAAAATCCCGGGAAAAATCGATCCAAAGTTTCTTAGTTGCCTTATGACTATAAAATGTTAGTCCATTGCCGAGGCACCGTCTGGCGTAGATGTTTAGGGCTCGGACTCTTACGCCAGAGGTCTCGGGTTCTATTCCTCCTCTGGCGCTTTTTTTTCTTGTGTTTCATTTTCTTTTGTTATTCCACCAATTATTCAGAAAGTTTCCCAAACCTACATTATCTTTAACAAATTAGTTACATTATCGAATGAAGATTATTTTCTTTTTGTCCAACAACACAATTCATAGCGGTGGGTTTTCCATTTTTCATTGTAAAGTATATAAGGAGAATCATTGGGTTTTTAATCAGAATAACAAATTTGATTGGGAAACATTCAATTTTTATACATACAATAATTATGAACAAGAACTGCAGTGGTAATTATCGTAAAAACAAACAAAGCAATAATTTTTGCGACATCTTACGCAACATATAAAAGCGGATTTTTTACTATCACAGGGCGTTTGCGATAAATCTGTACAAAAATATGCCCCATTAACATTTACGAAAATATTTTGAATTTCTGATAATTTTGAGGCAAACCAGGCATATTGAATCATTTCTCGGAATATTTGTGACGATAACTGATGGTGAATTACAGAATGAATTTTTATACAGTCTTCCCGGGAATTAATTTCACGATTCTCCTGTAACAATGCGCTGCAATTTTTCAAGCAACAGAAGAAAAAAAAAAAAAGGCCAGAGGAGGAATCGAACCGGAGACCTCTAGCGTAAGGGTCCGACCACTAACCGTGTAGGCCAGACGGCGGCTCGGCAATGGAGTAACGTTTTATACTCTTAAGGCACCTAAGAAACTTTGGATCGATTTTTCTCGGGTTTTTCCGGGTAGTGCGTCCTAATATTTTAACCACGTGAGGTGTTAGGAGTCCTCTTTCACCACACAAAATTTCGGACAAATCCCGCACCCCAGGGTCCTGCCGTCTCCTTGTAAGTGTCGCTGCAACGAATCACAAGACGACGTTTGCGTGACGTAGTTAATTCCATCAACTTATCCGGGCCTCTAGAGGTATGCCCTTCAGCTCAGAAGGAGCACTGGAGCGTGGCACAGTGCTGTGGTGTGGTGTGGTGTGGTGTAGCGCGCGGGCAGGAAGGCAGATGCCTGTCTCGCAGTGACAGCAGCCCCGCAGCTGAGGTGAGGCGAGGTGCGGTGCGGTGCGGTGCGAGCCCCACCAGACTAGGCCAGGCCTCATTTCCCGTGGAGGTGAGGAGCGGCCAGGAGCTGCCCCGGCGGCGGCGGCGGCGGCAGCGGCAGCCGCGGGCCAGGAAATTAGTTGGCCGCGCCCCGCAGCCTGGCCGGCCGACATCTCGCGTCAGCGCTAAATCCTTTCGGTAATTACTGGCTGCCGGCTGGCGGCTGCGAGGAGGCCGCCCGGCACGCGGGGGCGTGGGGCGGAGGGACCAGTAATTACAGACGGCCCGGCGGGGCGGCAGCCGCGGCGGCGGCGGCGGCGGCACCACCGGCGGCAGGAGGAGAGGCGGCAGGAGGAGAGGCGGCAGCCTTATCACGGTAATGGCGCAGATACCCGGCAATAATTAGCACGCGCGCATGAGTAATGGCGGACGCCGAGGACCGGCGCGGGCAATTAGTGCGCAGCGCAGAGCCGGGTGCCGGGGGCGGTAACGAGTCCCGCCTCCAGCCTCTGGCTCCCAGCCTCCGCTGCCGGACACCTCCGCCCTACGCCTCCGCAGCAGTCTGCACCAGCTCCCTGCTCCGGGCTCGCCGCTGTGTGCTGTCTTTGCTCTTCTGTTTGCGCTTCGCACCTGGAGTTATGACTCCTTTCGTACGGGGGAATCGTCTGCATCCCCTTTATCGGTGGGCAAGTAAACACGACAAATGACGGTCAGACAGGTTTAAATATCGTCACGTGCGTGAGAACAGGTATCTGTCGATACCAATAACCCTCCGCCCCCACACCCTCCTCTTCCCCATCCTCCTGTCGATTCTTTAAACAACTTAACTTCCATGTCAAAACGGCTTCGTTTTGATAAAAAACAATTTTTCACACATCTTAATTTTTATGACGTCATACTTCCTTAACTATAAGTCGTACAATGACGCGATTTTGGAGGTACATCCATCACGTTATGCGGATATGGACTACAAAATGTCGCAAACAGAGTTAGTAGCAAAGAACTAATAAATTGAAAGTACATGCCTCTGCTCAAGTTTTACTGCATGAACACATAAAATGTATATGACAAACTTTTTCCTTTCATAATTTTTTTTTTTTTGGGGGGGGGGGGGAGAGGGGAGGGGAGGTTCGGGGGGCTGGTGCTACAGTGAAAAAAAGTTTGAAATCATGTGTAAAGTTTTTTGGAAGAGCCTGAGTGCTCTTATTCTAAAATAATGGGTGAATATATTCCGCGGAATTTGTGCGCCGTGAGTTACTCTCCCTCAAGACGCATTCGTAACTTAAAACTTTAATACTTGTCTTTTCTTGTTAATCCTTGTGTTAAACCTCGTAATGAGAAGATTATGACAGTACATTAAAGTTCTAAATTCGCTCGATAATTATTTGAAATACTGAAAATCAAATTTTTCTTCTCCCCAGGAATTATTTAGACAACCGGGAAAATGTTATTACAGAAGCACAAAAAAATGAATATGTTCCTCTTTAGAGGACTGACCGGAAAGTGACCTACCAGCTGCCTCATTCTATTCTTCCTTCTTCGGCACCTTTTCAAATTTTTCCAAAAATATTGCCATGTGAACATACTCGTGCTCCTTTTGACACTCACTCCCACAAGCTCCCCTAACTGTAAGTCTCTGACACCCACTAGTCCATCCAACTACTACTACTATTACTACTACTGGTACTGTGCCCTTTCACTGCCACCGTCTCCCTCTTGTTCTTCCTTACTGCTGCTATTTCTTCTCACCGACACCATCTCTCTTCCTCGGTGTCACTTTCATATCCTCTGTCTCTCATTATCACCGGCTCTCACCCACTTCCACTTTCTCCTTCTCTGTATTCCTTCTCTCACAGTTATTGTCTCGACCTCTCTGTCTATATCACAATTGCTATCTTCCAGTATTTATTGCTTTTCCATTTCTTTCCTTCAGCAACTGTCTCCTCCTCTCTCAACAAAAAGAAGGGCGATTATTATTCCGTGCAAAATTTTGACGCATCTGGTACCCTATTTTTCCGTCACAGTCTTCTAAACAGGAGCATATTCGCCTTTTGTGTCCCCGTAGGATCAATTTTCCTCTGGTTCCTTTCTTTTTCCTAAATCAGCAGTGTATGTCACTCATATGAAAGTAACTTCACGGGTCAGTTAATCGTTTACTTACGTGAATCTGAAACTACGCAATATTAAGTTTACGCATCAGACCGGATATTATGTACATAAATATATTATATCTGCTTCCAATTATGAAAATCAAAACATGTCCTTAGCAAAATCATTAGCGATTTCTGGTGACCCATCTGAAGATGGGAGGACATCTAATCCTGATCCAGTAGCAATATGAGAGAAAACACTTTCAAATGCCACAGCCTGCGATGCAGGACCTAGTGGTTTACAATCATCTCCTTAAGTTCGCGCAGCCTTTTCACCCCAAGGAGTTCCTCCGTTACCAAAAGCGGGTAGGCCCGACCCCAGGCGAAAAAAGCGGGAAAGAAGCTAAATTTAAAAAGCAGCCAGCCAAGAGTGCGAAAGCAGAAAAAACCTGAAGAATCATCATCGGAAGACAATGATAGCTACTGCCTTGTATCTGTCGAGCCTTTCCGCCACAGTCGTCCGAAAGAGATGTGGATTCAGTGTTGGGACTGTACGGGTTGGTCTCATGTTACTTGTACCAAAGGGGGGATATTCTGCATCTACATGGTTACTCTGCAATTCACACCTAATTGCCTGGCGGAGGGTTCATCGAACACAATTGTGAATTTGAATAGGACTAAGATATGCATTACTTTTTTTCTCATATTGACTTACTGAACATTTACTCATGAAGCCTGAATTCGTTCAGTGCTATCAATTGCTATTTAAATTAATATAATTATTGTAAACGAATGAGAATTGAAGTTTATTTATGTTTAATTAATGTTTTGCAATGATAATGTACTTTAAGTTACTGTAATAGCCCTTTAGGTAGTAAAATATGGCTTAACTTCTTATGTTACTTTCGTAACCTACCTGTGTTACCATCGTCCCCGGTAACGGGGAGAAAAGTAACAGGTATGCTGATGCCTTAAAATTAGTTTTACAAATACCAAATATATGTAATTTAGTGAAAACTAAAGTCATTTGTGTTAGGAAAGCTTCAGAGAACAAACACATTAGTTCCGTTTATTTCAAAAGTTTATAGTGAGGTAATAAAAAATGCAATAAGCAAAATGTTACTTTTGTTCGCGATCTCCTCTACTACAACATGGGTTCCCAAAACTCTTTTGATGATAACGGAGACACTATACAAAATTGTTCTGTGTGATACGGGTCGTTAGAAATAAGTTGCGCCTCTTACCAGATTTTCCGTTCGTATTTTACAGGTAAAAGTAGGGTAACTTCCAATCTCTGTACCTCGGAAGCGCATAACGATATCAACAGCCATTTGCTGTGTATATTATTCATGGAATCCGGGGCTCGGTTTTTGCACCCAAAAACCATGTTTTTGGAGTGTTTCTCGATAACGGATAAAGAGTTTTGGTTCAAATGGCTCTGAGCACTATGGGACTTAACATCTGTGGTCATCAGTCCCCTAGAACTTAGAACTACTTAAACCTAACTAACCTAAGGACATCACACACATCCATGCCCGAGGCAGGATTCGAACCTGCGACCGTAGCGGTCGCGCGGTTCCGATAAAGAGTTTTGTAAGCGGAAAGATGCCACTTGTAAATAAATGCATAGAGAACGTACCGTAAAAATTGGAGCAATTCTCTGCAGTTACTTGTTGCATATCCGATGCTGACGGCGAAAAATGGTGAAAAACACGTGTTTCGGGTTTTCTCAAAAAGCGCCTACGAGTGAAGCGATGCCTCCATAAACCGCTCAAGGCGTACCCCAGGCCACATCTAATGCAAAACGAAGCATCCGATTTGCTCCATTTGCCTAATCTGGACGAAGTGTGTAACATTCAAACTTTGGCCCTGTACTGTACCATAGTTCCACTAAGCCAGCCGGCCGGAGTGGCCGAGCGGTTCTAGGCGCTACAGTCTGGAACCGCACGACCGCTACGGTCGCAGGTTCGAATCCTGCCTCTGGCATGGATGTGTGTGATGTCCTTAGGTTAATTAGGTTTAAGTAGTTCTAAGTTCTAGGGGACTGATGACCTCAGAAGTTAAGTCCCATAGTGCTCAGAGCCATGTGAACCATTTGAACCACTAAGCCAATCATTCTGGTGAATATAAAAATGGTCCCTAGCGAAGGGGCTATTCAGGTGACTTGATCCAACCTCTCTGTTACTAATGGAATCCGAAGTATTGCCCCCGGAGGAATCCCGTTTTTATGCAAGGCGTGTTGGAAAATATTTGTAGCTCATGCTGTCGCATGCACGCCGATAGGGATTTTACATCAGGGACTGGGAACCGGGTGGCCCCTTCAGACGTTTAAGAATATAGATTTCCACTATAAAACGTGCAGCCATCTTCACGGAGAGTAGGAGGCTGGAGTGACCAAACGTTACTGTTTCTATACTCAAATGCTAAGACCACGTGACTGACATGTAATTTCGAGTAAAATGGGCATGTCTCGTAGCAAAGGCACTCGGCACAACATTGTCAGTCACGTTTATAATTTATGTTCAACTACTAGCGGAGATCTAGTGTGGGCTGCAGATACGCTAATACAGAATCGATTTACTACGTAAAACAAGTTAGTTCGAGTTCCAGCAAACCGGTTGCAAATCTGGCTCTGTATACAGTTTGTAAGATGGTATGACTTACCCGCTGTCATTTGACAAGCCGTAAGATGAGCGAACAGAATTGCTATCGAAAAGAGACACCTTGGCCTCTTTGGGAAACTACTGTAGGTGAACGGCTGCAATTAGATTGCTGCACTGAGAGTATATCACCGAAAGATCTGAGGAAGGGCCCGACGTCGTTAAGTGGTTTAAATATCAATGCGAAAACACGGGTGAGGTTGTTGTGGCTGGAAGACGTATGCGTCGTATCTTCGTGGAAGTTACTGACGAGATCGCTGTTGCCGTAACTGAGCATGCATCCCGTGCCCCGGGTGGTGTTAGCGCTCGTGCAGTGCTGCGAGAATTGTCCATCCCATGGTCATCAGTACAGGAAGTTTTGAGGACTATTTTACACTGTTACCCCCAAGGTGCAGCAACCGAAATCTCACGATCCGCACCAACGTTCTGAATTTGCTCTCGGTTTCTGGCACGGATCGACATGTGGCCGGGAAATATTCTAACGAGGGACGAGGCACATTTTATACTACAACGTGCAGCGACTACACAGAAATGCTGTATTTGGAGTACTGTGAAACCGCTTGCTGTTCACGAGGAGCCATTGCACTAGCCGTATGCGAGTATGTGGAGTGGATTCACAAGCACCTTTATTCTGGGTTCGTTCTTCTATGAAGAGGCGTACCATGACGTCTGGACGTTCCGAGGTCTCGCTTTACAGCATGTGATCGCTGCTTTGGAAGAACGCATACCACCGTTTTTACGCAAGATAGAGCAACACCTCATGTCGCTCGCCCAGTGACACATCTGCTTAATGCAACCTTTCACGAACGTGGGACCTCCAGATGTTTCCCAGATGCATGGCCTGCAAGATCACCTGAAGTGGATCCATGTAATTTTTGGGTCTCGGGCAATATAAAAGGGCAGGTTTACTAGGGACACGTTAGGTCTCTACATGATATGAAGGCAAGTATACAGGAACTTGTTGCTCAGATTCCACCGGAACTGCTGCGAGCAGCATCTCCTCGGCATCTACTGTGCTCATATTTAACAAATTGTATAAGTGGCGGTATGTAATAAAATCAACATTATGGCTTTCTCACTTGTTTGAGCTTTTCTGACCACGTCCCGGTCCTAATCCATTTCATGCGTAAACATTTCTGTATATCTTTCTTGCATTCATAGAGCCAGATTTGCACCTAGTGGCCAAAATTGGATCCAATTTTTTCCGGGGAAATCGGTTCCGCGTTAACGCATTGGAATAGCTACCAATTTTCGATGTCATACGATAATTCTAGCTCACATTGGATGGTTCAAATGGTTCTGAGCACTATGGGACTTCTGAGGTCATCAGTCCCCTAGAACTTGGAACTACTTAAACCTAACTAACCTAAGGACATCACACACATCCATGCCCGAGGCAGGATTCGAACCTGCGACCGTAGCGGTCGCGCGGTTCCAGACTGTAGCGCCTAGAACCTCTCGGCCAATCCAGCCGGCCTCACATGGGACCTCTGTGAGTAGCTGCACATTACCGCTAACCATCCGGTAGGTAAAACTTATAGATTTAGTGTAAACATGTTACCAGCAACAATTCGGCAAATCCACAGTTCTCTAAAATTATTTAGTCAATTATTAAAAGGCAATAGCAAGTGTTGGGATGTCAAGCGGCGACGACTCTGAAGAAAAATTCCTTTGACAACTCAGACATAAATGACTACTTTCCAGGAATTGTCTAGATAGAATTTCTCACCTGGGTTGGGCAAATTATCTTTTAGTTTAATTTCCGTGGTTTTTTTCACGACCGAATCCCCTATATGATGAATCTATGAGATGAGTAGATCGAATAACTAAAATCGGAATCTAATTGGAAGAGAGGAAACTTATGGCGCAACTTGAAAAGAAATAAGGGATCTGCTGATAAAACACATACCATCGTATTAAGAGATCGACATTCTGGGAAGGAATTCTGGGAAAGATTATTGTAAACGGGGATCAAAGGCTGTATGTAGTAAGCAGGTTAGTAAAGAACAAGTGTGGGTTCTGGTTCACTTTTTTAGAAGAAAACCTACACTTATTCTCTACTTTACCACATTTCCAGCTATGGCTGGCTCACTGTTTTCCTATAAAAAATCGATTTTTTTCTGAAAAGATGAATATAGGAAAAAACTTGATTTTTCTGAAAAAGTGAACATGCGAAAAAAATCAAATTTAAGAAAATAAGGTAAACGAATCCTACCCCACTATTTTCTTATCAAAACTTGATTTTTTCTGAAGAAAGTGAAGAAACGTGAAAATTTTCGTAAACAAAATTTTAGTTGAATGCAGCAGAATTAATAAATTCATTTTAAGAAACTGCAAAAGGTTTTGAAGGAAAGTTCACTACAGACTTCCCCCCTTATGGTACTCTCTTTATTTCACTATCCACAGAGGGCTTTTTTTGCTCAATGTCGCTGTGGACTGCAACTTGGGTAGCAACCATCGTCCACCCATCTTCTGCTGCGTCTTTTCTAGTGCAGATTGGAATGCACTGGCTGAACTGCTGCTGGCGGTCGTCTTCATCTTCTTTTTGATGAGGCCGAGCTGTGGACGATGGGAAACAACAATAGTATTTCCCAGCCGAACCAGTCCTATAGCTATTTTTTTAATTTTTTATTTATTTTTTTTTTAGTACGACCTCTCGTTCCGCAGCTGCTCACGCTAACCACGGGACCACGGTATTTTCTTTTTTTTCTTTTTTTATAATAAAAAGGAAACTTCCTGTTGGTGGAACAAAAAATCTAATTTTGTTTCACGGTACCGTGATGCAAGTCAGATTTACTTCTCTTTGCCGTAATCTATAAACAGAAAATTTTTTTTTATGGGATAACATGAATCATACAAACAATTTTTTTGTTTTTTTATTTTTTTTAATAAAGAAAGAAAATTACCTCTTCCACTTCAGGCGTGGGCCCCTATCACCCATACTACCCCCAAAAACCTATCTAGCCTAAAAACAAAACCAAAGCTAGTGCCACCGCCACTTTCATCCTAAAGCAAACTAGGACGTCCGTTCGCCAACACTTCAGGTTCCGCCAACGAACAAAAATTAAATATGCCTCTGAACTTTTTACAAAAAATAAAAGGAGAAAGGAAAGGGTATAATATTTTATTTTATTTGTTGGTCATTTTGTTCTTATTTTGTTCTTGTGTATTTATTTGGATTGGAACGCAGGTCTCCTGCCTACTTTTTTAATCTTTTTTATGTATATAGATATCAATGAGCGAACCGTCATAGTTAATCAAGCCTGGAAAACTAAAACAGAATGAAGACACCATCGAAGATATGAAACATAAATAACATGAAAAGAAAGCTACCACGTCGTAGTTAGGCTCCCCAGCGACTGCGCCCACTGATAAAGATAGTTCAATATATACTCGTTTGCAGTTCGTTCTGACCTCATCTGCCACTGCCTGGAACATTCCAGCTGCACGGCGGGCTGTGAAAGGCACTCCATAGGTAGTTTACGAAGCACTGTCGATATCTGGTATGCCCGGAAATAGCATGATGTCTTTCTTGCAAATAGAGCCAGAAGTCAAGGAAATTCTTGTGTCCGTCACGACAGAGGTAATGGACCGCATGTCAACGTATCCAGGTGACGGAGTTGGTTAGAGTCTTGGGGTTAAATGTCTCATCCGGAAACAATAACGTGTGTGCAGATATATGCTCCGGCCTAACTCGCAAGAGATAAGCCAGCATCTGCCGCACTAGGTGCCAAACCGGTTCCGACTCTCCACAGCTGAGGTGGTGCTCGTCAGAATCTACTCTATTACAACCCACACAGTTGGGAGATTCTGCCATGTGGATATTGTAGAGACGTTCTTGCGTCACCAGCTTCCCATTAACGACTACGTACCATTGGGAAACAACATCGGAATCAAGCATGGCATCGTGTACAATATTCCACACCACGCCCCACCGTACGTCAGGATATTTTAGTTCGACCACATTTAGGGGGCGGCGTTGCAGCATGTCATGATATAGGCGTCGAGTTGTGGCCATTTGTGGTGTCGTGAGCGCTACACTGCAATAACTTTGTTCTAAATAGAAACGTCCTATGTAAAAGAGGGGCGCTGGGATGTCCTGTAGTGGCACCGGCGCTCTTAGTGAAGCAGGTCGTAGCGCCGTCAGAAGCAGACTCGCGAGGCTCGTAGGACAACGGCGCAGCAGACATAAATGTGAGCTAACAGAGGGCAATGGCCCCATCATGGACGTTAACTAGGCCGAGACCACCTTTTTCCTTGGGGAGAGTAAGAGATACGTATCTGATCTTCAGTAACATACCAGCGGTGACGAAGTACCCCAGCGCTGCCATAATGCTACAAGCCAAGGGTTTCGGAATGGGTAGCGTTTGGGCGACATGCGGTATGCGTGACGCAAGGTATACATTGGCATAATACGCCCGCTGAACGATGTTGAGGGATCGCAAGCGCTGATTTGCAATTCCGGCCCTAATTTGGTTAAGAAGGTGTCGATAATTGAGCGTCGACGCGCGTCGCATGTCGTTCATGAAATCTAAGCCCAAGCAGCGTACAGTATCACTGAAGCGTAAGGGGGCAATGTGCTCCTGCGGTAGACCAATCCCGATGCTCAAGGCGACAGACTTGTCAACGTTGATTTGGCTACCAGAAGCTGTACCGTAGGTTGCAATCCAGTCCAATGCCGCGGCCATATCGTCAGCTCCTCGTATGACGGTCATCAAATCATCCGCATATGCGGTGCAGCGATAGATGGAGCCGCCGAACTGTATCCCAGTGAGCCTATCTCGGAGACCACACAACAAGGGTTCTAAGGCCAATGCAAATAACAATGTTGATAATGGACATCCCTGTCGTACTGATCGGCGGATCGGCATGGGTGCCGTCAGTCTTCCATTAACAAGAACTCGAGAAGTAGCCCCATGCAGAAGGCGTGTCAGCACTGTGATAAAGGGGTCGGGGTATTCGATGCGCCGTAGAACGGCCGTGAGGAAAGTGTGGCCCACACGGTCAAAAGCCTGGCTAAAGTCGATAGACGCCAGGGCTGCCGGCAAACGTCTCACCTGTGCAAGGGAGATGAGATCTCTGTAACGTCATAACGCAGTTCTGATGTTGTTGGGTTCCCCCAAGGACGTCTGATCGCTGGACAGGACGTGGAATAGTGTGCCGCGAAGACGTTCTGATAGCAGCCTCGAAAATATCTTGAAGTCACTGTTCAATAACGTTAAGGGGCGATAATCGCGGACATGATTCCGTCCCTTCGGCTTATGGATGGGGACAATCAGTCCTTCCAAGAACGCTACAGGCAACGGTATACCCGGGGACATCAATTCCTGACAAATTTCAACCCAACACGGTACCAACAGTTGTTTAAATGCTCGATAGAACTCTAATGGTAATCCATCGATTCCTGGTGATTTATGGGGAGCACCTTTACCAGTGGCATCGAGCACTTCCTCTTCTGTCACTTCTCCCAGCAAAGTCGGTACCATGTCTGGTGGAACTGTACCGTGCACATGTGCTGAAACAGTGTCTACCGTCGCCATATCAGGGAGCACTGCTGAATAAAGTTGAGCGTAATGCCCATAGAAGGCTTCTGCTATATCTGCTTGTTCTGCCACGTGCCGTCCGTCGTCCGTTATCATGTCGGTTACCAGTGCCCTACGGCGCCTCCTGCGTTCTAGGAGCACGTGGTGCATAGATGGCCTTTCTGATTGTATCATGTCTGGAGCACGCGACCGTATAACAGCGCCCTGTAAATGACGGCGTGCTAAGGAGACGAGCTTCGCTTTTGCGCGATTGGCTATGATCTGCCTGTCAGGTGGGGGCTCCTTATCAAGACATTCCCGTAGGACGGTGTAATAAAAGTTTTCCGTGCTCCTCCTCCATGCCGCCGCTTCCCGGCCGTAAGCCATGAAGGTGCGCCTAAGAGCAGGCTTCGCACATTCAATCCACCAACTGAGGGTCGATCGGTAACGACCACGACGCTGTAAGGACGCGTTCCACGACTCTTCGACAGCACATTTACATGCCGACTCGTCCAGATGGGCGACGTTCAGTTTCCAGGGGGACCTACTGCGCCACACACGAGCAGGTTGGAGGGCAATGGTGCAAATATAGGCTGTGTGGTCGGTGAATGCAGTGGGCCAGAGCTCTGCTCCTCTCGTCGCCGTCGAAAGGGTGCTTGTGACGTAAATCCTGTCTAACCGACTTGATGAATGACTTGTATAATGAGTGTAACCAGGAGCTGGGCCGTGGATGTGGCGCCGCGTGTCGATCAGGTGGAGGTCACGCACTAGCATTTCCAATTCCGCACACAGGACGTGATGTGGCTGCTGATCAGACGGAGATAATGTACAGTTAAAATCTCCTCCGATCACCATATCGTCTACGCGTCCCATAAATAGACGCGTAATATCTTCCGAAAAAAAGCGGGCCCGATCTCTCTGTCTCCCTGATCCTGAAAGGGCATATACACCCCTGGAAATTGAAATAAGAACACCGTGAATTCATTGTCCCAGGAAGGGGAAACTTTATTGACACATTCCTGGGGTCAGATACATCACATGATCACACTGACAGAACCACAGGCACATAGACACAGGAAACAGAGCATGCACAATGTCGGCACTAGTACAGTGTATATCCACCTTTCGCAGCAATGCAGGCTGCTATTCTCCCATGGAGACGATCGTAGAGAAGCTGGATATAGTCCTGTGGAATGGCTTGCCATGCCATTTCCACCTGGCGCCTCAGTTGGACCAGCGTTCGTGCTGGACGTGCAGACCGCGTGAGACGACGCTTCATCCAGTCCCAAACATGCTCAATGGGGGACAGATCCGGAGATCTTGCTGGCCAGGGTAGTTGACTTACACCTTCTAGAGCACGTTGGGTGGCACGGGATACATGCGGACGTGCATTGTCCTGTTGGAACAGCAAGTTCCCTTGCCGGTCTAGGAATGGTAGAACGATGGGTTCGATGACGGTTTGGATGTACCGTGCACTATTCAGTGTCCCCTCGACGATCACCAGTGGTGTACGGCCAGTGTAGGATATCGCTCCCCACACCATGATGCCGGGTGTTGGCCCTGTGTGCCTCGGTCGCATACAGTCCTGATTGTGGCGCTCACCTGCACGGCGCCAAACACGCATACGACCATCATTGGCACCAAGGCAGAAGCGACTCTCATCGCTGAAGACGACACGTCTCCATTCGTCCCTCCATTCACGCCTGTCGCGACACCACTGAAGGCGGGCTGCACGATGTTGGGGCGTGAGCGGAAGACGGCCTAACGGTGTGCGGGACCGTAGCCCAGCTTCATGGAGACGGTTGCGAATGGTCCTCGCCGATACCCCAGGAGCAACAGTGTCCCTAATTTGCTGGGAAGTGGCAGTGCGGTCCCCTACGGCACTGCGTAGGATCCTACGGTCTTGGCGTGCATCCGTGCGTCGCTGCGGTCCGGTCCCAGGTCGACGGGCACGTGCACCTTCCGCCGACCACTGGCGACAACATCGATGTACTGTGGAGACCTCACGCCCCACGTGTTGAGCAATTCGGCGGTACGTCCACCCGGCCTCCCGCATGCCCACTATACGCCCTCGCTCAAAGTCCGTCAACTGCACATACGGTTCACGTCCACGCTGTCGCGGCATGCTACCAGTGTTAAAGACTGCGATGGAGCTCTGTATGCCACGGCAAACTGGCTGACACTGACGGCGGCGGTGCACAAATGCTGCGCAGCTAGCGCCATTCGACAGCCAACACCGCAGTTCCTGGTGTGTCCGTTGTGCCGTGCGTGTGATCATTGCTTGTACAGCCCTCTCGCAGTGTCCGGAGCAAGTATGGTGGGTCTGACACACCGGTGTCAATGTGTTCTTTTTTTCCATTTCCAGGAGTGTACATTGATGAGTCGTACACCGTTGACAGTTACTGCCATGGCTCTTGCACTCGGTAAGTACAGTACGTCCGTAGCCACCAAACTGTCCCGTAGCAGAACAGCAACACCACAATCGGTAGAAGAGGCGTGGGAGATGTGGGCGGTATATCCGTAG
This sequence comes from Schistocerca serialis cubense, assembly GCF_023864345.2. NCBI lineage: Eukaryota > Metazoa > Arthropoda > Insecta > Orthoptera > Acrididae > Schistocerca > Schistocerca serialis. The sequence goes on along the minus strand of NC_064644.1, from coordinate 596,304,664 downwards.
AAGTCAGGGAAACTAGCGACACATACTTCCTGTAACAGGGCCACGTCGATGTCCGCCGCATCAAGCATGCGTTGTAGCTTTGTCAGTTTGTGTGGTGCCCTTATCGCGTTGATATTGATTGTGGCAAGGCGAAAGGTGTGCTGCCTAGCCTCTTCACCTAGGGTAGACGCCATGGCAATCAAAGCTAACCGCAATAGATGCCGGACCCACTAAACCCGTTACAAATTATGAGTCTTTCACGCTAGGAATGGCATCCCCAACGTCACCCCCTCCCCTGTCACCCGTGCCCTCTTCAGGAAGTTCCTCAACATCGTCCGACCACAGTGGGTGCAACACGATGCTGTGTAGCTGATGCGCACGTAAATCCCTCTCACGTACGTCGTCTTTGGTAGAGCTAGACGGAGCGCCATCCATCGACGCGACCTGCTGCGTCTGTGGTGCAAGAAGTAACTGGACACTCGTAGTATGGGCAAGTGAACCGTCTACACCACTTAGATCCTCAGCAGGCGCAGCATCCATGCCGTCTGATGAGATGTCACCTTCTTGACCGGCCGTGTGTAGGAGGCAATCGTCAGAAGGGGTCCGCCGACGTCGCTTGCGTCGTCGAGGCGAACGTTGCTTTCGAACGTGGACATCCGTATCCGAATGTGGGAGGCAATCCAGCGTCGTATCACCTTCCGCTAGGAAAGCCGCGGTCGGGACAATGTTCGCGTCCACGTCCATCGCGTTCTGAATGTTATGTTGCGTCTGGAGTCCGTGCGGCTGTTGCTGCTGTGGAAGGGGCGACATATGGGTTGGCACCGAGGGTCCTTCCTCTTCCTCCCTTGGTACCGCTGACGTCGATGGATGTGTCTGATCGCCCGTTTCGTCCTCATCTATGGTGCGCATCGTCGTCTGAGCGTACGTGAGGGGCAGGATTGTCGTCCCCGTCGGGGAAACGGAGTCTCCCACTGGTATCTGCGTAATTCTACGTTGTAAGCAGCTCGATCGAACATGGCCTTCCTGCCCACATCCGGAACAGGTACGCGATTGACCGTCGTACATGATGATTGCACGACAGCCACCGATGTTCAAATAGGACGGCACATGTTTCTTGAGCTCAAGTTTAATTTGGCGCACACCTTATACGTCGAGAAAGTTTGCCACTTTCCTGCAACGTGGCTGATAACATTGCCATATGGTCGGAAAGCGTCCTTGACAACTTCCTCAGGGACCTCGAAGGGGAGCTCAAAAACCCTTACAGTCCTTAGGCCCATACCTGTATGATCCACCGTCACTGCACCGATATGCCCGTCAGAATGTTTGAATCTGAGAGAGTTCGAGTATTTAGAAACCACTGTCGCGCAGACCTCTGCACTGGTCCTTTTCACATAAACCACGCTCGCCGTTATAGAAAAATGTATTCCGACGACAGTCGCCGGATCTAAACGTAGATCGTCGCGTATGAACTGTTCTATTTCATATGCTCGAGGACGCGCATGATCTGGTTGGAAAGTAATTTTGATCGTATCGTGGCGCTGTGTGTGTGTGTGCCATAGCCGCACAGAACTTGGAACAAATACAACTCGCGCCGCGAGAAGGTAAACACAAGCAAGCGCTCACGGTCGCGCACGGCGGGGCGCAGCGGACGTCCTCGCCCCACCGCAGCCGAAAGCAGACTGGGAAATAACAATAGTATTTCCCAGCCGAACCAGTCCTATAAGCTATTCAGCTGTGCCCCGTAGGGCAGGAAAATAATGTTCGATAATCGTATATATAGTTGCTATTTCAAGAACGAAGTTGATTCGAGAACAAAAATGAGACATCTCTTGGAGGTTTCCTGAACCAGGAAACTCTGGTTTGATAGAGCGCCGCAGACGGAAGTCGCGCCGCGCTCAGTCAGTCACGAGCCTTCCTTAAGAGACAGGAGCTATTATATTACCTCGCTCAGCCTTCGGCCTCGAGTTCCCAGCTGGCTTTCATCTTCAGTTACCGCTCACATTGAAAAAACTGCTAATGCATGAAACAACTGTTTAACCGATTTTTAAAATTCAAAATGCCTCCATAATCTAAATGGAAAGGGCTATTCAAATTAGATGTGCAGTTTTTTGGTTTAAAATTTGTCGCTTAAAATTCTGTGTTGTGCATCGTAAATGAGGTTCTTTTTACCACACGTAACTAGATATGCTAAAGTATCTGCAGGATTATTTTCATTAAAAGTTGTCAAAACTTTTATTATTGTCTTCTGAGTTAATACAATTTTTTTTTTTACGAGTCATGTTAATCACATAGATAGGACAGCTCATTTTGTATGGACTAACATCAGTGTCTTCTTTTAGTAGAGTTGTTGTTGTTCTGGTCTTCAGTCCTGAGACTGGTTTGATGCAGCTCTCCATGCTATTCTATCCTGTGCAAGCTTCTTCATCTCCCAGTACCTACTGCAACCTACATCCTTCTGAATCTGCTTGATGTATTCATCTTTAGTAGAGAAACTTGTTTAAAATCGAGAAATGCATCATATGCTTTGAGAACTGCAGATGGATTAATATTCCACATATCTTGAGGGAAAACTTTGTTTCTTCCAGTTTTCAGGCGCATATTCTGTAACTTATCGTGATTTTACAATTTGTTGAAATGCAACAAATACGAAATGGGGCATAGCAAACTCTACAGACTTCGTAATATCTAACTAAAAAATTTTCTTACCACTCAACCCAGCAGCTTCTATAGTCTGCAATTCACAAAAAGATATCACAATTTTAGGATTTTTCAGTATTTGCTTTGAATACACATTCCACAAAACAAAGTCGTGTAAGCTGACCTTATTAAAAATCTTTATGTGAATATATTTGTAAATGCGCACCCAAATTCAGTGCCCCATTGATATCTGTTTGATAATAAAAGTATCATAAAGAAGAATCTTGCACTTTCTTGATGATCACGTGAAGGCACATTTTTGTGCTGCTCATGACGTCACAGCGTGCAACGCAAGTAGATGCACCTGGTGGAAAGGATTATAATTGAGTGTGTGTTGGGCGGTAGCAGTAAAGGAAGCGAAAACGGATGACACGAATAGTGTAGGCCATGAACTGAAAAATTAAAATTTGGAACTGAATGTTAAGGGTGCAACTAAGGTGAGAGCATTAGAAGTGAAATAATAAAACTGGGCCGTGTCACGGCTCAGCATTTTATTTTTACCCGCGAGATTATTTCACTTGTTTTCGCCGCAGCGATAGGGGGCGTGGTCGCCGAGCGCTGTTGGTGCTGGTGCACGAAGCAACAGTTTTGGGATGACGGCTCGGTCGGTATATATGGCGACAGGACGGAAGCGGTGGGGAGTCAACTGGTGCCCGCCGATTAAGGACTGCGATGAGTGTGGCTCTTTGCATGTGGGGAGGACGGAATGCTCGCTTGCTTAGCGTGGGTCTCCGTGACCAGCTGTTGTTTGTTGAGCCTAGCACTCGAGTGTAACAGGGAACTGCATTGGTGTGGTTCTCGTCACTTGGCTAAGGCCGAAACTTTCATATACTTTTACATTTCATGATCATTACCTTATTATGGAGTTGGTGCTTGTAGCCAACATTTTGTGATTTGAAATACTTCAGAGAATATCATCATGTGCCAGGTGTCTACCGTGAATAATTCTGAATTTTTTTTCATAGTGTATGGCTCGGTATTCACTATCATCGATCATTTTATGAAAGTTCTGTCCAAATTATTATTGCATTAGACTTTGTTAAAATTGGTGCGTTTAAATTGCAAATTTCCTAATTCTACTAATATTGCTTGGGATAAACCCATCTATTTCTTGATATTGCCGTATTTGTGTATTAAGTTGTGTTTCTTCTCGAGACTGACTGAATTGATGTTGGAACATATGGGGGGGAGTATTTAAATGAAGATTTGCTAGATAACACAACCGTTGTGAACTTTAAAACTTGACAGTGTTTACTCATGTCACCAGTCGTTAATGTTACTTCTGTCTTGTAGCTTACTTAACTGATACACAAAATTTCTAAATTATTTTATATTTGTCACGAAACATGAACTGATGTCACATGACATTGACATTTGTGTAGGGTTTACGTAAGCTTAAGTGAAATCAGGAGGTAAAAAAAAACTGATTATCATTGCCACATTTGTTTTTTTTTTTTTTGTTTTTTAGCAGGCAATAGGGAATTTGTTGACCTCTTGCCAAATTGGATTTTTTTAAGGTTTGATTTCCATGTAGTACAAATCACAAGTTCAATATTTTTCTGGTATAATTGTTAATATTTGTACATGTTGCACTATTGTACGATATAATATACCTTTTACTAACAGTACCTTTATGTAATGTTTCAGAGTGGGGCTGCATGTTCTTCTAGAGAATGTTTTAAAAAAGTTTTTATTGCTAAAATTTCCCTTTAAAGTGTTAATTGTATTAACTTGGGAGTATAACCAATTATTGTTAAATAATAAATTTGTGACAACGAGGCTTGGACCAAATAAATGTGCCTACACGTTCCCCATCCTGGCTCTGCTACCGTCTGTACATCACAAAAACAAGTACAGAAGTGAAGTCAAATTTCGAGAAAAGCTGCATCCACGTTCTGTCTTTTTAACAGTAAGGCAGAGGAATGGTCGGATTATCGCGCCCAACTAGAAGCGCACTTCACTGCATACAGCACTAAATGCATGACGGGCGGCGCTTCCTTTCTGTAGACTATATCTGAGGACTCACGTTATCAAATTGACACTCAAGATTTTGAAATTCTTCAAAATTTTCCGCTTGACTTTCAGCGTATTGCCGGAGTAGGAAAGGTGCACGTAATTTTAAAGAAATTCTTTACCCGGTGGTGCACGGCTACTTTTGGCATCGTCAAGCATCACCTGGTCTTTTGCTGTTACATACAGAGAATGAGGATACACGGGTTGTGATACATTTCCTTCAGCAGGAAGTTTTGTCATTGTCGCACCACGGTCACCGCGGAATAGTTCGCACAAAGTAACTCGCACGGCGTCATTGTACTTGGCATCGAATGGACGCCCGAATTCAGCAAGTGACCTCTCGCTGCGATGTTCGCGAGGAGCATCATTCCGCTCCGCCGCAAAGCTTCTTTCGGTGGCCACGTCAGACAGGACTGTGGCAACGCATGCAACGTTGACTCCGTGGGTCCATTCTGGAACACTTGATAGACGCGTACAGTAAACTGCCATTTGTTGTCCCCACAACATCCACCACTGCTGCCAGTGCTGTATCATCATCTTCCTCCTCTATTTTTTGTCTCAAATATCTTCCCGAGGTCCCCATCTCGGACAACAACCACAATTCACACCAAACGATTTTCAACAATTTTGTGCTGGCAACGGCGTACACCATGTAACTACTGCTCGGCTTCACCCTCAGTCTGATGGTCCAGTTGGACGATACATTCAAACGTTCAAAAGTCACTTCAGGGAAGTCCGTTCCTCCCACACACGGAAAAAAGCCTTGAACGTTTTTCTTTGCTCCTACCACCCATCGCCGCGTGACGGGATGTCACCAGCAGAACTAATACGCGGTAATCGTGACTTTGTTCTGCTGCATTTTCTACGACCATCACGGAAACAGTTCGTTCCCCAGCTGAGACAAAGTTTCAGCCACAGAGAAAAATTTTCTTCCGAGCGTGTGGCAAGAAACAGCGTTGGGAGGACGGTGTCATCACGCAAGTTTTGGGTCGTTCGTCTTGCTTCGTTGTAGAGGTTCCTCTGGGCAGCAGCGGCGTCAACAGAACCAGCTGCGACGGACGCTCTCTCCAGTACAGCTACGGTCGCGGACTTTTCGCCCGCAGACACTGGCGCTGGCGCTGGCGCTGGCGGGACCTGCAGGAGCTGCCTGTCGCCTCCGCCTCCGGCTCTCTGCTGTCTGGCGCGGCCGGCGCCACACACAACGGTGCCTACGGAGATTGACGTCACCGCTGGTTATGCAACCACAAAAGTGTCCTGTGGCGGCACTTCTGGAGTTCCTCCCGCTGCCCTTCCGACTTCAGCGTCTGCATCTCTGCATCTACATCTACATCCATACTCCGCAAGCCACCTGACGGTGTGTGGCGGAGGGTACCTTGAGTACCTCTATCGGTTCTCCCTTCTATTCCAGTCTCGTATTGTTCGTGGAAAGAAGGATTGTCGGTATGCCTCTGTGTGGGCTCTAATCTCTCTGATTTTATCCTCATGGTCTCTTCGTGAGATATACATAGGAAGGAGCAATATACTGCTTGACTCCTCGGTGAAGGTATCTTCTCGAAACTTCAATAAAAGCCCGTACCGAGCTACTGAGCGTCAATCCTGCAGAGTCTTCCAGTGGAGTTTATCTATCATCTCCGTAACGCTTTCGCGATTACTAAATGATCCTGTAACGAAGCGCGCTGCTCTCCGTTGGATCTTCCCTCTCTCTTCTATCAACTCTATCTCGTACGGATCCCACACCACTGAGCAGTATTCAAGCAGTGGGCGAACAAGTGTACTGTAACCTACTTCCTTTGTTTTCGGATTGCATTTCCTTAGGATTCTTCCAATGAATCTCAGTCTGGCATCTGCTTTACCGATCATCAACTTTATATGGTCATTCCATTTTAAATAACTCCTAATGCGTACTCCCAGATAATTTATGGAATTAACTGCTTCCAGTTGCTGACCTGCTATATTGTAGCTAAATGATAAGGGATGTTTCTTTCTATGTATCCGCAGCACATTACACTTGTCTACATTGAGATTCAATTGCCATTCCCTGCACCATGCGTCAATTCGCTGCAGACCCTCCTGCATTTCAGTACAATTTTCCATTGTTACAACCTCTCGATATACCACAGCATAATCCACAAAAAGCCTCAGTGAACTTCCGATGTCATCCACAAGGTAATTTATGTATATTGTGAACAGCAACGGTCCTACGACACTCCCCTGCGGCACACCTGAAATCACTGTTACTTCGGAAGACTTCTCTCCATTGAGAATAACATGCTGCGTTCTGTTATCTGGGAACTCTTCAATCCAATCACGCAATTGGTCTGATAGTGCATATGCTCTCACTTTGTTCATTAAACGATTGTGCAGAACTGTATCGAACGCCTTGCGGAAGTCAAGAAACACGGCATCTGCCTGGTAACCTGTGTCTATGGCCCGCTGAGTCTTGTGGACGAATAGTGCGAGCTGGGTTTCACACGATCGTCTTTTTCGAAACCCATGCTGATTCCTACAGAGTAGTACATCGTGTAGCCGGTTTTTGGGCCGGTGCTCCAAGACGTTCTCGAGGTGGGTACCAGCGTGTGGACAGAGAGCTGCCATCAGCCGTCGCTACAGTCCCTGTGCCCGCGTCTATGTCCACATTCTCGCATCCCCCTCCTCCCCCACACTCCACTCACTGTAGTCATGTGAGCCAGCACCACACAACGACAGTGTGGATTTTTCGAGAGGGCGGAGGGAGGGGAAGGGGGATGTGTTGCCCTCCCAAGAGGTCCGAGCGTAAAGTTGTATCCGCACGTCGGGACAAGGTGATGACAGCTGTTGCCAGACGCAGCCAGGAATGAGAGACGTCGGCACAGACACGTTCTCAAGAGGTTCCGTATTGTAGCAGCCAGTCATTGAAGGGTTTTACTTTTATTTAATACTGTCCCGCCTAAGTATCAGTTTGATTACTTTTAAAACCCAATGTTAAACGTGGGTTGCTACACGTATAGTCTTCCAACTCTGAGAGAAAAAATCTTTAGTAACTTTACTACCAATGTTTGCAGACGACGATACTTTAACCTTTCGTTCAATTGTTTTAGTTACGGTTCAAATGGCTCTGAGCACTATGTGACTTAACTTCTGAGGTCATCAGTCGCCTAGAACTTAGAACTAATTGAACATAACTAACCTAAGGACATCACACACATCCATGCCCGAGGCAGGATACGAACCTGCGACCGTAGCGGTCGCTCGGCTCCAGACTTTTAGTTACGAATCGCTAGTTTGTTCTTGGCATAGATCACGTAACCTTAACGTTTATTAATCTAAGTTAAGTTAATGTTCAAGACTTTTATCATGTTTCAAATTAACAAAGTCAGTTTATCAACAAGAATTATTAATAAATAGGTTCACTCATACGATCTCATTCAAAGAAGTTCTGTAATTAGATGTCTAAGTAGGATTCCCGCTAGCATCAGAGATGTTAGATAATATCCTGCCACTTTCGTTAAATAAGTTATTTCTATTTAATATCTGCAAACTGTCATTAACTATGATCACTAGTCGCGTGAAGTTCAAGTTTCCCACTATCACAATTCAAAGTCCGAATCCGGTTAAAATTCTCAATTCAGTAAAGCGTTTAAATATTCACACGAATTGACATTAAAGCCAAAGAGATTACTATTCACCTTCCCGTTTATCTAATGTGATAAATGTCCAAATTAAAGTCTTGAATTGACAATCCTCAAAAACAATCTCGTCACGATCTATTCTTAATCCCCGTTTAATAAAGTCCCAATTGTTGTTCTCTAGAGCTGTACGTCCTAAATAACTTCTGAACTAGAACAGACGAGAGACTGGAGTATCGTAATTACAACGTATAGCTATTTATACTTTAATAAACACTACCTTTGGTGTCCCAGACCTACGGTCTATGGCTATAATATTTATTTTCTTACGTGTTGGAATAACTAATATTTTAATATTTTCTACTGTCTTTCCCACTTCCCATGTTTCTAAAATTTATAATTAAATTTTCATTTTCTTTTCTTTTGCTTTCTATATTAGATATTTCCCTCTATTTGTTTTTTATTTATTTTTCGTAATTACTACTTGTGGAGGGACTTGGGAGCTAATTTGGGAGCTATTTTTGTTTTTTCAACACCGAGAGGCGCTGTAGGTGTTGCATCATCCTGCCCCTGCTGGTAGTCTACTTACGTCAGAGCGCAGCGGCGCATTCTCCGCTCTTTAGCAGCCCAGTCTGATAGTACCGTCGTGATGGTTCACATCCGGCAGCGAGCTAGTGTGAGTAGTAAGAACTGTGTAGCACGTTATAGTTACCATAAATGCAATGTGGTGTGTGACAGTCATTCATCAGGTCTACTACTCAAGTCACAAACAGTTATCATTATTATATATAATTAAATTCTCCGCGAGACATTTAACTCTCATCTATATCTATGAAAATGATGGAAACTGAAGAAATTAATTAAAAATTGCTCCACAGCCAGGACTCGAACCCAGGTCTTCTTGCCTATTAGGCAGAGATGCTATTACACCATCGCAGCGCTATCAGCAAGATTATTGCACAAACTACCCAAATACAACGCCCTTCCCCACACGAACTTAATATCTTCAGCTTCCTTTCCCCCTACATTGCCACTATTGCCGAGGCTCACCAGCACTGGAATAGCACCCCAGCGTTGTTGGAGTTCTGGTCGCGGCACAAATTTTAATTCATTTCTTCCATCATTATCATAGATAAAAATGAGAATTTAATTATAAGATCTATAAGATCACCTTAGGTGGAGGACTTCCCCATTAGGTCCAATGCTGGAGTGCTATTCCAAAGCCGGAGAGCCCCAGCAATAGCGACAATGTAGCGGAAAAATAAGTTGAATATATGAATTGCAGTTTGTGTTGGGGAGGGCATTGGACTTGGGTAATTCGTGCAGTAACGTGCACCATAGTGCTGCGATGTCGTAGTAATCAGCATTTCTGCCTAGTAAGTAAGAAGGCCTGAGTTTGATTCCCAGCTGTGGCACAAATTTTAATTCATTTCTTCAGTTTCCAATCATTAATATATCATTGTGTTCAGTGAAAGTAGTAAATATAAATTGTCATATATGTGGACATTGATTTCATCAAAGCAAAGTATTCGAAATAATCAACGTGAATAATATTTCTTGTATGTGTTTCAGTAACCGCTCGACCATCTCCAGAAGTAAAACTATTGGACTCTCAGATAAGTTGCTACGACATACATAAAAAAAGGAGCGACACACTCAACCGCCGCTCGTCGCCACGTAGCAGGTAAACAGAGCATACGGAAACCATTTCATTAAGCGTAGGAGAGAGGTCGTTACATCATTTTTAACACCAGATTCAGTGCTCAAAAATTGGTATTTCAGGTAACAGATCGTCTCAGTAACATTTCCTTTTGCAGTCGGATTAGACCATACAAAATGAAACTACTACGCAAATAAAACTGTAAGAAAATGACGTTTGTAGAGCATAAATATCAACAGAGTTAAAACGAAAGATTAAACGATGAAAAGCGATGCATTCATTAACTATGCACGAACTGCACAGACAATTTCACACGGAAGAACTGCAGTCGTAGCATACTTGTTTGCAGCATGTGACATGTCCAGCCCCCACACCAGGAGATGGAAGAGAGAAACTAGCGACGGTGAGAGGTGCCCCCCACGGTGCACCATACAGCAGCACCGAAGGGGCTTTCGCCACTGTTTGAGGTATTTTTTGTCAGGTGGCCGCACGCTTTAATCTGCTCCACTGGACGCGGCGTCGGGCTCGCCCGCGGCTGCCTGCCCGCCCCTGTACCCACTCAGCTGCTGCGTGCTTCTCCAGTGTCCGTAAGATGAGAGCGGTGAGGCGGCTCGCCAATCAGCCAGCTGCGGCACGCATGCGAGCACGCGAACAAACGTCCCAACGTGACCCTGGGCACGCTTCGGCTGTGCTCTGTGAGACACCTAGGCACGTTCTGCGAGCATCGCTTTTACGGGTAGCCTTCCGTTGTCCATTCTTTTCTCACGTTCATTCCACTTCAGGTAGCTCTGGTTCGCTCGTTCATTGAGAAAATGTATGCAAAAACTTTCAGCATACATTCCTCGTGCATAGAAGTAGAAAACACACTGACGCAAATGGAACTTTTTACGTCATGAAACACCTTGATCGAATGCGACCAAATTAATAGACCAATGCTCCATGAGTTCGGAACACGTGTATTTAAATTTTACCATGTACTAGTTGAATAAATAACACTGGTAGAATGGTCTTTATTTTCATTTATTTTATTAGAACATTCCAGATCACTCCATAACATTAGAGAACATCGTAAAAATGAACTTCAAGAAACTGACAACACTATTAATATTTCAGGCGTAAAAACACTCTCGAAGGCTTAGAAATACTGTGCCTCTTCTGCTTTGCTCGACTCCCACACTGATGTTTTGCTCAAGCGATTGTGATCGTTGTCGTCCATGAACTTCACTCATGCTATCCACTTAGACCATTTCGTATTTTTGTTTCTAAAACAGTTTCTCTCTGTCTATCCACTGAGTATCTGGCTCGAATTACTTTACTTGTCTATCTGTTAATCTTTCTCTTACACCAATCAATTCTCTTCCGACGTGAAGCTATACCTGATTCTCGCTCGCCGTCGGTTTCATTCCTTTCCTGGCCCTTTTGCTTCCTTCTTTTCAGCTCAACAACGGCTGGATCTCCTCGTCTTTTACATGCTAATATTACTTAGCAAAGCTCAATGTTTGTTTCATACACCGATCGCTACCTTACACTATTCGCTTAAATTTTCTTCACTTTTTATCAGTTTCACTTTTCCTCGATCCGCGCTAATCGATTTCCGAAAGTATAGTCACGGATGTGTCTGTCGCCTATACACACGTTTCTGCGCTGGATCATATCCGCGCCACAACAGGATAATGCAATATTTTCGAACGTACCGAAACACTGTCGAGCCTCCTGGAAGATTTCACGACATTGTGGAACATTCTGCCCCGTCCCGAACACTTCAACATTCGATTCCCAGCCGCTTCATCAGTGCCCCCTTCTGACATTCATATCTTGTAACAATCACTTCTGCAGTTCGGAAGTCAAACTTTCCGCATTGATGCGGGATGGACGGCTACAGTACCATAAAACTACGGTCCGCCATGTACCATATAATCCGGTTGTTCAGGTTATTGGGAACAGTTGCCTTAACATCTTCTGATATCTGTGCACACTCTCTGGACTGACCCCAAACTCCATATGTCTTATCGTCCACATGCTCGCCAACATTATTAATAAGATTCCCGTGCCAGGCTGTAGATAATATGAACGTTTGGGTCGGTTCTGGGAGCGTGCATGGGTAGCCGAAGTGGTTAAGGCAACCATACGCGATAAAGGAGGAATCCAGGTCCGGGTCCGAGTCCGAGTCCGGTTTATGTTTTCATGTCGCTACGACTTAGTACATCTCTATCTAATAAAGCTAATGTCAGAGAATTCGCAATCAATAAATAAGTTTCGAATTGTTTCGTTCACCTTTGGATCGTCAATATGGTCCCTTCTTTCAGACAGGCTTTTACTGTCGCTAATAATAATTCCTACAGGACCTGTATGCGTGTTGTACTAGGTTGTGTCCACTGACTGTTGGAGCTGTTTTCAATTCCGGAAAACCGACTAGATGTGGCCACCTTTAGTGATCCCTCTTTCCCTTCAACGAACTCCGTCCAATAAAGGCAACCAAAAATAATTGCGACTGCTTAAGACTCGGTTTTGTTTTTCTCAGACATAAAGTACTGTTGTGAAAGAAATCAGTCGTCTGGAAACTTCCTCGTCTGTTGCCCAAGGGATGCCTTCGTGGAGGTTGTGATTGTCAACACGTGCACATCTGGCCTAGCTGAAAAAGTGGATATCGCGGTATGAGATCCTAGCATCATCAAATGCTGCTTACAATCAACACTTACACGTGAAAACTCTACAGCGTTTTGGCTGTGCGCTTTCCAATAATCACCGTACAGTAGCCACACTGACAAGGGAACCTCCCCATCGCACCCCCCTCAGATTTAGTTATAAGTTGGCACAGTGGATAAGCCTTGAAAAACTGAACACAGATCAATTGAGAAAACAGGAAGACGTTGTGTGGAACTGTGAAAAAATAAGCTAAATATACAAACCGAGTAGTTCATGGGAAGATAGGCAACATCATGAACACTGGGACCGCAGGAGCGCCGTTGTCTCGTGGTAACGTGAGCAGCTGCGGAACGAAAGGTCCTTGGTTCAAATCTTCCATTGAGTGAAAACTACACTCCTGGAAATTGAAATAAGAACACTGTGAATTCATTGTCCCAGGAAGGGGAAACTTTATTGACACATTCCTGGGGTCAGATACATCACATGATCACACTGACAGAACCACAGGCACATAGACACAGGCAACAGAGCATGCACAATGTCGGCACTAGTACAGTGTATATCCACCTTTCGCAGCAATGCAGGCTGCTATTCTCCCATGGAGACGATCGTAGAGATGCTGGATGTAGTCCTGTGGAACGGCTTGCCATGCCATTTCCACCTGGCGCCTCAGTTGGACCAGCGATCGTGCTGGACGTGCAGACCGCGTGAGACGACGCTTCATCCAGTCCCAAACATGCTCAATGGGGGACAGATCTGGAGATCTTGCTGGCCAGGGTAGTTGACTTACACCTTCTAGAGCACGTTGGGTGGCACGGGATACATGCGGACGTGCATTGTCCTGTTGGAACAGCAAGTTCCCTTGCCGGTCAAGGAATGGTAGAACGATGGGTTCGATGACGGTTTGGATGTACCGTGCACTATTCAGTGTCCCCTCGACGATCACCAGTGGTGTACGGCCAGTGTAGGAGATCGCTGCCCACACCATGATGCCGGGTGTTGGCCCTGTGTGCCTCGGTCGTATGCAGTCCTGATTGTGGCGCTCACCTGCACGGCGCCAAACACGCATACGACCATCATTGGCACCAAGGCAGAAGCGACTCTCATCGCTGAAGACGACACGTCTCCATTCGTCCCTCCATTCACGCCTGTCGCGACACCACTGGAGGCGGGCTGCACGATGTTGGGGCGTGAGCGGAAGACGGCCTAACGGCGTGCGGGACCGTAGCCCAGCTTCATGGAGACGGTTGCGAATGGTCCTCGCCGATACCCCAGGAGCAACAGTGTCCCTAATTTGCTGGGAAGTGGCGGTGTGGTCCCCTACGGCACTGCGTAGGATCCTACGGTCTTGGCGTGCATCCGTGCGTCGCTGCGGTCCGGTCTCAGGTCGACGGGCACGTGCACCTTCCGCCGACCACTGGCGACAACATCGATGTACTGTGGAGACCTCACGCCCCACGTGTTGAGCAATTCGGTGGTACGTCCACCCGGCCTCCCGCATGCCCACTATACGCCCTCGCTCAAAGTCCGTCAACTGCACATACGGTTCACGTCCACGCTGTCGCGGCGTGCTACCAGTGTTAAAGACTGCGATGGAGCTCCGTATGCCACGGCAAACTGGCTGACACTGACGGCGGCTGCGCAGCTAGCGCCATTCGACGGCCAACACCGCGGTTCCTGGTGTGTCCGCTGTGCAGTGCGTGTGATCATTTCTTGTATAGCCCTCTCGCAATGGCCGGAGCAAGTATGGTGGGTCTGACACACCGGTGTCAATGTGTTCTTTTTTCCATTTCCAGGAGTGTATAATTTTTTATTTTCAGTTTATGTGACAAACTCTTATGTTTTCATCACTTTTTTGGGAGTGATTATCACATCCACAAGAAAACCTAAATCGAGCAAGGTAGAAGAATCTTTTTACTCATTCGCAAAGTGTACAAGTTAGGTGGGTCGACAACATATTCCTGTCATGTGACGCACATGCCGTCACCAGTGTCGTATAGAATATATCAGATGTGTTTTCCTGTGGAGGAATCGGTTGACCTATGACCTTGCGATCAAATGTTTTCGGTTCCGATTGGAGAGGCACTTCCTTTCGTCTACTAATCGCACGTTTTGCGATGCGGTCGCAAAACACAGACACTAAACTTATTACAGTGAACAGAGACGTCAATGAACGAACGGACAGATAATAACTATGCAAAAATAAAGAAAGTAAAATTTTCACTTGTGGGAAGACTTGAACCAAGGACCTCTGACCTCTTCATCTGCAGCTGCTCACGCTACCACGAGACCACGGCGCTCCTGAACCTACGAACTCCGTAATGTTGCCTATGTGACACATGGACTACTCAGTTTGTATATTTTGCTTATTTTTTTCAGTTCCACACAACTTCTTCCTGTTTTCTCAATTGATCTGTGTTCAGTTTATCAAGGCCTATCCACTGTGCCAACTTATAACTAAATCTGAGGGGGGGGGGTGCGATGGGGAGGTTGCCTTGTGAGAGGTCAGGCGAGGGGGGGGGGGAGGGGAGAGGGGAAGGAGAAATATCTCAACATATCAAACTCTGTATGGATTTCAGCCAGCACACCTAAGACTGAACTTCCTTAGAAGAACAGGAACGGTGCAGAGGCACACGGGGTGAAAGAGGTGAGTGTTGTGGAGAACGGCTCACACAAATCAAGGAACTTCTTCGCTACGATCTAAAGCTATGAGCTGCAGAAGCAATCTGCAGAAGTGTGACTTTGGCACGCAGTCTGTGACGTGTGTACGTGGGTCGCCGCAAACGACGTCCCTTGTAACTCGCAACCAGTGGGGTGAGTGCCAAGACTCTGGACTCGCATTCGGCTGGAGGCGCAGCGGGAGAGGGGGAGACGGGGGGGGGGGGGGGTGACGTCGGCTCAAATCCCCTTCCGGTCATCCAGATTTAGGTTTCGCGTGGTTCCCCTAAATCACTTGCAAGCGCTGGGACGATAGCTTACACTGGACATTGGAGATTTCCTTTCCTTTCCTAACCCACTCGCGCTTGTGCTCCGTCTGTAGTGTCTTCGTCGACTACTAGAAGTGTGAAGTTAATCCTGCGTCCCTCAACTACTCGAGTGATTTCTGTTCCGACCACATGCACTGTGATCGATCTAATGCAGGTAACGGCAGGAACATTGCCGGCCGCTGATTTCTGGTCCAAGACTCTGGGAAAGTTGTGTGTGATTAATTATCTCGTCCCGTACATGGTGACGATGCTATCCATATAGGAAAGACTTTGTTCGTTTACAGAAGTGTAGCGTCTACGACGCGATAAAAACAAATGTCGATTCTGTCCGTGCGGCCGATGTCCTCTGTAAATCCGTGCGAGCAGCCGACCGCTTTAATTCTCTCGGCTGTATGTGAATACCGTACTATTGCTGCATGGTCCTGGTATTTTTGTGGGACAACTGATTACGTTCATTCCAGAGCGGATCTGTAACAGTAACTAAGCTAAACAAGACAATGCAGTATAGCCTGCATTACTGAAAATATCTCCCCACATGTACTTTTTCTCGCGTTTCCCCTAACTGTTCTGTACACAAAATTGAATTTGAAAATTTTTGTTCAACTTCTTGGCTCTTAGTCAAGTCCCCAGATAGGAGATACTTTTTTACAAGGCCTCTTGCCTAGCTATAAACAAAATGTATATTTTCTTTGCTCTTGCCCTATAAAAGCATTTAATTTTGTTTTCTAGGAGTCGTTTTCCATACTGTATTCTTCACTTATTGAGTAAATACTTGGCTGAAGATTGGTCTCATTGTTAGCGAATAAAACTACGTTGTGTGTGTGCAAAAAATTAGCACAGTATAATACCATTATCCGTTAATATTCCTTTATTAAATACGTAAGAGCTTCGTCAGCGTCTACAAGTAATGTATGTTCCGCTGTATTAAATTTTCTGGCCTTGTCACGATGGGTACCTCCTTGGTTTGATAGTGAATATTGGGTACTTGATAAGAAAAAACAAACAGAATACAGATACAAGAATTTTGATTACTTAGAAGATGGAAAAACATTGCCATGACAGAGTCATGTATAAATGAATAAGACAAGAGGACTACATCCATACCTTTAAACAAAAAGGTATGCCGAAGTTCTCTCAGTACTAACATGGAGATCAAGCGTTTCCGGATCCATATTCACGTGATACGTACTTACGGGAATGGCACGTTTTACTCCAGAAAGCACCAGTCTGATATTTATAAATCTGTGAAAAGATGTTCATCACCTGTTGGATGTTAAATTATTAAACTTTCGTTCTAGTCAGAACTGATGTCCGTCTCAACATCAGTATGAGGTTTGGCGCCGCACGGACGTAGGTACACTCTTATACAGTGGTGCCGAGGAAATAAACAGACTCCAAATGTCACATTAAGAAATTTCTTACCATGCCTGAAACACATGCTCAGCCATTTTATGGATATTTCTGTGTGGAGGCACGATAACGTACGTCTCACCATCGATCCCAGACAAGTTAAGTGGAAGACAAGTCAAGGAACTGGACAGGCCAATCGAGAATTCGTACACCTCTCAAAGGGTTAGTGGTGCAAACTACACTGTGGATTTCTTTAGATTGTTCTGCGGAAATATGCCATATGGTGCCTTGATCATGAAAGCTATGACAACAGATTTTACTATTCTTGCTACATATTGGCGATTATTTTGGTTTCCTACAACAACTGTCACCTCCAATAGCTTCACACACCAAGGTTCATAGAGTTTGAAAGGTATGGGTCTCGAGAATCGCTACTTCAACCTGCGAGTTCTCACCTGACCGCCTGCAGACACTTGGGTGTCGACCTGACAGCCGCAGACAGAATCGAAACTCGCCGCAGTACGCCGCTCAGTGCCCCAGTTGGCTTCGGCTCTGCACCATACAAGTCTCTGTTGACTGTGGTATCGTGGCACCGGTAAACGGTGAACAGCAACTCGAGATCTCCATCCATCTGCCAGTAATGAGTCGTTGGTGACGATCTGGCTCTACCCGGATTTCGGCTATTGTCGTCTGTCTGTCCGTCAGACACAGCCAAACAGTTGTCGATGTATAGGCCCCATGGAAGGACCCGTGCCCAGTGTTCCTGCGCCACTGCTGCCCTCAGTCCATCTCGTCATCAGCCGTTCTGCAGTCATCGCACCTCAGAAACTGTGATACCTCTCGGTGGGTGTGGTGTTCCCATATCTGTCACGACAATGATCCTTCCTCTCTCAAAGCTCGAAATATGGCGATAAGCTGCACCGTTCGCTTCGGCACAAACTTTCGTACGTCACTACATATCAGTACATCTATACCTAATACAGTGATGTCAAAAAAATTCGCAGTCAGCGAATATATTTCGAATAAAAACATTGTGCGTTGCAGCGACAGTTGAAGCGAATAGTCGGAAAGTATTACGGATTGCTATTTTTTGTAACAAGATTTTACGTTTGATAGCCGGTTTTCTGTGTTTTACGGCCTGAAACTGTAGGGCATGTAGGGTGCATCATAAATAAAAGCGAAAGCTGACGTTGGTGAAACTGAACTATAGTAAACACAAAAACGTTCCAGTAAACGAGCCGTTTGTGGGATGACTGTGATGTGTGGTTACGAGCCGCCACCAACTTCTGTATGAAATTTCTGAAGCGAAATATTGTTCTGTTTAGGACAAATGTAGGACTGGATCTTTATTTCAGTTTCTGTAGTAATGTGTCACATCACCAACAACTTTAAGCAGGTAAGGAAAGGACAGGTGCTTTATTTTAGTTTCTACAGCAGTGTGTCACATCACCAGCAACCTTAATCTTGGCACAATTCAGTGCACCTTTATCGCATACCGACACAGACTCTGATTCATTTACTTTACGACGATTCCTCGTCCTAAGAACCAATGGCATTGTAGACAGATAATGAGAAGTACCAAGATCTCTGTTATACACTTCACATATCTGAAATTAAGTCCAGGTGTAACTGTGGCCAAGTTTCACCCATGGTTGGAGAAGGCAGTAGATGTATGATGGGCACCGGCACATTTTGCTGCAGGTGTAGCACAACGTGTAATGAGCCAGTGCGGTCGAAGGTGGCAAGGTCTCGCAGTGCCTGTGAAGTTGTCCTTCGAGATTACCTGATCTCAGTCCTCCTGATTTTTCTGTCTGCGGTCATTACAAGAGTGAGGTGTGCAGTACTCCCCTTGATTTTGATTCGAAAACTGGAGCAGCGAATTGTACAGTCTCATCAAGATTCAGTAGAGAATGAGCGTTTGTTTGAAAGAATTTGTAACTGATGCAGAGACGAGTACACTGTTGCATCCAAATGCCAAGACCACACATGGAACACGTCCTTTAATAGTGTAACGTCGCCACTACTTTTTGGACGTGGCTGCAGAAAGTAGCAGTTCGGCCACAACGATGGAATGTAGTCGTATGGTGCTTACGTGCTTTTCCATTCGATCTTGTCGAGGTAAGTACATATGATACACCTAATACATAGCAAATTTCTTTTCACTTTTTTAACAACTTGGCAATGTTTATGGGAAAAATAAGAGAGATGCTTGTTTTCCGTGCGAATGTTCTAACTGGATGTACTATGGACGCGCCATGTGGTGTCTCGAGTAAGACGGGCGAACAACACGACATAGTGGCCCGTGCGCAACGGAGTGAGAGTACTGTAGTCCCAGGGGCAAATATGAGCCGTATAATTTGTAGAGTGTCAGGCAAATCCAACACCTTCCATGAAAACCCTGACATGGTAAGCAAATCCAGTAGTATGTCACATAGATCCGAATAAATCGTGACATTAAATTAACCAAAGTAATACGAGTAACGAGTGAGCAAATGGAATACCACAGACTAACACAAGAATGCCTAAACGCATGTCATACCTTCCCACCGTGAGACAGACGCAGTTCCGAGGGGAGAAACGAGAACAGAAGCCGAGAGCAGAACCGTGTTAAGCTAAAAGGCCCTACGATAAGGGACGGACGGACACCCACGTCGCCAGCTAACCGCTAGGAACACCCCCCCCCCCCCCAGCCCATGTTAAAAGCTAGAGCCCTCCAGAAGAACAGTATAGATCTTACGATAACACTAAAAGGACCACACCAGCTGCAAGTTTTAGCGTGAGACTTTTTCGCGTCTCTGTTACGTTGCAAACCTTAAAAACATTGCCCCACCACGAAAAGTATAACGTTTCTCATTGGATACACAGAATTTTTGTAGGCGGAGCTTAAGGTTAACATTGAGACCCTGATTGGTCAGATGAAAACACAGCCAGATAGTTTTTTTAAACCAACTTCGGTAAATTGTAGTAAGGAGAAGTTAGGAGAGAGTTGCTTCCGAGACGGCGAGGTGAGCGGAGCTGTGCTGTCCGCTGCCCCCTGACGAACACCGACAAGGTAATGAACGCACGCGATGCCACATAACAGCGCATAAAGCTTCACTCAGAACTGCAGAAGTCTCATCTGTTACACCACGTTTTTGTGTAATACTAGTGTCGATCGTCAACTAAAGCTCATGGTGTTCACATTTGCCACTTTAAGTAAAAATCTGAAACGCGATGATTTTTCTGTTATATAGTTATTGAGAATCCACATCAGCCACTGTAATTTACGACAAGTTAGATAAGTAATTAAAGATAATTGAGGGTCACTGTAGACCATTTTGATAGTTTTCTCTTTTGTGAAACTTAATTTAAACCTAGATTATAGATGTGATATGGCATAGGCCATCCTTCGATCCATTGTAGAACTTGGAAACCCATTCAGGGAATATTCGTTCACATTTTTGTTGAACGCAGTTGGTTTTTACCATCCTGTATTAACACATTTCCTTTTATCAATAGTGCAATTTATAAACAATGTTTTGTGAGTAGAAAAAATTTCCAATGGTAAACTTAACTGCTTTTTCGACGTTATTTTACCAGCTAACTAAAAATAGGAAAGCCTTGAACCCCCTCCACTAAATTTAGTTAGTATTAAGATTCTTTTACAGGGACTGCAGTGGAGCTGACGCTGAAATCATTAAGTATTTGGTTATATCATCGCTAGTCTCACTGAACTCTTCTGAATTCTGCATGTCATGTGTGGTCTGACGTCTCCTTACCAGCAACAGGTCCCAGGTTCAAACTAGTCAATTCCCTAAAAAACACGCTCAGAGCGTCGTTGCGAGAAAGTGGTAGGGGACACGATATACAACAGACAGACACCACGCAGAATGTTAGAAGTTGTTAACGTGCTTAGTGGGGTGACGTTAGCAGTTCAGGTTGTGGCGTCAGTGCGAACTGATACACCATCAGACTGCAGCGGGTACTTTTGGCGTTGCGTGTAGTATGCGATCTTTTCGGAACTCAAGTATCTTACTACGTACATCAACTGAAAATTCGAGGTCAGGAGATATTAGGCGAGTCGCAGGTGCCTCTGGTGTGTGTGCAGACATACAGTGCGGTGACAAGTCGTCGGATAGCGATGTGTACATATAAGGGTGGCAGAAGTATCGCGTACAGAAGGTATAAAAGGAGTATGTATTGGCGGAGCTGTCACTTAAGCTCAGGTGATTCTTTGAAAAGATTTTCGAGGTGATACTGGCGCACGACGGCGATAAATAGTCTTTGAACGAGGAATAATAACTGGAGGGGCATTCCATTTCGGAAATCGTTAGGGAATTCAATATTGCGAGACCTGCAATGTCAAGAGTGTGCCGAGAACAACAAATTCCAGGCATGGACAACTCAGTGACAGACGGTCTTCACTTAACGACCGAGAGCGTAGAGTCGTCAGTGCTAAGAGATAAGCAGCACTGAGTCACACAACCGCAGAAATCAATGTGCGACGAACCGTCCGTTAGAACAGTGCGTCGAAATTTGGCGTTAATGGGTTGTGGCAGCGGACGACTGACACGAGTGTCTTAGCTAAAACCACGACATCGCCTGCAGCTCTCCTCTTGATTTCGTGACCATATCGGTTGGACCTTAAACGACTGGAAACTGTAGTCCCCTCACATGAGCTCCGATTGCACTTTGTAAGAACTGATGCTGTGGTTGATTGTAGCGCACACCACACGAAGCCATTGACTCGAGCTGTCAACAAGGCACTGTTCAAGCTGGTGATGGTTCCATAATGCTGCGGGCTATCTTTACGGAGAATGCACTGGGTCATTGGTTATGTTCGGCTACTAGGAGACCATTTGCAGCCATTCATCGACTCCATATTCGCAAACAACGACGTAATATTTTGGATGACAATGCACCATGCTGCACAACGCCGGGCAAAGCGAAGTTAGACACGAAATTCGAAGGTCTCCCATGACTTGTCACCTGAATGTATCTGTGGTTTCGCACAGGTGGCCCTCTGACACTTGCTACCGCATAGAATCTAACTGAACGTTGTAAAACGCTAAATGTGGTGCAGTTTTCTTTTCAGACCGAACAAAGAACGGGCAATCAAACTTCCTGGTAAATTGAAACTGTGTGCCGGACCGAGGCTCTTCACCTACATTTATACTCCGCAAGCCACCCAACGGTGTGTGACACAGGGCACCTTACGATCCGCCGTCATTACCTCCCTTTCCTGTTCCAGTCGCGTATGGTTCGCGGGAAGAACGACTGCCGGAAAGCCTCCTTGCGCGCTCGAATCTCTCTAATTTTACGCTCGTGCTCTCCTCGGAAAGTATAAGTAGGGGGAAGCAATATATTCGATACCTCATCCAGAAACGCACCCTCGCGAAACCTGGACAGCAAGTTACACTGCGATGCAGAGCGCCTCTCTTGCAGGGTCTGACACTTGAGTTAGCTAAGCATTTCCGTAACGCCATCACGCTTACCAAATACCCCGCTCTTCTTTGGATCTTCTCTATCTCCTCTGTCAACCCGATCTGGTACGGATCCCACACTGATGAGCAATACTCAAGTATAGGTCGACTAGTGCTTTGTAAGCCACCTCCTTTGTTGATGGACTACATTTTCTAAGGACTCTCCCAATGAATCTCAACCTGGCACCCGCCTTACCAACAATTAATTTTATGTGATCATTCTACTTCAAATCGTTCCGTACGTATACGCCCAGATATTTTACAGAAGTAACTGCTACCGGTGTTTGTTCCGCTATCATGTAATCATACAATAAAGGATCCTTCTTTCTATGTATTCGCAATACATTACATTTGTCTCTGTTAAGTGTCAGTTGCCACTACCTACACCAAGTGCCTATCCGCTGCAGATTTTCCTGCATTTCGCTACAATTTTCTAATGCTGCAACTTCTCTGTATACTACAGCATCATCCGCGAAAAGCCGCATGGAACTTCCGACACTATCTACTAGTTCATTTATATATATTGTGAACTCAGGACCTTTGCCTATCGCGGGCAAGTGCTCTACGGACTGAGCTACCCAAGCACGACTCAATACCCGTCGTTACAGCTTTAATTCCGCCAGTACCTCATCTCCTACCTTCCAAACTCCAGAGAAGCTCTTCTGCACATCTTACAGAACTGCCACTCCTGGAAGAAAGGATGTTGCGGAGACGAGGCTTTGCCACAGCGTGGGGGATGTACACAGAATGAAATTTTCACTCTGAAGCGGAGTGTGCGATGATATGAAACTTCCTGGCAGATTAAAACTGTCAGCAGGACAGCGACTCGAACTCGATACCTTGAGCTCAGTCGGTAGAGCACTTTCCCACGAAAGGCAAAGATCCCGAGCTCGAGTCTCGGTCCGGCACACAGTTTTAATCAGCCAGGAAGTTTCATATCAGCGCACACTCCGCTGCAGAGTGGGAATCTCACTGTGGAGATGAGTAATCAATTAGAAGTATACAAATTCCTCGGATAACAGAAAGGAATGGTTCGGATAATCTACGACTGCGAATTCGACTGAATGGTAGCGTTCAGTGTAAAATGAACGCGGTAGGTGTTCTGAGAGGTACCACTGCTCGCAAGAACTGCTGGCGCTGCTGCGCACGCGCGCCACTCCCGTGGTCGGGTACTCACGTGTCGGCGGGCGTGTGGCAGGCGGAGCCCGGGCGCGCTGGCCGCTGGTCGCGGCAGCCGCGGCACCGACGTCGCTCGGCCGGCCGCACCCGTGCACTGCGGAAAAAGCACCCGAGGGCGCGGCGTTACAAAAACTGAGGAAAACCGCCGAATAGCGCGCCGCGGCGACAGGACGGCGTGGGCGCGCGCGCGCGCGCTCTGCCGGCGGTGTTCTGGCGGCGGCAGGCCCGCGGCTGCCAATACCGGCCGCGTCCCGGAGATTTATTACATTTGATAGTAAACTGGAGTGGCTGGGCGGGCGCCGCGGGGAATAAAGGAGCCTCCGCGGAGGCGGGGGGCGGGCAGAGGTCTGGAGCACTCCGTAAATCGCGGGCGTCGCCGCCAGCCGCCATCCAGAGGCACCGCGGGGCGCAGCCGGCCTCCAGACTCCAGACTCCAGAGCGCCGCCTCTCTGGAAACGTGCAGACTCAGCGGGCGGCGGCCGTTATTGCAGTCCGCCGCGGCTGAGGCGGCCGCTGTCACGCTTCGAGTGCCGGGGGGCCAGCTAACGAGGTCTCCACACGTCGACGACGGCTGCTTCGCATTAAGAGTTTCGTTCTACACAGAGACCTCTTTCATTTGATTTACTCTTCTATTTACCCATTTACTTGCCCTAGAAAGATTGTGATATTCAGGCTCTGTCTTATACAGGGTCGCATAATTAAACGATTCAGCGCAGATATCTCTGGTGCGCCGGCCGGAGTGGCCGTGCGCTTCTAGGCGCTACGGTCTGGAACCGCGTGACCGCTACGGTCGCAGGTTCGAATCCTGCCTTGGGCATGGATGTGTGTGATGTCCTTAGGTTAGTTAGGTTTAAGTAGTTCTAAGTTCTAGGGGACTGATGACCACAGCAGTTAAGTTCCATAGTTCTCAGAGCCATATGAACCAATATATATCTCTGGTGCAACAACAGATATTCAAAAACCACTTTCCCTTCCATCGGGTCGCGAAAGTAAATACCATGAGACGTTCTAAAACGTAAGCATATATAAGTTTGCCCGCCCGGCTAGCCGCGCGGTCTTACGCGCTGCTTCCCGAGCGGAAAGGCGTGTTGGTCTCCGGCACGCATCCACCCGGCGGATTAGTGGCGAGGTCCGGTGTGCCGGCCAGCCTGTGGACGATTTTTCAGGCGGTTTTCCATCTGCCTCGGCGAATTCGGGCTGGTTCCCCTTATTCCGCCCCAGTTACACTATGTCGGCGATTGCTGCACAATCACCATCTCCAGGTATGCGTACACCATCACCATCATTACTCTACCACACAAACATTGGGGCTACACTCGTCTCTCGTGCGAGATGTTCCCGCGAGGGCGGGAGGGGGGGGGGGGGGTGAGGGGCCAAACCACGCAGTAACCCTGGGTTCGGTGTGGGGGGGGGGAGGGGGGCGGGACGGTGGGTGGACTGCTGTGGGGTTATGAACCACGGAGCACTACGGCGGGATGAAGCCTCTCCGTCGTTTCTACGTCCCCGCTTTAATACACACTACACAAACTTTTTCTAGTGAACACCCTGTATTATTTCTTACGCAATCAATAACGTGAAAAATCACAGAAAGAATCTCGTTGGTTGCATCACAATACGTCGATTGCATCCAGAGAAATTGCTCACCGAAGTTATGCTTGTAATAAACGAAACGCGCCACTATTGCACATTTCGGAAATTTGTGGTAATATCTTTTGCAGGGCTTCACAACATACGTGCTCGCGGAGCAAGCTGTGAGCAGCAAGGCGCGAGCACGGAGCAGCGCGAGCACGCTACCCCCACTACCGGACCAGAGCGGAGAGTGGGGAGAGTCACGTGGGGCACACAACAGCCGCCGCCAGTCAATGTAAATCCGTGGCCACCTGCAGGGATATCACTCACGAATTATTACTGCGACAAATGAAACAAATAAAGGAAAATGCACACATGTCAGATAATTTTATTAGCTTTGTGCATGCCTCTACATTCGTATTAATTTGTGAACTGTTGCACAATAAAAGGTGTCACTAAAGTGTGGGATTCTCGGTTATCTTGTACGTTTTGCCCTTTACAATTGCGTCTATGTTCAGAGTAATTGTTCTTGCGCTATGTAGGCGCAGCGTGCAGTTTAAATTTCGATCAGACAATGCGTTTCTCAGGCGCGTCTTGTTACATTTCATTGCAGAGAACAGTTATTCACAAACATACGTGGAACCGAAAGTTGATATTATTGTAGCCGCCAGTTTGTGCAAACGAGGGAATCCATCCTGAGGGAAGTGTCTGTAGAATTCCAAAATTGTTTTCTTGTTCTGAAATTTGTCTGTGTATTCTCTGTCACACTGCAGGTTAATAATTTCTAGTTGAAGCTCAGGACAAATCTCTTGAATATTCGCTGAATATGGAGAGGAGAACAGATCAAAATCACTGTCTAGTGCTGTCAGATCTTGAAAGCGTTGATCAAATTCTTCCTTAAGTGCAACTAAACTATATGAATAACGTTCACAGTATTTGTGAACATCTTGCATGGATGATAATTTAGGAAAGTGAGCTAGATTTCCTGTTTCCAGCTGACTCACCCAAAGTGTCTATTTCATTTTAAAAGCTCGTATTCGATCTATGAAATGAGTAATTAGCAGATCTTTACCTTGTAGTGAAATGTTCATAGCATTCAGATGGCTAGTTAAATCTGCTAAGAACGGAAGATCACATTTCCATGAAGGCTCTTTCAATTCAGGAACACACATGTTATTTATTTCCATGAACATATTTATCTCATCTAATAGGCAAAAAAAATCGATTTAATAATTCGCCTCGACTAAGCCAGCGGACCTCGCTGTAATAAGGGAGGCTACCATACATCCTCAAGGAAGCTTTTAAATTGCCTGTGTTGTAGCCCATGCTTAGTTTTCCTGGTGGATCACACAGTGAACGCCCATTATTTCATTCGGCACGGTCAGTTTTTGCATTTTCTCCTTCAACAGCGCAACGAAACCTGATTTTTTCCCTGTCATCGCTGGTGCACCGTCTGCAGACACTGAAACTAAAGAATTCCACGACAGTCCTATATTTTCAACACTTTCCTCAACACTACTAAAAATATCACCTCCGGTTGTAGTGTTCTTCATGGCTACTACATCGAGGAGCTCCTCCCTCACCTGAAGATCTCAATTAACACCTCTAATAAATATGGCAAGCTGCTCTATTCCAGTGACATCAACACTTTCGTCCCGAGCTAGAGAATACGCCATAAAATCTTTACAGATATTTGCAAGCTGGCTCTGAACGTCGTCTGCCATGTCCTGTATGCGACGCATAATGGTCATGTTAGGTAATGGCACAATCCGAAACTGTTCAACTATAGATGAACACAAATGTTCTCGTGCGATTCTAGGCACTACAGTTCGGAATATCGTGACCGCTACGGTCGCAGGTTCGAATCCTGCCTCGGGCATGGATGTGTGTGATGTCCTTAGGTCAGTTAGGTTTAAGTAGTTCTAAGTTCTAGGGGACTGATGACCTCAGAAGTTAAGTCCAATATTGCTCAGAGCCATTTGAACCATTTTGAACAAATGTTCCGCTGCAACTGCCAAACATTCTTTTATTAAATCGCCATCAGTGAAGGGGCGCAGGGATTTTGCTAAGGACAAAGCAATTTTGTAACTCACTCTGAGAACTGCCTCAGTTGATTTTTCTTCGTCGTCCAGATCTTCGGATAGCTGCCTTTTAAGTTAAATAACTTCCTGTGCACGATCTGGTCCATCATATTTTCCACTTCCGTAGTCTTTCGCGTGGTACGACATATAATGTCGCTGCAAATTAAATTTCCTAAATGAATTCAGAGTTTTGTGTCATACTAAACATTTTGCAACACCATCTTTTTCAGTAAACAGATACAATTCCTCCCAATGGGGGTTGAACTCCGAAAGCATGGTTGGGGTTACACAACGGCGACTTGACATGTTTCTTAACCAACGAAGTGACTGTTAGAACTGATCGTAGTACTTTAAACGTTACACAGTCGGCGCGAATTCAATAGGCACGCTGCGGCCTTATTCAAACGTGCGCGCGCATTTCCCCTGCCTCCCTCCCTCCTCCACAACCTTGCACCTGCTCGCGAGCACGTACCTGAGCAGACGCGAGTACTCACGCTCAAAACTGGCCAGTTGTTAAGCCCTGGTCTTATGGAACCAAACTGCTGAGGTCTTCGGCCCCTAAGCTTACACACTATTTAATCTAACTTAAACTAACTTACTCTAAGGACGACACACACCCCCACGCCCGAGGGAGGACTCGAACCTCCGACGGGGGGAGACGCGCGGACCGTGACAAGACGCCTGAGACCGCACGGCTACCGCGCGCGGCGCTATTGCACATACCGAGATCAAGCGTGATTCCCACATATCTACGTTTTTGACAGGAAACCTTATTACTACTTTCGATCCTTGTGACAACAGACAAAATAAGATTACGTACGTCAATCACGTCGCAGTTATGAGCAAAGTGGAGTTCAAGCTTGCTTCTCGAGACGTATAATTGTGGCGCCTTTCGTTTATTTCAAGCGTCAATTTCGCTTTGCAATTTCTCGGGGTATAACTGGCAATTTGCGATGCAAATCCGCTATTGGTTTTGCAATTTTTCATGTTATTGATTTCACAGGAAATAATACGAAGTCTTTATTTTTAAAAACACAAGTTTGCTTTGAAAATATTGTTTTCTTACGTTTTCAAAAATGGCTCTGAGCACTATGGGACTTAACATCTGTGATCATCAGTCCCCTAGAACTTAGAACTAATTAAACCTAACTAACCTAAGGACATCACACACATCCATGGTCGAGGCAGGATTCGAACCTGCGACCGTAGCAGTCGCGCGGTTCCGGACTGAGCGCCTAGAACCGCTAGACCACCGCGGCTCTTACGTTTTCGAATGTCTCTTAGTATTTATTTTCATCAGCTGCTATCTGACAGTCTTACCTGTGAAAGTCGTTTTTCATTGTCTATTGTTGTTCCAGAGATATTTACGCTGAAACCTTTACGTGGACCACATCTTTAGTCATGCAACATCGAATATCGTTAGAACCTCCCGTATAGAAGATATAACTGAATGTTATTATGTGGACCTGATTAGTCGGAAAGGCATCGATACCAAAGAAATTGACGGAAACGATATGGAAAGTGTGCAGCTAATCGTTAAAGTGATAAATGAATGCACTTTTCTAACGACGACTGATTGCAAATATATTTAATTGCAGAGGTTAATTTTGAATAGCTAGCGGAATTTGTCTTTAATGAGTAAACTGCATTTGAATGAAATTTTTATTATGTAATGAAATAACTGTCGTCGGTGCTTAAGCACTTAGGTGCGTCGTCCCTCATTACTTATACGGGTACTAATTTACATATCGAAGTGATCAGAAAAAAACTAGGCAAATTCAAATACACATTCAACACTCAAAGAATTCTTAACATGTTATAGATAAATCAAAATTGAATTGATTACCCCATTACACGCTGCGTTAAAATGATATAACTAACCTCACTGAAATCTTTACTGTTGTCGTACTAATTTTACTGAACTACCCCTTAGAAGTAATAATATTCACTCTCAAATCTATTAAGTTTACATGCGAATGATTTCAGAACAACAGCAAAATAGCTTGGCGGCGCTGGAATACCACAGTCAAGACACACACATTAATTTGCCAAAAGAACATAAAAGTAGTGAGCACATCTGAGTAAGTGGTAAGATTATTTTCGATTGGCCAGATTCAATGATTTTAACAGTTATCATGAACTTCACATTAAATTTTTTTTATTATTGTTTCGGTTCAAAAATTACATAATGGCTGATTTACTAAGAAGATTTGCATTTTCAATTCAGGAGGAAAATTCAGCTATACTTTCTTGCAAAGTTATCATCTTTTGCCCTAATACACTTTTTCGTTCAAATTTCGATCTTCAGACCTTAGGGTGATAGTGCATAGACCTGTTATAGGTGACAATGACCTGGGTTAACGGTGACCATAAATTTATGAGCAAAGTGCACGCAAATGTTGTATTGTCCTGATAGCTGAAAGCAACGGCGAGCCTTGTTCAAGACTTTAATGCGTGAAAAGGTTCGACCCGCTGGACGCACTAAGGTGTAGCTCGGCGTCAACAGTAACTACAATCATGCCTCGTTTCCAAATGCAAGTTTTACTTTTGCATGATGTGTCCCAACAGTGATGTGTAATTTTGTTTTCAGGTCTCATAGCAAATCACCACTCTACTGTGGCTTTTGTAACTTATATTGCCTTTCGCAAACCCAAGATATTGCTGCACGAGTAGTCACTGCGTTAGTGACACACATGCGTTGGTCCTTCCTCAATAG
The DNA here is from genome assembly GCF_023864345.2 of Schistocerca serialis cubense. Lineage (NCBI taxonomy): Eukaryota > Metazoa > Arthropoda > Insecta > Orthoptera > Acrididae > Schistocerca > Schistocerca serialis. The sequence continues at coordinate 596,274,720 of NC_064644.1, read as the reverse complement.
CACCTGATTCACGTCTCTCTCTGCTCGCTGCTGTCTCTCTACTGTCCGTGCCTACACCAAAGAGTTTCTTTTACCCTCTCAAACACTATACAAAATTTTATGTCTGGCGTTGCTAGTGCCTGTGCAATAAGAAAAGTTACAAAAATGTTTTGAGTCTTAACAAGTTAATTTACATGTTTTCTTCAAGAAAATGTACACAATATAATGATAAAGACCTCATAGAGAAAAAAAAGCACATTCTTGAGAAGGAATAGAATGCAATAACTCATCAGTGATTCTTATGATAGTGTGACATTCTGTGTTGTAGTGCCACATCATCACAGTTTCTATAGTAGATGAAAAAACAACAACAATAATAATAAATAACAATGCATACAGTAATGAGTATAACGAATTAAGCAATGTCAGTCTCATTATCGTTGTGTTATGACGTATAACAGAAATCTTTGGCATTTGTACGGAAGGAATCAAATGTGGAGAATAGTACAAACTTGTATGGTAAGACTAGTTGATGAGATGGAAGGAAGAACAATGGAATATGAAAGCATGGGAAAAGAACGGATGGTTTACAACTTAACAGAGATACTCGTATCCTGTTAGACAGAAAGAAAACAGCCGAGATACGCCGAAAGGGAAGCTGCGACACTGCGGTTTAAATTTCTGTGAACGTTTATGCAGATTCTTGTTCATTGCCATGTCGACGTAAAGAAATAAACGAAAGAAATGTTTACCGTTAATGGCAATTGCTATCGGTTGGTGGCTGAATGCTACGCTTCGACAATTCTTCAGTTTCTCCATAACACGTATGGCTGTGCTGTACCAACAATGATTTTTGATTCTAGGTAGGTCTAGATCACACAATTAGTAGTGAGAAGTATTGGAGTAACACAATCCGTATTTTCCTACAGACTCATAAGATTCAGACTTCAGATACAATGAACATAAATGAATTTCACTTCAGTTGCTTTGGGGGGAGGTAATTTACAGAACGTAAGAACAAAAACGAAAACTAACTTACCACTATCACAAGCGTGGAGTTAACGGCATGTAACCACCACAGGTGTCACCTTACAAGGAGTGAAAGCTAATATCTATGTCAGAGAACTAATTTGAATAAAATTATTGTAAGTTACGTAGCTCAGATGGCAATAAATTGCTATTCCTGTCCCACTGCCAACAGAAACAAAGGAGGAAATCGTCCATGAAAACACTGCAGGAAGTGGCGCGACCTCAACGTCGCTGGACAGGCGTTTCAAGGTTACGCCGATGATAACAGATGAAGCTTTTACACCCTCTTGAATGCAGAGTGGTTCTGGATAAGATGCAGGTTACATAGTAATTTGTTCTACTGTCATACAGGCTGAAATGGAGGAGTGTGACGAGCGCTCAATGCTTTGCAAAGAGACGGCGACGGCGACGGCGACGACAAAGCTGTGCAATGGTGATAGGTGTTTGATGGTGATATCCGGTCACGTCTATCCTAACCGATCATAGGAAACACTCATGCGATCAAACTACTAAATGTTACTGATACACCACCTGATCAAAAAGTGTTTGGACACTTTCAGTGGATCTACACAGAGTGTGCCCACCCTTCGGCTTTGTGACTGCTTGAACTCTGTTGCGTACACTTTCACTTTCAGTAAAGTGGCTGAAGGAGTGCTGTGGAGGAATGGCAGTCGATTCTTCCTCAAGAGCTGCAACCAGAGGAGGTAGTCATGTTGGAAGCTGGGGCTTGGAGCGAAGTCTACCTACTAACGCGTGATCCATTTTGTTCATGTCACAACTTCGGGCAAGTCATTCCATTTCAGGATGTTATTGCTTACAAGCTGATGCCTCACAGATTCTGGCAGAGTGCACTGCCATGCGAATAAAACAATCATCGCCTCAGAAGTGATCCTCCACTGTACGGAGTACACAGTGCTATAAGAAGTATTCAGATCGTTCCGCATTTAGCGTTTTCTTAAGCGCATTAAGGCGACCACAACTTAACGACGAAAAGTGAGATACACCCCAACACCATCTCCCCCGTACTTCCCTTTTGGCACAACACGTTCTCTAGACATTCGCCGAAACCAAACCCTTCCGTCGAATTGCCACAGATTACAGCGCGACTCATCACTCAAAGTCACTCGCTTTCAGTCTCGTCGCTGTTTACAACACTTGAAGCATCGCTTAGGGTCGACTACAGAAAATGTGTGGCTTACAGGCACCTCCTCGAGACCTGCACCCCACTGTTTTGAACTCCTTTCGCACGGTCACTGGTCACTGTGCTATCTGGTATAGTATTACTTTTAATTCCAGAAATACGTTTGTGCATGTTGTACCTTAAGCGTATAAACTTATTAACTAACCAAATATCTCTTTTGATTACTGAGAAGCTTCTCATAGGATTTTTCACTTAATTTATAACATGGAAACGCGATAACACATCACTTGTTTCACTGTCTTACCTGCAGCTCTAGTGAGTAGAAGCATAATGTATTTTCTGTGTTCGCTGCTTACTAAATAATGACTGACGAAATTTACGAAACAGTGTTTCATTTAGTAGAAATACTGAAAACAACCTATTTCCACACTGTTAATCAATCAAAAATGTAAACTGGTATTTTCACTGGAGACCGTCTTTAGTAGGACTGCAGCCGCATTGTTCAATGAGGAAACGATTTGAGCTTTATGACCGCTCTTCCGTCAATCATTCTCGCAGAGAAAGAACCTATCTTCGTCGTAATAGCTTATTGTATTATTCTTACATTTTTTTACGGTGTAAGAAGTTCCACGGTCAAGTGCCATGGGAAACCAATGACAGAAGTTTTTAATATTAAAATAATTAAATTTTCTTACTGTGGCTGCTTAGGAAAACTATAAAGGGGAGAAACAATCCTATCGCTGTTGGAATGTGCTGTCTCGATGTGGCTAAATGAGTATGCGAATCTTTAAAAATATTCGCATCTTTAAATGTCGTTTAACTGGGGGATTTTTTCTTTGTGTAATTTTCTCTAAGAATAAGGCACATTTTACTGGACTGCTTGTAGGGCTTTTGATTTGATGGTGTATAACTTACACAAGCATTTACAACTGACTAGAATCATTTGGAGTTTTCAGTATGAGTAGTAAACATTTAGCAGGACTAACAACTGGATTAATTTTTGTTTAATTTAAGGTGCAAATTTTTTTCCAGTTTTTTTAGATTCTGTGGAGGAATCAAACAGATTTCTTGCCTAGTGCAGCTGTCTTAGCTCCCAATTTAGACGCTCATCTAAGATTAGGCAGAGCTCAAATATTTTTAACGGTAATTAGATGGCATTAAACAGTTTGGTAGAACTATTTCACTAAAATGTCGTTCTTATGGAATGGAATAGCCAGAAGTTAATGCAGGAGTACCACAGGCGAATCTCATAGATCCTATACCGTAATCGATGTGCACTTGGTGCGGTGTAAAACTGGCGCTGGTGACAGTACGTGATAACAGAAGCAGGCACGATGCAGAGAGCGTTACTCCGCGAGCGAGCCGCTTCCGATAAGATTTCAAATGTGTGGTAACGAGCATCCACTAAGACCAGTTTGAAATATCGCCCTAGTCAGTATACGTTTGTTCCGAGCTTATTCATTGTGGATATACTAGCACATGTGACTGTGTATAGAATATAAATACTGGGAACTGCGACCGCTAACTTTTTGGAACTTTATATTTGCTCGTACAGGCTGATTTAATGATGTTACAAACACTAAGGGACAATGGAGAATGGCAAATGTTTCATTTTGTGGTAAGGGACCCTAGCCTGGAAACGACTGATTCGAAACCTATAAGCGAAGATCGTTCTGGCACCTGTGACAGTGGAATGCATGTACCGGTACTGTTGTTGCTATGACGGTAGCGTAGGCTACTTTCAGAGGTGGTAATTTGGACGAAAACAAGAAAAAACGTCTAGTAAACACGGGGTTTAAAATCCATTCTCTGCGAGCTATGGGCACAAGTTCATCTTCGATACTGGGACACACATCCCTTCTACTGCAAGATCTTTGGTTTCCATACATTTGGAGGAGATAGTATGAACTATGAAAAGAAAAAAAATTCCAGTAAATATGGGCTCTAAAATGTAACCCTTAAATGCTATGTTCCTCGTCTGTTGTGAAACAGATCTCTATTACCGAACATGTGCCCACAGCTCTTAAGGTATGCAGTTTAGAGTCCACTTTCTCTTTTTTTCTTGTTTTTGTCCATTCTACCACCTGTGAAAGTTGCGTACCCTAAAATCTTAGCAACGACGGTAACGATATATGTATTCCACTGTCAGATGTGTCAGAACGATTTTCACTTATAATTTTCGACTCTGCAGTTTCCATACCACGATTCCTTACCTCAAAGAGACACATTTACCCTTCTCCACCACCCATGAACATTTGTAACGTCACCACGGAATTAACCTGTGTAACTATCGCTCACGGCGATAAATTCAAAATTTCCTGTCTTCTTAGACTGAGTAGCCAGCACCACTCTACGAAAATACAGATGTAAACTCTATGTGCCTCATCTGAAGATGAGAGAGAGAAAGCTCGAAAACAAGTTCGTGAGAATAAACCAAGGAACAGTCAAATGAAAACGCCATACATAAAAAAAGTAAATAAACTTATTATTTCAAAAGTAATTGCCATAACTGTTAATACATCTATCCCAGAGTGAGACAAGATGGCCGGTGCCTTCATGGAAAAATATTTGCGAATGGCAGCGGAACCATGACTGTATCCAGGTGTGCACCTCTTCATCTGAAGCAAACCGACGACCACAAATGTATTTCTTCAGGGCTCCAAAACTTATGGAAATCTCGTGGGGAGAGATCGTTACTGTATTGGTATCTGTAAGGACTTACTGGAGAAACAAACTTGGCGACACGTAGTCCAGCCAAAATCCTCCATACAGTCCCGGTCCCACCCCAAGCGATTCCCATATTTTTGCAGTCCTGAAGAAAAACATTCGTGGCCGTCTATTTGCTTCGGGTGAAGAAATGGAAGCCTCGGTACAATCTTGGTTTCGTAGGCTACCACAAAGATTTTTCCACGGAGACATTGACCGTCTTGTCTGACAGCAGGACGAATGTATTAAAAGCTGTTGCGACTTATTTTGAAATAATAAACGGTTTACATACTATTTGCCCATCTGTCTCGTTTTCATTTGATTGCTCCTTATACACACAAATTAATTCAAAATGTATATCTCTGTATTAAGTCTTCATCTAACTGGGCTCAAATTTCAACCATATCCCATGGTTCTAGAATGTGGTACATGTATGACGACACGACAGCGTTTCTGCTGCTGATGTAAGAAGACACGTCAAGCGCCAATAAGATCCATGAGGGACAGATAATGCTCGGCCAGTACACTGACCTACAAGACCACCTGACCTCAGTTTTCTCGATTTTTCTGTCTGGGGGTTACTCTCATCTAAAACGTCAAATGTGTAGCACTTCCGTTGGTACTTCGAAGAACTGAATCACCGAACTGTAGAGTCTTCTCAATCTGAACGAAATACTCCAGGTGCGTTTGAATGAATTCGTTACTCACTGGACAGGCCAGTGCAGTATCGCATCCAGACACGAGGGCGACGCGTGTTAACACCTGCTCTAAGAGGTACGGTAACTTAACAAGAAATTGGAACTTGTAAACTGCTGAAGTAGAGGAAGACCACGGGGAGCTGTCGCTGGTACAACCAACACAAGACCCCAGTACCAAGTTTCCAAGTTTCCATACAAAACGCCAAGGCGTGATTCGCGTGTAAACTGACGGTACCGTGCGAGTAACGCTGCAGCTGGACATATCGTCTTCGTGTCTGCCTCTAACACGGTGTTGTGCCTGTGTCACAGAGAGGCATGGTCTTACGTCTCCGGAAGCCGCAGAATGTAACGTACTTGTGCTGCGAAAAATTTCAGTGAGACATACCACAAGATTCTTAGTGGAAACAAGTATTTGCTCACTGTAACTTAAATTCGCACCCAACTCTGGAACCGCTCTGAGCAGGTTTCTCAGTCCAGATAGGGCAGGTTTACTCGGAATTCCTTTACTGCTTTAAAATGTGTTTGTGATGTGTTAGCTTAATAAAATGCTGACTGAATGATCGCTGTGTTCCAGAGATAATTACTCAGTTAATATATTACGGTATTTACTGACATCAATAAATTACATTTTTATATAAAACTTCCATAATACTTAAAATAAAGTAATAGAAGCAGTCATAAGTATCTGTCGTCTGCTATAACGGGAATTATTACTATAATTTCGATAGCAAGTTAGTATGATATGAACCATAATACAGTTTTCCAAATAGTTGTGTCGCCCTTTTCTGTAAAACTTCAAACTCAAAACCAGTAGACGTTCACTGCGAAGTTATTGTCGACATTCGTGACAACAGATGAGCGAGATAAGATTTAGTTGGGAAAAGTTTCGAACAGGAGACCACATGCTCTTGTTCATGGCGCTTCATCTGTTGCGGAAACACACAAAAACATTTGCAGAGAAAGAAACTAAACTAATTGTCTTGCCTCAGGCACCCCGCAACTGTGATCACTTTTTCAGAGCCCTCAGGAGAAACGAACGGAATCAATAGATGAAATTTTCAGAGGACATTTTGACATCGTTAGGAGACCAAAGGGATCATTTACATGTGACATTTCTACCTGGATGAAACTATGCTGGGAAAATAGGAAGATCTAGATCATTGTCTGGTCATCCAAGAAGTGAGACACTCGAAATAACGACGAGGCAGTATATGAATGCAGTGGGTAGCATCAGAAACGGATTAAGGGAACCTAATGGGTGAGCGTTTTGACAGTAATGAGGACATACCATGTCAAGTTTCAGCCCCAAACGAGTGCAGTATTTGGCACCGTGTTGTTGCTCACGATTTTTTACGTAGTTAGTTTGGTATCACACATCGATACCACAGCAAAAGCGTCGTTACGTTGGTAACGGAACTGCGAGTTCCTGTTCGACGCCGACAGCGTTCGTGCGGGGTCTGGTGGACCCAATGGCGCACGCCCGCTGAGCCACACCTCACGCCTCTGGGCGCTGTAGAATAGGACGGCCGCCGACAGCCGCTCGGCCCACTAGCGTTCGGAGCCGCTACGCTGCGACACCTTCATTCCTGCTTCCTCCTTGTGACATCGATAGCTTGTTGCTTCATTTGTAATGACCTTTCGTACATTTGGAGAAATAAAAGTTCCGCAAATTTCCTATTTGCTTTAGTGATTGTTCACTAATCAGTTCTGCTCCTGCCCACCTTGCCTATGACGACAGTCGGAGCACCGCCCTGTAGCCCACCTCTCCTTATCGCTGTGTACGAAGTAGTACACAACAGTAAAACTTCAGGTGGTTTGCTCAACCTCGTGTAATGGAAGCTGTTGTATCAGATGAAGATTTCAGTGCATGTAACTGAACTAATGTTATATGACCGAGCTAGAAAGAAAAATTCAGTGGTTTCATCTGGCTTGTGTTAAACTATGTTTGCCTTAATAGTCATTTGGGCACACTTGATTTAATTATATAGCTTTTGAAATTACCGATTTCCGCCCTCGTCTTTCCGAAATGCAAGCCGTGTTCCGCCCCATAAGTTTAAATTTCCTTCGTTGCGTCAATGTTTTCAGAAGGCAAGATGTCCGACAAGTTGTATGGAACTGCCTAGCTACGTCTTAAGAACGTAAAAAAAAAAAAAAAAAAAAGGCTCTGAGCACTATGGGACTCAACTGCTGTGGTTATCAATCCCCTAGAACTTAGAACTACGTAAACCTAACTAACCTAAGGACATCACACACATCCATGCCCGAGGCAGGATTCGAACCTGCGACCGTAGCAGTCGCACGGACTGCGCGCCTAGAACCGCGAGACCACCGCGGCCGGCTAAGAACGTCAGCTTTCAGTTATTGCCAATAAAGAGAGAAGCTCGACTCCGATCCCAACATCCGTAACTGTAGAGCAAAGGTCCAAGAGTATTATCTTCGAGCTCCCGTTAATAAAGAGAGAAGCTAGACTCTCATACCGAAATTCGGAAATGCCCAACAATGGTACGTTTCACTTGCTGCAATAAACAGAGAATATTAACCCCGATCCCGATCTTTATCTATATCTATGTCTATCTACATCTTCATCTACATGCATACTCAGCAAGGTACCATACGGTAATGGCGAAGGGTACTTTGTATCACTACTAGTTATCCCCTTTCCTCTTCCACTCGCAAATGGAGTGAGACAAAAACGACGAACCATAATTTCTCTCGTCTAGTCTTCGGAGTCCTTGCGCAAAATGTACACTGGCTGGAGTAAAATCTTTCAACAGTAAGCCTCAAAAGCCAGTTCTCTAAATTTTCACAATAGTGTTTGGCGAAAAGAACTTCACCTCCCCTCCAGGGATTTCCATTTCAGTTCACGAAGCATCTCCGTAATATTCACGCGTTGATCGAATCTACCGGTGAGACATACACTATGCGATCAAAAGTATCCGGACACCTGGCTGAAAATGACTTACAAGTACGTGGCGCCCGCCATCGGTATTGCTGGAATTCAATATGGTGTTGGCCCACCATTAGCCTCGATGACTGTTTCCATTCTCGCAGGCATACGTTCAATAAGGTGCTGGAAGGTTTCTTGGGGAATGACAGCCCATTATGAACGGAGTGCTGCACTGCGGAGAGGTATTGATGTCGGTCGGTGAGGCCTGGCACGAAGCCGGCGTTCCAAAACATCCCAAAGGTGTTCTGTAGAGTTCACGTCAGGACTCTGTGGAGGTCAGTCCATTACGGGAATGTTATTATCGTGTAACCACTTCGCCACAGGCTGAGCATCATGAGCAGGTGCTCGATCGTGTTGAATGATGCATTCACCATCCCCGAATTGCTCTTCAATAGTGGGAAGTAAGAAGGCACTTAAAACACTATGTAGTCCTGTGCTGTGATAGTACCAAGCAAAACAAAAAGGGGTGCAAGACCCGTCCATAAAAAACACGATCACACCATAAGACCACCGCCTCCGAATTTTACTGTTGGCACTACACACCCTGGCAGATGACGGACCGCGGGAATTCGCCATACCCACACTCCGCCATCTGATCGACACATTGTGTACCGTGGTTTGTCACTCCTCACAACGTTTTTCCACTGTTCAGTCGTCCAATGTTTGCGATCCTTACGCCAAGCGAGGCGTCGTTTGGCATTTACGGGCGTGATGTGTGGCTTATGAGCAGCTAATCGATCATGAAATCCAAGTTTTCTCACCTCCTGCCTAACTGTCGTAGTACTTGCAGTGGATCCTGATGCAGTATGGAGTTCCTGTGTGACGGTCTGGATAGATGTCTGCCTATTACACACTACGACCCTCTTCAACTGTCGGCGGTCTCTGTCAGTCAACAGACGAGGACGGCCTGTACGCTTTTATGCTGTACGTGTCCCTTAACAATTCCACTTCACTATCACATTGGAAACAGTGGACCTATGGATGTTTACGACTGTGGAAATCTCGCGCACAGACGTAAGACACAAGTAACAACCAATCACCTGACGTTCGAAGTCCGTGAGTTCCGCGGAGCGCCCAATTTTTCTCTCTTACGATGTCTAATGACTACTGAGATCACTGATATGGAGTACCTGGCGGTAGGTGGCAGCAAAATGCACCTAATATGAAAAACGTATGTTTTTGGGGGTGTCCGGATACTTTTGATAACATAGTGTATGGCGGGACGCCTTCCTTTCATCCGATCTGGTGGGGATCATAACACGTGAGCAGAACACAAGAATCTGTCATACTGGTGTTCTATAGGCGGCCCCCCTTTACAGACGGGCCACACTTTCCGCACACTCTCCCAGTGGAACAATCGTCTTCCCCTACAACCGAGCTAAGAACTCGTTCCATTTCATGTCGCTCTGCATCGTTACGCCTGGATACTTAATCGACATGATTGTGTCAAGCAGCACACCGCTAATACTGTATTTGAAAGTTAGGGGATTGTTTTTCCAACTTATATACATTAACTTACATTTTCGTAGATTTAGCGCAAGCTATCATTCACCACACCAAATATGTGAAGCAACTCTGTCTGGCATCCTGCAGACAGGTGCAGCCACCTCAGATCCAGTTTACAAGAAACGCTATTATCCCAAAAATTTGGCTCGAAAAGAGGAAGAAAGAAAGATCAACCGATTCCCAACGAGCGCTGGATTTAATCCAAAATCTTCCCGCGTTTCAGTCAGTGACAGCCTGCGACACCGCATTTATTTCTTCTCAGGAGAACTTCTGTGTTACTCCTTATGTTCTTTTTTAGGGGCATAATGCATTTCACAGGCACTTTTAACAATAATGCATTGTGTATATTCATACTTATGCAGTCAGTTTCTTCTCGATGACGAGCGATAAAATTATGTGAGCGTCATAAAATATCTCAGCGTTTAGCCACCCAGTTGGTCCACAACGATAACATAAGGATGGGGGAGGAGATTACTGTTTAACGTCCCGTCGACAACGAGGTCATTAGAGACAGAGCACAAGCTCGGATTGGGGAAGGATGGGGAAGGAAATCGGCCGTGCCCTTTCTAAGGTACCATCCCGGCATTTGCCTGAAGCGATTTAGGGAAATCACGGAAAACCTAAATCAGGATGGCCGGACGCGGGATTGAACCGTCGTCCTCCCGAATGCGAGTCCAGTGATAACATAAGGATCTTCACACGACTAGAATTGCACTCTCCTTCATTTGAAGAGTGGGTTTCCGGAAAAGTCTTCTCCGTCTTAGCTCAATTTCCGTCTGCGCCATTGAGCAACTGCAGAACATTGGGTTAAGGCAGAGAGGTACCCCGGTGTAGATGGCGAGTAACAGTGGCAGTGCAGTGTGGCCAAAGCCATCATTGGCAGCAATAGCGGGAGCAGCAGGTAGTCGAAACATCACTAGGAAACTGACTTTTTAGTCTTGAAATTATAGCAAACGATACTATCAACTACGAGACCACCCTGTGGCTTGGCTCTCCCTCTTATTATGCAGCAGTGGATCTGTTGGTAAATCACGCACTTTGTAACGTATAGTGGTGATGAATATGAGACTGCGGTAATTCGGAAAGAACAGAGATTCCAACTGCACAAAATTGAAAGTATACTTTTATTTCCCTCGTTGTTGCAGATACGCTTTCTATCTGTCGCAATTTCGGCAGACTGTAAGATATATAAACCAACAAATGCAGGCTTCAACTGCAACTGACATAATCCAATATGGCATCTCCTAAGGTCTGTCTGAGACGTAGAAAGCGATCTTCTATTTGACTGGTAGCGTTCCTCTCCAAGAAGAAAAAATCTGACGTGCCTGATTCTGCACCGTCTAGTGGAATTCCATGTTGTGACGTCACAAAGCCTGGCCAGCTCCGCTTCCACGTTGGTTTCCGCGTCCCGAGTTGAGCAAGGCTTTAGAAACGTCCGCTGCGGTAACAGCTACTGCGACTAATCGTTCAGGAGTATTTACAGCAGCGTAATCCGTATCCAGAACGAAATTTTCATTCTGTAGCCGAGTGTGCGCTGATATGAGACTTGCTGGCATATTAAAACTGTGTGCCGGAGCGAGAATCTAACTCAGGACTTTTGTCTTTCGCTGGCAAGTGCTCTACGAACTGAGCTACCCAAGCACGACTCAAGACCCGTCCTCACAGCTTTACTTCCGCCACTCCCTCGTCTCCTACCTTCCAAAGCCGTCCAGAGCACTTGCCCGCGAACGGCAGAAGTTGCGAGTTCGAGTCTCCGTCCGGCACACAGTTTTAATCTAGTCCGTGTCTGTTTGGAAAGAATAGAAAACTGAAAACGTTCACGTAACAGCTTTATTGAGTGTTAGGGTGGGCAATTTCCCATCAGATGTTCTCCAAGACAAAATACTGAATGATTTAAACAGATTATGTTTACATCAGACTCCTTATCTTGGCAAGTTGTGTATAAATACAGCGAAAATAATTATGAAAAATGTAAAGATTCACTGCTTTACATTACGGGCGACACATGCAGCAACACAAAGGGAATATCCTGACAGACAGACTCATACCACACAGCCCAGACAGCTAAGGACAGAGACTTGAAATTGAGAGATGGCGTTTATCTTATACCGTAGGCAGCTTTTAAGAAGCCGTTTTTCTAAACTCCGCCCGTAAGAGGGTGAAATAGCGCATGAAAGGTTTTGAAAATATGTCACTACTAAATCAGTTTTGAAGCTATAACTAGGAAATTTGGTTCACGTTCAGAAATAAAAAATTCGTGTTTCAATGTTTTTAGAAATTCAACCCCTTAGGGAGCGAAATAGGGCCTGAAGTAATCATTGATTCATCATCGCTCAGGCCAAACCGCTAAGCAGAGGGTGTTGATCTCATATTGCAGGCATCGTTTAAGAAGGGATTTTTCGAAATTGCATTGCTAAGGGAGGTGGGGGGGGGGTTGAAAAAGCGATGAAAGAGTTTTTGAAATTGTAGCTATTAAGGCAATTTTGAAGCTAGAATTGCGAAACTTAGAATCTGGTCTACATTGTTTGCACAGCTGTACATTTACAACAACACAAAACTTTGACTGAAGAGAGAAAATGTTTAGAACCATACTGTCTGCGCAAGCGAAAGAACTGGCACTAAGCCAGTCTGTTATAAAAAGACACTAATTCTCAGGTTTCGTAAACTGTCACTTTTACTTGGCACACTACAACCAACCTCCTCCTGAGACCAGAGGTTCTCAGCCTTCAGTGAAGCCTATCTGTAAATACCCGTATCAGAGAAATCCTCATTAGCGACGCAGATGTGGAAACAAGAGGGCACAACTGTGGCGGATGTTCGCTTCCGTATTTGCTGTCTGCCCCGCATACCGCTTGCGCTCCTCATCCATCATTCCCTTAGCGCTTTCTCTGTACACGACACGTGGCGTATAATAGCGCATGTAAATTAGTACAAATCAAACGGGAACTAGTGTACAAGCGCGATCTAATTACGATACGGCAGATCCGCGCTGTCACCTAGGACCGCTGCCTGCAGTTGACACGGCTGCTGCTACGCGCCGCCCATTGTCCCACATTTGCGACGCCAGGCAGTGATTTACTGCCAGCCACGAGCGGCAAGACGCTCCTAGCCTCTACTGCCTTCGGTGATCTTTAAAAAGCGTCGAAATATTCAAGACTCGCGCTCTGTAGTAGATTAAGCAGTTTATCTTTGTGGGCTAACGGTGCATTTTTTTAGAAGATTAAGAAAATCGAACCGTACTGTACCTTCTCACTCAAAAAATACTGTGATACCTCTTCATCAAAGGTAAGCAGCATGAAGACAGCATTTCCAGCACGCAGAACGTCGCCGCAACATCAAATGAACGTGTGGGAGCCCTGAATAAAGCACATTTTGTGAAGTGGGAGCGTTGGGATTGAAGTCTAAGTACCAACGGGGATAGTAACATCTTAATGTACACGGAGGTGACAAAACATGGGAAAACTATATGCACGTCTACAGACAAGGGTAGTGTTGCGTACAACAGGTATAAAAGAACAGTGCATTCACGTAGCAGTCGTTTGTACTCAAGTGATTCATGTGAAAGGTTTCTGACATGATTATGGCCGCGCGACAGCAATTAACAGACTCTGAGCGTGGACTGGTAGTTGGAGCTAGACGAATGGGACACTTCATTTCGGAAATCGTTGGGGAATTTAGTACTCCGAGATCCATAGTGCCAAGAGTGTGCAGAAATTACAACGTGCCGGGGATTACCTCTGACCACGAACAACGCAGTGGCCGGCGGCCTTCACTTAACGACAGAAAGTAGCGGCGTTTGCGTAGAATTGTCAGTGTTAACAGACAAGGAACACGGAGTGAAATAATCACACAGATCAACGCGCGTACGACGAACGTATCCGTTAGACAGTGCGGCGGTTATTTGGCGATAATGGGATATGTCAGCAGACGACTGCCTTTGCTAACAACACATCGCCTGCAGCGCCTCTCCTGTGCTCTTCACCGTACCGGTTGATCCTAGAAGACTATAAAACCGTGGGCTGGTCAGATGACTTCCAATTCCAGTTGGGAAGAGCTGATGGTAGGGTTCGAGTATGACGCAGACACCAGGAAGTCATGGACCCAAGCTGTCAAAAAGGCACTGTGGAAGCTGATGGTGGCTGCGTAATGGTGTGCACTGTGTTTACATGATCTTTATATGACCCAGCTGAATCGATCATTGACTTGAAAAGGTTACCTTCGACCACTTCGAGAATTTTTTCTTCCATTCATAGGCTTCATGTCACCAAACAACGATTTTTAGATTCATCGTTGCAATAGTTTTCGTCTTCATCTAGTTCATGCATCTTGCAATTTGTACCTTAGAATCTGTCCGACTCGGGTAGCTGAGTGGTCAGCGCGACAGATTGTCAATCCTAAGGACCCGGGTTCGACTCTCGGCTGGGTCGGAGATTTTCTCCGCTCAGGGATTGGGTGTTGTGTTGTCCTAATCATCATCACATCATCCCCGTCGACGCGCAAGTTCCCGAAGTGGCGTCAAATCGAAAGACTTGCACCCGGCGAGCAGTCTACCCGACGGGAGGACCTAGTCACATGGCATCTACTACATTAGAATCTGTTTCCTAGATTGTAGAGAACGTATGTTCATAGTATTGAATTACTCTATCGGAATTTAAATTAAGGGAGCAGATTTACGAACGTGTATCACCGCTATTAAGCCCTGCTTTTAGGCATTTAGAACTCATGGAAACTGCATCTGACGACTGCTCTTGAGCCTGTAGTAGCCGAAACCACGTACCCGTACACAAAGACCGTCTTTCGCCTCGGAGTCAACAGTAACAAAATGGAGGTACCAACGGAGATTAGGGGTAACTGGGGCACTGCCGCGGGCCCACCGAGAACAAGGATCCCAATGCGCCCAAAATGAAAAAAAGAAGTCAGTTAATGTGGAAGTCTTTTCCTATATTACAGTATGAAAAGATTTTTGATAATCACTCTGACCTAGAGATGCGCCAATTATTTATCAACTTTAGCTAGCAGACGATGATGCGTTCAGCGCACGTATGTACTCGTCGAAAGCAAACTTAACATGCGCAACTGAAGATCACAGAACTGTCAGATGAAACTGATTTGAAATAATTTAAATTTATTGATATGTTCAATGCAGATACTCTTTGCACACAGTATTGAAAACTAACAAGGCATTGGTCCAATCCGACATATCGAAATGGTTGAAATGGCTCTGAGTACTATGGGACTTAACGTCTGAGGTCATCAGCTCCTAGAACTTAGAACTACTTAAACCTAACTAACCTAAGGACATCACACACATCCATGCCCGAGGCAGGATTCGAACCTGCGACCGTAGCGGTCGCGCGGTTCCAAACTGAAGCGCCCAGAACCGCTCGGCCAAACCGGCCAGCCATATCGATATACGCCCTGAAATATTTTAAGCAGGAAGAACATACCAAAAGAAAGACCCCGTCAAAATTTTAGCTGCTGAGACCCACTGAAGATATTTTTAAGAAAATTTTGAAAATTGCAAATTCGTAGCTCCCCATGCGGCTGGAGAACTGTAGGCCCCTACCGGAGCTGTAGCGGGCTTCACATGCGCATCGTGGCAGGTACATATCCTTGGTTGAGGGCGCGTCGGTAAACAAACAACACGACCCGGCACTATCGTAATTTGTAAACATAATTTCAGTTTTCGTTGATAGTTTCGCTGAAACAACTGTCCGCAGTTGTTGTTCACTCAGATTTGCAACTCATTTGATATTCATAATAATTACCAGTTGATATTGCGATAGCGTAAGCATTAACAATGGAGATAAAACTGAATCAATATTTCTGTATTAAACGCTTAACGGTATGCATAGTACCATCTGACCGTAACCTGTGTGAATGAACGAAAGGCTTACGCAAGGTAATAAATATGCACCAAATGAAACTTGCAAAACTATGAATGAAAAACTATACGAAAGGTTTACTGCACAGGGTGGCAACAAAGTCCCGTTACCTCCTATAATAAACAACATACACGTGAATAAATTTGAACGATAGACTTTTAAAAGAGTTTTCTGGATATATGAATCATGTTGAGCTGCTCTTGAGGGGCAAGCACAGTTACCGACGGAAATCTATGAGACGAGTCCCTCTCAATGGCAGCTGAGATGAACAATGCCGTTCTCAAGTATTTTTCGACCTGTTTAAAGGGGGTAGAACGTCAAACGGGCCGACTTGGAGCAGGAGAGGCATCAAAGGACATTTTAATTTCCAGTGTCTATACTTTTACAAATAAATTCATTAAACTTTCTAAGCATCACCAGGAAGGATTCAGGATTCACACTCATTGCAGTGGAACGTCGAAAACATAATAAAATAAATTTTTTGCGTGTGAAAATTCATCATTTTTTCACTTACTAATGGCTGCATTTGTTGCTATAGGTACACTTTTCTTCATAAGTTAGAGAGATTCTTCGATGAATTTTGCACAGCATACATACCATACCTACAGGTGTATGAAACTCTACAATTTGTTTAATTTATGAAAAAACGAATGAGCTGCTATATTTTAAACTTCATGATTAGAAAAACCAAAATTTTATAGTTATTTACCTCAATTTTTACCACAGTTTTTAATATATTTCGAAAATTCTAGAGTTTCATACTCCTTTAAGTATGGGATGTATGCTGTGCAAAATTCATTGAAGGATCTCTCTTATTTATGAAGGAAAGTGTACCTATAGCAACAAATGCTGCCCTTAATAAGTGAAAAAATGATGAAATTTCACATGTAAAAAAAATTATTCCGTTATTATTTTCGAAGTTCCACTGCTAAGAGTGTGAATTCTGAATCCTTCCTGGTCATGCTGACAAAGTTTTATGAATTTATTTGTAAAAGTATAGACAGTGGAAACTAAAATGTCCTGTGGTGCCTCTCCTGCTCCAAGTCGGCCCGTTTGACGTCCTACCCCCCTTAAGCAGATTCGAGAAATCATACAGTAGTGGAAGTTGCAAAACAACAAAGTTTACTTCAAGTAAAAGTGTAGAGGAGATGCCATTAATTCGTAGCTGACGTGAAAACTTCCTTCGTTCTGTCCTACCATTACTACTACGTTTACTACTACTACTACTACTGCTACTACTACTTCTACAGCCTCCTCTCACTGTCACTCTCTACCTCTTGCTCTTTCTTACTTAACTGTCTCATTCATTCATTCCCACTGCTTCTGTCTCTCTCACTGTCACAATCTCTCTCTTCCTCGGTGTCATTTTCTGTCGCTCATTATCACTGATTCTCACCCACTTCCACTTTATCTTTATACCTCTGCCACTGGCACTGTCTCCTTCGCTCTTTTGCTAGCACTGTTATACCACTGTCAACAATGTTCCACTACCTCTGTGTCCCTCTCCTTCTCTCACACTGACACTGTCTGCTTATATCTTTCTAAACCGCAACCACTGTCTACTGCCTTCCAGTATTTATTACTTTTAGGTCTTTCCCACGGCCACTGTCCCTTCCTCTCTCAGCAAAATAAAGTACGAATGTATTCGAATGACAAAATTTTTGGGGAAATTTATAAAGCTGGTGTGGAAGGTAGAATGTGGCACCTGGTATCTCACTTTTCGGTCACAATCCTTTAGTAAACTGGAGCAGATTCGACTCTTATGTGCTCCAATAGGAACACTTTTCCACTGGTTCCCTTCTATTCCTTGCTACAGCAGAGCATGTAGCTCGTATGGAAAGAACTTTACGGGTCAGTAAAGTTTTGAAGTAACTTAAAACTAGCTGACATAACCGCATGCACAAAAGTCTTGCATATGCTTCAGTACAACAATATGGGGCATCACATGATAACACAGAGAAATACGCTGTTAAGTGTCTCCGTTAAGTCGATTTTTAAATTACGTCTCGCTTCACATCGATTTTTACGCGCGTATTTTACGTGTACAAGTAGGATAAATTTGAACCTCTGTACCTTGTAAACGGACAAGGACGTAAAGGTCACTTTCAAGGCTGTCCAATATCGGAATCTTAAAGAGTATATCGTAAAAATTACACCTGTATGTTGTGTATAGCTGTCTTGGAATCTGTGGTATGAAAAATAATTCTTTTAGCGGGCGGGTGGGGGGGGGGGGGGGGACGGGTAAAAGGGGAGGGGGGTTCTTAAGGATTCACCTGTGTATTAATGGTGGCTCTATAGGCCCCTAAAGCCCACCATAGACCAAAATAAATGCAAAAAGAACCAAACGATTTTCTCCATTCGCCTAAGTAGGAAGAAGTGTGGAACATTCATACTTTGTTCTGTAGGACATTGGCTTTAAGACTATCCTTCTGTTGGATATGCAAATGGTCTCTAGGCCAAGGGCTATCCAAAACACTTGATCCTCCTTTTCCATCACCAACAGGACCCGAGGTACCAGCTCCGGCCATCTTTATGCGCAGCGTTGTGGTGAAGTATGTGTACTGATCTTGGTCCCCCGCCACTTTTTTTGTCTGCAAGTGATGGCCAATCTCATGAACTTAAGTAGGTATTGTGATACAGTTTACAATAATAAACAGTAATTCATGATGAAAGTTAGTTTGTATAATTTGTTACTGCTAGGCCATCCAGACAAGTCGGCCAGTCAGTCACAGATACTTAGCATCTTCAACTTTTGTAGTAGTCGTTGGTTGGATGACTAAAGGGAGCCCCTTTTTGCTCGAAGAGATGGGTCCACAAGAGTGTAGATCAGAGAGAGTCTACCTTGCAAAACCCAGGGAAGAAAACCACAAGGTGCACAAAAGGTCAACGAAGGCAAGATGAGGAACAAAAAGATGAAAGGGGGACAGAGCAAGGAAGACAGGCAAGGTGTTCCATCTAGAGAGCAGCCGGAATCAGAATACAATGAGGGATATACTACCCCAGCCCCAGCCACTTACCAAAGGTACTAGATTCAAAAAGTGCCTAGGAAAGACTAGCAACGTGGACAGGTCAAGAGAAGCACGGATAGACAAAAGAGGAACGACTCAAATAGAGCACACGAGAGGGAGAGGGGAGAGTAAAACAGTGGGTAGGGTGAGGACCAGAATAGACCACCTAGCCCAGACAGCCACAGCCTGGCCTGGGCAGAGGAAATAACAGTGTGTTCAGCCAACCCCTCAATGGTCCGAAAAGGTTAAGTGACCCTCCACCAAAGAGAGTGGTAAAGGCCCCTTTCGCAAATAAAATGTCAAAGTAAGTCAGCCGCTGAGACATAGTCTCCTAACACCAGGGCTAGCGAGTCACAGAAATTAAGGGTCCGCTGCAGGGCGGCTAGATTGGGACAGTTCGGCAAGACGTGGATCACCATCAAATGGGAACCACAACGACAGTCAGGTGGGTCTTTGGGATGGAGGAGATGACCATGAGTCAGCCAAGAATGTTTGATGTGGAGCCAGCAAGGAATAGTCGAGTCAGTCTCCTTTATCACTCATAGTTTGTTTGGTGAAGTCAGAGTCAGCCATTCTGAATTTCATATTTCTAAGACTTGACGGTGTAATATCGATCGGAAGCCTGTTTCCAAAATATCAACGTCAAGAGTGGGCTCATTGGTAGCCAGTAGCTTGGGGTATGGACGAAGGTCACTGAACATCCACACTGTTCAAGGGTATACAGGGAATCCTGGATATGAATGACCAAGGGACAGTGAGGGTAACACCAATAGAGAGGTTGCAGATTGTTCAAGAAGTCGCTGCAGATTACAAAGGACCCCCAATGGTGCAGGAACAGATAAGCTCAACACCATGAGAGATGGTTACCAATTCTACAGTGAAAACACTAAAGTCATCCAGCAAGGAATGCAACTCAGTATATCCTGTGTGAGTATATACGAAGGCCACATGACCAGAAACCGTCGAGATATCAGTATAAGTTAATTTTGAACCCCTGGATGCACCAAGAATGGAGAAAAATTTGTAGTAGAGGGCCCTTGAATGAATCAAGTCTCTCAGACCTTGTGATAGGTCAAGACAAAGATGTGGCAGAGGGTTGCACTACGGGGGTGCACGTGAGTGGGCCAAGAGGAGAAGTGGGAGAAGAAACACTTCGACTTCAGAGAGAAGGAATCGAATGTGTACTGAGATTGTAATCTCTGATCTGGGTCACTTTTGCTGGGGATGGATTTCTGTGTTTGGAAAGAGGAGACAGTAGTATGGATGCTTAGTGGAGTTGCAAATGCAGGTAGTATAATTGACAAGCTGCTGTTGGGGCCTGATTCGCAATGGAGCGACCCCACCAGCTATGAGTAAGCTGTTCACAGGGCTAGCTCGCAAGGAAAGCTGTACCCTGCAGTGGTGTATTGGATCCAGTACCTGCAATGCTAAGGATGATGTCAAATTGTATGCCAGGCTCCCATAATGAAGATGGAATTGTATCAGGGCTTTGTGAAGCTGAAGGACCATTTGATCTACTCCCCAACTGGTGTTGCTCAGGCAGCGAAGTGTATTAAGTTTCAGCCAGCACTTTCACTTAAGCTGGCGAAGACGGGGAATCCACATCAACTGAGAATCGAAGACAAATCTTAAACAGCGATAAGTCTCCATCACATTGGGTAGTTGGTCCTCGAGCTAAAGTTCTAGTTGTGGATGAATGGTACAGCGTCGATGGAAGTGCATGACGCGAGTCTTATCGGCGGAAAACCGAAAGCCATGGCTGAAGGCCCATTCCTGTGCCTTTCATATGGCACCTTGCAGTCGATGTTCAGCAGCACAAGCATTGGAGGAACAATAATAATAAAGGCAAAAGTCGTCCGCAAACAAGGAGATACTGAGGACCCCATGGCTGCTTCTAGACCATTGATGGCTACTAGGAAGAGAGGGACTTAAGCCTTTCATAGGTCGGAGAAGACGGCTATAAGGTGTTGACGTGGGGGAAAAACTGTTCAGATGGCAGATTATCATTAATGGGACGGCCTTGGCAAAACCATCCTGGGATGGAAACAGACGACCAGAAGACTCATGGAGCCAACACAGCAACTGGCTCAACATCCGTTCAGGCAACTTATGGAGAACACTGATGATACTAATCGGGCAGTTACTGTCCATCTCTGGAGGGTGCTTACACGGTTTCTGTACTGGAATGATGACGCTTTCTCGTCATTGCGATGGGAAGTCCCACTCACTCCAGATGTGCTAAAGATGGCAAGGATATGACGTTGACAATCCATTGATAGGTGCATGATCATTTGGTTGTGGATGCGTTCCGGCCTGGGTCCAGGTGGTCTATACAAAATATAATATAGCTTTTGATCCACCTGCTGTTTTAGGGCACAAAAGGCTGATTAATCACTCTCAGATGCAGAGGCTCAAGCATAGCGGAGAGTAAAATGTTCGGCAGCTGCATCTGTAGACATCACCACTCAAGGGTAGTATCAGCCACACCCGCAGGTTTCTCGTATCCACAGGGATGTCTGATCTTTTCCCAAAGCTGTGAAGGTAGGGTACGTAGCCTGATGGTTGAAACGTATGTTATCAGCATTCTAGTTTTCGTCATTTACTTAGATGACAGACCTGGGCACTGAGTCGTTTAACGACAATGAGGTGCTACATCGATGGGTGCCGCTTATGGTGCTGGAGCGCCCACCTATGGTCTCTTGTGTCCTCCACGGTTTCTGGTGATCACCAATGTACTGTCCTCCATCAGCGGGAGCCCAAGGAACAGCGGATCGCCAAATCAGCTGCCAAAGTAATGGCTGTAGTTGTATTCTGCACTGCCTCATCAATATCTCCATGCAGCGGGGAGCCAAGGGCGACAGCAGAGGGAGAAGCATCACAGTCAACACAGATGAGGGCCCATTTGGCCAGGCAATCATGGGATTTATGCTGGGGCAGGGACAGGAAGATTGTGAAGTATTCAGTACCACACAGGTCATCATGGACTCTCCATTACATGGCTAGCAGAAGACAAAGGCTGCAAATGGAAAGGTCAATCGTCTAGACAAGGGCTTAACAACTGGCCGGTTTTGAGCGCGAGTACTCGCGTCTGCTCAGACACGTGCTCACGAGCAGGTGCAAGGTCGCGGAGTAGGGAGGGAGGGGAGGGAGGGGAAATGCGCGCGCACGTTTGAATAGGGCCGCAGCGTGCCTATTGAATTCGCGCCGACTGTGTAACGTTCAAAGTACTACGATCAGCTCTTGACAGTCACTTCGCTGGTTAAGAATCATGTGAAGTCGCCGTTGTGTAACCCCAACCATGCTTTCGCAGTTCAACCCCCAATTGGGAGGAATTATATCTGTTTACTGAAAAAGATGGTGTTGCAAAATGTTTAGTATGTCACAAAACGCTGAATTCTTTTACGAAATATAATTTACAGCGACATTATATGTCGTACCACGCGAAAGACTACGGACGTGGAAACTGTGATTGATCAGATCGTGCACAGGAAGTTATTAAACTTAAAAGGAAGCTATCCGAAGAAGATCTGGACGACGAAGAAAAATCAACTGAGGCAGCTCTCAGAGTGGGTTACAAAATTGCTTTGCTTTTAGCAAAATCCCTGCGCCCCTTAACTGATGGCGATTTAATAAAAGAATGTTTGGTAGTTGCAGCGGAACATTTGTGTCCCTCTCTAGTTGAACAGTTTCGGATTGTGCCATTATCTAACATGACCATTATGCGTCGCATACAGGACATTGCAGAGGACGTCCAGAGCCAGCTTGCAAATATCTGTAAAGATTTTATTTCGTATTTTCTAGCTCTGGACGAAAGTGTTGATATCACTGGAACAGCTCAGCTTGCCATATTTATTAGAGTTGTTAATTGAGGTCTTCAGGTGAGGGAGGAGCTCCTCGATATAGTAGCCATGAAGAACACTACAACCGGAGGTGATATTTTAAGTAGTGTTGAAGAAAGTGTTGAAAATATAGAATTGTCGTGGAATTCTTTAGTTTCAGTGTCTACAGATGGTAGAGGCATACACTAAGCTAATAAAATTATGTGGCACGTGTACATTTTCCTTTATTTGTTTCATTTGTCGGAGTAATAATTCGTGAGTGATATCCCTGCAGGTGGCCGCGGATTTACATCGACTGGCGGCAGCTGTTGTGTACCCCACGTAACTCTCCCCACTCTCCACTCTGGTCCGGTAGTGGGGGTAGCGTGCTCGCGCTGCTACGTGCTCGCGCCTTGCTGCTCACAGCTTGCTCCGCGAGCTCGTGTGTTGTGAAGCCCTGGTCTAGACAATTCCATGTTCCACACTGAAGTGTATGGGGGTACAAATATTCAAGACATAAAGGTCACGTTGGGCCACTAAGTTTTTGAGGTCTTTACCACAGCCAGTGACGGTGCTTCCACATCACTAAGGGTTATGGGCGTTGAAATCATCCATGATTAGGAAAGGTGAGGGGAGCTGAAAAACCGATACAAACAATATGTTCTGAGACACTTCATCATTAGGAAAGTAAACACTGCAGATGGTAATATCTTGAAATGCCCTTACCTGAACAGCTGCAGCCTCCAAATGTGTAGTAAGAAGCTCAAGCTCTTCAAATGGCGTGTCCAGAACATATGTGCAAACTTCATCCGATACCCTGTCATAGGCAGCATGATTCTTATATCCGCAGTATTCACAAAGGGCTCCGCTTTGGTGGAAACTAAGTGTCCTGAAGGGCAATGCAGAAGGCAGGGAACTACTCAAAAGATGTCATAACTCAGCGAGGTGTTGGAAAAATCCGCTACAGTTCCTCTGGAGAATAACATTGTCAATGTACTGTGAGGCCATGAAGGGACTAAGGGGACAGCTTGTACCCTAGGGCCATCTGCTGCCATTTGTGGAAGGGTTATGGCATCAATACACATAGGTTCCAAGTCCCATTGTGTGGTGGAACTGGGGCCTAAGGGTCCAGCAGAATTTCCTCCTCAGTCACAAGAGCGGAACAGGTGGGATCTGGTGGAGTGGGGGCCACTAGAATGTCTTTCTTCCTGGAGGACTTTTTCTTATCTGTCCTCCCTTTGGAAGATTTTGATGACTGTGAGGGCTTCTCTGAATCAGTTCCAGGTAAAGACGATGATTGTGAAGCTTTGCAACCAGCAGCCTTTGGCTCTTTCAGTCACTGACTGTTGTCCGGTTGCAGACCGGCAGAAACTTTCGAAGTAAGGGTCCTGAGGGACCCCTTCCTGGGGAGAGATGTCAGAGGAAGGTTACTAGTCTCTGGTTGGGATGTGTGGTCTAATAATGTTCATGGTGGGGGGGGGGGAAGCTATTTATGTCAAAGTAGGAGTGGGAAAGCAGCAATAGGGGAGCCCCCGACAATCAGGATGGCCTGCATGGCTGAATGACTCTGAAGGCTTCCTGTAGGAGGTGTAATGGGTGGGAGTATTGTCACCAAAGGGGTGATGTCATAGCTGTAGCATAGACCCAAGTTTACATGCTGTGTACAACCACTCTTACTACTTGTTAGAATCTATGTAAGTTTTCTTGTCCATGGTCTTTCATTCTGGCAGTTTCTTCTCTCTCTGGAAAACAGTGCAATATGGTGTGCGGGGAGAATGGTGCTTTCCAGAGATGATACAGATTGGGGGACAGCAACAAGGAGCGTTCACATGTAGTATTCGTACACAATATCTACAGATGGAGCTAACGTAGCAACACGAAGACATGTAACCAAATTTCAAACAATTGAAGCGTGGCATGGGGGAGGGGGTTAAATATGGTTTCCCATCGATCGGTATACCATCACCTTGACATTGTCAGGCAATGATCGCCCTCAAAATCCGGGATGAAGGCATTGGTAGCGATCCTGTTGTCCTTTGACTCCCCTTGTACACAATGGACAAAGTGTACACCCTGTCAGTCCAAGTTGGCACATAGTTCATCATCAGACTGGAAGAGAAGGTATGTGTGGAAAACGATGCCCTGAATCTTATTTAGACTATTACAGGGAGTGATAGTCACCAGTATGTCTCTCAGCTTGTTACAAGCGAGCAGCACCCATGTCTATGCAGGGGATGCCATTTCGATCAAAACTGAGTCACTTTCCATTTTAGAGGTGGTTGCCACTTCCTCAAACTTGACTTCTAAATCCTCCACAAAGAAATGGTTCAAATGGCTCTGAGCACTATGGGACTTAACATCTATGGTCATCAGTCCCCTAGAACTTAGAACTACTTAAACCTAACTAACCTAAGGACAGCACACAAAACCCAGCCATCATGAGGCAGAGAAAAACCCTGACCCCGCCGGGAATATAACCCGGGAACCTGGGCGTGGGAAGCGAGAAAGCTACCGCACGACCACGAGATGCGGGCCCTCCACAAAGAATAAGGGCTTTGTGGCCAAGAAAGAATCCTCATCAGTCCCTGTACAAACGAATTGTCTGGGAGAGTATTTGTCTGCTTGCCACTTAGACCTGTATTCTCTCCATAGCATAGCTAGGGAAGGGAACATTTTAGGGTTGTATTTCTCTGCGTTAGAAGAGGACTTTCCGTCCATAGAGACTGCTGGGGCCATATAGTGGGAGATAACTTCATCAACTTCATTTGTGGCTCATCCACCATGGTGGCACCCACTCTGAACAGGAACCTTCCCTCTGGGCGCCTGTCACCCTCTGCAATGGCTATCTGGCCAGTTATACATTGCTCGGAGTCCCTGTGGCCCAGTCATGATGGGCAGTTACTTATTGTCATACATCTGGGATTTTCATCTCAGGCACCAACAGAGTGATCTCACTACATGGGCTACCACCGTGCAAGTACTTGACGACACCCCCGCCCCTCCACGATGGGATGGATACTGTACTAGGTTTTCGGTGTGTAACCTTGTTAGAGGGTAGGTGAAAAGTTGGAAAGGCACAAAGATGGACCATGCACATCATGGGGCGAATTTCCTTGCACGATCCGCACTACTGGAGGATTCCGAAAATTGTTGGCAGGTCCAAACCAACACTTGGGACCTTGTGTTTATTTAATGAAAAGTTGTAGAAAACTCTAGAAGTTGAAACTCCAGTTACAAACCAGGTCCACCCAGGGTCTGCACTAAGAAAACCATCTGATGGAGAGGCAGAGGGGGAAAGGGATGGTGAAAGTATAAACTTACAGAACGGAAAGAAAGTAATGTTGCAAAGGCTGGGGCCCTGTGGTAGCCAAGCATGTACTCACAAAAGAGTTATGAGCCCCCTGGGGGCTTTTGTGGTACTGTCGTCCTCAGTTATTACGGTTTGTTGAAGCCGGCCGTGGTGGCCGAGCGGTTCTAGGCGCTACAGTCTGGAATTGCGCGACCGCTACGGTCGCAGGTTCAAATCCTGCCTTGGGCATGGATGTGTGTGATGTCCTTAGGTTAGTTAAGTTTAAGTAGTTCTAAGTTCTAGGGGACTGATGACGTTAGACGTTAAGTCACATAGTGCTCAGAGCCATTTGAACCATTTTTTGAACGGTTTGCTGATAATTTTTACTTTTTGGCCGTCTTATTATAGCTTTCACAAAAACTGTGTTCCATTCAGTTGTAATTAGATTGTCTAAAAGTTAAAATTGTCAACATACCACAATAAAATAGTTATTTAGAGCTACCTGTGCTTAGCTGGGGCAGCTTGCTAGTCGAATATAGATCTAACGGTTAGGAAGTCTTTTCTGAAGGTACCTACTTGGAATTGAGCTTTATATGGAAGTGAAACGTGGAGGACAAACAGCTCAGACAAGAAGAGAATAGAAAAATGATGAAAATATGAAGGGTAGTTCGAATAACTAATAAGGAGGAACTGAATTGAATTGGGAAAGAATAAATTTGTGGCACAATTTGACTAAAAGAAGCTGTCTTTTAATAAGACACGTCATAAGGTATCATGGAACGTTAATTTTGTGGTAGAACGAAGTATAGGAGGTAAAAAACAGAGGAAGACAAAGGCTTGAGAACATTAGTCCCGATACAGATGGACGTAGGTTTTAGCAGTTGTGCAGAGACCAACAGCCTTGCACAGGGTAGACTAGCATGGGGAGCAGTCTCAAACCAATCTTCGGTCTCACCACCACCACCACCACCACCACCAACAACAACAACAACAACAACAACAACAACAACAACAACAACAACCGCAACAACAACAACCGCAACAACAACAATCGCAACAACAACAACATGATCACTACATTTTAACTACTTTGCGTATCTCACTTTATACACAGCTAACCATAGTCGTCTTCAGCAGATCGGGTAACGCACTTTTACAGTGATATCTACACGTGACAACGGAACTTCCGGAATGTAGAGTTGCTGATGACATGTACATCCGCATCTACACTACTGGCCATTAAAATTGCTATACCACGAAGATGGCGTGCTACAGACGTGAAATTTAACCGACAGGAAGAAGATGCTGTGATATGCAAATGATTAGCTTTTCAGAGCATTCATACAAGGTTGGCGTCGGTGGCGACACCTACAACGTGCTGACATGAGCAAAGTTTCCAATAGATTTCTCATACACAAACAGCAGTTGACCAGCGTTGCCTGGTGAACGTTGTTGTGATGCCTCGTGTAAGGAGGAGAAATGCGTACCATCACGTTTCCGACTTTGATAAAGGTCGGATTGTAGCCTATCGCGATTGCGGTTTATCGTATCGCGACATTGCTGCTCCCGTTGGTCGAGATCCAATGACTGTTAGCAGAATATGGAATCGGTGGATTCAGGAGGGTAATACGGAACACCGTGCTGGATCCTAACGGCCTCGTATCACTAGCAGCCGAGATGAGAGGCATCTTATCCTCATGGCTGTAACGGATCGTGCAGTCACGTCTCGATCCCAGAGTCAACAGGTGAGGACGTTTGCAAGACAACAACCATCTGCACGTTTGCAGCAGAATGAACTATCAGCTCGGAGACCATGGCTGCGGTCACCCTTGATGCTGCATCACAGACAAGAACGCCTGCGATGGTGTACTCAACGACGAACCTGGGTGCACGAATGGCAAAACGTCATTTTTTCGGATGAATTCAGGTTCTGTTTGCAGCATCATGATGGTCAGATACGTGTTTGGCGACATCGCGGTGAACGCACATTGGAAGCGTGCATTCATCATCTCCATACTGGCGTATCACCCGGCAAGATGGTATGGGGTGCCATTGGTTATACGTCTCGGTCAACTCTTGTTCGCATTGACGGCTCTTTGAACAGTGGACGTTACATTTCAGGTGTGTTACGACCCGTGGCTCTACCCTTCATTCGATCCCTGCGAAACCCTACATTTCATTTCAGCAGGATCATGCACGACCGCATGTTGCAGGTCCTGTACGGACCTTTCGGGATACAGAAAATGTTCGACTGCTGCCCTGGCCAGCACATTCTCCAGATCTCTCACCAACTGAAAACGTCTGGTCAATGGTGGCCGAGCAACAGGCTCGTCACAATACGCCAGTCACTACTCTTGATGAGCTGTGGTATCGTGTTGCATGGGCAGCTGTACCTGTACACGCCATCCAAGCTCTGTTTGACTCAATGTCCAGGCGTATCAAGGCCGTTATTACGGCCAGAGGTGATATTTCTGGGTAATGGTTTGTCAGGATCTATGCACCCAAATTGGGTGAAAATGTAATCATATGTCAGTTCTAGTATAATATATTTGTCCAATAAATACCCGTTTATCATCTGCATTTCTTCTTGGCGTAGCAATTTTTATGGCCAGCAGTGTATATCCATAGTCTGTTGACCACTGTGAGAAGCGTGGCATGGTGTACCTTCCACTGTACGAGTTATTAGGACTTCTTCCCATTCCATTCAGGTACGGAGCAGCGGCAGAGCGACTGTTTGAATTCTCCAGTGGTCTCTGTAATTAACCCGATATTGTGCTCGCGCCACTTTCCGTCTAGTCAAAGAAACCTGTGACTGTGCTGCCCTTCTCTGGATGCGTTCAATATCCCTCTTAGTCTTACTTGGCACAGGTTCCACACACGTGAGGAATATTCTAGGATGCGTCGCACTAGCAATTTTTGAGCAATGTCTTTTGAAGACTGGTTGCATTTTACCAGTATTCTACCAAAGGACACAAGTCAGTCAGTTGCAGTTCCAACGACTATGTGGGCGTTCCGTTGGATACGCCTTCAAATTCTTTCAGGTAGGTGTTTGATGATGATGATGACGACGACGACGACGACGACGACGACGACGACGACGACGACGACGACGACGACGACGACGGTGTTTGGTTTGTGGGGCGCTCAATGATGATGAAATGATGGTGACAACACAAATACCCAGTCACTCGAGGCAGGGGAAAATCCCTGACCCCTCTGGGAATCGAACCCGGGACCCCGTGCTCGAAGCGAGAACTCGACCGCGAGACCATGAGCTGCGGACGGGTAGGTGTTCGAGTTGCTCTATTCCGAGTGTGACTCACTCATATTATGCTCATACGCATTTCTGAACATTTGAAGCAATTTGCTTACCTTTGAACCACTTTGAAATCGTATTAAGATGCAACTGAATATTTGTGCAACTATTCTCATACGGTACTTCACTGTGCACGGTCCAGTCAATATAATGTGACCGCCACCATGTAAGGCGTCAACGTGCAATAATCACTCGCAGGCGGCAGGTGGCAGCATTAGCGTTTGAGGGTCTACTATAAAGCGTGCCGTGGGGAGGGGGAGGGGAAGGGCGTTGAAAACGGTGCAGTAATTGTCGTAATGCATGAATAGAGCTGTTTATCTGATTTGCAAAGGGGCATGATCATTGACTTTCACGCCAAAGGCGGAAGCGTTTCCGGAATAGCTAAGTGTGTAGTCTGTTCGCGTGTCACTGTGATTAAATAACAACGTGAATGGCACAATTGCTCTCTCCAGAACCGGCGCCGAGGCAACTGCGGTGCACCGTGGCTCACGGGTCAGAGGGGTGAACGACGGCTACGGAGTTGTGCACGGGTGATCACAACCCCATGTGGACCAAGAGGCTCCCAGCAGTGTCTCTTCAACAACCGTTCAGTGAACGTATGGGACTGCGCAGCCGGCGCGTGGTTCGTGCACCCATACGGACTGCATTTCATCGGTGACGAAAGCTGCCATCTGCACGCCAGTATCGCAACTGGACGCCCTCCGAGTGGAGAGTGGTAGTATTTTCAAATGAATAACGTTTAATGCTCCATCGGACACATGACCATTGGCATTTACGGCGTCGTATGTTTAAAAGCAAACACCCTGCGTGCTTCGTGGTCTCGGGAATGTGATCGTGGCATTCCTGGGTGGTCTTGTCATCCTGAAAGGAACAACGGATCAACACAGGTGTGCATCTATCCTTAGTGACCTTGTCCACCCATACATACAGTTTCTTTTTCCTCGACACGATTGCATCTACCAGATGATTATGATGTCCCATTCTCCAACGAGCGTAGGGGACGATGTGGGAGACCCGCACCGTCGCACTGGTCAAGGTCCTAGCGGAGGTAGTATGCCATTGCCTTCCTCCGACCGTAATGGGGAGGAATGATGATGATGAAGACGACACAACAACACCGAGTCACCTCGAGCAGGAAAAATCCCTGACCCCGCCGGGAATCGAACCCAGAAACCCCGTGCGCGAGAACCGAGAACGCTACTGCAAGACCACGAGCTACGGACTATCTACCAGAAGCCCAATGCGAAGTGTCACACGGCTCGAAGTGTATGTGTGTGGTTCGAAGAGCACTAGCACTAGTCTGCCGTACTCCCCTCGCAACCAACCTCTCCGCATTTAAACCCAATCGAGAATCTGTGGATCCTTAACCGAGAACTCTAGCGCAGCTGCACACGGCACTGGAGTCAGCATGGCTCCAAATCCCTACGGTACCTTCCAGATCACCACTGACTCTCTTCCTGCACAGAGGTGGTCGTTCAGGCTTTTGAGAGGTGGTCACGTTAATGTGATTCGACATTGTAGATAACCATCATCTGGGGAATTCTGAGGATACTATTTATATTGTCTGCAAAGTCATTAATGTACAACATGAATAATAACGGCCCCAATACACTTCCCTGGGCCACTAATGAAGTTATTTCTACACCTGTCGATGTCCCATGCAAGGTAACTTGCTGCGTCCTCTCTACCAACAAATCTTCAATGCAATCACAATTTTCGCTCGATACACCGTGCAATCATATGTTTTTATAATAAGTGTAGATGGGGTACTGAATGAAATGCTTTTCTTAAATCAAACAAACACTGAATCTATCTGACTGTCTTGATCCATGGATTTCAGGATGTTACTTGAGAAAAGAGCGAGATGGGTTCCACATGATCCATGTTTTCGGAATCCATGCTTCCTGGCACGGAGGAGGTCATTCTGTTAGACACACCTCATCGCGTTTGAGCTCTGGGTACTATTTGTAAGCTTCTACAACAAATAGATGTAAATGACATCAGATGACACTTTTGTGGATCACTTCCGCTCTGTTCTTGTAACTGAAGTGGAGCTACTCACAGAGATGCAGGAAGGATGCAAGGAAACTCTGTAGAACTGATGTGCGTACTGTAAGACCTTCCGTACACACAGCATCACATTATATGACTTGTCGCTCTAACGAAGTAGGCGAGTGTCAGCAATATGTCTCGTGGTCCTACCGTGGCGTGCTTATCTTCTGCCGTTAGGTCAGACGATAGAAATGCCACTTGCACGCTTAGAGTAGCATATTGACGGTGACCAACTTTAAACAGAACTAGATTAATTTTCACACACATTTATTAAAATAGTAACAAGCATAAACCTGACGTAACTTGACTCTGGATACTATTTACAATTGACAATCTGAAGTTTCTTTGGTCTTGGTACATTAATCTTATTCTCACATATCTCTGATACTTGACAAAGTGTCTATTCATTTATTTTCATGGCTATGTACAGGAACATGATAATCTTATTAGGTGCAGACTGAAACTTGACTATAGACTGAATGCGGAGACGGACGAGCTCTGCGCCTGCGCTGTTATGCTTAGCGGGGCGCGCTCTAGTGGGAAAGTTTTGTACGCGCTGACTACGCGGAACTATGTACACAACAGTAGATATGCTAATGTGTTAATGCGGAACCGAATTACTCTGGAAAATATTAGTTCCAATTTGGTCACTTGGTGCAAATCTGGCTCAGTAGATACAAGAAATCTATATATAAATGTTTCCAGGTGTTCAGAAAGGGCTCTGAGCACTATGGGACTTAACATCTGAGGTCATCAGTCCCCTAGAACTTAGAACTACCAAAACCTAACTAACCTAAGGACATCAGAGACATCCATGCCCGAGGAAGGATTCGAACCTGCGACCGTAGCGGTCGCACGGTTCCAGACTGACGCTCCTAAGACCGCTCGACCACTTTGGCCGGCGTTTCCAGGTGTAATTAATTAGGAACAATACGTGGGTAGAAGGAATCAAACAAGTGAGAAAGTCGTAATGTTTTTTTTATTATTTACCGTCGCTTACACAGTTGGTTCTATATGAGCACTGGAGAGGTAGACGAGACGCTACATCCGTAAAACGACGTGATAAACAGTTGCTCCGGCAGTTCCGGTAGAATCTGAGCAATGTTTTCCTGTATACCGGCCTTCAGATAAGGTAGAGACCAAACGTGTCCGTGGTAAACGCGTTCCTTTAGATATCTCCGGAGCTCCAAGTAACGTGGATTCAGATCAGTAATCTTGCCAGCCTTGCATCTAAAAAACCTATGGAGATAACACGTTCCTGGTAGGTTGCATTAAGCTCATCTTTCACTCGGGGTGCGACATGACGTGTTGCCTCGTCTTGCACGGAAACAGTGGTCTCCACGTAGTTGCCCCCTTACGAAGCAGGAATCACATGCTTTACAAGGAGGTCTCGATAACGTTCAAGCGTCACAGTAACCTGACAGTCCTTCTCGGTGTATTTTTTAAAAATCTTTATTAATACAATTCAATAATAATTATACAAAATAACCCACCACCTTATATAATTAGTGGGTCTTTATTTTATACAATAACAAAACAAAAAAGCAGCTTCTACATTAGTTATTGACTGGCACAATTTTATGGGCAAGGTTAATCTACTGTATTAAGCTACAGTAATGGTAATCTACTGTGCAGCGTTAAGGTGTGCCAGTTGGGCTACAAACCTATTGGGTGTATTTACTTGAAAGAAGAACGGAACGAGAACAAAGGTGCTCGGGAATCCACCCCAGACAATCACATACGGCAAGTAGAAAGGCTGTTCTTGCGAAACATGCAGTTTGACAGTATTCCAAATTCAGCAGTCCTGTGTATACATTGCACCCTATAGTGTAAAATGTGACCCGTCACTCCACAGAATATTGCCCAGTCACATGTCATCAACTTCGATCCGTGCTAGAAACAGAAGAGCAAATTCAGAACGTTGCTGCGGATCATGACAGTCGAGTTGCTGCAGCGTCTGGATTTTCCACAGGTACCAGTGTAACACAGACCGCACAACTTTACGTTCTGTCGACCATGGCGTGGACAGTTCTGTTGATGCTACACGAACACGAGCACTGCTCAGGGCAGGTGCTGCACAGTCAGTTACAGCAACAGCAGCCTCGTCAGTGGCTTCCACCGAGATGTGACGCCTGCGTCTTGCAGGGCACACACCAGGCTCAGCCGTGTTTTCGAATTTCATCAAAATGGTTCAAATGGCTCTGAGCACTATGGGACTTAACTGCTGAGGCATCAGTCCCCTAGACTTACAACTACTTAAACCTAGCTAACCTAAGGACATCACACACATCCATGCCCGAGGCAGGATCCGAACCTGCGACCGTAGCTGTCGCGCGGTTTCAGACTGTAGCGCCTAGAACCGCTCGGTCACTACGGCCGGCCGAATTTCATCATCATGCTCTTTAAATTATTTAATGACATCGGGCGTCTCCGTAGACTATTCATTCGGACATACTGTCTCAATGCAGCAGTCTAATTGCTGCCGTTCACACAAAACAATTTCACTAACGGCGGACTATCCGTCTTCTCGATAGCCATACTGTTCACTGACGTTATGGCTTGTCAAATGACAGCGTGGACGTCATACCGCCCAACAGGACGCAGCGACAGAATTGCACCTGACGAGCAACATTTGAAGTAATTTGTTTTCCAGCGTAAATCGCTTCCGCATTAATGCTCTAGCATATTTACCAAGTTTCACTACCGTACGATTGTCACAGCCCACGCTGGACCTCCGTGAGTAGTCGTACTTTAATTATAACCACCTGGTAGGTGAGTGTGATCTGTGGTTGCTTCCAACTACTTGTTCGAAGGATCTACGGTAGATTACGGTTGAAAAAGGGGTTAACTCATCCGTAAATTCGGAACGTTGCCAGTTCATCCTTCAGAGCTGTCCACGCGGAGGATTGGTGAGCGGCCGCAGGCCGGCAGTCTGGGTGCCGGCCACGGCGTCCGCTAGAGCAGAGCGCCGCGACGCGGGGCGCCGGCGCCACACGGCGGCCGCCTCAGCCTCCCCCGCTCCGGACGGCCCGGTCCGGTCCAGCTCCAGCTGCAGCTCCAGCTCCAGCTCCAGCTCCAGCTCCCCCTGCAACTGGCTGGCGCGCGCAGCTCTTTAATGAGAAATTTTCACTTCGATAATTTTTCCATTAACTTGGGCTGTAACCTCCATTAGCAGCGGCGATGCGGGCGGCCGGCCTCCTTTATACCCGAGTCGCAAGGAGCGGAGGGATCGCGGGCGGCGGACAAAGGGAGGGACACGTGACGGGGGGGGGGGGGGGGGGAGGAGCAGGGGCGGCCGGCGGAAAACAACAGCTCTGCGACGCCGAGATAATCAGCGGCGGCCCGCCTAGCGAGGAGCGGCGGCCCGCCTAGCGAGGAGCAGCGGCTGGCTGGCTGGCTGGCTGGCTGGCCGGCTGGCTGGCTGGCCCTGCCACTCTGTCTTCTGATCGCGGCGTCTCCAGCCTAGTGTCAACTGCCGGCCAGCTCTATCTGCGGCTGGGACGACGCGCTCATCGGTATGGCAAACACACTCCAGACGACCTACGCTCTAGGTCGGAGAAGGAAGGGGAACGACGTTTTAAGATCCGGTCGACTACGAGGTCATTAGCGATGGACCACTAGAATGACCCGGTCAAAGTCAAGGGATGCGTCCTAATACTGTGTCGGACCGCCCTTAACCGGTGTAGTGGAGCAATTCCACTTTGTATGCACTCGACAAGTCGTCGCGAGTCCCCAGAAGAAATATTGAGCCTCACTGCCTCTTTAGTCGTCCATAATTCCGAAAGAATTATGTCCCAAAAATGTTACGTGGAGTTAGTGTCGCGCGATCTGGGTGTCCAGAATGTTCTTGAAACTAAGTGGCAACAATTGTGGCCCGGTGGCATGGCGCATTGTCATCCATAAATATCCCATCGTTGTTTGGGGATATGAAGGCCATGAATGCCTGTACATGGTCTCCAACTAACCGAACATAATCGATGACAAGTCCCATTCTCTGCAAAGGTAGTCCACACCACTATGGAGCCACCACCAGCTTGCACGGTGCCTTGTTGGCAACTCGGATCCATATCTTCCTGGGGTCTGTCTGAACACTACTATTAGCTCTTACCAGCTGAAATCGAGATTCATTCGACCAGGCCGCGGTTTTCCAGTCGTCCAGGCTCCAACCGATGTTGTCACGTGCCGAGGATAGCCGCTGCAGGCGATGACGTGCTGTTATTAAAGGCCTGTCGCCCCTTGGCGCCAAATTTCCCCGCACTGCACTCACGGATACGCTCGTCGCCTGTGTACTGATCCCACTTTGGC
This sequence comes from Schistocerca serialis cubense, assembly GCF_023864345.2. Classification (NCBI taxonomy): domain Eukaryota; kingdom Metazoa; phylum Arthropoda; class Insecta; order Orthoptera; family Acrididae; genus Schistocerca; species Schistocerca serialis. The sequence goes on along the minus strand of NC_064644.1, from coordinate 596,239,041 downwards.
CAACCACGGTTTCCTCCGCCTGTAGGAGCGCACGAAGAACGCTGGTTAGCTCGCTAATAGGGGTGCAGCAGTGCCACTTTGAGTAGGAATTCGCTCACACAAAGGTTTTGCTCTACAGGTTTTTTTTTTTCCTCCAAGCGGCTTTAGACATGCTACTCAGTGTAATGGTACTTGAATTACGTAACCATTACGGCACCTCAACTCAACCTCTCGATACCAGCGATATTCTACTGTGTTTCTGTTAACTACTTAACATATTTCTGAGAACATTCAGATTTGATTTCATTTGTGATGCGTCGATATGTTTATATTGCAATGATATTATTCTTATGTGTATTCTTTCTTTTGTCACTATGATCTTTGACGTACTTGTAACTCTGATTTTTGGGCGCGTAAGCGATTGTTAGTTAGTTGTTAGAGAGTCGGACTTTGATAAAATCAAGTCTTGGACGTCATGTTGCAAAGACACATATTGTCGTCAGCTTATAAAATTTGAAGTTTAACAGTGAGAAAGATGTTTTTCAAGTAAGTTTTGTATTGTGAAGTGATGTTTTGTGTCTTACGTGATATTGCAATAAAAGCAATTAAAAGGAAGTGTAACTTAAATTCGGAGTGCTGATTATTTTTTTACATTACTATTGTGCTAACTTGGAAAGGTTTAATCTTCAAGAATGGTTTGTGAAGCGCATCTACAAAACTTTTGAATATAGCAGAATAAAACTTAGGCCTCCTTGCATCCGAGCTTGGAATCATCACCACCTAGATTTTCGACGATTGAGCCATGATTATACAACGAGACCAGCGTTGGAAACCGAAAACATGAGTGCCTAGTTTATTCATTATTACATGAAATGACTTTATTGACTGTGCTCTAATGAAACCTGCCACATAATAACTTAGTTGTTGCCCGAAAATGTAGTATTTAGCAGCGTGGGCAACACCACAATCGTTATTAAATTTTAACTTTTGTTGTGGTAGGGTTGTTAGATCAGGAAGAAATTGATTCTTCCGCTTTTTATTAGCCTATTTCGTTACCTTTTGATGAACTCCTTATCTCTGCGTTAAGGCTCGCAGTTATTCTGATACACTTTAAAAGATTGGAAAAAAAGACACACCATGAAGGAATTATCCGAATGGGACGGAAATCCGTAGAATTGATATACATGGTCAGACATACAAATAATTGCAATTTCAGAAGAATTGGATACGTTATTCGAAAGAAAAACTTTCACAAATTGAGCAAGTCAATAACGCGTTGGTCCAGCTCTGGCCCTTATGCAAGTAGTTATTCGGCATGGCATTGATTGACAGAGATGCTCGATATCCTCCTGAGGGATATCGTGTCAGATTCTGTCCACCTGCCTGCGTCACATCGCCAAAATCAGGAGATGGTAGCAGGGCACAACGCTTAATGCTGCACATGTCCTCGGTTGGGAACAGATCCGGCCACCTTGGTAGGATTTGACAAGCACCAAGGCAAGCAGTAGAAACTCTCGCCGAGTGCCGGAGAGCACTATCATGTTCAAGTGTGAGCCCAGGATGGCTTGTCACGAAGGGCAACAAACCGGGGATAACAATGGTCGTCGACGTACCGCTGCGCAGTAAGCAAAGACCTCCTGCTATGAAATGAGATGGCACTGCAATCCACGAGTCCTGGCTGTCGGGCCGCGTGGCGGGCGACGGTCGGGTTCGTATCCCATCGATGGCAGAGGCGTCTCCCGACGCCTATTCTCTAATCAACGGGGCTGAATTCCACGTGAAGTTCAGTACTGAAGACAATTCTACTGCACTTCCAGACCAGAGACGTATCTGCAGAGGCCCCACACACCTGTGGCTGACGACTATGAATGCCGTTTATTTCGCCTTAGGAACGTACCGCATGAAATTCGAATAGTTTCTACTGAAAAATAGGTGTCAGTTTGAGTTTACGTTCCGTGCATGTCAAGGAGCTGCGTCTTAAATGTAGCGAACTTATTGGATTTTTGTTTGAGGTTGGGAGGAGTTCTGTATCCACCTCAAGTCTCCATAAAATGGATTGTCTGTAGCCCACTCACTTCCATCTGTCAGTATCAACACGTGTGCTTACATTGATAGTGACGTAAGTGACGTGTGTACAACATCTTAAATAATGCAGTATGTCGAAAAGAAGTTTTGGCAAGTGATCGTACACACACACACACACACACACACACACACACACACACACACACACACAGAGAGAGAGAGAGAGAGAGAGAGAGAGAGAGAGAGAGAGAGAACTTTGCCATACGTAAATTGCCAAACTTCCTTATCCACCGTGATATGCAAGTAAATACGCTTTTTTTGTAGAATAATGTAATTTTTTAACAGCCATCGTTAGCTGGTGAAATGAACATTCATGTGGGCTTGCAACAATGGAAGTGATTAATTATGCATTTATGATAGTGATTCATATCCAGAGTAAGCAACAAGAAATACATCAGATTGAATATACAAAAGGTCTGGCTTAGCGTTATAGTATAACCAAATGAAAATTTAGTCACCACAAATAAATCATTACAAGCATCATTTAATACCGTGTAATTCTACCCTCAGATTCCGTAAACCTACTCGATTCGGTTAGGAAACGAGGCCACGGTGCTGTGTCGGTACGTCGCACCCACGTGAAGCCACTTGCTGAGGATTTGATCGCGAAATTCCAGTAACTGTTGGGCTGCTAATGTCGGCGTTTTACCCCCTGTTCAAACATGTCTACAGGTTTTCTCTGGGCTTCAGGGCAGGTGATTTTGCAGGCCCGTCAAAGCGTAATAGCGTCCGGCAGTGTACAGAAAACCAGTGACGTATCCTTGCATGCCGATGATATTCGCTGTTATCTTCGAAAATAGGAGTGCCAGTAGCGTACTCATCATGCAGGTGCTGACTGAGAGACAACACCTGATCACTCAGAATGTTTAAATAAACACGATCGTTCGTGTTAGTTGTCACCTCAGCAATCATGGTACCACAAACTCACCTCTGGCTTCAGCCGGACCTTGCACTCGTTCAGGATGAAATGCTTCATTTGATCTTCAGTGCACTCTACGACATGCGTCATTTCGATATAGGCAAAAAAGTTATTCGTCACACCACATTACGTTCCGCGAGTCACTTACAGTTCACGTTCGATGATTTCTAGCCCAATGAAGACGCGCAGCTTGATGTGTTTGTTGGGCAATGGCCTCTTATGAGATGACCTACCGCCAATGTTCATTATATGCAGTTCCCGTCGCTTTGCTCTGTTGCTAAGAGATTGGGATGGACCTTCATTCACTGCCTGCAGCAACTGCTGTCCACGGGCGGTGGTGGCCGAGAGGTTCTAGGAGCTTCAGTCTGCAGCCGCGCGATCGCTACGGTCGCAGGTTCGAATCCTGCCTCGGGCATTGATGTGGGTGATGTCCTTAGGTTAGTTAGGTTTAAGTAGTTCTAAGTTCTATGGCACTGAAGACCTCAGAAGTTAAGTCCCATAGTGCTCAGAGCCATTTGAACCAATTGCTGTCCGATTTGGAAGCAATGTTTATTGCATGCAGTTCCATCTCACTGTTCTGTCGTTAACAGACTGGGATTGACCTTCATTGACCGCCTCCAGCAATTTCTGTCGCTTTTGTAAGCGATTTTGATTCCAAGTCCCGTTCCTCTGTCAGCATCTTTTCTCGAACACAATTCTGACTGTGTTACGTCATCACTTGTGCTACACCACTGCTTGTAGAAACGTTGAACAGTTCGCCGCGAGACAGCAACGAATCCAACAATTTCACGCACTATATGACCATGAGAACAGCCAAACACGATTATCTACTTTTCCCATTCTGTCAGGTCCTCACATTTACCAATCTTTATGCACAGTGTCCACGTCAAACTTAAATGTATGACACGTCTTCGTTGGTCATCGGGGCTCAGTCCGAAGTGGGACTGAATTTTACCCCAGTCAGTGAGGCTTCAGGCCGAAGACGTGTCTGGAGACACCCGAAACAGCGGTGGGATACCAGTCTGACTGTCACCCTCTAGGTGTGGTGGTCTACGGTTCCGTTTCTTCTAATATCAGGACTCTTTGCCGGTCATCCGTGGCACTCACAGCACAGCGGTACGGCGACGATATTCTACGCCCCCGTTCTCTTGCACTCCATGACAAGCCACCCTGGGCTTGCATTTAAGCAAGACGATACCAGCCCGCACACGGCGAGAGTTTCTGCTGCTTGCCTTCGTGCTTTTCAAACCCTATCTTGGCCAGCAAGGTGACCGGATTTAACTCAACTGAGAACGTTTGGAGCACTATGGGTAGAGCCCTGCTACCATCACATGATTTTGACGATCTGACGCGCCAAGTCGACAGAATTTGGCGCTATGTACGTCAGAATGACATCCAACAACTCTGTCAATCAGTGGCAAGCCGAATAACTGCTTGCTTAATGGTCAGAGGAGGACCAACGCGTCATTGACTTGCTCAATTTGTGAAACTGTCACTCTTGAATAGATAATCCAATTTCTCTAAAATTGTAATCAGTTGTTTGTGTCTATTAGTAAATCACGTCTACCGATTTCCGTCCCATTCGGATAATTTCCTCGCGGTGCGTCGCCTTTTTCGTCTCAGAGTATATGTCACCGCTGCTAAGGTGACACCCACAGCCATTAGCAAGCCTGTTAGCAGCGCTCAAAATCAGCTCGAGTCGAAAAAACTCAGTAAGACCCCAGGGTCGGAAGGAATTTTTGTCAATTTGTATGCAACATTCGCAAATGAATTAGTTCCTCTTTTCAACTTAATTTGTTGGTGGTAAGTGTACCCTGTGATTTGGAAGGAATTTAGGTCACATATTTCTACATAAAAAGTAATTAAAACTGGCCCACATTACTACAGTGCTATATCACTGACCTCTACTTACAGCGGAATGCCAGAAACTATTCTGTAGGAAATACATAACACGAATGTTGACTTCAATGCGACTTATTTACCGATTGGTTTCGTTCCAGTACCATGTTCATGAAACTCCACAGAAAACTAAAACTGCATTGAATGCAGTGACCAATATGACCTGCAAGGTAAAAAAAAACAAAATTTATAAACAGGTACTTTCACCAAATACGCCATCATAACACCAAACTTACATATTATACATTTCTCGAAACACAAATTACACAAGTTGTGGTGTCACCGCCAGACACCACACTTGCTAGGTGGTAGCTCAAATCGGCCGCGGTCCATTTAGTACATGTCGGACCCGCGTGTCGCCACTGTGTGATCGCAGACCGAGCGCCACCACAAGGCAGGTCTCGAGATACGGACTAGCACTCGCCCAGTTGTACGACGACTTTGCTAGCGACTACACTGACGAAGCCTTCTCTCATTTGCCGAGAGACAGTTAGAATAGCCTTCAGCTAAGTCCATGGCTCCGACCTAGCAAGGCGCCATTAGCCTTACATAGTTTGATAGTTATCGTATGAAATGTCTCATCAAGAATGCTGTAATTCACATCAAAGAATAAAAGATAAGTATTCGAGGAGCTGCATACTTTTCTTATGAGAATTCACTCCTTATCCTGTTCCAGAATTCACGCCCGTCTGCGTTAGATAGCTTCCTTTTCGGCCTCCTCTATCTACAAGGTGTTGGCACATTTACCAACACATCACAAGTCAAGTCAAGCAGAACAATTCTGAACAAAATAAGTATGAGAAATTCAGGCGCAGATCACTACAAATGAAGCATTAAAACGGCTCAAGATAGTCAATAACAGAATCAAATGTTATCACAGTATCATGGTAAAGAACCATGGAGTACAAAGGTAACTCAAACATGAATTGTACTTTAAGACATCGAATATTACAAGGTCAAAATGTAAAACACATGTACATAAAATACAATACAAAATACTATAACCCATGTTCTATAAAATATGTAAAGCTTAAAATGGAAGTCTCTTTTTCAAGCTGTAAAACTAACCACAAATGTTATATTATACAAACTGTGAAACACAGTTGTAATTGTGGCTAACACCAGTCACAGGCTCTCATCACATCATATGGTAAGTTGAAAACGCAAGTTTAACCGTCTAAATGTAAATAAGAAGTTATGCTGGCGTAGCTAACATCAGCAGCAAGCCTCAGGAGCTCAAAAAAAAAAATAAAAAAAAAATAAAGACGTAGTAACCAAATTTCTGTTAAAGATCAAACCCTATGTGTCATTTTAAGACAAAGACGAGAAACGCATAGGCATGTCAGGTTACATGATGATGTAATAACTGTATTTTCAAAGTGACCAAGTTACAGAGGTAGTTCTTATTTCATCAAAAACAGTGTGTATGATACATCAAGTGTTGAATCGTGGTGTACGGTCATCCTCGTCAATAATTCCGTTACTACCGAGACATCTGTAGTAAAAGTTGTAATACAAAGGCTACATTTTCCAGTCTTATTAACCTCACACGTGAATATCTATAAAAATTACAAAAGTACAAAAATTGTATGACAGTCTGTGAGGCGTCCGGATTTAACGGACCTTATGTGAACTTTATCCATAACGACAGTACGATACAGTATGAGATCCTCAGAAAATAATAATTACATTATATCAACAAAAAGCAGCTGCAGTTAATCTCATGTGCCCGAAAACTAATAAAACAATCTCTACCAGTATATGGACACTGGCATGAAACAAACAAGTTAAAGCGAAACGCATTTTGGAGACGAACCGAGCAGGTGGCTAATAATATCGTGAAACTCCCATTACCAAGAGAACGGCGAGCTTCAGTGCTGAAAGGGATAAGGCCGTCACAATACATTATTCCATTTAGCGTAAATAAGGCCGGGACCGAGGGTAAGTGGCTGCACGTCATTAACAGGGCTAGGCCACGACCCAGAAAGAAAAATAAAAATGTTTATTCACCTCTAGCGAGTCGGTGATTGGCTGAAGCCATACTAAGCGACACAAACACGACGCTGTGGGGAGATCTCTATTATATAAAAGCATTTTGAGAACTAAAATTAAGTCTCTCTCTCTCTCTCTCTCTCTCTCTCTCTCTCTCTCCTCGCGGCAGACCGCACAAGTGTGTGGAAATAAGCGATGGCGTTGAGAGTTGCTTTCTGTAAAGTGATGACGATACAGAATAAGTGATGAAAGTTTGGAAGGTAGGAGACAAGGTACTGGCAGAAGTAAAGCGGTGAGGATGGGGCGTGAGTCATGCTTGGGTAGCTCAGATGGTAGAGCACTTGCCCACAAAAGGCAAAGGTCCAGAGTTCGGGTCTCGGTCTGGCACACAGTTTTAAGCTGTCAGGAAGTTTCGAGGACGATACACTTCACGTATCGTGGCGACAGGTAGCAAAGCTGTAGTAAAATATTCATGTGGGAATTTTTGCGGGCAAAGAAATTGTGCATGTCGCTCCAACCTGTAGCAAGTATGCAATAGCCATTATTTCGACCAGGGAAAGATTAACGTTCTACGGAACGCAGGAAAGTTGCGACTGAGTGAATTCAGTCAAGGCCAGAGTAGCGAATTAGCGTTTCAGATCCAGCACGGAGATAACGCCATTGCAGATGCCGCTAGGTATAGTACCATCACGCATTATGCCACAGTAAATGTTGAGTCCAGATTTTGCACACTCCAGCTTGTGTGCACTTTTACCATTGAAAATCAAAAGCTAGGATACTAACCTACCCTCACATTGAGTACATGAGAGTTTGTTCATCGGTTCATAAAAGTAAATTTATTCTTACCAACTCGTTGCATTAACCAGCTATGAAAATGTAAATTTAAACGAGCTGATGAGGATTTGTAATATTCACTCTTTCCTGTGATAAAACATGTTCCATATGTAGAGATAACGATTTTAATAATCATCATTTCAATACGTCCAAGAATTAAATATTTTCTTATTGATTATCAAAAGTAATCGAAAATGATTGTTGCTTATCACTTGACCCCTGAAAGCAACAGTTGATAGCTTATGTGTAGAATAAAAAAGGGAATAACTGTTTTGTCTTGCTAGAATAGACACTGAACCTTCACTTTTATTAATTCATGCATTCTAGGTACTTTACAGCAGCATTTCTAATGATTTTGTTGCGATCCGCACCTGATATTAGCTGCCTTATAGGGCCAGGGTAATATTTATTTAGAATGTTTGTTTGACACACTGGGCTGGAGAAGACCATTCAGTTTTGTCCACTTGCACGCTAAGTGGTAAACTAAGTCTGCACACATAAGTACACTCACTGTGCAGATAGAAAGGTCGGATGTACTCCAAGTTCTAACTATTTCACCAACGACTGATAAACCTGTCATCACAACTATAAGATATGTAGAGATAAGTCCTAATCACCTTAGCAAAAGATAAGTAGACATAAGTGCTCATCTTTACATTACACAGTAGGACAAAAATTCTGAGAGTGAAAATCAGTAATTATATTTAGGAAGCAAGAACTGCAGAATTAATTGACCACAATCTATACTACCATGAAGTCATACGTGTCAACGCAAGACAGAGAAATCGGGATGGCAGGTTACTAGCTTCTGTCGTAGAAAGCAAACCTTACTTTGCATTTAAGTCATGATTTATGTTGTGTGTTTCGTACAGTATATGTATACCGATACATTACTGCCTGGACAAGAAGTTTAAGAAAACATTCTGGTTTTAAACATTATAATTTGCCTATTACAAATAAAATTCTCCTTGAGAATCAGCATGGGTTCTGAAAGCATGTGATCGTACGAAACCCTAGTCCCGCTCTTCATAGATTATATCCTCAGTGCCAAGGAGAGAGGAAAATAAGTCCATTCAGTGATTGTAGAGTTTCGAAATGCCACTGATTCAGTATCACATCGACGCCTTCCAGTGAGAAGAGGTTACAGTGAGATACATAACCAGGTTTACTACTGGGTCAAAGATTTCCAATTAGGGTGAAAGTAGCACGTTATCCTGGATGGACAGTCATCTACAGACACTGAAGTAATATATGATCTGCCACGAGGGAGAATAATAGGACGTTATACGTGTACGATATAGTGGATAGTGTTAATTACAATCTCCAGTTTTCGCATATTGTGCAGTTATCGATAACGAAATTTTGACTGATAAAAATTTCAGCAGACTGGTAGCTGTCTCTAAAAGTAGTTAAATATACGGCTGTGTACTCCAAGCAAGGCATAAGCATGGCTACAGGAGTAATGAGTTACATCGAGTCAGACGTACCATAAAAATAAACAACCCAACAAAAAGAGACAAGCAACCAGATGGAGAGGAGGAAACAAAATGTCTCTTCCCAGCTTGAGGGCATATGTGACGTTACTTGGTGATTACAATATCGAGTTTTATTTACAAAGAACTTGGCAGTACGGACCCACTCATCAGTATGACATTGCACCCTTCTTGGGCCTGTATGCATACTCTGATTGGGTTGGCAAGACTGTCAAGAACTCATTGCATCTTCTCGTAAGGCAAGTCGGCCCACAACTGTTGTAAATGATGCTTGATGTCTTGGATAATGGAATTGGGACGGAATTCACGTCCTATTGGAGGCAGATCTGGAGATCTTGCTGGGCTCAACATTACGTAGACAGTTCATAGAGAGACTTGCTATTTGTGCATGAGCCTTGTCCTGTTGAAAATACAAGTATAATCTTGTCGTATGAGCAGTAACAGACGAGTTCCCTCAGTAGCTACCAGCCGTCGCCTGACGTCATATCTGATGGGCTATCCACACCGCGACGTCAGGAGAAACACCGATGTGCCCCTCCAAAAAGGAATGGGACATCTGTACGAGTCGCTGACTTATTCCCTGACGATGGACATCTGTGGTAGTGTAGGACTGCAATTTATGGCTGAACACAATGCGACGCCATCTGTAAGTCCATGCTTTCAGGACACGACACTGGTCGAAACTGAGTCGTTTGTAGTGCAGTGGTGTCGACAGCCTTTGCATGATGTGGTAACTGCTTGGTCCACCTGGTGCCAGTTGAACAATGGTGGAGGATGACGCAGAATGTTTCAGGGAACTCATTATTTGTTCCCGGGTGGCAGGTGCAGATGTAAACATGTTACGATGTACCTGGTGTACAGTACGGCCCTCCTCCACTGTCGTGGTCAAATGTGGTGCAGCGGAACCTCCACGACGACTATGCCTGCCCTCACGTTCCACAGCCATCCAGCTTGAGGCTGCTGTCACATCCGAACATCCCGCAGATCCAGATATTGCCCGAAGTCCAACAGCCAGTCACATGGAGACCTACAATGAGGCCCCTTCGAACTTTGTCAGGCAGTGCTAACGCTGTCTCACACTAGTAAACGCGATCTCTATGTCCTTTACAGTGATCAGTGTCTGACGCTGTTCTCGCCCCTTACATACTAATGGCATTAAACTCAAAGAGCGGTAAACCCAAACAAGGGTAAACCCAAACAAGGGTAAACCCAAACAAGGGTAAACCCAAACAAGGGTAAACCCAAACAAGGGTAAACCCAAACAAGGGTAAACCCAAACAAGGGTAAACCCAAACAAGGGTAAACCCAAACAAGGGTAAACCCAAACAAGGGTAAACCCAAACAAGGGTAAACCAAAACAAAGGTTAACCCAAACAAAGGTTAACCCAAACAAAGGTTAACCCGAACAAAGGTTAACCTGAACAATGGTTAACCTGAACAACGCTAAGCATGAACAACAATATTGCAGACTGGTGGTCGTTCTACCTGTCACTGTGAACGGAAACTCTAATAATTTACGTACTAGTTGATGCTGTGTACGTTCACAAAGTTAAATTGACACTGAATCGTGTCTTCAGGGTGCTTCATTTCTTTGTCAGGCACTGTATCCAGTTTCCAGTGCAGTCACTTGATATGGTAAATACCAACTTTGTAAGTACATCTAAATATACTTAGAATCTAGTGGAGCCGATGTTCAGTCCAATTTTTATAGCGATCTGTCAGAAATCCTCTTTTCATGGTTCGTGAAGCGTTGTATGAAACTTAGACAACCAGCACAGCTAAACAAATTACTCACATAATCAGCTGCAGGTAAGCAGACTGGAGAGTTTCGCACAGGGACATTTCACGAGAAGAAGGTGAGAAACGGAAGTGCTGAAACTCAATTAGTCTGAAAAATGACTTGATCGATCTCTAAGGATCCGTGACTGCTGACTTCAGGAATCAGAAATACAGTTTGAAACACCACCTCCAGCACACGTCATTCTAAACACGTAACAGCCATTCATTAAAGCCTCAGCAACCTTCACTCCGCCCCCTCCCCCCCCTCCCCCCACCCTGTCATCACGCAACTGGAATCGGGCTCTAGCAACCATAAATAGCTAACAGGACGAGCACTAATCCACGGACATTAAATATTACACCTTCATCAGATACTCCATTAGTATTGGCGACGGTTGTGTGTGAATTCGGATTATAGTGTGTCCCGAGTGATCTGCTAGACACCTGGTTGCCGGCAGCGACCACGCAGTGAGCTGGCGAGATGGTCCGTGATATCTCGGAAGACAGATGGAGAGAACTTAACGGCCCCGCAGTTCCTCAGGCAGCAGGGTGGAGGGGGGGGGGGGGGGGGGGGAGAGGACAGCGGAAGACGTGCCGAAAAATGTCCTCGTCGGCGTTGGCGGCGGATTGAGATATACGAGCCCGGGATTAGAATATATCGACGAGTAATTTGAGGCGGGCCCGAGACTGCTGCGGCGGCGTCGGAGCACCATTCCTTTCTGCGCCGCCGCTTCCTGGGGAGGAAGTTGGGATTTACGGCCGGAGTGAGTTTCTGTGTTTCTATTTGTCTTGACGCGGCCCTCGTCCAGCGCCATCAGCCTGCCCCCCTTCCCCCCCCCCCCCCCCCCCCCCCCCCCCCGCGGCCCATCCTGTGACCGCCGTGTCGCGCCGCGGAGTGGGCACCGCGCTTTGCGACCCTGAGAGCGCCAGCGCCCTTAAAAGGCTGCCCTCTCCCTCCCCCGCCCCCGCCCTGCGGCCTTCCACTTTGCGCCGCGGAGTGACGCCGGACACTCCCCCAGGAGCGCGCGGCCCTCCTCTCTCCGGCCTCCACTCTGCGCGCGCCGGTCCATCTCGCATTACGTTACGTTGCGTTGCGTTCCGTCTCACGTCGCGCAGGACGCGGAGCACTGCCGACGCGACTTCGCGGCGAATGTGGCGGCGCCTCCCTGCGTCCCGTCCTGCGAGTGCGTGGCGTATACTCCAGAGGCACAACTCGACAACAGCGTTACCTGCCAGCGCACCTTACTTCTCCAACGCAGTTTCTGCTCTCCAGCTCTCAGATACACTTTTGGACACCGACAATTCCCGCATTTCTACAGAATACCTTCTGCTGTTTCATCCACATTTTTCTCCTACGTTATATTTTCATTTTACTTCCACACTCTGTCAGTCGGACGGGAACAAACGATGCAGGGAGAGAGTACCGTGCGCTGGGTTGTAAGGCAGGTGGTTTCCGGGGATGAATTCGCGAAAGCGACCAAAATTCTGGAAAATTTTTTTTGTATCATCATTTACTACATGGTACTGACATTTCGATTCGTGCGCTGGGTTGTAAGGCAGATGGTTTCCGGGGATGAATTCGCGAAAGCGACCAAAATTCTGGAAAATGTTTTTAGGATGATCATTTACTACATGGTATTGAAATTTCGATTCCTGAGTATTACGCTTCAATTCCACTTCTAAGTGTGATAAAAATAATAATTAACAAAAGCTTGCACGGGACCACGCCCCTAGGTTGTTCTAAATTTCCTCATATTATTTATTCTTGCGATATGTTCTTCCAGTTTTACGCGTTCACAATGTAGGGGATATTTCGGTGTTTAGCAAAAAAAAAAAAAAAAAAAAATGTTGAAATGGCTCTTAGCACTACGGGACTTAACTTCTGAAGTCATCAGTCCCCTAGAACTTAGAACTACTTAAACCTAACTAGCCTAAGGACATCACACACATCCATGCCCGAGGCAGGATTCGAACCTGCGACCGTAGCGGTCGCGCGGTTCCAGACTGGAGCGCCTAGAACCGCTCGGCCATCCCGGCCGGCAGTTTTTATCAGATCCAGAACTTCTACAAAAGTGTGTGCATGGAAAAACTCAAAATCTCAATGCAATCTGGCAGGAAAACCATGTCCTGAGACAACATTAGTTTCCGTAACTGCGGATGACGTTGCACCATTTGATGGTTGTTTAGCTTTGAACTGTGTATTTGCAGACTACGGACTCTGCAGAGACTAGGATTTGATCCAGGACCTTTACATCGTTCATATTGAAGGAAATCGATTACAGGAGAATTGTTGCAGCTGACAATATTGTTACTCAGTTTGACAATCAGGTTAATTTAACAGGACAAGCAAAGAAAAGACTGCTTGAGGATGAAGAGAAGAATGCATATGGCTTGCACTAGTTCATCGAGATAAGGTAAGGCGTAATACAAACACTGTCAAATTTTTGATCCAGGCTTCCCTTAACTTACATTTTGCAAAATTTTTGTGCCTTTTCCTCACAAACCATTAGCATTAAAGTACTTCAATGTGGCATCTAATTAATTAATACAATAGCGAAACATTCTGTAGAAGGAATTTTCGTTTACTACAACTGTAAGGCATTTATGTAAAACAAAACCCCTACGTTTCGGCATACTTTTTCACAGAAATTTGGAGAGCTAAAAAATCTAGCATAAAAATATATGAATATTCTGTGACACAGACATCTGTAATAATAGTACAGCAAGCTGTATACAAAAATACATTAATTTCATTGTCATATTTTTGAAAAAAGTAACATATGTACTCACGTTGCTGAAAGTATTTCAGATGTTATAATAAAAAACGTATAAAGCATGAAAACATAGGCACGTATCCATACACTATTCCTTAAAAACTGTGCGAAATATAGTTACTTTGCTTTAAAACTTCTGACTTACGCTCCCCCTTGAGAGTACTGGAACGCGCCTGTTGGCGTTGAGCGCATCACGCCGGCGTACCCCACAGACAGCCGGCTACTGCAGACTGATCGTGGCGCCAAGCAGTGCAGTGCAGTGCAGTGTTGTTGGTTAATATTTGCTATCTGAACATTGCTATGCTCCTCCAGACATGCCGTCAAAATTACTGTTCTGACAGACGGACCGTAATAAGTTCGTAAACTCACTAACTAAAGTAAAAACGTAAATCAGAAGTACATTTTAACTTACTGGTTACTGATAGAAGACTGTGCACCAATCAGATGCGCGCACTGTGTAACCAGACGACGAACTGTTACTGTAACTCAATACCACTCCTGTAGTGGGTATGAGCGAGGCAACACGCGTCGGGTCGGTCGATGCCGACAATTATTCGTCGCATTTAACGATGGCTCGGGAAACGTTTGCATGTAACAACTCACTAGATATTTTATATCATGTATGAACAAATGCAACACTCGCTTTGAACGGTATAGTATAACGAGTTACCGAAAACTGTATGTCTTGTTGAATGAGGCGAACGTATGTGTGAAATTTTCAACGTCTTGTAATACTGTGAATCATTCGATTGTTTCTTGTTACGGTGGTCTGAACATAGTTTCTTTCCTCGGAGTTCGGTTTACTGAACGAATGCAATCACTTACTTGCGTTTCTTGATTACCGCTGGACGTTAAGGGATAAAAATCAGTTGGCATTTTATGTTTTGATAACTTTATTTCGTAGGAATGGATTTCCTCACACACTACCACCTTAACTTACCACAGTTTCTTGTTTGCACGTCGGATCCTACTCCTACATGGAAAGGGCAGTCAGGACGAGTTGTTCGAGATAATTTTAGAAGATCTGAGGTAAGACAAAGTCGTAGTCAGTGATACTAGGAAAGATAAAAGACATACATAAACTGTAGTATTGATAGAACCTGACATTTCTGTAAGGTGGCTACGACATTTTATGAAACCCACTGTGTAATGGCTAGGTAGGCGAACGTTATAGTAATAACCCACCAACCCCAATCATCTATTCCTTTTTAACTTTACATCCTCTCCAAAATAACAACGCCACTTTCATCTGCACCGACCCTTCGAAGAACGAGGATGGATGTGGCTACGCTTACTGGGATACCAGCTGTCATTTTGGACATATATTAGTGCACGCTAAGGATATTGAAAGGGTAATGCAGTATGTAAAGGGGGACGAAAATCTAATAGTCATGGGCGACTGGAATGCAGTTGTAGGGGAAGGAGTAGAAGAGAAGGTTACAGGAGAATATGGGCTTGGGACAAGGAATGAAAGAGGAGAAACACTAATTGAGTTCTGTAACAAGTTTCAGCTAGTAATAGCGAATACCCTGTTCAAGAATGACAAGAGGAGGAGGTACACTTGGAAAAGGCCGGGAGATACGGGAAGATTTCAGTTAGATTACATCATGGTCACACAGAGATTCCGAAATCAGATACTGGATTGTAAGGCGTATCCAGGAGTGGATATAGACTCAGATCACAATATAGAAGTGATGAAGAGTAGGCTGAAGTTCAAGACATTAGTCAGGAAGAATCAATACGCAAAGAAGTGGGATACGGAAGTACTAAGGAATGACGAGATACGTTTGAAGTTCTCTAACGCTATAGATACAGCAATAAGGAATAGCGCAGTAGGCAGTACAGTTGAAGAGGAATGGACATCTCTAAAAAGGGCCATCACAGAAGTTGGGAAGGAAAACATAGGTACAAAGAAGGTAGCTGCGAAGAAACCATGGGTAACAGATGATGAAAGGAGGAAGTACAAACATGTTCCGAGAAAATCAGGAATACAGAAATACAAGTCGTTGAGGAATGAAATAAACAGGAAGTGCATGGAAGCTAAGACGAAATGGCTGCAGGAAGAATGTGAAGATATGGAAAAAGATATGATTGTCGGAAGGACAGACTCAGCATACAGGAAAGTCAAAACAACCTTTGGTCACATTAAAAGCAACCGAGGTAACATTAAGAGTGCAACGGGAATTCCACTGTTAAATGCAGAGGAGAGACCAGATAGGTGGAAAGAATACATTGAAAGCCTCTATGAGGGTGAACATTTGTCTGATGTGATAGAAGAAGAAACAGTAGTCGATTTAGAAGAGATAGGGATCCAGTATTAGAATCGGAATTTAAAAGAGCTTTGGAGGACTTACGGTCAAATAAGGCAGAAGGGATAGATAACATTCCACCAGAATTTCTAAAATCATTGGGGGAAGTGGCAACAAAACGACTATTCACGTTGGTGTGTAGAATATATTAGTCTGGCGATATACCATCTGACTTTCGGAAAAGCATCATCCACACAATTCCGAAGACGGCAAGAGCTGACAAGTGCAAGAATTATCGCACAATCAGCTTAACAGCTCATGCATCGAAGCTGCTTACAATAATAATATACAGAAGAATGGAAAAGAAAATTGAGAATGCGCTAGGTGACGATCAGTTTGGCTTTAGGAAAAGTAAAAGGACGAGAGAGGCAATTCTGACGTTACGGCTAATAATGGAAGCAAGGCTAAAGAAAAATCAAGACACTTTTATAGGATTTGTCGACCTGGAAAAAGCGTTCGACAATATAAAATGGTGCAAGCTGTTCGAGATTCTGAAAAAAGTAGGGGTAAGCTATAGGGAGAGACGGGTCGTATACAATATGTACAACAACCAAGAAGGAATAATAAGAGTGGACGATCAAGAACGAAGTGCTCGTATTAAGAAGGGTGTAAGACAAGGCTGTAGCCTTTCGCCCCCACTCTTCAATCTGTACATCGAGGAAGCAATGATGGAAATAAAAGAAAGGTTCAGGATTGGAATTAAAATACAAGGTGAAAGGATATCAATGATACGATTCGCTGTTGACATTGCTATCCTGAGTGAAAGTGAAGAAGAATTAAATGATATGCTGAACGGAATGAACAGTCAAATGAGTACACAGTATGGTTTGAGAGTAAATCGGAGAATGACGAAGGTAATGAGAAGTAGTAGAAATGAGAACAGCGAGAAACTTAACATCAGGATTGATGGTCACGAAGTCAATGAAGTTAAGGAATTCTGCTACCTAGGCAGTAAAATAACCAATGACGGACGGAGCAAGGAGGACATCAAAAGCAGACTCGCTATGGCAAAAAAAGGCATTTCTGGCCAAGAGAAGTCTACTAATATCAAATACCGGCCTTAATTTGAGGAGAAAATTTCTGATAATGTACGTCTGGAGTACAGCATTGTATGGTAGTGAAACATGGGCTGTGGGAAAACCGGAACAGAAGAGAATCGAAGCATTTGAGATGTGGTGCTATAGACGAATGTTGAAAATTAGGTGGACTGATAGGGTAAGGAATGAGGAGGTTCTACGCAGAATCGGAGAGGAAAGGAATATGTGGAAAACACTGATAAGGAGAAGGGACAGGATGATAGGACATCTGCTAAGACATGAGGGAGTGACTTCCATGGTACTAGAGGGAGCTGTAGAGGGCAAAAACTGTAGAGGAAGACAGAGATTTGAATACGTCAAGCAAATAATTGAGGACGTAGGTTGCAAGTGCTACTCTGAGATGAAGAGGTTAGCACAGGAAAGGAATTCGTGGCGGGCCGCATCAAACCAGTCAGTAGACTGATGATGAAAAAAAAAAAAAAAAAGGAACTAACCAATATGAAAGCCAAGTTAGATACTATCTGATCAATAGTACCCGAACACCCATGTGTAGTGCGGAACTGGCCACTAGATGTAGATAGGCGGACCCACCTGTACACAAGGGATGCGGGGGCATTAGTGGAGCGTGACAAAGCTGAGATTCGCAGAGTGGCCTTAAAGAAGAGAGTAGTGTCAGAGAGTGGTGTCAGAGAGTAGGTCTGGGTGGTGACCACGTACGAGGAGACAGCGATCCGGACTCAGGGTGTGAAGGTGGATTAGGACGGGAGAAGGAGACAGAGGTCCACCGTTGGAGCTGATGCAGGGGCGCAATGGTCCCCACATCCTAGACTTCTACATGCCTACTGTGCGGATTTCGCAGAGCTGGCATTAGGAATCTTTAAGGAGAATTTCACCAGCTGCAGCGTGCTCTTACAACAGCAGCAGTCGCTGTCCGATTTAAGCATATAGTAGTAACCTTTCAATTGTTCAAGTCAGAATTAGAGTCAATTTTCCATTCTCTTTCCAACTTTGCCAACCGTACTTCGGTACACACTCCCTTTTATGAAATCGATGTTTTACTTTGACCTGTGTCTCATGCCATTCCAGTCTTTTGGAAGTAAATACACTGACGGTAGAAGTGGCAACAACAAAACATAACCTAGTGTAATTAAATTTCGCAAATACATCTGTCTAGTGATTAACATCGCAAGATCACAGGCCATTTAAGCGCGAGTTAAGCCATTGCAAATATGAAATGCTGGTCCATTTACCACCGGTGTAACAGCCAGAATGTTGAATGCATGCATGCAAAAGTGCATGCATTGTGTTGTATACGTGCCAGACGTCAGTCTCTGGGATGGAGTTCAATGCCTGTAGTACTTGGTTAGTCAATAAAGGGACAGTTAATGCTGTTTCTGGATGACGCTTCAGTTGTCGTCCGATTATGTGCCATACGTGCTTGATTGGTGTCAGATTTGGCGATCTAACAGGCCAAAGTAACATGTCAATAATCTGTAGAGCATGTAGGGTTACAACAGCGGTATATGGGCAAGCGTTATCCCGTTGGAAAACACGTCCTGGAATGTTGTTCATGAATGGCAGCACAACAGGTCGAATTACCAGGATGACGTACAAATTTGCAACCAGTGTGTGTGAGATAAGGACGAGACTGCTCCTGCTGTCGCACGAAATCGGACCCCCAGACCGTAACTCCAAGTGTAGATCCAGCGTTTCCAGCATGCAGACAGGCTGGCTGTAGACCGTTAGTTGGTGCATTATAACCAACACAGTACCATCACTAGCATCAAGGCAGAATCAGCTTTTATCAGGAAACAAAATAGACTTCCACTGTGCCCCTCAATGAGTTCTCGCTTGACACTACTGAAGTCTCAAGTAGCGGTGGTTTGGGGTCAGTGTAATGCGCGGTACGGGGCTTCTGGCTCGGAGCTGTCCTAAAGGATTTGTAACAGCTCGTTGTGTCACAGTGGTGCCAACTGCTGATCGAATTGTTACCGCAGATGCAGTACGATGCGCCAGAGCCATACGCCGAACACGGCGGTCTTGTCTCTCGGTACTTCCACGTGGCTACGTTCCTGCCAAGCCTCTCTGCAGTGTCGCAGAAGGAACATGCAGCTCCTCGTAGCCCTATTGCACGACCTCATTCAAATTCAGCGAGGTACTGATGATGGCGTCTTGATGAGCAGCAACTCGGCACGTCCAGTCTCACACGTAACTGACACTCACGACCGTTACACCGTGTATAAGTAAACTTGATTTGAATCTTCATTGTGGCGCTCCTAACGCCACTCTTATGCGACTGGCGCGAAATTTGAATAGACATCATCTTTCACACAAACGCACCTACTAACTTTCGTGATGTCGCACAGCTCCTCCTTGGTGTTGAGATTTTTTTCCGTTAGTGTACGTCATTATCTTGAATGTTATCCAATTAGACTGTATTCCATTGGTCATTTACTAACTTCCATTGCTCACGGCCAAACAGTTTCGTCATTCGCGTTTGGTTTCCACTGCGTTTAATTTTACAGTAGTGTAATTGAGAGGTTGTTCTGAGTCGCAGAAATATTCAGATGGAGAAGTGTATCAGTGGTGCCCACATACCGGCCCATCGGACGGGACACGTTGTTCTACCTCCGAGATTCCAGAAGACGACTGCGTGAAATCTGCAAGACGTCAGGAAATAGTCGTGTCTCAGTGAACAGAACATGTCTCCGAGCTTTTTAACTTGCATTAGAGGTGCTAAGCGTGCTAGACAGGTCACTGAAGTCGTTGTCTGGGAAGGTTCGACAGCAGCACGGTTCGGAAATCTGTTTATTCGGTTGCCCTGTGCAGGCGTGCAAATATCGCGTGCAGCAATACGGAGCGGATGGGTTGTCTGCATGTTCTGACACCCTGGTCCCCTGGTAGCGTGCTCTGCTACTACGCCACGGCGCGTATCAGGAGCTGAAACTTGTGGAGATGCTCTGCCCACTGATGTGTGTCAGTATTGCGCATGTCCTGTCGCTTTCTCGCAGTCGCCTTCTGAATCCTGACTTACAACAAATGTGAGTAATTCTTTCATAGGGAGTGCACGTTCTGGCGACCAATAAAAACGTGTTACCACACCTACAATGTCTGGATACTCCCTGCTATCAACCAAGAAGCCTACTGGCACGTGACACCTGCCGCACCCACGCCAAGTGTCACGCTACTACAACCTGCCTACATGACCACATTTTGGTAGTAAACGTCTAGTAGACTTATTACACGCAGTCAGCTATAAACTGTTCAAAATCAGCCGGCCGGAGTGACCGAGCGGTTCTAGGTGCTTCATACTGGAACCGCGCGACCGCTCCGGTCGCAGGTTCGAATCCTGCCTCCGGCATGGATCTGTGTGATCTCCTTAGGTTAGTTCTAAGTTCTAGGGGACTGATGACCTCAGAAGTTAAGTCCCATAGTCCTCAGAGCCATCTGAACCACCTATTTTCAAAATCGATTGACCTGGCTTGATTTAAATGTGGATACGAAAACGACAGTGTCCCCAACTGACACTATTGCCCGCACAGAAAGAAGGTGCAGTTTCATTTCCTGCGATTCTGTTAAGGACAAACGAGTATCTCGAAGAGCCGTAGGAGGCCCTTTGCTAGTCCTTTATTAGACATCGTTTCTTCAGGACATGACGTCCCAAATATGCTGTGTCTTTTTATCCCCAGCGCTTCTCACGGTACGATTTGGTGTCATCACTCTCACCGCACGACCTACGCTTAGGGACTTCTTCGTGTGTACCTGTCGTGTGCAGCTGTTTCTTAACGTTCCCGTCGCCCGTCATCAGTCCCACCATTAGTCTGACTCCTGTTCAAGCCCAACATTACGGAATTTTTTCAGGGAACATGGCTTGGGAATCATTAGCTTGCCACGTTCACGTCTTTAGAACAAAGTCCAATATTCTACACGCCACCTACTGATCCAGCCTTGTTCGAGGACGTGCTGAAAAGCAGTGCCTTCGAAATTTTATGTGAAACTTTCTTTTTAAAAACAACAAACTTTATTAATTATTCTACATCTTTATTCTCGACGTCCACATATTTATTTCTCAACGTAGTCACCGTGGCGTGAAACACATTTGTCCCAACGAGTGACCAGTTTGTTGATACCGTCGCTGTAAAGCGTTTTACCTTGTTGACGGAGCCAAAATCTCACCTGCACATTCACTGCTTCGTCAGTATCAAGGCAAAATCCTCGGGGGTGTTGTGTAAGTTCTGGAAACAGACGAAAGTAGGACGGAACAAAGTCAGGACCGGACGGAGGATGACGGATGGCAGTGAACTCAGGGGGTCAGTCATCCTGTCGCCACGCCGCAGCACTCGTGTGCGGTCTGCCATTGCCATCCTGAAGGAGACGGTGCTCCGTGCCGGGTTACTAGAAACACTGTTACAGCAGGCAGTTCCTCACGCACCGACGTGGTTATGTTACACGCTGCAGGAGGGAGGTTGCAACTTGCGTCAACGAAGCGGGAAAGTCGACCGAGTAATATGCAATACTTCGATCGGTAGTGAGAGCAGAATAAAAATTCGGCGACATTACTTTTCAGAACGCCGTCATAATTTTTTTTAACCATCACCTTAGTGATGTTTAGGATAAGATCCGGTTAAAAAAATTGATTCGTCTCACCTATCCTGTTCAGTTCATTCTCTTGCTGATTGCCACTGGTTCCTTAGTGACCAAGAGCCCACGGTGAGTTGACGCCGTTGCTTTCCTCCAGTGTCCCAAGGGATTTCTGACATTCTGCAACGATCTTTTATCAGTTTTCAGGGGTTGATAGATATTTCAAAACTGCTTGGCTGTTCGTATACGTTTAGATGCTATGATCTTTGTAGCGCCTATGCAAATTCTCCTGCGCACACACCTTGATAGCGGATATTTCCGCAGGGATTACCGCGGTCAGCTTCCCTAGAGAGATTGCGCTCTCTAGTCCAGGCTGCACCCCCATAGCTTTCGTCTGTTTTCTCTCCGACAGAGAGCCAGACTATGTCTCCTGCACGGTGTTGTTCATTTTTCCACTGCTCCCTACTTCCACTTATTAAACGTTTACTAAAGCAGCTGGAAGTTATTGTACGGTCAGCCAGCATTCCCCCACCTGAAACTTCCTGGCAGATTAAAACTGTGTGCCGGACCCAGACCCGAACCCGGGACCCTTGCCTTTCGCGGGCAAGTGCTGTACCATCTGAGCTACCCATGCACGACTCACGCCCCGCCCTCACAGCTTTACTACTGCCAGTACCTCGTCTCCTACCTTCCAAACTTTACAGAAGCTCTCCTGCGAACCTTGCAGAAGTAGCACTCCTGAAAGAAAAGTCCTAAATTCGCGTCTCGGTCCTGCACACAGTTTTAATCGGCCAGGAAGTTTCATATCAGGGCACATTCCGCTGCAGAGTGAAAATCTCATTCTTGCATAAATCCCCCACCTATTCCTATATTAATCACATTCCCTATATTGGTGTTGGATTCTAGATATCCTATAGGTATCCAGTTATTTCCAGTTTTTAACCTGTATACCCTTGCCGCTGCCTCCATTGTAACCCGAAGGTGAGGTGAGGTGAGGGCACGCCCAGCATGGTCTCTATCCGGGCAGTGGCTGTGATGGCCAAGCAGGCCTGTTTCTCCACACTGCCAAGCTCCTTAGCAGCGACCTTTTCTACATTGTTCCACCTTACTGTAGCCGCAAAAATTTTCGTAGGTCTTATAACAGTGGTGTATATCCAGTACATACTGTTGGAGTTTAGATTTCATTTTTTTTCTGCCGGCTCTTAGTCTCTTCCAGAGCTCATAAGAGTTTGTGTAATCAAGATTTAGTTCCTGAGATGAACTTCGCTCGTACTCGGTGCTGATAATAGCCTTTTTATTAACAGTCGAAACTTACGCAAGTGTAATTTTGCTGTTAAAGTACTTGCAAACCACACTCTTAACATTTAGGTGAATCCACCTGTAAGTCTTTCTTTGGGTGGCAATCGAAAATCTCAACCGTTCTACTCTTACCGCTGGCTTACTTGCTTCAAGTGACGCTGCCATTGTCTCTGTTTAATCACGCGATGATTTGCTTCCCCGACTTTTCTGAAATAGGACCATTTCGCCACGTTTTTTGTGTGATGACATGTGTAAGATTCACGGCTTTCCTGCCGTGTTGACAGGAGACTAGCTTCAGTTTCGTTGCTGAGTACCTGGACAAAATACAGCGTAACCTTATTTTAGTGTTTTTACTGGCAGCTGAAGTTTTAACTAGGGTCCAAATCAGTTCTGTCCAGTTGAATATCTGGGAAAATGCTGTTTTTGAAGAGATACGCGACACATAAGCTTCATCCTTTTTATTTTTTGTCACTCGCTTCGACGTTTCGAATTCGAAGACAATGATGCCCTCCTTTCGGTAGGCTTTTTGCGAGTGAGAAGTGCTGTAGTGGTGGGGATGAAGATTGCAAATGTGTTTGGGTGCTGCAGATACAGACGTCGTGGGATACACTGAATGCCTACTGTGTCTCTGAGGTGCGCCTCACGCCACCACATGGTGCTCCAGAGTGAACTTTACAACTATGTGAGCCGTGCTGCGGCTTGAGTTGGTGCTGTTTGTAGATTTCCGCCCTCTGTTGGAGGCCATACGGTATCGTTTAGTTGGCATGGTTGCGGTTGTTTATCTTCTTCTCGTGTTGACTGGCGCCACTCGGTTTCGCAAGCGTTGCCTGTCCGCTATTGGCAGCAGCGGCGGTTATCGATACGTAGTTAATGTCGCCCTATCTTTGTGGCGACGTAGTTGTTTTGCCGGGCCGTGTGGGTGGTGAGTTGTGAGTTCGGTTGGGGACTCAGGAGGAGCCAGAACACGCCGGGACCGCTGGCGCCATGCATGGACTGCCAGGTGGAAGGGCTGTGGTCACGAGGGTGCACGGCTTCGTCGTAAACTGGATCCAGCAAACCTTAAGATGAGTGCATTTTAATCCAAGTAGAGAAACCTCCACCACTGTGACATCTCGCGATTCTCCAGTGACTTGGGTTCCTGTTGCTGCTCGTAGTGTCGCTGGGGCGAAGAGCAGCGAGTGGAGCGCTTGGGGAAGGCGGATCTGATTAGCTTTCCTCGACTTCTTATTACTATTTACTTCGTTCCACTTGTTACAATTTGTTAAGTTCAACCAGCGGGAATTTTTCTTGCCTGCTGGCCGCTAACGCCCCAGTTACCTAACCTGGGGTTAGTGTAATTTTCCTCGTCTTGCCGCTGCTGTCCGGTAAGGCGTGTAGTTTTGACAGATTTCTTGATTGTAGGCCGGTTGGTGATTCCTCTAATCTGGTGATAATGATTCCTTTCTCGTTGCGGGGGCTCTAAACACAGTATTCTGGACGTAGTGCAGACCGTCGGGTCCCAGTTTGGCGTATTGTTCTATCGTTGCATTTG
Source organism: Schistocerca serialis cubense (assembly GCF_023864345.2). Lineage (NCBI taxonomy): Eukaryota > Metazoa > Arthropoda > Insecta > Orthoptera > Acrididae > Schistocerca > Schistocerca serialis. The sequence goes on along the minus strand of NC_064644.1, from coordinate 596,214,530 downwards.
GTTTATTGGACGTCAGGTAGCTTCAGCAATATTATTATTAGTCATTAGTTAGACTGTCACTAGTCTGAGTTGCCATCTTGTGAAGAAAATGCAACTTTTGGCTGCCTATCTCATCGCTCGAGAAAATGTTTGTTACCGCACGTTCTCAGAGGTTGATTCCTGGAGCACCGTCTGGATCAGTTGCTTGTTTTTTTAATTAGCTTTTGCTATTGTATTTGCTGTTTTACAGCAGGTTTCTAATTTTTTTATATTATTGGCGTTCCTAGCGTGTAAGGTCATCAGCCGTGATATTGGTCATTTGCCTTAAAATTCTAATTTTGTATTTGTATTTTTGCAGTAAGCCTTAAAACCTTATTTACTGCCATTCCTGGAGTCTGATGCCTTCTGCTGTGTTTGTGGCAACTTATCTTAATATTTCAATACCTATAAGTTAATCCCTCCATGAACCATGGACCTTGCCGTTGGTGGGGAGGCTTGCGTGCCTCAACGATACAGATAGCCGTACCGTAGGTGCAACCACAACAGAGGGATACCTGTTGCGAAGCCAGACAAACGTGTGGTTCCTGAAGAGGGGCAGCAGCCTTTTTAGTAGTTGCAGGGGCAACAGTCTGGATGATTGACTGATCTGACCTTGTAACATTAACCAAAACGGCCTTGCTGTTGTGGTATGGCGAACGGCTGAAAGCAAAGGGAAATTACAGCCGTAATTTTTCCCGAGGGCATGCAGCTATGGTTAAATGATGATGGCGTCCTCTTAGGTAAAATATTCCGGAGGTAAAATAGTCCCCCATTCGGATCTCCGGGAGGGGACTACTCAGGAGGACGTCGTTGTCAGGAGAAAGAAAACTGGCATTCTACGGACCGGAGCGTGGAATGTCAGATCCCTTAATCGGGCAGGTTGGTTAGAAAATTTAAAAAGGGAAATGGATAGGTTGAAGTTAGATATAGTGGGAATTAGTGAAGTTCGGTGGCAGGAGGAACAAGACTTCTGGTCAGGTGAATACAGGGTTATAAATACAAAATCAAATAGGGGTAATGCAGGAGTAGGTTTAATAATGAATAAAAAATAGGAGTGCGGGTAAGCTACTACAAACAGCATAGTGAACGTATTATAGTGGCCAAGATAGACACGAAGCCCATGCCTACAATAGTAGTACAAGTTTATATGCCAATTAGCTCTGCAGATGACGAAGAAATTGAAGAAATGTATGATGAAATAAAAGAAATTATTCAGATTGTGAAGGGAGACGAAAATTTAATAGTCATGGGTGACTGGAATTCGAGTGTAGGAAAAGGGAGAGAAGGAAACATAGTAGGTGAATATGGATTGGGGGACAGAAATGAAAGAGGAAGCCGCCTGGTCGAATTTTGCACAGAGCACAACATAATCATAACTAACACTTGGTTTAAGAATCATGAAAGAAGGTTGTATACATGGAAGAACCCTGGAGATATTAAAAGGTATCAGATAGATTATATAATGGTAAGACAGAGATTTAGGAACCAGGTTTTAAATTGTAAGACATTTCCAGGGGCAGATGTGGACTCTGACCACAATCTATTGGTTATGACCTGTAGATTAAAACAGAAGAAACTGCTAAAAGGTGGGAATTTAAGGAGATGGGACCTGGATAAACTAAAAGAACCAGAGGCTGTACAGAGATTCAGGGAGAGCATAAGGGAGCAATTGACAGGAATGGGGGAAATAAATACAGTAGAAGAAGAATGGGTAGCTTTGAGGGATGAAGTAGTGAAGGCAGCAGACGATCAAGTAGGTAAAAAGACGAGGGCTAGTAGAAATCCTTGGGTAACAGAAGAAATATTGAATTTAATTTATGAAAGGAGAAAATATAAAAATGCAGTAAGTGAAACAGGCAAAAAGGAATACAAACGTCTCAAAAATGAGATCGACAGGAAGTGCAAAATGGCTAAGCAGGGATGGCTAGAGGACAAATGTAAGGATGTAGAGGCCTATCTCACTAGGGGTAAGATAGATACCGCCTACAGGAAAATTAAAGAGACCTTTGGAGATAAGAGAACGACTTGTATGAATATCAAGAGCTCAAATGGAAACCCAGTTCTAAGCAAAGAAGGGAAAGCAGAAAGGTGGAAGGAGTATATAGAGGGTCTATACAAGGGCGATGTACTTGAGGACAATATTATGGAAATGGAAGAGGATGTAGATGAAGATGAAATGGGAGATATGATACTGCGTGAAGAGTTTGACAGAACACTGAAAGACCTGAGTCGAAACAAGGCCCCCGGAGTAGACAATATTCCATTGGAACTACTGACGACCGTGGGAGAGCCAGTCCTGACAAAACTCTACCATCTGGTGAGCAAGATGTATGAAACAGGCGAAATACCCTCAGACTTCAAGAAGAATATAATAATTCCAATCCCAAAGAAAGCAGGTGTTGACAGATGTGAAAATTACCGAACTATCAGCTTAATAAGTCACAGCTGCAAAATACTAACACGAATTCTTTACAGACGAATGGAAAAACTAGTAGAAGCCAACCTCGGGGAAGATCAGTTTGGATTCCGTAGAAACACTGGAACACGTGAGGCAATACTGACCTTACGACTTATCTTAGAAGAACGATTAAGGAAAAGCAAACCTACGTTTCTAGCATTTGTAGACTTAGAGAAAGCTTTTGACAATGTTGACTGGAATACTCTCTTTCAAATTCTAAAGGTGGCAGGGGTAAAATACAGGGAGCGAAAGGCTATTTACAATTTGTACAGAAACCAGATGGCAGTTATAAGAGTCGAGGGACATGAAAGGGAAGCAGTGGTTGGGAAGGGAGTAAGACAGGGTTGTAGCCTCTCCCCGATGTTGTTCAATCTGTATATTGAGCAAGCAGTAAAGGAAACAAAAGAAAAATTCGGAGTAGGTATTAAAATTCATGGAGAAGAAATAAAAACTTTGAGGTTCGCCGATGACATTGCAATTCTGTCAGAGACAGCAAAGGACTTGGAAGAGCAGTTGAATGGAATGGACAGTGTCTTGAAAGGAGGATATAAGATGAACATCAACAAAAGCAAATCAAGGATAATGGAATGTAGTCTAATTAAGTCGGGTGATGGTGAGGGAATTAGATTAGGAAATGAGGCACTTAAAGTAGTAAAGGAGTTTTGCTATTTGGGGAGCAAAATAAGTGATGATAGTCGAAGTAGAGAGGATATAAAATGTAGGCTGGCAATGGCAAGGAAAGCGTTTCTGAAGAAGAGAAATTTGTTAACATCCAGTATTGATTTAAGTGTCAGGAAGTCATTTCTGAAAGTATTCGTATGGAGTGTAGCCATGTATGGAAGTGAAACATGGACGATAAATAGTTTGGACAAGAAAAGAATAGAAGCTTTCGAAATGTGGTGCTACAGAAGAATGCTGAAGATTAGATGGGTAGATCACATAACTAATGAGGAGGTATTGAATAGGATTGGGGAGAAGAGAAGTTTGTGGCACAACTTGACCAGAAGAAGGGATCGGTTGGTAGGACATGTTCTGAGGCATCAAGGGATCACCAATTTAGTACTGGAGGGCAGCGTGGAGGGTAAAAATCGTAGAGGAAGACCAAGAGATGAATACACTAAACAGATTCAGAAGGATGTAGGTTGCAGTAGGTACTGGGAGATGAAAAAGCTTGCACAGGATAGATTAGCATGGAGAGCTGCATCAAACCAGTCTCAGGACTGAGGACCGCAACAACAACACCTGAAAGAACTGCGGGCTCGTATCAGAGAAGCAACCGCACACGATAAAAGGGCGGGCGTATGCGAAGTTGCAACACTTTGAAAAAGCTTTATAAAACCCATAGTTTATAATGCAATGTACCTGAATTTACCAAGATTGTTAAGGTATCTCATATGGATGCACACATACCTTTTCATGCTTATTGAAGTCGTATGTTTTTAATTGTAAACAATGGACATTTTAAAGTTTTTCCAACAAGGTAACTACAAATCTTTTTTGGAAAAATCTGCCTGAAAGAAACTGATGTATTTTTCATAAACTATTATTAAAAGTATCTGTGGAACATACTATTCATTTCTTCTGTTTCTATATTTTTACAGCTCTCCTAATTTCTGTGAAAAAAATACCAAATTTTAAGTCTTTTCCACATATTCCTTACTAGTACAGTAAATGAAAATTCCATCCACAGAGAGTTTCACTATAATATTCACTAATTGCATGCCAAATTTAAGTACTGTAATGTCAATGGTTTGTGAGGAGGAAGCACATAAATTTGCCAAAATGTAAGTTACGGGAAGCACGAATCAAAGATTTGACAGGATTTGTATTAGGCCTTACCTTATCTCGGTGAACTAGTGCAAATCATATGCATTCTCCTCTTCATCCTCAAGCAGTATTTTCTCTGTTTGTCCTCTTAAGTTCACCTGATTTACAAACTGATAACGTCAGCTGCATCAGTTCTCCTGTTACCGACATCCTTCAATATAGACAGTGTGAAAGCTCCTAGATCAGATCCTAGCCTCTGTTGAGTCCGCAGTCTTCTAAGATTAACACAGTTAAAACTAGACAAGCACATGCACAATTAACATGAATGAATGTAGGTGATCAGACAGGATGCTTACGTACATGTCATCTGTCAGAGCCGTATCTAGACGTATGAGGGATCACTCCAACTGCACATGCCCCACACCATTACAGAGCCTGTACCAGCTTCAAAAGTCCCATGCTGACATGCAGGTTCCATGGATTCATGAAGTTCTCTCCATATCTGTACACGTCCATCCGCTCGAAATGAGATTCGTCCGACCAGGCAACATGTTTCCAGTCATCAATAGTCGAATGTCGGTGTTGACGGGCCCAGGTGAGGCATCAACATCACACGAATGTGCCTTCGACTCCAAAACCCCATATCAATGACATTTCGTGGAATGGTACGCACGCTGACACTACTTGATGGCCCAGCATTGAAATCTGCATCAATTTGCGGAAGGGTTGCACTTCTGTCACGCTGAACGATTCTCTTCAGTCGTCATCGGTCCCGTCCTTGGAGGATCTTTCTCCGTCCGCAGCGACATCGGAGATTTGATGTTTTATTGGATTCCTCATATTCACGGTACACTCGTGAAATGCTCGTAGGGGAAAATCTCCACTTCATCGCTACCTCGGAGATGCTGTGTCCCATCGCTCGTGCGCCGTCTATAATACCACTTTCAGACTCACTTAAATCTTGATAACCTTTCATTGTAGTATAAGTAGCCGATATAACATCTGCGCTAAACACTTGTTGTCTTATACAGGGTGTTACAAAAAGGTACGGCCAAACTTTCAGGAAACATTCCTCTCACACAAAGAAAGAAAATATGTTATGTGGACATGTGTCCGGAAACGTTTACTTTCCATGTTAGAGCTCATTTTATTACTTCTCTTCAAATCACATTAATCATGGAATGGAAACACACAGCAACAGAACGTACCAGCGTGACTTCAAACACTTTGTTACAGGAAATGTTCAAAATGTCCTCCGTTAGCGAGGATACATGCATCCACCCTCCGTCGCATGGAATCCCTGATGCGCTGATGCAGCCCTGGAGAATGGCTTATTGTATCACAGCCGTCCACAATACGAGCACGAAGAGTCTCTACATTTGGTACCGGGGTTGCGTAGACAAGAGCTTTCAAATGCCCCCATAAATGAAAGTCAAGAGCGTTGAGGTCAGGAGAGGCGTGGAGGCCATGGAATTGGTGCGCCTCTACCAATCCATCGGTCACCGAATCTGTTGTTGAGAAGCGTACGAACACTTCGACTGAAATGTGCAGGAGCTCCATCGTGCATTAACCTCATGTTGTGTCGTACTTGTACAGGCACATGTTCTAGCAGCACAGGTGGAGTATCCCGTATGAAATCATGATAACGTGCTCCATTGAGCGTAGGTGGAAGAACATGGGACCCAAACGTTCACAGAAAATCTGTGTTGATGACGTGATTGCACAATTGCGTGTGGATTCTCGTCAGCCCACACATATTGATTGTGAAAATTTACAATTTGATCACGTTCGAATGAAGCCTCATCCGTAAAGAGAACATTTGCACTGAAATGAGGATTGACACATTGTTGGATGAACCATTCGCAGAAGTGTACCCGTGGAGGCCAATCAGCTGCTGATAGTGCCTGCACACGCTGTACATGGTACGGAAGCAACTGGTTCTCCCGTAGCACTCTCCATACAGTGACGTGGTCAACGTTACCTTGTACAGCAGCAATTTCTCTGACGCTGACATTAGGGTTATCGTCAACTGCACGAAGAATTGCCTCGTCCATTGCAGGTGTCATCGTCTTTCTAGGTCTTCCCCAGTCGCGAGTCATAGGCTGGAATGTCCCGTGCTCCCTAAGACGCCGACCAACTGCTTCGAACGTCTTCCTGTCGGGACACCTTCGTTCTGGAAATCTGTCTCGATACAAACGTACCGCGCCACGGCTATTGCCCCTTGCTAATCCATACATCAAATGGGCATCTGCCAACTCCGCATTTGTAAACATTGCACTGACTGCAAAACCACGTTCGTGATGAACACTAACCTGTTGATGCTACGTACTGATGTGCTGGATGCTAGTACTGTAGAGCAATGAGTCCCATGTCAACACAAGCACCGAAGTCAACATTACCTTCCATCAATTGGGCCAACTGGCGATGAATCGTGGAAGTACAGTACATACTGACAAAACTAAAATGAGCTCTAACATGGAAATTAAGCGTTTTCGGACACATGTCCACATAACATCTTTTCTTTATTTGTGTGTGAGGAATGTTTCCTGAAAGTTGGGCCGTACCGTTTTGTAACACCCTGTATAGGCATTGTCGTCCACAGCGCCGTATTCTGCCTGTTTAGATATCTCTGTATTTGAATACGCATGCCTATACTAGTTTCTTTGGCTTTTGAGTATAGTTGTATTTCTAAATAATGTCTTTTTGCCATACGATTTATGATAATAATAATACTGTCCTTTACTGCTTATCCCCATTACGGAGATATATGCGATCAAAAGCTGTAATGGTTATTTTTGGACACCGTGAACTTCTTTCGTAGGTGTCAGTAATTTTGAATGGACCGTATTTTTGACCCTTTTTTCGATGGCAGTCGCTAGCTACCGCAGTTCTGACACTTATTGATGGCAGTCGCTTGCAACAAGTTTTAAATGAGTGTTGTCTACTGAAGATTGAGCCGAATGTGCGCCTGCTAGCTGTGGTGGGGGTGAGTGGGGGAGGGAGGGAGGGCTGTGGTTTCCGCTCGACGAGATCGCCCCGCCGAGCAGGGTGCGGTAATTGAATCCCGCGCTGGGTTAGGGAGGGGGCGGCGGTGCGGCTGGCCACAGCTCGGCAGCGCCGCGTTTTTGATTTCCATTGGCGGTGACGCGAATTGCAGGTGACACGGCGGCCTGCTGACAGAGCCGGCTGATTCGGCTGACCCCGGAACTTGGGCTGCGCGGGCCGTTCTTTTTCATTACGGCGGCCCGCGTTTTGCATGAGAACAAAGAGTGTTCCGCCGGCGACGGGGAATCTGCATAACTGGGACGCACAGCGCGGGCCTAGCCGCGCCGGGTCGTTTCCAGACGAGGCGCACGTCCTCAGGTCGGCGGCGGCGGCGGCTCCTCCTCCCTATTTGTACGGCTTCCTTGATTAGAGTCAACAAGAAGATGAGGTATAGGATTTGCGGTCGTGTCGCGCCGCTTCATTAAGAGGTCTTATTCAGCTGCGGTAGGCGGGCGGGCTCGGTTCAATTTCCTCGGGCCGCGAGAGGAAGAGGCGAGGAAGGGCGCAGGGCGAAGGGCGCAGGGCCCCACCCAGGCCAGGCCAGGCCAGGCCAGGCCAGACCAGCCCTGAGGAGGTCGCTGCTGAAGGGCCGAGGGCGGGGGCACTTGGAAGGGCGCCGGATGACGCTCAGGGTAAGGTATAGGGTCGTACATCTTCCAAACAATGTTGCTGTGGATACAGACAATCATCCTAAAGACAGAAAATATTCCTTTCATCAGCAGAGCCGCTGCTCGATCTCATGCTCCAGGTCTGCCTGCGCAGGTCAGAATCTTTCGAATTAGACAAAATATATATAGCTCATGTAAGAGCACACGGACGAACATATTTTGATTACTCACAGACTGGCAGTAAATGTTTTGTACACGTAAAACACCCAGAACACATAGACAAAAAATGAATATCTTACAACATAATACAAAAAGCAGTACGACAGTCAGCGCGGAAATCCCTAAAATAGCACAAGACCTGCAGGCAGACATCATGTGCTTACAAGAACCTTATAACAGAAACGGGCAACTGATATGTCTACCAAAACATGCTACCACAATAACAGGCAGCAATGACTGTAAGGCTGCAATAGTAATTCTAAATATAACTTATAACATAGTTAAGGTAACACAGTTATGCAATCAACACTTTGTTACCATGGAGATAACTAATGGGAACGTCACATGGGTTATTGCATCCATGTACGCCCAATACAGCCATCAAAGACAGCCGTATGCAGACTACATCAGAGACCTAGTAATGTATGCCAGAGGCAAAAAATTAGTGATAAGTGCTGACATTAATTCCAGATCGACCCTCTGGAACTCAGACAGAACAGATGACAGAGGACGCATAATCACCGATCTGATACAAGAAACACAATTACATGTAATGAATACGGAAGGACCTATACCAACATATGCAGGGTTCTATGGTACGCGCAGTAATATCGACTTCACGCTAGCAAATAATGCAGCAGTGGCATACGTAACAAACTGGACTGTACACGACAACATAACCAGTAGTGATCATAATGTCATAACATACACACTAACTCACACTCAGAACATAATGACCAAATCACACATCAGACACTTGCTGTTGCACGAAGCAGACTGGAACAAATTAACGGACGTTATCCAAAGACACGATCTAGAAAACATCAATGGAAGTATCGATTATAGAGCACGCAAGTTAACACAGGTGATACAACATGCACGAAACACATCAATACCTACAGCAAAGAACACAAATTGCTCACCAGTACCATGGACCAACGAACTTACGAGACTCAAACAAGACGCAAGACGCAAACGAAAATTATATCAAAGGGCGATAGCAGATAGGGGCCGACGAATAAGACTTGAAGCATATAGGCATGCACAAGACTTATACAGACAGACCCTATACAACACGCGTAGACAACAATGGGAGTTATTTGCAACAACACAAACAGAGCAAAATATATGGGGGGAACCATACAAAATACTGACAGAGAAGATAAAAACCCCACTAGTTCTGGGAACGCTAAGGCAGGATGACGGCACGATGACGAGGGGATGGAGGAATACAGCGGAGTTTCTGCTGTATGAACAGCTCCCTGACGACGTTATCGATACAGACACACAATATCATGCAACACTAAGAGAAAACCTACACACACCATACAGCACTGCAACTGTCACCTGTCCTTTTGCGCAAGAAGAGGTTGCGCTAGCAATCTCAGAGCTCAAAAACAAAAAAGCACCTGGACCAGATGGTATCCACTCGGAAACACTGAAAAAACTAGCACCGCAGATCACCCCGTTCCTAACAATGTTACTGAACGATTTACGGCTGGGCAGGGTACCTACAGTATGGAAAACCTCCAAAGCAGTCATTATTAAGAAATCAGCGGACAGGGATCTTTCAGGTCCAAAGACTTACAGGCCAATATGCCTAATAAACACCCTAACAAAGATTCAGGAGAAGCTACCGTGTAAGCGCCTGCAAACACACAGAGCTCTCAGGTGTATGAGCCAACACCAGTTCGGCTTCAGATCTGGCAGATCAATAGATGATGCCATCAACCAGGCCCTGCACATAGTTAACACCACAAAACAGAAATACGCCATGGCAATAACGATTGACATTGCCGGAGCATTTGATAAACTTTGGTGGCCAGCACTGTTTCAGAGGCTAAGACATCTGGAGGTACCGCAATCACTGTACAACAGTTTTCTGGACCACTGTAAAGACCGAATAGTCGAATGGCAGATGGACAGCCGGAAAGTAATTAAAAGAATTACCAAAGGCTGTCCTCAAGGGTCGATCTGCGGCCCCATCTTCTGGGACATAACAATCGAACCCCTCCTACAACTTCTGGATGGGGATTGACGGAATTGTCGCCTACGCAGATGACCTATTACTTGTAGTCACTGCAAACAACAGAGCCCAGTTAGAAGAGAAAGCCAGTGGATTACTACAAACAATTACTCAGTGGTGTCACAACAACAAACTCAGGATAGCCGAAAACAAAACAACATACACTTTACTGAAAGGATCACTCCAAAGGAATCCTTCGGTTAAAATTGGGGACACAAACATCAAACGAGCACGCATTACGCGCTATCTTGGGGTACACATAGATGAAAAATTGAATTTCCACGAACACATAAGGCTAACAACAGACAAAGCAGAAAAAATACTCCACAAACTGGTGAGGCTAAATTCAAAACAGTACAGACTACCTCTATCAGTCATACGTACATACCACTGTGCGCTCTTCGAATCAGTACTCAGCTTTGCAGCTAGCACGTGGGCACTTAGACTGAACGTGGTCACCAACAAAGCATCCGTCAGACGAGGGCAGAGAAGTGTCCTACTTAGGCTATCCGGAGCCTTCGGTACCACCTCAGCGCATGCACTATGTGTGGTGCTCGGAATACGCCCCATAGATATCACGATCAAATACAGAGCTACAAAGTACTGGTTAAAGGTGGGGAGACTAGATAAGGTACACACAATAACCGGTGTGCCCATAGAGACGATACGTCACCTTAAAAGTTGGCGTTGGCAAAGTGAGTGGGATGTAAGTGATAAGGGACGTAGACTGCACGACTTCCTCCCTGACATAAGGGAGCGGTTGAGAATGGGACATATCGATCGCAGCCGCGGTATGGTACATTTCTTAATCGGGCACGGACCTTATCCCACGCACTTAAACCGCGTGAGTCTGAGGCAGACACCTACATGCACATGCGGGGAAGAAGGTTCCTCAGAACACACTGTCTTTTTCTGCGGGCAATACGCGAACAATAGACATATACTACACTTAGATTACACAGATACAGACATAGATATATACACAGCAATAAGAGACGAAGAACAATGGGCACAACTAAACGCACTGACAAACAGTATTTCAAAAACAACACATGAAGAGCATATGCGGACACGACATCACAGACATGCCTATGTGCAGCGTAACAGAAATCTCCAAAGGGTGGACAGCGATACCCACAGTGACAGCGAAAATAGTGACAATGAGGAGGAACAGGAGGAGGAAGCTGAGATGTGACAGTAAATAAGCAAATTGCTGGCAATCTAGCCAAGAAACCACCAAATGCTGTACATGGATGCGCACCTAATGTAGTTAATACATAGGATTAGTAACAAATAGGATAAGAAACATTATTTCTCTACTAATAACCATATTTGTGTGTGTGTGTGTGTGTGTGTGTGTGTGTGTGTGTGTGTGTGTGTGTGTGTGTGTGTGTCTGGCGGTCAACGGCTCGATGAAACCATTCCGAGGTATTCACCGTCAGTCACACTCGGTGATGGTACTAACAAATCTCTCATCTATCCTATCTTCATTTTATATTCTTCTTAAAAACAACAAAATTTTATTTATATTTCAACCTCAAATTATTGTTATTTTGAATCATTCTTTGTAAATGTTGTAGATAAAACAAAAGGAAAGAAAACTGTAAAAAGATGAAAAACGAAAATTGTAAGATGTACGACCTGTTTTAAACATCAGGTAACAGGTCAATAATTTGGCAATAAATAATAAAAAAATAATAACAAATACCTGTTCAGTATGGCCGGTAACAAGAAGAAACAGTTTAAATAAACACAGTAAAATCTACAGAAAAGAATTGGACTTCAGCTGGCGCCCAGACAACGTGGAAGTTGCTCGCGATGTTTAAAGGGAATGTCTCATTTTCTTGCAGCAGGTAGTACTGTAGCGACTGATCTGTAGTTGATGAATAATATGAATAAAACTCTGCTACTACCTGTCTGATAGTCAATCGTGGTGTGCGTACTGTAAGACCTTCGGTACACAAACCATCAGATTATTTGACTTGTCGCTCTAGCGAAGTAGGCGAGTGTCAGCAATATGTCTCGTGGTCTTATCGTGGCGTGTTTATCTTCTGGCGTTAGGTCAGACAATAGAAATGCCACTTGCACACTTAGAGTAGCAGATTGACGGTGACCAACTTTAAACAGAACTTGATTAATTTTCACACACATTTATTAAAATAATAAAAATCATAGATATCACGTAACTTGATTCTGGATGCTGTTTGCAATTGACAATCTGAAGTTCCCTAGGTCTTGGTACGTGAATCTTATTCTCTCATATCTCTGATACTTGACAATGTGTCTATACATTTCTCTTCATGGCTATGTACAGGAATATGGTAATCTTATTAGGCACAGACTGAAGCTTGACTATAGACTGGTACAGACAAATGCAGACTAATGCAGACTGGTGCAGACTGACTAATCGGAGGTCTGTGCACTCGTTATAATACGTCGAGCTTTCAGGTGTCACTGCGCGAGTGTGATCCGCGAGGAGAAAACGTTCTACGTTAGCAGCAATCTCATTGGCTGCGTTACATATTAATACGCGGATCGGCGGAAGCAGAATTTTGTCCGTCTCTAAGACAGCGCCATGTCGTAGTGCGGAGACGGACGAGCGCTGCGCCTGCGCTGTTGTGCTTAGTGGGGCGCGCTCTATTGGGAAAGTTGTGTACGCGCTGACTACGCGGAGCTGTGTACACAACAGCAATGATTTCTACTCGCCTGCTAATCGTCTCTCCGTCAATCGTGGGGCTTTTTTTCTGGGCAGGTGCGTTATCGCTTGATTGGTAGTTGAATGTAAAGAACAGAGGACAGTGGGGAAGCTACAGAACAATAACAGGCAGTATATCCAATTACATTTGAATTTAAGAGGGCGTGCTGAAAAGTAATGCCTCCGGAGTTTTTTTTTTTTTTTGTATAAACTGTTAAACTCTCTTAAATGAAACAAACGATATCAGCATTCTACATCTTTATTCTTCATGTCTACATATTTATTCCTCAACATATTCACCCTGGAAACGAACACACTTCTCCCGACAAGAGCCCAGTTTATTGTATACCGTCGCTGTGGACTCTTTGACATTGTTGGCGGAGCCACAAACTCACCTCTGCTTGCACCGCTTCATCACTATTCAAGTGAAGTCCTCGAAGGTGTTCTATAAGTTTTCGAAACAGTTGAAAGTCGGATGGGACGATGTGGTAACTGTATGGAGAATGATCGGTGACAAGAAGATAGGTGTCGGATTGTTTGCAGACGTCGCGGCACTCGTGTGTGGTTCGGCATTGTCATACGAAGGACGGAGCTTCACGTGCGGACGGACTCTTCGAATTCGTGATTCCAGTTTCCGCTCTTTCACTTTTCTGAGGATCTCGCAGTACCTCGCAGAGTTTGTGCTGGTGTCTTTAGGCACGAATTCCAAATACACCATACCTTGAACCTCCCAGAACACTGTGAGCATGACTTTGCCTGATCTTTAACTGTTTTGGGATTGGTGATCATTTGTGGCGGAACTCCACTGATGCTTTCTTGTTTTAGGATCAAAATGGTGAACCGAGGTTCCATCACCTGTCACGCTGTTTCTCACGCACATAGATACGTTACGCGTTGTTGGCTCTTGACCACTCGTTTCGTATAGAGTGCCTAATGGATGGTGCGTTCTCGGAATCCTATACAAAATTTCAACCAAATAACATTAGTAACTTTATTTCTATAAAGCAGATTGACATTACGCGCTAAAATTCGGAACCGTCTAGCGGCAGATGGTTGAAACTTGCGTCAGCGTAGTGGAAAAGTCGACCGAGTAGTATGCAAGACAGGTAATACCTCAGTCAATACTGAGAGCAGAATATAACATTCGGAGGGGCTACTTTTCAGCGCTCTCACTTATACTGCAGGAAGAGCCAAAGGCAAGGTGTCCTGTCGCAGTGTTTTGTAGAGATTGTCCACAATTATGGATGACTTAGCGAGGTGCCGCCTTGCTGTAGGACAAGGAATGAAACAAAAAAAAAGAAACATCACGCACAACAAGAAATCCAAATCAGAATAGATCCGCTCCATAGAGAGAGCGAAGACTAGACGAGTCCGAAACAGAGTTGCCAGCCATGACTTCCGTGCACAGCGGCAGCAGCCGAATGATAGAGCTTACCACAATGCGATCACTGGCCTTGCTATGACGGACTCTCGCGATGAAAAACAGCTTGATCGGACCAAAGTAAGCACCGTAGTTGCACCACGTGACCTGTCGCGAGCATGCTGACCAAACCTAACGACCTTCACACGAGGCTGCTCGCAGGCTGGTGGAGAGTAACGCCTGGGGTAGCTGCCGCACTCCTGCTGTCTGCGATGTGTAATCGACCGTGGTCACCAACCGAATGGCTCTGAAGGGTGGCTTCGGTGCTGTTTGTTAACTCGGATGCCGAACCGTAGCGTGTGTGCGCAATTCAAGAACAGGTTCCTGCAGCCGACATGGCAGGAGGAGGTAGCGAGCGATTGGTGCAGCCCCGGCCCGGAAAAAGGGCGGTTCGGTCTCTCTCACTCCCAAGTTGGGATACTTTCTGGACGCCAATACCCCGAATGAGAGAAGAATTGGTCTGGTCCAGTCACCACGCGGCTGCACCTTAAATTCAGACGAAATGGCCAGGAACTTTTAAAGAATTCGCCGTCTTGAGCGCTTTCTGCATTAGACAGACGGTGAATGTGGAAATTACGTTCCCCTCCATTCGATCGTGATGCATGTAGGCAAACCATCGGTGGTATTTGTTAGCCGGGAAAAATTAATCTAACTGCATAAATTGATCGATTAAGTACACGAACTATTAATTGGTGATCAACCCGACCAGATATTATCATCAATAATCACAGAATTTTCTAGGCAACCTGAGTCTTTGGTCAGAATCATGAAACTAATTTTATTTGACTCTCATCCTCTGTGCGAGGTGTTGTGTTTTACGCCTTCAAAAAGTGTCCTTGTTAGAGTACTACATCGCCCAAATAATTCTCTAATAAGTAATGTTGGCAACAAGATGGAAAATTTTTTTAACGACTACATATAAAATCTACGATAAAAACATATTGGCTTCAGTTGACACCCAGCGATCGTTTAAAGTGTAAGGATATTTAAAGGAAGAGTCCCATATTCTTAAAGGAGATGGTATCCATGTGGGTACCCAATCACTGCAAGCCGTCACTTACATCAATCATAAATGTGTGTCTGGGTGAAGCTAAATGATATTGCCTTTACATAAAGGTAAATACAACCTTGGCAAAATACACTCCTGGAAATGGAAAAAAGAACACATTGACACCGGTGTGTCAGACCCACCATACTTGCTCCGGACACTGCGAGAGGGCTGTACAAGCAATGATCACACGCACGGCACAGCGGACACACCAGGAACCGCGGTGTTGGCCGTCGAATGGCGCTAGCTGCGCAGCATTTGTGCACCGCCGCCGTCAGTGTCAGCCAGTTTGCCGTGGCATACGGAGCTCCATCGCAGTCTTTAACACTGGTAGCATGCCGCGACAGCGTGGACTTGAACCGTATGTGCAGTTGACGGACTTTGAGCGAGGGCGTATAGTGGGCATGCGGGAGGCCGGGTGGACGTACCGCCGAATTGCTCAACACGTGGGGCGTGAGGTCTCCACAGTACATCGATGTTGTCGCCAGTGGTCGGCGGAAGGTGCACGTGCCCGTCGACCTGGGACCGGACCGCAGCGACGCACGGATGCACGCCAAGCCCGTAGGATCCTACGCAGTGCCGTAGGGGACCGCACCGCCACTTCCCAGCAAATTAGGGACACTGTTGCTCCTGGGGTATCGGCGAGGACCATTCGCAACCGTCTCCATGAAGCTGGGCTACGGTCCCGCACACCGTTAGGCCGTCTTCCGCTCACGCCCCAACATCGTGCAGCCCGCCTCCAGTGGTGTCGCGACAGGCGTGAATGGAGGGACGAATGGAGACGTGTCGTCTTCAGCGATGAGAGTCGCTTCTGCCTTGGTGCCAATGATGGTCGTATGCGTGTTTGGCGCCGTGCAGGTGAGCGCCACAATCAGGACTGCATACGACCGAGGCACACAGGGCCAACACCCGGCATCATGGTGTGGGGAGCGATCTCCTACACTGGCCGCACACCACTGGTGATCGTCGAGGGGACACTGAATAGTGCACGGTACATCCAAACCGTCATCGAACCCATCGTTCTACCATTCCTAGACCGGCAAGGGAACTTGCTGTTCCAACAGGACAATGCACGTCCGCATGTATCCCGTGCCACCCAACGTGCTCTAGAAGGTGTAAGTCAACTACCCTGGCCAGCAAGATCTCCGGATCTGTCCCCCATTGAGCATGTTTGGGACTGGATGAAGCGTCGTCTCACGCGGTCTGCACGTCCAGCACGAACGCTGGTCCAACTGAGGCGCCAGGTGGAAATGGCATGGCAAGCCGTTCGACAGGACTACATCCAGCATCTCTACGATCGTCTCCATGGGAGAATAGCAGCCTGCATTGCTGCGAAAGGTGGATATACACTGTACTAGTGCCGACATTGTGCATGCTCTGTTGCCTGTGTCTATGTGCCTGTGGTTCTGTCAGTGTGATCATGTGATGTATCTGACCCCAGGAATGTGTCAATAAAGTTTCCCCTTCCTGGGAGAATGAATTCACGGTGTTCTTATTTCAATTTCCAGGAGTGTACTTCAAATCGTGTGCTACTCACATGCGTCTTCTATATGAATTTACTCACGGCACTTTTGTTGCCTTATGCATGAAACCACTTTTAGAAGTCAGTTTAATAATCAAAGTAATTAATTTAATAATACTGAATTTAAAATTGCTGGAGTACCCATGTACCATCACAATAAAATAAAAAACAGTAAACAGTAAAGTGAGTATGAATGAGAACAGGAGCGTATTTTAATTTACAAAAAAAAATAAGTTTTATTAAACCTTTAGTAATTGCAACTTTCTGGAAAAGCAGCTGATAAATCTCACACAAAAATGACAAACACAAATCAGTTAAGGAATGGTGTTTGATAGGCAAAGCGTACATTGAGCTGGAAGCTACATAAATTCTGCGCTGGACTAATCCATTTTATAACGCAATCTGACTTTGTTCACGTGAATCCACAGTGAGACCCAACTCTGTTCAAATAGAATCACCTACGATCACCCGTACCCCAAACGATGGATCTTCTGAGAACAGGGAGCTGCCAGCACCATTAAAAACCGTACGCCAGTACAGCAGCACTTTAACCTATCACTTTAATTCAGGCGGCAGCAGAAAATGGCGCGCTGTTTGCGAGGAGCGGTCGCTGCGGCAACTTTAGTTTTCTGACGCGTCCACAAAAGTCTGCAAAGTACGCAGTATGGCGTTCTCATTATCAGAATACGTGAAACTTCCCTATCAGAGCCGCGAACCCTGGTGGATTTCAGTGAGGAGCACCTGTTCGCTGGTCTGGACAAACCAATTTGACTCACAGGCACAACGATGCATGCTGGAATTGTCAAATGTCAGACGGCTGACTCAAAACGTATAAGCTCACCCTCATGACACACGATATGTCTGAGATGATATGCAGTTCCACTATCGGTACAGTATGAAACTGCCACTGGCTGTTAGTCCACCACAAGATACAGACACAAGTCTCACTCACTAGCGAAAGACCTGTAGTTCTCCACCAGGTGAGGATGATAAAATGAATAAAAACAAAGAATTGCAACCAATTTCCACCAATCCTCGACACGGCAGATGAATTAGCATAACTAAACCGCTCCCACAGCGCAGAAACCTATCATACTATCCTCTACTCATTGAATCTCCCCTATTGACTGTTCTGTTGGCCTAGTAAGCTAATCGTTGAGTGACTGTAGGAGGATACAAGATGACTTGGACGGGATTTGTGATTGGTGTAAAGAATGATAGCGAACTCTAAATATAGATAAATGTAAATTATTGCAGATGAATAGGAAAAAGAATCCCGTAATGTTTGAATACTCCATTAGTAGTGTAACGCTTGACACAGTCACGTCGATTAAATATTTGGGCGTAACATTGCAGAGCGATATGAAGTGGGACAAGCACGTAATGGCAGTTGTGGGGAAGGCGGATAGTCGTCTTCGGTTCGTTGGTAGAATTTTGGGAAGATGTGGTTCATCTGTAAAAGAGACCGCTTATAAAACACTAGTACGACCTATTCTTGAGTACTGCTCGAGCGTTTGGGATCCCTATCAGGTCGGATTGAGGGAGGACATAGAAGCAATTCAGAGGCGGGCTGCTAGATTTGTTACTGGTAGGTTTGATCATCACGCGAGTGTTACGGAAATGCTTCAGGAACTCGGGTGGGTGTGTCTGGAGGAAAGGAGGCGTTCTTTTCGTGAATCGCTACTGAGGAAATTTGGAGAACCAGCAGTTGAGGCTGATTGCAGTACAATTTTACTGCCGACCACAAAGATAAGATAAGATAAGAGAGATTAGTGCTCGTACAGAGGCATATAGGCAGTCATTTTTCCCTCGTTCTGTTTGGGAGTGGAACGGGAAAGGAATATGCTAGTTGTGGTACGAGGTACCCTCCGCCACGCACCGTATGGTGGATTGCGTAGTATGAATGTAGATGTAATCCAGACACAGTACCAGTGCTCCCACGCTGGGGCAGCAAGCCCCCACTTGGCATATCGTGGAAGGACCCAATCAACGACTACAAGCCTCTCTTCTCTGAGAGAAGAAGTTTTTAGACTATGGAGTCGTCGCTCTCAAGGTAAACATTGCCGTATTTCAGCATAAAGCATCTACCTAGATGTGACCACAGTCCCTTATTTACGGAGTGATCTAATCTTTCTGGGCAGACTACTTCCAATTTCTGAGAGGAGGCTGTTAATCTTTCTAGACAGTTGTCCCTGAGAAATATATGTTTTTGCCGCTTACTGAAAGAACCTGGCGACTTCCTGGTATTGAGGGGGTTACAGTCCAACCTTCGCTAGGTATGTACGCCAGCCACTCTGTCTGTATCATTCCAGATTCTAAAATGAGAATGCATGGAGATTTATGACATTCCCACCGTTTGAACACCGTTTGAAGCAGTCTCTCTTAAACGGCTTCTTCCACTCACTTTCAGCCATCCAGTCTTCCATGATGGACTGGCACTTGGCCCAGGTAAAATGATGTGTAAACCGGCGCCCTTCTGTCCAACTCTAAGTGGATGGAGGAGAGGGCTTTTGCCGCAAGTAAATTTGGAAATTTGTGGTAAGGTCTTATGGGACCAAACTTCTGAGGTTAACGGTCGCTAAGCTTACACATTATTTAATCCAACTTAAACTAACTTACGCTAAGGACGACACAAAAACCCATGCCCGAGAGAGGACTCTAACCTCAGACTGGGGGAGCCGCGCGGACCGTGACATAAGTCTCTCAGCAGGTAACAACCACTGAAAACTGTTTCCCAGCATGACCAGCACGGTCTGGTCATTGCGCTCAGCATTTATGGGCTCCGGTTCGACTCTCTCCCTGTTTTCGGTCACCTCTGCTACGACCCCTGGGTACAAGCTCTCTACAGGTTACAGATGCAGTTACAAGAACAGTCTACCCACAATTTCCTCATGGAGAAAAAGTCATTAACCTCACATAGAAAATGTTGTACTGTTTAACTGCGAGATTATGACCTGAAATACGTATGTTAATCTGACTGACAAGGTGAGATTAGCGTGCCACCTCTCAACAGGATGGATAAGTTATAATTAGTGACGAAAAATCTATGATGGAGGCGTACTGGCTTCAGTTGGCATGCAGAGGTTGTGGAAGACACACAGGATAATGTTACAGGATATGATATTCTTCAAAATCAGAAAAGTATTCTATAAGCATACATCTCGAAACAAATACTTTTTCAGTTATTGGTCATTCTGCCCTATGGCAGCCACGCTAGATGAGCAACTGAATGTCATTACCAATTATTTTTGCATATCCTACAGCCTCCCTTCTCATATAACAAAGAACTGATGTAAACATCATTTGGCCACGTGCATGGGACACACGCTCTCAAAACGAGTGCGCCTTGATGATGAGTGTGGAATGCACAAATGCATCTAAGTATTCCCATGGCCAGAAATCTTAGAGATTTAGGTCAGGTGAGTGGAGAAACCAAAGTAATAGACCATCTCGACCATTTCATCGTTTATTATATACATTTACATTTCTGTTAAGCACTTCCGTACAAAGCTTAGAAAATCGTCTGATGTTCAATCGAGACTAAGCCACGTCCGTTGCTTTACTGTAAGGGCACGTTCTCCAACAGTGTGCACAATTTTTCGCGGAGAAACTGATGATAATCATCACCTGTTAATTTGTTCGCTAAAGTGTATGGTTCTAGGAGTCAATAATTTATGACTTCTGGCCACACGACGATAGTAAAGTGAACTTGATGCCTTGCTATCCGGTTCGCTCAGGGACCTCCATCTGCCCACGCAGAGTTAGTAGATAATTTATTATCCCATTGCTTCGACAATCCAGGAACATATACAAATAACATTCAAACTGCCGAGTGAGGGTCATCAGCGGTCAGTCAGAATTTATTACTACTTGTACTGGGAAAATAATCTGCCATGGTGGTGTTCTGGTGTGAGAGGTCGCATACATTGTAATCGACCTGGATAAAGTTGCTGTTCGTGCAGAATTGAGCGCTTGGGAGTGTGTTTCATGCTTTCAGTGGATCCAGTTTCGGAGCCTGCTGAACGGTTTTGAGTTAGACTCTGTGGCTGACGAGGCCGTTTTCGGTACACGAAAAGGACGTCTCTGTTGACGCCGTTGGCTGGCCTTTAGCAGAATACCACGTCTGCTGTTTGCCGCGTGGAATACTAGGACTGCATTTGAGTGTTTTTATTGTCCGCATCCCACGGAATTTGTAACCTTGTTCTGACGGAGCACAATAAAACGATCTGTACGGAATGGCTTGTGTGGGAGACAGTGGTAAATGTCACGTATGAAAACGGCGCTACTGGCAGAGGACTAAGTGTCGCTATAAACACGGCTAATATTAACTGAGCAAAGAACTTTAGCAGGAAGACAGAATACACCACTGAGTACTGCCTATTCCGACAAAAGTACAGTGGCCCATATCTCAACAGGTATTTGCTGCCAGATACACGTTTGAAGCAAATCTTCTGTCTACTTTTAACTAGTACTGTCTCCTGTAAGACAGTACAGGGCACATTTTTATACACCTTGTACACCCTAGGAAGTCCAGGTGAAAATTCTAAGCCTGGTATATAAATAAATTTGTATTTTAATGTTGGTACTACTTGCCGAACCACGTACGTCAAATGCCAATCTTATGAAAGATGCATTCGAATGTTGTGTTACAACGTAATTGTTTGGCTCGGGCTACGTAAGGCCAGCAGAAATTCAACGAAGTAGGTGAAGGTTTATAACGAGTGTGCTTCTTCTGGTGCAACAGATAAACAGCGGACAGCTGAATTAAAACGAAACTGTACTTCGCTTGATGATGATCCACATGAAGGACACCTCAAAGCACTCATTACGGATTTTTTTTAAAAAATGAAGATTTGCACAATATACTACCCTCTAATTGTGCCTCAAGTTTTAAATGAGTCTGTTACTGGTTGTAAGGACAACCGCCTTCATCTCCTCCTTGTAAACGTGATTTAGCAATCGTGCAGCGCTTAAAACTTACAATTTGTAAGGCTCAGAAACTGGAGCAGGAAGAGGACAAAATACAAAATAATGAGGGGTGCCTGTAAACTTGAAAAATCAGTCGTATAAAGTCAGCGAGTTATAAAGAAATGAGCATAGAGGGTGACATTGTGAGAAGTCTTGCTGGGATTACTCCAGTACTCATTTTGGGTTCTCTGTATGACCGCTGCTGGGATACATCCCAGAATGAAAACGTTGTCCGAGAACAAAGTGTAATACGTCCGACGGCGGCCAGTTTCTCGAAGGCGCCGCGAGCGGGCGAACCGGACACCCTGGGCAGTCATTCTGCGAGGACACAGCGGGAAGCCGGGGCGGAGGTCCTCTCTTCGCTCAAGGAGGGTACGATGCGAAGGGCCCGTCCGACAACGAGAAGCGTGCCGAGAGCTGACGGACACCCTGCAGCCGTTAGGACGGAGCGCCGAGAATGCACGCCCGAAAGCATCTGAGTCCTTCCGGCCTGGCCGCAGTCATTTTACCCCCTTTAGAAAGCAGGGATGTGCCAAAAATTCCAGCACCCCACGGCCACAGGGAGGAACGTGCAAAAAGCGCGGGGATTTTGGGCAGGGAGTGTTGTGAAAGAAGCCAGCATTCTTAATAAGATGTTTTTTCTCGACAGTGAGGACATTCCTTGCAAATCTACGTCTATCTACGTGATTACTTTGTTATTCACAATAAAGTGCCTGGCAGAGGGTTCAATGAACCACCTTCAAGCTGTCTCTCAACCATTCCACTCTCGAACGGCACGCGGGAAAAACGAGCACTTAATTTTTTCTGTGCAAGCCCCGATTTCTCTTATTTTATCGTGATGATCATTTCTCCCTATTTAGGTGGGCGCCAACAGAATGTTTTCGCAATTGGAGGAGAAAACTGGTGATTGAAATTTCATGAGAAGATCCCGTCGCAACGAAAAACGCCTTTGTTTTAATGATTGCCAGTCCACGTATGATGTCTGTGACACTATCTTCCCTATTTCGGGATAATACAAAACGAGCTGCCCCTCTTTGTACTTTTTTGACGTCATCCGTCATCCCATGTGATGGCTATCCCACACTCCACGGCAATACTCCAGAATAGGGCGGACAAGCGTGGTGTAAGCAGTCTCTCTAGTAGACCTGTTGCACCTTCTAAGTGCTCTGCCAGTGAATCGTAGTCTTTGGTTTGCTCTACCCACAATATTATCTATGTGATCGTTCCAATTTAGGTCATTTGTAATTGTAATCCCTAAGTATTTAGTTGAATTTACAGCCTTCAGATTTGTGTGACTTATCGCGTAATCGAAATTTAGGTGATTTCTTTTAGTAATGTGAATAATTTCATACTTTTCCTTATTCAGGGTCAATTGCCACTTTCACGCACTATACAGATATCTTATCTAAATCATTTTGCAAGTCATTTTGATCATCTGATGACTTTACAAGACGGTAAATGACAGCATCATCTGTAAACAGTCCAAGACAGCTACTCAGATTGTCTCCTGTGTCGTTAATATAGATCAGAAACAATAGAGGGACTGTAACACTTCCTTGGGGAACGCAGGATGTTACTTCTGTTTTACTCGATGACTTTCCGTCTATAACTACGAACTGTGACCTTTCGGACAGAAAATCACAAATCCTGTCGCACAACTGAGGCGATACTCCATAGGCACGCAGTGTGGTTAGAAGACGCTTGTGAGGAACGGTGTCGAAATGACGGACACCAGCATATTTTGAGACGGAGCCCAAACATTAGTCTGTCCAGGGCTCACGCAGAGAGAGAGCGGTTATAAAGAAGTGTTGTGTAGCTGCTCTCCCAACAGACACGGAATGCAGGAAAACATCTTACGAATCTGAAATCGTGAGAAAGATGCCGATTCACGAGCCACACGCCAGCCCACGCCAAATCGAAAATTTCCATCCCGCACGGAGAGGTGCGGCGATGAAATGGCGATTTGTCATTGGGCTACATTGAAAATTTCGTCCGCCAATTACAACGCCGAAAGGAATAGTATTGCTAAGAGGAGTTGAGCTGAGAAACAGGGGAGAAGCGAAAAAGATGAGAGTCGTGGAAACACCACCGAAGCGAGAGGACACGGGCGGTCTTCCAGCCTGCGCCAACATGCGCCTTCCGACACCGAGACACCACAGCTTCGGCCACGCAACAGACAACAGGCACGCAACGCAGACATCGTACCCGGGACACGCCGCAACGCCGCCATTGCAGATGAGGTCAGCCGACACTCGCAGCACAGCTCAGAGGCGACGCCCCACGCCGACGCAGCGCCTGCCTCCCACAGCACTACACGACGAACGATAATGAATAATGGTGAGACGATTCTGCCCCTTCTCCTTCCCCTTAATAACTGAGTCGTGTCCACGCCCACTCAAGATTGATAAGATTTGTACACTACTGGCCATTAAAATTGCTACACCACGAAGATGACTTGCAACCTACGCGGAAATTTAACCGACAGGAAGAAGATGCTGTGATATGCAAATGATTTGCTTTTCGGAGCATTCACACAAGGTTGGCGCCGGTGGCGACACCTACAATGTGCTGACATGAGGAAAGTTTCCAACCGATTTCTCATACACAAACAGCAGTTGACCGGCGTTGCCTGGTGAAAAGTTGTTGTGATGCCTCGTGTAAGGAGGAGAAATGCGTACCATCACGTTTCCGACTTTGATAGACGTCGGATTGTAGCCTATCACGATTGCGGTTTATAGTATCGCGACATTGCTCCTCGCGTTGGTCGAGATCCAATGACTGTTAGCAGAATATGGAATCGATGGGTTCAGGAGGGTAATACGGAGCAACGTGCTGGATCCCAACGTTATCGTATCACTCGCAGTCGAGATGACAGGCATCTTATCCGCATGGCTGTAACGGATCGTGCAGCAACGTCTCGATCCCTGACTCAACAGATGGAGACGTTTGGAAGACAACAACCATCAGCACGAACAGTTCGACGACGTTTGCAGTAGCATGGACTATCAGCTCGGAGACCATGGCTGCGGTTACCCTTGACGCTGCATCGCAGACACGAGCGCATGCGATGGTGTCCTCAACGGCGAATCTGGGTGTACGAATGACAAAACGTCATTTTTTCGGATGAATCAAGGTTCTGTTTACAGTATCATGATGGTCGCATCCGTGTTTGGTGACATCGAGGTGAATGCACATTGGAAACGTGTATTCGTCATCGCCACGCTGGCTTATTACCCGGCGTGATGGTATGGCGTGCTATTGGTTACACGTCTCGGTCACCTCTTGTTCGCACTGACGGCACTTTGAACAGTGGACGTTACATTTCAGATGTGTTACGACCCTTGGCTCTACCCTTCATTCGATCCCTGCGAAACCCTACGTTTCAGCAGGTTAATGCAAGACCGCATGTTTCAAGTCCTGTACGGGCCTTTCTGGATACAGAAAATGTTCGACTGCTGCCCTGGCCAGCACATTCTCCAGGTCTCTCACAAACTGAAAACGCCTGGTCAATGGTGGCCGGGCAACTGGCTCGTCACAATACGCCAGTCACTACCCTTGATGAACTGTCGTATCGTGTTGAGGCTGCATTGGCAGCTGTACCTGTACACGCCATCCAAGCTCTGACTCAATGCCCAGGAGTGTCAAGGCCGTTATTACGGCCAGAGGTGGATGTTCTGGGTACTGATTTCTCAAGATCTATGCACCCAAATTGCGTGAAAATTAACCACATGTCAGTTCTAGTATAATATACTTGTCCAATGAATACCCGTTTATCATTTGCATTTCTTCTTGGTCTATCAATTTTAATGGCCAGTAGTGTAATTTTGTTTCGGTTTGTGTAAACAGCACAAAAATAAATACATTTCTTTCATGTTTTGATCATATATGCACTCTTTTACATTCAACATGAACCCCTTAATTACGAACAATTTGTGCTTCATTTCATTTCATTATTGATAGCAAATAATTGTTGGTCCCTAATGTGGGGCAATCTCATCAATCATCTGCTCGTCATTTCACAGTTCACTACATTTTTCGAGCGTGGAGCGACCTGATTGATAATTTTCATGGTATCTGATGTCACAAAATAATTTCTAGAGTACACTACATTTTTGGCGCCCAGCGTGGGGCGACCGCTATCTGATGTCACAAAGTAATTTCACG
Source organism: Schistocerca serialis cubense (assembly GCF_023864345.2). NCBI lineage: Eukaryota > Metazoa > Arthropoda > Insecta > Orthoptera > Acrididae > Schistocerca > Schistocerca serialis. The sequence goes on along the minus strand of NC_064644.1, from coordinate 596,188,572 downwards.
AGTTCACTACAAAAGCTACAGTTATTTTGTCTGTGTTCGTTGAATATGTGTACGATACAAGAAGTGTAACATGGTCATTTTTCTCTGAGGCTATCCACTAACGCATTTCAGAGGATGATATGCAAATTGCCTTGATCAGGTGTCTTACACTACTTTGTAACTACAGATCTGGGTTAGCATCACCAGTGGCTTTTTTCTTTTTACTGTCCCTTTCTTTGCCTTTCCTTTGTAGTATGGTGGAGGTTTGCAAGTGTTGCAAGCTTATAACAATACTTCAGGAGACAGGAGTCTTTTCAAGGCGAGTTGCCCTTGGTAAAAGTGTGGAGCTCTGTGTAGAGGTGCAGCCCAGCCTAAGACAGACAAATGAGCGACTAACTCTGTCGCTTGCAGATCAAAAGCGCCGCGGATTCTGGAAAATGACAGCCCGTAAGGCCAGCAGGCTGTCGCCGGTGGGATTCCTCCAGCAGCAAGGACACACTACGGTCCTCCGTGGGGCTAACTAGCGAAGACTGCGAGCAAAATTGTATCACGGAACAGGAATAATTAGAGCAATCCAATAGTAATCGAAGCTAACGTTCAAAAGAGGGAAGTGGTCCCTTGCGATAGAGACGCGTCTGATTGAATCAAGGGACCAGAATTTAATGTAAGAAAGCATTCAAAGGCAATAGAAGAATAGTCAGGATGGGGAATGACGACCCTGTACTTGGCGGGGGCTTCTTGACAAAGTGCTGACGCGTCAATTGGCCAGGAATCCCTCTCACTTCTCAGGGAGACGTGGTAAAGTCCACAGCAAACAGAAACTTGGTGGCTCTGACTTCTCGCGTACCCTTGGAGGACTGGAATACGCGGAGATGTTTCTCTTTGCAATAACTGGTAGCGGTGCTGAAATTTGTTTCTACCATTTATGTTTTCGTTAAACTTGGGAGATTTTTGGGGACAGAACTACTGCAAGTCTCCTCTTAAAAACGAAAGCGCATCAGACGTGCCGACGTGTGTAGTGCCGCGCTAAAGCTTTTCTAAAAGCATTACTAATGTGGATGTACGGAAGGAGGTTTTGTTACAGTGCTCACAACTAGGGACGACGGTTATCGTGGAAGCAACTGGCTTTCTTTTTTTCTAGATTTGAACCATTAAAATTCCTCAAAACAACCGGTATCTGAAATAAGCGATTTTTGGTTTTTTACTGCTGTTATTTCCAGCAGTAAATGTAGACATCGGGCAACGACTGAAAAATTCTGGTGAATGTGAAGGAGTAGGAGATCTCGATACATATTACGTTAAAGCTGTGGGAGAAATACGTCTCAGTTTCTCGAGCAAAGACAGCGAAGGTGAAGTAGACGGGTGCGGTGACGCCGAGAGTGAAAATGTCACACCTTTTTTACTTTACTGCATCGTCACCTTTGCGTGGTACTAATCTTTCACCCTGATGCAACCACAATACTAAACGTTCAGTTACTATCCCATGTTTACAGCACTCCAGTAAAATTACAGGAACACCAGCCAAATTTACCTTCCCTTCCAAGGTGTATTGGTGGATTTTTTTCGCATTATATTATGTCGCAATTTTGTTGCGCCTCTTCCCGCTTGTAATCTTTTAGAGCAAATGGAGCGTTGTACTTCATTACCAACACTCTTCGTAAAATACTTCCAAACTAGGAATGACGTGATTCTTCAGTACAACCGATGTCGGAGGACGACAACGAGAAACTACCGTACAGACTAGGTATGGGCGACCTTTAGATACTGCACGCACACGCATATCGCCTAGAAGTCCACGCCACACAGCAGCAACAGTGCTGTCCCGATTCTTCTGTCATATGTTTGTTGCTCGTTTCTAGCTGTCTGAGTTGTTATTAAAATAGCCTGATCACTTTTCCCATTTTCCACAGTAGCTCACTGTTTCAAAGAAATGGAGGTTTTAAGAATGCACATTACTCGTTTTTTAAAAGAAAGTTTATTTAAAAGCGAAAAATTTCAGCACTGTTGCTATGGAAAAATTGATATGCCGTGTTTTTTACCCGGTGAACAATAGAAAATGAAGAACGTTTTATAAAAGAGGCCAAAGAAATGCCGATTATTCAGAACTACAATACCGGTATCCGTTTTAATCATAGGCTTTCCCGCCCCTAGTTCACCCACCCGGCGACCGGATCATAACACAAATATAATGTCATACTTTCAGTCAACTACGCGCCGTGTTATGTCGGCCGTTGCGTACAGGCGTCAACCCACATACTTTTATCGCCCAAGTCGCGTAAGTTTATAGCATTCATGAACTGCCTAGGTCGTACGCTGAAGGTACGTACACGTATTTCCTGTTGGCTGCTCATTCAACGTCTTTTAGAGCTTCACGAACTAATCTAGGACACAAACGAGCCTCGCATGCAACCGTGAGGTTGATAACCATCTCTGAGCCACGTCCCTGTGTCAAGAAACGAATTCTGTTTCTTTGGGCGTCAAAGAAACGCCCCGCGCTATTGGATGCAGCTATCTGCACACGAATTCCTTTTCGCCAGTAATTGATTCGGGCCCGCGGTGTTGGGGTTCGCCTCGGTGGGGCCCACCCTTCCCTACCCTACCCCTGTGCTTCCGAGACGCAAACCAATCATAACATGGAAGTTGATGACTCCCGCAGAATGTCAACAGCGGCGGACGGACGGCCCAAGACTACAGCAGGAGTGGAGCGCGCTAGATGGAGTTTATAGTTTCGTGATTAGGATCGTATTAATTACGGCGAAAGATGCTTTAGTTTAGATTGGGAGCCGGGCCTGGCGGCCTAAACACACAATGCGAGGCGGATCCCCCGAGCTTAATTGGAGAGTGCCCGAAATGAGCTCGTCCCGGGGATGTAAAGGCTGCGACGGCGGGGGCAGGGAGCGGCTGCTGAGTCTGTGGATCCACGGCGGGCGGGCGGCAGCCGCGCTGCCGCGGCGTGGCGCGCCGGTTCCTTCCAGGCGGCGGCGACTGGAGTGGAGTGAATGATCTGAGCGCGCGTCTGCCGCCGGTGGGCGCTCTGCCCGTGACGTCACCTCCGTCACCACGCGACGGCTGAGGGGGTGTCTGCTGGTGGCCAAGCTCAGATGCCCCAGTACTAACATCCGCAGTACCAACATCGAAAAACTAAAACGAAGATGATGAGACGAAATAACAGTGCCTGTAATGTTAATAAGCGCGATTAGCGAATAACTATTTCCCTCTACCTCCAAACCAAGTAACACCACCTCTAGACTCGATATCGGCCTCAATTCGGCGAAAAAGAGGCCGCAAGACCCTTCATGTATGCCATATATAGATGAAGCCACTCATTGACAATAGATCTCGCACAGATACAAAATAACAGAGATGTTACACGTAGTCTAGTCATCTACCTTTCAGCTTCTGCGTTATTTGCCCCATTGAAGGCGTGTCAATGTGGCGCTGTGATAAATGACTTTTCCCGAGGTATCGGACTGCAAATGTCCACTGCATGCAGATCCATTCGATCGGGAACTGGTTCAGATGGCCCCTCATTCGCTGACAGCAGCAACTGCTGACCGGTTTGAAACCGACTGTCGTTGAGAAGGGGTGGACATCCGGCTCTGGTTCTTGACGGCTGCGATCGTTCTGCGAGCACCATTCTTACGCCACGTTGCATGGCTGCGACACTCACAACATTCCCTGTAGACACGATGGGCATTCCGCGTTGATACACCAATAAATCGGGCAACTTATTTTCAGACACAATACTTCCTTTCTGCCATACTGTCAGGTTCCTACGTCGGTCCATGTTACAATACTGATACCACAGACTACCACATACAGGCCTACATGGCTTCAGTGCCACGTCTTATGTCAGCGGTGGCCGGCCACATGGAGACCTGCCGTCAGCTCTATACTGGGTGTATAAAAAAGAATCATCCGATTATTTAAAAAATCATAATTATTATGTTATTTGAGGTATGTGCGTGAACAACGTACTGGTGGAAAGAGTAAACTCTCGAGTTTTACATGGTTCCCGCTAGGTAGCAGCAGTGCGCGCCCACTTCAGTTCTAGTAAAAATAATGCCGGGACAACGGAAAGCGTTTTGTGTTCCGTGTTTTGCGCAGTGCGGGCCAGTAATAACTGTTCAGCGTGGCTTTCGTACTAGGCATGGTCTGGATCCTCCTACAGCACAGAGTGTTACACGATGGCATGAACAATTCCGAGAAACAGGTTGTTTGTGTAAAGGCAAATCGACGGGCCGTCCTCTAGTGTCTGACACAGATGTCGAACGCATCCGCCATAGTTTCACAAGGAGTCCGCAGAAACCCATTAGCCGTACAACTCGACACCTCTACGTGCCCCCCATGTCCGGTCTGGCGTGTGTTGCGTCGACGTTTACACATGAAACCATGTAAAATTCAGCTACTGCAAGCTCTTCGTGAATGTGACAAACAACAACGTGTGGAGTTCCGTAATTTCGTTCTTGACACGATGGAAGATGACAGTTTTCTTCCCTGCTAGTTTTTAGTGACGAGGCAAAATTCCATTTGAATGGAAAGGTGAACCATGATAGTGTGAGAATTTGGGCTACGGAACAATCACATGAAGTTGTGCAACATGGCAGGGACTCTCCAAAAAAATGGTTCAAATGGCTCTGAGCACTATGGGACTTAACATCTGTGGTCATCAGTCCCCTAGAACTTAGAACTACTTAAACCTAACTAACCTAAGGACATCACACACATCCATGCACGAGGCAGGATTCGAACCTGCGACCGTAGCGGTCACGCGGTTCCAGACTGAAGCGCCAAGAATGGCACGGCCGCACCGGCCGGCAGGGACTCTCCAAAATTTAATTTGTTTTGTGCAGTTTCACGGGGAAAGGTGTATGGTCCATTTTTTCTTTGCCGAGAACAGTGTTACAGGAAGCATATATTTCGACCTGCTTGAGAACTTCCTTTTCACACAGTTGGAGACTGATTAGCACGACTTCATTTACCAACACGATGGGTCACGGGCACACTGGCTTCTGGAAGTGCGGGAATTTTTAAATCAAAGGATTATTGAACGATCGATCGGTCGCACTCTACCAAATGATTCAGCCTTACATTACTGGCCTCGAAGGTCACCGTACCTGACTGTATGTGATTATTTCTTGCGGGGGTTTATAAAAGACTCTGTCTGTGTGCCTCTGTTACCAACAACAATGGATGAACTGAGACATCGCATGACAGCAGCTGCGGAAGCTGTAACTCAAGATAAGCTCACCACAGTGTGGGAACAATTTGAAGAACGCACTGACAAATGCCGTTCGTCTCAAGGGAGACGTATTGAACACCTATGGAAACGTTATGAGAAAAAACCTTTCTGAGTTTCCCGTTCATCAAAAAACAACATTCACTGTATATGTTTATTATTCCCAGAAATATAGACGTGACAAATCGATTGATTCTTTTCGATGCACGCTGTATAATCTGTACGTTCTTATCATTATGCTTTGTCCATCGAAATTAATTTAGGACATACTGTTTATGCAAAACATGAATTACTTCACCTATCCATACAAATCTAGTCGGTGCTATCATCTTCATCATCATTAACTGCACATACACAGGCCGTTTAGGCCGACGGTAGTCGGTGCCATGACTGACTAATTGATCTCTGGTGGAGACTTACATGCGGTAGCGTTCTCGCTTCTCGCGCCCGGGTCCCCGGGTTCGATTCCCGGCGAGGTCAGGGATTTTCTCTGCCTCGTGATGACTGGGTGTTGTGTGATGTCCTTAGGTTAGTTAGGACGAAGTAGTTCTAAGTTCTAGGGGACTGATGACCTCAGATGTTAAGTCCATAGTGCTTAGAGCCATTTGAACCATTTAGTCGATAATCACGTCATGCTGTCGCAGTTGGCGTCAATGTCAGCGCTGGTGCCGCCACCGCGACGAATATCACTGGTTCTAATCTCCATCGAGAGCTCGCTTCCGTGTGCCGCTAAGGTTTTATCCACTGTCACAGCTGAATGTTTTCTCACACATTCTTATTTCTACAGCCTCAAGTTTTGTTTCACCAAATAGTGTTTTATGTTTATGAGGCTGTGCTCAGCAACTGCAAATTTCTCCAGTTCTCTATTTTTAATGTGGCTTTGATGTTCTGCACAGCGGTCGGAAACGGTGCGGATGGACTGACCGGCCTAATTGATTCCTCACTCACAACGTATGTTGTAAATCTCAGGTATCCTGAGGCCGAGAGTGTCCCTAACAGGGGACTAATGACCTCAGCAGTTGAGTCCCATAGTGCTCAGGGCCATTTGAACCATTTGTCCCTAACAGGGAGTAGCATCTTCTTTATCTTCTCAAGAGGTCGAAAAAATATATCTGATACCTCGTCTTCCCAGGACTGTGCCTACTTTGCTGGATGTAACGCCGCAGGAGGGAAGGAATGTTCAACATTTTCACGTTTCCTTTTCATGGAGAACGCTGACTTCATATCACGTGTGCTGTAGCCGTTCGTTTGAAACACATACTTCACATGATTAATTTCGGAATCCAAATGGTCCTCGCCAGAAACGTATTTTGCCGTGTGTGCCAGTGTATTAAAAGCTGGTCTCTTGTGGACTTAAGGTGACAGGTCTGGACGCTAGCATGTCAGCCTGCGTCGCCTTGCGGTACACTAAGTGGTCGAAACGTCTATTCAACTTCGTTTTACCAATAGATCTAAAAATGGCAGCCTTCCCTCTTTCTCTGTCTCGACGGTGAACTGGACGTTTGTGTGCATGCTGTTCATACCTTCCTGGAAGAGCTCAAGAGCTTTTGCGCCAAGTGGCCAGAACACAATTGTGTCGTGTCGCTCCTGGGAAGACGGTGGAGGTAGCCGTCCAAAGCTCGAGGTTTTACCCTCAACTGACACGGCAAGACGTCCGAGAATGTATTATGCTACAATACCGTCGCGAAACACTTCGTTCTCACATCCTCCAATTTCACTCATGACCGATGTGGTAGCGGCATGATGGGACACTGCTACATTTTCCTTCTAGTGTAAGACGGTAGCCACCGCGTCAATAAGGTCCACAATGGATGGTGAGAGTGGCACCCGTACCTTCACGTCTGACGTCATCTGACCAGCGTCCACAGGATTCTTCTACCTGTGATCGCCTCAGAAGTGAAGCGCGCAGCACTCCAGTTCATACAACCGAAACAGTGTAGCAACGAATTGTAGAGTCTTGGGAATCGGCATGACATGATCCACGAGTGTTCGAAAGGATTCGAAATTCACCGGGAAGTTGCGACCGCGAGGAGAACACCAGGAACACCATCTTTAACGGGTAGGAGTTTACAGTAAATTATAGCATTTAAAGCAATGTAGAAGTACAGGGTTATTAAAAAAGATCTAGACATTTTCAAGTAACAGTAGGAAATGACTGCATTGAGTGTAACGTATTATATGATTATGGAAATCGGCTCAACAAGAACCAATGGAGGGGGCATTTTGCGTGATTTAGTTTCATAAATTTGAGTACCGATGGAAAACTGTTTCCACAAACGTTTCCCGCCATCTGTAATGGCTTGCAGGAGCTGAATCCGATACAGTTTCATTTCAGGGAGTTTTTCCAGTACTCTCCAAACAGCTGGCTGTGGACTTTCTGGATCGCCACGGGCATCTTGAGACGTTCGCTTTTGAGGACTTGTGCGTAATGTTTCGTTCGTTGATCCGTTCAGCCTGGTCCTCAGAAGTTGATGGCCGCCCACTGCTTTTGTCTTTTCAGACACTTCCTGTATTCTTAAACTTCTATTCGTTCTCATAAATGAATTTTCTAGCAGGTGGAGCCATGTTAAATTAAGTTCTGGATTTCCAACGCTCTGCGGTGGTGGTCTAGTAATCACAGAACTATATCACGCAGATATCTCACTGGACACCACTGTAACTAAAAGATTATTGAGTTACTGTTTCCGTACAAATAATTATATGATACCTTATTTTAATACATACACTCCTGGAAATGGAAAAAAGAACACATTGACACCGGTGTGTCAGACCCACCATACTTGCTCCGGACACTGCGAGAGGGCTGTACAAGCAATGATCACACGCACGGCACAGGGGACACACCAGGAACCGCGGTGTTGGCCGTCGAATGGCGCTAGCTGCGCAGCATTTGTGCACCGCCGCCGTTAGTGTCAGCCAGTTTGCCGTGGCATACGGAGCTCCATCGCAGTCTTTAACACTGGTAGCATGCCGCGACAGCGTGGACGTGAACCGTATGTGCAGTTGACGGACTTTGAGCGAGGGCGTATAGTGGGCATGCGGGAGGCCGGGTGGACGTACCGCCGAATTGCTCAACACGTGGGGCGTGAGGTCTCCACAGTACACCGATGTTGTCGCCAGTGGTCGGCGGAAGGTGCACGTGCCCGTCGACCTGGGACCGGACCGCAGCGACGCACGGATGCACGCCAAGACCGTAGGATCCTATGCAGTGCCGTAGGGGACCGCACCGCCACTTCCCAGCAAATTAGGGACACTGTTGCTCCTGGGGTATCGGCGAGGACCATTCGCAACCGTCTCCATGAAGCTGGGCTACGGTCCCGCACACCGTTAGGCCGTCTTCCGCTCACGCCCCAACATCGTGCAGCCCGCCTCCAGTGGTGTCGCGACAGGCGTGAATGGAGGGACGAATGGAGACGTGTCGTCTTCAGCGATGAGAGTCGCTTCTGCCTTGGTGCCAATGATGGTCGTATGCGTGTTTGGCGCCGTGCAGGTGAGCGCCACAATCAGGACTGCATACGACCGAGGCACACAGGGCCAACACCCGGCATCATGGTGTGGGGAGCGATCTCCTACACTGGCCGTACACCACTGGTGATCCTCGAGGGGACACTGAATAGTGCACGGTACATCCAAACCGTCATCGAACCCATCGTTCTACCATTCGTAGACCGGCAAGGGAACTTGCTGTTCCAACAGGACAATGCACGTCCGCATGTATCCCGTGCCACCCAACGTGCTCTAGAAGGTGTAAGTCAACTACCCTGGCCAGCAAGATCTCCGGATCTGTTCCCCATTGAGCATGTTTGGGACTGGATGAAGCGTCGTCTCACGCGGTCTGCACGTCCAGCACGAACGCTGGTCCAACTGAGGCGCCAGGTGGAAATGGCATGGCAAGCCGTTCCACAGGACTACATCCAGCATCTCTACGATCGTCTCCATGGGAGAATAGCAGCCTGCATTGCTGCGAAAGGTGGATATACACTGTACTAGTGCCGACATTGTGCATGCTCTGTTGCCTGTGTCTATGTGCCTGTGGTTCTGTCAGTGTGATCATGTGATGTATCTGACCCCAGGAATGTGTCAATAAAGTTTCCCCTTCCTGGGACAATGAATTCACGGTGTTCTTATTTCAATTTCCAGGAGTGTATTTTACAGTCACTTGAAAGTTATAAATTATTTTTAATAGCGGTGTATTGCTTTTCTTCTTAACGTGTGCCATGGCTGAAATTTAAGGGAAATTACTTGGCGACTTAAAGGAAAAGCTTTCATCTGTGTTACTAAACGGCTGGGCCGGCCGGTGTGGCCGTGCGGTTCTAGGCGCTTCAGTCTGGAACCGCGTGACCGCTACGGTCGCAGGTTCGAATCCGGTCTCGGGCATGGATGTGTGTGATGTCCTTAAGTTAGTTAGGTTTAAGTAGTTCTAAGTTCTAGGGGACTGATGACCACAGATGTTAAGTCACATAGTGCTCAGAGCTATTTGAACTAAACGGCTGAAATGGTCACCCGGCCCCATTTGAAGGCTGCCTATCTAACGGCTTCGAGTGAAACGAAAATGTGATTTTCAGTATTTCATATAATTACCGAATATAAAAATTTTACATCCTGTCATAATTTAACCAATAATAGTTATAATCTCACGTTAAGTGTTTAAGATGATAAGTGAAGTATTAAAGTTAAAAACTACGTATATGTTTTCGGGCAACGTTATTCGCTGCATGCAAACCACTCGCTCTATACTCATTCGGTATTTGAGAATCACTTATAACAAACTTTATACAGAATTTCAAACCTTTTCACTGTCTCAGCCACAAAATAATAAAAGGGACAAATTTATCGCTTACTACATTTCGCTGTTGATCCACTAAAACATCAGCATCAGGCATGACTGTTTAATTCATTACTCCACTACTATCACTATCCGCAACACATTTTGCCAACGGTATCCACACATACCATTAAATATACCCACAATATTACATTGTACAACACACAGTTCAGGCGATACTGAAATGGAAGCAGTTCAACTTCATGTAATAAATATTCTCCGCGTTAATTTCTGAGACAGTTACTACTGTCTGTCTGTATGTGATCGTAGCAATGCTCTGAAAATGGGACTAGCTGCTGAACGTATCTACTGCGCTTTTGTTTTGTGTACTTTTATCTCAACCTATCACTGCCTCTTGTGAATAAAATCCAAAAAGCATGATTATGTAGTTGATTTCAATCTGAAATTTTCGCGGATGACGGGAGCCTGCAATGTGGAGTTGCAGGTTTCCCGTCTTGAGATGGTGTTGGCAGAAAAGCGCAGAGGTTGATCTACATCGACAGGAGGCTCTGCTTTTGTCATGGGGTACCGTGAAGTTATTGTCTGTTTCCTCCCCCACCCCGTCCCTTCACATTTTGCAAACCAGAACCGCAGGTCAGCGTCCTAGTTTGGTTTCAGGCATTTCGGTGTTTAACATATGCGTTACCATCACTTTTAACATTTCTGTTTCAGCTTATGTATGTTAGGGTGTATTTGTTGTAATTAATTTCACCTGATTTTTCACGTGTGCTAATGATTGCCGTTTATATGGAGCATGCTTTGTTTCCATCCGATCTACTGCCACATGAAGGGGTAGCACAAATCAGCTGGTTTTTTGAACCGTTTGTAAAGGTAATTCAACGTGAATGTTTCAAGTTACTTGCGTTGAATATTGAAAAATGTGCACTTCATTCACCATTCAGTGCTCGTATTTCATATTTCTAACGCCAGCATTCTGGTACTCGGTAAAATAATAAGTCAGGTAATATTATTAATTTCTATGGGTTGCCTGATTTATTTGACCATTTTTACAGCTTGTCTCACATTGATCTGTGAGAGGAGCTTGGCGCTAGAAATTTTCTTTATTTATGGGCGAGGGCAGCAGTCTTCCTAGCAGCCATGATGGCTTTCTGTTTTCCCATTCCTTTTCCGATCGCCAGGGTAGCACGTGGTGTCCTTTGAACATTCTGTAGTGGCCAAAGTTTCTCCTGTTCTCAGTTCCCCAACCTGCCTTACCAACCTTGTAAACGCTATTTATGATCAATTTTAACGTCGCGAGGTCGCCTCCCTGTGAAATTCCGGCCCCATGAATGGCCAGTTCAGGTGCGCGCCTGTTTTTCGCGGGCGGGCGCCAACCGCCCTCCGCGGATGGGTGGTGGACAAAGGGGCAAGGTGGTGGACAAAGGGGCAATAGTTCAGTTCTAGTGTGACCGTGCCTGAGGGCGGAGGTGCCGCTTCCAGGAGGTGAAGTTCGGTAAGCATGAGCGCCCTGCGGCCCAGAGGGGACCTGATAGGTCATTGTGAATAGTTTCGCGTTTTGCGGGTTTCAAAGCTTTAGTACGGGAGGGTACCGAGCGATTCTTCTGTCTTTGGCTAATTCCTGGTGGTGGTCGTTGTACGCCTGCAAACCCTTCCTCTGCTAAATGGGATTCTATTTGATAACACGGCGATCGTTACTAAAATTCCTTTCCTCCTGCTATCGTGGCGCGTTATGAACGTACGTTAGGGCAGGCTGCTGCACTCGAATCTTTCTCCTCCCCCCCCCCCCCCCCCGCTACCATTTGCTTGTATTATTGTTCGATTCTCAAGTGTTTAATAAATGAGTCCGTTAATCTTACACTCTCTCTCTTTACTTACGTGAACTCACCCCTAGTGTAACAGAATAATGCGGAACTATAACGGTTGCTATAAGGTCGTGAGGGCTCGCGCCACTAACGATAGTATAAAGATTCAATATCGCGCGCCTGGCACGACCATTGCACGCATGGCACCGATAACAGTAGTAATCATGTTCAACTATTCCCCATTGATAAACTGGGAAGTGTTCACGGCTCAGTGTGAGTACGTAAGCACTAAATCCACTTGATGTGGTGGAAGTAGTGGCCCCTGTTTTGCCTTGCTGGTTTAGACAAAAAATATCAAAAATCACAGCCCATACAGCAAGGAATAGTAACTTGAAAAAAACTAGCCACCGCTTTTAGTATTTGCGCTTCATACAGCATTTACTGAGTTTTAACGTTTCACCGATTTAGACCACCTTCTCTGCCAGTGCCTCTGTCCGGTAACTTACAGCATGGTCCCTGGTAGTGACTAACCCTTCTACTCTTCCAGTGGAATTAAATGTTGGCACCTTCAGCACCTGATTGTCAGATGTATGGACTTTCGTAATAAACATTCATGTATTACTTAAACAGTACACGGTTTTACGAGTCGACGAATGTCCACATTCAGGGTTGGTATTCGACCGTTTCAATAAAAACCAATTTCATGCATCTATACAGTTTCTTCCCTGTCCTTGGATGAGGCTCTACTCACTCGGTGAGTCTATATAAGTATATGTCTTTTCCGTGGCGGAGAGTCACATTTTTCTTTTTTCGTTGCATGCACGAAAGACTGTGTGGATAATTTCCTTTCTGCTCGCACCTCAGGGACTGAGGCGTGCATTTCTTAACCTTTCACATGGCGTTCATGGTGCGACCAGTTGTAAAAGAATAGACAGTTTTATTTGTACTAATTTCTCTGTATTATTGGATCACTATAAAATTTATGAATGGGGATCATTAGATTGATTGTATGGGTATATCCTTTGTGCTGTCACTAACTTGTCTTGTGTTAATAAATCCGTGAGTAAAAGATAAGGAAACCAATTTATTTATATTAGCAGGACATCCTCATTTCAATATCTAAATTACATGGATTTAATAATTACGTTAACCATTGCGCACCTGAAGCGTATCATCTAGCAGTGCCACTTAGCATTAACTGCCACGTAATTCAGATAGTGCGAGTGCCACTTTTTTTTTTTTCAACCTCAAGTCGTTTGCGTAGTTAAAACCACAGTGGAAATAATACGAAGCTTTGCGCAGATGTGTTTTGCACTCTCTCGAGAACACCCGTCTATCGTGTTACACAGTGCTTTTCATGCTGAGCGCTCGCTGAGCACGTGAAGATGCTTAGAACAATAGTCTCCCGCCTAATGTTCAGTGCCTGCGCCGGCCGGAGTGGCCGAGCTGTTGTAGGCGCTACAGTCTGGAAGCGCGCGACCGCTACGGTCGCAGGTTCCAATCCTGCCTCGGACATGGATGTGTATGATGTCCTTAGGTTTGTTAGGTTTAAGTAGCTCTAAGTTCTAGGGGACTGATGACCTCAGAAGTTAAGTCCCATAGTGCTCAGAGCCATTTGAACTATCAGTGCTGCTCAGGGGTTCCGCCTGATTTTATGCAGCATTCATGACGTAATTTCTCCGTGGCAACGCTGGCCACACTCTGCAAGTGCAATACAGACGCCCCTGCAGCGTTTTCGATGGAAAGTGTTCGATCAGCCTCCACACAGTCCGGACGTGGCTGCTTCCAACTTTCATCTCTTCGCTCACTGTGAGGACAGTATTTTGGCACCGGCATCCAGCTGCCGGAAAGTACTTTCTGTATCGAGCACATTAGAAAGTTGGTACCGCACTACGACAAATGACTAAGATGGAGCAGCGTCTATGAAGAAAAGTAGCTGCAAGTTGTAGATAAGTATTGCAAACAAAGTATTTTTTATTTTTACTGTGGTTAATACTTCGTGATTGATCGGAGAGTGAAAAAAATTAGGACTCTTAGTTGAGTATAATAACTGTGAAAGAGCCGCGTAAGTGTGAGTACGATACGCACTCAGGGTTCCGTACAAACTTAATTACGTAGCTACATAGTTCACCCATCCCTGGAATCGAGAAATTCTACAATTTTTGCCTTTATCCATATCGAAAGTGGCAAGATATGAAAAAGTGACATAAATGACCGCATCTTTTGATTGTTTTGAGATACAAGCTTGTTTTACCCCATACACGGATCGTGAACCTGCACCAGTTCCTGAGAAAAAGGGGTATTACGAGAAGGACGGACAGACAGCAGATAACAAATGACAATTTTTTTTCGTTTGAGATGATTACGTATTAATAGTTTTCGAATTATTTCCTTTATTTGTAGCGTAAAACCTTGCTACTTGCCGAATTTCATGATTCTAGGGCAAAGAGAAGTCCCTACAGGTTTTCATGAGTAAGTTTGCGAGTAGAAAAATTATTATTATCATTTTTGAGCTTTTCCTCATTACAGAGGCTTATCTCCAACATAATAATTTACTTGGAAACTACAATACAAACAATAAACGTTCTTAAACTATAATCTCAAAATATTTCTCCAACTGTTTCGATCTTGTGTGCCCTCTTCCTCTGCGCCCATTTTCCTCATTGTGTGCTGTACATTTTGGAGCCAGGTTGTCATAGGTCGTCTTCTTCTTCTCCCCTCCGGTTCCCACTCCAGTATCATTTTTGGTATTCTGGTTTTCTCCATTCGTCGTACATGCCCGTACCACTGTAATTTATTCCTATCCATTACGTCATATATTCTTTCTTTTATTTCCATTCTCCTTATTACTTCGGTGTTCCTTATCTTCTCTTTCCTGGAGATTCTTGCCGATCTTCTCCAAAAGTCCATCTCTAGAGCTTGTAATTTTTTAATGTGCTTCATGTTAATTGTCCAGGTCTCCGTTCCATACAGAACCACACTCTCTAATATGCATTTGTATATTAATTTTAAAAAAATAGAAAAATATGTGACATATTTTAATTGTGTCGCCTTAGATGCTTCAAGTTTTTACACCGCCAACGGACCGTAGACCTAAGTTAGTATGTGGCGTAAGTTTGTAGTTGATGTGTCTGCCCCTCCCTGACTAACAGGGTTTTCAACAGGCAGACAGACGGACAGAAAGACAACCAAGCGATCAGATGAGGGTTCCGTTTCGACCGAGTGAGGTATCGAACCCTAAAAGTGAGCAGGCAGCTTACAGCTGACGAAATGGTTAGTATTTTTCAACTGACGCTCATACCTGTAAGAACTGCAACCTTACAATTTGGTGTCAAATATTCAGATACACGAAAAATGAACTTTTGTAACACAGAGCTGTTTATGCTGTTTTAGAAATGGGAGTTCGAATCCCTAAGCAACTCGAGGGGGGCGGGGGGAGGGGGTGTTACTAGTCTGTACTGAGAGCGGCGGTTTGTAATGACACATCGCTATTAGCTCGGGAAGGCACATTTTCGAATCTTTGTTTACTGGAACGTTTTCCTTCTATTATCACATCATTTTAGCTCTGTCAGTTCCCACTGTCAACCGTGGTACATCCTGTAGACAACCATTCTTCCGTCGCTCAGTACGTGAAAATGGAACAGTACAGAAATCCAGCGAAACTGGTACGAAGTAGCGGCCTCCACCTGCGTAGTACACATGTAGATGCGGAGCTGGAGTCCAGAGCCGGCGATCGCCGGTGTGCTGGAGGCTGCCCGGCGGCGGCCACAGCCCGCGCCTGAATGCCCCTAATAGCGCCTAATCGCTTTCTATTCAGCCGGCCCCCAGATCCGCTCGTTAAAATCCGATTCAAGTAGACACTATGGACTTCATCAAGGCTGCACCCTGTGTACATACAAAGTGTGCGCGCGCACAATGCGGCTCTCGTTACCAGCGTCCTGCCCAAGGAGGAGGCGCGGCGCGGTCTGCTGTGGATCAAGCGGGGCGCTGCGCAATCGGACGCTCTGTTTTAAATCGGGGGTTAATTGTCACGCGAGGGGAGCGCTCCCACGAGTTTCGTGACCGTCGGTCGCGTGCGCGTGTATGTGCGTATGTGTGCGTGTGCGTGTGCGTGTACTGTAGGACTAAGTTTGCAAGACTGCATTTTATTGGCCGGCCGGTTCTACGCCCTTCAGTCTGGAGCAGCGCGACAGCTACGGTCGCAGATTCGAATCCTGCCTCGGGCATGGATGTGTGTGATGTCCTTAGGTTAGTTAGGTTTAAGTAGTTCTAAGTTCTAGGGGACTTATGACCATAGATGTTAAGTCCCATAGTGCTCAGAGCCATTTGAACCATTTTTTGTATTTTATTTTTAACTAGCTGAAAAAAGCCTGCTTTGCTTAGTCTTTATTTTCAGTAAAATTGCATTTAATACACTATTCCCTACCTTATAAATTCATTTTCACTTAATGCTCTGAGACCCGTCGACAGTAATTGTATACATTAATTTTTACTATGCCTTAGTTGAAACAGAAATATTTTTCCCCGGTTAAAACCTCACGTACACATTCGTGAATGTCTAATTTTTCCGTCATGCAAAGGTGCTGCTAACTGTTAGACATCACTACAAAAATACAAACGTGCTAATGTAACAGCGCCCAGCAGCATGTGGCCACCATAGAACACGGGCGTGGTTGCTTAGTTACAGTCCACTGTATAACTGAATACTATTATTGTTATTTTGCGTGACAATTAATTAATGAACAAAATGAAATGGAATAAGCATATGATATTGTTGGCTGGGAGGCCCCAATCGGGGAAGTTCGGCCGCCGTGTGCAAGTCTTATTTCAGTCGACCCCACACTGGGCGACTTGCGTGCCGGTCATGAGGATAAAATAATGATGAGGACAACACAGCACCCAGTCCACGAGCGGAGAAAATCTCCAACGCAGCCGCGAATCGAACCCGGGACCGCTGCATGGGAGGCAAGTACGTTACCAGTTAGCTTTTTTTTAATCTCATTCTGTTCGTTTGTTCGCTTTCGTTCGTTGCATCAGCTCGGAGCGGACGTCGTAAGACATCCGTTTAAATTCGTTGTTGATCGATCAACTCAGATTTTTTTTATTTAATTTATTATTACAGAGGGCAGCTAACCCTCTGACCGAACAGGGTGAGCTACAGTGTCGGCAAGCTAAGCAAGTGGACAATGATTGAACAGTTTACTTGTTACAACACTGAATATTTCAAAATTAGTTGCTCTGGTCCATAAAAAGAAGCTAAGTGTAAAAAGTATAATTTTGAAAACGGGTACACGTTTTTGTATAAATCTTGCGTCTAAAACCATTAAAAGTCACATAATAGCATTAAAGCGCGCAGAAAATTTTTTCTTCGCACAGAAAAAAAAATTCAAGTCTGAAAGCGTTAAATGTATTTCACGTTTTATCTCTTACATTTTTCCTTGATCCACTGCAATCGCTTTTCAAACGTATACTAATACATCCGTCTCGTCGTCATCTATATGTACCCTCCTGAGCTGAATCAAGAGCATTTTCAAACATCCTAGACCATAATACAACATTTTGCTAAAATCTAGAACATTCTGGACCATTCTAGAACGTTCTCGAAGATTCAACAACACCGTGGAACATTCTACAACGTTCTCCAACTTTCTCGACCATTATGGAAGGAACATTGTGGGCAGTTTCCTCGAGTTTCCACTACACTCGTAATTGTTTCATCGTTTCCTGCTAAGAACTCAATCAGCACGATACCCTCTTTTAACATACGTATTTCAAACCCTGCCTCTGCAGCTTCAAACCGAAAGCTCCTTCATGCATCGGGGATGAAGGACTTATAACACTCCAACAGCATTTACGTAGCTTACGTAATCAAATACCAAATTTGGTTTATTACTTATTATGCCCCAACAGAACAAATAGTCCTGTCACGGAAAAGCCACGTATAACACTACCGTCTGCTACTGCTATACCATAACCTTAAAGTTGGAAGCAGGTCGTAAAATATAACTATCTAGTTAGTACAATTATGGTAAAAAGCAACAGAGCAGTGTTACCCTCTGAGAGGAATTTTGTTATGTTGACCGTATTGTACCTAACGGATGTGGCTTATCGGAAGTGAAAGTCAGAATTACGTAAATATTTGAACAGTAACAAACAAAATTTTGCCTATCTGCACTGTTTAACGTTTAAAGAAAACGGTCGCCAGCCTAACTAGGCAAGAGAATGATTAACATTCTCGGTCAAGAAAATAGTTATTAGTAACTTTAATGGATAAACACAACCTATACTTTGTCACACGCGAGTGCAATGAACTCCGACACATACATATGTTTACGTTAAGATTGAAGCTAACAACTGGAGCAGCACAAACTATTTGCAAATATAGAACAAATACCGAAACACCCTATTACTTTCAGGCTTTAAAGAAATTATGGTTTTTTATAATTAGTGGTCTTTCCGTTAGTAATTACCCAGCATTAATACAATAGACAAACTGTGGATCCTGTTATATTATTAATATGCACTTCCTATACACAAGAGAAACATACACTTAACAAACATAAGTATATAACGTTTCACAACTGCAGTTTTCCATTTTTACTACAGTGAAACACAAAATTAACATATACGTAAGATACTGACTCACCTTCTGCGATTTACAACAGGCAGTAACGTGATCATTCACTAAGCAAAACTTTATAAGCCTCAATCTTAAGAACTTTTAATTTTGAAGTAGGCAACAACACATTAATAAGCAGTTTTACTAGGAAAATTATTTTCAGCAAGCATCATTAACTTTAACCCACTCTCTTGCCACATTAACTTTAACTTTCTCTTTACTATGTTCAAGAGGCATTAATTAGCATAACATTGGTCATAAATGTTCTTTCAGTAGGGACACTCGGTAATTACTTTAGTTCAAACGGAAAGGAACCTGAGAGGTGTTATGATGAGGAGAAAAATCAAGGTTGGTACATAAATTCAGAATAAATTACCTTATATTTCAGCACAATAACACATCCATTAAGCTGATCCTTCACTGTACATCATTATAGCATTCCGATGCAATGATTGCGCAATGTGATGGCAACTGCACGTTGGTAGGTGGAATTGCAGGTAGAATTGCTGGACTCTGTCATTTCTTGGTGGCGATGATAGATACAAATTCCAGAATAGTTCCAGCTATTTATCCATCCATCCGAGGCATTGGAAAGAAGCAGGAAAAGCCTCTCTCGGAATCAGCACAATATGCATCTTTTACATGGTAGTGCACGGACTCGTAGCTCGTCTCCGACCGGTGGCTCGTCCCCGACTGACTAACAGTTCCACCTTTTCTACACAGGTCAGCCACAATTTGCGCGCGCTACACAGTTCCGTTCCCGAGGGGAACCACAACAACTTTTACATACAAACTAACTAAGAACCCTAAGTGAGGATCAGCAGTTTACATAACAGCAGCCAAATACATTAAATAAAACAGAACGTTTGCACATATTAACATTTCTACCAAAAATTATTCACACAAAATTACAATCATATACAGTAAGTTTTGTTCCCTCCAAATGGGACAAAGCATTTAAACGAGAGATATACTATATTGCATAGAATCAGACCATGACTCAAAGTTTTTACAAAGAAAGGAGTATACAGTTTTGTGTTATCGATTCAAACAAACACATTTACAGAAGCACAGCAATGTAACATTAAATGAAACAAAAGCAAAATAAATCAGTACAGCATTAGAGCTATGGTGTTACAGACTTACTACTGTACAAATATTACCGACTGCACAAATTATATCCCACATTCGACCTATTTGGTCTTCAGTAACTGACATTATCACTCGACTTGCATGGTCGAGTACTATAAATTCCAAAATTATCGTTCGTGTAACTTTCATGTAGCAGTTTTGTGGAATTTAACACCATAACATAGTTACGTTGTGGTATACATCCGGCCTTCTGATTAGGAGACTACTGTTCTTATAAGGGTTAAATTTGTATTCAATCGTCATCCTAATTAGTTTTCCCGTAACGTTTGCAAAAGGTGCTTTTCGTTCATTACCTTCACGATCATGTTTAAATGATGGAAAGTAATGTTAACGTAGTAGCCCACTGTGCTGGTCGCGTAACAGCTCAATCGATGAAACCAAAAACGGGTCGAATATGGGGAATACTTCGTGTAGCCGGAAATTTTTATGCAGTGCTAAGAGAGTTCCGCGAACGACATACCAAAAATCCCGATTGGTGATGAATATATGTGGGGATGGAGGTCCGCTTTAAGTTTACTCTTGTACGTTTTTATTGAACAATTCGAAAACAAAGGCCTCCAGTACAAAATTTAAATTTCCAAAAAAAAAAGGCCCTACTCATTTTTTCCGTAGGATTAATCGTTTGTGCATAGCGATCGAGAGAATATCAAAATCTCGCGCGTGGTTTTTCAAGGCCAGATGCAACATCACAGGCTGCGCAAAATAACATCGGTAATGAAAGCTGAACCACTCTGTATAATACATTGTCCAACACGTTACATTCCCAGAGCGGGAATGATAAAACCGCTCACAACAAGCGTCTTAATATTATCTGCAGATAATGAGCCACAGCTCCTATATGCTTCACAAAAATTATCTTCAAACGGGCTAGAACTGTTATATTAATAGAACTTCTTTACTACACTACTGGCCATTAAAAATGCTACACCAAGAAGAACTGCAGATGATAAACGGGTATTCATTGGACAAATACATCACACTAGAACTGACATGTGATTACATTTTCACGCAGTTTGGGTATATAGATCCTGAGAAATCAGTACCCAGAACAACCACCTCTGGCCGTAATAACGACCTTCATACGCCTGGGCATTGAGTCAAACAGAGCTTGGATGGCGTGTACAGCTACAGCTGCCCATGCAACTTCAATACGATACCACATTTCATCAAGAATAGTGACTGGCGTACTGTGACGAGCCAGTTGCTCTGCCACCATTGACCAGACGTTTTCAATTGGTGAGAGAACTGGAGAATGTGCTGGCCAGGGCAGCAGTCGAACATTTTCTGTATCCAGAAAGACCCATACAAGACCTGCAACATGCGGTCGTGCATTATCCTGCTGAAATGTAGGGTTTTGCAGGGATCGAATGAATGGTAGAGCCACGGGTCGTAACACATCTGAAATCTAACGTCCAATGTTCAAAGTGCCGTCAATGCGAACAAGAGGTGACCGAGACGTGTAACCATTGGCACCCAATACCGTCACGCCGGGTGATACGCCCGTATGGCGATGACGAATACACGCTCCCAATGTGCGTTCACTGCGATGTAGCCAAACACGGATGCGATCATCATGATGCTGTAAACGGAACATGGATTCATCCTAAATAATGACGTTTTGCCATTCGTGCACCCTGGTTCGTCGTTCAGTACCCCATCGCAAGCGTTCCTGTCTGTGATGCAGCGCCAAGGGTAACCGCAGCCATGGTCTCAGAGCTGATAGTCCATGCTGCTGTAAACGTCGTCGAACTGTTCATCCAGATGATTGTTGTCTTGCAGACGTCCTCATCTGTTGACTCAGGGATCGAGACGTGGCTGCACGATCCGTTACAGCCATGCGGATAAGATTCCTGTCATCTCGACTGCTAGTGATACGAGGCCGTTGAGATCCAGCACGGCGTTCCGTATTACCGTCCTGAACCCACCGATTCCATATTCTACTAATAGTCATTGGATTTCGACCAACGCGAGCAGCAATGTCGCGATACGATAAACCGCAATAGCGATAGGCTACAATCCGACCTCTATCAAAGTCGGAAACGCGATTGTACGCATTTCTCCTCCTTACACGAGGCATCACAACAACGTTTCACCAGGCAACGCGGGTCAACTGCTGTTTGTGTATGAGAAAACGGTTGGAAACTTTCCTCATGTCAGCACGTTGTAGGTGTCGCCACCGGCGCCAACCTTGTGTGAATGTTGTGAAAACCTAATCATTTGCATATCACAGCATCTTCTTCCTGTCGGTTAAATTTCGCGTCGTGGTGTAGCAATTTAAATGGCCAGTATTGTATTTTCTGTCTTATATCATAATCATATCGACGAACATTATGAACTTAACATTAGAGAATTCAGAGGTTCGTTGGCGTCAAAAGCAAAGGTAAAGCACTGGAGTCCCCTGGTTTGATCAGCCAAAACATTGTGACCACTGCACACCACGAGAGCGAATGCCGCCTGATGGCTCTGTGGGCACGTGATGCGGTAAGGAAAGTACGTGAGCTGAGCAGAGCGAATGTGAAATCATTCTAGCGACGACACGAATTCCACTGACGTGAGCAACGATGACCAAAGAACAGATTGTCATGACCCGGCTCCTGGGACGAGTATCTCCGAAACGGCGAAGCTGCTCGGCTGGTCGCGTTCTACCGTCGTGACCGGCTATGGAAGGTGGCTGAAGTACGGTGAATCACGAGTTGCTCATCAGATGCCGAACGCCCGCGTCTCGTCACAGAACGCGGATGTCGCTGGCTTGCTCACCCTCTAAAGCAGGACAGGTCGCTACCTGATCGGGGTCTGGAGACAGAGCTGCTGCAGGCACAAGTGTTTCACGGCACACCGTTCAGAGTATAGTTGTAAACATGGGACTCCGCAGCAGACTTGTTAGCAAGTTGGCCGAACGACATCGTGAATTATTATATCACTGGGCACGGGATCATCGACTTGTGATAGGGGATCAACCGAAACGTGTGGCCTGGTTGGATGAATCACACTTCCTGTTAAACCACCAAGTGGACAGCGGCGTCCGAATACTCCGTCATCCAGGACGACGACTGCAGCTTCGCTGTATTATGCTATGGTGGACATGCACTTCCTCCTGCATGGAGTTTGTGATACTAACTGGAGGCACCATCGCTGCTGTGGACTACGTGAACATTACCATGGACAACCTGCATGCTTATATGCTTTATATCAGCCCCGATGGCTATGGCACTTTCCAGCAGGATAACTGCTCGTTTCACAAGGCCAGAATCGTGCGATAGGGGTTTGAAGAGCCTGCTAGTGAATTAACGTTGAAGACTTGGCCACAAAATTCGGTGGATGGGACACATTTGGGACGTTCCGCGGCCAAAAACCATTCCTCTGCAATTTTACGTGAAATGCTTTCCTGTGCGAAGACACCTTGTGCCACATTTCTCCATAAACCTACCCAGCACTCGCCCAATCCTTGCCACCGAGCGCTGCTGCTTTGTTGTGCTCCAAAGGTGAATCGACACGCTAAGAATCAAGCGGTTTCGATGGCTGGCTCATTAGGGTGTTACAGCTTTGACACGAGTTGTGATACTGCACTCCTGTGCTCTGCCTGTACTTTTCTTCGCAAAAAAATGCTCTCCAAAGTTAGTCTGCTGATATTTTCGGCCTGATGATTATTTAACACTGAAACTAGTTGAGAATAATAATTCAAAGAAGAATTATTAATATAATACACACATCAAAAAAAGTTTTGCACCACCTCGGTTCCGAGAGTTCCGGAACCTGTACAGAAAATTGGAATAGAGATCAAGATAAAAATCATTTCCGCCCTTTTTATTGCTCATGAAAGCCACACATTGCATGTTGTACCATTATACGGCGAGACCTTTAGAGGTGGTGCACCATATTTCTGTACACACCGGTACCTCTAATACACAGTAGCACGTCCTCTTACATTGATGCACGCGTGTATTCGTCGTGGCATACTATCCACAAGTTCATCAAGGCACCGTTGGTCCAGATTGTCCCACTCCTCAACGTCGATTCAGCGTACATCCCACAGAGTGGTTAGTGGGTCACGTCATCCATATACAGCACTTTTCAATCTATCCAAGGCATTCCGATTGGGTTCATGTCTGGAGAACATGCTGGCCACTCAAGTCCAGCGATGTCATCCTGAAGGAAGGTATTTACAAGAGGTGCACGATGGAGGCGCGAATTGTCGTCCACTTAGGGTTCGACACCGTTGGCACTATTTCTCGGCGAAAACAAAGCTCTAACGGTATTTACGACTACTGACCCTTTTCCCATAAGTGTGTTGCTTTTCTTCACTTAGCCATCCATTTTGGGAGTCTTTCTGGATATGTGAACATAGATATCGGCAAGCCACTGTAGAAAGATGCGTGGTGGAAGGCACACCAGACCAGTGTATCTGTCCCGTTCCATTCGTGAGGGAAGGACGACCGTCCACGTCCGCCTAAGATTGCTGTCGTGATCCCTGTCGGAGATACACAGTACGACGGTGTCAGCGTACTCGTTGTTTTGCATTTCAGTAATTGTTTTAACTCAGATATTTTCGAATGTATGCAGTGGCATATTCGAGGCAATTCAACTCGCTTACTTTCAAGGATATTTATTGTTCTTCTTCTTTTCAATAAAGAGATATATGAAACGCGTGTTTCTTCACTACATTCCAGTGCTTCGCCAATTCTCTACCAACCGTGTTACTTTTCCTTCAGCATTTGTGATGAAGGATCGAAATGGGTCAAATGGCTCTGAGCACTATGGGACTTAACTTCTGAGGTCATCAGTCCCCTAGAACATAGAACTACTTAAACCTAACTAATCTAAGGACAACACACACATCCATGCCCGAGGCAGGATTCGAACCTGCGACCGTAGTAGCAGCGCGGTTCCAGACTGCAGCGCCTAGAACCGCTTGGCCACTCCGGCCGGCAATGAAGGTTCCTTGGGTCCCAGAGGCACATATAACACCTGTGGTATCGTCCGACTACCACACCTCCACACGATAGTCGACAAGTCACATGGATACCACTAACAGTACCGCTGGCCCGCTGCAACCTGCAGCGCCGAGTGGGAGAGGCTACAGAAGACACGCCCTCTCTCTTTCTCTCTCTCTCTCTCTCTCTCTCTCTCTCTCTCTCTCTCAGCATAGCACAGCAGTGCCCTAGTACGGAGGTGAATATAGAGCCGAACATGGACGTGCTCTGCCCAGTTCGCAACATCAGCCGAAGCAGTCAGCGTCATCGAGTGGACTAAACAGTTATTCGAGTCTCAGATGGAAATGTACTCTTGTGGATGTTGAAGAGTGTACTTCGAGAGACCTATTTGTTAATTAGTTAATAGCGATTATTTAATATTTAATGACAGTTGGAAATTATCAAGCACTCCCATGGCAAAAGACTGCATCAAGATAAGTAAATCTTTCTAACATTCGTGTAATGAAGTGAACGAGCCACCTCCCAGAGCAATCAAACGACTCTCTGTTATGGCTGGATGATTGTAGTTTCGTGTGGTCATAACAAAATCTATACTCTTATGCCATTAACACCACATTCACTTCCTATCACCCCACACGTCACGCAACTCGCGTCAACGAGGAGATAAATAGACGGGACAGCAGCCGATCCCTTTCTCTATTGCTATCGCCGAAGCGGAGAGGAGACGAACTTCTTTTACGGTTCGCTGAGACACCGACAACCGACGGAACACGACCGGACACGAGCTACTTCGAACCGAACACAATCGAATACAGTTCGCTATCTCGCACCGGAGAGACTCCTTGTTTGCTGTGGCACATTCGCTTGTGTTCGCTTCGATGCGAAGACGTCAACGTTTCGGATCTGTCTGGACCCCCCACCCCACGCAGCACAGCGGCCCGCTCGTTTGCCAGTAATTAGTCGGCGCAGTTTAATGTCGCCGGTTGGCGCGCAACTCGCCAACTGGAGCGCTCGCCGGACTTAACGAAAGTTGCGGGATTACCCCCGGGATTAATTAATAGCGGCGGCAGCGGGCGCGCGCGCATCCGGTCGCGTCCACACGCCAGCCATTGTGCCCCGGCGCGGCTGTCTTCCGCCGGAGCCGTCGGCCCTCACACGGTCCGAGACGCAGACCTGCTCCGCCTGGGCCTGTCATTCTCCGTAAAGGGAACGCAAAGTACCGCTGGCCCGGAAAATGTTTAACGCACCTTCACATAGGCAACGGAACTTACATCGTTAGCAGACCTGCGGTGGAGGATGCAATTTGGGTTGCCTATCGCAGGGAGAGTTTAAAAGAGCACTGAAAGACCTGAGTCGAAACAAGGCCCCGGGAGTAGACAACATTCCATTAGAACTATTGACAACCTTGGGAGAGCCAGTCCTGACAAAACTCTACCATCTGGTCAGCAAGATGTACCAGACAGGCGAAATACCCTCAGACCTCAAGAAGAATATAATAATCTTAATCCCAAAGAAAGCAGGTGGTGACAGATGCGAAAATCAGTTTCATAAGTCACAGCTGCAAAATACTAACGCGAATTCCTTACAGACGAATGGAGAAACTAGTAGAAGCCGACCTCGAGGAAGATCAGTTTGGATTCCGTAGAAATGTTGGAACACGTGAGGCAATATTGACCCTACGACTTATCTTAGAAGATAGATTCAGGAAAGGCAAACCTACGTTTCTAGCATTTGTAGACTTTAAGAAAGCTTTTGAAAATGTTGACTGGAATACTCTCTTTCAAATTCTGAAGGTGGCAGGGGTAAAATACAGCGAGCGAAAGGCTATTTACAAATTGTACAGAAAGCAGATGGCAGGAGAGTCGAGGGGCATGAAAGGGAAGCAGTGGTTGGGAAGGGAGCGTTGTAGCCTCTCCCCGATGTTATTCAATCTGTATATTGAGCAAGCAGTGAAGGAATCAAAAGAAAAGTTCGGAGTAGGTATTAAGATCAATGGAGAAGAAATAAAGACTTTGAGGTTCGTCGATGACATTGTAATTCTGTCAGAGACAGCAAAGGACTTGGAAGAGAAGTTGAACGGAATGGACAGTGCCTTGAAAAGAGGATATAAGATGATCATCACCAAAAGCAAAACGAGGATAATGGAATGTAGTCTAATTAAGTCGGGTGATGCTGAGGCAATTAGATTAGGAAATGAGACACTTAAAGTAGTAAAGGAGTTTTGCTATTTGGGGAGCAAAATAACTGATGATGGTCGAATTAGAAAGGATATAAAATGTAGACTGGCAATGGCAAGGAAAGCGTTTCTGAAGAAGAGAAATTTGTTAACATCGAGTATAGATTTAAGTGTCGGGAAGTCGTTTCTGAAAGTATTTGTATGGAGTGTAGCCATGTATGGAAGTGAAACATGGACGATAAATAGTTTGGACAAGAAGAGAATAGAAGCTTTCGAAATGCGGTGCTACAGACGAATGCTGAAGATTAGATGGGTAGATCACATAACTAATGAGGAGGTATTGAATAGAATTGAGGAGAAGATGGGTTTGTGGCACAACTTGACTAGAAGAAGGGATCGGTTGGTAGGACATGTTCTGAGGCATCAGGGGATCACATATTTAGCATTGGAGGGCAGTGTGGAGGGTAAAAATCATAGAGAGAGACCAAGAGACGAATACACTAAGGAGATTCAGAAGGATGTAGGTTGCAGTAAGTACTGGGAGATGAAGAAGCTTGCACAGGATAGAGTAGCATGGAGATCTGCATCAAACCAGTCTCAGGACTGAAGACCACAACAACAACATCTGTAGGTGCGTTAAACATTTTCTGATCCAGTGTTACTTCGCGCCCTGTATTAATCCATACATACCAGTGAGAATTTTTCGCACTCAGAGAACTTTTGCGAGAAATACTTGCCGTGTAAAGAGCGCCGAGAGTCACCCCACCAGTCGTGTCCGAGAGAGGAACAAGGTCTCAGACAGCAGTGCTCTGGAAGTTTAGTCATGTCGTGTATTTGGCAATCTCTGTGTCTCTAGAGCTGTTCCCTGTACATCTCAGATAAGAAGAACTACACTGGAGAACCAAAGAAATTGGTACACCGGCCTAATATCGTGGAGGGCCCTCGCGAGCACGCAGAAGCGCTTCAACACGACGTGGCATGGTTCAAAATGGTTCAAATGGCCCTGAGCACTATGGGACTTACCTTATGAGCTCATCAGTCCCCTAGAACTTATAACTACTTAAACCTAACTAACCTAAGGACATCACACACATCCATGCCCGAGGCAGCATTCGAACCTGGGACCGTAGCGGTAGCGCGGTTCCAGACTGTAGTGCCTAGAACCGCTTGGCCACTCCGGCCGGCTCGACGTGGCATGGACGCGAATAATGTCTGAAGAAGTGATCGAGAAAACTGACACTATAAATCCTGCAGGGTTTTCCATAAATCCGTAAGACTACGAGAGGGCGGACATCTCTTCTGAACAGTACGTTGCAAGGCAGTCCAGATATGCTCAATAATGTTCACGTCTGGGGAGTTTGGTGGCCAGCAGAAGTGTTTGAACTCCGAAGTGTGTTCCTGGAGCCACTCTGTAGCAATTCTGGACGTGTGGGGAGTCACATTGTTCTGCTGAAATTGGCCCAAGTCCGTCGGAATGCACAATGGACATGAATGGACGCAGATGATGAGACAGGATGCTTACGTATGTGTCACCTGTCAGAGTCGTATCTAAACGTATCAGGGGTCTAATATCACTCAAACTGCGCACACCCCATCCCATTACAGTGCCTCCACCAGCTTGAACAGCCCCTGCTGACATGCAGATTCTATGCATTCATGAGGATGTCTCTACGCGCGTACTCGTCAATCTGCTCTACACAACTTGGAACGAGACTCTCCCGACCAGGCATCATGTTTCCAGTCATCAACTGTCGGTGTGGACGGGCCCAGACGAGGCATAAAGCTTTGTGTCGTGCAATCATCAACAGTATAAGAGTGGACCTTTGGCTCCGAAAGCCCATATCGACGATGTTTTGGTGAATGGTTGGCACGCTGACACTTGTTGATGACCTGGCTTTGAAATCTGTAGCAATTTGCTGTAGAGTTGCACTTCTGTCACGCTGAACGATTCTCTTCGGTCGTCGTCGTCGTTGGTCCCGTTCTTGCAGGATCTTTTTCCAGCCGCAGCGACGTCGGAGATTTGATGTTTTACTGGATTCCTGATATTCATGGCACGCTAGTGAAATGGTCGCATGGGAAAATCCCCTCTTCATCGCTACCTCGCAGATTCTGTTTCCCATCGCTCATGCGCCGACTATAATATCACGTTTAAATTCATTTAATTTTTGGTAACTTACCATTATAGCAGCAGTAACCGATCTGAAAAATGCGCCAGACACATGTTGTCTTATGTAGACATTGCCGACCGTAGCGCAGCATTCTGCCTGTTTACATATCTCTGTATTTCAATACGCATGCCTGTACCACTTTCTTTGGCGCTTCTGCGTATATCGGCATTGTCGAGACATATAACGATATTCGCTGAGTGCTGAGCGATCATATTCCGTCCTACATTTGTGCCGTACTTCACTGTTCGTGCGCTACCACAGCCTGGTAATACATTTTGCCGTACTCATCTACACGTTAGTTAATAGCAGACACGAACCTGTCTGTTTTTAAGCTTAGGGTGTCATCACGGAACATTTCTGAGCGAAGAAATCACTCGTTTTACCTCCTACACGACTAGCACGATTAGTTAGCCTATTTCGAAAGTTTTTGACTGAAACAATGCAACGCCTCAAAGAACATATATAAAAATTATCGACGTTACACAGAATTAATGAACGAAAGAAAAATATTGTGACCGAAGAGGCTCGATCGCGCGTCAATATAAAAATACAATTGCCAGACTAGCAAATCACTTGCTGTGCCACACTAAAACTGCAACAACCCACTGTACACACGTGAACCAGCTTTGCTGGGACAGCTGAGACTGTTATCGCGACAAATACGCACTGAAGTGAATGTCAATCGTGTTTTGGCACAAAAAAAAGTGATTAACAAAGCTGCCAGGAAGTGGATTCAGAGCGAAGTTGTGCACTTAATTAGTTTGTATGGAAAAAGATCAGAGTTATGGACCGTAAAGTTCCAGAGAGGACATCTTACTCTCTCACCTATTTTTCGCATACGGAAAATTATTGAAGATTTCATTACAACATGATGAACCTTGAGCAAGACTCCAGAAAGTTAACGGCCTGAGCAGACATTGATGGGGCCTGAATGGGCGCTAAATGCATGAGGCATTTTTATGATTCTTAGCTCGTAGAAACGGCTTGTTGGGAGTTGAAAGTAACTGGCGGCGAGCCCATCCCTTAGTAAATCTTGCCGGACAAGTCCACAGCCGTACAGGGCAGATACGGCAGTCACTTGTCGGGACAGGGTTCCAGCAGAACAATTCTGCGGTACTCGCAACGGCACCAGCAGAAGCCTGGGCTGGGGCGACGGTCTGAAGGAACGCATCTACACAGGGGAGTCGTAAACCGGGCACTGTGTGCAGAGCCACGCGTAATAAAAATTCACTTTTTTCGTGTTCGCCGATGTTGCAAGAAGGCCAGTGAGCCACTTCCCTCGCCCACCCCTGTTGTATAAGAAAACTCCAGCATCTGAGAAACAGTTAGAGATGGAATCTTTATTACACCTCATAGCAAGGACAAGTTTATATGCCAATTAGCTCTGCAGATGACGAAGAAATTGAAGAAATGTATGAGGAGATAAAAGATTTTTCAAATAGTGAAGGGAGACGAAAATTTAATAGTCATGGATGACTGGAATTCGTCAGTAGGAAAAGGAAGAGAAGGAAACGTAGTAGGCGATTATGGATTGGGGGGAAGAAATGAAAGAGGAAACCGCCTGGTAGAATTTTGCACAGAGCATACCTTAATCATAGCTAACACTTGGTTCAAGAATCACAAAAGAAGGTTGTATACATCGAAGAAGCCTGGATACTGACAGGTTTCAGATAGGTTATATAATGGTAAGACAAAGATTTAGGAACCAGGCTTTAAATTGTAAGACATTTCGAGGGGCAGATGTGGACTCTGACCATAATCAATTGGTTATGAACTGTAGATTAAAAATGAAGAAACTGCAAAAAGGTGGGAATTTAAGGAGATGGGACTTGGATAAACTGAAAGAACCAGAGGTTGTACCGAGTTTCAGGGAGAGTATAATGGAAAAATTGAGAGGAATGGGGGCAAGAAATACAGTAGAAGAAGAATGGGTAGCTTTGAGGAATGAAATAGTGAAGGCAGCAGAGGATCAAGCAGGTAAAAAGACGAGGGCTGGTAGAAATCCTTGGGTAACAGAAGAAATATTGAATTTTACTGATGAAAGAAGAAAATATAAAAATGCAATAAATGAAGCAGGCAAAAAGGAATACAAACGTCTCAAAAATTAGATCGACAGGAAGTGCAAAATCGCTAAGCAGGGATGGCTAGAGGACAAATGTAAGGACGTAGAGGCTTATCTCACTAGGGGTAAGATAGATACTGCCTACAGGAAAATTAAAGAGACCTTTGGAGAAAAGAGGACCACTTGTATGAATATCAAGAGCTCATATGGAAACCCAGTTCTAAGTAAAGAAGGGAGAGAAGAAAGGTGGAAGGAGTATATAGAAGGTCTATACAAGGGCGATGTACTTCAGGACAATATTATCGAAATGGAAGAGGATGTAGATGAAGATGAAATGGGAGATGTGATACTACGTGATGAGTTTGATAGAGCACTGAAAGACGTGAGTCGAAACAAGGCCCCGGGAGTAGACAACAGTCCATTAGAACTACTGACAGCCTTGGGAGAACCAGTCCTGACAAAACTCTACCATCTTGTGAGCAAGATGTATGAGACAGGCGAAATACCCTCAGACTTCAGGAAGAATATAATAATTCCAATCCCAAAGAAAGCAGGTGTTGACAGATGTGAAAATTACCTAACTATCAGTTTAATAAGTCACAGCTGCAAAATACTAACGCGAATTCTTTACAGATGAATGGAAAAACTGGTAGAAGCGGACCTCGGGGAAGATCAGTTTGGATTCCGTAGAAATACTGCAACACATGAGGCAATACTGACCTTACGATTCACCTTAGAAGAAAGATTAAGGAATGGCAAACCTACGTTCCTAGCATTTGTAGACTTAGAGAAAGCTTTTGACAATGTTGACTGGAATAATCTCTTTAAAATTCTGAAGGTGGCAGGGGTGACAGGGAGCGAAAAGCTATTTATAAGTTGTACAGAAACCAGATGGCAGTTATAAGAGTCGTGTGGGCATGAAAAGGAAACAGTGGTTGGGAAGGGAGTAAGACAGGGTTGTAGCCTCTCTCCGATGTTATTCAATCTGTATACTGAACAAGCACTAAAGGAAACAAA
Source organism: Schistocerca serialis cubense (assembly GCF_023864345.2). Classification (NCBI taxonomy): domain Eukaryota; kingdom Metazoa; phylum Arthropoda; class Insecta; order Orthoptera; family Acrididae; genus Schistocerca; species Schistocerca serialis. Next base: position 596,156,641 of record NC_064644.1, on the reverse strand, counting down.
AGAAAAATTCGGAGTAGGTATTAAAATCCATGGAGAAGAAATAAAAATTTTGTGGTTCGCCGATGACACTGTAATTCTGTCAGAGACAGCAAAGGACTTGGAAGAGCAGTTGAACGGAATGGACAGTGTCTTGAGAGAAGGATATAAGATGAACAACGTAAGCAAAACGAGGATAATGGAATGTAGACGAATTAAGTCTGGAGATGCTGAGGGAATTAGATTAGGAAATAAGACACTTAAAGTAGTAAAGGAGTTTTGCTATTTGGGGAGGAAAATGACTGATGATGGTCGAAATAGAGAGGATATAAAATGTAGACTGGCAATGGCAAGGAAAGCGTTTCTGAAGAAGAGGAGTTTGTTAACATTTAGTATAGATTTAAGTGTCAGGAAGTCGTTTCTGAAAGTATTTGTATGGAGTGTAGCCATGTATGGAAGTGAAACGTGGACGATAAATAGTTTGGGCAAGAAGAGAATAGAAGCTTTCGAAATGTGGTGCTACAGAAGAATGATGAAGATTAGATGGGTAGATCAGATCACTTATGAGGAGGTATTGAATAGGATTGGGGAGAAGAGGAGTTTGTGGCACAACTTGACTAGAAGAAGGGATCGGTTGGTAGGACATGTTCTGAGGCATCAAGGGATCACAAATTTAGCATTGGCGGGCAGCGGGGAGGGTAAAGATCTTAGAGGGAGACCAAGAGATAAATACACTAAGCAGATTCAGAAGGATGTAGGTTGCAGTAGGTACTGTGAGATGAAGAAGTTTGCACAGGATAGAGTAGCATGGAGAGCTGCATCAAACCAGTCTCAGGACTGAAGACCAGGACAACAAAGCTAGGATTAACAAGCTCCAAGGCACAGGCGATTTAGATAAAAATCTTTGGGATTGTATCTGTTTGCTTGTTGCCATGGGAAGAGACACGACTTTGGAGAAAATCATCTTTTCCCCTCTGCGAAAACTTAAAAAAGCCAGTAATCGGCGTTTTTTTTTTCAAAGACGCAGGTTTAATAACTCTTGCCCAGGTTCAAAATGGTTCAAATGGCCCTGAGCACTATGTGACTTAACTTCTGAGGTCATCAGTCCCCTATAACTTAGAACTACTTAAAACTAACTAACCGAAGGACAATACACACATCCATGCCCGAGGCAGGATTCGAACCTGCGACCGCAGCGGTCGCGCGGTTCCAGACTGTAGCGCCTAGAATCGCTCGGCCACCCCGGCCGGCTCTTGCCCTGTTTCATCATGAGTTTGTGCTGTCGTGTGGGAGGGGAGATTTAGCACCTCTAGAGCATTGTGACTGGCTCAAGACGGTGTGAAGGCAGTGTCGTTCACGCACTTTGCGGGAAAACGGAGTTTTTTTCTGGATAGGTGGGAAGCTCTCGGGTGCGGGACTTCTGCTCGAAGCTCTGGCATTATAGTGTTTCGAGAATTTCCACGTAAATTCTAGAACCACTCGGCTTGAGAGTGGCAGAAAGGAACCTTACCTACTGCGCGTCACCTGCCTGTGTGTGCAGGTGTGAAATCATTCGCGACCAAAAGGTCGACACGGCGGTTGAACGGCGGCACCGACAAGTACTTGCCGGTCGGTCCGTGGGAGTCATAATGAAAGTGCACGGCAGAACCAAGGAACTTCTGTGTTATCGTGTGCTGCTTTGTAATTGTGACTATTGTTAGTGACAAAAGAGCAATCGAGATTCTGAACTGTGAAAATGCTCTTAATTTGGACTTGCTAGAGGCAAGACATATTTTACGATATGTGTGTAGTAGAAACATGGTTGTTAAGCCAACTCTTTTCTAAATGGACTTAAATCTGCTTCTAGTGTGAGACGATACGAGTTACTTACGAGAAGTTAAATATTTATGTGCGAAGTGTGAATTTTGTTCTTATAGAGGTCAAATATACCACTAGTCATTGAAAGTATTCTTGGAGTAACGAATTATTTCGCAAATGGTGAGAGAGTCTTTAAGGTTCCTGTAACTAGCATCATTCTTCGGAGAAGATTCAAAAAGCCGGCTATCCAGAGAAGAAGATCGGCTGTATACACCAAGTAAGTCGACTCGTATAAGAGAGATGGGAAGCTTGCACATACACTTCACACACTCTTAGTAGTCAAAACGTTAAAGCATGTGTGGTTGGTGCTTGGGACCTGTCCTGAGACTGACTTCACTTGCGAGTAGTTTAGACTGGGGAGCCTGTGGTGAAGTTCTTACTGTACCGACAGTGTGGCTTCGAACGTCTGTGACTACTCGTTTGCTAAGGGCACACTTTTTTGGTTTTGGTTTACCAGTCTCGACGTTTGGTATCCTTGTGCGATCTGTCATACAAGTGAGCCAAATTGCTCCTTGGTACGACCAGTGAAAGGGTGCGTCACACACTGAAATCTACCGGGATTTCAGGGCTCTGGTAGAGAGTAAATTGCGATCCGTCTGCCTTATTGCTAGACCGTGAGATTTTTGCATTTATTTCGTTGCCGCGTTCGATTCACATGTGCCGGCTCCACGCCTCACCTCCTCCGCCGCACACGTCCCGCCAGCTGCAAGTCACGTCGTCACATGAAGTAAACAGGGTAACATACTACCGCTCCGGCATTGTCAGGGCGTACAGATCTCAATCGCCACTTGCTCTCAGCTGCACCTGTGTAGAGACACTTCAGTTGATATGATCAATCAAAGTCTGCTCAGCGTCACATCAGTTCTGCTTACGTTGTCCACATTTTTAGGGCCAGAGCAGTTGACCCAATGATCACCTAGTTAAACTTTCTTTGACAACCAGGCGCCACCCAATGGAGTGTTTAATCATCTGTTAGTTGTTCAAGGAATTCAATCTATAGCTTGTTTATTATACTTTATGTCTTGTTTGGTAAAATAAATGTTGTTAGTACACTAAATTTTTCCAACATTCTCAATCAACTAAATAGTCCAAACAAGTTACCTTTCAAGTTACTGTCTGCAGGAACTGAGATAAGAAGCAAAATTTGTTAGTTGAAATGGCTACAGCTTTTAACACATTTGCAGAAGAAATATATCAGAATATTCGCAATTTAAGGCATCAGGCGAAGTAGTTTCATAACACAGAGAAACTAACACAGGGAAACAGGCGAAGTTACGTTCGAAAGTAAACATTTTGGAACTTCCAAAATTGTCATTTAACTGCAGGTAATACTGCTGTATCTATAATTATGTGACGTGATATTTATTTATTATATTATTATACTGGGTGTTCAAGAACAGACCTTCAGGAATTTACAAGTAGTTCCTTCAGTTAGTGCAAGTAGAAACGTTCAAATAAACGTATGTCTGGAAATTTTTCATTTATGAGTTATCCGCTCTGTTTGGCTTTTGAACGTCTATAGGTGTAAAAACGACGTCTGAAGTAATATTATTTCGTAATTATTACTTTACCGCATATTAAAGATGATAAACGTAGCTGATGCTGTAAATATTAACGTCACAAGCAGTCGCTCTTCAATGTACTTACGTCTAGCTTGGAAGTTTTGGTTCCGTTTTGCAATGATTATCATTTCTGTTTCTATCGCTGTCATTCTAGTGAACTGTCGATGTTGTGGATATTGTATCAAAAGCTCTACAGTGAGGCTCTTGCATGATACAAAATCATGCCGCCACCTAATCCTCTCTCTCACACTACACGAACCCGGGTCATTTACGTTTTTCCATGCCACTAAAAGTATTAGAAGGGCAGGAGTAGACCAACACTCTTCCATCGCAACCCCTTCCTTCACGTGCAGAACTACAACGGAAAAATCTCCGCTCTCACAGAGACACTCACCTCGCTGTGTGCAAACGCTGCCGTCATCTGGTCCCGCAACACTCTCAGACAGTTACAGAAAGTACTCGCAAGGAACAATCAGACAGTAACTGTCAGCGAAAATTCCCCCCTAGTGAAAATAATTCTGTCAACACTATCTGAGACTACCAAACTGGCTCAGAGCACGAAAACTCTCAATTGTAAACCTTGCCTCAGGGGCACACCAGTGCACCAGCTTTAGTTTCAGGCAGCCACATTCCATCTTCCAAGTGATTCTGCAACCCGTCGCTTGCTCTTATCAGAAATATATGTCTGAGTGATGCTAAATATAGTTATTTTTACATAAAGAAAAGTATAATCTTCTCAGTAACCTTCAAATCGTTGGCTACACCGTTAATATGAGTTAGTGAATTTACTCATCGCACTTTTAATGACTATGCCTATGGACACTTTCAGAACTCAAATTAATAATCAAACTGATTAATTTAATAAGACAGAAGTTTAAATTGTTGGTGCTGTACTTTTGTACGACGACAATAAAATAAAAACAGTAGATAGTTGGGGGAGTATGAATGAGAACAGTAGCGTATTTAACTTTACAAAATATTGACAAGTTTTATTAATACTTTTGTGAGTACAACTAGCTGATAAATGTTCACAAAAATGACAAACACAAATCAGAAAAGGGATGATGTTTGACTGGCAAAGCATACATTGGGGCAGAAGCTTTACTATTGCTCCCCGAAATTAATCCCTTTTTCAACCCAATATGGCTATCCACTATAACGTCCCTCTCTATTCAAATGTAATCAACTACTGAACCACAAACTGTGGTTCCCCTAGGAACAGGTAGCTGTGAATATCATTTAACAACCCTACGCCGGTGCAGCAGAACTTTACCCTTTCACATTGATTCAGGCAGCAGCAGAGAGTGGCGCGTTGCAGACAAAGAGTGGTAAGCTGCGGCTGCTGTAATGTTCTGACGCATCCACGAAAATTTGCAGATTGTTCAGTATGAGGTGCACCCGTTCGCTGGTCTGGCCAAAACCAATTTGACTCACAGGCACGACAATGCGTGTTGGATTTGTCAAACGTCAGAGACGGCCGGCTTAGGACGCAACATGTGTCCGAGATGATATGCAGTTCCAATGTTGGTACATTTGTAAACTGCCAGTGGCTCTTAGTCCACCGCAAGATACAGACTATAAGTCTCACCCACTAGAGAAAGATCTGAAGTGCTCTGCCAGGGGAGGACCAGAAGGAGGCAAAAAACTGCACCCACTTTCCACCAAGCCTCGGTACGAGAGCCGAGTTATCAGAAACGGAACCGCCCTCAGTTGCACAAAGCAATCTAACTGTTCTCTGTACATTGAACCTCCCCTCTTGACTATTCTGTTGGCCTGGTAGCTTGTCCAGACACAGCAAAGGGGTTCCCACGCTGGACTAGCAAGCCTCCACTTCGCATATCCTGAAAGGAGCCAGCCAACGAGTCCAAATCTCTCTTCTCTGAAAGATGATGATTTTAGACTACAGAAGCGACATTCTCATGGTAAGAGTGGCCATGTTTTCTCAAAAAACATCTACCTAGTCAGGGCCACAGTCTTTCATTTGCGAAGAGATCTAATCTTTAAGGGCGACCATTTCGAATTTCTAATAGAAGGCTGTTAAGCTTCCCAGACAGTCGTGCCCGCGGAATATTTGTTTTTGCCGTTCGCTTGAAGATCCCGGTGACTTCCTGGCGTCAGAGGGGAGAGGGGTGGGGTGGGGGTTACAGTCTTGTCTTCACTAAACACGTACACCAGCCGCCCTGTGCGTTTCATCCCAGCTTCTAACATGAGTACCCACAGAGACTTTCCCTCCGTTTACACAAAAGCTTAGTTTACCGATGCCTCTTCTAAATGGGTTCCTCCACCCACTTTGCGCCAACTGGCCGCCTTCGCGATGGACTGTTGCCTGGCCCAGGTAAAATGTTTTGCGAACAGGCGCCGTTTCGTCCGATCCAAAATGGAAGGAGCAGAGGACTTCAGCCAGAAGTCCTTCTGCAGGTAAGATCCACAGAGCGCTGCTTCCCAGAATCACTCGCACAGCCTGGTCGCTGCACTCAGCATTTATGGCCCCCAATTCTTCTCTCTCTCTCTCTCTCTCTCTCTCTCTCTCTTTTCTCTACGTGGCCTTCAGTATGACCCCTCGGGTACAAGTTGTCTACAGGTTACACATGCAGTTGTAAGAACATTCTACCCACAATTTCATCATCTAAAAAAGTCATAAACCACACATACCAATTGTGGTACTGGGTAACACCGAGATCATGACCTAAAATGTGAACGTTAATCTGCCTGACAATGTTGTTAAAGCGAAAGTGGCGTGCCACAACTTAATCCTCAGACAGCACTAGCTGAGCCGTCCACGTCGTTGCTGCGGCGGCGCGAGTCGGAGGCGGCCTACAGTTGTGTGTGCCCGTGATCCTACTGCTTATAAGTGGCTCGCAACAGTTCGTGTTCACACGTCTGGGCTCACAAGCCCTCTCATCTGTGCTGTGATACCTGTACGATCTGCCACTGCTACCCTCACACTACGACGATGTTGGCGGGCGTCTGTGCTGTTTGGATGTCCAGAACCTCATCTACAGGTGTGAAAATGTTCACTTAAGCACTGGTACCAGCGTCGTTGTACAGCTGATGCAGCACCTCCGACTTGTGCAGCACTTCTCCGAAAAGACCATCCCGCAACTTGAATGGGCACATTTGATCCCTCTCAAGCGCGAGTACATCTCCGTGGCATGGTTGCCTGCTTGCTTCCACGTTCGCATCGCACTGAGACTTTCGGCTGTGAGCATTCCCTATTAAAGGCTAGACACAGTTGGAGCTCTGGCAGGCATGCCACTATGCTATCTGCTACCGGACGACGCTGAAACTATTATCAGTACATCTACTATCCCCCCGATGGCAAATTCCGTCATCAGATCAAAATCGATGTCATCTTACAGGTGTACTACTTTTTTTCGGCAGTGTATATCACTGCACGACATATAATTCAAGAGATATGACACTATAAACACTGAGATGGGCGGAAATATGCCGCATAATCATGAAGTTTTTACACATTTATGACACAAGAAGTATGAATAAAACGCCTTCAGTTAATTGTTTTTCTTATTTTATTAAATTTCGGAACTTTTAAGTCCATCTGCAGGCACAAATCTCCTAACACATAATTTACATTCGTTCTTGAATGATGTGGAATGCGTTTCCTGTTATGAGAAATTTGGAGGTGAAGTTCTGTGTTTCGTGAATCGAGTGCAGAAAATATGCGTTAAACAGTCAAAGAAACAGTAAAAAACTAACCGAACAAACAAAGAAGAACATTTTTTTTTTAATGTTCAAATGTGTGTGGAATCTTATGGGACTCAACTGCTAAGGTCATCAGTCCCTAAGCTTACACACTACTTAACCTAAATTATCCTAAGGACAAACACACACACCCATGCCCGAGGGAGGACTCGAACCTCCGCCGGGACCAGCCGCACAGTCCATGACTGCAACTCCTGAGACCGCTCGGCTTATCCCGCGCGGCGAAGGCGTTATGTTCAAACTTTCTGTGTACTGAATACAGCCACATTCACAGCCTTAAAATATGGACAAAACTGATGGAATTAAAACACATTTATTCTTTACTACTCAGACACTCCTACAATCTGGTTAACTTAAGGAATCCCTGACACCTGGCAGCGCTTTCGATACCTTTCAACTGTTAAGCGCACACAACTGTAAGCGAAAATAGTAGTAGTCTGTAGAGCTGTGAAGAGCCGTTGCCATACAGATGTTTACAGAATCGCGTTGTATCTCCTGGACATGTGGGTAGAAATATTGACTATAATCAACTTCTCAGTTAAATGGTTCAAAGGCCGGCCGGAGTGGCCGAGCGGTTAAAGGTGCTACAGTCTGGAACCGCACGACCGCTACGTCGCAGGTTCGAATCCTGCCTCGGGCATGGATGTGTGTGATGTCCTTAGGTTAGTTAGGTTTAAGTAGTTCTAAGTTCTAGGGGACTTATGACCACAGCAGTTGAGTCCCATAGTGCTCAGAGCCATTTGAACCAGCCAAATGGTTCAAATGGCTCTGAGCACTATGGGACTTAACTTCTGAGGTCATCAGTCCCCTTGAACTTAGAACTACTTAAACCTAACTAACCTAAGGACATGACATACATCCATGCCCGAAGCAGGATTCGAACCTGCGATCGTAGCGGTCACGCGGTTCTAGACTGAAGCGCCTAGAATCGCTCGGCCACACTTCTGAATTAATTTGTATTTTGTATACTATGTTTCTTAATTTGGTTACTGTACTTAGACGTTTATACGTTATGCCTATTTATTTGTACTACTGTTTCATAATTTCTAAGATGTTTTGACAAATACATCGAAATGAATTTTCTTCGATATTATTTTTCTGACAGAAAATTGGCAGAATGAATAGCTGGGCAATGCCGGGTTTATTAGCTAATAACTAGATGAAATCAAGTTTAAAACATTAGGACAGACACGGTTAAAAAGGGAACGGATGACTGTGTCTGTGTTACCACTTAGAAATAATGGGTGACCGAGCCACTCTGTGACACATTAAAATCTCACTCCTAGTATTTTTGAAAAAGTCCAGATAATACGCAAAATCTTAAAATACAAACAGTACTCGCCGTGTTGCCAGTTAAAGGAGAGGCTAGCTCCTGTGTGACTCAGGTCTGCCCTCAGATCATCACATGAAACACACACAGTTACAATATGTCGAATCGACAGTTGTGTTGCCCATCTGTGAGACACTGGGGGCTCCTCGTGACGTAAGAGAGCCGCGTGTCAGTGGGCAACGTCTCACTTTAAATCCTGTATGGGATACTTCTTCCAATCATCGCGATTGGAAGGACGTAAACCACTGTCTCACTGAAAGTTTCACTGAACGCAGCTTATTATTCCTCACTCCAACCCTCTGAGCCTCCCATCGACACATGGTCTTGTATGTCACGTACATAGTAACAGACTTCAGATGGGACTGAACAGCGACCAGAAGGTGGAAGGGAGCAAGCTTACATGGTAGGCGCATCAGCGAGTACATTTCCCAGGATACCGATGTGTCCTGCAATCCAACAGAAAACTATTTCATTTTGCTGCCTTTGCAAGAAAAAGGTTGCCTCCTGCACTTCTTGCAGCATTTGATCTGCTGGTTGCATCTGGCCAATAGCAAGGAGAGCACTGTGAGAATCTGAACAGAAGAGAAATTTCTTGTCATGACGCCGTCTCATTTTTTTTCCACTGCACCGGATAGCAAACAATTCCGCGTAATAAATTGGAGCCGCATCCTCCCGAGGACAATGTCGAGGGACACGACGGAGCAACAGAGAAAATATCCCTGATTACAGCCATCTGTGTAAACAATAATAAAATACAGTGGCGATGTAAAACCTCGTTGAATTTAATTTTAAACATTGGTCTGAGGTACAATTCTTCCCATAAGCAGTGAGTTAGAAAAGTAATCTGGACCTTTTTAGTAGCCTGAGGCATTCCCTATTCTACCAGTGGCTTTCGATCTTAATGCTAGTGTCCAGCTTGACACAGTCAAGTCGTTTAAAAATCCGGGCGTGACGTTGCGTATGTATATGAGGTGGGCTCAACTTTAAAGTTGAAGTTGTAGAAAAATAAAACCATCATCTTAGCATTTGTCTATTTTTTTTTATTAATCCCGTCTCGAAACTTTTTGTATTGACAGGATAGGTGTAAGGGGCACTCAGATGAAAACCGAAGACCCATACCAACGGGACTGTGGGATAGTTTCATTCAAAAGTAATAACTCTGAGACGTTTATACCGCTGGGAGGCAACAAGATCGATTCCTGTTTCACAGAACGCTGACGTTCACTCTTACACTTCCTCATCCAATTGAAGACGACGTCCACTCATATCTTTCTTCATGTCACTAAAGATTTCAAAATCACACGGTGACAGATCCGGGCTGTACGGAGGTTGTTGCAGTATTTCCTGACCACATGGCTGACGCGTAGCGTTCGCTTGTGGGGGCCGTATTTGTCATGCAGCAGGATGATTCCGTCCAACAGCATTCCTGTTTTTTGGGGGGGGGAGGGGGGTTTAGGGCGCACAACTACAGTGGTCATTAGCGCCCAGACTAAATTATGAATGCACTGCGAGGCGCAATGTTAAAACAGTAACTAAAAAGGACAACACTATAAAAGGCACATTAACAGCCAAGGGATTAAAAGGAAACAGCATAATCAAATGTCCTTTGACAGGTTTGTCAAGTTGATAAAACGAAGAACTCGAGCAGCTGCTCCTGGGTCTTCCGCTAAAATTTCATCCAGAGTACATGGCAGGCCAAGATCAATGCGCAGTGTATTAAAATTCGGACAGGACGTTAAAATGTGGCGTACCGTTAGCAATTGCCCACATGGGCAGAACGGCGCCGGCGCAGCTGTCAGCAGATGGCGGTGGTTGAACCGGCAGTGTCCAATCCGTAACAGGGCCAAAACGACCTCCTCCCGCCGAGAAGAGCGTGAAGAGGTCGTCCAAGCCGTGGGGAGAGGTTTCGAGGCCCGAAGCTTGTTTTCAGTAAGTGTAGACCAATTGGCATACCACAGCGATAAAATGCGCTAACGAATGACCCTGCTAAAATCAGATGAAGGCACACAACAAGAAGCTGTCCGAGGCTGAAGGACCGCAGCCTTGGCCGCGGCATCTGCAGCTTCGTTCCCAGGGATACCGACATGGCCAGGAACCCACATAAAGCTAACCGGAGAACCGTCGTCCGCCAGCTGCTGAAGAGAGCGTTGGATCCGGTGCACGAAACGATGAACCGGATACGGATCATTGAGGCTCTGGATGGCGCTCAGGGAATCGGAGCAGATGACATAAGCAGAATTTCGGTGGCGGCAGATGTAAAGAATAGCCTGGTAGAGGGCAAAGAGCTCAGCTGTGAAGACCGAACAATGGCCATGGAGCCGGTATTTGAAACTTTGTGCCCCGACAGTAAAAGAACACCCGACCCCGTCATTGGTCTTAGAGCCATCTGTATAAATGAAGGTCATATTAATGAACTTCGAACGAAGTTCAACAAAACGGGAGTGGTAGACCGAACTGGGGGTAGCCTCCTTTGGGAGCGAGCTGAGGTCAAGGTGAACGCGAACCTGAGCCTGGAGCCAAGGTGGCGTTTGGCTCTCGCCCACTCTAAAGGTTGCAGGGAGTGGAAAATCAAGCTGCTGAAGGAGGCGACGAAAGCGAACTCCAGGGGGGCAGCAGGGCAGATACATACAACCCGTATTGATTGTCGAGAGAGTCGTTAAAAAAGGAACGATAAGACGGGTGGTCTGGCATTGATAATATCCGACAGGCATACCGACAAAGCAGTATATCGCGCCGATAGGTTAGTGGCAATTCACCGGCTTCAGCATGAGGACTCTCGACAGTACTAGTATAGAACGCTCCGATCGCAAGACGTAACCCCCGATGATGTATAGAGCTCAGGCGGCGTAAGATGGACGGCCGTGCAGAGGAGTATACAAAGCTCCCATAATCCAGCTTTGAGCGGACGATCGACCGATACAGACGAAGCAGGACGGTTCAATCCGCTCCCCACGACGTACCGCTGAGAACACGGAGGACACTGATGGAACGGGTACAACGGGCAGCCAAATATGACATGTGGAAACCAGCTAAGTTTCCTGTCAAATGTAAGACCTAAAAATTTTGTTGTCTCCACGAATGGGAGAGCAACGGGACCGAGATGTAAGGACGGTGGGAGAAACTCTTTGTAGCGCTAGAAGTTAATACAGACCGTCTTCTCGGCAGAAAAACGGACGCCACTGGCAACACTCCAGGAGTAAAGACGGTCAAGACAACGCTGAAGACAGCGCTCCAGGAAACATGTACGCTGCGCGCTGCAATAGATGGTAAAATCGTCCACAAAAAGGGAGCCTGGTACATCAGCTGGGAGGCAATCCATTATTGGATTGACCGCTATGGCGAAGAGAGCGACGCTCAAATCTGAGCCCTGAGACACCCCATTCTCCTGGCGAAAGGCGTCGGACAGGACAGAAGCCACACGTACCCTGAACTTGCAATCCATTATAAATGCACAAATAAAAAGAGGGAGGCGACCGCGAAGGCCCCGCATGGTGCGGAGAATGGCCGCCCTCCAACAGGTGTCGTAAGCCTTCTCCAAATCAAAGAACACAGCCACTGTCTGGCGCCTACGAAATCCTCATTGTACATTGGAAAGTAGGCGTCGAGATTCGAGCAGCTAAACCAAACGAGAGTTAACCATTCGTTCCATCACCTTACAGACACAGCTGGTAAGGGAAATGGTTCGATAACTGTAAGGCAAGTGCTTGTCCTTCCCCGGCTTAGGAATCGGGACATCAATAGATTCGCGCCAGCATGTGGGAACATGACCCTCAATCCAGATGCGATTATAAGTACGAAGAAGAAAACCTTTACCCGCAGGAGAAAGGTTCTTCAGCATCTGAATATGAATAGAAACAGGCCGCGGAGCGGAGGACCGTGACCGGACAAGTGCACTTTCGAGTTCCCGCATGGTGAATGAGGCATTATAACTTTCATGATTCGAGGAGCGGAAGTTAGGTGGCCTTGCCTCCACTGCTTGTTTTCGGGGCAGGAAGGCAGGGTGGTAATGAGCGGAGCTCGAAACCTCTGCGAAAAATCGGCCGAAGGCATTGGAGACATCCTAAGGGGCCACAAGGACGTCATTCGCGACCGTCAAGCCAGAAACTGGTGAATGGACCTTAGTGCCAGATAGCCGGCGCAGGCTACCCCAGACAACAGAAGGAGTAAAACTGTTGAAGGAGCTTGTGAAAGCAGCCCAGTTGGCTTTCTTGCTTTCTTTAATAACACGACGACACTGCGCACGTAATCGTTCATAATTAATACAATTCGCCATTGTAGGGTGGCGTTTAAAGGTGCGTAAATCACGTCGACGAGCACGTAGAGCGTCTCTACATGCTGCGGTCCACCAGGGGAGTGGTACGCGACGTGGAGAAGAAGTAGTATGAGGGATGGAATATTCAGCAGCAGTGAGAATGACTTCCGTGAGTTGTGCGACCTGACTATTGCAGCTTGCGAAGTTTTGATCCTGAAATGTCGTCCTGGAAGAGAAGAGTCTCCAGTCGGCTTTGGAGATGTTCCAACTAGCTGAGCATGGAGATGGGGTGTGATGCAGGAGATGGAAGTGGTCGCTCGAATATGTATCAGAAAGAGCGTACCACTCCAACCGTTGTGCAAGTTAGGTAGTACATATAGAGAGGTCTAGATGGGAATAGGTGTGAGTTGCGTCCGAAAGAAAAGTAGGGGCGCCAGTATTGAGGCAGACAAGATTGAGTTGGTTGAAAAGGTCTGCTAACAGGGAGCCTCTCGGGCAGGATGCTGGAGAGCCCCAAAGGGGATGGTGGGCATTGAGGCCTCCAGTCAACAAAAATTGTGCAGGTAGCTGAGCAATAATTTGCATCATGTCTGCCCTAGTAACGGCAGACGACGATGGAGTGTAAACAGTAGAAATGGAAAATGTGAAAGTGGGGAGAGTAATTCTGACGGCAACTTCCTGCAGATCGGAGTGCAATGTGATGGGATTGTAGTAGATATCATCCCGGACCAGCAACATAATCCCTCCATGAGCCAGAATACCTGCCACAGGGGTAGGTCAAAACGCACAGAGGTATAGTGTGCCAAGTCAATTCGATCGCATGGGCGTAACTTCGTTTCCTGGAGAGCTACTACGAGTGGACAGTGCAAGCGTAGCAGCAACTTCAAGTCCTCTCGGTTGGAGCGAATGCCGCGAATATTCCAATGAAGAAGTGCCATCGTGAGAAGAAAAAGAAAAAGGAGAAGGGGTCACCTCGAAGGCCGCTGAGGGCCTGGCTTCGAGCTAGCACTGCTGTCGCTATCAATAGGCGGAGAGTCATCGTCCATTTTTTCAAGAGGTTCGTCGGCCACCATGTTAAGATGGTCGGGAGGGGGAGCTTCCTCCGCTGGTGAACGGCCGGATGTTCGGCTACCAGCGGTGCGACCAGGCGAAACAGATGACGGCCTGGGGCGGCAACCGCTGGGTGGCGCAGGAGAAGAAACGCGCCGTGGCGGAGAAGGAGAACTTTTCTTCCTATGAGCCTTCTTGGAAGGTCGTTTAGTCGAAGTACTGGTCGACGGCTGGGAGTTCAGGGTACGTAAGAAGTCTTCACGGGACGGTTCCTTCTTGAAGGGTCTTAGTCTTGGCAGAAGCTGATGAAGGCGCTTGTGGCTTAGGGGTGACGGTAGGAAGAGGAGACGTTGACCGGGCGATCTTAGCACTGGCCGAACGGGCGACCATAGCGCTATAGATAAGATCGTATGTCTGCGTTGATACCTCCCTGGTAGGCAAAGGAGAGGCGAAACGAGGACGGTACTGTATCTCCCCGCTGGGAGCAGCGTGGGCTCCCTACTAGCAAATAGCTTGCGAGCAGCCGAGGTGGACACTTTCTCTTTGACCCGAATTTCCTGAATACAGCGTTCATCCTTCTAGATGGGACAGTCACGAGAGGACACTGCATGGTCACCCTGACAGTTCACACAACGAGGAGACGGAGGTGGACAGTCACCCTCATGGGCGTCCCTGCCACAAGTGACGCATTTAGCCGCATTAGAACAAGACTGGCGGGTGTGGTTAAAACGCTGACACTGGTAGCAACGCGTAGGTGTCGGGACATAGCGGCGAACAGAAATAACCTCGTAGCCCGCTTTGATGCGCGACGGCAGCTGAACACTATCAAACGTCAAGAAAAGTGTCCGTGTCGGTACAAGGTCATTGTCGACCTTTTTCATGACCCTATGGACAGCCGTCACACCCTGCTCAGCGAGGAAAGACTGAATCTCCTAGTCAGTCAATCCGTCGAGTGATCTAGTAGATACGACACCATGCGGCGAATTCAAAGTGCGGTGAGCCTCCATCCGGACAGGGAACATGTACAGGAGTGTGGCCTGAAGGAGTTTTTCATCTACATCTACATCTACATCTATACTCCGCGAGCCACCTTACGGTGTGTGGCGGAGGGTACTTATTGTACCACTATCTGATCCGCCTTCCCTGTTCCATTCACGAATTGTGCGTGGGAAGAACGACTGCTTGTAAGTCTCCGTATTTGCTCTAATTTCTCGGATCTTTTCGTTGTGATCATTACGCGAGATATATGTGGGCGGTAGTAATATGTTGCCCATCTCTTCCCGGAATGTGCTCTCTCGTAATTTCGATAATAAACCTCTCCGTATTGCGTAACGCCTTTCTTGAAGTGTCCGCCACTGGAGCTTGTTCAGCATCTCCGTAACGCTCTCGCGCTGACTAAATGTCCCCATGACGAATCGCGCTGCTTTTCGCTGGATCATGTCTATCTCTTCTATTAATCCAACCTGGTAAGGGTCCCATACTGATGAGCAATACTCAAGAATCGGACGAACAAGCGTTTTGTAAGCTACTTCTTTCGTCGATGAGTCACATTTTCTTAGAATTCTTCCTATGAATCTCAACCTGGCGCCTGCTTTTCCCACTATTTGTTTTATGTGATCATTCCACTTCAGATCGCTCCGGATAGTAACTCCTAAGTATTTTACGGTCGTTACCGCTTCCAATGATTTACCACCTATGGCATAATCGTACTGGAATGGCTTTCTGCCCCTATGTATGCGCATTATATTACATTTATCTACGTTTAGGAAAAGCTGCCAGCTGTCGCACCATGCATTAATCCTCTGCAGGTCCTCCTGGAGTACGTACGAGTCTTCTGATGTTGCTACTTTCTTGTAGACAACCGTGTCATCTGCAAATAGCCTCACGGAGCTACCGATGTTGTCAACTAAGTCATTTATGTATATTGTAAACAATAAAGGTCCTATCACGCTTCCCTGCGGTACTCCCGAAATTACCTCTACATCTGCAGATTTTGAACCGTTAAGAATGACATGTTGTGTTCTTTCTTCTAGGAAATCCTGAATCCAATCACAAACCTGGTCCGATATTCCGTAAGCTCGTATTTTTTTCACTAAACGTAAGTGCGGAACCGTATCAAATGCCTTCCTGAAGTCCAGGAATACGGCATCAATCTGCTCGCCAGTGTCTACGGCACTGTGAATTTCTTGGGCAAATAGGGCGAGCTGAGTTTCACATGATCTCTGTTTGCGGAATCCATGTTGGTTATGATGAAGGAGATTTGTATTATCTAAGAACGTCATAATACGAGAACACAAAACATGTTCCATTATTCTACAACAGATTGACGTAAGCGAAATAGGCCTATAATTATTCGCATCTGATTTATGACCCTTCTTGAAAATGGGAACGACCTGCGCTTTCTTCCAGTCGCTAGGTACTTTACGTTCTTCCAGCGATCTACGATAAATTGCTGATAGAAAGGGGGCAAGTTCTTTAGCATAATCACTGTAGAATCTTAAGGGTATCTCGTCTGGTCCGGATGCTTTTCCGCTACTAAGTGATAGCAGTTGTTTTTCAATTCCGATATCGTTTATTTCAATATTTTCCATTTTGGCGTCCGTACGACGGCTGAAGTCAGGGACCGTGTTACGATTTTCCGCAGTGAAACAGTTTCGGAACACTGAATTCAGTATTTCTGCCTTTCTTCGGTCGTCCTCTGTTTCGGTGCCATCGTGGTCAACGAGTGACTGAATAGGGGATTTAGATCCGCTTACCGATTTTACATATGACCAAAACTTTTTAGGGTTCTTGTTTAGATTGTTTGCCAATGTTTTATGTTCGAATTCGTTGAATGCTTCTCTCATTGCTCTCTTTACGCTCTTTTTCGCTTCGTTCAGCTTTTCCTTATCAGCTATGATTCGACTACTCTTAAACCTATGATGAAGCTTTCTTTGTTTCCGTAGTACCTTTCGTACTTTTTGTGCCTGAAAGGCACAACAAGGTACCGTTACGCATCCTGGTACAAGGTATGACAGGGCCAGTTATGGCATCTACGCCCTTCTGAATAACGAAAGGGTTCACAGATGAAAAATCCTTTTCGTCCTCAGACCTAGAAACTACGAGGAACTTTGGGGCAGGCGGTAGTACTTTTGTCACTGGTGGCTGGTCAAGTTTCCGTTTTTGGGCAGAAGTCGAAAGAAAAAGAGAAAGCCATTGCGGATGAATCCCCCATGATTGCCAGCGTCTCGGATGGCGCGCTCCTTCCTTGTGGGGACCCTGTCAGAGGGCGCTCCCGCCTTAGGTGAATGTTTACACCCGAGAAACGGACGGAGGGACCAATCGGCATGGTCAGAAGGTATCAGATCAGGCAATCACCCCTCCACGGGCCTGGCCTCTACCAGGGAGTACGCACGGGCCCTACTTGTCTACCCAGGGCGGGGAATTACGCTTTACCCCGTCACCGGCTACGCGTGCGAACGCGCGGTCGGCCTTCAGGCACGCACAGGGAGGAAAGAAGAATAGGAAAAAAAAGGGAGAGAAAGGACAGACTGTCTCAAACGCCGAGGCTAAGACCATAGGGTGGAAAGAAGGCAAGGAGAATATTGCAAGGAGAAGAAGGCAAGGAGGAGAAGGCAAGGTAAAAAGTAAGGAAGACAGTGAGAGAGGGAGAAGGACGAAGAAAGGAAACAAACATAGGAAGGAAGAAACCAGAATAAGCGAAAACCAAAATGAGCACAAATTTAAGTCGTTGAACCGTCCGTCTCCGGACGCAGGTGCAAACTACCCCCTTGAGGCGGGAGGGACTCCTTTTAGTCGCCTCTTACGACGGGCGGGAATATCTCGGGCCTTTTCTTACCCCGGACCCGCAGGGGGGAGCTGGGGTTTTGATTATGGCGCTTCGTAATTTTTGCAAAGTGTGTTCATGGTAATGCGCACTGACTGAGGTTCCACGCTCGGGGACCTCGACGAGAAGAAGGCCCTTGATGTAGAAGGAGGTCATCATGGGCTTACTGGAACTTAACAGCATTCGATTTGTTTGGGGAGGGGGGTGGGAGCGGAGGGAGATGTACGATGTTTCCACTGTTGGTTCTCCCATTTACCGTTGGGCTGTCTGTATGCTGTCGGACGGAGGAACAAGACTGGGTGTGGTTGTGGATCCGTCAGCGGCCGACCGCGTTCTACGAAACAGGAACTGATTGTCTCGTCTCTCAGTGGGATAAATGTCTTAACGTGTGTGGTGACTGCTTATGAATGGTACCATTCCATGGTACCACTTTGGCGGGTGTTCAGTTTTCACTTGGCTGTCCCTCATACAAACTAAAGGGGAGTGTAGAGGAAAACGAAACAAGCAAATAATCCGAATGTAAACACTGATCCTTAAGCCAGTGGTTTCTCTAGTGCTGTATGTTGCCACTGAGAATACGAAGTGCTGATATGTGCTTGAGGACAAACACATTAGAAGTGTTGCGCATGACTAACGTCCATACAGAGGCAGGTTCCAGGATGTCTCTTCATCGGTGCCATGTCAAAAATCGCAGGCATGTGTTGAAAGCATTCACATCCATCCACAGTGTGCTCCCGGTGTTCATAGACACCATCAGTCGGAGCAGAACACACGAACGCTTTCAAATATCGCCACAAAAAGAATCCAGCTGGTTCAGTTTGGGGAACAACACCGCGTATAGATCCTAAACTTGACTCAGGTGGTAGTCATTTCACTCGAGCTACTTCAATTACCCTCGCTTCCCGTCTAACCGAAACAAAACGGAGTCTGTGAGTGAAATGACGCGGAAGCTCTGGGTCCGAAAAACTCTCTCCGTCACCACCGCTATTGTAACTTTTTTGGCGGAACTGAGAATCAAAAAGTGGTTCAAATGGCTCTGAGCACTATGGGACTTAATATCTCAGGTCATCAGTCCCCTAGAACTTAGAACTAGTTAAACCTAACTAACCTAAGGAGATCACACACATTCATGCCCGAGGCAGGATTCGAACCTGCGACCGCAGCAGTCGCGCGGTTCCGGACTGAAGCGCCTAGAACTGCTTAGCCACCGCGGCTGGCACTGAGATTCACCGTGTTGAGATACCAGCCGTCGTACACGGCGAAAGCACAGGTGGCTGTCGGGAATATGCTGCCCGTGAGTGCTTTAAAAAAATCTGAGGAGAAAGTGAAGCATTACTTTTGGAGCACGAAAAGGTGGCCTGTCGATCCCTCCCCTCACCCTCCTGCCCCTCCCCCCCCCCCCCCCCTCCCCGGCTACTCCTCTCCGTCAACACTCTCCCGGAGGACAAAACAGAAGCGGCTCAGGTATCTGTCAGGAGGTAAGAAAGGCGGCCATTTACTGCAGAAGGGAGCCCGGAGAGAAGAGTGAGGGCGGTAGCGGGTGGCGGTCAGCGCAGCCCCACCGTGGCGCTGATGACGTCGGAGGAGGACAGCCGGACCGCGCCCTAATTGTTGTCCGGGACCGGCGCTGCCGGCGCAAGTTTGGGCCAATCAGGAGTCGGGCCGGCGCTCGTTAGGCCACTAATGGAAGAACTGTGCGGCTTACTGCGCCGTCTTAACGAGCCGATAGTTACTTGTTACACTAATGAGGGCGGCTGGATGCGAAAAGCTCATTAACAGATAAGTGTGGCGCGCGCCGGGGACAGCGGCGGCTCAAGTCTGCGGCCGTCGTGAGCGCGCCGCGGGCTGCGGGCCGCCTATTCATCACAGCCGGCGCTGGACCGCCCTGCCCCCTGTCCCCCAGGCCCCCTCTGGCCCCCCCTGCCCCCTGTTAGCGTAACGAGTCCTCGCCGGCCACCGCCAGACGCCCCCGCCTTCCGCCTACACCGGCCCTGATCAAAGACCCCGCTGCACACTTCTCCGGAGCCCCCGTGTACCCGGAACCAAAAGACGCGCGCCTCCCTCCCGTAGGAAAGTAACAGCACACGCTTGCACTAGATTAGGCTTAGCGACAGGTGAAAGTTACTGCGGTCTTTCTAAGTGTACAACTACACTCCTCGAGGCGTGACAAACGGCGGCTCGGTTAATCGCATCCACCGGAGCGCTCTGCCAAGGAGCTACCCTGGTTTCGTCGACTCCAGCTGCGTTTACACATTGTCAGCCTCCCGTGAGCAGTGCACACAAGCCTGTCCGCTGTCCTCTCCATTTGCTGCTTTATTTCAGAACAGCTGATTGCTCAAAGATTACGCACACATTGAAATTTGCCTTTGCGCTAGAGTGGAGAGCAGCTAGGAAGGCGGGTGGGGGTCGCGTTCTGCGCACAGAGAGAGAGGGAGGGAGGGAAACCGCGTTGCGACGCTGCCAGTTTCCGTGCGTCAGTTGGCGCACTGACACAGCTGACGGCGCGCTAGTACAAACATCGTTCCACAGTGAACTTTAAGAACTGCATTCTTAGTAACGAGAATCCTTATGCAGGCGCGCACACACACAACCTTCCACATACAATAAATTAATATTGAACACAATCACAGCATTCCCAGTCGTATAAAATATCGAGATAAATAATTTCTCTACATTAAGTTCTATATGGCTCAAGACGACAGACTCTGAAAGTAGAAGAGCTGTAAAGAAAATTATTAAATAAAACAGGAAAACAACTGCATGTACTAACAAGGTATAAATGCAAAACTTTATGCTGTTTTCAGATTTGTAAAAACTTTCTTAAAAACTCTAATTTATATATATGTAATTAATAACGAATATTTTTCCTGTTGTATAACAGAAAGCAAATGAAAGCCCAGCGACGATGATGAAACCTCAATGAAACGTCTCTGGGTGATAGCATAAAAACAAACAACTGTGTTTTGCTCAAGGCGGATCCCTTCCAAAAGTGCAGTTTATTTGTAAAGCAAACACAGACGGAAGAGCTTCAAGGCGATACACACATCATTTTGTCAGTGATCATGATGTAGCTTCATTCTTTCGCTAAATACTGTCAGTGTTTAATGTTCTGTCTTTTGAACGACAAGGATTTGTTTCGTTAATTAAACGAATTTTTGCATTGCTTACATTAGGCACCCACAGTGATCGAATACATTAAAAGCATTTTCAAGTTTTAATAATTTGTGACCATAAGGATATCAGAAACAGATCGTTTAATGTATTACTAGAAGCTAATTTTCTTTCATTGTGCAACCTACTACGGAGTTACAGTATGTGTACTTAATTGAGCGAAATATGTTTTATGAAAAAAAAAACAGCATCGTTATGAGGTCAAAGATGAAACTTGAGCTACTAATGATTTTTTATGCTGCTGCAGGCACAGTCGCACGAAGTTATAAGTAGCAGTAATTGTCACTTACATACTTCACAGCAAGGAATCTACTCCATCGTCTTCGCTATTCGGCATAGATCAATCAGACTCGGCAAGATTGATGACGAATGGTTCCATAACCGTTTCCCTGACAATTTCCCTGTTGTAATCTTCATCTTGCAGCTTTTCTGCGTGGCTTACGCAAACTGCCCATACAGATGTTGAGATGCTATATATTGCCTCATGTGTAAGTCTCTCAACATCCGCCATTTTGAATCTATTGTTCTTTTACGCAATATATGCTTTCATCTGAGCCCATACCAGCTCGATTGGGTTGTAATGGCAGTGGTACGGGGGTAATATAACTATTCGGTGTCCATACTGATTTGCAGTTTCGTCTCTCTCAAACTCTGTATGCAGGCTTGTGTTGATTGACAAGAACCAGCAATTCTGCTCTGGTATGCGACGAGTTATGAGGTATTCCGTTAGATGGCAGCCATGTCTGCCTTTTTGGAGTTCCTATTTGGAGCTTGGTTCACTTGCACCGAGTAGATGCATTGTCCATGACTATAACTGAAGATGCAGGAATAGGTGGCAATAATTGTTGTGTAAACCACCTTTTGAAAACGCTGTACGTCATTTCAGAGTGGTAATCTTCAGAATTCTTAGCTTCGGACGCCTTAAAAATCAGCTTACCTTGGCAAATAAAGCCAGTATATGTTGATCCGACATGAAGCACTATAATTGTGTTACCCTTACCAACAGGAACTTTTAATCCACCGTATCCATCGCTCATTTTCCAGCACATACTCCTTGCGTGGTTCTGATTAATGAAATTTTCATCTAAGTAGACTGTTCTCAAAAACACAGTTCTTTCAGTTACAATATCGCTTCGTTCCATTAACAATTTCCTACCATCGTTCGTTTTCTGATACCTGAACCCCTTGTCTTTCAGTATCCTCAACATGGCCCGTTTGCTACCGTTAAAATTTTAAGTTTCTTTCATACGTGAAACTAGTTTATCTGCTGTTGGATACTCGCCTTCAGCATACATGCTGAACACTATGCGCCGCAAAACCTTTTTCGCAAAATCGTCTAGTCACCCACTTCTTTTTTGAGGTTGTGTTGCTTCCCTGGTGATTTGGAAACAGCTGAGTCGCAGGCTTGGATAGACGTCTTAGCTTCGCTGGATATTCTCTGGACGGTCCTCAAACCAATATCACAGGCTTCAGCTGTCTGCTTCTGGCATTTGGCTACGGTGCGACCAGCGCCTTGTGCCGGCGTGGATGCAGCGGAAGACTGTCTCTTAACGTATTGGTAAACACGGAACACTATTCCTCTTGCCTGTCTGTGTAGCACTTGGCGTGATTGCTTACCATCACTCATAATGAACAATATGAAGACAGTCAGCACTCATCACGGAACACAATGACTGAAATAAACAGTTAGAACTTCCGAACTCAGCACGACCCGCACAGGACGAAGACAAGAATGTCACTGGCGTGCGATTGGCTGTAAGTCACGTGGTGCACTTCCGCACGCTTCTGCGCAGCCGAACCTTACCCGCCTTCGTAGCTGCTTTCCGCTCTAGCATTTTGGCCTCCCGTCGGGTAGACCGTTCGCCTAGTCCAAGTCCTTCGAGTAGACGCCACTTCGGCGACTTGCGTGTCGATGGGTTTGAAATGATGATGATGATGATAACCGCAAGACCGCTACGGTCGCAGGTTCGAATCCTGCCTCGGGCACGGATGTTTGTGATGTCCTTAGGTTAGTTAGGTTTAACTAGTTCTAAGTTCTAGGGGACTAATGACCTCAGCAGTTGAGTCCCATACTGCTCAGAGCCATTTGAACCATTTGATGATGGTGATGATATGGACAACGCAACACCCAGTCCCTGAGCGGAGAAAATCTCCGACCCAGCCGGGAATTGAACCCGGGCCGTTAGGTATGGCATTCCGTCGCGGTGACCAGTCAGCTACCAGGGGCGGACATGATTTAAATAAAAGCACACGAAATGTAAACAATATTATCGTACATTTTCTTTGCTCTGACTGTCTTTATAACCCGTGGAATTAACCAAAGTTAAAGTAAATAACTGTCTACAGTGGATCACAAATAAGAACAACCTGAAATCAACAAAGGACCTGAGCAAAATAAACAGCCTTGATGTGTACTTCCAATGAAGACATGTTGAAAATCGGTAATTATCAGGCAACAGCGTTTAAGCTCTGCTAGAGGAGATATTTTCAAAGGTGTTAACTGGAAGCGTATGATGGTTAAAAGGCACTCCGATAATGCGCTGAATTGTTTCATTAATTATTTGAATATTGTTAATGCTGTGTCGTCCGAACAAGACACAGCCAGGGCAAAAGCACCACAGGCGCAAAGGTGCGAACTGGCGCCAGTGCCCTAGAGACTCGCCTCTTGCGCGAGTTCTAAAAGCGCCACGGGTAGCGCTGAGGATAAAGATATCGACTTCGCCATGGCCAATTGCCGGCTGAGTACAGTCCGCCACTAACCGGACGACATCGGTCAGAAACCTACTCGGAAGATAGGAGAGCAGCTCTCGCCCACTGGGTTATAGATCAGCGTCCACGGCTGACAAACAGGGAACGTCTTAGAAGTGAGCAGACAGTTGCTGTAAATCGTATCTGCTGTGTGCTTTGAAGTTTACCTACGATCATTTGCAAATAGCCATCGAGGCTCTTTTAATTGTGTTATAATAAAAGCAGTGTTGCAGACGTTGTGATTCAACTAGTCACAAAGGTAAGTAAACTTTCTAACTGATTTGTGCGACTTTCTTACTAATTTGTTGGAGTGTTGTAAAACCTTCGTCCTCCTATCCTGTTATCTGACCAAGTGGCATAGCTGTGTACTAGTGGCAGGGAGAAATTTTCTTATCGGTGTACTGCACCAGAAGCCGTTAGAAAAACTCACAGACTCGGCCTATCGTAACAGTAGTGGCAACTCGGTCTCCACAGCAGGAGCGACGAGGCTTTACAAAAGTTAATCTGTGTTCAGACACAACGTCTTTTAGTGAAATGCGAAAAAAAGTCATTTGTTTATCATCTCAATGATTTTATGTTCCTTATTTGGATCTACTTTTTAATGTTTCCATTGTGTTTACGTCCTAAGACATTCAGTAACTGTTATTACGAATTACACATGTAACAGATCAACCCACCAGGGTAGTCGAGAACACTTAATGCGCTGCTTCCTGGTCTTGGGTAGGCGGGCCAGCCCTGGACCGGATCCGCCCTGCGGATTAACGACGAGGGCCGGTATGGCGGCCAGTCTGGCTGTGGCTTTTAGGCGGTTTTCCACATCCCACTAGGTGAATACTGGGCTGGTCCCCCCGTTCCACCTCAGTTACACGGCTCGTAGACACTTGAAATTTCATGGCTTATGCTAGGCTCAGGCACTGGGGTACACTAATTCCGTCCTGGGGGGTACAGGATATGGACAGTGAGGGTATCCGGCTACCTTCTGAAGCCAACATCGCCACGTCCATAAGTAACAAGGGCGACCGCACGTTGAAGTGGGACAAATGCCCAGTGAAAATGATGCTGACACATGTAACAGATCGCCTTTGCAAAGAGATCTATTTGCAAAGATATTCGTGAGTCAGTAACCTTACATTAACTATGGAATCTGCATAGGCAATTTGAGCTTCGTGGAAAACAAAAGCCGGCGGCGGAGGTCTAGCGGTTCTAGACGCTCAGTCCGGAACCGCGCGACCGCTACGGTCGCAGGTTCGAATCCTGCCTCGGGCATGGATGTGTGTGATGTCCTTAGGTTAGTTAGGTTTAAGTAGTTCTAAGTTCTATGGGATTATTGACCTCAGAAGTTAAGTCCCATAGTGTTCAGAGCCATTTGAACCATTTTTTGAAAACAAAAATTTTTTTGAGAGGAATGTTACTTTTGGTGGCAAACTTCGCCAGCAGGCACCGCTTCCTAATTAACCTGTTCTCTACCGTCCTTCCATTCCCCACGCCACCCTACGGTGTGTGGCAGAGGATACTTCTGGTACCCTTACCTGTTTCTGCCTTCGCTGTTCCACTCGCGAATTTCGCGTTGGAAGAATGATTATCTGTAAATCTACGTATTAGCTCTACGTGCTCGGATTTTCTCGTCGTGCACATTTTGCGAGACGTATGTGGGAAGAAGTAATATGTTGCCAGACTCTTTCCGTAACGTACTCTCACCGACATTCAAAGTAAACCCCTCCGGAATGCCACATCCCTTCCTTGCAGCCTCTGCCACCAGAGTTTTTCAGCACCTCCTAAACGCTCTCGCGCTCTTGCTTGGATCCTCTCTATCTAATCAACTAATGCAACCTGGTGCGGTCACAGGCTGATGAGCAGCACTCAAGAATCGGTCGAAGAAGTGTTCTGCAAGCCACGCCTTTGGGGATGAATTATATTGTCTTAAGAGCAATCCTGTGAATGTCAGCCCGGTACTTAGTTTTCCTACTGTTTTTTAGTTGGTCGTTTCACATTAAGTCGCTCCTAGATATTGGAAAGTACTTACTGTTTCTAGTTATTTGTCATCAATACTGTAATAGACACGTAGTCCATTCCTTCGCCTATTTATTGTATGTGCAATATGCTACATTTATTTATCTTCAGTGGCAATTGCCAGTCCCTAAATACTCTTCAGGTCTTCCTGCAGTTAGCTACATTCATTTGAAGACGCTACTTTATTACAGACAACCACATCATCTGCCAACAGCCTCATGTGGCGTCCGAAGTTATTCTCTACATTATTTACCTGTATATTATGAACAGCAACAGACCTATCACACTAAAGTCTTTAACGCCGCGGAGCACTATTTGAATCACTTTCTACTTCACATCGAGCGGGATGTACTCCTCCCGGCAGGAAAGCACCAGTGAGAGCCTGGCATGTCGGCTCCCACACTGTAAGGCTTTCAGGGTGTGGCATTTAGGGTCCTGGGTCACCAGTCTCTTCATTTATTGTCGCGATGCAGTATCGGTTAATTCATTTCGCAGTCCGCGTTGCCTGGTGTTAGAGGCAGATTTTATGAAGCTAACGAAAGTGTGTGTGGTTTTCACAATCAAATCCAAATCTATTGTAAAAGTGGATGCGTGTATGTATGAATGTTCCACATCTCTTCCTAAACCACGGAACGGATTTCAACCAAACTTGGTATACATATCCCTTAGTATGAAACAACAAACTGAGTTCAGGAGGTGTGACGGCGAACAATGGGATGCGCGAAGAAGTGCCGCATCATGCATCACGTTTTAATTTATTACTTCTTTGCTGTCGTCTCTATTCGCGCCACATTCTGCAGGCAGTATCAGCTTATGCCGCTGAATATACCAGGCGTAGAAGTTTGAATCCGAAATTTCCCTATAGATGGTGCTAGCCGCCAGTGTAGGGCCCGTGAGACCTAGAGAACTTGTATAGGGAGAGAGTGGCCAACCGGACGATACGGCGGCCATTTTTCTGCCAAACTGCTGGCGGGACTTTTGAATGGCCAGCAGTGGAGTACACACTCACCGAATCAAAAGCACAAGACAATATTTCGAAATCATTCGTTAAATGCCTTTCTATACAGCTATGATATACTCATAGTATGCTACTACGTACAGCACAGGAAAATTTGATACAGTGGCTGTAAAAATTATTCGTTACTTGAATTTATCTCCTTTACAGTTCGTTTACTAGACATATTGCAATGAAAGTAACGTAAATAAAAAAAATTAGTGTATAGCATTTGTTTTGTATCGGAAGTGCATAACGCTAAAGATTTAACGTACCTGTATTACGTAGTACTTCTTGTCACGTCTTCAAACTTTTTGCATGTCACAAGTAAACAACTGCTTACGACTTTCTTTCATATATATCCACCTTCGCATCTATTGGAACAACCAAATGCAGCACAACCTGGCATCGTTTACGAACGTCTGCAGAACGAATTACAGATGTCTAAAACAATACTGTACAATTACTAACGTGTTTACTTCAAACATGTAGGCCTACCGACTTCATCACAAAACGCTTCATTATTTCAACTCGTATTTAAGATCGCAAACGCTAATTACGTACTAGAAACGATATACAATTAAATCGAACATGCATGCACAACGCTTAACAAGTCTCTCAATAATTCAAATACCTTTTAATCGTTTCCAAAAGTCCTCTGAACTTCAACTCAAAAGCACGGCGAACTTAGGAAGCGCGAGAGACGTTTGGCAGAAAAATGGCGCCAAAGCTAATCAACGAATCACGGGCAACTTCACCTATGGCCACTCTCTCTGTATACAGGCTCTCTGGTGAGAGCGCCTCTGCAGCACCATCTGCTTCCTGTAACGGCTGACGACGAATGTCAACACACAGTAACCCAAGTTACATATCTGTTTCAAACCCGTAAACTTTCAAAACATTCCAAAGCGGTGATTTTGACGTGAGAAACGACGAGCGCGGGAAACCACCGAAAAAGTTCGAAGACAACGAATTGCAGGCCTTATTGGATGAAGATGATACTCAAACTCAACAGCAACTCGAGATACAATTGAATTTGACGCAGAAAACCGTTGTTTCTCTTCGGTTGAAACCGATGGCAAAGATGGAGAAGGTGGGAAAGGGAGTTCCGCATGAACTGAATGAAAGGCAGCAAGCAAATCGAAAGACCGCTTGTGAAATGCTGCTTGGCAGATACAAAAGAAAGTCGTCTCTCCATCGAATAGCGGCAGGTGATGAGAAATGATATATTTTGAGAAACGTAGGTGTTTTAAATCATGGATGAATCCAGGCAAACCATCGACATCCACTGTAAGATCAATTAGCTTTGCAAAGAAGACAAAGCTCCGTGTTTGGTGGGATCAGAAGGGTGTCATCTATATGAGCTGCTAGAACCTGGCGAAACCGTTAACACTGATCGTTACCAAAAGCAAATGATAGACTTAAATCGAGCATTACGTGAAAAACGACCAGAATATGGAAAAAGGCAACAAAAAATCATATTGCTCCAAGATAACGCCCCGTCACACACAGCGAAACGTGTCAGGAAAACGATCGAGGATTTCAGTTGGGAACTACTAGGGCATGCGGCTTACTCTCCAGCCTTGGCTCCGTACGATTATCATCTATTTGCATCAGTGAGACACGCTCTCGATCAACAACGCTTCAGTTCGAATGAAAATGTACGAAAATGCCTCGCTGACTGGTTCATTTGAGAAGAAGAACTGATTTTTGGCGTGGCATTCATAGCCTTCCGGAGAGGTAGGAGAAATGTACAAATAGCAATGGACATTGTTTAGCTGTTTTAAACAACAGACGTCTAAGTATTGCAACCAAATTCCGGTTACATACTTCTACACCTGGTACTGTGTACAAAATTATATCGTTGTATGACACACAGATCAGTAGGTATGTTGTAAACACTGAGGCACGTGATAAAACGCCACGTCGCGCATGAAGTTTTAATACGTCCGTTCTTCAGTAAGACATTCCTCATCTTGAGGAAATCCTTGACACCGGACAGCGATTTTGATAGCTTTCAACTGCAAAGTGCAGACGACTGTAGGCGAAAACAGTTTTGAAGACGTGTTGCCGTAGAGACGTTTACAAAATGGCGTTGTAGACGCGCGATGTAGCTGCGCGCAACATATACAAACAGTCCGGTATCATCTCACACCGAGTCTACTGCAGAACAACATACAAAGTTTTGCTTCTAAGAGGAAATTGGCAAAATCAATACCCGGGCAATGCCGGCTATGTCAGCTAGTGAGCTATAAAACTTCATATATGAGGCGTAGTGAAAGTTTTAATTATCACCTCGAATATTAAAGTTACGTAATTAATTTATCGTTTGTTTTTAGGTAGATGTGAACAGTAGACCGAAGTACAATGCGGCGCTAGAGGAGGCAAAACAAAATGGCGCTTTGCGGACAAATTAGTTTTCTGGGAAGGCTGCAACAATATAAGCTTGGCTAGTGTAAATTGACGGCAACGGTGGAGTATCACATGACAACTGTTACCTGAGGCAGGCGCTTCCAGTGTGACCATACAAGTCTGAATGGCGAATAACGAAGCAGCAGACCGTCTGTCTCTCAAGAACATGTAATCACAACAGGTGGAGGAGGTTGTGGTTCTCGGAGAACGGCGTGTCGCAGCCGAGGTGATGTAGAAAAATGAAAATCACTTGCCGATCAGCTTTAACGTCTTGGACGACATTCTGAACACGATATAGGCCGCCGCCCGAGCAGCAGAAATGTATCTGTCTGGACAATCCAGATGACTCTTCGGGTGCCTAATCACCATAATCACCATGGACGAGAGAGGTCCCTGTACCACCATGAGCCCGAGAAAGAGGAGGAAAGCAAGCAGTGGAAAGATGTGGATTCACCACGACCGAAAAGACGCAGACTCACCCACTACTGGGCAAACCGTTTTTTGGAACTGATATGGTGTGTGGAGAAAAATGTGTCACATTGAGGGGTGAATATGTAGAGAAAGACGTAGTGCACCTGCACCATCACAATGTTTCATGGTCGCTGCTTGATTTTTTTGTGTGATCATTCAAATTTAATGATTTTTCTACAGCGGATGTACATCATAAGAGCCGTCTGCTGCATTCTCTATGGTGTTTGGGTAGCTCTTCGCAGTTTTATTTCCCAGCGTGTACCTGGAGTCAGCCCAAACAAATACTGCTCGTCTTGTCTTTCAGGCGAGGCTTAGTGTTAATGAACAGCAACCTCTCTTTCCCATTACAAACAAAATTATTTTTTAAAGCAAAATTTTACGTGCCCATGCGGTAGAGCGGTCACAAATTAGTAGCGATACGTATTAAAGGGGACAGTAAAACACAGAAAAATGACGGTACTCTACGCAGTGACGGCACCGCCTTGCCGCGCTCTATCTACACAGTTCCTGCTGCTGTAATGGTTATGATAGATGCCACTGGGTACGCAATACGACTACCTATAATCCACACGGTCGGTAATGTGGACGACAGCCATTACATTTAGGTCGTAGAAAGTGCCGTATTTTCGACATTTCTGCGTCAATACCTTTCAAGAAGATAACATAAGATTGCGTGTTCAAATGGTTCAAATGGCTCTGAGCACTATGGGACTCAACTGCTGAGGTCGTTAGTCCCCTAGAACTTACAACTAGTTAAACCTAACTAACCTAAGGACATCACACACATCCATGCCCGAGGCAGGATTCGAACCTGCGACCGTAGCGGTCTCGCGGTTCCAGACTGCAGCGCCAGAACCGCGCGGCCACTTCGGCCGGCAGATTGCGTGTTGTCTGCGTTGTCCTGACCTACCTCGGAAGAGAGACTTCGATTGTGCGATTGTTGCCCTGGACAGCTCGTCGTTTAGATGTATCCCTCACTGGAACCAACTGATTACGCATTCCGTGAGGCTGGCACGCCACGACCTGAACGGCGCACAGTGGGCGAACTCGCTTGCAGATCTGCTCATAATAGACAAATGGACGTAAACTCCTACAAAACTCTGTTCTTTTTGGGTTCCTTGGGTCTCTGATTAGGAATCCGATCCAGGAATTACAAAATTTAAAATGACGGATCCAAATTGGAGGATCAAAAATTATAAATTTTTCGAGTAAAACTTCGGGTACAGAGTGTTGTGAAGTCGCTGATAATGTGTTAGAAGTCCAAATTAACGTACTGAAATGTTTCATTCGGTATTTTCCATTTTACGGTCGAAATTATGGTTGTGTCATTATTGCTTTCAGAGTTGTCCACTGATAGTCGGTTCGAAAAGAAGATCTTCTACCTCAGTTGTCATCTGTTTCTGTTCTGCAGCTTCCATTTTCTGGATTCTCGAGATGAATTGATCCGAAGATGCCAGAAGCCGATTGAATACGACATGCACCTTTTTCTCACGGGAATATTTGCGTATAAAATCTCGGTAGCGCCGGATATCCTCAACCGAAGCTTCCTGCAGATTTTCAGACAGTCGACCAATAGGCAATGGAGAAGCTTCGATTACGGCATATTCGTGCATCAAAGCTATGTGGGCTGATATCGGCATCGGGCAATATTGCAGCATACTGTGAGTCCGGTGAATCTGAAACCCAACTTTTGAGAAATACACGTTTTTTTCAAAGTTCTTGAGAGATATGTTTTAGTTCTACAGTACTCTTCACAAAATTTGAATGATTCTAGAGCATTTTGCAAAAAAAAAACAACATCAATAAAATTTTAACGTAATAAAAATTATTTGTCATTTTGCGAAAAATATTATAATCACTATTTCGAATAGCTCCCAAAGAAATTTATACAAAACCAATAAGACATTTTTGTGCATATAATGGTTTGTGAGATAACTGCAAGAATGTGTGATGTATTGCGATAGGTCACAAGAAAGGTTTGCGACAGTTGGTAGCACCAGTACCTTGGACGTCCGTCCGCAGCAGGAACATCGCTGCCCGCAAACCAATGACACTGGCCGCGAGAATCAGCCACCTGGAGCGGCAGCGCCGCAGTGAAGAGAAACGCGCGCCTAAGTAACCGCGCACGAGCAGAAGTTGTCAGCCGCGCTTGGTATGTCAGTCAGAGCCTTGCTGGGCAGTTCCTGCAGGACGTACGTCGTGTCTTAAAGTGTTCAAGTCGTCGGGTGGGATACAAACAGTGGCCGACAGACACAGTGGTTTGTCTTCACTAGAAACAGAACGGTGAATGGAATTATCGTGTGTGGACAGAGACCTCCTGCCTAGAGATTTAACTGCGTTCTGTTGGTTTGGTACTGTTCTCCGAATAGTACATCAAGACAGAAGATTAATGTTCTTTGAACTAAAATCTAACGAAAATTAATTAGTTTGTGTTCATAGAACTGTACTCAGTGCAGGATAGGTAGCCTAAACCTTCGTTCTACAATAGCTGTAACGTGCGTTACCGAAGTTGAATAATATATTTCACTACTCACAACTCTCACGAGGGGTAAGATAGATACCGCCTACAGGAAAATTAAAGAGACCTTTGGAGAAAAGAGAACACTTCCACTAATATCAAGAGCTCAGATGGAAACCCAGTTCCAAGCAAAGAAGGGAAAGCAGAAAGGTGGAAGGAGTATATGGTCTATACAAGGGCGATGTTCTTGAGGACAATATTATGGAAATGGAAGAGGATGTAGATGAAGATGAAATGGGAGATATGATACTGCATGAAGAGTTTGATACAGCACTGAAAGACCTAAGTCGAAACAAGGCCCCTGGAGTAGACAATATTCCATTAGAACTACTGATGGCCTTGGGAGAGCCAGTCCTGACAAAACTCTACCATCTTGTGAGCAAGATGTATGAGACATGCGAAATTCCTTCATACTTCAAGAACAATATAATAATTCCGATCCCAAAGAATGCTGGTGTTGACAGATGTGAAAATTACCGAACTATCAGTTTAAATAAGTCACAGCTGCAAAATACTGACGCGAATTCTTTACAGACGAATGGAAAAACTGGTCGAAGCCGACCTCGGAGAAGATCAGTTTGGATTCCGTTGAAATGTTGGAACACGTGAAGCAAAACTCACCGTACGACTTATCTTAGAAGAAAGATTAAGGAAAGGCAAACCTACGTTTCTAGCATTTGTAGACTTAGAGAAAGCTTTTGACAATGTTGACTGGAATACTCTTTCAAATTCTGAAGGTGGCAGGGGTAAAATACAGGGAGCGAAAGGCTATTTACAATTCGTACATAAACCAGATTGCAGTTATAAGAGTCGTGGGGTATAAACGGGAGGCAGTGGTTGGGAAGGGAGTGAGACAGGGTTGTGGCCTCTCCCCGATGCTATTCAATCTGTAAAGGAAACAAAAGGAAACTTCTGAGTAGGCATTAAAATCCATGGAGAAGAAATAAAAACTTTGAGGTTCGCCCATGACATTGTAATTCTGTCAGAGACAGCAAAGGACTTGGGAGAGCAGTTGAACGGAATCGACAGCGTCTTGAAAGGAGGGTATAAAATGAACATCAACAAAAGCAAAATGAGGATAATAGAATGTAGTCGAATTAAGTCGGGTGATGCTGAGGGAATTAGATTAGGAAATGAGACACTTAAAATAAGAAAGGAGATTTGCTATTTGGGGAGCAAAATAACTGATG
Source organism: Schistocerca serialis cubense (assembly GCF_023864345.2). Lineage (NCBI taxonomy): Eukaryota > Metazoa > Arthropoda > Insecta > Orthoptera > Acrididae > Schistocerca > Schistocerca serialis. Next base: position 596,123,551 of record NC_064644.1, on the reverse strand, counting down.
ATGGTCGAAGCAGAGAGGATATAAAATGTAGACTGGCAATGGCAAGGAAAGCGTTTCTGAAGAAGAGAAATTTGTTAACATTGAATATAGATTTAAGTGTCAGGAAGTCGTTTCTGATAGTATTTGTATAGAGTGTAGCCACGTATGGAAGTGAAACATGGACGATAAATACACTCCTGGAAATTGAAATAAGAACACCGTGAATTCATTGTCCCAGGAAGGGGAAACTTTATTGGCACATTCCTGGGGTCAGATACATCACATGATCACACTGACAGAACCACAGGCACATAGACACAGGCAACAGAGCATGCACAATGTCGGCACTAGTACAGTGTATATCCACCTTTCGCAGCAATGCAGGCTGCTATTCTCCCATGGAGACGATCGTAGAGATGCTGGATGTAGTCCTGTGGAACGGCTTGCCATGCCATTTCCACCTGGCGCCTCAGTTGGACCAGCGTTCGTGCTGGACGTGCAGACCGCGTGAGACGACGCTTCATCCAGTCCCAAACATGCTCAATGGGGGACAGATCCGGAGATCTTGCTGGCCAGGGTAGTTGACTTACACCTTCTAGAGCACGTTGGGTGGCACGGGATACATGCGGACGTGCATTGTCCTGTTGGAACAGCAAGTTCCCTTGCCGGTCTAGGAATGGTAGAACGATGGGTTCGATGACGGTTTGGATGTACCGTGCACTATTCAGTGTCCCCTCGACGATCACCAGTGGTGTACGGCCAGTGTAGGAGATCGCTCCCCACACCATGATGCCGGGTGTTGGCCCTGTGTGCCTCAGTCGTATGCAGTCCTGATTGTGGCGCTCACCTGCACGGCGACAAACACGCATACGACCATCATTGGCACCAAGGCAGAAGCGACTCTCATCGCTGAAGACGACACGTCTCCATTCGTCCCTCCATTCACGCCTGTCGCGACACCACTGGAGGCGGGCTGCACGATGTTGGGGCTTGAGCGGAAGACGGCCTAACGGTGTGCGGGACCGTAGCCCAGCTTCATGGAGATGGTTGCGAATGGTCGTCGCCGATACCCCAGGAGCAACAGTGTCCCTAATTAGCTGGGAAGTGGCGGTGCGGTCCCCTACGGCACTGCGTAGGATCCTACGGTCTTGGCGTGCATCCGTGCGTCGCTGCGGTCGGGTCCCAGGTCGACGGGCACGTGCACCTTCCGCCGACCACTGGCGACAACATCGATGTACTGTGGAGACCTCACGCCCCACGTGTTGAGCAATTCGGCGGTACGTCCACCCGGCCTCCCGCATGCCCACTATACGCCCTCGCTCAAAGTCCGTCAACTGCACATACGGTTCACGTCGACGCTGTCGCGGCATGCTACCAGTGTTAAAGACTGCGATGGAGCTCCGTATGCCACGGCAAACTGGCTGACACTGACGGCGGCGGTGCACAAATGCTGCGCAGCTAGCGCCATTCGACGGCCAACACCGCGGTTCCTGGTGTGTCCGCTGTGCCGTGCGTGTGATCATTGCTTGTACAGCCCTCTCGCAGTGTCCGGAGCAAGTATGGTGGGTCTGACACACCGGTGTCAATGTGTTCTTTTTTCCATTTCCAGGAGTGTAGTTTGGATGAGAAGAGAGTAGAAGCTTTCGAAATATGGTGCTACAGAAGAATGCTGAAGATTAGATGGGTGGATCACATAACTAATGAGGAGGTATTGAATAGAATTGGGGGGATGGTGGTGGTGGTTAGTGTTTAACGTCCCGTCGACAACGAGGTAATTAGAGACGGAGCGCAAGCTCGGGTTAGGGAAGGATTGGGAAGGAAATCAGCCGTGCCCTTTCAAAGGAACCATCCCGGCATTTGCCTGGAACGATTTAGGGAAATCACGGAAAACCTAAATCAGGATGGCCGGAGACGGGATTGAACCGTCGTCCTCCCGAATGCGAGTCCAGTGTGCTAGCTACTGCGCCACCTCGCTCGGTAATTGGGGAGAAGGGGAGTTTGACTAGAAGAAGGGATCGGTTGGTAGGGCATGTTGTGAGGCATCAAGGGATCACCAATTTAGTACTGGAGGGCAGCGTGGAGGGTAAAAATCGTTGAGGGAGACCAAGAGCTGAATACAGTAAGCAGATACAGAAGGATGTAGGTTGCAGTAGGTACTGGGAGATGAAGCTTGCACAGGATAGAGTAGCGTGGAGAGCTGGATCAAACCAGTCTCAGGACTGAAGACCACAACATCAATAACAACAACAACAACAACAACAACTCACAACTCTGTGCTACTTTTATTGTGTGTGTGTGTGCGCCCTAGAGCCGACGAATTCGTCCTACCAACACACCTTTTTAGTTTGTTTCAGCGGCAGCGGGAAGGCTACACGGTAGAAAAACGACCGTTCACTAAAAACGTGCGAGCTTTGTGCACGTAAATACATTTGAACTCGTGGACTATGCTATTAAGATAGTAGGAGAAAGATTTACGAAATTGCAACCACGAAGGGGAAATTTTAAGTGCATATAAGTGATTACACTGGTTAAAATGTCAAACTACCGTCTACAACGCTACCCATCTTACTTTATCCTGACAACTAGACAGGATGGCTGTCACATATTAAAAGGGTCGCACAGACAATATCTAAAAAAGTGTCGTTGTCCTAATCACTGTCTTCTGTTAACTGTCACGGCACGTATTATACCGTCTTGAGACTGGAATGACACAGCAGCATTGGGAAAGTGCGGACCAGTGTGATCTGCACAAGATTTCTCGGGACTGAAATCAGAACGCGCACGCTTTTTCTCTCTTCTGTCCAGGTTCTGAAGTGAGTTGACCCATTGCGTGGCACCACACTGGATGAACTCTGGGTAGAGTTTAGATAACATGTGGTGACGTCTACTAATTTATCACCGAGCTCAGTTCGATCCGATGTCCAGCCTATCTAGTCCCATTTTTGCTGCCAGAAGTGGCAACTCTGTGTACTAAATGTCACGCCATGCACACCTCCAAACCTCCCACAAACTGAATCGCGTATTCTGTTTGTTGTGCTGCATGCTCTCAGTCAGTAACCGTTCGTTATCTTCCACACTTCCTTGTCAGAGTTTAAACTGTATCGGCCAGCAGTGTAAGTTAAATTGAACCATAGGCTGCTGTAACACTAGTGCTTTGGTTCAAATGGCTCTGAGCACTATGCGACTTAACTTCTGAGGTCATCAGTCTCCTAGAACTTAGAACTACTAGAACCTAACTAAGGACATCACGCACATCCATGCCCGAGGCAGGATACGAACCTGCGACCGTATCGGCCGCGCGGTTCCAGATTGTAGCGCCTAGAACCGCTAGGCCACACCGGCCGGCACTGACGCTTTCGCAGTTTTCTTCGTGTCCTGTTGAGGCCTTTGTCATTGGCTATTCAGCCTCTCAGTAAACTGCGCGCCACGTCTCACCGCGGCGGTTGACTGCGGCTCTGCGCTCTGCACCCTACACACACACACACACACACACACACACACACACACACACACACACACAGGGCGACTCAGGCAGGATACGGTGGTCCGGTTGTACCTCGGCTCCGGTGTAGCTAGGCGGCTGCCGTCGTCTCGACGTGGTACGTGTCATTGGTGGTCGAGTGCGTCGCGTACTTGGTTTTATGAGGTTTCGTCCCTTTTGTGTGACAATAACTATCTGGGTATAACGCCTTACTACTGCAAGATGACACCGTCCTTCCACACAGGAATGAAGAAATAAAGATCACTGTAGTAACATCGAAAAACATAATGCCGGGGACGATCTTTGTAAAACATAACACAGACAACATCAAACATTAATATTGTATCCAGTTTCATATCAGCGCACACTCCGCTGCAGAGTGAAAATCTCATTCTGGAAACAGCCCCCAGGCTGTGGCTAAGCCATGTCTCCGCGATATCCTTTCTTTCAGGAGTGCTAGTTCTGCAAGGCTCGCAGGAGAGCTTCTGTAAAGTTTGGAAGGTGGGAGACAAGGTACTGGCAGAAGTAAAGCTGTGAGTACCGGGCGTGAGTCGTGCTTCGGTAGCTCAGATGGTAGAGCACTTGCCCGCGAAAGGTAAAGGTCCCGAGTTCGAGTCTCGGTCGAGCACACAGTTTTAATCTGCCAGGAAGTTTCAATAATATTGTAATTCTAAATAAGTTGAGAGGCGGTTGTTTCATTTTCGAATACATCATTGCAACTACGTTGCTAGCTATCGTCTTCTAAATCAAACACCTTTGTAGCTGAAGACTCGCGCGGGGTAGATCTGTGTGGCAGACTTCGTGAGGTTGGTAACAGCTGGCATGCGAGGTTTCTCAGCCGAGTTAACTGCCGTGTGCGACCTGAACGACGGCTCACACATCCGCTGCCCTGGCGCCGCTTGGAGTGGACCCACTTGGGGCGCTGCGCCGTCTGAACTCTGCGCGCTGGATGTGCTCCAGTGTAGAGGCCATTCTGCGCCTCTCACTATCCCTAATATTTATCAGTCTGATTAGGGTAGCACGATGACGTTGCGAGCTTTGGTATCAGATTTACGCTTAGAAAATTTTTGGCTTGATAGCCACTTTAAAATAGCCATGTGGACCTTTGCGTTAAGCTGGATGGGTCTACTTGGCCCTGTAGCTCAACCTAATAGAATAGCAATAATTGTTGCATGACAGATTTTCGTTCTTAACACTCATTGATGTGTTCAAACACTGACTGCATCCGGTGGACTTAACATACTCCAAGTTAACGGACGGTCAGTTAATTCTCGCTGCGCATGTGCTCACGAAATTATTGTCTCATACCCTTCCTTCTGAGAATCTCAAGTTGTTTAATGCTTAAATCTTTTGACGAGTAGGTTTCATGTTAAATTAGCATGGATTCGGTATTCCATAGCTGCCTCCACATGTTCAATAATACTGGTAAGTTTATCTACAGAGGCACTTAAAACGTAAATGGATGTCTTTAATAGTGTAGTTGTTTTCGTGGTTTCATTATAAATGTTGTACTGAAATCGAGAATTCACACTTCCCGTTTACTATTGGCAAACAATTTTTACAAATAAGCAGAATTTTATTGCAAAGCAGGGTCATTTATTCAGGTGCAAATGCAGACAATTATATTGTAGGTATTGTTGCAGAGCAGAGAAGACCTTCCGTTACGCAGGTAACATTTTTAATTACAGGGTCATGAGGAACAATTTCTTTTGTATGTGTTTTAGGACGACCGAACGTTAGTTCCTAGGTAAGATAATTAACTGTTAAAGAACGGCAAAGAGTTACTTATAACGTTTCATCGCTAAGAAATTTAATTAATCAACGGTAAAGCTGTTATCAATGCGAAAGCTAGTTTGAACACCGCAGAGCTCTCCTAGCTATGGTCCTATTGCAGGTGGTACACCCCGACATCACTGCGAACCTTGACGCGTTTACCCAGCCAGCAATTCGGTTGCATACAGTTTGACGGGACCTTCGGATCCGTGGTGTAGCAATTTTGCCATTGAGGCAGCAACTAAATCTGAAATAAAACCTATATTTTTCGAGGCAACTTTCTGTGTTAGAGCCAGATTACATCGGTGCAGTTAAGTTTCCCGTAAATTACCTGTTGACTTTGCTGTCCCGAGACAGATAGAAGCAGAATAGAAGAGCTCCAACGTGGGGTGTGTATAAAATAGAAGTGTCATTGAATTCCTCAGCGCTGGATGAATCGCGCTACTTCAAACCTATCAGCACTTGGTGAAGGTGTATAACGAAAATCGTATCCCAGTTATCATGCAAAGAAGTCAAACATTAGTATATGTATGCGCATTTTAGGTACAAGTATTCACCTGTCTTGCTCTGCTCAATTATCAGTGGGAGGAATTATTTTAAAAATATGTTTTACTTATATTTCTTTCTCCCTTTCTGTTTAGTGTTCTAAGGCCAAGTTTTCTATGTGATGGCAAACGTTTTTTCGCCTTTTTCATCATTTATTAAAAAAACATCAGCTGTTAATGACACAGGCAACTGATCAAATGACAAACATCTTCATACGAGTGCTATAGAATCTTTGAAGTAGTAAGAGGCAAGACAAGCTTTACATTAGCTGATTTTGTAAGACTACAACGTGGAAAACCGCAAGTAAAGTTACACGATCGTCACTTCATCATCAAACTCCACTTTCTGCTACAGTTAACTTCCTGCACCGAAGTGCAGTATGCTTGACAAAAGGCGCGTTACAACACTAACACCAAAATCATCATTTGAAAATATAATTCGAGTGTCGTTTGGTGTTTCACTGCTTGAATGCAGAAACGAAGATAAATGTGAAAAAGTAACGTATGTCGGATGTGCATATTGTTCTGATACCCTTTGCTTTGACCACTTCACCGAAATCCGACACCCACTCTTGTCAGATAGAATATCGGCGCAACATTATCAGTTTAGGAGAAAAAGTTTGTTGCTAAAATAGCGTAATTATTTTAAGTAGGCGGGAATACAGCAATAAATCACGACATCGGAATGCGTGTTCTTTCGGTCCTATAGAAATGACGAAAAAAATCGCAACACCAAAATATAATTAATGAAGAGTAATTAAATTTCGGGAATACATTTGTCTAGGTAATGTATTTAAGTGATCAACATTGCAAGATCACAGGTTAATGAAAGGGCGAGATAAGCTGTTACAAACGTGGAATGCTGGTACATTCATAATCGGTATAACCGGCAGAACGTTGAATGGAAGCATGCAAACGTGCATGCATTGTGTCGGATGTCAGTTTGTGAAATGGAGTTCCATGCCTCTTCCACTGGGTCGGTCAATACAGTTCTGGTTCTGGATGACGGTGCAGTTGTCAACCGATGATATCCCCTAAGTGTTCTATTGGAGACAGATCTGGTGATCGAGTAGGCCATGGCATGTCGACATTCCGTAGAGCTTGTTGGGTTACATCAGCGATATGTGGCGAGCGTTATCGTGTTGGAAAACACCCTCTGGTTCAAAATTGTTCAAATGGGTCTGAGCACTATTGGACTTAACTTCTGAGGTCATCAGTCCCCTAGAACTTAGAACTACTTAAGCCTAACTAACCTAAGGACATCACACACATCCATGCCCGTGGCAGGATTCTCTCGGTAGGACCACGTGACCGTCTAAAGGCCGGTCTTCTTGTGACCGCTGCCAGCAGTCACGTGCACTGGCTTACATTCCCGCCAAGTCTTTTTGCAGTGTTGCAGAGAATATCCAGCTTCTCGTAGTCCTAGTACAAGACTTCGTTTAAACTCAGTGACGTGTTGATATTGGCGTATGTGTCCCCTTAAAAGCATTCTTGTTTCGTGCATTGAATAGCAGATTATTCGAACGCTTCTCGTGGTGAGACGAGCAGTTTTGTGAATCGCTCATACCATTGTTGTTGGGATGAGCGATTTATATTCTAAACGTACTTAAATGCAGTTCTGACCGATCGAGGTCAGACACTTTAAAAGGTTCCATGCCATCTTTTTCATGTCTCTTCTAATTTTCATCAATTTTATTAATGTTCTATGTCATTGCACGGTAGTAACAGACCGAATAAGGTTATTGTAATGAGAGTATTTGTACTGAGAGCTCAAAAAAATTCTTTTCACTTGATTCTTAAACACGTTGGGTTACTTCCCTGGGAGGCCTGTGCTAGACAAGCAGCGGAGGACGCGGCACACGGCACTTCCGGTTGGGGGCTGCACTTCCCTGAATTCTGAGGGGTTCGTATAATAGGCTTAAGCGCCTGGCGGAACGACTGTCGTCGGTCGAGTTTCACCTATTGTATGCAGGGCGAAACGACCTGCGAGACGTCTGAGTGTCGCCGCAGTTTGTGTGTTTTTTATTCCAAGAATACTTGTGGACCGTGCCCTGCTGGGCGCGGCTGTCTGGCACCAGATGGCCGGTGGTCAAGGCAGGTTGTTTTCGTAGCCAGTCAAACGGCAAGTTCAGTGCCCTCAGGTGAATAGTAGAGGCATGATTGGTCAACTTAAATTGAGGCTAGTTGACGTCATAAAGCCCTGCTCGAAATTGGAGGTAACGGTCGCTATTGGCGCGAATGATGTTCCGGGACAGTGTGGGAAAATTTTGGAATCAGTACTGAATGCTGATTCGCGGGTTTCGAAGAGAGTAGGGAGTTGAGCAATGCTGGCTTCGCTCTTGCATCGCATCACAGAGGAGATTCGGGATCTGATCCTCGTCAGAGTCGGACAGTCCTGCGACTTGGTCGCTCTTTTCGGAAGGACTTAGAATTCTCGGACAGCCTTCGCGGCCAGGGGTTGACACAGAGTTGCTGCACGGCAGAAGTCGGCGCCTACATCATCAGGACGCTGCCTACCGGCGGCGTGCTGCAGATTTCAGTACTGGTACAGCATTTTGTGGCTCCGGCATTGTACGACCTTATCAATTTCATACTGAATCCCTCAGCAGCACGCGCGTTCGCTTTGCTACAAGTCCACCTCGCTTGTTTCTCCATGTGATCCCATTCGAGCTCTCACTACTAATTGCGATACTGCTTTATAGTCGGAAGATTAATATTTGATTCATTAGCACCTGCAGTCATTGTCGTCAATCTGTTGCATCACAGAGAGGAGGAGAGCCTTGTTCTCGAGCCAACTTTTGTTCTCATAATAGTTCAGTGTACCCTATTTTTTAACCTACTGTTTGTGTCGACAATCATGTGCATTTATGTTCTGATGTATGATAAATCTCATTGTAATATTTAATCAGCATATCATTTCGTAGATATATGCAGAATTCCATTTCCTGTTGTTTAATATGATAAAGTTCTCTTTTTTTAGTAGATTACGGTTTTTATTAAATTATTGTGAGTGTGCACTCCTTATTTGACCAACTAGCAGGGTCCACCATCATTTCCTTCCGTTACCGTTGTGCGCGTAATTAATTAGGTGGTAGATAAGGAGGGGGTCGAGTGCATGTCTCGTCCTCATGCAAAATTCGTCTGAATTAAAGAGGTGCAAACTCTTCTCCACCCCGGCACCTCGCAACTTCCCTTGTTAGAAGCAAAGCAACATAACGGATGAAGTAGTAAAGAGGCGCTATTTACTGCCTTCTAAACACCGTTTGTTATGTTTCTATCTACATGCTTCTCCGAGGAAGGAAGTCTCAGTTTAATGACTTGTTTAGATAACACAGTTCCTATTCCTCCAGTTCTAAGCCGTGTGGTGAATTTACTAGACGACCTTTATCAAGAATATCCGCTATGAAGTTAGCTTTGGTCATAACTCCACTATCACTGCTAGTTCTGTTATACTGGTACTACTTTCCGACTTTTTATAATATGGACGGTCCCTCACAACCACACTTTTCAGAACTCAAAACACACGCAATTTTCGTGCCGGGTGTAAATGAAAACGACTACTAATGATAAGCGAGTCTTAGTAAACGAATAATACGCGAAGAGCACTGTAGCAGACTCATTTTCCAGGAGTAGTCGAGTGAGATGAAGTCTTCCACGACCTACAATTTCATATATCTGATTTTATTAGTTACTTAGGCGGTCAATGCATTTCGTTCCGACGCCAATTAATTCTTTCGCCTCTTGTAAAAATTGGTTAACATGGGAAATGTCGAGCTGTGCAGCGGCCACAAATCCCCGTTAAACTGTAGGTCCCGTGGCAGCAGGCTGGGTAAATCATCACAAACGTTGGAGTAAAGCAGGCGTACAGCGCATCAAGTAGAACCACGGCTACACTTTTTATGGCGAAGCAGGATCCCGGACAGGTTGAAAATCTTAAACCCGGTGTGCACAATCGGTTGCTGACAGTACGGGCATTACTATCTTGTCAACACATATACAGTTTCTAAATTCAATAGTTGAGTTATTGGCTTTAACCTTTAACGTAAGATTATACCTCTTAACGAATAGTGAGAGGTGGCATGAGCCCCCTCTCATATTTCTATCTTACGATTTTCCTCCCTAATTGCATGCAGTGAAAAGTCGCTATTCCTTCACACGCGGACTTCCCACGCAGCGTCTCTCGTCACCCGGGTGGTCCGGTGACAGGCGGGTTCTGCTGATCTGGAAAGGGTTAAGCCGACGGGTGTGAGGAAGTCGAGTGAATGCTTTGCAAACGCCGACATTGTCAAAAGAGACGTCCGGAGGGGCCTGAAGTAGCGGCTGGGCTAGAGGTTCCGTTACTTCGCAGAAACTTAGCGAAAATACTTTCTGGCGGGCTACCAGCGAGGCGTGGGAATGACTTGTGTACCCAGACAGTTGTGGCGGGAAAATTCCCGCGCTTTCTGCAAAATAGTAACTGCGATTGGCTTGCTCAGGGCACAGCTCCGTGACATAGCAAAATCAGCGCAGAAATTGGCGCCAAGAATCTCCATTGGTGGAATGGTAGTGCTCCGGCAATAGAGTGGAATTTTCGCCGGTTTTCGAGTTGCTGATTGGAACGTTTAACCACGGCCACTGTCGTGGGGGCGGGAATGTGTGTTTGGCCTGTATGGGTGCTCTAGGGAGTCGGCTCTCGCCTTTCGGTCGAGGACGTCGAAGCAACCAGCCATCGCCTCCGGTACGCCAAATCGTGTTCTTGCAGTTAAGAAGACAGTTTGGTAATGTATGTCTGCAGCACCGGCAGATAGGGATTTTCCTAGGTGATAATCAGAGCTCAGCAGAGCGCGCCTGTTCGTCTGTTTCTAATTTTGTTCTGTCTTGGGTAGCAGCAATTAATGTGGGGTTAGCTGTGTGTCTCTCTTAAGATTTGAGTGGCAAGGAATTGGCTCCACATACCACTTCGTCATAAACCTCACAATCTAGTTTAGGGACAACTTCACCTTCACAGCGTTTGTTTGAGTATCCAATTTGAGCCAATTTGATGTATTATAAATGTTTCATGTGTTTTTGTTTATTATTTTGTGTTTAGTCTTAATAAATCATATTGTTATTTTGGACAGAACTTTCATTCTGTTAATCGGTAGAGCAACCCATCATTTCTCACTACATTAATGAAACCTTCCTTTATTTAACTTATTTATCAAATTAAATTATTGCAGGTGCCAAACTCTTTTCTACTCCACTTGCAGGGTTGATTACAGTCAATTCGTGTATATTTTTTAATCCATGTGCAACAGCAAAAGTCGGAGTTAGAATAGAGGGGGGCTTAGAGCATCATTTACATATGTGGATTCTAGAAGGATTTAGTGTTAAATACACTGTTTGCCCCGGCACCTCGCAATAGGTGATGACAAAATTTAAAATTTTTAAATTCGATCAATAATTATGTGAAACCAGCTGTATACCCACTGTTGCCAGATATGTATTTATTCCAGGCTGCTATTAGTCCATCTCAGCCTTCCCCCCCCCCCCCTCCCTATCTGCCCATCTCATCCTCCCTCCCTATTTGTGTCAACCTCCTTTTCTCCTCTCCCTTCTTTCCTCCTCTTCCCATTCTCTGCCCATTTCCTCCTACCTATTTCTGCCTCTCTGTTCCTTCACTTATCACTATCTATCTCTTCCTCATTCCTTTCCCTGTTCGCTTGCTTAGCTGGGTAGCTCAGCGTGCTCAGTTAGAGGGTTAGCTACCCTCTGTAACAAAAAAAAAACTGAGCGAACGGATCAACAAAGAACCTGAACGGCTGCCATCGGACGTCCGCCACGAACAAATTCATCGGCCAGTACAGAGCAAAATGAGATTAAAAAAAAAAAAAAGAGTGGTTACGTGCTTGCCAACCATGCAGCGGGCCCGGGTTCAATTCCCGGCACGGTTGGCGATTTTCTCCGGTCGTGGACTGGGTCTAGTGTTGTCCTAATCATCATTTTATCCTCATCACCAGCAGGCGAGTCGCCCAATGTGGCGTCGACTGAAATAAGACTTGCACTCAGCGGCCGAACTTCCCCGGATGGGGCTTCCCGGCCAACGGTGCCATACGGTCATTTCATTTTTTTATTTCTTTCCCTGACCATATCTTCCTCTCTCCTCTCTGTCCATCTCCTCCTCTCCCTATCCGTGTCTATCTCCTTCCCCTGCCCCATTTTCTCTTCACGTTATCATGGTCAATAGGACGCTTAGCTGAAATCGTTCCAGAAGTTGAGGCTGAGCTTTTCACCCGTAGGTTTGCCCGCGTACGCTCATATCGAATACATTTCGCACGTATTTGTACATATAACTGGAAGACAGCCCGTAAAAATCTCGCTACAAATGTCTTATCAAAAGAAATAAAGGATCCCTGGTACAGAGTCGTTAATAACGTTATACACTGAAGCGCCAGAGAAACTGGTAAAGGCAGGCGTACACGTTGAATACGGCGCTGCAGTCGGTAACGCCTGTATAAGACAACAAGTGTCTGGTGCAGTTGTTAGATCGGTTACTGCTGCAGGTTATAGAGAGTTAAGTGAGTTTGAACGTGGTGTTCTAGTCGACGCATGAACGATGGGACACAGCATCTCCGAGGTAGCGATGAAGTGGGGATTTTCCCGTACGATCATTTCACGAGTGTACCATGAATATCAAGGAGTCCGGTAAAACATCAAATCTCCGACATCGCTGCGGCCGGAGAAAGATACTGCAAGAAAGGAACCAACGACGACTGAAGAGAATCGTTCAACGTGACAGAAGTGCAGCTTTTCCGCAAATTGCTACAGATTTCAGTGCTGCGCCATCAACAAGTGTCCGCGTGCGAACCATTCAACAAAACATCGTCGATATGGGTTTTCAGAGCCGAAGGTCCTTTCGTGTACCCTTGATGACTGGACGACACAAAGCTTTATGCTTCGCCTGGGCTCGTCAACACCGACATTCGACTGTTGTTGACTGGAAACATGTCCGCTGGTCGGACGAGTCTTGTTTCAAATAGTATCGAGCGGATGGACGTGTAGGGGTACGAAGACGACCTCATGAATCCATGGACCCTGCATGTCAGCAGGGGGCTGTTCAACCTGATGGAGGCTTTGTAATGATATGGGGCGTTTGCAGTTGGAGTGATATGGGATCACTGATACGTCTAGATACGACTCTGATGAGTGACACGTACGTAAGCATCCTGTCTGATCACCTGCATCCATCCATGTCCATTGTGCATTCCGACGGACTTTGGAAATTCGTATAGCGCAATGCGACACCCCACACGCCCAGAATTGCAACAAAGTGGCTCCAAGAACACTCTTCTGAGTTTAAAGACTTGTGCTGGCCACCAGACTCCCCAGACATAAACATTGTTGAGCGTATCTGGAATGCCTTAGAACACGCTGTTCAGGAGATATCTCCACCCCCTCGTACTCTTACGGATTTATGGACAGCCCTGCAGGATCCATGGTGTCAGTTCGCTCTAGCTCTACTTCAGACATTGGTCGAGTCCATGCCATGTCGTGATGTGGCACTTCTGCGTGCTCGCGGGGGCCTTACGCGATATCAGGCAGGTGTAGCAATTTCTTCTGTTCTTCAGTGTATTTATGCATATATTTAACCTTCATCTTTATTGAATTTCGCCCTGCAGTTCCACTTTCACGCAGCTTAATGGTTATAGCTCGTCTCCTGAACTATGTGCTGTGCAATGATATAATTTTGCGGGTACATTCAGTGACATATGCGATTACTGTCTGCAAAACCTGTTGGCAATGCAGTTCGTGGTAAAGAAGTAATAAATAGAAACGTAGCGCTTCAAGCGATAATTTTACTGCTTTAACTGCGAAAACGTAAGCGAGAAACTGTTTCTTTCACCATTTTGTGATTGTTGTCAGTGATAAAAGTTTCGTAACGCTTTAAAATTATGTGCAATGTTTGTACTGAGTCACTAAGTGTTCACATACTAAAAAATACGGGATAACTAAAGTATGTGTATCCGAGCGCCACGGGCTGCACTCATTTGTCACCACCACCCTTTTGACACTCTTACCCCACAGCGATCATTATCGGGCAGTAAGTGATGTGTGTACCAAGTTTGGCTGAAATCGATCTAGTGGGTTAGAGGCAGATGTAGAACATACACATTTACAAACATGCGTAGACACATATATACGTACATCCATATTTACAATGTGTTTGGGTACTGAAAATCCAATTTTTGCTAACCCTGGAAGCCGTTAGATAGGGGTAATTTCCAAGAATGTTTGCCTATCGAAGCCGGGGACTCCAAACGATTAATATCGAACATGCCATTCTAAATCGATAAAACGACTGTGTTGATCATGTTATAATAAATAATTTGTGAGTTGCTAGGGAAACAAACGATTTATGTCGGCAATAATCTGGGACTTCTGGTGTCGTAGACGTTTCCTCGGCCTATTGCCTCACGTGGAAGAATCTGATTCCATGTTTATGTAACGTAGACAATTGTTTGAAGTTTTTTCGAGAATATGGACTAACGCAGAATAACTAAATTAGAGACTGTGTAGACTGTGGTGGGGCGAAGTCTATAAAAGTTTGTAAGAAGAGTTCTGATAGTGAAATACCTTTACAATTTCATTGTGCAAACTGTGGTAAACGAACGACTATCGGGAAGAATACATGGTTCGTATGGCTCTGAGCACTATGGGACTTAACTTCTGAGGTCATCATTCCCCTAGAACTTAGTACTACTTAAGCCTAACTAACCTAAGGACATCACACACATCCATGCCCGAGGTAAGATTTGAACCTGCGACCGTAGATGTCGCGAGGTTCCAGACTGTAGCGCCTAGAACCGCTCGGCCACCCCGGCCGGCGAATACGTGGTTTGACTATTCAAAATTATCGATTCAGTCCGGCATAATTCTTGTACCTTGCTCGATTAGGATCTACACCCTGGAAGAATTAGAAACTGACTATCTACCAATGCAATGTGCGACTATTTCGGGCTTTTCAGAGAAGCAATAGTGACGAATGACAGTGTCCCGATGGGTGGGCCAAATAAAGTTGTTGAAGTGGACGAGTCGCACATAGCAAGAAGGGAAAACCAGACCTTTAAAGAATGAAAGCGAACATATTTGGGTGCTCGGTAGTATAGAACAGGAGTCCCGGAAGTGCTTTGCGGTAAGTGTGTTCTCCAGAAACTAGGTAACTTTAGTCGGTTTGTTAAAGCAGTTTATACTGCCCGTTATTAAATTGATTACAGACGACCTTCAGTCCTACAAGACACTGAGAGCATAAGGATTAAACCACGAGTTCGTCAACCATTCTGCAGCTTTCTTGTCTTCCGACGACCCCAGCGTGCACACGCTCCGCGCGGGACTAGCCGAGCGGTCTCAGGCGCTGCAGCCATAGACTGCGCGGCTGACCCCGGCGGAGGTTCGAGTCCTCCCTCGGGCATGGGTGTGTGTGTTTGTACTTAGGATAATTTAGGTTAAGTAGTGTGTAAGCTTAGGGTCTGATGACCTTTGCAGTTAAGTCCCATAATATTTCACACGCATTGTGCACACGCAGATCATCGAGCAGCTGTGTAAATCTGTGAATTCTTCCATTAAAAGAGAAGGGCGTCCAGGCGAAAGAGACAAACTCTACTTGTTCCAGTATCTGCATTTCCATGACTTGCGGTTGCAAGGAAAATTTGACGCATGTGACACTCTACCCACATTTTTGCGTGACATAGGCAGAACCTACCCAGGTTACGGCAAAAAGGGAATGTTTCCCGTAGCATAGACATCAAATTGACTTTCTCGTGACAACGTCGACGACGAGTGAGGTAAGTCGTTTCCTTTGTAATTACAAGTATTTTAATCGACCCTCTTCTTTTGTCGTTCCTATACTAATCACTGTAAACATGCTCATAACGTCCGCCACCGTAGCCGTGAGATCGATTTAAAATCGCACGTTCAACATCTGTCGTCTGGAGCCTCCGGCTTCGACAGGCCAAGTTCTTGGAAATTACCGAGGTAGGCATTCTGCAGCTACGATAGCATTACCATAGCCGTTCAGTAAAAGCGTTTCAGAGTGGCTGCTTTTCCAAAAAGCATTTTGCCTACGCTCCAAGAAGCCATAAGCAGAATTGTCAAAAACTCACCAATAGACTCCGCCGAATACGCACACGCCAGCGTCTCGAACGGAGCGCCCCGAAACTTCGACTGAAAACCATGTAACAGAGGACTGCAGTCACATTGTCACGTTACCACAGAAACGTAAACAAAATTGCGGTACGTTTATTGGTCGTGACAGACGCGGCGCAGCCGTCGGCCACGCCCACTTCACGGCGGACCCGCTCGGTTCTTCTGCCAGCGACTGGTTGCTCTCCAGGCTGCGCCCACCTTACACGAGTTGGAGAGCCTTCGACAGTCACAACACATCGTGGCGCCAAGGGGACGCTACACTGTGGTGCCACAGCAAGTGAGCAAGTGACGCGCCGCTAGAAGTACGGTCTGAATGGATGTGAGTGCAATAGGCACCTGAAAGCGGCGTCCAGCTTCGTGCCGTGTTGATGGACTTCCGAAAGGTGTTCGGTGTAATTCCTCATGTCTATTAATGAACGAAATACGTGTTTACGCAATATCAGCCCAGCTGTAGGACAGGAGAGAAATAGTGAGACGTAAAATTAGATTCGTGTGCACCCCACTGGACCTTATACATGAGTAGGGACTTCAGAAAGCGACTCACGCATGTTGGCCTTCGGCAGGACGACTGATCAACAAGAGTGGTGCACTACCAGAAAAGAGTGCGTTTTCCTGGTCTCCTGCAGACTCACATCTGCTGCGGTGCTGCTAACGGGTCAACCATACTGTGGGAGTGAGATGGCGCGGCAGCTGGAAATGTACGGAAAGTACACAGGACAGCAGGCTGCTTGTTGGCAAGACGTCTAAACTGCACACAGATGCACCGTTAAATTCTGGCAGTATATGGACCAGAGGCAGTCTCACATCTGTCCGTAGTAAAATGGTACTAACAAACTGACCGAGGCCGTACAGACGTGCGTAGTGGTGATCGGTAAGTTCAAGTCTTGCACTATGCGACTTTCGGCTTATCAGCAAGCTGAAAGAACATTTGGGAAGATAGAGAGATTTCAAAATGAGGTATTTCACAGAGTGGTTACCGAAAGGCTCCGTGATCAAGGAGCGGATTTCTGTCGACGAGGAAGTAAATGATTGATGACTATGTTTTAAAATAGTGTCCTGCATCTGTGTCACTTTGAAATGTAGCGCAGCATTCAGTAAAACTTACCTGGCCTGTGAAAATAATGTGTAACGTACTTTTTGAAGTATGCTTGCAGGATCATTGCTGTTCACATTAACTACATGTGTTTAACAGTTCCTATACAGGCCTCCAGGTGATGAGGGACCGTTTGATCATCGAATCACTTTCAAATGCCCCACTTCACGCTACGGTTTGTCGTGGTACGGCTGCACAACATGTGCATCGAGGACATTATCAGACCACCTCAGCCCACCACATTACGTCACTAGGAGGACAGAGCTACCATGATCACTGCTTTGGTATCAGATTGATATCAAATTAATTATGCAAATTAATTAATTGATCAATTAAATACTCCGACCCCAAATTACGTCATGGGTTTTCCCCAGCCGACACACAACTCCCTGCCCTGCCCCCCCCCCCTTCACACTCCTCCCTCTCCCTCTTCCTCTGCCCCAACTGTCCTATTGGCGAGCATTTCGAATTTTGGCGGGAAATTAAAAAATAGCGGGAATATCTTTGTCTCAAGGCTGTGATGACATCACACCCCAACCCCCTTCCCCACCCAGTAATTGGCGGGAAATTCAAATTTGTGAGGGAATTTTTTTTTCTTCCACTATGACCAGAACTGGTGGGAAAACTTCAGTCTATGCTGATCGGTCGTTGTGGAAGCATTGCGATCTGTTCAGTCACCAAGATGAGCTTAAAGGCTAGAGGGATTTCAGTAGCTCTATTACATATACAGATTCGAGGGAGGACTATAGCCATCATATAGGTAGACCTCTACACAGGAGATAGAAGACTATCACAATGGAGAAGACTATCACAATGGAGAAGACTATCACAATGGAGAAGACTATCACAATGGAGAAGACTATCACAATGGAGAAGACTATCACAATGGAGAAGACTATCACAATGGAGAAGACTATCACAATGGAGAAGACTATCACAATGGAGAAGACTATCACAATGGAGAAGACTATCACAATGGAGAAGACTATCACAATGGAGAAGACTATCACAATGGAGAAGACTATCACAATGGAGAAGACTATCACAATGGAGAAGACTATCACAATGGAGAAGACTATCACAATGGAGAAGACTATCACAATGGAGAAGACTATCACAATGGAGAAGACTATCACAATGGAGAAGACTATCACAATGGAGAAGACTATCACAATGGAGAAGACTATCACAATGGAGAAGACTATCACAATGGAGAAGACTATCACAATGGAGAAGACTATCACAATGGAGAAGACTATCACAATGGAGAAGACTATCACAATGGAGAAGACTATCACAATGGAGAAGACTATCACAATGGAGAAGACTATCACAATGGAGAAGACTATCACAATGGAGAAGACTATCACAATGGAGAAGACTATCACAATGGAGAAGACTATCACAATGGAGAAGACTATCACAATGGAGAAGACTATCACAATGGAGAAGACTATCACAATGGAGAAGACTATCACAATGGAGAAGACTATCACAATGGAGAAGACTATCACAATGGAGAAGACTATCACAATGGAGAAGACTATCACAATGGAGAAGACTATCACAATGGAGAAGACTATCACAATGGAGAAGACTATCACAATGGAGAAGACTATCACAATGGAGAAGACTATCACAATGGAGAAGACTATCACAATGGAGAAGACTATCACAATGGAGAAGACTATCACAATGGAGAAGACTATCACAATGGAGAAGACTATCACAATGGAGAAGACTATCACAATGGAGAAGACTATCACAATGGAGAAGACTATCACAATGGAGAAGACTATCACAATGGAGAAGACTATCACAATGGAGAAGACTATCACAATGGAGAAGACTATCACAATGGAGAAGACTATCACAATGGAGAAGACTATCACAATGGAGAAGACTATCACAATGGAGAAGACTATCACAATGGAGAAGACTATCACAATGGAGAAGACTATCACAATGGAGAAGACTATCACAATGGAGAAGACTATCACAATGGAGAAGACTATCACAATGGAGAAGACTATCACAATGGAGAAGACTATCATAATGGAGAAGTGTAGGAGAAAGAAGCAGAAGAATTGGGTTCAGTAGATTGTTGCAAAGCAGTGGGATAGAGTAGAGATGCATGTTGCAACCAGTACATGCTCATGCACATGCAAAAACTGTGAAGATATTCCACATGAAGCATTCACTCTTCCAAAATGGAAAAGGTGGGCACTTGATGCTAACTCACTTCATTGGAAGCATATTTGTACATATAATATATACCACTAAATAAATGTCGTGTGCCGGCTGTTGTGGCCGAGTGGTTCTAGGCGCTTTAGTCTGGAACCGTGCTGCTGCTACGGTCGCAGGTTCGAATCCAGCCTCGGGCATGGATGTGTGTGCTGTCCTTAGGTTATTTAGGTTTAAGTAGTTCTGATGACCTCATATTAAGTCCCATAGCGCTTAGAGCCATCTGAATCAAATGTCGTGTGACTAGGGCCTTCCGTCGCGGGTGCAAGTCTTCCGATTTGACGCCATTGCGGTGACTTCCGCGTCGATGGGGATGAAATGATGATTAGGACAACACAGCACCCAGTCCTTGAGCGGAGAAAATCTCCGACCCAGCCGGGAATCGAACTCGGGCCCTTAGGATTGACATTCTGTCACGCTGACCACTCAGCTACTGTATATACATCCCTGAAGCGCATCAACTTCTCATCCCCATCCCCTTCCCCCTCCAACATCCCATCCTCTCATCCAATCATCAGTCACTCACTATCCCTGGTGCTGTGAGGAATGTGTTTTATTGAAGAGCTGCTGATGTCTGACCAAGAGGACTTTAATAGCAACGTTGTCTGCAAGCATACTGCCAAGGACTGCGACCGTAGCCTCCTACATGCAGAATGGAGGGAAGTTATGTTGCATGAGTGCCTAAAGAAGAAGAGGAATACTGTTATGCAGGTAACGGCTACGCAACGAAATGACATCAAAATGCTTTCTGCATGTCAGGCAGACTGCTGCTGTTGTTATAGCTGATTGCCATTTTTCAAATGCCCAGTCAGTTTTCCACTTCACAAGAGACGTCTGCCTCCAATCCAGATGACCAAGCAATTGGTCTATAACACAATTATGCCACCAGAGGCGCTCGAAATTGGCAGGAGCCAATAGTAAGGTAGTATCCGATGACATCGTTGATATAAGGTGGGCCCAGAAGCTTTGCAGCCTCAGCTGCAGTCAGTCAGTCAGACTGAAGCGCCAGCTGAGGTCGTCCAGTGCTGCCCATCCACAGCAGCAGCAATGGAATAGAACGCCGTTCTGATGGAGTCTTTGTGCTGCTTTATCGCTTGTAACGGTTGTTCTTCTTTGTTCATTTGTGGATGCTGTATCCTCCAGTCTGTTGGGACCTGCAGCAGCGACATGTCCAAGCCTGTCGGGACTTGCAGCTGTGGCATATCCGACATGTCGGGACCTGCAACTGTGGCGTATCCGACATGTCGGGACCTGCAGCAACAGTAGCACCCTGGGATCCGGTCGTGCACCTGGTCAGCTTGTTAAAGCAGGGCAGTGAGCTGTTATTGTCGATTGAAGACATCCAGCCAGTCCCTGACTCGTGAAGTGCACGGAGGGGGGGAGGGGGCTAAAGAGCATGACACAGGCTGGTACTAGATCCCATCGTACGCGCCATTGCAGAAAATCCCAGAGATACTGTATGGATATAGTGAGGATATAGTGGATGAGAAGATACCAATTAGGCCTGTGCAACGCTTCTGTTCTCTTCAGTATACAATTTAACCGCTAGTGGTTCGAAGCGTTTACATATTGCTGTAGAAGCATTCACAGACGAGTGGGGTGTTGTGATAGAGATCGAGAATGCGGCTAAAACCGTTCAAGCGCAGTTTACGGAGGCGGAATGTGATGAATTGCGTCGTGGAAAAATCTACATCAAGCAGAAGTTAACCATCGAGTATCATCTGAGCCATTTTCCTTCGGACATTTACTCTGGTGTTCTAACTCTGTCCACTACAACAGTGTACGATGACTCTGCACTTCATGTGAAATCGGCTACACATCCATTGTCTACAGCACTCCACCGTTACAAACTTGTTCGGTCTACAGATGGTGCTATCCATTGTGTTGGAAAGACTGAACCGATGGCTGCCTTGTGGTAATTCTGTGTATAG
Organism: Schistocerca serialis cubense; assembly: GCF_023864345.2. Lineage (NCBI taxonomy): Eukaryota > Metazoa > Arthropoda > Insecta > Orthoptera > Acrididae > Schistocerca > Schistocerca serialis. Next base: position 596,102,344 of record NC_064644.1, on the reverse strand, counting down.
GGACATCACAGAGTATCTCCGTATGAACAGCGTGCTTGTAGACGATTTCGAATAGAGGGTCAGTATGGTGTCAACAGAAACTAATGTACTGCCAATAAGTTTGAGAGAAATACGTAATCAATTCTGTGCTTGCTAGAAGGCTTTATTTTCTATATTCTGTACTGGTGTGAAGATAAATCAAAAACTTCTTCATGCAGTGCAGCCTGTGTATGATTACTGAATAAAAATGTATATGAGCATTGTGGTGTCACAAGGCTTAGGCCTGTCCCACCCCTCATTAAATAGACCAAGACTTATACGAATAATTGAAGGGGTTTGAGATATAGTCATAAGCCACATCGAAGTAGTTTCGAGATACAGCGAGTTTAAAGTTCCACGGAGGTCTGAAAATGTTAAATACAAAACAGAAACCTTATTTTTACTGCAAACACTTGCTTAATACTTGCAAAGCATGTTGTTAAATAGTCAATTCTCTGCATGCTATAAAATATTAATTTTAGAATGATTCTAATTAAGATGTAGTCAATGGTGGCTTATTGCTATATCTCCCAAAAAATTGTTTAAAACATAAAGTATGAATTTGTAAGGATTTATTTTAACTACCCATACACAGCAAGCAGAATATATAATTTTTACACATAATATATACATATCAGGTATAAGAGATGTATAAATTAATTTTTCATTGATACAGTTACATCAAGAAAGTTACTCTACCTCATCATTGTACACATTATTTCCAGTACATGACCGAAAAAAATCTTGACATGACAGTACATCATCAATTTTTTTCTGGTTAATTGGTAGTGGCTTTCTGTACTTTATTGGCAGCTAATATCGATATGGTTCAACTAGCCTTCCTTTCTTTTTGACATGAATATCCACTGACATGAAAGCTCCTATGTCTGAATAAGAGTGCTCTTCAGACTCAAACATAAATTGAGTAGCTTCACTGAAATGGTGGGGATCTCCAGACGTGGATTTTGTACGTTTTGAAATCAATGTCTTAAGGCTTTCTAAACTTCTGAAGTCTTCTCTTTCCATTTTAGTTACAATGGAATGTTTTGGACTCGCAGATTTTATTACTTCTGCCAATTCATCTGGAGTGTACACTATTGGATGTCTGTTTCTTGCATACCGTTCAACGCGGCCAAAATCACGATCGCAAGGTAGCATTGTGTGACCTACCACAGGGAAGTAATGCTGGACAGAATCAAATGTTTTGGTAGTAACAAGGGACCTTTCCAAAGCAATAATAGTCCAATTCTTTGCCTGACCCTTGCAGTTGTCTAGTTGTCTGTAATTATGTGGAAATGTTTTGTCTGAGGATTAGTTATCTCCAAGTACTTCAATAAGCAGCTCCCAACCTCATCTGAACCCCGTTCTCCATCTTTCTCGCTCCACAGAAACATATAACCCTTATTTGATCCACAATCGTGGATACCACAGTTGTATGTCCATATTTTCCTCTTGTAAAATGCTGGACCAACTGTTAGTTTAGGTGTTGGGAACGTTTGCTGCATGTCCATTGCTATCACATTATGCTCTTTCGAATTTTCTTTAGCCAGAGCAATTAAAGACGCAATCATATTTTGTCCTCTGTCAGCCTTTTTGAGATGCAGGTCATATTGTTGTTTCTTTTCTGTGACTTCTTCTGCATATAATTCTGGGTTATTTATTGCAATTAGAAATCCATCACATTTTGACCAGGTGTCACTTTTGGGTAGTTTGAAGCCTATGTTAAATTCAGATACGAAAATTTTTCTGAATTTACTTTCAGATACTGCAGGAACCTGCTTTTCCTTGCAGTATTCTGAGTATTTATCTCGAAATAAGGAACCAATTCTGAGATCACAATCCAAATACACTTTATTGGGATTCTGTTGCCTACTGTAATGACTGTTATATTTAGGTATGGCATTGAGAAATTCTCTAACACACTGTACAGCTTCGTCTTGAAATTTATGTGGGTAGTTTCCATGCTTTCCTGAAAGAAAAAAAATGATGAGCTTATATCCTCTTCCTAATAGAAATATTTGTGTAGTACTCAGTTTGAGTACATCCCTAACTTATAGCACAGAGTAACATACAAACCTCTTCCATCTTCTTTTGGGACTGCAAATCCCTGCTTCATTTGATGTTGCAGATTCCTCACTCTTCGTGCATGTATCTGTAAGCCATGAACCCTTAGGAAAGCTTCCTTGCAAATCATGACTTCTCTTCCGCATACCCTCACATTATAAGAAAATGTAATATCCCTGGATGTTATTTTCTTGGAAGTCTTTTTTGGATAGCTTTGAAAAATTACGACAAATATAACAAAATGAAATAAATTTACAAAATATTATACCATTTGTATTTAAATAGTGAACAAACCTCCGCTTTTTCGGTTCCATTTTCATACTGCTCATCAGGTAAGTATTCTGGGCATTCAAGTTTCCTATGTCCCAAAATGAATGAAAAATATTTTCTTCCTCTCTAAGCAGTTCTGTGAAGCATTTATTTAAATAAGTACACCGACTTCCTATAGTAGCAGCCTGAACAGTATTGTGGGTTTTTAAAGACTTATACTACTGACCAGCATTTCGTAGACGTTTTGCTTTATTTTTCTTCCACTGATCTATATTTCGCTTTCTTTTCCCTGAAGGCTTTCGTTTTTCGGGTGATTCTTCATTTATTCTACTTATTTCAAGCTATAATATGAAGAGCAAAATAGTCTAAGAATTTGCGTGAGATATAGTCATAAGCCACACAAAACATTAAATTTCGCTAAAATCACGTTAATGAGAAAATATTTTTACACGACTTTTGCCTTTGAAACTACATTATTGCACCATTAAGCAGTAATATAAATGTGCCCATCAAGTTTCATCATTAACACATAGGATGGCTGTCAAATGCGTTGGCAATGTTGAGAGAAACAAAGTCACAAGCCACAGGACATTAACCACCAGAAATAAACAGTTTTATATACTTACCGAAACATCATCTGAGCTGGAACTGCTGGTCGATGGATGCCAAGATTCATCACTGTCGGGATCCAAAGGGTAAAGCTCTTCACTTCCACTACTGTCTGTGTCAAATATGCGTTGAAGACCCGAAGACGCTTCAGACGTTCCTGACCCACCTGCCATTTTGCCGTGGCTTGTGACTAAGTATCGTCTGAAACTACCACCAGATGGCACACCATAAAACTGCACTCCGTCATAGCCTGCCATCTGTTGCAGTAACACGGAACGTTTTCAACACATTGTGAAGAAGACATTGTTAAGAATGCCGCAACATGAAATACTCAATTTCGTGAAAGTTGTTGCTTATGACTATATCTCTCCGAGCCCTTCAATTGTAAGAACAGTTATTATTATTATGTTCTTTTAGTTTGTTTTTGGGTTTTCAGAAATACTGTGGGAAGAAAGTTTATTCATGTTGCAGATAACGTGGAAGACGTTGCCCAACGATCATCACGAAAGTTCGACGTAGCGGCAAGTGGGTAAGGAATAAAACGAATGCTGCAAACTACCGCGAGTCATGGAAGAGCCTGGGCCGCGAGGGCGTCGAGCTTCCTAGGTCGTTGTCGGACAACGTCAAAGGAAGAGATATTCTGCTTTCTCTTTGTAAACAGATCGATCGAGTCTTGAAAGGTTCATGTAAAACGTATAGGCGGGTGACACATTAGGTGGTACCCGATGCCTGTAATACTTCCACAGTTATTAAAAAGTTGTTAAACGGCAAAACCAATACTTCATCATTTATACAGATAAAAAGTAGTAAAGATATAGGAAAGGAAGAGTTGCGGCGTCAGAACGAAAAGTGATACATCGCTCAGCAACGAAGAAGGACGTAAACAGAGGGCGTTACGTGGTGAAAACAAATCAAATGATAAAACAGTAAGTCTGTAATTAAGCATAAAGCCACGTAACACTGTACCATGTATGTGTTTTTATTTCATACCTGTCATTACATTGCAAGTAATAAAGCTATTGCTACCAGTATTTTCACTGCAATCAAGCAATAGCAAAAATTTATGTCATATCAATAAATTCTCTGTAAAAGCCCATCGCACGCCAGCACCTGCTACAGCCGGTATCACGGAAGGCCATAGTGACCCATTGCAGATCAGTACCTGATGCACTCGGTGTCATGACAGGGTGGGTGAAACATAAAGAATTTGTTGTAAGTGACTGGAGCTGTGACGGCCTGCAAGAAGACCGGAAGAAGAGTGGTGTACTCCTTCCCGACAACATAGTGTAATAATTGTAGGTCCTCCAATCTGCAGAAAGACAAGTGTTCTCATCTCGCTGCTAACACACCCGAATGGAATCCACTTTGAGCATACATGTGTATTTTTAAAAACACTGTTTCACCTCAAATGCCAACATTTACAGGAGATATTGCAGGGTGTGGATGGTGTGACATTCACTACATTCAGTGAGAGCAGTGATATAAGCCAAACACAGCCCTGGTATTTGCCGATGTTGCCGTGGAGAACCGAGATCAAATTCGTAAATATTTTTGTTTTGTTCGCCATATGAGTATTCATGTGTTTTATCTAATTCAGACATATTCCACAAGTACGAAACAGCAAGTGAGGGATAATGAAAACCTCAACAGGACAATCTGAATTTAAAACACATTTACCACTTTCATGTTGGAACCGATATATTGTTCAATGATTTTGTGAAAGTATGTGCAGATTGCCGGAGTCACTCACTGTATGGGTTTCTCGTTGTTGATAAAACAAGACAACTGAATGATGACAGGTGCAGGCGGAGCCTCCAGGTGTCCACATATACAGTATATAGCCATGGCGCCGGCCGGAGTGGCCGTGCGGTTCTAGGCGCTACAGTCTGGAGCCGAGCGACCGCTTCGGTCGCAGGTTCGAATCCTGCCTCGGGCATGGATGTGTGTGATGTCCTTAGGTTAGTTAGGTTTAATTAGTTCTAAGTTCTAGGCGACTGATGACCTCAGAAGTTAAGTCGCATAGTGCTCAGAGCCATTTGAACTATAGCCATGGAAAGAAGTGAGTACCTCAGTACACGTATCACCATCGATAAATTCGCACGCATGTCGGACGCTCAGGGTATGGACGCGTACGCATTGACAAATCATCCGTTTGTACATGGACGCGAAAATTCAAACTCTCGAACGTAAAGTTGGAGGCGTACGCAAGGTACTAGAAACGTGCTGTTGTACCCTTCTGAAACTAAACAATGCACTGAATGGTCGGGTTAATACAATCGGAAAGAAAGTAAACGACTTAACAGAAGGGGAAGTAGCTGTTCCGAAAAGGGGGAGCAGCATAAGAAGAAGAGAAGCGGATGTACGGTATAAAGCCTCACGCTGCGCGTAAGTCTGATTAGTATACAACGAGCTGTCGAGGCGCAGATGCCCATTCGAGTGCAATTGCGGCTGCTGAGGTTAGGGAATTTGAAGCGGTAGCAAACATTAAGAGAAACCTTTAAGCCAGTTACAGAAACTCTCAGGCAACTCTCATCAAAGTTACGCGTTGACGACGATGCCATTGCCGATTAGCTTCACAGTGATACTAGGATAGACAAAGTATATGGTGCAAGCAGAGTAAAAGCATACATGCTGGACATGAAGCCTATAGGTTTAACTGAACACAATACAGTCGGTGATAGTTTCAGAGAACATCTGTTCTACTGAATCTTATTTTCATAAGAACCACAAAAACTGTAAATTAGTTGCCTAAAGATCTGCAAGTGCATGTTTAAATGCTGTGTTTCATGGAACTGCATAAGAATGCGAAAAGTCAACGCAACGTGAAATACAAATCCATTATAAACCTATATTGGATGGTAAAAAGAAATAGCAATGGTGATGGTATTGACATTCAGGATAAAAAAGGGACCAAGCGGGTCCCACGGTATAATTTCTGAGCTTAGAGAGAGAGGTATCATCTAAGTATGAAGACTGTAGTTCGAGAACTGCACAAACCAGAACGCAAAACATACTCTCGAAGACATGATATGATTAATGGTTTGGATGGCCTATAGCAGGCGGATCTTGTCGAAATGATGGAATATTCACGTGTGAATAATGGTTTCAATATATTTTGATGGTCATTGGAACTTATTCTAAGTTTGCCTGAGCAAAGCGAAAGCAGAGAACGATGTGCACATGTGTTTGAGTGACTGCTGCAGACGGGTACGTATCGAAGCCCAGGCAAGCTTCAAACAGATCACGGCGGCGAGTTTTGCAATAGATATTTCAAGACCGTGATGGAGCAGTATGGAATACATCAGTACTTGACATTCACCGACCTGAAGCGAGTGTTGTGGAGCGTCTGTACAGAACAGTGAAAGCGCAAATGTGGACACATTTCGATCTTAGTGGCTTACAAAAATGGAATGATATCGTCCAGAAAATAATTGCACAGATAATCGAACCAAACATCGCACAATAAAAATGAGAGCAATCGACGTTCATGAAAATAGACTTCTACATACAGTATAAAATCGTATTAAAATACTAGATCCACCCAAACAGCAGTACGTATTTAGAAACAAGACAGGATTTGAGAAGTTATACATGACAATCTGATCAACCGAGACATCCACAGTTTCCAAAGAGCAGAGAACGAATCCTAGAACCTCTCTCTTAAAGGACAGCAGTTGGACTGAAACTGCAAGACACTTTTACACAGAAGAGCTTGGAATCAGATGTGTATCTCGTAGGGAGGATCATACAGCGTCGAGGGACTGGAGTGTTAGTTAAATAGCTTGGTTTTCCTGCATCACTAAACGCCTGGATAGACGGTGACGATTTCCCATGTAACAGGGTGTGCAGACCATAACCACCGCAGTAGCATAACATAGGAGACCCATTAGAGAAGGAATTGGTATTGTCGACAAACTACCACATTCCTGGATATAGCTACTGCGGACTTTGAACAAAACTTCAAATACGATTGGCACGCTGTGGTAAGGGGATAAATCTGCTCGACGAAGCGTGTATGGAACAAGACGTCGCATACACAGCAAATAAAGATCGTTACATTGAAGATCGAATTTTAACTAATAAAGCAATACGTGCGAGAAGGGATATTGCTATAGGTCAACGCATTGCAGCATATGCAGTTGAAAAAAGAAAGCAGGAATGATAAAGTTGGGCTTGGGTAGCAAGAAGTTATGAGCTCTACGCGTTGGGCGCTAAGGAAGAAGACGACAATCAAAGGGTGCATGAAAAACTGCATCCTGACGGCGATGTAAGCAGTAAAAGTGCCCTGGAGCAGAAAGGAGCGAGAAAAAGAAGATGGACTAAACCACACAGGCTTCTACCTGTGTCGAAGACGTCGGGTGGAATTATTCCCTTCTTCATCCCTGCCTTAGCCGGTCTCTCGGTGGTGGGCTCACTGGCTGGGGTGCTGCAGCCATTGCCAGGACCGTCAAGAACGCACGAAACTCCCAGTAGCAACTGCAGAAGGCACAAAGACCTAACAGTATGATGTAGGCAGTAACCATCGGAAAAGGATTATACTTGAAACCATACAACAAAAGGACTAAGTCTCTTCATAAATTAAAAAAATACCCCTAGCAGTCCTACCACAGAGAGCACTTACAAATACAGATCTGCTTAAGTTTGTTAAGACGAAATTCAACAATCCGATATTCCGAGGTGTGTTAATGTGGAATATATTTCCAAGAAACTGCGGAAATCAGGAGAATGCGAACTTGTCAATTATACATGTAGCAGGAGAAACTGGAACTCAAGCGGTAGCATATGCTAAAAAAAAAATAGGAAATGCAAGTAACGTCTACTTTTCGACTCGTTCGGCGATCTGCAACCTCAATTGGAATTACGATACTTCACATGCAGAAGACGTGTTCTTCAATTTTCGACGGTACCAAGACTTTAATACATTCGTGTATGGTCGTCTATGCATCATGTTGCTCATAACGTTTACGAATGACATAAGGACGGGCTTTAAGCATCCATTCTCCAGTTGAAATCTAGATGCAATGTCGTACATTATAACTTTATAAGAACGATCGTTTGTATTAGGTGCGAATTAGTTCCCATCAACTGATTTAAGCATTGGAGACTGGAATACCGTGCTGATTGGACTGGAGACATGAAACACCATCTCAAATATCACACAGTCTAACAATAACCTGCGTGTGGAAATTAGTGGTGAAAACGAAACTGTGGAAATTGAACCTGGTGCATATGATATTGACGATTTAAACGAGGTTTTCAAATGATCTGGAAAATGGATTGAGATACGTGCAAACATCAGTACACTTATACCTGAAATAAGGGCAGTGAATGCATCGATTGATCATAAGCAGAAGACTTCTATAGGCCCACTACTGGGTTTCGTAGAAGGACATGTTTTGAAGATGGATCCTAGCAAATTTTACAAATCTGATCTGACAGTTGTGAGGAAATCACTGTACGACTACATCTAAGGCAGCGTGGGCGTAAAGTATAAAACCAGCGCACACAGCGCAGCAGTTCGCAGCAGAACGGCAAGGTGATAACACGTGTGAACTGTGAGTTTCTTAAATCAGTAGGCATGAAGCCTCACAATGGCAGCAAACAACTGCAGGCTGCTGCCCACCCTGCCCCCAAATTATTTACGTACATAGAAAATAGTAATGGTCTTTGGGGCACTCCTCTGAAGAACACTAGCAACCTGCTGGGTCCTTTTACGGATGAAGTTTTGGAATCCATCTCCTTGGTTCAGTGGTCAGCGCGTCTGGCTGCCATGCAGTTCCTGTATCCCCATACTAAGTATTGAGTCAGTATTACGACCATTATCACAGTAAAGTAAGTATCAAATCCAGTAGTTATTTTAATTGCTTTTTGCGGTGTTTAAAGATTACTGACTTTAAGCGTTCAGACTGTAACAGATCCATTTATGCTCTACTTAACGCGAAACAAGTGTGCCCCTCTCTGAAAATATGTACTTATTATATCAGTTAAATTAACCATTTCTGTGACAGTTAAGCAGTAAAAGCTCACATGTCTAAATCACTCCCTTATGTAGTGACAAGTGTGATGGGTACTAGCTTGCTTATGTTGAATACGGAGAGAGAGAGAGAGAGAGAGAGAGAGAGAGAGAGAGAGAGAGAGAGAGAGAGAGAGAGGGAGAGAGGGAGAGAGGGAGAGAGGGAGAGAGGGAGAGAGAGAGAGTTTGCTGCAAGAATATTTTAGTTCACATCTGTGTTGGTCGTGACAAACTACTGTTCCAGTACTTGCTACATTGTGCTGCTATTTCGAATCTTATTTACAAAACAGAATTTAGTACTAAGTAAAGCCATTTGCGATAGTTAATTTTCTTGGTGAACAGTATAATCAGCTGATACCACTTTGTCTAATTAGGCTGGCGAATATATTTACATAATTTAAAGAGTACTTTGACACTACGGTAACATCTGTTCGAGTCCCGTTAATTTAACTACTGTTTTCTTTCAAAAGTAACCTTCTGGATAACGAAATATAGCCAGATACCTTTTCCATTCACACACGGTCAATACTAAATTCCTCTCATAGGAGTAACATTTCCGGCGAACTGCTATTCTAGTAGTAGCCGCTAGTGTTACAAGGTCTTTCAAGGAGAGAATGTATCATTACTTCATTGGAGGCAGTGTCTCGTTGTAAACACGCTGGCTCAGGCGGCGCTGCCGTGAAGTGAACGAGACGCCAGAGAGTCGCCACCGGCCGCGTATCTGCGGCGCAGCTTCCCGGAAACCGCCGGCTGGAGGCTCCGCTATCTGAGCCGCCCTCGCTCTGCCCAGGCGCCGGGCAGCGCCTCCACTATGACGAGGCATAAGTAATGACGCCTACTGCTGTTCTGTTTTTACAGACCAAGAAAATTAAATGTCATATAGCTAGCAAAACAGCTACAGCACTTACGAGTAGTTTGTCACGCTTGAATACGATCACCATCGTTCTCCACAGTTTTCTCCCACGTTGAAATAAGAGCATGTGTACCTGTACAATAAAAATCATGTTACACATTTTGCGAAAATGTTTGTGTACGTCACTTTTTCAGGAATGGCCGTGGCACCGCCTTTACCAATGGATAACTGGCGCCAGTCATCTGTTGTTACCCGAAAGTCGTCACGCGTGATTTGGTCGACATGCTGTACGAGTGACGTCACTGCAGTCCTCGTTGCTACAGCGAACTGCTTTTGCCCTTCAGCTTGCCTACAGCGACGTCCACCGTAGGATGTCTATACGCCTTCAGCTTTTCACGAATACTTCTGCACTAAGGAAATCAATCACAGACTGTTCTATCACACGTATGTCAGTGTGGCGACTTTCTAAACTCATACTGTGTTGCTCTTTCTCGATGTAGGGCGCTGTTAGTAGAAGGTGCTGTGGAAGATGATTCGCGGACGTGCTTCCGACATAATGAAGGAGAAAAGAAATAGGCGGCGTTACTTTCTGATCGCCCTTTGTACTGTTGCTTCCTATTCTCTACGGGGAGAGGACTGTTGGAATGTTATCCCAAACTGCAGTCACAGACTTGATACAAACAGCAGCTGAGCTGGTTGTTCGGCAAAGTGAGTCCCAATTGATAACCTTATAACCAAGGGACGCTTCCCAAGAGCTTTGGGTAGGATTCGGGATGGGAAATTTTTTTTCTTTAGTACTGGGGCGATATACCCCAGACAAAAAATACCAAAGTTTAGTTTATGTTAAAGTGTTTCTGTGCATGTAAATTAGGTAGTACAGTGCCATGGAGCTTACGTTTTTGTGATTCTGGGGTTGAGCCGCAGGCAGGACAGCACGGCATGCCGCATGTCATGTCATGTACATTCCTGCTTATTAAATTTACAAACACCACGAAACAAATGTCAAATTGGCGTGACGTGTATTACACGGTTATATATGCAAATTATTAGCATTTCACCACAATCGCCCCGACAATATAGGAGTAACATCATCACAATTCCGTATACAAGGAAATACTAAGCAGCGTGTGTCTCCTTAACAAATCGCCTTTAACTGTCCCTTGATTGGTTGTGAGAACATCGTGAGATGCTTCGTGTCAGCACATGAAACAGCTCCTAGCACTTGACAGAGTTCTATAGCAGCAGGATCCTGCCCTACTGAGACAGGGATTTAGCGTTCCGTGGTATCACTGCTTCTGTTTATCAAGGTCCCACCACTGTCATGTGAAAATGGAACTGTTTGATTCAGAAAGGCCATATTCAACACCATACAGGAAGTTGGTGGCCCCACGTGATTAGCGCCAGAGACGACAGACATTGTTCATTCGGTCATGTGAGACTGTGCAGCCATGCCACATACCTCAGGTCAGTGAGCACAAGTGTCAATACGGACTGCGTAACGACCCCGTAACGACCCCTGGAGCCCTTCTGGATGCTGCTGCCGCCACATGGAACAATGTTGAGGCCTTACTTCTGATAACAGAAGCGAGAGGTGTATTAGCGCGACCCAATCATTAGTCTGGAAATTACTAGTCATCCTTGTTTTTGGGAGCTTTTGGCCCCCTTGGCGTTTTACCTCTAGTTCTAAATTCTCTCTCCATAGTGTGAGCCATTTGGGGAAGAACTCCTTCCATTGCGTCTACAGTATGGATTCCTCTCCCCCTTTCTTCCCCTCTTCCTTCTGTGCCATAGCCCCTCTGCCCTTCTAGGTTACCAGTACATGTACCCAGTCCATGTGGTCGGGCTGTTACGTACCCATCTGTCTGAGCCCCCTGACATCTCAGGGACCACACCTCTGATACCTGAGCTGTTGCCTTCCCACTTATACCTAGGAGTGATTGCTCGTCATTTCAGAGCATCAGAACTCCTGGTAATGGCCACCATGTCGCACAGCCATTGCTGCAGCTGGGTGGCGACCATAGGGAGAGCCCCTGATCAGAGTGAGTGGCATACGGGCGAGTGCTTTGTGCATGAACGTATCAAGCTCCAAAATTCTGAAACTTCGTGGGAGATTAAAACTGTGTGCTGCCGGTCCGAGACTCGAACTCGGGAGTCTCGGACCGGCAGCACACAGTTTTAATCTGTCAGGAAGTTTCATATCAGCACACACTCTGCTGCAGAGTGAAAATCTCATTCTCCAAAACTCTGTTCGTTCTCCTATGGTCATCCCTTCGAGTCATAATGGATCATTGAATGCTGCTTCTTAAGATTCTGCAGCCTTCCCTTACCTGGCTACACCTTGGGAGAAGGGCCAGGCTCGCCAACTTGGGGTGAAACACTTTTCTCGCTACAAGGACACACAAAATCACCGACAAAAAGCCGTTATTTTTCGTGGAAAATATCGAAGACAAGTTTGATGGAATCTCTCAGTAAGAGGCAGCTGGGTTCCCTGTAGATCAAAACTACTTCTGCTGCCCAGTCTGCAGCTTCTCAGAGGGACTCATCAGCAAAAGCAGCATTTTCCTGAAGATGGCGACCAGTTGGATCGCCGAAATAACAAGTTGATTTTAGGATCCGGCATCAAACCCAAAGAGACTTTCAAGACTTATTACGCCGGGGAAGCCTACGTAATCACATGCAGCTCTTCATGCTTATAATCATCTTGGAGACGTCCCAATCCCCATTACACATCACCAGTCTTTGAATATGGTCAAGGAGTTTTTCTTCATTGGAATCACATCCTTCAAACGGATGAGGAACTCCCGGCCAGACTGAAATGAGGGGCGTTCATTTTTTTTGGCGTACGCAGAAAGGTCATAAAATCAACCCCACTGATACTGGCGCCTATATTCTGGTTTGTGAAGGAGATACCCACTCATAGAAGGTCAAGGTTATGTGTTACTAGAGTGATGTGAAGCTGTACGTCCCACCACTCATGTGTTGCTTTCGATGTGAGCATGTCTTCCTCATGTACAGAGGACACACTGTGGTAACTGTGCAGACACACTCCACGAGGGGAACTCCTGTGTTCTGCCACTCATTTGTGTAAATTGTCATGACTGTTACTCTCCTCGCTCATTAGATTGCCCAGCTTATAAGAAACAAAACAAGACATGAGAGTGTAAGTTCATGGATCATTTATCTTATGCAGAGGTTCGTCAGAAATATGACTGGTTTCATCCTGTCAGTGACTCCGACTTTTGCCTCTGTTACATGCTTTCCCACTCCTCCCTTTTCCTTTCTCCAATCCTCCCTCCTCTACCCCTTCCCTGCAGTTCCCAAGCCCTCCCCTCCAGGTGCCACTTTCCCTCCCCAGCTGGTGATGGGCCTCCCTCCCATGACCCTTTCCCTGTCGAATCATACACCTGAGGCCTGTTACCACAACTCAGCCGTGGAGCACACAGTCTATGTGACACAAGGTCGCCTGCTGTCTTTCCATTATGGATCTTGCAGAAGCATGCTCTCCCTCTGTGCCCTGCCCTCCTCAACTTATGAAGGAGAATAAGAAGAAATGTAAGACCCAGGACAAGACACCCCTCCCCCCTCCCACAGTGTCTTCTCCATCTCGTAATCTTCGACAGCCTATTTATGGATGTCACTCCATCATCGTTGGTGCTAGATGGTAACCCTGCAGCATGATTGCTTCCCATTTGGATACCTGCCCTGCATTTCTTCAATGGAACTGTAATGGATACTACAGTCACCTCCCAGAGTTGCAATCCCTTACTGCCTTTCACTCAACAGCTTGCATCGTTCTCCAACAACCTCATTTTACTGATGCTCACTCACTGACCCTTCGTGGGTTCTGTGCCTTCTGTCAGTACTTGGTCGGCCCTTTGAAGACTTCCAATGGCGTCTGCACATTGGTATGTATGGATATTGTTAGTAAATGGATCCCATTTTGTACCCCATTGGAAGACGTTGCCGTTCAGGTCCACTAGCACTCTGCCATCATGGCTTGCAATCTCGATCTCTCTCCTCACAGGTCACCTACGACTGCAGACCTAACTGCCCACCTCCAGCGATTATCCCCTTCCTTTCTCCTCCCTGGGTATTTTAATCCCCATCACCGTTTGTGGGGCATTGCTTTTTCATCTAGTCAGGGGCTCCTCATTGATCAGTTTTTCAAGGATCACGATTTTTGCCTGCTTGATAATGGTTCCCCCACTCATTTTAATGCTGAATTGCCGGCCGCGGTGGTCTCGCGGTTCTAGGCGAGCAGTCCGGAACCGTGCGACTGCTACGGTCGCAGGTTCGAATCCTGCCTCGGGCATGGATGTGTGTGTTGTCCTTAGGTTAGTTAGGTTTAAGTAGTTCTAAGTTCTAGGGGACTGATGACCACAGCAGTTGAGTCCCATAGTGCTCAGAGCCATTTGAACCAATGCTGAATATTGGACTTTCTCCACCACTGATCTTTCTTCCCTCCTCTTCTTCCTTCCTTACACTGGTCGCCACATGATGAGCTCTGTTATAGTGAGCACTTCCCATTGATTCTCTCGTTCCCTTCCTGCCTCATAATGACCTGGTTACCCTGTCTGGCCTCTATATACCTCCCAGGTCATGTTTCCATCTTCTGTGTCAACTTGTTCTGATCAAGTAGTCCGTGATTTGTCTGATAAGATAATCCACATTGGCAGCTTTGTGATTTCCCACTTGACAGGCCCCGTTCACTGCCGGCCAGTTCCATGGTGGAGCACAGCCATTGCTCCTGCTGTCCGTGATAGTTATTGCACCTTGCAACACCTTTAATGGCTCCTGTGATCCACTGGTCTTATTACTTTTAAACATTTTCGCGTCAAAGTCCGTTACTTAGTCAAACTGGGAAAACAGGTGTGTTGAGAACATTTCGTCTCGTCTCTAGGTTCGTCTGCTCCTTCGTCATGGGTGTGGGCTTTATTCCACACCCTCGAGGGTGGTCAGTAGCAGTATTCCATTCCGGGCTCTGCCCTTCCAGGTGCCTTTGTACAAATCCATCAATTCTCACAGAACATCTCGTGACCCATTTTTCGATAGCATTGGCGTCAGCCTCCTATCCAACTGCCTTCCTCCTTCAGAAAGAGTGGGTTGAAGCTTTCTGCATATGTTTTACACCTTGTAAGGTGAAATCCTACAATGAACCTTTCACTGAATGGGAGCTTCTTCTGGCCTTTTCTTCTTCCCATGATTCAGCTGCTAGTCCCAATTTCATAACCAATTCCTTCAACATCTCGCTCCTCCACAACAATACCTCTTCCAGGTCTTTAACCGTATTTGGCTCCAAGGCATCTTCCTGCCTCAATGGAGAGATAGTATTGTGGTTCCTGTCCTCAAGCCTGGCAAGCATTCGTCATCCCTTGATAGTTACCAGCCAGTCAGCTTGACTAATGTCTCCTGCAAGTTACTAGAATGGATGGAGGCTAATTGGCACAGTTGTGTTCTTGAATCTCAGGATCTTTTGTCTTCTTACTAGTGCAACTTACAGGAGGGATGTCTTCAATCTTTCATGTGATTTTATTGAAAACTGGAGTTCGGCTGGCCTTTTCTCAGCGCCCCATCTTGTCACCTTTCTCTTCGATTTTCGTAAAGCCTACAACACAGCTTGGTGCCATCACATCCTGGTTATACTGCATGAATGGGGGTCTTTGGGGCCCCCTGCCGTGTTTTATTCGCCAGAGTAGTTCAGAGTCTAGGTTGGCACTGTTCTCTGCTCTCTGCGAACCTAGGAGAACAGTGATTCACAGGGCTCCATATTAAGTGTCCATTTTCTAATTCTTATAAATGAACTTGTGGCCTCTGCTGGGCCAATTGTCAACCCTGCTCTGTACGTGGATCATTTCTGTGTTTGGGCTATTTACCTCTCAGTGGCCTCTGTGGAACACCAGCTTTAGGGTGCCATCCAGTGTGCTTCCATATGGACACACTCGCATGGTTTTCAATTCTCTCTTCTTAATTAGAGGATGGTGTTTTTCTGTCGTTGAACTATGGTCCATTCTGATCTGGAAATCTACCTCAACGCCCAATGCCTGACTATGGTCCCCCATTTCCGTTTCTTGGATCTTCTTTTTGACAACTAGCTTATATGGTTGCCCCATATCCATCATCTGCAGGTTGGCTGTTTGCGTAATCTCAATGTTCTTAGTTTCCTTGTTCACACAACGTGGGGCACAAATCATTTGACACTTCTGCAGCTTTAGTGAGCATTAGTTTTGTCTTATATGGACTATGGTTGTCAAATTTATTGATCAGCTGGCCCTTCCATGCCGCTCCTCTTGGAAACATTCACCATTGTGGTATCATTTAGCCACTGGTGCCTTTTGGACTATCCATGTTGATAGTCATCTGGTTGATGCTGGTTTCCTCCTGTTTTTATTTGATGGTCCGAGCTCCTAGTTTCCTACACCACCACTCTCCACTCTTCCCCTGCCCACAGTTGTTCTTTTCGTGCCTTGAGGCCATCATCCACCTGCTGGCTGCCCTCAGGTCGGTTTACCAGTTGGGTTCTATCTCATTTCTCTCCACCATGACTTTGATGTCCCCTCCTTGTCATCTTCCCCACATTCTCTCCCCCCCCCCCCCCCCCCTTCTTGGTTAGTTGTTCAGCCATGGATTAGGGTGGATCTTTTCCACAGACCAAAAGCTTCCATCATTTGAATGGTCTTCCATTTTTGTTCTGAACATTCTTCTGGAAGTTTCAGGACGCCACTTTTTTCTTTTTTTTACGCTGATGGCTCTAAATCCACTGATCATGTGCGATATGCCTTCACGTCTTCTGTTGGCATGGAAAATCTTCTCTTGCGTGCTGTGAATGGCATACTCACCAAGGGGTGTTCACTGCCTCTCCCAGTGGCAATCTACCATTCTCTGCCATCTTTGTATTGGCCATACTAAGTCGGAGCATGGTTCTTTACTCTGCAGTGAACCACCCTCTCTCCCCCTTTGTGGCTGTGGGGCTCTGCTCACAGTCCATATTTTGCAGGACTGCTCCCACCATTTGGCCCTTTGCACTGAATGTGCACTCCCACTTTCCTTGTCTTGGGTACATCTGTCATCAGTTTTTTTTCTGAAAGTGGTTCGTACTCTCAGGTGTAAGTTCTCGAATTTTCCGCTGGAATTTGAGTCTCTCAGTTAGCGTAGACGTTAGTTACAGAGGCCTTGACCTTGCCTCCACACCGGGTGGGTTTTCTCTGCCTTTCCCTACATTTGGAGGAAGGTGATAAGTCTCCAATTAGGAGGTGGGTACCTATGTCCCTGTTGGATGGAAAGCCAATGACCCCAAAGTAGGTGTGGTGGAAGCAGCAAAATGTCAGCCTACAACCATTAGGGAGGAAGCATTGTTGAGTGGCGCTGAGGGTCTACTGCAGGAGGCGTAATGGGTGCGGATACCATTCCCAAGGGGGCGACATCATAGTAGCTGTAAGATATGAGACTGTTATACACGCTGGGTGTAACTGCTTGTACTTCTTCTTGGCCTCTTCATAAGTTAATTTTTCCAGAATCTTGTATTGTTGTATTTTCTTTTCTCTCTGGAAAACAGTGCAGTCTGTTGAGCAGGGAGAATGGTGCCTTCCACAGTTGACACAGGTGGGGTAAGGGGTACAAGGCGTACACGCACGCAGTACTCATCCACAATCTCTATAGGTGGGACTAGTATTGCAATCCAAAAACATATGTCCGAATTTCAAACACTTGAGGCACCGGATGGATGAGGGGTGACGACATATGGCTTCAGATCACATTAACTAATTTGATTAGATTGGACCTTGTATTGCTGTTGTACTCATGCATTACCACAAAAAATAAAAATGGTGAATAGTTGAGGGAGTATGGATGAGAACAGTGGCATATTTAAGTTTACAAAGATAATGACAAGTTTTTATCATACTTTTATATCTACAATGAGGTAATAAATCTTACAAAATAATGACAAATATAAATCAGAGAAGGGATGGTGCTTGATAGGAAAAGCATCGATTAGGGGGGAAACCCTACTAAGTCTCTCCTGAATTAATCCCTTTTAGAATGCAGTCTGACGTTGTTTACATGAATCCACTGTGAGACCCAATTCTATTCAAATGGGATCAACTATGACAAAATACACCACTAACTACGGTTCATCGGAGAACAGGGAGCTGTGAATGTCAGCTAACAAACCTAGGCCGGTGCAGCATTACTTTAGCCTTCCACCTTGATGCGGGCAGCAGCAGAAAACAGCATGCTGTGGGAGAGGAGCAGCGCATTGCATCAGCTGTAATTTTCTGACACATCCACGAAAATTTTCAGACCACGCAGACTGGCGTTCTGCTTATAAGAATGAGGGAAACTTCCCTGTCAGAACCCTGAAATCCCGACAGATTTCAGTGTAAAGTGCACGCATTCGCTGGTCTTGCCAAACAAATTTGACTCACAGGCATCGCGCTGCGCACTGGAGTTGTCAAATTTCAGACGGCCGGCTCAGGACGAGTAAGTTCACCTTCGTGAAACATGACATGTCTGAGATGATACCCAGTTCCACTGGCGCTACAATTGGAAACTACCACTTGCTCCTAGTCCACCCCAAGTTGCAGAACACAAGTCACACCCACTAGGGAAATACCTGAAGTTCTCCACCAGGCGAACAACCGTAAGACGAAGAAGCAAAGAATCACAACCACTTTCCAACAAGCTTCGATGCTCGAAACCAATTAGCAAAACAAAACCAGCCACGCATTGCAAACACCAATTGAACTATATTCTATTCATTGAATCTCCCCTCTTGACTGCTCTACTGGCCTGGTAGCCAATCCAGACACAGTATCTGGCTTCCTAAACTGGTGGAGCAAGCCTCTACTTTGCATATCTTGAGAGAAGCCAATCAGCAACTCAACATTTCTCTCGTCTGAAAAAAGATTTTATATTATATTATTTTATATTATATATTTTCAGGCCCACCAATTCCAGTTGCTGAAAGAAGGCTATTAAGCTTCCCAGAGAGTCGTGCGCATTAAATATATGTTTTTTCCACTTACTGAAAGAACCTGGCGACTTCCTGCCATCAAGGGGGCTACAATCGTGCTTCCACTAAACATGTGCACCAGCTGATCTGCACATATTCTACCAGCTTCTAACATGAATATGCTTGGAGTTTTATGACTGTCCCACCATTTGCACAAAAATGTGGATTACGGAAGTCTCCCTTAAATGGCTTCCTCCACCCACTTTCCACCAACTGTCCACCTTCGCAACAGTCTGTCACCTGGCCCAGGTGAAGTATTTTGCGGATCAGTGCCCTCCTGCTCCGACCCTAAGAGGGCAGAGGGAAGTGCACGGCTCGAAGTTCCTCTCCAGGTACATTCCAAAGAGCGCTGTTCCCAAAATCACTCACACAGCCAGGTCGCTGAACACAGCATTTATGACCCGCAATCCATCTTTCTCCCTCTTTTCATCGCCTCCACTATGGGCCCTAGGGTAAAAGTTCTCTACAGGCTACACAGGCACTTATATGAACATTCTGCCCACAGTTTCCTCATGTAAAAAGTCAAACCACACATACCAAATGTAGTACTGGGGAACACCGAAATCATGACCTAAAATGTGAGTTTTAATCTGGCTGACAGTGTTGTTAATGTCCTCTGGCCTCTTATGTAGCACACGACAGATAAAGTGTACAGTCTGTAGCTTCAAGTTTCCAAGTAGCGCATCAGCTTGCAAGAGTAGGTCTCAGTGGAAAATGATGTCCTGAACCGTATTTAGACTGTTATGGGAAGCAACAGTATGTCACCCAGTTTGTTACACGGGAGCAGCGCCTGTGACTTAGTAGGGGATGCTGTTTTGATCAAAACGGACCCACTTTCCATTTTAGAGATAACTGCCACTTCCCTGAATTTGTCTTCTATGTTGTTCACAAAGAATAAGGTTTCTGAGGCCAAGAAG
This sequence comes from Schistocerca serialis cubense, assembly GCF_023864345.2. Taxonomy (NCBI): domain Eukaryota; kingdom Metazoa; phylum Arthropoda; class Insecta; order Orthoptera; family Acrididae; genus Schistocerca; species Schistocerca serialis. Next base: position 596,082,590 of record NC_064644.1, on the reverse strand, counting down.
TATTAGGGGTAATATTTCTCTGCCTGCCGCTTAGACCTACACTCCTCCCACAGCGTAGCCAGGAAAGGGAACATTTTAGGGTGATATCTCTCTGCATTAAAGGAGAACTTTCCTTCCACAGAGACTGCTGGGTCTGTATGGCCACAAGAAGGAGATAAAGTTATCTGCTTCTTTTGCAAGTCATCCACCATGGTGCCACTCACTCTGAACGTGGCTCTCCCCATGGTCGCCACCCATACTCAGCAACTGCTACATGGCCAGTAATTCATTGCGCAGAGTGCCGGTGCCCCAGTCATGGTGGGTATATAATCCTTGACATACGAGGGGAGTTTTCAGCTCAGACGCCAGCAGTGCAATCCCTGCGTGGTCAGGGGGCTACAACCATGCAGGTATTTGATGATATCCTTCCCCCACAATGGGATGGCTACCGTGCTGTGTTTTGAGATAGTACCTTATTAAAGGGAAGTGTGCAAAGATATAAAGGCAGAAAGGTGAAGCATACACCGCACTGCGTGACCTTCCCTCCATGATCTGCATAGAAACATGTCTCAGTCAACTTATATTACGGGAACCAAAATCACTTAAGCACTATTCCTATCCAACTCTGATATTATAAATACTACAATGGTAGACTACGGATTGTTTACTGAGTGGGAAGAGGAATTCAACAGGAGCAAACGAAATACAGCACATGAGCATATGTGTGTTACTAGAGGCAAACCTGTGCTGCGTCCGTCGATCGTGAGCTATCCTGAACAAGTATATTTTGGGAGCAGACTTGCCTCCCTACTAGCCGCCACAGGAACGTTACGCCAGCCAACCAGGGAATAGTACCTCTTACCATGTTATTCTTGCATTCGCTAAAATTTAAAATGTGTTGCGGATTTTGAAAAAAAAAAAAGAGAACAACTAAGCTTCCCAGGAGGCAGGCGCTTTAACAACGTGATTTGAAGTAAAGTAACACTTATTACATACACATATTAAATTCAAGGCTATTATTCGTGAACTACGAGTTTTTTTTCCTTTTTTGCGAAAACCGGTGCCTTTAAGTCACGCACAACCTGCTGGAGTAGTGCCCTCTAGTCACGGACGAGTAATGGTTCGCCTTGGTGCCGGCTAGTCTGAGACCAGCGGATGTGCTGCATGTGCGTTTCATTCGGCCGCTTCGCATACAAAGAGCGGCTCTGATTTGTTCGTGTGCCAAAACAAAATTTTACCCAGTCATTTGCGATTCAGTCGATTTCGTTGTTGATGCAAAACTTGCGACGCGTAAGAACAGTATGTCTCGGGTGGAACAAATATGCCCGACCGATTACTGTTAAATATTTAAACCTAATTTTATACAATTTTTGACATTGTGTTCCATAATCTTTCCAAATTTCCAACGGAAGGAAAAGAGTACTGGCGTTTAGCGTCCCGTCGACCTCGAGGTCGTTACAGACGGAACACGAACTCGGATTGTTTCAAGGATGGGAAAGGAAATCGGTCCTGTCCTCTTAAAGGAACCATCCCAGCATTTGCCTCGAGAAATTTAGGGAAATCACGGTAAACCTAAATCCGAATGGCCGAAAGCGGATTTCCGAATATCCAACGGATTTAGTTTATTCTTCCTTTAGAAGCTGACAAATTATTTCAAAGTTCATGAGTAAAACGTCTTCAGAGTCAAAACTTTTCCAGTGTCAATGTGGTAATTTATGATAGTCACCCTATCAGGTGACGAAAACAGTTTAAGACGTTCGTCCATGAGAGAAGTGGCTCACAAAACACTTGTTTGATCGATTGTTGACTGTTGCTCACCAGTCTGGGAACTTTGGAGGGTTGGATTAATGAAAGTATCGCGTTCCGTCGTGGAGTAGTTCAGTCAGCGCGAGAGCGTTACGCAGGTGTTCGACAAACTCCTCTGGCAGACGCTACAAGAGAGGAGCTGTCTACCATCAAGAGGTTTACTACCGAAATTCCGAGAGAGCACGTCTCGGGAGGGGGTTGACAACTTTTGATTTCGGCCCCCCTCTCTCTCAATATCTGTCTCGCGAAATGGTCACGAGGAAATCTGAGAAAGAACTAGTATCGAGGTTTTTTGACGATTATTCTTCGGATACGTAATTCGCTAATGGAACAGGAGAGGGATTCCAGAAGTCCGTCCAGTCACCCATCATAACACGGCTTCTTGGAGTTTAGATGTAGTTGCAGTTCTAAAAAAATAAGAAAGTAGGTTCATGTAATCGATGCATATAAAATAGACCTCTATGCATCGAGTATTTCGAACCATTAATAGTTCGGGATTTAACGGCTGTAAGTAGAAGTATTTCTGGTAATGACTGAGGACAGTGTACTCAACAGCATAAAATCAGTATTTACGTCATTTGCAGACAACTAATTGTAGCTATTACAAACTGCATGTCTTTTTGGTTGGGCGCTACCTTCAAGAAAATGCGGCAAATGCAGGCGTTAACTGATGATTTTCTGCTGTGCAGCGGGTAAGGTGATACAACGTGGACTCAGAACGGTTAGCCTACAATGACAGGCGTAGACCACTTAGGAGGATAACACGGCAAGTGCAATAATGGAGAAACTTCGCTCAGTGGACGAGGGATCTATGGAGTCAAAATAAACGACCTCGACCGCTTCTGAGACGAGGATGGTTTCCTAGTGCTCTATGCGCATGTTGGCGAGGAAGTAGTTCAACCAGAACTGTGGCAAAGTGGCTAGCGTCACAGATTTACACGTCTGCGCCGTATGTTCGAAACAGATTATTTTTACTGTAGTTTTTCATTGACCTACCCATGTGCGTATAAGATTACTACAAGAATATTTTCCAACGTATATTGAAATTACGTTGTCCCTATTCGCCTACTAATTGTATGTCTGTTTAATGTATTAAAAAATAATAAATGAGGGGGAAAATGAATTCCAATTGTTTTCGGTGAAATTCCTGAGTGTAGCTCGATTTATAATCAATTGCAAGAGCAAATTTTCGGTAAAGTGGGTTACGTGCGGTTTGCCGCGAAATTATTGAGAGCGCGTGAAATCTTCACAGCAGTGTTAACGATGTTTCTTTTCCGCGTGAGATTCATACGAAGAAATGTCGCTGTGGCGAACCGGCCAACGCGTGATGCTCGTAGAGTTCGGAATTTCTATGCTTCGAGCGTTTTTGTAATCGGTATCATCCAGGTGAATGCACCGAATTTTCATAAAGAATTATCATAAGGATAAAATATAAGACTTAATATAAGAATCGATATAAGAAAGAAATATAAGAATATGAGAATTTTAAAAAATTATAAGCACTGAAAATACCATACGCGCGTATGTAAGAAATTTATAACACTTGTAAAACCCAGTCACAATTAATATAATGTCCCTGTATAAAAATGGTTCCAATGGCTCTGAGCACTATGGGACTTAACTGTGGTCATCAGTCCCCTAGAACTTAGAACTACTTAAACCTAACTAACCTAAGGACATCACACACATCCATGCCCGAGGCAGGATTCGAACCTGCGACCGCCGCACGGTTCCGGACTGTCCCTGTGTACACTAATCCTATATCGACATGGGTAGACAAATGAAAAACAAATAAATACAAGTAATCGGGTTTCGAACAGGGGAGCGGAAGGGAGAAGTAGAGACGCTGTCCACTGCCACCATTTCGGCTGACATCATAGAGCTCTCACAGGCATTTAAATTACAAATTACATCAAAAACTTCGGCCGTCGATTTTTCAGAAACGGTCGAGTATCGACGGACAATCTGAGACGTGTGTTTGCTTATTATGACGCCTCTTCCGCTGGGCGAAGTTTCTCAAAAACTGGGTTACAGGCCGGCCGCTGTGGCCGAGCGGTTCTACGCGCTTCAGTTTGGAACCGCGCGACTGCTACAGTCGCAGGTTCGAATCCTGCCTCGGGCATGGATGTGTGTGTGTGTGATGTCCTTAGGTTAGTTAGGTTTAAGTAGTTTTCTAGGGGAATAATGACCTGAGAAGTTAAGTCCCATAGTGCTCAGAGCCATTTGAACTGGATTAGGGCACTAGTCGTATTCTCCTCGTCGGTGGCGCAGTTACGGTCACACAGAAAACATCAAGTCGTGAAGTTTGTGACACTTTCGTGGGAAGACTGTTCCACACAAAGAAAAGCAAGAAACACGGTGATGTGTACACATATTAAACCATCACATGCGAAAATGTCTGCACTTATACCCATTGCAGCCTGTATATCGATGCACGTGGTCCGTCCCTATGCTGGAGCCCTGGACTCGCCATCTGGACCCGCCCAACCGCCTCGCTCACAGACTGTTGCACACTGTTCTGTTCCGTTTCGTGTAGCTAGGGACACCGAACACACGGAGCAGCTCCGTGTCGCGGCCGGTACCGGAAATTGGGGGAGGGAAGTTTCAGCCGGGTAGGTTGGGAGTGGAGGGTATGGGAGGGAGGGGAAGAAGTGTCCTCGTTATACGATTCCCCATTACTGTGACGGCGACCGGTCCGCTGGGGGGGGAGGGGGGGAGGGAGGAGAAAAAGTTGCCGCCAGAAGTTATCGCCATTACCGGAGCGCCGCGCCGCCGCCAGGCTGCGCTGCCTCTGCCGTGTCATTAGGTAAAAAGTTGCGGGTGGCTGGCTGGCTGGCTGGCTGGCTGGCTCCGTGCTTAATGACGCCGCCGATACCTAGCGGCGCACCGACTGTATCTGACGCCAGCGCCGGCTGCCCTCGCGTGCACACCTTCAAACGGTGCAGGAATTCCACGTTATTCACCGACCGCTTGATATAAAGATCAGGGGGTAGGCAGCTTGATACTGGGTAAAGAAAGCAACAAGACAGAAAATTGTTCAGATAATGGGAGTCCACGTAGGTGATAAATCCGAAATCAAGAAAAGGGGTGAGGAACCATGTCAGGAGCAGTGGGGTGGAGATGAAACTGGGCGCAGAACTTATGAGTTGCTGGAGCGCCAGCAGCTCAGATATTCCAAACCAACCAGAGGACTGTTGCACTTTCTTACTGGACATGGACAGTACCCGCCATACCTGTGCCGGTTCGGGAAGCGTGCCACACCATCGTGTGACTGTGGCGCCATACAGGGCACTCGAGGCTATTACCCAATCGTAACACGCACCATCTGCTCAGGCAAGAGGACTCATTCCAAATTTTTAACGAACTATCAAACGAAATCTCAAGTAAAGTCCTCAGGGAATTCCAAAGGAACAACCATAATTAGAATGGCAAACCAATGTAGATTCCATGCACCCATCCTGTTCCGCGGGGCCGTGGACTTGGCTAGCCGCCTCACGGCTGGGATCCGCCACGTCTCGGATTTAGGGGGAGGGTGCATAAGTGACCGATTACGACAAAGCACCAAATATGAAAGCAGTAATAAGAATTTTAGCTTAGACGTTGGTTAAGATCGGATAAACTGTTAGTAATGAACTGCAGCGAGTTCAGGATCTAGGAACAGCCAGGTGCCAGAGCATGCCTACTGGGATTAGCTCGGTGGGCACGGTCGATGATGTAGGTTTGTATATCGTGCTGACACACGTGGAACGCTGCAGGTACTGCAGACTAGTTAAAGTATTTGCACAACGTAGAATAGAAACGGACATCAATGCATTAACCTTGTAGGAAACTTAGTAAGTGAAAGTAACATGTGGAATCAATAACAATAGCAGAATCTAGAGACGTCCGTAGTGGAATAATAACATCGCAACACACAACCTGCAGTAAATAATGTAGCTGAAGTAACTGTAATGTAGATGTAGAATTAGGGTCCATTAATGAGTAAGGTAGTGGTTGATTATGTATCAATTGTTGTTTTGAATAAAGAAATTTTTTATGCGTGCGTTAACAGAGCTCACAGACCGATCAGTAAGTAATCTACGGTGCCACTTCAGACGTTTAAAACGTAGAAGGGAAGCATTACAAAGTGTCGTTGCTGGCCGCAGCAACTCGGGGAAGCCAGCGCTTTCACTCATTCTCGTTTGTTTAACTACTCATTTAATCTGTCAAGACTGCGGCCATCACGACGTGCCTTACATCTCTCCACTCGTTCTCCATATTTTACACTACATTCATTATTTACTTACAAGGGCTTGCAGTGGAATCATTGAAGGACCTAAGTATGTGAAATCGAATTAACGTTGATTACTTTTCTACATTACGACATACTGAGACCTGGTGGTAGGCGAAGGAAGGCAGGATTCGGTTACGATTGTGGACGGGGCAGTAATCAGTTACTGTTGGTTGCCTTTAACAATTACCCACAATTTATTTCAAACCGGTAATGCCAGACTCAACAATAAATAAAAAATACCACACGTTATTAATGAAGGAATAAACAACAGTGTCAGTAATAGCGTTTTCAGTGAGTTACAATTTAGCAAATTACCATTAATATAGATACAACAGATATTATTTTAAAAGCAAGCCACTGTCATCTGGACAGAAGGCCTTACACGCCAGGAACGGCAAGAATATAAAAAGAAATTGAAACCTGCTGTAAAACAGCAAAAACAATAGCAAAAGTTAATTTAAGAAACAAGCAACTGATCCAGACGGCACTCCAGGAATTGACCTCTGAGAAGGTCCGGCAACAAACACTTTCGCGAGCGATGAGATAGACAGCCACAAGATGATAACTTTGACTAGTGGCAGTCTAACGATAATTTTGCTGAAGCTACCTGACTTCCGATAAACTAATTGCAACGATGGCACAATACGCCAATGCCGGAACCGGCGGTCTGCACTACGTCCAGAATACTGCGTTTAAATCCCTCGAACGAGAAAGGAATCACTACGACCAGAGTAGAGGAATCACCAACCGGCCTACAATCAAGAAAGCTGTCAAAATTACATGCCTTACCGGACAGCAGCGGCAAGGCGAGGAAATGTACACTGCCGTGGGATACACCAACCCCAGGGCAGGTAACTGGGGCGTTAGCGGCCATGAGGCAAGAAGAATTACCGCTGGTTGAAGTTAACAAACTGTAACAAGATGAACGCACTAAACAGTAATAAGAAGTCGAGGAAATCCCCAAGCATTCCACTCGTTGCTCTTCGCCTCGGCGACACTACGAGCAGCAACACGAACCCAAGTCACTGGAGAATGGCGGGGTATCATAACACCAATGGGGATCCTCCTGATCTCGGTTTCTTTCCACAATGTTTGAGTACCTAAATCGTGTGCCACGTTCCCTCCAAATGCAAATCTATCGAAAATCACTCTAGACTAAGTCGGGACTCATCCGTGGAAACACTGTTCGACCCCCCAGGTGGAATTTTATGATTGCACTCTAGACATTACCTTCTGTGAATACGCGTCAGAGGTAGACATACAGCATGTCTCCGACAGTAAAAGCCACTCTGCACTTAGTTTTCCTCGGTAGAACACGTCCAGTGGATGCTGCGAACTCACATGCCAGTTGTGAAGTACTAAGGTGGTATTTCGTGCCCTTACAGCCAAATAACCGTTCTCTCTTCTGGAGTGACACGTTGTCGACCCTGTCCTGGTGTGGAGGATACAATTTCGGTCTCGATAAACTGACGTCACATCCGAGAAACAAGAGAACGATTCACATTAAGCCATCGGGACAAATCAGTTTGCGACTGTCGTGCTGCCTTTCTTTTTATGGCCCTCCACCGCAGATAGTCTGGCAGGCATTTTCTCCGTGCCATACTGCACCTTCTGTGACTGTGTACACAGGACTGTGGATCTGGAGCTACCCGGCAAACACTACGTCTTTTCTTTGGAAAAACGACATGGAGTGAGTGATTGATTATTTTGTACAAATTTGTTGTTTATTTATAGACGCAACTGTGTTCAGTGTATGCCGCCTTTAGAATCTGAAGATGGTCATTGTATGGCCGAAATCGGTTATGACTGTCTCATAAGAATGTGATTGCGTCTATAAATAAACAAAAATTTTTACTACGTATTTTGGTAGATGCCCTGACGTCATCGTTGTCGTTGTCATGGTTATCCGTTGACCGGAATGGCATCTTCCGTGCAGAACACGGCCTTACGGACATCTGTTTGACAGTTAGTATGATTGTATCGTGGATTAGAAAAATCATACATTTAAGAATTATCATCTACACAATTCAGTAAAGAAATTTCAAGTGACGGCCATGGAAGGGAAAATTCCAGTACGCTCCAAAATAGTACTAGACAGTAACATGTCAACAGGTTGGGGGGAAAACAGATTAGTTAAACAATTGAGGAATTATAAATCAATTTAAAGAGGAACTTAGGACGGCCGTGGAAGCAATGGCTTCTAATAAGACAGAACAGTCTATATGCCAATTACACGAGAGAAAAAGGAAAAGACGATTGTTTCTTTTTACTGAAATGTTCAGTTTCGAACCTTGCCTGTTTACAGCCATTACCATATAAAAACAGCCTTAAAGAACAACGTAACTCCGTCGATGTGATTAAGATCAGTAAATAATGTGTCAGTTGTATTAATGAAAATTTCTCAGGGCCCTTTTCCATAGGTTTTAGTTATTGTTACCAAGCGGAACATGGCAAGTGGACTATGATGGAAGTGCTTACATGAATGCCTCTTTTATTTATTTGTTTTGACTTTTGGCCTGAAGACCCTACAGCCATCGTGCATGTCTTCTCCAGGCGATGACTCTTCTGTCAGCAGCGTTGGTGTTGGCTGTAATTTCCCTTGGAGGCTGCGCAGAGGCAGATGCTTGTGTGGCGACTTGTGGCTGCAACCAGACCTTTATGGGCGCAGACGTCTACAGGCTACGACTCTCTCAGAATGAAAGTGCGGAGAGAACTCTATGCTTCAACTGAAGTGCGCGACATTGTATACGACATCCAAGATTGCCTCCTGAAGCCTCACACTGGAGTCACACACTCTCCCCTAAAATTCTGACAAGTTTTCTATGGGGCAAGTCCATCTGATGCACAAAATCTGCTCATTCACCTCAGCAGTTTAATTACAACTTTATTGTAGTTGTTTAATCCCCTCTGTTCCCCCTCGAAAAAGCACACACACACACACACACACACACACACACACACACACACACACACACATGAAGGCAGTTTCACTCAGAGCATTCCAGCCACACACACACGTGAAGGCAGTTTCACTCAGAGCATTCCAGCCTTACCTACGGTAAGCTGTGCTTCCGTTGTCTGATATGTGATTGTACCATTGTGTTCCGCTGCCGTATCCAAGTTACCAGCTCTGTCTCACTAGCCTGTATTGAGCAAATGGTTGTACCCTGCACCCGGTCAAAACATGTACTCACTCGATCCATCCTACGATTTCAGATACTGGCGCTTTAAGACCCACTAGTATTGACTTTCCCCTGTCTGCTCCAGACTCTAGGTGACCGAAACCCTCGCGGGCGATGCATTAGAAGGGCGATGCATTAGAAGATCCACGAACCGGTCATGGCTTGGGGATTTTAAGTTGCAACTTGTTCCACTCTGGTTTGCCTGACAATTAGCTGCCGCTTGAGCAATATTTGCATCATCTGAGTACTAGATCAACTGAGTCATTTTGGATACAGCATCAAACTAACCACGGTTTTGGCCATTTTAGTGTATCAGTGAACTAGTCGCCACTAACTACAATGTAAGATCGAGCTACGAGGAGTAGGACTACGTGCCTGGTGATATCGTGGGCGGCAGGTTGAACAGCTTTCTGAAAGAACATTCTGTGCCCAGTTTCTAACTTATGTATGCATAAACGAGAGGCATGTCATATTTTTGCTGATTTTTGGTGCTTATGAAGCTAGTACTTTGCTCATAACTAAATAAACAGGTATGATATGACATACTGTACAGCCAAGCAGAAATACCGAAAATGAGCACAACCACCAATATAATAAATATAAATATATAATAAATAAAAATATAATATATATAATATGAATATAAATATAACAAATAATATAATAATAATCCACCAATATAATAAATGAGCCCAATAATGAATTAACTTTACAATAAAGTATTGCAGTTGATATTACTAGATGCCCCTGGTGCAAAGTAGGTACCTTATAGCGCATTTTTCCACTTAATCTCCATTGTCTGCGATTTATATTCCCATACATCAATTTGAGCCACTATATACAACAATAGCCAACCAAATCGAGCCTGAACTAGTGCATGGAGAGATAATGGAAATAGATGACTTTAGAGTAGAACTAGAAAACTTCCCTCTAAGCCATGCCTCCGCAATATCCTTTCTTTCAGGAGTGCTAGTTCTGCAAGGTTCGCAGGAGAGCTTCTGTAAAGTTTGGAGGGTAGGAGACGAGGTACTGGCAGAAGTACAACTGTGAGGACGGGGAGTGAGTCGTGCTTGTGTAGCTCAGTTGGTAGAGCACTTGCCCGCGAAAGGTAAAGGTCCCGAATTTGAGTCTCGGTCCGGCACACAGTTTTAATCTTCCAGGAAGTTTCCCTCTACTGTTCAAATATATCATTGATAGGATTGAGAAGAGTCAACATTTCGAGGAAGAAATCAAAGAAAGGACTTACTTCAGATAGTTTTATACAGCCGGGTGAAAAACAAACAGATTAACCAAAATATAATCGACCAAGCGGCCTAAGTCACTGGGATTGGTCTTTGAATTCAGTGACAAGCAACATAGTTTCCAAAGGGCAGCGCTACCATGATGTGAGGCTGATTTAGGCCGCTCCAGAACTCACTTGTCGAACAAAATGCTGCTCATGAGTTGATGCGTAATATTTTCTACCGCATTTCGGAATCGGCCTCTTTGCTTCCTGCGTGTTTGCGTGTGAACTGTTGCATGCAATGCTACTGTTTGAAGGCTACTTCAAGGCGATTTACTTTCTGTCAAAAACGAAATCGAGTGGCGTATAGCTGTATACTTGCCTGAAGTTTGGAGAACTATGTGGCTGTAATTCATGCATTGAAATACAAACTCTGTTAAAACTGTCGCTACATGTTGGAGACGTCAGTGTATTTATCTCTCTATCTGCAGCATAACTGTCTAAATATACATGTTTTCATTTTTACGTAGTTCTGTCTGATAGAGTGATGCTAAATAAATAGTTACATCACCTTAACCTCAATACTACGGAGGTTTTTCCAGTGCTGTCTTTTAGTGTACATAATAGAAGAAATGTGTTTCTTGCTTTTTTATCAAGTGTCAGACGGCTTGCTTTTTTTCCAGTTTGTCCTCTTGCAAGGAATATATTAATTGGCAGGGCGAGCTACCAAGACAACATGTACCAAATGTGACAACTCATTGTTGACTTTAGTGATACACATTTAAGGCTCCACGTGATTCCGTGTTATTTAATGTAATTCCTCTCTCCTTTGTTTTTGAGTGCTGTTTACTTTATAAACTCTCGATAACCAACCGTTTTAGGCGTCTTCATTGAAGGGATTTAACTACTAAGGTCGCAGGTCTGAGTGTCGGTCATATTTTGGATGTGATCGTTATTCCTCACTTCCTTCATTTACGTGACGGCATGTATAGCCTTCTGGTTGCGGATAAGCGTAATGCAGCTGTAGATCTACTTACGATGGTATTCCACGTATGACTTAAGGGGACAAATCATCAGCACAGCTGGGTACGAGAATAAACGATTAGAGAAGGCGAAATACAACTTTATATACGTCATTCTTTGGTCATCATCAGCGAACGTGATTGATCTGGACCAATATTGTTGGAATAATTCTCAAAAAATTAGAAACAGGAACAGGACAAAATATACGAGCATAGGGTTTCATATTCATAGATACACTGTACCGTCACATTAACGTGCCCAACTGTCAGAAGCTTGATTAATCATCTCCAGCAGTTCGGACCGCTGCCAAACGTGCAGGATGATAGAGTCATGTTTTGGAAGGTAGCGACAGGAATTTGGAGTCATGCTGACTCCAGTGAAGTGGCCAGTTACGCTAGGTTTCCCGAATGGGAATCCCTGGCGCGAACAGCCCAATCGAGATCGCTTCAAAGACTCTTGATTGGGTTTTACTTTGGGGAGTTTGGGGGCTTAGGAAGAGTTGTAAACTGATGCCGGTAATCACGTTTCATTGTCCTGCTGGTAGATGCCATAGTGCTGAGGAAAAACAAACTCCATGTAAGGGTGGATATTGTCCAGAAGGCTTGACGCACGCATGTATTGATCCATTGTGCCTTCCACAGTGACGGAATCAGGGAATCCCACTAAAACATTCCCCGGACCATGATGACCCTCCTCTGGGCTGGATCCTTGGCTTTCAGACATTTCACGCTGTACACGTTAATGGTACACAAAACGTGACTCATCTGAAAAGGCCACTTGTCGCCGCTCAAAAGACGTCCAAAGGTGGTATTGGAGTCGAATTCCAGCAACCTTTGTCGCCGAAGAACAGCAGTCAGCGTGGGTGCACGAACCAGGCGCTGTTCTCAGTTGTTCAGCAGGTGCCCGTCTATTCGCCCGCACACATCTCCGCAGCCGTCGTTCACCCCTGTCTTCTATGGCCCATGGTGCGCCACAGTTGCCTTTGCGCCGGTTTTGGATAGCACCATCTTGCCAGGCACGGTATACTTTCACTATACTGACGCGAGAACAGTTTAAAAGTTTACCCGTTTCGGAAATGCCCCCGCCCTTGGCTCAAAAGCCAACGATCATTCCCTTTTGGACGTCAGCTAAGTCGTTCCGTTTGTGCATTACGACAATGGCTGCAGTGTTTTCCGCGTCTCCCGACACGCTATGTGTAAATTCCACTGCTGGTGCTACCGCCTGCTGTCCGACTGTCTATGGTACGTTGATGTCGAACGCAGGTGGCGGTCACATTAACGTGACATCCGTGTAGTTTGTTTTAAAATACGTAGCGCTTTTTGGCTAGCTTAAAATTTACAAGGTGTAAGGCAGGGTTGTATATTATCCACACTGATTTTCAACATCTATTCAGAACACATCTTTAAGAAAGCTCTTGATGAAGTAGAGAGGGGAGTCCTCAAACGCAAAATATATCAACAACATCCAATATGCTGACGACACAGTAGTGATGACTGGGTGTTGTTAGTTAGGTTTAAGTAGTTCTAAGTTCTAGTGGACTGATGACCATAGATGTTAATTCCCATAGTGTTCAGAGCCATTTGACACACTAGTATTTTCTGATAGTGAGGATAGTTTGCAGTACCTTATCGATAAACTTGCACAAAAAAGTTGTGAATATTGTTTAGATGTCAACCCTGAAAAAACAATAACAATGAGAATCAGTAAAAACTGAGTCCCTGCATTAAAATAGGCCAAAATCGAATATAACAGGTACATAAATAACGTACCTTGCCACGTGGGATCTGTCTGATGAGGTGATAACTCGAATTGGAAAAGCCAGGGCTGTCTTCAATAAGATGAGTAACCTTTTCAAGAATCCTTAGCGATGACGACGAAAATCAGACTTCTACGCCGTTTCGTATTTTCCACCCTCTTCTATGGTGTTGAAACATGGACAGAATCGTTGGGTAAGCGGCTGGAGGTTTTTGAAATGTGGCTGTACAGGATAATGTTAAGAATACCGTGGACAGCGCATGTCACAAATGTCGAGGTTCTACGAAGAATGAAGATACAGAAATAACTACTGGCCACCGTGAAGGCAAGAAAGATCCAGTACCTGAGACACATCATATGGAACAACAACAGATACCATCTCCTCCAGACCATCCTGCAAGGAAAAATAGCAGGGAAGAGAATCGTTGGCCGGAGAAGAACATCCTGAATTAAGAACATCAGAACGTCGACCTCTAAAACATCTACAGAGCTATTTAGAGGTGCAAGTGGAAGGAAAAGCACTGCCAAGAGGGTTGCTAACGTCCGGTACGGATAGGAAGAAGAAGAATACGAATAGGAAGAAGAAGAAGATTTACAAGTAGGCCTATGTAATATAGACTGAGAAGTTTTTGTCTCCTCGACTTTACGTTTGCACATTGACTCATGCGTGATCACATCCACACTCGAATTCCTTTGAAACATTTTCAGTCAACTGCATCTCTCCTTGCTGCTAGGTTAATTAAGGACACATGGGAATTTTAGGTGGTAGTAGTGGAGAGGGATCCTGGGATGTGGAGGAAGGCACATTGTAGATGTTCATGTATCGTGTGTCGCGTGTGTACATATATATCAAATTACACTACCTGACAGAAAAAAGTATTGCCTCCAGAACATGTTTGCGCATTGACTCATGCGTGAACACATCCACACTCTGATTTCTTCGAAACATTTTCAGTCAACTGCATCTCACAACCTTGCTGCTAGGTTAATTAAGGACATATAGGAATTTTAGGTGGCAGTAGTGGAGAGGCATACTAGGATGTGGAGGAAGGCACACTGTAGACGTTCGTGTATCTTGTGTCGCATGTGCACATATATATCAATATACACTACCTGAGCCGACCGAAGTGGCCGAGCGGTTCTAGGCGCTTCAGTCTGGAACCGAGAGACCGCTACGGTCTCAGGTTCAAATTCTGCCTCGGGCATGGATGTGTGTGACGTCCTTAGGTTAGTTAGGTTTAAGTAAGTTTAAGTTCTAGGGGATTGATGACCTCAGAAGTTAAGTCCCATAGTTCTCAGAGCCATTTGAACCATTTTGAACACTACCTGACAGAAAAAAGTAAAGCACCCAGAACATGGGTTCGGTTGGTCAAATGGCCACCAGAGTACATCACTGCTGTTCGTGTTTACAGTTCTACCAGGCCCTATAGGATATACAAAGAGAGTGAACAGCATCGGATGGTGAGTGGTCGCTGAACAACGTGGAAAGTGCCGCGTACTCATATGAGACAGCGTTATCAGTACCACAAAGAGTTTGAAACGGGCCTCATAATGCTTCTTCATTTGGCAGACTGGGTGAATTGTGTAATATCCAGATCTGCGTGGCATTCGGATGTGACAGATGCATGAAGCCGCACTGCGTGGGAACATGACTGCAGGGACACGCGTCGTCAAGGTTGAGATCCACCATGTCTGACCGCCGCAGAGGAGGATCGCCGTATTGTGCACCAAGCGCATCGTAACCTTTTCACATCCATACCTGCCGGCCGAGAACAAGTAAAGGGTATCGCTGCAACACCTTATGTCATCCCGCACGACTGGTCGGAGACTAACAACACCTGGTGTAGGATTTATCGTCCCGTGTGTAGGCTGCCGTTAACGCCAAAACACAAACGGCTGCATTTGGAGCGGTGCCATGACTGAAAAGCATGCATTGCTGATAGATGGCGCCTCATTGTGTTCAGCGATCTATCGCGGTTCTGCACTTCCTCGTATGACCATCGTCGGCGAGGACAGAGAGAGAGGCGCCACTGTTCCGTTATTTGGGAGAGGCGCTGCAGTGTCGCTCTTGGCGCCGTTTTGTAACTTCAGGTCACGGCCGATAGCGGAACTCTTGAGTTCTCGTGTGTCACCTCTCATGCGATAGTGTCGTGGCGCCAGTTTCCAGCAGGACAATTCTCGTCCACACATCACAACTGTCTGCGTGATACTGAGGTACTCCCGTGACCAAGTCTGGTCCCAATAGAACTTGTGTGGGACCAGATCGGACGTCCGATCTAGAGCCAGTAACCAGGATCAGTTGCAACAGTTAATCTATTTATTCTACTATACTGTATACACACAATAAGTAAAGATTTGTTAGAGTTTTAACGGCAGATGTGTCTATTAGGAAATGCACCAGGCATGTCGAACAGAGGACGACGTTTGCTGGCACTGGCGTCAGCTGGCGCTCTTGTAGCGGTACGCACCAGATGGCGCCAGTGGCGGGAGGCGACGTCCTGTGGTTTTGGTTTACATTTGAAGTGGACTAATTAGGCCTCAATCACAGCTAAATATAAAACGTGATCCAGACTGCTTTGTTCACGTTGTTATAAATCAAGATCACTATCAAATCCAGCAACCTCTTTAGAGAGAGAGAGAGGCAGGCATTGTAACTACCACTTCTGTCCGACTGCTGCTATTCCTAGAAAGGGGGGGGGGAGGGGGAGGGGAGGCGCCTCCCATGTCTTCCTTTGCAGCCTCAACATCTTTATTTCTCAGGGACTTCCCTGCATCTTTTGTCGCCCAATTTTATCTCCCCGATTCTTACTGTTCTTAGAATAGGTGCGCCTCCCATATCTTTCTGTGAAGCATCAACATCTTTACGTCTGAGGGAATACCCTGCTACATTTCCCGACAACTTTAAATCGGTTGAAGGAATTTTTTTTATCGAAACTACACGTGGATTAGCCCAGAAATTTTACAGAATTTCCCTGAGACACTTAAGTGTCTCTATTATCTACGATAATGACGGAAGCAGAAGAAATGAATTAAAATATGTGCTGTGGCCGGGACTCTAAACTGGGTCGTCTTGCTTGTTAGGAAGAAATGCTAGCCATTAGACCACCAAAGTACAATGGTAAACATTGCTGCACGAACTACGTAAGTTGAGTACCCTCCCCAACACAAACATCAATTCATATTTTCCCTTACATTGTCACTGCTGCCAGGGCTCTCTGACATTGGAATAGCACCCCAGTGTTGGACGTAATGGGGAAAATCCTGTACCATAGGTGATTTTACAGGTCTTATAATTAAATGTTTCCCTGACACATTTAAGCCTCTTTATTATCTACAATAATGAGCGAAGCAGAAGAATTGAAGTTTGTGTTGGAGAGGGCACTCAACTTAGGTAGTTCGTGCAGCAATGTTGACAATTGTCCTGTGGTGCTGTAATGGCTAGCATTTCTGCCTAGCAAGCAGGACGACCCGGGTTCGAGTCACACCAGCACGGTAGCTCAGGGTGTTCGGTCAGGAGGCTAGCTGTCCTCTGTAAAAAAATAAGTGAGTGAACGGCTCAACGAACAACCTGAATGGGTGTCACGGGACGTCCACCCCGAACATATACAACGAACAATATAGAACAAAATACCAGATACATTGCATGTAGGCATAACTTTTCCATTCATTACAGAACTTAGTTACATATTCGATAACAAAAGGCAATTTTTAAAACTCAATGTGACACTGTGCTGTACAGCAGCATTTTTGTTGAAGTGATCAAATTTCCTTGCAGGTGCTCTTTCACATAGTCCTGCTTGATTTAGCACGCAATTTACTGATGTGCCGTAGTAACAGTTTCTGTCATAATTCGCGTTCAATATCGTTCTAGAAGATTTCGCATATGAATGAAATTTGACATCGCAAAAGGTCAGCTGGAGATCCGTCTCGGGAAACATTTTTTTTATTCACAATTGTCTTCATTACATTAGAAGGGCCAAAAATATTTAGACGTCAGGTAATCATAATGGGCGTTATGTTGCTAATCGACGTGCTTCCATAGTAACAGGATACTGGTTCAGATGATGAATTGTAAGAGTTGCAACCGGTAAACTGTTGTAATTCCAACCAGTGTGATAAAGCAAGTGTCGAAAAGAAACGGCGATTTCGCAAATGTGAGAATGCTAATGAATCAGACTCCTGTCTCCTGCGCTTTTCTGGAAAGGAAACTGGCGCTCCCTACTGATCTATATTAGTCAATGTCTATAATGATCATCTGACGCCAACTGCAGGTTGCCTAGCTAACGGTGTAAGGGGGATACAAAAATTTGAATTTTCACTGTTTCATATAATTAATGACCGAAATTAAAAATTACAATGAATGCTGTCAACTTATTCGTTAACAGCTATAACTTTGCGTTAAACATGTAACCCAGTAAGTCAAGTACTGAAGTTAGAGATACACTAAAGGCCATTAAAATTGCTACACCATGAAGATGACGTGCTACAGACGCGAAATTTAACCGACAGGAAGAAGATGCTGTGATATGCAAATGATTAGCTTTTCAGAGCATTCACACAAGGTTGGCGCCGGTGGCGACACCTACAACGTGCTGACATGAGCAAAGTTTCCAACCGATTTCTCATACACAAACGGCAGTTGACCAGCGTAGCCGGCTGAAACGTTGTTGTGATGTCTCGTGTAAAGAGGAGAAATGCGTACAATCACGTTTCCGACTTTGATAAATGTCGGATTGTAGCCTATCGTGATTGCGGTTTATCGTATCCCAACATTGCTGCTCGCGTTGGTCGACATCCAATGACTGCTAGCAGAATATGGAATCGGTGGGTTCAGGAGGGTAATACGGAACGCCGTGCTGGATCCCAACGGCCTCGTATCACTGGCAGTCGAGATGGCAGGCATCTTCTTCGCATGGCTGTAACGGATCGTTCAGCCACGTCTCGATCCCTGAGTCAACAGATGGGGACGTTTGCAAGACAACAACAATCTGCACGAACAGTTCGACGACGCTTGCAGGACTATCAGGTCGGAGACCATGGCTGCGGTTACTCTTGACGCTACATCACAGACAGGAACGTCTGCGATGGTGTACTCGACGACGAACCTGGCTGAACGAATGGCAAAACGTCATTTTTTCGGATGAATCCAGGTTCTGTTTACAGCATCATGATGGTCGCATCCGTGTTTGGCAACATCGCGGTGAACGCACATTGTAAGTGTGTATTCGTCATCGCCATGCTGGCGTATCACCCGGCGTGATGGTATGGGGTGCCGCCATTGGTTACACGTCTGGGTCACCTCTTGTTCGCATTGATGGCACTTTGAACAGCGGACGTTACATTTCAGATGTGTTACGACTCGTGGCTCTACCCTTCATTCGATCCCTGCGAAACCCTACATTTCAGCAGGATAATGCACGACCGCATGTTGCAGGTCCTATATGGGCCTTTCTGGATACAGATAACGTTCGACTGCTGCCCTGGTCAGCACATTCTCCAGATCTCTCACCAACTGAAAACGTCTGGTCAATGGTGGCCGAGCAACTGGCTCGTCACAATACGCCAGTAACTACTCTTGATGAACTGTGGTATCGAGTTGAAGCTGCATGGGCAGCTGTACCTGTACACGCCATCCAAGCTGTTTGACTCAATGCCCAGGCGTATCAAGGCCGTTATTACGGCCAGAGGTGGATGTTGTGGGTACTGAATTCTCAGGATCTATGCACTCAAATTGCGTGAAAATGTAATCACATATCAGTTCTAGTATAATACATTTGTCCACTGAATACCTGTTTATCATCTGCATTTCTTCTTGGTGTAGCAATTTTAGTGGCCAGTAGTGTAGTTCATATGCCTTGAGGCATCGTAGCCCACTGGCCAGCGGAAATCAGCCCAATTATATTCACCGAACATTTGAGAGTTAAAGCACTTAGCGACTTCGAAAAAAACTTTACACTTAATTCCAAACATTTCCGAAACTTTTTCTCGCTGACAGTCCCCACAAAACGATGAAACGAAAAAGTTTATCGATTACTACATTTTCGCTGTCCATGCAGTAAATCTCGACCATCAGACAAGACCTTTTAAATTTGTTATTTCTTTTAGTATTAACTATTCGCTATCCATTTTAGAAACAGTATGTGCATATACCATTGAAGATACAAAATGATGTCACTGTATCAACGACAGTTTAGGAAAAAAAACTAGCTTTCGAGAAAAATATAAATCGTTTTCACTATGAGCTGCATTGATGTTTATGGAACTAAAATACTTGTCAAAAAGGTCTTACACGAACATGTATAGGGGTAGTCGCTTTTTTACTTTCACGTTCAATAGCGTTCTACGAGATTTCGCATATGAGTGAAATTTGATATCACAGAAGTTCAGCTAGGGATCTGTTTGGGGAAAGTAGTAAAACCAACCTAATTATGGTTTTGCGAATTCATCTATAAAGGCAACCGGAAAGGTTTTATACGCTAAACACAAAATATTCAACACAGTAACTCATTTGTGAAGAGATCGAACGATAGAAGCTGTTTTATGCATCACGGGCGTTTGATTCTTTAATGCTTTAACTACCAGCAGGACGTATGTGTCCCACTATAGGTTATCAGAAAACAAATTTGAATTCGTAGCATGTTATTGCTACGTATGTGTCCCACTGGCGAGGGGAACCTACTATCGGTTAATCGAATTCTATAGGTTGTGCTGTCAAGTTTCATTGTTAACAATCGCCACCGCATTGTCACTCTGAATTAGTTCGAACCTGCACACAGGCCAGAATTCGTAAAGTAGGCTGCCTTCGTACTTTCCTCGACACATCGCGTCAAAGACTTTCACCGCGAACTGACGTTCGCCGCAACACAAATGAAGCCGATATTGAGCACCTCTCAATACACATAGTGACTTATATACCAACTTGTAAATAATCCCCTATGTCCTACCCCCTCACCCGCCAAACACCTTGGTATTCAAAGGGGAGAAATATTCTTTTCATGTAGTTACTGCTAAGACATTAAGTAGAAAAACTATACATTAACGTTTTGGAATAAAATTGGCAGTCAAAGGGTTAAGGAGCTTACAAGGGGAAGGCCTCAGACACGGCCAACCGACTCGGCTCAAATTTGGCACGTGGCTTGTGTACAACCTAAAACGAAGGACTCTAAGATATTTTGGGTCAACACCCCCGCGTTTTTGAGAAAATCACCCCTAATGGTTGTGATGAGCAATCGACTCAAAATTGGAGGGATCGATAGATAATTGCCGGCCGGTGTGGCCGTGCGGTCTAGGCGCTTCAGTCTGGAACCGCGTGACTGCTCCGGTCGCAGGTTCGAATCCTGCCTCGGGCATGGATGTGTGTGATGTCTTTAGGTTAGTTAGGTTTAAGTAGTTCTAAGTTCTAGGGAACTAATGACCACAGATGTTAAGTCCCATAGTGCTCAGAGCCATTTGAACCATTTGATAGATAATCGTAAATAGAGCATTATTCATCAGCAGGTATGGGGTCCGCAAACGCAAACATTTCCAGAAGTCGAGGGAAGGAACTTATACAACTGCCGCTTCTCTACCCACATGGTAAACGCTTTTCGCCGACTCTTCGGAAGGAACAGTGTAGCTGTCGAAAGATTGCTTTCATTAGATGTTCTTGGTGCCGTGAGTATATTTGTTTCGAATATTTATATGGCAAGTACCGTCCATCTAGTTGTTCGAAGAATAGTGAGGACACGTAACAGTGACTGGAAGAGCCATTGTAAAGTGACCTGGAGTGACATTTTAGTTGTTGACTATCCCAAGAGAATTGAGAAACTTATTTGCCTACCTTATTGTTATCATTCCTTATTGATTTACTTACCTTATTTACCCTCCTATCCCTAACAATTGAGATACGAAAAATACAAACGAAAAGAACACCCGGTAGGTTTCTTCGAGATTCGAGCACGCGTTCTCCTATTCCCAGCCACTTACCTAGGCCGTTGCGCTATCTTTTTTTTTTCTTTAATCTCATTTTGTTCGCTTTCGTTCGTTGCATCTGCTCGGGGTGGAAGTCATAAGACATCCGCTGAAGTTCGTTGTTGATCGATTAACTCAGTTTTTTTTATTACAGAGGGCAGCTAAGCCTCTGACCGAACACGCTGAGCTACCATGCCAGTGATATCGGTGGTGTCGGCGAGAAGCGTTTACCATGTGGTTACAGAACAGCAGTTACAAGAGATTCTTACCTCCATTTCTCGAAAAGTACGCATTTTCGGACCACATATCTGGTGATGAAAATGCTCTCTTTACTATTACCTATCGATCCCGCCAATTTTGAGTCGATTGCTTGTCTAAACTTTTAGGGGTGATTTTCTCAAAATTGCGGGGGTTTTGACCCAAAATATCTTAGGGTCCTTCGTTTTAGGTTGTACACAAGCCGCCTGAGAAATTTGAGCCGAATCGGTTGGCCGTGTCTGAGGGCTTCCCCTTGTTAGTGGTACGCTCTGGGACGACGGCTGGTATGACGCAGCGGCCAGCTGCCAAGCAGGGCGCGGCCACTGGCTGTCGGCGCCGTGTGTCGTCCCGCAGGCCACCCCACACAGCCCGCGGCCAGCCCAGGGGCGCGTGCCTCTGGTGCGCGACTGTACCGTAATTTGCACGCCGTGCGGGCAATTCTTTAAAAAAACAAAAACCGGCAAGTCCGGGCCCGGCCGGGACGGAAAATAGCGCCGAGTGGCTGCATTTGTAATTCGTACACGGGACGCCACTAGATTGGAAACCGTGAAACGCTTTCAGGGCGCGTGTTGGCCCCGTCAGCGTGCCTGCCTGACTGCTCCCCTGCCCTGCTACCCTCCCCCCTCCCCCTCACCCCACTCCAGTTCCCCTCAAGTCTCACCCCCTTCCCCACCACCACTTACCGCAGTGGCGAGCCTCACCTGGCCGCTACATAAATGCTCGCGGCCGTAGTCAGTGAACACCGGAGCTGCTGCTCTTGCCCCGTGGTTTTTATTTGCGTTTCTGTAAACACTTATCGGCTGAGGATGGACTCTTTAATAGACATTACTGTGCACCATGTTATTTGCATGAAATTTCTCCACACACAAGGATATATGTCTACAGGGTAATCATAAGGTCAATAGAACGTTTCAAAAAAATTGGTGTAGGTAGATGGCTAAACATAACGTAACAAATGACGCAGTACGTGAAAATCAATTTTATTTAAGCTGTGCCGGTAATTTAGTTTGGAAAAGCGCCGACAAGGGCACCATCCAATACAGTTGCTGAAGCTAGCGGCGAACCTGGTACATCTACATCTACATGATTACTCTGCAATTCACATTTAAGTGCTTGACAGAGCGTTCATCGAACCACAATCATACTATCTCCCTACCATTCCACTCCCGAACAGCGCGCGGGAAAAACGAACACTAAACCTTTCTGTTCGAGCTCTGATTTCTCTTATTTTATTTTGATGATCATTCCTACCTTTGTAGGTTAGGCTCAACAAAATATTTTCGCATTCGGAAGAGAAAGTTGGTGACTGAAATTTCGTAAATAGATCTCGCCGCGACGAAAAACGTCTTTGCTTTAATGACTTTCATCCCAACTCGCGTATCATATCTGCCACACTCTCTCCCCTATTACGTGATAATACAAAACGAGCTGCCCTTTTTTGCACCCTTTCGATGTCCTCCGTCAATCCCACTTGGTAAGGATCCCACACCGCGCATCCCGTGTCCGGCCATCATGATTTAGGTTTTCCGTGATTTTCCTAAATCGCTCCAGGCAAATGCCGGGATGGTTCCTTTCAAAGGGCACGGCTGACTTCCTTCCCCATCCTTCCCTAATCCGATGAGACCGATGACCTAGCTGTCTGGTCTCCTTCCCCAAAAACAACCAACAACCCACACCGCGCAGCAATATTCTAACAGAGGACGAACGATTGTAGTGTAAGCTGTCACTTTAGTGGACTTGTTGCATCTTCTAAGTGCCCTGCCAATGAAACGCAACCTTTGCCTCACCGTCCCCACAATATTATCTATGTGGTCTTTCCAACTGAAGTTGTTCGTAATTTTTACACCCAGGTACTTAGTTGAATTGGCAGCCTTGAGAATTGTACTATTTATCGAGTAATCGAATTCCAACGGATTTCTTTTGGAACTCATGTGGATCACCTCACAGTTTTCTTTATTTAGCGTCAACTGCCACCCGCCACATCATACAGCAATCTTTTCTAAATCGCTTTGCAACTGATACTGGTCTTCGGATGACCTTACTAGACGGTAAATTACAGTATCATCTGCGAACAACCTAAGAGAACTGCTCAGATTGTCACCCAGGATATTTATATAGATCAGGAACAGCAGGGGTCCCAGGACGCTTCCCTGGGGAACACCTGATATCACTTCGATTTTACTCGATGATTTGCCGTCTATTACAACGAACTGCGACCTTCCTGACAGGAAATCACGAATCCAGTCCCACAACTGAGACGATACCCCATAGGACCGCAGCTTGATTAAATGGCTCTGTGCACTATGCGACTTAACTTCTGAGATCATCAGTCGCCTAGAACTTAGAACTAATTAAACCTAACTAACCTAAGGACATCACACACATCCATGACCGTAGCGGTCACGCGGTGCCAGACTGAAGCGCCTAGAACCGCACGGCCACACCGGCCGGCGCAGCTTGATTAGAAGTCGCTTGTGAGGAACGGTATCAAAAGCTTTCCGGAAGTCTAGAAATACGGAATCAACTTGAGATCCCCTGTCGATAGCGGCCATTACTTCGTGCGAATAAATAGCTAGCTGCGTTGCACAAGAACGATGTTTTCTGAAACCATGCTGATTACGTATTAATAGGTCGTTCCCTTCGAGGTGATTCATAATGTTTGAATACGGTATATGCTCCAAAATCCTACTGCAAACCGACGTCAATGATATAGATCTGTAGTTCGATGGATTACTCCTACTACCCTTCATAAACACTGGTGCGACCTGCGCAATTTTCCAATCTGCAGGTACAGATCTATCGGTGAGCGAGCGGTTGTATACGATTGCTAAGTAGGGAGCTATTGTATCAGCGTAATTTGAAAGGAACTTAATCGGTATACAATCTGGACCTGAAGACTTGCCCGCATCAAGCGATTGTGTGCTACAGTTTCCTCGTTGCCAATTGTGTAGTCAGCACCAAGTATCACGAGTCACCAGCAGTTTACAACAGCATAGAGAAGTGGTATAGGGTGTATCATAATGTTTTGACGATCTCAAATTTGAATAACACGCAAACCAATCGCGAAACAAGGTTGCAAGGTTGAACATTTTACTGAAGATACAAAATTTATTCAAGTTTACTTATGCAGTACTATATCGGACAAGTGACCATTCACCGCTACACAGTACTCGAGGCGTTTCACCCAGTTTCCGAAATCATGTTCCGTAACTGCTACAGTATTTATGGAAATTTCATGGTGAATTCGATCTTTTAACTGTTGCAAGTATCTTGTCCAATCGTAGTACGCTCTCGTCTTCAAGTAACACCATAAGTTAAAATCTGGCACAGTTAAATCAGCCGAACGAGGCGGCCATACGATAGAGCCGCGTTTGGAAATTATGTGGTTACCAAACGCTTCAGGGACAACTTGCAAGTCTTGTCGGATGTGTATCATGTCGCGAGCACGAATTGGATATCGCGGCTAAAACTTGAAATGCGTACTAAAAACACATCGCACGCGCTCGATAGATGTACTGTAGCGAATATAGCGCTCCAGCACCAACGCGCGAAGTTGTTTCGAACAGTACGATATCTTTACTGATGTGTATATGAGGCCGGCCGAAGTGGCCGCGCGGTTCTGGCGCTGCAGTCTGGAACCGCGAGACCGCTACGGTCGCAGGTTCGAATCCTGCCTCGGGCATGGATGTGTGTGATGTCCTTAGGTTAGTTAGGTTTAACTAGTTCAAAGTTCTAGGAGACTAATGACCTCAGCAGTTGAGTCTCATAGTGCTCAGAGCCATTTGAACCATTTTTTTGTGTATATGAGATTAAACTTTCCACTCACTGGTACTAATACACGGTGCCACTGCTGCTATATCTTGCTTTTAGCGCTTTATTCATATTTGAAATCGTCCGAACATTATGAAACACCCTACTCAAGCAGTTCGAAGAGTACGGTTGAGCCGGCCGCGGTGGCCGTGCGGTTCTGGCGCTGCAGTCCGGAACCGCGAGGCTGCTACGGTCGCAGGTTCGAATCCTGCCTCGGGCATGGGTGTGTGTGGTGTCCTTAGGTTAGTTAGGTTTAAGTAGTTCTAAGTTATAGGGGACTTATGACCTAAGATGTTGAGTCCCATAGTGCTCAGAGCCATTTGAACCATTTGAGTACGGTTGGTTGTGCGCCGCAAAACGTCCTGGCCGACCTAGTGTATCATGACAGACAGTGGACCGTCTGTTAGGAAGCGAAGCTGCGAAGTCCCAATAACCCTGCCTGTCGAGCTAACACAGAATCAAATGTTCCTGAGCCAACAGTGTGGAAAATCCTTTGTAAGCTATTAGCAGTAAACCCATACACAGTGCATCTCCTGCAAGCCATAAGCCTTGACGACAAACTGGCCGTCGGCAGTTGTGAACTGATGTGCGGAGCCATCTTAAAAACGAAGACTTCACAAGCAAATTAACCTTCAGTGTCCAAACCACCGTTCGTTTTTCGGAAAACGTCAGCCGACACAGCACAGGCGTATCAGGGACGGAGAATCTACCTATCTACCTGTCACTGTCGAACATGCCCAGTATTCCGATCAAGTTAAGGTGTTCAGTGCCGTGTCTAAGGAGACAGTATGTGGAGCTTTCTTCGACGAGAGATCTGTCAATCTCGACATGCTGCAACTGCAGCTCACGCCAGAACTTTAAACTGATAGCTGGGACTTCACCTCTCAACAAGACGGCTCTGCTCCACACTTTCACAATCCCGTACGACGTTACCAGAGGGAGACGCCGCCACGTCACCGCAGACCCCGCTACGTCACCGCACTGTCTACGCTTCGACCGCAGACCCGGCGTTACTCGAGCGACCACTGCGGTCGCCAGGCTCGATGCCTTACGATTTTTTCTTGGCGGGCCTACATCATGTTCCACCTCTACCGCAGAATCCCATATACTTGCGTCATCGTGAAAAGCGTCAAGACATTCCTAGCCTGACATTTTTCGTTTTTCCGGTAGGTAAATCACCTCTGACGCGCCTTAAAGTCATACGTAGAGCCACCAGCTCATTGTTTTTTATTCAAATGACGAGAATTATAACAGTAAGGTCGTTATCGACGGGCCGCTCGAATTCTCTGTCGATATTTACAACAGGCTCACGCTAGCTGTCATTAACAGTACCGTTTGTGGCCAAAGATTCGCCATCTTAGTGGTGACTTCTTCCACGAAGAAACAAAGCAACAGTGAAAAAAGTTGGACTTTTTATATTTTTTTATTTACTGTTTTTGTTGCTGACTAGAACTGATGATTGAAACGTCGCAGTGGTGTGGAAACAGTTTTACATTTATGCAGTCATTACTAGAAAGTATGAGCAAGTCACGCCATTTTGTCACATTCACAGTATAGAGTTACTGCTATGGACAGAAGCTGAGTGTTGTTGAGGCGAATTGCGTTGAATGAGCCACCTTGAATTTTGTCCTTTCTTAAACCTAAACAGACAATTACGAACAATATTCAACTAAAGCTTTCCAATGTATTTTTTTTCTAATAGTTCGTGTTTTGATAGTCAAATGTGGTGACGTTTCTAGTTTTAGCCTTCTTGATTCCTCATACATATTATCTAGTTTCAGATGCCAACAAAAATCTAAAAATAAAAAATATGACATGTATTGACACGTATTTAGGTGTGTGTGATACTTAATAGTTGTTACACTACAGCCCAGTGAGGGCAATTGCCTGGCCCAATGAAGAAAACCAGTCCCCTTTGTTGGACCGGTGACACATGTTTTTATTTTTCAAATATTTCCCTTAACGGTGAACATTCGTGACTTCTGTGTCAACTGTTGTGAAATTCAAAAGATATTGTTCAAGTTACGCTGAAAAAAATATCTACCAAAGCATCCGAGAATTTTATTACCTACTTTCTTTCGTTAGTCCATCGGTAGCAACCTTCCCCTAGGTCAAGCCGTCTTTATTACTGTCTTTACTATTTGGTAAAATGTGAATCGGTGCATGAATGTAGTATTTTGGCTTACAAACCGAGGTTGTGAACAGCCAGTGTTACCAGATTCCGAGGGTACCGTGCGATGATCAGAGTTTGTGCAAAGCAGGTGGGATGGGGGAAAATTTCTATCTCATGGTCATGAAAGCTACGACTTGGGCGTTCTGAAAAAGACAGCTGAGAAGTTGAGGTCACGGATCATTTTCAAAATTTTTTTGGAGGAAACCGCGAATAGGAAGTTAAAGAAACGAAGCTGTGACGTAGTTACTCGTCAAGTATCGCTCTCTTTACGTTCCACATAGCGGCCTAGGGCAGTTAACACTGCCGTCAGGGGAACCCCCAGTGATAGAGAAGCTCGGTTTGGCGCGAAACGTTGCGGGTGGCGCGGAAGGCAAGTAGTAGAGGGGAGTTGAGGCTGGCTGTCAGACGTGGTTGGACGATACATAGCCGTGTGCCAGGAGAAATTCCATAAATTTGTTAAATTTTGCAGTGCTGGTGGACGGGATTGAGAACTCATCTGAGAAACGAGTCGTTAGTAAAGATCAGTAGAAGCAATGGTTGCCTCAGGAAAATAATAAGAATCCGAAATAAGAGTGAACGCAGTACCTGTGCATAGAAACTTCAGGAATGAGTACCGTGCACTGGACTAGAGACAATAAAGCTTTCAGTACTATAAAGTCAGTGTCTCATTTTGAATATTCACCGTATCTATTAAAACTGAATGTGAAGATTTTTAGTTGCAAGAGTAGTGATTTTGACAGCGCTTTTACCGCTAGGCAATGGTCCCATTTTTAGTCTTCCGTTGCATGTTGCTCGGGAGTCAGCCTGTGCCGTATAGACGCCGGTCCGATCGCCGTGGTTATATTAGCAGAGATGATTTTAGAGAGAAAATTGGGCGTGACAGGTACGAATTAGGGAGCAAGCATCTTGCAGTACCTAGTGAGAGAAAATAATAACATAAAAATTACACTACTGGCTAGCGCCTAGCGAACCTTTTTCTCATTGGTGAACAATGTTTCTCGAAGGGGACTGCGCAGAGCAAGCATAGGAGAGAGATGTCCCATATTCACTCTCGTGGCAGACAACACACCAGTGGCTGAAGTCTTTCTGAAAACAGACGTCACTAGGACAGCAGATTCAGAAGTGGGCAGGTGTTCACTTGCGGAGCAGACAGACGGCGAGAGGAAAACTGCACTCAACAGACGAGCTTCAGCAACATTCATCTGCAACACACAGTCTGCTCATCCACGCGGACATAATGGTGAAATATGTAGTGGTATCGGCTGGGTAGAATGGAATACAGTTAAATGTTTGTTAATGCTTCAGTAAATTCGGGCTAGCTTTTGATGGCGAGGTGGACAGATCAATTGCATTTAATCTCATTCTCTCTTTCCGGCACGACCATGAACCACTGGTTTCATTTCATGGCTATGTAGTACGGTGTTAATATATCAAGAAGTTGATTAGCACCAATACCGTTACACTCTTAAATTAGCTTTGCTAACTATGCCATTGCACATTTTTACTTACTTTCAGGTCTCTTTATTTTTTCGTTTCGTGCTCCATCAAAAAACTTTTAATAGCCTTTATCAAAGTGTCCATATTAAGAATTCCTAATAAATGTTGGGATTTCACCTGGACGAAACTTCTGATTTAGTAATAACTAATTCCCTTTCATTAAGTTAGTTAACACTAAATTATGGGAATATCGATACCTGGAATTGAATGGTAGTGCCATCTTTTTCATTAGCTGCGTTAAGGGGAGTCGGATGGTTCTGTCTCGGCCATATTTAATTATATGACTTTAGGAACATTTTTCTCCCTAACCAGTTGACATATTATCATGACTTTTTGTTGTATTCCTTATATCTTTATCTCCATTTTAAACTAATCAGTCTTAAAAATAATAAAAACTTATATTTAAAAAATATTTTTTTAAAGTAGCCATAAAAACTGCAATTTTTTTACTTTAAGTTTATACCATAGTTCTTTGAAAGATATTCATATTTCCTCAGTTTAAGTCAACAACTAAAGAATGAGGAACAATTTTAAAAAAATCGTGTTGATAAGATTAATAGTAGTCAATAAAAATGTTCCTAACCATTGAAAACGCAATTGTTGGGGAAACACAAATAAAGATAACACTATTAAACAATGACTTTATACTTATTTTAGTACATTTCAGCTTAATATGAAGGTCCATCGGGATCTTCAAGTTCTTCAAACTGGTCCTCAATCTTTCTGTAGCTTTCTGTGTGGTCTGGCGACACTTTTACTCAATTTCGGTGACAGATTTGTCCGCTTTTTTAATCTGAAGTTCCTCGTCCTTTTTCAAAAACTTGACACAGTTTTTGCCTGGAGATATGCCTAGTTGACTCAAAATTTTACACTTTGCTAAATTTCCTTCATTTAAACTTGTAATAGCTTCGTACACTCCCAACTGAAATGTAGTCATCAAAATAAAAGTTGCTTTTCGTAGCCGCGAAAATACAACAATGTTGAACGACTCTGACGGATGCAGGCACTTTCGCAAGAGGTCAGGATGGGCCAAGTCTCTAAATATGGGTTTTACTTGTTCTATGGCAGCGAAAGGAAGATGAGTGTGGTCATAAGGCTCATTTTTTCTCATGGGCTTCTCTTTGTTTCTACAGCAGCGTAGACACTTTCAGAATGTACTTTGTTCGTGACTTGTTACGTTTTCCTTATCTGTCTTATATTTTTGATTACATGATCTGAAATCAGTTTCTCAATGGATACGACACGCGAGTAATAGTATATGGTAATCGCAGCTACGTACTAAGAGTTTGAAGACAGCGTTTTGTCTCACTCTGGTGTGCTTCAACTTTTTATCTCTCATTCGCACAAAGACACAGCGTTTTCCTGAATAGGCTCTTCCTTTGACCTGAATGTATGGTTCTCATTTCTGGTTTTCTATTCTTTTCAGCGGTTCTTGCATAGCTTCACAACCCAATTAGACCATTATGATCGTTCTTCCTGAATCATACTTATGATTTACTCATTTCGTTTTCTTATTTTTCCATATTAATATTTTATGATAAGGTTCTGTCTCCATAATGTTTCGTTACAAATGATCACTGTACACGATAGTATTGTTTTTACAACAAGATCCGGTGTATTATTTGCGGTATTTAGTATGTTATACATACTGTAAATAGGTACACGGCAGTTCAGAATGACCAGTATTTGTATGTCACGTACTTTACTTTACCGTCTTTGTATTTCCTTTTCCCTCTTTATATACTTTTGATTAATGCGTATTTATTGTAAATTTATTTTATATAATGATAATTGATGTTGCATAACAGATTTGTCCCCCCATGAACCATAGACCCTGCCGTTGGTGGGGAGGTTTGCGTGCCTCAGCGACACAGATAGACGTACGTACCGTAAGCGCAACCACAACGGAGGGGTATCTGTTGAGAGGCCAGACAAACGTATGGTTCCTGAAGAGGGGCAGCAGCCTTTTCAGTAGTTGCAGGGGCAAGAGTCTGGATTATTGACTGATCTGGCCTTGTAACATTAACCAAAACGGCCTTGCTGTGCTGGTACTGCGAAGCATGGGGAAACTACGGCCGTAATTTTTCCCGAGGGCATGCAGTTTTACTGTATGGATAAATGATGATGGCGTCCTCTTGGGTAAAATATTCCGGAGGTAAAATAGTCCCCCGTTCGGATCTCCGGGCGGGGACTACTCAGGAGGACGTCGTTATCAGGAGAAAGAAAATTGGCGTTCTATGGATCGATCGCAGCGTGGAATGTCAGATCCCTTAATCGGGCAGGTAGATTAGAAAATTTAAAAAGGGAAATGGATAGGATAACGTTAGATATAGTGGGAATTAGCGAAGTTCGGTGGCAGGAGGAACAAGACTTTTGAGCAGGTGAATACAGGGTTATAAATACAAAATCAAATAGGGGTAATGCAGGAGTAGGTTTAATAATGAATAAAAAAATAGGAGTTCGGGTAAGCTACTACAAACAACATAGTGAACGCATTATTGTGGCCAAGATAGACACGAAGCTCACGCCTACAACAGTAGTACAAGTTTATATGCCAACTAGCTCTGCAGATGACGAAGAAATTGAAGAAATGTATGATGAGATAAAAGAAATTATTCAGATAGTGAAGGGAGACGAAAATTTAATAGTCATGGGTGACTGGAATTCGATAGTAGGAAAAGGAAGAGAAGGAAACGTAGTAGGTGAATATGGATTGGGGGTAAGAAATGAAAGAGGAAGCCGCCTGGTAGAATTTTGCACAGAGCACAACTTAATCATAGCTAACACTTGGTTCAAGAATCATAAAAGGAGGTTGTATACATGGAAGAAGCCTGGAGATACTGACAGGTTTCAGATAGATTATATAATGGTAAGACAGATTTAGGAACCAGGTTTTAAATTGTAAGACATTTCCAGGGGCAGATGTGGACTCTGACCACAATCTATTGGTTATGAACTGTAGATTAAAACTGAAGAAACTGCAAAAAGGTTGGAATTTGAGGAGATGGGACCTGGAGAAACTGAAAGAACCAGAGGTTGTACAGAGTTTCAGGAAGAGCATAAGGGAACAATTGACAAGAATGGGGGAAAGAAATACAGTAGAAGAAGAAAGGATAGCTTTGAGGAATGAAATAGTGAAGGCAGCAGAGGATCAAGCAGGTAAAAAGACGAGGGCTAGTAGAAATCCTTGGGTGACAGAAGAAATATTGAATTTAATTGA
Organism: Schistocerca serialis cubense; assembly: GCF_023864345.2. NCBI lineage: Eukaryota > Metazoa > Arthropoda > Insecta > Orthoptera > Acrididae > Schistocerca > Schistocerca serialis. The sequence goes on along the minus strand of NC_064644.1, from coordinate 596,050,442 downwards.
TGAAAGGAGAAAATATAAAAATGCTGTAAATGAAGCAGCAAAAAGGAATACAAACGTCTCAAAAATGAGATCGACAGGAAGTGCAGGGATGGCTAGAGGACAAATGTAAGGATGTAGAGGCTTATCTCACTATGGGTAAGATAGATACCGCCTACAGGAAAATTAAAGAGACCTTTGGAGATAAGAGAACGACTTGTATGAATATCAAGAGCTCAGATGGAAACCAAGTTCTATGCAAAGAAGGGAAAGCAGAAAGGTGGAAGGAGTATATAGAGGAACTATACAACGGCGACGTTTTTGAGGACAATATTATGGAAATGGAAGAGGATGTAGATGAAGATGAAATGGAGATTTTATACTGCGTGAAGAATTTGATAGAGCACTGAAAGACCTAAGTCGAAACAAGGCCCCGGGAGTAGACATCATTCCATTAGACCTACTGACAGCCTTGGGAGAGCCAGTCCTGACAAAATTCTACCGTCTGGTGAGCAAAACGTATGAGACAGGCGAAATACCTTCAGATTTCAAGAGGATTATAATAATTCCAATCCCAAAGAAAGCAGGCGTTGACAGATGTGAAAATTACCGAACTATCAGTTTAATAAGTCACGGCTGCAAAATACTAACGCGAATTCTGTACAGACGAATGGAAAAACTGGTAGAAGCCGACCTCGGGGAAGATCAGTTTGGATTCCGTAGAAATATTGGAACACGTGAGGCAATACTGACCCAACGGCTTATCTTAGAATCTAGATTAAGAAAAGGCAAACCTACGTTTCTAGCATTTGTAGACTTGAAGAAAGCTTTCGACAATGTTAACTGGAATAATGTCTTTTGAATTCTGAAGGTGGCAGGGGTAGAATACAGGAGCGAAAGGCTATTTACAATTTGTACAGAAACCAGATGGCAATTATAAGAGTCGAGGGACATGAAAGGGAAGCAGTGGTTTGGGGAGGAAGTGAGACAGGGTTGTAGCCTCTCCCTGATGTTATTCAATTTGTATATTGAGCAAGCAGAAAAGGAAACAAAAGAAGAATTCGGATTAGGTATTAAAATCCATGGAGAAGAGACAGCAAAGGACTTGGAAGAGCAGTTGAACGGAATGGACAGTGTCTTGAAGGGAGGATATAAGATTAACATCAACAAAAGCAAAACGAGGATAATGGAATGTAGTCGAATTAAGTCGGGCGATGCTGAGGGAATTACATTAGGAAATGAGACACTTAAAGTAGTGAAGGAGTTTTGCTATTTGGGGAGCAAAATAACTGATGATGGTCGAAGTAGAGTGTATATAAAATGTAGACTGGCAATGGCAAGGAAAGCGTTTCTGAAGAAGAGAAATTTGTTAACATCGAGTATAGATTTAAATGTCAGGAAGTCGTTTCTGAAAGTATTTGTATGGAGCGTAGCCATGTATGGAAGTGAAACATGGACAATAACTAGTTTGGACAAGAAGAGAATAGAAGCTTTCGAAATGTGGTGCTACAGAAGAATGCTGAAGATTAGATGGGTAGATCATATTACTAATGAGAAGGTATTGAATAGGATTGGGGAGAAGTTTGTGGCACAACTTGACTAGAAGAAGGTATCGGTTGGTAGGACATGTTCTGAGGCATCAAGGAATCACCAATTTAGTATTGGAGGGCAGCGTGGAGGGTAAAAATCGTAGAGGGAGACCAAGAGATGAATACACTAAACAGATTCAGAAGGATGGAGGCTGCAGTACGTATTGGGAGATGAAGAAGCTTGCACAGGATAGAGTAGCTTGGAGAGCTGCTTCAAACCAGTCTCAGGACTGAAGACCACAACAACAACAACAACAACAACAACAACAACAACAACAACAGATTTGTATTTTGTTGTAAATATTGTCATAAATGTTGATGATTTTGTCGATTTGTACTGAACTGATAGCATACTAAAAGTTTTCCATAAATTTAATGCTGTCAGGTGCCTGATTTCTGCAAATCGTCGACCGGTCACCGTTTCATTCTTCCACTTACATAAAATGGAATTGCACAAAAATACGAGGAGCGGTCAGTAACTAACGCTACTCTTTTTTTCTCGGCCAATTTGTGTTGAAAAAAATTATGAATTTGTTGTGGGACATCGTGGATTATCCCCACTTCAACCCCTATAGTGTCATGAAGTTCCTATAGTTGATGGAGCTATACGTAGCCTTTCAAAACGGCTTCTATAACGGAATTGCGTTCCAAGCAGAGAGTTGCCATTAAGTTTCTATTGGCGGAAAACCACAGCATCGTAGATATGTCTACAATGACTTGACAGTGAACAAAAGCACTGTGAGCCGTTGGGCAAGGCGTCTGTCATCACGGCAAGAATTTCGCACAAAGCTCTCCGATCTCCGGGTGCCGGACGGCCGCACATAGCGGTGACTCTTGGATTGTTGGAACATGTGAAGACTCTCATTCGAGGTGACAGACGGATTCCAATCAGATACCTCGCTGCACAACTAGACGTCTCTGTTGGTAACGCTGACACGCTCGTCCACCAGTTGGGGTACTAATAGGTCAAAGCCGATGGGTTTCCCGACGCCCAACGGAAGACCATAAAGGGCGACGAAGGATCATGTGTGCGGAACTTCTTGCGCGTTACGATGCTGATCGTGATGGCTTGACGACGTTAGCTCCGACGAGGAGAGTGTTATCACGCGAGCATGCAGACCCTCCCAGCAAGGTGGCGTAAGGCCGTCGCATTGGATGGAAATTATGTTGATAAATACGATTTTGTAGCCAGAAGAGAGGGGAATAATACTGTTCATTGGAGTCCTGTATAAAACCAACATGCTTTCAGAGAAAAATGTTGTATTACTTATAGAATGCCACTCGTAACTCTATTAGTGGAACCATACTCCAGAGTTGGAAAATTAAACGTAAGGACACACCCACTGCAAAATGAAACAGAACACAAATGGGAAAAAGAGAGGGTTAATGGAGGATCGTATACACACATCAACAAAAGTGCTGCGTCACCCCGATACGTCGTGTAGGTGTGACGCTATTGTGACTCTTCTTGTACCGATTGGAAGGTCATCCCTGATGCTTCTTCTAAAGATACACACAGTTACCAAGACAGCTACCTACGGTTAGAACGCCTCACTCGAATGGATGCACGGACGCATTAGAGATTTTAAGTGAAGTAGTGCCGACATGGAATCGGTTACAACTGACAGGTAGTTTTGAGGACTTACACAGTACAGGCCGTCCAAGTTTGACAGGTGCACAGGAGAATCGATATCTACGACCTTTGAGTGAAAGCAACCATGAGCTGAGTGCTCCAGAACCGAATTCGGCGTTCAAAGAGGCTACAGGAAGCTATGTATCGCATAAGTGTTAGGAGACAGATGCATGATGCCTAACTCCATTCCAAATGACCACGGTGAGCTCCACGCAGTACATCACAACACGTTGGACTCTGTTACAGATGGGAAAGAAATCGTGTAGAGTGGACGCCCCAGGATTGGCGTCGACTGTCGCTTATACACGAACCTCTGATGTGGTCGTACCCTGATTATCACAGACAACGCGCTTTGAGACAACGCCTCCACCACTGTCCCAGACGCGGAGCAAGGTGGGGATGGAGTGATGTTCTGGGGTGGCTTTACGTGAGGCCACTGTACAACTCCCGTCGCTGAGGAGGGCAATCCTACTGCTCTGCGATTCCGGAACAAGATTTTGCAACCAATAGTGGGACCGTATCGCCAACATTTTGGTGACACTTTCATCTCATGACTGACAACTCGGATGCTTATCGTTCTGTCCTCGTGAGCACGTTACTCCAGCATGCTAGGATCACCAGAATGCAGTGGCCTGCCTGTTCTCCGGGTGTGAGCCCAATCGAACATGTGTGGGATCAATTGAAACAAGACGTTTTGAAAGTCGACAACAACCTCGTACGCCGGCCGCTGTGGACGAGCGGTTCTAGGCGCTTCAGTTCGGAACCGCGCTGCTGCTACGGTCGCAGGTTCGAATCCTGCCTCGGGCATGGATGTGTGTGATGTCCTTAGGTTAGTTAGGTTTAAGTAGTTCTAAGTTCTAGGGGACTGATGACCTCAGATGTTAAGTCCCATAGTGCTCAGAGCCATTTAAACCGTTTTCCTGTTTGCGCCAAGAATTTCGAAATAACGGGGCGATGCATAAATTTTGCTGATTTGTATGTCTTGTGAGGTAGTTTATACAATCCAACCTCTGTTTTTTGTTGCTAGTAGAAACTGAAGCTCATGGCATAAAAACGGGATTTTACCTCAGGTTCTATTGGCGACAGAGTGGTAGGGCTTTGAGTTTCGGATAGCGCTTCTGTTAGGGACCATTTGCGTACCCAACAGAAGGACTATGTTACTGGAACTATCCTACAATACAGGGTCAAAGTTCGAATATAACGCTCTTCCACCAGTTTAGGCAAATAGAGCAAATTGTTTTTTTTTTTTTTTTTTAAGTTATATGTAGTTAATGGTGCGCCTTAATGGGATTGTAGAGGCACTGTTTAGTTTGTGGGCGATTCCTGAGGAAAATGTAAACTTTCACGGCCGGAAATATCATGTCCATTATAATTATCCGGGCTGTTATGCCGTGGTCGGTTGATGAATTCTGTGGTGATTCCCACGTTTCGTCTCCGACTGCGGGAGACGTCTTCAACGGGGTCCGTAGCTTGATGGAAGGTCCAGTGTGTGGCGAGCCAGTGTGTGTGTTGGACCTTCCATCAAGCTACGGACCCCCTTGAAGATGTCTCCCGCAGTCGGAGACGAAACGTTGGAAATCACCACAGAATTCATCAACCGACCACGGCATAACAGCCCGGATAATTATAATGGACATGAATCCTGAGGAAACCCGAAAGGCATGATTTTTGGGTACCAAAAGCGAGCCACTGATTCCAAGACGCCTACGCACAGAAAATGGCTGAAATTTTTCCGATGTGTTCTTAACATCTAGATCTCTAACAACCCTGAAAAATTTCTTGATATCTTTCTCTGTTTCCGAGATAGAGAGGTTCGAATTTACCCTATATGCACACGTAAAATACGTACGTAATATCCGGTGTGAGGCGAAAACGTAGTTAATAATGTTGCATATAAATAACACGAAGAAATATACAGTAAAGCGTCTTTGTTATCAGAAAGGTTGTGGGAACCACATGCTGTAGTGCTGAAGTACATGCAAAATTGTTGTACATGTAAACTCCGGTCTGATGTGTAGAATTAGTTTTGCATTATTTCAATTTCACGTAATCAAAAAATATAAATTTTACTAACCCATAAATACATGGAGAGTGACATTGCTGTAGCAGGGACGGTAGGTGAACAGCGGAAAAATGTTCCTATTGGAGCACAAAAAAGTCTAAGATGCTCAACTTTTAACAGGCTCTAACTGGAAAATGGGATATCATTCTACCTTCCTTTGCACGTTCAAAAATTTTCTCAAAAATTTTGGCATGCGGAAATATCCGCACTTTCTTGTGCTGAAAGACAAGGAGACAGTGTCAGCCGTAGAGTGACAGAAAAGTGTTAGATACTCGAATATAGTAGACAGTAATTGTGGTATAGAAATAATGAGAGGGACAAAGGCATTGTGAGAGAAAGAGAGTGGCGTAGTGCCAGTGTAACATAGCTGGCAGTGACAGAACAGTAGTAGCGAAAGCGTGAAGGAGAGAGAGTGCCGGTGAGAGAGAAATAAAGAGAAGGAGAAACTGGGAGTGAGTGGGAGAGACAGTGATAGTAACATAGTCTATGACAATGAGAAGAGAAAGCATCAGAGGGAAGGAATGAATGACATATTAACAGGAGAGATATAGAGAGAGATATAGAGAGAGATAGAGAGAGATATATATATAGAGAGAGAGATATATATAGAGAGATATATATATATAGAGAGAGAGAGAGATATAGAGAGAGAGACTAGTAGTGGTAGTAGTAGTAGTAGTAATAGTGGTGCAGAATGAAAGAGACTGTGGTTGTCAGATAGAGGGCAATGACAGAGAGACAGAAAGAGATATTGACAATGAGTTGTGCTGAATGTGTGAGTCGGCCGGTGTGGCAGAGCGGTTCTAGGCGCTTTAGTCTGGAACCGCGCGACCGCTACGGTAGCAGGTTCGAATCCTGCCTCGAGCATGGATGTGTGTGACGTCCTTAGGTTACTTAGGTTTAAGAAGTTCTAATTTCTAGGGGACCGATGACCTCAGCAGTTAAGTGCCATAGTGCTCAGAGCCATTTGAACCATTTTGAATGTGTGAGTGAGAATGGAAAAATGGGAGTGGACGGGTATGTGTGACTTGTAGCAATTGACTAGTGGGCGTGAAGCGAGTTGAGTTACAGTTAGGGAAGCTTGTAAGAATGAGATGAGAGTTGCGTGTTAAAAAGAGCGCAAATATGTTCGCATGCCAACAGTTTTGGGAAAATTTTTAAAGGTGCTGAGGAACCTAAAGTGAGGCAGCTGGTACCCCTCTTTCCAGGTAGTGTCTTTCAAAATATGAGCATATTAACCTTTTCTTTTTTTTCCATTGCGCTCTACTGATTGTAGTGTAGCGTCTCGATACTGTTTTCTGAACATAGCAATGTTTAGTATAGGAAAGGTAGGCTTCGGTCATGGTGGATGTAGCTCATTTCTTTTCGCAGTCTACTCTGTACAACTGAAAATTTCAGCAGATTAGTTTCGTCACGCGAAAGCCCTTTGTACGGGATCTGTGTTCGTAATGCTCCGCTGTAGTACGGCTTCCTCCATTTTTCTCGTCCCTAATTTTCTTCGTCACGCGACAGTTTGTACAAGCGGCATTAAATACCCCTCGGCTCGCGCATGTGTGTGAGTAAGTGCAGGCTGGAGCGGCGCGCCCAGCACACGAGTAAGTGCCAGCAAATCCGGCCGCGCACGGCCTCAGCTGAATGCGCGAGCTTCTCTCAGATAAGAGGCCGCAGTCCCGCATTGTGGTCGCGCGCCCGTTTAAGTCAGGCGCGCAGAACAGCTCTGTTTGTTTCTCCTTCTCGCAGCTCGCGCTAAGCCCGCACTCTGTAAACAAGTACCTTTCAAGTAGGTTAGTGCACGCGTTACGCAATCCGCGAACAACACAGTAAAGGCGCCCCTTCCTAGCATCGTGCAGCAGGTGGCTCACACGACAGACGAACGATTTAGCTGGCGGAAAACTTTATGAAATGTAGACCCGTGACACCATCTATTCCACAGTTCAAAATATGAGCCGCATTTTCGATATGCATACTTGAGCCTCGCTGACAAAGGTCGGCCGGGGTGGCTGAGCGGTTCTATGCTATGCAGTCTGGAACAGCGCGACCGCTACGGTCGCAGGTTCGAATCCTGCCTCGGGCATGGATGTTTGTGACGTCCTTAAGTTGGTTAGGTTTAAGTAGTTCTAAGTTCTAGGGGACTGATGACCTCAGCAGTTAAGTCCCATAGTGCTCAGAGCCATCTAGGGGACTGACGACAGCAGTAAAGTCCCATAGTGCTCAGAGCCATCTAGGGGACTGATGACAGCAGTAAAGTCCAATAGTGCTCAGAGCCATTTGAACCTCACTGACAAAGCCCCTAAAACATGTATGCCGAAGGAGACGACAGATTCAGAAACCAAGAACTGATGTAATTCATTGATGACAACTGGTTGCAATACGAAGACAAAGTGTTACGAAATAAGAAGGTCATCAACAATTTTGTACCAGTTGTACGACGACGTTTTACAGCATCCAGAACTCGCCAGGTTGCCAGGGCGACACAAAAACATATTATTACGAAGGTACACTATGTTATCAAAAGTATCCGGAGATCTGGCTGAAAATGAGACAAGTTGGTGGCACCCTCCATCGGTAATGCTGGAATTCAGTATGGTGTTGGCCCACCCTTAGCCTTAGCAGGCATACGTTCAATCAGGTGCTGGAAGGTTTCTTGGGGAAGCAGCCCATTCTTCACGGAGTGCTACACTGAGGAGAGGTATCGACGACGGTCGGTGAAGCCTGGCCGGTAGTCGGCGGTTCAAAACATCTCAAAGGTGTTCTATAGGATTCGGGTCAGGACTCTGTGCGGTCCAGTCCCTTACAGGAATGTTGTTGTCATGTAACCACTCAGCTACAGGCAACGCATTATGAACAGGTGCTCGATCGTGTTTAAAGATGCAGTCGCCATCCCGGAATTGCTCTTCAACAGTGGGAAGCAAGAACGTGTTTAAAACATCAATGTGCAGGCCCTCTCCATGAAAAACACGACCACACCGTAACACCACAGCCTCCGAACTTTACTGTTGACACTACACACACTGGTAGATGACGTTCACCTGGCATGGCTAGAGGACAAACGCAAGGATGTAGAGGCATGTCTTACTAGGGGTAAGATAGATACTGCCTACAGGAAAACTGAAGAGACCTTTGGAGAAAAGAGAACGGAAAACCAGTCCCGCATCTCGTGGTCGTGTGGTAGCGTTCTCGCTTCCCACGCCCGGATTTCCGGGTTCGATTCCCGGCGGGGTCAGGGATTTTCTCTGCCTCGTGATGGCTGGGTGTTGTGTGATGTCTTTAGGTTAGTTAGGTTTAAGTAGTTCTAAGTTCTAGGGGACTGATGACCATAGATGTTAAGTCCCATAGTGCTCAGAGCCATTTGAACCATTTGAAAACCAGTCCTAAGCAAAGAAGGGAAAGCAGAAACGTGGAAGGAGTATGTAGACAAAAAAAGAATAGAAGCTTTCGAAATATGGTTCTAGAGGAGAATGTTTAAGATTAGATGGGTCGATCACGTAACTAATCAGGACGTACTGAATAGAACTGGGAAGACAAGAAGTCTGTGGCACAACATGACTAGAAGAAGGAATCGGTTGTTAGGACATGTTCTAAGGCATCTAGGAGTCACCAATTTAGTATTGGATGGCAGCGTGGAGGGTAAAACTCGTAGAGGTAGACCAAGAGATGAATACACTAATCAGATTTAGACGTATGTAGGTTGCAGTAGGTACTGGGAGATGAAGAAGCTTGCACAGGATAGAGTAGCGTGGAGAGCTGCATCAAACCAGTCTCTGGACTGTAGACCACAACAACAACGATATTCATTAACATTTGGGGTGAAAGAAACGGGAAGGAAACGGGATGGGTAATATATAGAAAGGAAACAATTAGTTCTAGCCACATAGGGCATTGCGGCAATTCAGCGGCGAGAGCTGGAAATTTGTGACGGGACTGTAGGACAGCCGCGTCAACCTCCTTTGCCGTCCGGACACACTTCCCGTCACACCCAAATTCCCAACTTCCAGCTTGTCGCAGTGCGGCGATCCCTGCCAATTAACCCCTATTCACAGATTTCTAATTTTAGTCGAAATTCGGATCTTAGTTGTGTGGTTCCGCACTGAAACCTTTTCATCAAACAGCCGTCGTGCCCATATAATTACAGATATGAGTGGTGTCTGTTCGTTCGGATACGATGGTATTCACTTAACGTCGTTCCCACCTAATGTAGCGCAACTCCAGGTAAAGCCGCCCTCACAGCGACAGCAGGCCGCTGTCGTATTCAGTCTACAGCATAAAACGCACGCGCTGGCTATCCTCTTGTTAGTGACCTACGCTACGAGCTTGATTGAACCTTGTCTGATGTTTCACTCATGCTAGGTTTTCCATCGCAGCACAACAGACTAGGACCTTATTCACAGACTTGCATCGTTCATTCTTTGTGTGACTACAGTCAGCCAGAGGTTTGGGTTCTGTGCCGAACTTGTTGCCAGTGTTCTGTATTCAAATAAAGGGAGAGGAAACACGATTCCAACATAGAAATACCTCGCTACCGCACACATGGGGATAAGACTGCACTGCGAAATCCGGGAGGTATTCGCACTATGGTGAGTGGAATCCGGCGAAGAGTATCACTGTTGATAGTAACCAGTAGTAAATGTACAAACTCACTCCTCAAAAAAGCCATCTAGCTGAGTAACAGCTTTCTCTGCACAGACTATGCATATGCTATATGAACTAGTGGCATGGGGGATGTTATAGTTAAGAAGAAACCACCTGTCACTTCTGAATCAGTCTCACTGGCACATAGAGACTCGTGAGGGAATCTCGAAATCATCTTTACATCTGGCGATTTTGGTCCGTTAACAGTGACGAAAGTGACCCACTTGCAAATCTGGTCCGATACTTCGTAATCTCATATTTTATTCGCTAACCAGCAGTGCGGGAGTGTTTGAAGTGCCTACCATAAGTCAAAGGACACTGTATCAACATGAGCAGCTATCTCTACGGCGTTGTGGACCTCAGGCACAAACAGAACGAACTCAGTTTCGCAAGCTCTCTGTTTGCGAAATTCATGTAAACTTACATAGACGAGATTTTTTGTTTTTCAAAAATGTCTTAATACGTGAGCATAAAACGTGTTCCATAAGTCTACAACACGTTGACGTCATCAATGTGTGCTAAAATTATGCACACCTGGCCTACGACCTATCGTAGAAACCAGAATGATATGCAGTTCGTTGTTCCAGCGACCTACGAAAAACTGCTGCTAAAAGGGGAGCATGTTCTTTCGCACAATGTGCGTAGAATCTTACAGGTATCTCATTTTGTCCTGATACCGATCCCCAACTGAGCTACTGTAGTTGCATTTATGTTCCACGAACATTTATCTCAATATCTGTCATTTTCAATTTCCTACAATGCTTGAAAGGAAGGACCGTATTACAATTTTCCGATGTATAAGGGCATCGAAAGATGGAATACAGAATTTCGGAGTTCTGTCATTTTTCGTTTCGGTGCCAGTCGTGTTTTGACTTCTCTTGTAACCGTGATGAAGCTCTCTTCGTTAACGTTGCAGTTTTCTAACATGGATATTAAAGCACGGTGGGTCTCTCCCATCCAGTAAAACCTTGTACAGAATATAGTTATCTAAGGAATCTTTTTAGTATGTCACCGGCCTGTTTGACGTTATTACACGCAACGCAGAAGGGAGGCAGCAACGGTAGGTGACATCGAGTGCGTTCCGGAAACTATGCAGAGGTGAAGAGCAGCCGCGTGTCGCAGGTTGCAGGCTTGCCAGGCGCTTTTGTGAGTCGGAACCACATAGCAGCAGCGACGCAGTTGTGGGCTGCTCCACAGCAAGGGACCCATCGTCTGTGATAGCAGACCTATTGACACGCTTCAGAACTGTGGGACTCAACTTTGGAAACGTGAATATAATTCTGTTTCTGCAACCTGCAGGGTAACTAAAATTTTGTATGAAGCTTGCTGTAGCGCTCCAAAAAGGGAGCGGGGTTGAGTACCAGTTGATATCCATCGGAGAATGAACAATTTGTATGAGGCAGCTTGTCAGTGGAAAATCAAGGTTGTGGAATGGTGGACAAGTACCGTTGTCGTTGCGATTCGATACAAGACGCCCCCTTTTGGTAAATGTCGTAATGCAGAAATTACGCCAACTCTAGTAGGAGACCCTAGAGTACCTGCCGTACAGTCTTCATCTCTCCTCACGGGATTATCACGCCATCGGTTCCTCGAAGGAGGCCTTGAAGGGTCGACGATTACAATCGGACGAGGTAGTGCAGCTGGCATGTCCACGCAGCAGGACAAGGTGTTTTACAAAACGGGCATCTTCAACCTGATGCGTCTGTGGGATGATAGTCCCAATGCTCACGTCGAATTTGATTGATGAGGATAGCGATTCTGTACTGTGCGGCCTTCGAAAGGAAAATTTTCGATTTCTCTTCATAAATAGTTTCTTCTTTCTGGAAGTATTCTTCTGTAGACTGGCCTGTCCATTCCTTCATAAGATGGACATTTTGTTACCTCCAATAGCTCTAGCATTTTCTGTCAGAGCTTGTCCTTGATTTACGTTCCGAAATTTATTCCTTTCAGTGCCTTTGTGAAAAATTTATTAAGCCTAAATAATTGTCCAATAAGATTCGTACATCATTCTCACACAAGGCCGAATGGCGTAGTATAGAGACCTTTGAATTTTGATTTGGAGGAAACTCCTTAGCGTTCCACGAAACGCAGTATGTAAAAAACAAAAGCAGGCTGCTCCTTGAAGGGAATGGTACTGAAACAAAAACTGATCTGGTTGCATTGTTCTCAGGTATCCAGCCGAGTACAGTTGTTTTCGTAACACAATATTTCGGCAGCGTACCTTGCCGTCATCTTCAGGTGATATGTGTCATATGAACTTCTTCACTAGATCCTGCCTCTTTTATACAGTGATCCCTCCACACTCATCCTCCCACTATCCGTATTACGAGGACGACTGCAAGCGACGGCACACCCGAGAACAGTACCACCAGAAGATTCACCGGAAAAGCTTAATACCACACAAAAACTGACCTACTTTCGGCACATTATGAGAAGATATGAGTCGCTCGAAGAGAGGTTAATGCCGGAGAAGATCGAAGGGACTAGGAGAAGAGGGTGGCGAGGACTGAGATGGATCGATAGCACCGCAAGAATAAAGGCTTCCAACCTGGAAGGTCTGCGGGAGAGAGTACAGGCGGAGAGTCGGAATCGACTGAATGAACGGAGATAGCGAGAGAGATTGATCGCAGGATGGCGTTAACGTCAGGCAGCTGGTGAGCTCATATACTGCATGTGTTTTCCACTGTCAGCTATCAGAGCAAAGAACGTAAATAAATAATATTCTCTTTAGTTTAACATTAATTTTCTCGAAATTAGCTGAACAGCGTTTGGGTAAGGTGGGACTAAATGAATCATTTTAACTTTCTGGGCCTGTTAAATTGTAATAGTGACTAGATAATATTTATAAATTTTGTATGATACAGGTACATTGGTTCTAGATCTATTCTTCGTTGTAAACAACAAAATTTTAAAAATTGTGGGACTATTTGAATGGAAAACGAGGCTACATGAATCATTGTAAACTGTCATACGGTTATATACTATATGGAACATTTCACTTTTAAACTGTTCCAGTAGTTATTACATGCATGCCACACAGCAGATTTTTTTTTTTTGTTTTTTTTTTTACGACCAGCAGCCCCAATTTCTTGCAACCACATCTTGCATTTATCACTCCTGATCCACTATCCTTTCTTCAGAATCCAGGGTAGTTATACTTTATGTTGCATAAACCACAAGATACGTTTCCTTCCTCCGCTTCAGGTGGTGATGAAGAAGAACCCTCTTCTGGATTTGATGGTTTCTCTTTAACATCCATAGCATTTCTGCAACCCTCGACTTTGTTTTTTCAAAATACTATTTTCTCTTACCTCTTGTAAGAGTGAAAGGAACTGGTGAATTCAAATGGAAGGTGAGTTTTTCTCTCTCCTTTCACGTGTGCTACCGGTTATTACAACGGGGATTGCCAAAACAGAAGGAATGATGAAGGTGGCGTTGCTGAGATCTGACTGAATTTCTTGGCGTATTAGATGGAGTTGCAGGAGCTGAGTGTAGTTCTGATTCTGTGGTAACAGAACGGGACTCATCAACCAGGAATGTGTACGAAGGAAGGAATTTGTGTGAGTATTTTGTCGGGATTGAGACATTTTCTACGAAGGCCGTTCAATAATTTATACAACATGTTTATCGGCCAGTTTCGGTTGAAAAAATGCGGAATTCGTTGTGGAACATGCCCGCTTCAGACCCTACTGTTTCTTGAGGTTCCGGTAGAGGGCGGAGCTGTACGTAGCCTTCAAAATATCGTCGGTAACGGAGGTTCGTTCCAAGCAGGGAGATGTCAGTGAGTTTATTTTGGCAGTAAACCAGAGCATGACAGATATTCATAAGCGACTGCAGAATGTCTTCGGAGACCTGGCAGTGAACAAAAGCACTGTTAGTCGTTGGGCGTGGCGTCTGTCAACAGCGCAACAAGGTCGCACAGATCTGTCCGATTTCCCGCGTGCCAGCAGGCTGGACGCAGCTGTGACCGCTGCAGTGTTGGAACGTGCGGACAGCCTCATTCGAGGTGATGGACGGATCACACTCAAACACCTCGCTACTCAACTGGACGTCTCTGCTGGTAGTGTTGACATACTCGTCCAGCAGTTGGTTCAGTTAAGAGTGTGCGCCCGCTTTGTTCGTTGCTGCCTAATAGAAGGCCATAAAGAGCAAAGAACGCCCATCTGTGAGGAACTTCTTGCACGTCACGAGGCTCGTCGTGACGACGTCGGCTCCCTCGTCGACCAGCAGAGTGGTGGCAGGAGGACATACAGGCCCTCGCGGTAGGATGGCATGAGACCGTCGCATTGATCGAATATTATGTTGAAAACTAGCATTTTGTAGCAAAAACAGGAATAAGATGGCCTATTGGAATCCTGAATAAAGTCAATCCACTTTCAGAAAAAAAGAGTGCCGCATTATTCATCGAAAGCATTAGCTCCTCGTCTCCATGTAACTTCGAAGATTTTAGCAAACACAAATTTCCTAAGACGGCTAAAGGAACTGTTGTGTATGTTTAGGCTACATGAATGTTTCAATAAATAAGAAGTCAAACATGTATTCAGATACAGAAAGCACCACGATGACTGACTTACATAGCTGCATTCCTTTGTTATTTCCTAAATTTAAACAGTTGTTCAAAATATAACAGATTTCGAGATTTGTTTTGTTGACCGACGTTGTAAGGTCTGTACAGTTGGTAGCGGGAGGACCTATAACCAATATTCATTATTTGAACAATAGGCCTTACTTTAAATAGACTTAATATTACATGGCGTATTGAAACTTGCTGGCAGATTAAAACTGTGTGCCGGGCCGAGACTCGAACTAGGGACCTTTGCCTTTCGCGGGCAAGTGCTCTACCATCTGAGCTGTGAGGACGGGGCGTGAGTCGTACTTGGGTAGCTCAGATGGTAGAGCACTTGCCCACAAAAGGCAGAGGTCCCGAGTTCGAGTCTCGGTCGGGCACACAGTTTTAATCTGCCAGGAAGTTTCATATCAGCGCACACTCCGCTGCAGAGTGAAAATCTCATTCTGGAAACATGGCGTATTGTTTAATGAATACTGTCACCTCTTCTGTTTGCTTTATTATTATTATTGTATGGATTAAATAGATATATGGAGTAAACTTCTATCAGCTTGTGCACGACCTGTCTAGTGACGGCAGTGTAACATAATGGCGACCGAGTTGCGTACGCGGACTAAGCAGTAGAATATTTTCTCATTTGTATCCGTACAGCCCCACGATTCAGAAGGCCTGAGTTACTGGTCGGGAACTGAAGTGTTGTTCCTCGGGCCGCGGGTCCGCGTGCTGAGCAGCGGGCCACCTGGCCGCTGGTGCGAGGCGTGCGAGTCCCGTGGCAGGAGGCGGGTGCCGGGGGTGGGCGACGCCCCCGCCGCCAGCAGCCACCGTGCCGCCCCCAGCCCGCGGACCAGCCGCTCGCCCGCCCCGTGGAGTGGCGCCGTATTTCGCGTGCCGGCCGGGTCGCTGGCGTGTCGCGTGTGGCGTGCGGCGCGCCGCGGAAAGCCACGCTCCCCTAACAACGGCCGCCGCGCCGTCATCATCATTAGGGCGACTGCGCCCGCTCAGATAACGGCGCGCTCAAGTGCCGTCATTAGTTAATATAACGATCTCCGATAAGGGCGGCGGACAGCCCCCTGCTTAGCCGGGCACGCCAGCACTCCGGGCCTCCACTCACAGCGTCGCGCTGGCGAGGCGGATAAACGGTGCTTAGCACACAGTACAGTTTTTTGTTAACCTGTACAGTGACGCCACTGTCAACGTAGAAATTACGCAGTGAAACTCTCACTCTAGTTTGTTAACCCTTAACATAACGAGCGGGGTGCTCTAGGGACTCAGAGTGTGAGTTTTGCTGCTTCGTACTGCTGCAACTGTCAGCATCACTTTATTCTAGATTTTCTTATGTGTCCTGAGTCTGTTTAGTATATAGACTGACAGAAAAAGTCGCAACACCAAAAAATAATTAATGTAGAGTAATGAAATTTTGGGAATTCAGTTGTCTAGGTAACATATTCAAGTGATTAACATTGCAAGATCACAGGTAATGTAAGCGCTACACAAAACATTGCAAAAGTAAAATGCTGGTGCATTAATAACTGGTGTAACCGCCAGAATGTTGTATTCAACCGCGCAAACGTGCATGCATTGTGTTCTAAAGGTGCCGGATGTCAGTTTGTGAGATGGAGTTCCAGGCCCGTTGCACTCGCTCGATCAATACAGGGATGGTTAATGACGCTGGAGTTGTCTTACGATGATGTACCATACGTGCTCGGCTGGAGACTGTTGTAACGATGACCGGAACGGTCGTGGGGTGGCCGAGAACGGAGTGCGGCGGGACCGAACGGAGAGCGGCCCGCGCACAAACAAATGAACGGAAAGGGCGGACACGGGCAACGACCGACGACAGAGCGAGATCTTACGACGACAACACGCGAGAAGCAACGGGGTGATAGAGGCAACAAGTCCAATACTAAGGTAAACGAAGTACGGTAAACACGCTGTCTGTCGCCGAGAGGTCGATTGACTCCACGAAGTTCAGACTGCATAGCTGAGCGAGAGGCAGGAGCTTATACACAGGATAATGCACGCGCTATTGGCTGCTGGGACCACGTGCTCCACCGCGGCGCCCTCATGCTATACGCGGGCCAGGAATGTGCGCAGCCGCGGCTTACGGCGCGACGGCTGCAGAGACCTCTAGTGGTAATCGAGGTCCGTGCCGTCTGGCGCCGACTCAAAACCCGCTGTGCTAGGTACCAGAGAGACAGATTTGATGATCGAGCAAGTCGAAGCAAAATGTCGACACTCTGTTTTAGGTTACGACAGCGGTATGTGGACGGCCGTTATCCGGTTGGAAAACACGCCCTGTTCATCAATGACAAAATGGTGCGTGGGTAACCACGAATTTGCTCCTGCTGTTTTACGAAATCGCACCTCAGATCAAAACTCCAGGCCAAGCTAGTCGAGCACGCAGACGGGTTCGCTGCAGGCTCCAACTAGGCTTCTCCTAACCAACATACAGCCTTCAGTGGCACCGAGGCAGCGCCAGGTTTCATCAGAAAACACAACAGACCTCCACCCTGCCCCCTAGTGAGCTCTCGTTCGACACCACTGAAGTCTGAAATGTCGGTGGTTTTGAGTCGGTGGGATGCACACTCCCGGGCGTCTGGCACGCAGCTGTATTTGGTGTAACCGATTCTTAGCAGTCCATTGCGTCACTGTGATGTCAACTACTGCTCAAATTGCTGCTGCAGATGCAGTACGATGCCCCAGAGCCATACGCCGAACACGATAGCCTTTCCTTTCGGTAGCGCTATATGTTTGTCCGGAACTGTACATTCTGGTGACTAACGATGGCAGCAATCATGTGTAGTGGCTACGTTCCTGCCAAGTCTTCCTGCAATATCGCAGAACGAAAACCCAGCTTCTCATAGCCCTACTACACGACCAAGTTCAGACTGAGTGAGGTGTTGATAATAGCGTCTTTGTCGCCTTAAAGGTATTCTTGACTAACGTCAACTCAGCACGTCCATTCTCAAAGGTAGTTAACGCTCACGATCGTTACAGCATCTATTTAATCAAACCTGATTTCTATCCTCATAGTGGTGCTATTAGCCTCCCTCTTATACGACTGGTGCGAAATCTGAACAGCCATGATCTTTCAGATATACACTCCTGGAAATTGAAATAAGAACACCGTGAATTCATTGTCCCAGGAAGGGGAAACTTTATTGACACATTCCTGGGGTCAGATACATCACATGATCACACTGACAGAACCACAGGCACATAGACACAGGCAACAGAGCATGCACAATGTCGGCACTAGTACAGTGTATATCCACCTTTCGCAGCAATGCAGGCTGCTATTCTCCCATGGAGACGATCGTAGAGATGCTGGATATAGTCCTGTGGAACGGCCTGCCATGCCATTTCCACCTGGCGCCTCAGTTGGACCAGCGTTCGTGCTGGACGTGCAGACCGCGTAAGACGACGCTTCATCCAGTCCCAAACATGCTCAATGGGGGACAGATCCGGAGATCTTGCTGGCCAGGGTAGTTGACTTACACCTTCTAGAGCACGTTGGGTGGCACGGGATACATGCGGACGTGCATTGTCCTGTTGGAACAGCAAGTTCCCTTGCCGGTCTAGGAATGGTAGAACGATGGGTTCGATGACGGTTTGGATGTACCGTGCAATATTCAGTGTCCCCTCGACGATCACCAGTGGTGTACGGCCAGTGTAGGAGATCGCTCCCCACACCATGATGCCGGGTGTTGGCCCTGTGTGCCTCGGTCGTATGCAGTCCTGATTGTGGCGCTCACCTGCACGGCGCCAAACACGCATACGACCATCATTGGCACCAAGGCAGAAGCGACTCTCATCGCTGAAGACGACACGTCTCCATTCGTCCCTCCATTCACGCCTGTCGCGACACCACTGGAGGCGGGCTGCACGATGTTGGGGCGTGAGCGGAAGACGGCCTAATGGTGTGCGGGACCGTAGCCCAACTTCATGGAGACGGTTGCGAATGGTCCTCGCCGATACCCCAGGAGCAACAGTGTCCCTAATTTGCTGGGAAGTGGCGGTGCGGTCCCCTACGGCACTGCGTAGGATCCTACGGTCTTGGCGTGCATCCGTGCGTCGCTGCGGTCCGGTCCCAGGTCGACGGGCACGTGCACCTTCCGCCGACCACTGGCGGCAACATCGATGTACTGTGGAGACCTCACGCCCCACGTGTTGAGCAATTCGGCGGTACGTGCACCCGGCCTCCCGCATGCCCACTATACGCCCTCGCTCAAAGTCCGTCAACTGCACATACGGTTCACGTCCACGCCGTCGCGGCATGCTACCAGTGTTAAAGACTGCGATGGAGCTCCGTATGCCACGGCAAACTGGCTGACACTGACGGCGGCGGTGCACAAATGCTGCGCAGCTAGCGCCATTCGACGGCCAACACCGCGGTTCCTGGTGTGTCCGCTGTGCCGTGCGTGTGATCATTGCTTGTACAGCCCTCTCGCAGTGTCCGGAGCAAGTATGGTGGGTCTGACACACCGGTGTCAATGTGTTCTTTTTTCCATTTCCAGCAGTGTAGAAAGACGCCTATGAACTTTCTTTTATATCGCAGAACTCCTTCTTCGTGTTGTGATTATTTTCCATCATTGTATATTGCATTATTAGACCTATGATGTCCCGTTAAAAAATTTTAAAAATATGAACACAGTGAATCCTCCCAGGACTCTGCATGGTATATACATTATATATTTTGATGAATTTATTTTTTTGTTACTTTTCATAACGTGCAAGTCATAAATTCTCAAAGGTGCCCCTCAAGAAAATCGCAGATAACATTCTTTGGATGCTGTGACTCTGAGTACGTATGGAGCGAGAATGATAAGGACTATAGTTCACAACAAGTTGCACCAAAATCGGAAGATAGCGTCGAAGCGAATTCAGAACAAAATCCCATTCCAGCGAAAAATCTGATCGAGATTCCCATGATGGAGACGAGTTTATTGCAAAGTCAGGACGAAAACGGTCAAGTTCAGTGTCCCAGTGACTCGTTGTCACCAGTATAACATTGTAAAAGGATCTCCCAGGCCAGCAATTGCAATTGATCTTCCACCCACAATGTTCGAAGTTTTCACCATGTTGTTTGGCAACTAAATTTTAGATACTAGATGCAATATCACGAATGCTGAAGCGTCAGGTGTTGTTCAGCATTACAGTGCAACTGCTGCTCTGAAAAGAATGAGAATTAGGTCAGATGTAGATTCAGCCTAACTTAAAGTGTTTTTTGGTGTGCTAATGACTGCTGCAGCTCTTCGCCGACGAAGGGAATCAGATTCTGAAACGTGGACAACAGACGTGAATATTCGCGATGCAGTATCTACTGTTGCCGTACCGCGGAATCGTTTTGCGCATTCTTCAGTTTATCAGGTTTTACAATAAAGCAAAACTAAAACAATGCTATTCAATTTAAATATACTGTGGGACACTCAAGGAACCCAATCTGAGCTGGGGCCTTCTGGGAAGAAGGCCCCAGCTGGGTGAACAACGGTGACGACTTCGTCGTGGTATGTTAAGGGTTCACGAACAATCACTGTAGACAAGCAAGCCATGGTTTTGTATTAACACAGATAACGTGTTATCAGTGGAACCATGAAAGTACGTCACGCAGCCCGACTCAAATCTTCAACCGCCGAGGTGGCAGAGCGACCTAAGACGAAGAAATCGTATCTAGGAGCGGTTCAGATCCTCTTACCGCCAACCATATCTACATTAAACGTCTACAACTATACTCAGGGAAGTACCTTACGTGTACGATAGAGGATACTTCATGCTCTTAGTTCGCCCTCCCCTGTTCCAGTCACGAATGGTGTGCGGGGACAATGACTA
Organism: Schistocerca serialis cubense; assembly: GCF_023864345.2. NCBI lineage: Eukaryota > Metazoa > Arthropoda > Insecta > Orthoptera > Acrididae > Schistocerca > Schistocerca serialis. Next base: position 596,030,157 of record NC_064644.1, on the reverse strand, counting down.
TTGGTGAGCCCTCGCCTGAACTCTTATGTCTCTGCCTCTCCAATCCTACCGTCACATTCTTCTCTATGTTTGCGTTTATACTCCTGAAGCCAAGTTACGGCGCGTCACAGTGAGTGCTTCTTGTATCACTATCTTCATCCCTCTTACCTTTCAAAAAAAAAATGGTACAAATGGCTCTGAGCACTATGGGACTGTAATTCTGAGGTCATCAGTCCCCTAGAACTTAGAAATACTTAAACCTGACTAAGCTAAGGACATCACATTCCTAGGTATTATTGTATTGTAAATGTATATTAAATGTAACATTTTGGTTTTAATTCCTATCTAAATGGGTATGTGTTTCAACCATGGTCTACCTTAACAAGAAACACAACACCACTTATGCACGTTACGTGTTACAATTCACTGCACTGTCGTACCTGCAAGAAGAGGTGCTCTATGTGTCAGTCTCATGTTACGATAAACTAGTCTACTTCTCTCTGCAGTGAGTTACGAATTCTTTCAGACACACTCCCCCCTCCCTGCCTAAAATATGACAAGACTCGAACGCAGTACGTGCAGACTTCTGTTTTGCCGCCTTAGCCTGCGTTCACAGTGACACCAATAAGGGTCGTCAGACACCATAGCCAGAGGTCACCCGATAACACCGGCCGACAACTTAGCCACACTGTGCCTGACCTCTTTCATCAGTCAAGGACGTTTCATTAAGTTAGAATCTATTCTGTGTATGAAGAACGTCAATTTGGACCTCCAAGCATGGAGTGGATGCCACGACGCCTCTGTACTTGGAGAAGAATGCTACAGTGTGGCGTTTGCTATTAAAAAGACGCCGAATGCATCTGCATGAAGTATGTCTCGGAAATAACGTGGCTAGTTCAAATGGCTCTGAGCACTATCGGACTTAACATCAGAGGCCATCAGTCCCCTAGAACTTAGAAATACTTAAACCTAACTAACCTAAGGACATCACACACATCCATGCCCGAGGCAGGATTCGAACCTGCGACCGTAGTGGTCGCGCAGTTCCAGACTGAAGCGCCCAGAACAGCTCGGCCATATCGGCCGGCCACGTGGCTAGTACTGTATACTTTATCCTCAGTTACTGGAATTATCACACAAGTTTACCGCATATATGAGACGGATAGGGAAACGCCATGCCACACAAGTCAAAAACGCTTTAACTTTCTGACGCCACTTTCCCTCTCCCACCACCACCACCACCACCACCACCACCACCACCACCACCACCACCACCACCACCACCAATTAGCGTCAGAAGGGACCGCCACCTTTGAAGCTTAACATGCCGCATTCGATGTTTTTGATATTTATACATGTGTATTTCGAAGATACGGTTTTAATGATACACCGCATTAAGGTCTCCCCAGAACACGTAGCCCCGAGTACGGTTTACTATGTTGCAGTGGCAGCATGTGCGACTTCAGTGAATAAGGACTTTTACAATGAAGTTTTAAACACATGATGGTTAATTTATATGGTGACAGTAGATGATGTTTCTATTATACGACGCATAAATATCATTTTCGTTTGAGTAGTCTGGCCGGTGCGAACTCAGTAATGAAGCGTGATTTATTTTCAAAGAATATTCTTAAGAATTTATTTTATTTACTAGCGATTCATCAAGAACATTAACACATTTAATCACACTATGTAAGCATGGAAGTAGTAGCCAGGGGGTAACTGATGGAATCATAACCAAATTCCTTTTAACAAATGGGACTTTTATTCACTTTAATAGTGCCTAAAAGCATTTTTTTAAAAGGAACAGATTTAAAATTATAATCAGGAAGCACCCTCTAAATATCATAGTTACAATTTATTCAGAGGCAGAAAAAGACAAGTTTTGACTGTATGAGCTTTCGGGCAGAGAACCTTTCCGCTCCATTTTGACACGGCCGTAGTTACGACCGCTCACAACAGCCTCTGAAAGACTACACTGGTGCAATTCTGCAACACACCAGATTACTTTAAACTAAGAGTTTTAACAATTTACACAAGCACACAAACTATGCACCCCCTGTAGGAAGGATGGAAATGGTACAAAACACGAACAATTAAAATATTAACCTTGGCACAGAAGGTGCAACTTGATTTTAATTTCTAAGAAAAGTCTTACGGTGAAAGGATGGCAACTTTATATGCTAAAATGATCATTTAAATAAAATCCCATGAAATGCAATCTTATATAAAATTCTACAAGGTTGGCCAAACAATAGTTAAGATGTTCTACAGTACACAGATACCGTCTCTCAAGATCATAGGCGAATTATCAAAGTTTCCAAAGATCAAAACATATTTCAGGTATTAGGCCGTTACACTGCAAGCAATAAATTCGTTAACACACCAAATCCGACAAACATGACAGACGCAGCTACTAACGTACGATTGATAGGGAGATTACCGAACAACCCGAACCGCAGGTTACTCTAGCCTGCTCCTACTCAACAAGGGAAAAACGGACCACCCAATTTATAAACAACAACCTTCCCCCGGGTGGGCAAACGGAAAAGAATGATGGCTCTGAGCACTATGGGACTTAACATCTATGGTCATCAGTCCCCTAGAACTTAGAGCTACTTAAACCTAACTAACCTAAGAACGTGACACAACACCCAGTCATCACGAGGCAGAGAAAATACCTGACCCCGCCGGGAATCGAACCCAGGAACCCCGGCGTCGGAAGCGAGAACGCTACCGCACGACCACGAGCTGCGGACGAAAAGAATGATGGGACGACCCCCCGCTACGGTCGCAGGTTCGAATCCTGCCTCGGCCGTGGATGTGTGTGATGTCCTTAGGTTAGTTAGGTTTAAGTAGTTCTAAGTTCTAGGGGACTGATGACCTCCGATGGTAAGTCCCATAGTGCTCAGAGCCATTTGACCATCTTTTTGGGACGACCCCAAAACAAAACGGCTGGTGACGTCACCAAGAAAACAAGTAGAATCTAAGAAGAGTAAGTCAAACAACATATCACCAATCACTTAACGTCTAATAAACTGCGATTTCTCCAGAAGACCTGGTGCAACACCCCCAAATCGCTCTCTCGAACCGTCCGCTGCCAGCCGCTTCAACGGAAGCGGGAAGGCGCGCCGATCTTCCGTCTCACGGCGTCGCAGCTCGCACCGGCCAGACTGATGTCGTGGGTTGACTCCTGTTACACTCGTGTCGACCGCGAAGTCACTACCCCTCGCTATACGCCGCGGCCCACTGTATTCACGTGTCTACCTCACATGCGTTGACGCTCAAGACAGACAAGTCATCTTGTGTCTCAGTGCGCGACCGACCAACCGATAGATCCAACCGCCAATGATCATTGACTGAGCAAACTTGAGCAGACTGGAGGCCTAACGCGCAGACTCAGATGCAGGAACTAAGCCCCGACCGGGCGACCACACGCTGAGTTCTCTTACTGGCGGAGTGGAAGCACTATTCTGCCGGCTTTAAATGTTGATCCAAACGACAGACATACTAGCACTCCGAAGGACAGACAGACACTAACTGCCTAACAAATGAGGACGAGAGGCAGACAAGTAAGCTGGGGACGAGAGACTTACCCAGACTGACCTCCTGGCGAGCCCTTAGCGCCCCTTAAATTCTCGTGAACAAGCATCCTTTCACCTTTCCCACCAGAGGGAGACACCAAAGCTGCGATTGCCACAGCGGCGCCACCGCCAGAAACGGAGGGCCACTGCTTCACACTATGCGCTGCGGCGCGCTCTTCAAAACAGTAATTTTTGCCACGGCTCAAGTGACTTTTCCAATGAAGTTTTAAACACATAATGGTTAATTTATACGGTGACAGTAGATGATGTTTCTATTATACGACACATAAATAACATTTTTGTTTTAGTAGGTAAGTATTATTTAATTAATGAAAGGTAGATTTCAGGTCTCATAGCAGCTCATTTTGTTCTAAAAACGGTGAAAATCAATGCAGTACTGGCAGTATATTCAATCACATTCCAGTACTGGAAACTTATATGCTCTTTATCCACTTGCCCAGTTTATTTGAGGAAATAAGTAAGAAGGTTTCTGGTGGCCTTATTATGTCAGATTGAGTGTAGTCTGGTACAGTGTCTTTCAGTGCACTTGCAGTAACATAGCTCCAAAATTCGGTATAGAACAAATGTAATATTTCATAGTATTTTTGAGTGCAAGAGTGAAAGAGTGAAAATATTAGCTCCTAAATTAATCTTAAGGGCATGGTAAATAGCATCAAACATACCACACAAAAACTTTCAAATTCTACTTTTCAGAACGTGATATAGGCTTAATATTGGAAAGCTGTAATGGTCAGATGTCAAATATCCAAATGGCACTTCTAATTTTACTTGAATCCGAACTGAATCTTTAGTGTGAGTATTAGATTTTTTAAGAGAGCCAATCACACTTCTGTAAGTACTCTAAGTTAGCTTTCCTTACCCGAAAGTGTTTCACGTATGGGTGTTCGGCTTTACATACTCGAGATCATTGGTGATGACATTGTAAATCAACATTACAAACACTGTTTTACTGAATTTATTTGAAGTTATGCACGCATACGTCAGTTTATCTTCAGTGACGGTCATTCAGCATATGTGCGAAAGATAAAGTTTAGACTAAGACACTCTGAGCACCTAATGCACTGGAAAGTGGAAACACGTTACACACGACATTTGCAAACCGCTACATGTAATACAATCGCCATACTAGTGGCATAAACACACCAATAAGCAGTAACAATAATATGTAGACAGCTAATGTCCATCTGCGACAAAAAACTGCACTACAGCAACTTTAAGCATAAGATACGCCATCCTTCTCAATTAAAGAAGTTATTTTTTTGAGTTTATTATTTACTCCTGAATTTACCGATAAAGATTTTTGGTTACTTGCGGTTTCCAATAAACCCGCAGTTTAAATCCATAGGTTCCGAGCTATTTGCCGATTATGTATTCATCCAAAGGATGCCACAAACTGCTTTCACTGAACTTATGTTTCTTACAGTACATGTTTCGTGTCGTTTTGACGGATATGGCCGGAGAAAATAAACTCATTTCGTACTGATTTGCAAAGACCGACCGTTTCCGGCTGATGTCCGACGTCGGCGGAATCCACCGATATCGGTGGCGCTGTGACCGCAGCCTTATGCTGCCGTTACTGTTGCACCGGAAACAGTTGGCAGACGTGTCGCCAGAGATCGCCCGATGACGTCGGTCAGCAACTGGGTCATACTGCGAACGACCTCCTCCGCCAGTTTCTGAAGGGTTGAATGCCGTGACTACATTGGGCATTTTGTTATTAAAAGGACGACGTCAGTGTGTGTGAATGAGTTAAATTTTGTCTTGAAAATAACTTGGCGAATACCGTAAACTTTTTCCACAATCACTTTAATAACCAGACAACAAGAATATATGGGACGAAGAGGAAAATGTTCCATAACATACTCGAGATAATTCGTGCTGACACTGAAAGGCAAGATTACAAATACTCTGGAAGTACTTCAAACAAATTACTTTAAGTAAATTCGTCAAAACAGCAACAACTGACATTTTACAATAACATACTCTGAACATTTGAAACAATGAAAAGTGGGAAAACGTACTCGACGTCTGCGAAGCACTTCAAATGGCACATAAGCACCCTAGTGGCATAGAAACGCGTCAAAACATTAGCAACAAATCGTAAACTGCTATTTATTGTCTACCACAGTCTAATAAAGATCCACCACAAACTTTCCGATACAGGTTTCAAAATGTGTTTTGTATGATACGCTTCATTAAGTATAAAGATGAGACTGAAATGTCTAGACAGCCGCAGAACATGCGAAAAATCGATTTTCAATTTATTTTTTTATGTATCAACAGAACTCATGAACAATAATTTCCCAAAGATTGAATGATGAAATCGTATCCGAAGTGCCTGAAACACTCAGATTAATATCCCAATCATCATCTCTGCCTTTTTGCTGCCTTACACCTGCAGGCTCAGAGGGATAGCAGCCTCAACATTCCTGGATGATGTCAGGTGCACTTACAAGTTAATGGCCGATCCTGAACGTCTAAAAAAGTGTGTTCATGGCAAAGCCTAGAATCCAAATGAGCCTATAAATTCAGTAACATGGAAACGATGCCCCAAATCCACATTTTCATTGACAGTTGTGAGAACTGCAACTTATGACGCTGTTCTTGTACTTAATGAAGGGGATGTAGGGAAGACGAAACTATTAACGAGAATGGGCTTTGGGGTTGGGGACTGGGTTGTTTCGGGAAGGAGACCAGACAGCGAGGTCATCGGTCTCATCGGATTAGTGAAGGACAGGGAAGGAAGTCGGCCGTGCCCTTTCAAAGGAACCATCACGGCATTTGCCTGGAGCGATTTAGGGAAATCACGAAAAACCTAAATCAGGACAGCTGGACGCCCGCGTCCTCCCGAATGCGAGTCCAGTGTGGTGAATGGGCTTGTAAGATAGGAAATTTCACTCAAGACATCTCTACCATGAAAATGCTGCAGAACCGTTGTGGATGTTCTACAAATAACAATTTATGTTATTTGAGAAACATAGATTTACAGCGCCTCTCTGCAGCTGAAAAGTCAGTTGAAGTCCAAAGAAGGCAGAAAACAAGAAACAAGGAGAGACGCCTTGAAGGGAAAGACCCTAAGCACATATCTGGGGCCTTGCCACATACTACTCCTTTCTTGTACTAAATTCGTAACTTTGTCACAACCCCCGTTTTGCATGTGGGAACATCGCCCGATTCGATTGAAGAAATCAGATTTGAATTCAGCCGACTGTCGTCCGAAGTGTGAACGTTCGGGCGCTGAGATCGGCTTCACTGGGACCGCGCGCGCACTCCGGCAGAGCTTTGAAAACATTCGCCGCCTTCGTACGATGTCGGTCGCTGGCGGAATCCGCCGATGTCGGTGCCACTGTGGCGGCAGCCTTAGCCGGTTGTGCAGACGCCGCTCCTCGACGGCTGGCGCTGCCGTACGGTACTCGACGGGAGCGCAAAACTTCAAACATTTCTCTAAAGCCCTCGAGAAGCACAAAGTACTAGAGGGACATTATTTGTATCTACTACATTGGTACGAACCGTGAACAAAACTGGTGAATCGTTTTGTGTGCATACGTCCCTATACGAGCTCAGCAGGGAAGACGATGACATCCGTCAGTGTGGACATATGGGAAAACTCGACACGACGGCTGTACTGAAATCGGAAAACCAATAGAAGCTAACCAGCATCTATACCAGTTCTTAAGAAATTACTAATCCGCGTGCACTACAGTTGCAAAAAGTCAACACGAGTCTGGGCGAGGTGAGCAGGGCATTACTCGTAAAGCTATTTCATCAAAACAATAGCGACAGTGTTGCTGTGTTTCGCGATAATTGTCACATTAAAGCAATACGAAATTCTCTTTCCACTCTTGGGCTGAGAATCACGATTCAGAAGTTCGAGGTAACCGGCGATTTGGTGATTGCTCCTGGGAGAGACCGACGGCCAATTGCCCCAAAATTTGTTGAAGAAGTTACTGTTTCCATGGCCGAGAATACGGTACGCAATATGTGCTCTTCAAGCGGCGCACGAGCTGTCTCACGACAGTTGAACATTCCACAGCCCACCTTCTGAAAGGTGCTGCGATCAGTTGTGAAATGGTATCTCTCGTGCGGTTTCAGGCTGGCTTGCACGCAGATGGCCGTCACACCGAGCAACACGTGTAACCTGAAACGTAAACTCAGTACGTACTTTACAAATTAATGTTACTCTCTAACGCGGAAATTGAAATGTGTTTCTTTCCATAGTTTATCCAATTATTTCCCTCCCGCAAGTCCTTACAAATGTTTCAAAGAAGTTTCATTGTCCTACGCTCACACTTTTTTCACGTGGACGCTCTGACGTAGCCAAAGTTTAATTACGACCATGCTGTACGTGAAGCAGGTTGCAGGTGGAGGAGCAGGCAGGCGGCGGCTCGCAGAGAGGAAGGCGGCCTGCGAGCATTCAGACGGACCGCCGCCGCCATCACCGCGGCGGGGCGCGCCATCGCACACGTGATCCAATATCTGGGGCGCGGCCGCAGTGACATATTGGCGTAATATTCCCTATTGTTCTTCCCCTGCTATCGCCGAGTCGAAGGAAACTACATTGATCAGAGTCCGCAAACACAAGGCTTTCCAATATGTCGTCTCCGCGAGTAATATCGGCGCGCAGGCATTCCCCGTAATGAAAAACACTCTGCCCTGCCCCGGTCTCCGCAGCTGCGCCCGCCTGGCGGTCACTTTGCGATATCAAGTTTCGCGGTCGGCAGCGCGGCTTTCTTGCGCGCACACGGCCGCGGTCGCTGCTGTCGCCATGCGTGCCTGCAAAACGCGCGCCGCTTCTCTGTTTATCTGCTTTGTGGACCTACATTTATAGCTCCTAAACACTACAGGGAATGTATGTGTGTGTGTGTGTGTGTGTGTGTGTGTGTGTGTGTGTGTGTGTGTGCGCGCGCGCGCGTGTGCGAGAGAGAGAGAGAGAGAGAGAGAGAGAGAGAGAGAGAGAGAGAGAGAGAGGCGGAAGGTAAATCGTATTGCACTATCGTCCCCTTCCCTCCTTCCCCCTTTCTATTCCATTCGCTTTGTGGAAAGTTCTGACAGTAACGCTCTGCATAAGCTTCAGTTTCTTTGACTTTACTGTCACGCTCATTTAATAAGACAAATGTGGTTGAAACTAATAGGTCTGTGTACTCTTCTTTGCGTTATGCACAACGCTGTTGTTCAGTATGTCACTGGCCGTGGATGAGCATACTCCGAGACATTCTCAGATTTGTAACCTCGCTTCGGCCATACAAGAGGCATTTCATAAATAATGCACAAGGTGGTGTTACTGTCGATTGTTGGATGCAACAACAATGAAAATCACGTCAGATGTAGTTGGGAGCTTGAGGAAGAGGCACATATTTTTTTCTTATTCTGCTGTGTACTCTAACACAAAACTGGTGAGAGGTAGAAATTGACCCTGCAGGGGTCTCGCGTACTCTGACTCTTGAAGAGCAGAGGTCGTACATTGAGATCAAAACTTTAAATTGCAAAAAACCGACAGAAGTCCACAGTGCGTTAAGTGAAGCCTGTGGTGAGTTTACAGTATACCGTGGTACAGTCTCACTTTGGGTTAATGGCTTTAGTGGTGGCCGAATGAGCATAGAACATAATCCGAGACGCGGAAGGCTAAAAACGTCGACAGGTGAACGAAGTGTGAAACTTGTGTCTGATGCTGTTGAAGGAGATCGCAGTGCGACTTTTAAGGAAGTTTCTGAACCACCGGAATTCCCCCATCATCATTATTCCGTTTTCTGACAAATCATTTGAAGAAGAGAAAAATTTCTTCGTCCTTGGGTCCTATACTGTTTGAGTGCTGAAGAAAAGCAGAACTGCCTGACATTGCAACGTTGTTAAAAGAACGTTTCGACCGTGAAGGTCCAGGTTTCCTGTCTCGAATTGTCGCTATTGGTCAAACGTGGATTAGATACTTTGAGCCGAGTTGAAATCAGTCCAATGAGGGGAGAGCATCAGATTCGACGCCCTCTCTCAAATCTCAAGTAAATGATGATTTTTGCTTATTATGACCAAGGAATCATCATGACAAATCGAGTGCCATGTGGAATGAGTATCACAGCACTGTTTAAAGAAGTTCATGCACAAACTACGCAGAAAAATTCACAAAACCCAACCTCAGTTGCTGGAGGCTGAGCCACTTATTCTCCTCGACTACGTTCGCCCGCATGTCGGCAATGTTATAGCCCAAAAACTGCGCTAATACGGACGGGAGGTCTTGCCGCATGGTCCCTACAGCCCGGACACGAGTCCACCGACTTGTTCCCAAAGTTGAAAAAAACCTGTGCCTGGACGTTGTTTTCTTTCTCTGGAAGAGCTGTCTACCATCGTTACCCAGGCATTCGACAGATGAACGTAAGTGGTATTCTGGATGGAATAATAGAGCTTCCAAGACGTTGGGATTCAGTACCAGAGAAGCAGGGAGACAATATTGCAGGACTGTAAAGAGATATTGAAAAAATAAACATGCAAGTAAAAAAATTTGTTTGCGTTATTTATGAATGTCCCTCGTATTTTATTTTGCGGCGATCATGGGTATGGGGCGGTTACCGCGCTTCGTTTCTTAATGAATCCGATAGTGTCGCCAATTATGAAAATGTATTGCTACCCTTTACGAGTATTAACGTTCCTCAGAATAAGAGGAAAAATGTTGCTTTCAAACGGTAACAGTGCAGATCACTTTGCTTCATTAATTTACTTTTTGTACGTAACACTCCAGACCTTGCCCAGGCACAAAAACGCTAGTATTAATAATTAAAATTATTCCACTTTCGAGCTAAAGTTTTTCATTGCTGTATTGCTTTTCCGAATTAATCTTTCTCGTAACAACCATCCGCTGATTTCATATGTATTTACACGCACCTTCTGCCAATAAACCCAGTCATTACTCAATATTACCCTACCAACGGATACAATTAATCAGAGCTCATAATTCACGACTTTGGTAAACTATTCAAATAATTTAGATGTGACTCAACTACACGCGACCGTTCTACGCGAAACGCTAACAATTCTCTCCTTAGATACTGGAGAGTGTTCGGTACCGCTCGGGCATTGTAGGACGTCCAAGAGCAAGACAGTCCGTGGCGGGCCCCTTCGGAAGTTTGAGAGCACCAGCAACGGGTAAGGGGCACTGGGCACTGCTATTGATAGTTGTACCTCTTACACACAGGCTAGACAAACCTAAGACGAAGTGTGCAGCTCTTCTTTGAATCTTCTGCACTACTCCTACTTTCCTACTTGTTAGGTGGTCTCGGAATGACGAGCTGTGTTCCAGAATGTATTGAGAAAAGGTTACGTAAGGCGGAATGCAACAGGCGTGGACCTGCATGAAGTTAATACAGTCTTGGATACTTATTTATTACTGCTTACAATTTCGAGACCCGGAATCTAACGCACGTTGCATTTTCAGCTAGCTACAGAAAGTTTTACCCAACTGTAACCGTGCGCAGGTACGAGACACACTTGACAACAGAATTAAAGGATCACATTGTCGAAATCCTGTATTTCCCCCGTGTTGCGAAGCTTAAGTTTGAAATGTGGCTCAAAGGCGCGTAAAGCCCTCTCTTGTGGCGGTGCAAAAGCGTGCCGCTCTGTGACGCCAATCTCGGGCTCCAGGACGCTTGAAACACCGAAGCGTGGAAACTCGCGAAGGAAGGGCCGCAGCACAGAAGTTGATGTGACGTCTAAGGTAAGTTAATGGTGTCACATTGACACCAAACTCTGTTCAACGCCACTATATCGTCACCACCCTACTTCCCCCCTCCCCCCCCCCCCCGCCCCCCCCCACAATCTCATCCCGTAATCAAACCACAGGAGGACACAAAATAGGAACATCATACAAGCATAAGCACGTTTAGCTGCTTAGGATGACGATCAAATTTCGTCGAATCGTTTTGAAAGGACCCTAGTATTTTCGACGTGCACACGAGAGCAAAAATTGTGGTCGAGCTGCCCTCCAAGCGGGTGAACTCATATTCGATGGGTATGGAGCTCTAGAAGGTGTGTTTTTCGTGGACTTTCTCAGCAGTGTCACAAGCTGTAAAGAACACCTGCCTGTCGCCCATCGCACTGCGAGCTGTCGTTTTCGACCTCGGAATGTGCGGGAATCAACTTCCCATAGAAACTGTAGGTTTAATTGACGCCTTGTATGACACTTGCCGAGGCCTTTTCGTGCCGACTAGCAATGAGTCCGGAATGTTTTCTTCGGCCACTCATAACAAAACCGCTTGATTTCAACTCTGGAGGACCAGTTCTGACTTCCATCGCAGAGGCACCAAAAGAGGGGGTGAAATGTGGGCAGGAGTGGGGGTAACGACGTTCCCACCGTGTGGCACGCTCACGGTGGCGCTGGGCAGGACTGTGCTGAAGTTTGGTGTTACTGCGATATAATTAACTCACCTCACACGTCGTATTAACTTCTGAATCGTGGCCTTTCTTTCGCACGTGTCGACACCTTGTTTGGAGAGTTGTTGAGACCAGGGGTGACGTCGCAGGGCGCCAGTCTTTTGCGTCATTACAAAGGATGGCTGCACGCAATTTTGGGCCAAATTTCAAACTTAAGCATGGAAATGGGTGACAGTTACGGCGTTCCGCAAAAGTGATCCTTTAAGTCTGCTGCGAAGTGTGGTTTAACCCTTTTCAATAGATGGAGACTGCACATGATATACACTCTCACTCCTATTTTTTGCACAAAATGTGGATTTAGAGCTGTTGTTTCCCTGGTATTCTGTTGCTTGTCCCTATACTTGTTTCAAGTGTCATACTACGGAGAAGATGTTCCAAACGTCGTCAGACGGCGCACGATCTTTGAGCAAGCAGTGCTTCCTTCTGGAGTCCCAAGTGACATCCGTCATCGTACCCTCCATTCGGACTGGAACGGTTTGACGAAATAAGTAAGTTTTTCGTGAGTGGGGTCAGGTTTCTGAGCAGCGACAGATATTATGCAATTATGGAGAAATGATGAAAGGTAGGCAAGACCTTTGTTCCACAATATCTACACAAGATCGTAGAGTCAGCTAAAGCTATGGACGTATTCCGTGTAATTACAAGGCATAAGACTGACTCCTTTGACCACAAAGACGCTGCACAAACACTGTTATGAACGCAGGCGGGTGCCACCTCCAGGTGCTGCATGACAAAACTGTCTCCCACTCATCGTTCCGAAACACTTATTAGAAACTCTTACTCTGCAAGAGAATAATGGAAAAAAGCGATGTATTTAAAAGAGGATGTATACCAGCCGCGTTTATCAGTTGCAAAACAGAAACATCTATTTAGGATGTTGTCATTTCATTCTCAAAAGGAGAGAGATTTTTAAAGTAAACTGTGCAGCAGATAATCCCAGGAATCCAGGTGTGTAAGAAACATATCAATTCTGAGAGACTTTTTTCCTTGAATTTAAATCTGTTGTTCTCTTACAACAATCTTAAAACAAATCAGAAACTTTTGTGTCGAATAGTTCTGCTACTTAAAATTTTATTCTGTACTTCTGTACTTCTCTTATAGCGAATAAAATGTAGTGCTTCCCTGTTAATAGCAATCAAAGTAAAAAACTTCCTACTGGCACTTAGAACGACGATTGCACAGACTGTAGCAGTGTCTCCAGCTCGTGTGCATTCTTCCAAGGGGGCCGTGTCTTCCTTAGTGATTCGCCACGCTCAGGGCCGGTAACAGCTGCAACCCCGCAGAATGACTGAGCCACTGAAGCAGCAGTTTTGAACAACCGGCGGGGGCAACAGCGAACCTTATCGCAACAGGTCAACGTTTCCTGTGGTGCGCTGTGCTATATTGTTAATGACATGCTGAAATTTCGTAAAGTTCGTGCTTGCTTGGTGCCTAAGAACATGACAGAAAACCACAATGACCAGCAAATGTTGACAAGCTTGGACCACTAAACACATTACGCTGCAGAAGGGCGCGACTTTCCGAAAGGAATCGTCACCGGTTATGTCGTGGGCGTGCCCCTACTTGCCCGATATCAAGCAGGTGCCAATGGAGTGGAAACATGCTAGTTCCTCACTGCGAAAAAAGTTCAAAGTGAAGTTCAAAGTGTCTCAGTCAGCTAGGAAATTGCTCGTGGCAGTGTTCTGTGATACGCATGGATTTGTTTCTAGTGGACTTTGCTGAACACTGGACCACTGTGAATGCTGCAGCCTACATTAAAACTTCGGTGAAGTTGCGTCGTGCCCTTCGTGACAAACGTCACAACATTAATGCTGGCGATGTCGCACTTCCTCATGACAACGTTCGCCCCCCATGGTGCTGCTCCTGTTCGTGAGGAAATCGCCAAATTTTGGTGGGAGGTGCTCCACCCTCCACTACACAGCCCGAACCTTGCACCCTCGGACTTTTATCTGTTTGGTCGAATGAGAAAATATCTGGGTACAAATGAGCGAGTGAATGTCCACGGATGGCTACACCCCAACGAAACGGTGTCTACGAACAAGGCATACCGAAACTGGTACCACGATGGGGGAAATGTGTTGAGAAGGCTGGGGACTATTTAGAAAAACAGGTAAATGATTTAAGTTCATTTCTGATATTTTTGTTTGTTTTGTTACTTATTAAACTTTTTGGTAATAAAATTATTGTGCGTTACTTTCCTATCTTCCCTCGTACAACATTTTTTGATCATCTGCAGCATGCTACTGACAATCCTAACCTTAACCACTGGGGTATGTCTGTGTTACGGTAGTTACAGTCCTCAGGAAACCCTGTTGCAGAATTCTAAGTTTGTGATCTATGGTAACATTTCTTAAGTCTACGCCAGAGAATGCTTGACTGCAAGGGACAGCATGCTAAATCTCTTGAACAGAAATTCCCCAAAGAGTACTGAAACCACTGAGCCTCATCCCTAAAATGGCGATACAGGCGAGCTAGCGCTGTCGCCTGCAGTCACAGTGACTCACTCCCCCCCCCCCTCCTCCTCCTCCTCCTCCTCACAACCCCTACAGACTGCTCTTTGTCGGATACCCACCCAGGTCACCCACAAATTCTCTTTCTTTCTGCTGGTTGTGCCATGGCTGGACTGCTCCTGGTCCTCTTCTTTCGTCCCGCCGCCGGTGAATCGCCGCTGATATTCGCTGCATTTACAGTCCTACTACGTGGATGATGAAGTTATTGATGCAGTACGACGTTGGCTCCGACATCGACCAGTGGAATGGTACCGTGCAGGCATACAGGCCCTCATTTCAAGGTGGCGTAGCATTGAATGGAGATTACGTTGAAAAAGAGTGTTGTGTAGCTAAAAGATTGGGGAATAACCTGGTGTATTTCAATGCTGCATAAAACAACCCCTGTTTCAGAAAAAAAAATGTGTTGCATTACTTATTGAACTGCCCTCGTATTTGATCTTCCAATAGACATCTCTTACTTCCCCCTCTCTCTGTCCATCTCCGTCTTCCCCCCTTTCTGTTCTCCTCCAAACCCTCTCTCCGTCCTTCACCTCCACTCCCCTCCTCAGTCTCTTACAGCTCCTCTCTCTGTCCATTTGCTCCTGTCCCTTCTGTCCATCTGCTCCTTCCCCCTCAGTCCGTCTCTTCATTTCTCCCTCTAAGTCTATTGCTTCCTCCCATGTCCACCTCGTTCCTCTCCCTGCCCACCCTATCCTCCCACATCCTGCTGTTGATTTCCCTCATCTGTGTCGCCATTTCTTCTTTCCTTTCTCTTTCCATCTCCTCCTCTGCTCTCTCTATGTCCTCCTTCCTGCCTTACCTTTCCCTGTCCATCTTCTCCTCCTCCTCTTGACCACCTCCACCTTCTCACTGTCCATCTGTTCCTCCTCCTCCTCCTCCTCCTCCTCCTCCTCCTCCTCCTCCTCCTCCTCCTCACACTGTTCATTCCATCCTCCCTCCTCGCTGTCCATCTTTCCTTTCTTCCTCCCTTCCCTTTTCTCTGTCCTTCTTCTCCCCTTTCTCTGTCTTCTCCTCTTCCCCCTCCCTGTCTATGTCCTTCTCTTTCCTTCTCTATTTCCCCCTGTCCCCCTCTCTGACCATCTACTCTTCTCCTAAATCTGTCTTGATCTCCTGCTTCCATGTCCCTATTTGTCCATCTCTCTTCCCCCTATCTCCTAGTTATCACCCCCAACCGAATAGCTGATTCGTACACGCAGAGTATTTCCTACCAGATAGTAAGAAATACGTGTTCCAAATTTGGTTCAAATCGATGGAGAAGTTAAGGAAACGCATTTTACCCAGGGCATAGCCCGCATATTCGTATGTGGCATATATTTCACATATATTTCAAATATATTTCGCACATAATTGTAGACATATTTTTTGCTGTATCTGTATCAAAATTCGTGCTGCAATATCGCTTTTCAACAGATGAAAGTTGATGGCGTAATGTCTGCTGAACTGTATGTCGTACAATAATATAATTTAGCAGACACACTCAGTAGTATACGTGAATGATCTCTGCTAAATGTGTCACGAATACAGTAAGTAGTCAAGACAAATAATAAGTCAAAACGTCATACCTGATGCGGCACTCTTACTGCATGAGCAGAGAAAATTTAGTACAAGGTAAGCTTCTTTCCTTTCACCATTTTGTGGGGGGTTGTCACCGAGAAAAAGTTTCCTACGTTTAGAAAACGAGTAAAGTTTGTTGCAATTCACTAACTGCTCTCATGTTCAAATATTGGATGAGTATAGTTGGCTACCTGCGCGTTATCAGCTACGCTAGGCCCGTTTGATAGGTGGCTGGTTCTTACCCCACAGTGGTTTTTTCCAGATTGTAAGTGATAGGTGTACCAAGTTTCGTTGAAGTCCGTGAATTGGTTTAGGAGGAGATGTGGAAAATACATGTAGGAATAAATATGCAGAATATGGTCCATAGCCTGTCGCACAGTGAATTAGGACTCTATATGGATTTATATGGCTCATATGCATCTTCTCCTTACACTGTCTGACCTGTTGCCATACTGTTACAGTTTATTAGTCAGTCATGCAGTTTCCACAGATTTCGCTCTAGTTTGGTTATTGCTTTCAATGATAAGCACTTCAGCGCAACCGCACTGAGTAGGTTGGTTGGTTGGTTGCTTGCTTGGTTTAAAAGAGGGTACAAGGGACCAAATTACGATGTCATCTGTCCCTTATTCCGAAGGAAACAATACCACAAGGGAGAGAATAAGATAATGAAACTTAAAACACAGAATGAGAGGAAAAACTACAACAACGACTGAAGGGTAACTAACACATAAATGGACAAAACGGGATTGGAAAACCACAAAGACGCAAGTAACAGGTAGAAGAGGTTAAAACAAGAAAGCAGTTTACCATGGCAGTCTGACCATGAGAATAAAAAGGAGAAGCCAGCCACTCTGCAACACATTAAAACCTCCACCCTGAAAGCACTAGGGTGGAGGACAAACAAGGGCAAAGGGGCCAAAAGAGAACCGCACTAGAGGCGCGCAAGGAGATCTTCCAAACATTCGTAGTTTTCTTAATGGGACATAGCTTGTTGTGCGTACTGAGGTTATGCCATTCCGTCTTCCAAAGCCGCAAAACCATGCGGCGTACTAATGAACGCAGGTCAGTTTCTTGCTCTCCATAAGCGGTTTCCGCGTAGCCTGTTTGGCCAGTCTGTTCGCAAGTTCGTTGCCTGAGATCCCGACGTGACATGGGGTCGACAAAAACACCACTGAACAACAGGATCGTTCCAGGGCATAGATAGACTCCTGGATGGTCGCTACCAAAGGATGACGAGTTTGGCATGGGTCGATAGCTTGTAGGCTGCTCAAGGAGTGAGTACACAGGAGAAATGACTCTCCTGGGCATGAGCTGATGTGCTCAAGAGCACGAGATATGGCCGCCAGTTCTGCAGTGAAAACGCTGCAGCCATCTGGCAAGGAGTGCTGTTCAATATGTCCCCCATGAATATAGGCAAAGCCATCGAGCCATCGGTGTAAACTTCATGGCCCCGGTACATGTCGAGGATCGAGAGGAAGTGACAGCAGAGAGTCGCAGGGTTACCCGTCCTTAGGGCCATGTGAAAGGCCGAGGCAAAGCCGCGGCCTAGGTGTACACCATGGAGGTGCTAAAGGCAAGGACTCCAGTTCGGAGAGCGCAGACGAACTGCAATTTTAAGCTCTGACGTGGGCTGCCGATACGGGAAATGAACCACCGTGGGTGGGAAAAGACGACGGTGGAGGGACTCCGGCCTCCACTGCTGGTCACCGGACTCGTCTTAAAAGCTCCTGTCGCTAGGCGATCGCCACAGTGGTGGAGTGGGTCGAGTAAACGCAACGCTGAGGGCGCCGCCGAACCATAAACCAGACTCCCATAATCAAGGCGGGATTGAATAAGGGCTCTGTATAGCTGCAGCGGCGTATAGCAATCTGCACCCCAGTTGGTGTTGCTCAGGCAGCGGAGGGCATTGAGGTGCTGCCAGCACTTCCGCTTAAGCTGGCGATGGTGAGGAAGCCAAGTCAATCGGGCGTCGAAAACCAGTCCTAAGAATCGATATGTCTCCACTACGGGGAGTGAATCGTCATTAAGGTAAAGTTCTGGTTCCGGATGAACGGTAAGACTCCGACAGAAGTGCATAACACACGACTTTGCGGCCGAGAACTGAAAGCCGTGGGCTAGAGCCCATGACTGCACCTTGTGGATGGTTCCTTGTAGGCGCCACTCAGCAACACGAGTACTTGTGGAACAGTACGAACTGCAGAAGTCTGCATACAGAGAAGGTGAGACGGACTGCCCTACAGTTGGTGCTATACTATTAATGGCGACCAAAAATAGAGATATACTCAATATGGAGCACTGCGGGAACCATTCTCTTGGCTATGAAGGGAGCTATGAGGGGGGGGGGGGGGGGGCACCAACTTGGACACAAAAAGTACGAAGCGACAGGAAATTGTGGATAAAAATCGAGAGCGGGCCACGGAGACCTCACCTGTATAATATGGTTGGTTCAAATGGCTCTGAGCACTATGGGACTTAACAGCTGCGGTCATCAGTCCCCTAGAACTTAGAACTACTTAAACCTAACTAACCTAAGGACATCACACACATCCATGCCCGAGACAGGATTCGAACCTGCGACCGTAGCAGGCTCTGAGCACATCTGTGGTCATCAGGCCCCTAGAACTTGAACTACTTAACCTAATTAACCTAAGGACATCACACACATCCATGCCCGAGGCAGGATTCGACCCTGCGACCGTAGCGGTCACGCGGTTCCAGACTGAAGCGCCTAGAACCGCACGGCCACACAGGCCGGCGTATAATACGGCAAGCATATGATGTCGCCAGGTCGTGTCATACGCTTTTCGTGAATCAAAAAAGACGGCAGCCAGGTGTCGGCGTCTAGAAAAGGCTGTTCGGATGGCATACTCGAGGGACACAAGATTATCAGTGGTAGAGCGACCCTGCCGGAAGCTGCACTGGCATGAAGCCAGTAGGCCACGTGACTCCAGGACGCAGTCCAACTGCCGACACACCATACGTTCCAATAGCTTACAAAGAACGTTGGTGAGGCTGATGGGCCGATAGCTATCCACATCAAGCGGGTTTTTACCGGGTTTATGCACTGTGCAATGGAAAGACGCCATCGTAACACATCCGGTTGAAGATCATGAGGAGATGTCACTTGTAGTGAGATGTTTAATCATCAGAATATGGATCCAGTCTGGCCCAGGAGCTGTGTTGGGGCAATGTGCAAGGGCACTGACGAGCTCCCACTCTAAATGGGGCGTTATAGGGCTCACTGTGGTGTGTAGCGAACTTGAGGTCTTTCCTTTCCACCCACCGTTTGAGGGTGCGAAAGGCTGCGGGGTAGTTAGCTGTCGCAGAGTCGAGCATAGTCCTCAGGAAAGTGTTCAGCAATCGCGTTTGCGTCGGTAGATAACACGCCACTGATGTTAATGCCAGGGACACCTGTTGGGGTCTGGTACCCAAACAGACGTATGATCTTTGTCCTGACTTAGGATGGTGACGTATGGCTCCCAATGGTCGAGACATATCTCTCCCAACACACCTACTGCCGTCTTTTGATAAGCTGGCGAACGCGGGCACGAAGCCGCTTAAAGGCTATAAGGTGCTCCGGGGAAGGATGCCGCTTATGCCCCTGTAGAGCTCGCCGACGCTCCTTAATTGCCTCAGCGACTCCCGGCGACCACCAAGGGACTGTCTTTTAAAGGGAGATAAGTGATCGCGTTTTCCGCAGCAAATAGATCGTTGTACCTGCTCAACCATCACATCGATGTTACCGTGTGGGGGAGAGTCAGCAGTGACCACTATCTGATTTGGTGAAGACTGCCAGCCTCGCTAGCGGGATGAAAGCAGAGCTCACCATCTGCAGCATTGTCGACAGGACTGACTGCGGACCTTTGGTACAGAGCCGAGTGGAGGGTCTGAATCAGAGGCTGAGGCGGTTCTGCGACCGTGTGGGCTGCAGATTCCTCGACTTGCGCCATAGGGTGGTGGGGTTTCGGGTTCCGCTGGATAGGTCAGGAGTCCACTACACGCAGCAAGTGGCTACACGGGTAGCAGGGGTTGTGTGGCGTGGACTGGGCGGTTTTTTAGGTTAGATGGCCTCGGGCAAGTACAGAAAGGGCAACAGCCTCAAAGGGTGCGGGGCAAAGTCAGGACATGCGGGGACCGAGCAGCAATCGGTATTGTAATTGTAAACTGTCGAAGCTGCATTGGTAAAGTACCTGAACTTCGAGCGCTGACAGAAAGCACCGAAGCTGAAATCGTTATAGGTACAGAAAGCTCGCTGAAGCCAGAGGTAAATTCTGCCGAAATTTTTACAAAGGCACAGACGGTGTTTCGAAAGCATAGATTGCATGCAACCGGTGGTGGCGTGTTTGTCACTGTTAGTAGTAGTTTATCCTATAGTGAAATAGAAGTGGATAGTTCCTGTGAATTATTATGGATGGAGGTTACACTCAACAACTGAGCTAGGTTAATAATTGGCTCCTTTTACCGACCTCCCGACTCAGCAGCATTAGTGGCAGAACAACTGAGAGAAAATTTGGAATACATTTCACATAAATTTTCTCAGCATGTTATAGTCTTAGGTGGAGATTTCAATTTACCAGACATAGACTGGGACACTCAGATGTTTAGGACGGGTGGTAGGGACAGAGCATCGAGTGACATTATACTGAGTGCACTATCCGAAAATTACCTCGAGCAATTAAACAGAGAACCGACTCGTGGAGATAACATCTTGGACCTACTGATAACAAACAGACCCGAACTTTTCGACTCTGTATGTAAAGAACAGGGAATCAGTGATCATAAGGCCGTTGCAGCATCCCTGAATCTGGAAGTTAATAGGAATATAGAAAAAGGGAGGAAGGGTTATCTGTTTAGCAAGAGTAATAGAAGGCAGATTTCAGACTACCTAACAGATCAAAACGAAAATTTCTGTTCCGACACTGACAATGTTGAGTGTTTATGGAAAAAGTTCAAGGCAATCGTAAAATGCGTTTTAGACAGGTCCGTGCCGAGTAAAACTGTGAGGGACGGGAAAAACCCACCGTGGTACAACAACAAAGTTAGGAAACTACTGCGAAAGCAAAGAGAGCTTCACTCCAAGTTTAAACGCAACCACAACCTCTCATACAAACAGAAACTAAACGATGTCAGCGTAAGGAGGGCTATGCTTGAAGCGTTCAGTGAATTCGAAAGTAAAATTCTGTGTACCGACTTGACAGAAAATCCTAGGAAGTTCTGGTCTTACGTTAAATCAGTAAATGGCTCGAAACAGCATATCCAGACACTACGGGATGATGATGGCATTGAAACAGAGGATGACACGCGTAAAGCTGAAATACTAAACATCTTTTTCCAAAGCTGTTTCACAGAGGAAGACCGCACTGCAGTTCCTTCTCTAAATCCTCGCACAAACGAAAAAATGGCTGACATCGAAATAAGTGTCCAAGCAATACAAAAGCAACTGGAATCACTCAACAGAGGAAAGTCCACTGGACCTGACGGGATACCAATTCGATTCTACACAGAGTACGTGAAAGAACTTGCCCCCCTTCTAACAGCCGTGTACCGCAAGTCTCTAG
Source organism: Schistocerca serialis cubense (assembly GCF_023864345.2). Classification (NCBI taxonomy): domain Eukaryota; kingdom Metazoa; phylum Arthropoda; class Insecta; order Orthoptera; family Acrididae; genus Schistocerca; species Schistocerca serialis. Next base: position 596,008,536 of record NC_064644.1, on the reverse strand, counting down.
AGGAACGGAAGCTTCCAAATGATTGGAAAAGAGCACAGGTAGTCCCAGTCTTCAAGAAGGGTCGTCGAGCAGATGTGCAAAACTATAGACCTATATCTCTGACGTCGATCTGTTGTAGAATTTTAGAACATGTTTTTTGCTCGAGTGTCATGTCGTTTTTGGAAACCCAGAATCTACTATGTAGGAATCAACATGGATTCCGGAAACAGCGATCGTGTGAGACCCAACTCGCTTTATTTGTTCATGAGACCCAGAAAATATTAGATACAGGCTCCCAGGTAGATGCTATTTTCCTTGACTTCCGGAAGGCGTTCGATACAGTTCCGCACTGTCGCCTGATAAACAAAGTAATATCCTACGGAATATCAGACCAGCTGTGTGGCTGGATTGAAGAATTTTTAGCAAACAGAACACAGCATGTTGTTATCAATGGAGAGACGTCTACAGACGTTAAAGTAACATCTGGCGTGCCACAGTGGAGTGTTATGGGACGATTACTTTTCACAATATATACAAATGACCTAGTAGATAGTGTCTGAAGTTCCATGCGGCTTTTCGCGGATGATGTAGTATACAGAGAAGTTGCAGCATTAGAAAATTGTAGCGAAATGCAGGAAGATCTGCAGTGGATAGGCACTTGGTGCAGGGAGTGGCAATTGACCCTTAACATAGACAAATGTAATGTATTTCGAATACATAGAAAGAAGGATCCTTTATTGTATGATTACACGATAGCGGAACAAACACTGGTAGCAGTTACTTCTGTAAAATATCTGGGAGTATGCGTGCGGAACGATTTGAAGTGGAATGATCATATAAAATTAATTGTTGGTAAGGCGGGTACCAGGTTGAGATTCATTGGGAGGGTCCCTAGAAAATGTAGTCCATCAACAAAGGTGGTGGCTTACAAAACACTCGTTCGACCTATACTTGAGTATTGCCCATCAGTGTGGGATCCGTACCAGATCGGTTTGACGGAGGAGATAGAGAAGATCCAAAGAAGAGCGGCGCGTTTCGTCACAGGGTTATTTGGTAACCGTATAGCGTTACGGAGATGTTTAGCAAACTCAAGTGGCAGACTCTGTAAGAGAGGCGCTCTGCATCGCGGTGTAGCTTGCTGTCCAGGTTTCGAGAGGGTGCGTTTCTGGATGAGGTATCGAATATATTGTTTCCCCCTATTGATACCTCCCGAGGAGATCACGAATGTAAAATTAGAGAGATTCGAGCGAGCACTGAGGCTTTCAGACAGTCGATCTTCCCGCGAACCACACGCGACTGGAACAGAAAAGGGAGGTAATGACAGTGGCACGTTAAGTGCCCTCCGCCACACACCGTTGGGTGGCTTGCAGAGTATAAATGTAGATGTAGATGTAGACTTCAAAAACCACGCTCGAGATTTTCATAGTCTCTCGCTCACTATGCGCAAACTATTAGTCCTATATGAGAAAATAAGCCGAGCCTTTTTGTAGGACATTTAATTTAGTTAAATTTTGTACTGGGACGCGTATTCGCTAGAGGCCGTAGGTTCCGAGTTATTCAAGAAAAACGTACAAAAGTGAATTTCAAAAGCACCCCCACCCCTCCCCGACCGTCACGATTCCTGGTACACGTTGTCCGTGGTGCTCCCTGCTACCATTCTACAAAAATTTCAGACTACACAAACTAATCCCGATATTCGATCTTTTTTCATCTCTTGGCTGGGCTATTACGCCATCAGCGTAGTCGACTACTTCGTTAACGTTATTAATTTAAACACGTCCGCGAGTGATATGAAAGAAAAAGGACTTTTGTAAACGTTGCGGAAAAATTAATTACGTCGACAATTCGATCCATGCTTAACCCTTACAAGCACATTAGTTTCGTAGTCAGAAGGCCTGAAGAATACAACGATGTAATTGTTTATTTTATGCCATTAAAAGTCAAAAATTTAAAGGTTACATTTACAATTTGGCAGTTCCCGACTACGCCAGTGGCGTATTAATGCCCGTCGACGAAGACCAAAAAAGGTCGAAAGTGGGAAATAATTCGTGCAGTCGTAAATTTTTGTAGAACGATAGCAGGGAGTACCATGGTCGACGTGTGTGTGTGGGTGCGTTTTAAGGTCGCCGTTGTACGTTTTTCTTGAATAACTCTAAAACTACGGCCTCTATCGAAAATGTATCCCAGTACAAAATTTTAACATAATTAAATGTCCAAAAAAACGTTCCTGTTCATTTTTGCTGTGGGACTAATAATTTGTGTGTAGTGAGTGAGAAATAAGAAAACCTCGCGCATGGTTTTTCAAGAGAAGATACAACATTGCGGTTTGATAAAAAAAAAAAGACATAGGTGACTGCAGCTGAATTTCAGTAGGAGAACACAAGACCGAATGGTGCCGGCGCTGTCTTCGTCCACATCAATATAGACATATCATCGTCATAAGGCCTCAGCAAGTACGAGGTGCCATTGAGTACACAACGCAATCACATCTCATTTGCACTGTCTGTAATTTTGATTTCACCCGTTCATTTGTGGCGTGTTAAGGCCGGTGGCTTATTTCCAAAGGTTTTGTTGACATTACCTTTCGACAAAGTAATGCAATACCCCATGCGATTGTGCTGTAGCGACCTGTCTGTATACTGCGCGTGTCTGGCTGTTTCCTTGGCTAGCACGTTCTCCTGGCCTCACACACACTGACACCACGTGGTTATGGGTTGCCGAGAGACAGGCACCATCACTCGTCAACCTCTACCACTGACGAAATCTGGCACAGAGCTGAAGCGGCTCGAAATGCCGTGCCAATACCTGCCGTCCCGGGTCATCTGGACTCTACGTCCAGCTGGGCTGGTCCCGTTACTGCTGCCACAGGTAAGGGGACTGTGAAATCGATTTTGCAGTCTGTACGGACGTCAAACCACCTATAAACTTGATCACACATTCTTCCTCTCATGCTGTATACCAACAATAAGTACAATTTCGTTATTTGCTATCCTAACTGCTGTTGCAGTCAGTTTTAATGCCCAGCTGCTTTCTCGAACTTGGCAAGGATGGTACAATGCCGAGCAGTACTCCAGAATCAGTTCGATGATACTTTTGTAGGTTACCTATTTTACTGTCGAACTTACTTAGAATTCCTTCATTGATTCTCAGACTTGCATCTGCCTTACCTGTGACTTGGTCCTTGCACTCAATTCACTATGAACGAAACCATCTGTTTTACAAGCTGTCGATGCCGAGATTATTAAAGACGAATGGAAGGACAGAGCTTTAGACATGTACCGCTTCGATATATGAATGAGGAACAGTCCCGACTTTTGTCAGTGTATAATTATAAGATGCAGTCTATGTGACGTAACAAGCAATTTGTCGCTGAACTGCAACCACTCTCCATTATATATAATTTAGAAGTTATTGCTTTACATACATTACATAGCACACAAGTGAACAGCGTCGCATATATGGTTTCATTTGTACGTTAAACGATTTATCTCCAAGTATGTATTTATACTTTACAATTAAAACATCTATTATCAGAAATAGTTGAGTACCTCGGTCATGAAACCACCGAAACCTAAAATTGGATGGATGGGCGGAGACCTCAACTGGATTCCTTTGGTATAGCAGTGCAGTAATATCTATGGAAATAGTGCTGGGTTCATTGGAGCTGAAGATGAGGACAGAAATCTGCTAGAATGTTACTCGAGAAGCCATACCAGCCATCGCCAGAAGTGAGGCCATAGTAAGCAACAGTCAAGTTATCTGGACACAGATGTGAAACCCGCTAATCGAGGCAAAACACAACCCGCCATTAAAAGGAACTTTTATCTTTAGGTGAATAATAATAAGAAACACTCAGAACTCAACCATCATTCAAATTATCATGAAAATTAATCAGTTTAAAGCGACAAGAATGATGAGGTATTTCCAAAAGCTGCGTAGCTGTATGAAGGAGCTTCATTCGCAACTAGCGGTTGGTTGGTTGGTTGGTTGGTTTAAAAGACGGGGAGGGGGAGGGGAGGGGAGGGGAGGGGAGGGTGGGAGGGATCGAAATCGTAGGTCATCAGTCCCTCGTTCCTCTTAAAATAACTCCACAAGGGTGGGAGTAAAATAATCGAGAGATACGAAACTCAGCTGGAAGAAAGGAGAAAACCTCAAGAATGACAGAAGGGCAAACAAACACTAAATCGGACAAAATCGCACAAGAAAACCACAGAGAGACGCAAGAAACATGTAGAAGAGATCAAAACTAGAGAGCAGATTACCATGTATGGCTGACCATGAGACCAAAAAGGAGAAGCCAGCCACTCTGCAACACATTAAAAGCTCCAACCTGAAAGCACTAGGGTGGAGGACACAGAAGGACAAAGGACATGCGTTAACACTTAGATCAAATGATAAAACCCAACCTCACGAATAAAACGTAAAACTAAAGCTGCTGTTGAGGCACTGTCGCCCAACACCGAAGGTAGAGTGCTGGAAAAGTTAAAAGTCTCCCGCAGAGCGGCTAAAAGCGGGCAGCCCAGCAAGAGGTGGACGACCATCATTTGTGAGCCACAGAGACACCGAGGTGGGTCCTCGCGATGGGGGAGGTAACCATGCGTTAGCCACGTATTGTCAATCTGGAGCTGGCAGAAGACAACTGATCCCTGCGAGAGGACTGCATGGAAGACTTCCACACATTCGTAGTCTCCTTAATGACAAGCAGTTTGTTGTGCATACTGTTATGCCATTCCATGCCCCAAAGCCGAAAAACCCTCCGGCGGAAAAACCGAACGCAGGTCCGTTTCGGAGATGTCCATCTCCAGAAGCTGTTTCTGCGTAGCCTGTTGGCAAGTTCGTTGCCTGGGATTCCGACATGTCCTGGGGTCCAGAGAAACACCACTGAACGATGGGACCGTTCCAGGGCATAGATGGACTCCTGAATGGACGCTACCGAAGGATGGAGAGGGTAGCATTGATCGATAGCTTGTAGGCTGCTCAAGGAGTCAGTACACAGGAGAAATGACTCGCCAGGGCATGAGCGGATAAGCTCAAGAGCACGAGATATGGCTGCTAGCTCTGCAGCGAAAAAACCGCAGCCATGTGGCTAGGAGTGCTGTTCAATATGTCCTTCATGAACATACGCAAAGCCTACGTCACCATCAGCCCTTGAGCCGTCGATGTAAACCACTTCATGGCCCCAGCACATGTCGAGAATCGAAAGTGATAGCAGAGAACTGCAGGGTTAACAGAGTCCTTAGGGCCATGTGAAATCTGTAGCCTAGGTGTACTACATGGAGATGTATGTGAGTGGACCTCGAGGAGAAGGGTAATGGGAAGGACCCCAGTTCAGACAGAAGGGACCCGACGCTATCTTAAGCCATGACCTGGGCAGCCGATATGGGAGATAAACCGCTGTGGTTGCGAAAATCAGACGATAATTTGGATGCACAGGAGAACTTCGAACGTGCCCAACATAACTGGCGAGAAGTTGTAAACGCCTAACCTTCAATGGAGGGACTCCAGTCTCCACCAGGACTTGTTCTAAAGGCTCCCTCCTTTGGCGAACTGCACAGCGGTGCACTGGGTCGAGTGAACGCAACGTTGAGGGCTCCACAGAACCGTAAGCCAGACTCCCATACTCAAGGCGGGATTGAACAAGGGCTCTGTAGAGCTGCAGCAGCGTAGAGCGATCTGGACCCCAGTTGTTGCTCAGGCAGCAGAGGGCATTGAGGTGCTGCCAACACTTGTCAACCGGGCGTCGAAAACCAGTCCTAAGAATTAATATGTCTCTACTACAGTGAGTGAACCGTCATTAAGGTAAAGTTCTGGTTCTGGATGAATGGTGTGAGGCCTACAGAAATGCGTGAGACACGACTTCACGGTGGGAAACTGCAAGCCCATGACTGCGCCTTGTGAATGGCCCCCCTTAGGCACCACTCAGCAACACCAGCACTGGAGGAACAGTACTAAATGCAGAAGTCGTCCACATACAGGGAAGGTGAGACCGACGGCCTTACAGCTGCTGCTAGACCGTTAATAGCCACTAAAAATTGAGACACACTCAATATGGAGCCCTGCTGAATGCCGTTCTCCTAAATATTGGGGTAACTATGAGAGGCACTGACTTGGACACGAAAGTATGGAGCAGCAGGAAGTTTTGCATAAAAATTGGGAGTAGGCCCCGGAGACCCCACTCACACAATGTGGCAAGGATATGATGACGCCGGGTCGTGTGGTATGCTTTACGTAAGTCAAAAACGACGGCCACCACTTGTTGGCGTCTGGAAAAGGCTGTTCAGATGGCAGACTTGAGGGACACAAGATTATCAGTGGTACAGCGACCCTGGCGGAAGCCGCCCTGACATGACGCCAGAGGCCATGTGACTCCAGGACCCAACCCTCCTGCCGACTCACCATATGTTCCAGTAGCTTCCAAAGAAAGTTGGTGAGGCTGATGGGCCATTAGCTATCTACATCAAGCGGGTTTTGAACGGGTTTGAGCTCGGAATGATGGTGCTCTCCCGCCACTGCGATGGAAAGACGCCATCGCACCAGATCCAGTTGGAGATGACGAGGAGATGTCGCTTGTAGTCAGACGAGAGATGTTTGATCATCTGACTGTGGTTCATATCTGGCCCAGGAACTGTGATGGGGCAGTGTGCAAGGGCACTGAGGAACTCCCATTCTGTAAATGGGGCGTTATATCATTCACTATGGCGTGTAGTGAACGTGAGGACTTTCCTTTCCATCTGCCATTTGAAGGTGCCAAAGGCTGCGGGGTATTTCTCCGACGCAGAGGCTCGAGCATAGTGCTCAGCAAAGAGCTTGGCAATCGCTATTGTGTCGGTAGATAACACGCCATTTATGTTAATGGCAGGGACAGCTGTTGGGGTCTGGTACCCAAGAAGACGTCTGAGTTGGGAAGGTGACGCATGGCACCCAATGGTCGAGACATGTCTCTCCCAACACTCATGCTTGAGACCTGGCGGGCACTCATAATTAAAATTTCGTAACACAAGTTACACTCATGGCTGAAGGCCTTATTAAGAAGAAATTCAAACTCTTTGTCGGCTGAAGGCCCAAACAGTAATAATTCAAAATTAAAATATTTAAAAAAAGAAACATTCAATACAATCTGACCAAATCAAGAGAGAAGTGGGCCTCAGACAGTACTCCAAGGCTCGACCTGTGAAAGCCGCTCAACTTTGTAAACGATGAAACAGGCAGCCAAGATGGCAACTCAAACTAGTGACAGTTTAAACGCAGACCAACACTCTTGCAAAATCTACCTAACGATTGATAACCAATCCGACGATGGAATAACCCAGACAAGACGGAACCGGCCGACAGCACTGTGTCTTCGGGATCCTGTGTTTAGAACATCCCGAAGCAGAAGGGACCACTACGACCAAAGTAGTCCAAAAGGAACAAAATATCCGAACCACAATCAAGGAGGCTGTCTAACAACACGCCTTACCGGACAGCATCGGCAAAGCAAGGAAAGGTACACTGCCCAAAAATACGTTTTTCTGGGGCGTTAGCGGCCACTTGGCAGAAAAATACCGCTGGTTGAACTTCACCAATAACAACACATGGAATTCAGCGACCCTATGAGCAGCAACGCGTAAACAAACGGCGTGATCTCAAAATAGTGGAGGCTTCACTACTGGGTTAATGTTCACTCGTCCTGGGTTCGGTGGACAACGAGGTTGTGGCCCTTACAAATACAGCCCCTCGATCCAGCAGTGCCTGCGTGACACCACTGATCCTGACGTATCATCACGCTGCCAGACCTCACCGCTGCTCCATCCCAATCGAACTCCAAGACACACTCCGACCCGGAAAACACTTGACATCCCTCCAGAGGTAGTACTAGGGTACTAGATATCGATAACCACTGCTGCTGCCACACGTGGACAGACAACGCTAGCAAACGTAGTGGCACCAGTAAACACAAGAAGAAAACAAGGCACCACTATCCCTACTACACGATGCTAACCTACCAACAGCACCAATGCGAGCTGCAACACAGCTCAGTGGGGTTAGAGTTAGTAGGAGGGGTAGAGATAAGGGCGAAGCTCTTCATTCGGAAGGGGTAGGTGCTGGAAGTTGGGTCAGGAAAGGAGGTGGTGTGGAGATGGAGAGAGGGCGGGACACAACGGTAAAGGCACAGCAATGGGCTAGGGGTGTGTACAGAGTGCAGATCAAGGAAAAGAAGAAGATTGGGAAGGGGATGAGACCATAGTGCATTCGCAGGGGGGACAGAAGGAGGATACAGAAGGTGAGGCACAGTGAATGGCGTTCTAGGATATGGAGGGCTGTATAGAATCTGGGAGGAGGGTAAATCCAAGGAACGGTGGCATAACAAAGGATGACGTAGATCAAGGGTTTGTAGGTGTGAAGGGTGGTGGAAGGATGTAGTCTCTATGTTCAGCCAGACAGGAGTTTCAGAAGGCAGAGTCTATTGTGGGCTTTGTGTTGGATCATAAGGAGATGGGGAGTCCAGATGAGGCGATGGTCGAGGGTAAGGCCAAGGTGTTTCAAGGTAGGGGTGAGGTGGATACAACGACCATAAATGGTGAGGTAAAAATTGTAGAGCCAGATGGAGTGGGTGGTATGACCTATGATGATTGCCTGGGTCTTGGAAGTGTTGATACAAAGGAACCATTGGTTGCACCATGAACAGGTCGAGGTGGGTTTGAAGGGTACATTGCGATCATTGAAGGGGAGGATAAAGGGCCAGGAAGGTGGTGTCATCAGCAAATTGGAGGAGATGAACAGGTGGGGGAGGCTTGGGCATATCGGCAGTATACAGGAGATGGAGGAGAGGCAAAAGGGCACAGGAGTTGGTATCGTGGATAGTGACACAAGAGGGACCATGGGAGAGGAAGCAAGCAGCGAGATGGACGAAATTGATGGGGAGAGCATAGGTCTGGAGTTTTAAGAGGTGCTCAGGTTGCCAGACACAGCCATAGGAGTTCTGGAGGTCGAGGGAAACTAAGATAGCAGAGCAATGGGAGTTAAGTCGGAGGGAAAGAAGGTTGGTAAGGTTAAGTAGCTGGTCATTGGCTGAGAAAGAGGGCTGGAAGCCACACTGGGTAAGGGGAAGTAGGTGGTGCTGGTTAAGGCGGTAGTGAATACATTGGAAGAGGATGGACTAAGAGCTTACTGAACACGGAGGTGAGGCATAATGGGAAGATAAAAAGAGGTGTAAGAGGGGTGTTTGTTGAGTTCAGGGAACAGCAGGACACAGGAAGTCTTCCATAGGACAGAGTAAAAGCCGGTGGAGAGAAGGATGTTGTACAGGGTAGTAAGTGGACCTGGTTGTGGGAGTAGGTGGCATAGGTATTTAGATGGAAGACGCAGCAGGCGGCAAGGGAGATCTGCTGGAGCGTATGGGGGTGTTGGGTGGATATTCTGCAGGACCATGGTCAGGAACTGAATGATGTCTTCAGCCATTGGGGGAGGGTGGCGGGAATTGTTGGGGCTGATGAGCTGGTCGATGGGGTGAATGGGGACAGTGACCTCAGGGTTGGTGTGAGGGAGAAGTAGGTGGAGTGGGGTTTGTTGCACCTGTTGCAGGAAGTAGGTGACATTAGGACACTGTTTGAGAAAGTGGGAGGCTTTACAATGGGGTTGGTGGGAGGGGGGGGATCTGGATTCGGAGGACAGAGCAGATCAGGTTGTGGAAAAGGGCCAAGGTCCTGTTAGTTATACAAGAACACACACAACTTTATTCCTCAAACCAATGCACGGTTTTCTTTTTAAAACAACAAAGATCAATTCATGGCTGAGGGCCCAAGTAACTTCTCCAGAATAAGTTTAAATGATTGCTTGTAAAACACCAGGATTTAGAGTAACAACTGAAGCAAAATTACAGTATCTTCTCAGCTGAAGGCCGAAATAATATTTCAGATCAGCTATGGAAATTCTCTAAAAGCCAAGCATTTACAAATTTCCGGCTAAAGGCCATATTAAGGAATATTCAAGTTAATTCTTCGACTGAAAGCCAAATTAAATTTTTTTTTACACAATAAAATAGAGACTTTAAAGATAAGCCTTTACATAGTACAACAGAAAAAACATCTTAAGAAAACTTGAAGTATCTTGTCGAAGATCAAAGCATGAAACACCACTCAACACAAGCTTTAAAAAATGTATTAAACACAAGTCACAACTGTCAAATCACTACAGAAGAAGGCTGCGGGTTCTAGGCAACAACATACACCACTAGTTATCACATGCGCCAATGGCTGAGGAAACAACAATCCACAAATAACGAACAATTCGCAACAGCAGAATTTTAAGAAAAAAATTACTCAGCTTGAGGATCCTGCTTCGGAGGAAAGCGAAAAGTCGCTCACACAGCTAGTGCCTCCAAATGCAACAGTGCATGCCCACTGTCAAAAACCCTGGCCTGGCTTCGCACTGTGGAGACTATGTCGCTGCTCAGTTCCAACGAACAAGCAACGTCCAACCACATTCTGTCTCGGAAAATGGTGTTCGTCCTGAGGATCCAAGACATTGTCGAGTGAGATGACTGGCCAAGCAAACAACCAACAGCAGCCTATTTTTGCCAACAGCGGTCCCAGCGAATACGAACACCATATGGAGCTGACGATTCCTGGCTGCCAATTCTTACCTGACAGATACTGGTGTCAGTGTTCAGCAGACCACATGTCGCCATGCGACCAATAGCCTTCCGTCAGGGTCGACCACAGTCCCGGTGCGTACTTGCATCACGCGGACCTGCCTGCTGCTGACTGCCAACTCTTCCAACAGCCAAGTAACGACGAACCCAACTCAGTCCACTGACTATCACACCCCTGTCAGAGCAGAACCCGGAAATACTCATGGTTGCTCCACATGTAGTAACACGAACCTACTATCGATAACACTGGTGCTGCCACTCACGGACAGTGAAGGTGAGCAAGGATAGTGGTGCCAGTAGACATTAACAGGAAATTAAAAAATATATTCTCTCTGTTTCAGAAATGCAGGAAGGACAGGTCACAATCATGGGCCTTGCACAGCTAAGGGGTGTTTGCAGTTTTGTGTCAGATGGTCATTATAGAGGAGGCATTGTTGGTAGTGGTAGGATTGAGGAGGGAAACACGACGGATCAAAGAGGTAGCGATGGTTGAAAATCAGGACACCCTGAGTGAGGTGGTGATTGATGAAGAAGGACTCAATAAATACATGCATGAGGAAAGTAGGAGCAGAGTTTTTGTAAATACAGCAGGCCGAGTGGATTTCTGGGGCAGGGGAGTTGGGGGCTGATGAGGGGAGGAGTAGGTAAGGAAAGGAGTAAGGGACACATGTGGGACAAAGGTGATGTGGGGAAGTCACTGGAGGAGATCAGTGTGGAAAGAGTGCGAGGGAGATCTGATGAGGAGAGAGACTCTGCAGGGGATAAGTTGAGTAATGGGGGCACTGGGGATGTATTTACGAATTTCAAAGGTGAGGGTGCAGCCATGTGGGAATTTAGGAATGGGTTGGCAAAGAGGAAGGCTGAGGATGAGGGAGGAGGGGTGGTGTCCACGGGGGCATCAGAAGCGCGAGGCGCAGGCTGTGGTTTTTTTTAAGGAAGGGATGGAGGTGAGGTAGTCACTTGGGCACTTCAGAGGTTTTTTTGTGGGTGTGGCCTGTGAGGAGGAGTGAGGGATTTTGTTGGATTGGGAGGTGGTGGGAGGCAGGCCCCTCTTGTCAGGTGGTGGCACAGTGAATTGAGGTAGGGCGCTCTATGGTGACGCCTATGGCGTGGTGGGTGGTGACTCTGGTGGGGGAAGCAGTTGTAGCAGGGTGAGTGGGGAGGGGGAGACTTCCTGGCGGGTTATAGCAGCGAGAGGGAGGGGGGCAGGAGCAGGGGCAGGAGCAAGAGCAGTATACAGGGGGGATACAGGGATGGGGAGAGGGTGGGAAGACTGTGAGGAGGTGGAGAAGACAGGTTAAGCCCAGAGGAGGCGCTCCACGAGGTAACGACGGGTGCAGGGGAATAGGAAGTGTAAAGGACGTTGGTAGCGGGGATGCATTGTCTACTGGCGACAGGAGTCGCCAAAGTGGGAAAGGAACTAATATGGCGGCGGTGGCGAGCACCAAGTAGCATCAAGTAGCACTGGGCAGCGGCGGCGAGTCCCTGGAGGCGGCAGCGGATGGGAGTTAGTAGCGGTGGTGGGTGGCAGCGGCGGTGGGCGACAGGGCTCTTCCAAAACGTCCATTATACCCAGAGAGTAGCCTAGCCGAATCTCCCGATTTAGGAAGTTGAGTGGATCCGACCCATGAGAGAGACTGATGACAAGGTTTTAATTTGGATAAAACATGGATTCCTGCTCTTGGAATAAAGTAAAGTCGTCATGGTGTCATCGCCGTCGGAGATACATCAATAAGCGAATCCAACGCATGTACGCGCTCGCCACAGGCGGCGCGTATGTAAGCGTATATCTTTGCTGCTGGTCACCGTCTGTTACTCGCAGGCGCGTACCGTCGCTTTGGAGCATATAACGCTGCGCATGGCATATTGTCGTCTGTCATGAAGATGTGATTACTAACCGATACGCGCCCGAATTATCAATGGAAATGGTTTTGTTTGCGCAACTGCGTGCTCGGAGCTTAACGAATGAAAGATGAATCTTGTATCTTTATTGCTTGTTTCCTGAAGTCAGGCTTATTTTGTCATCAGCGAGAGACAGTTCTTGGCAGTTTTCATCATTTATCAAAAGCAGGTCAGCTGTTTCTCTATTGCTTGTTTCCTGAAGTCAGGCTTATTTTGCCATGAGTGAGAGACAGTTCTTGGCAGTTTTCGTCATTTATTAAAAGCGGGTCAGTTGTTCGTGATGCACCTACTACAGACATGTGAGACAACACCTCCATGGGAGCAGTATAATATCTTTCAAGTAGCAAGTTAATCACAAACTGACTGGCACAGTATTTGGCCGCATACGCAGTGGTTCGGTCCTCGAGTTAAAGGGTCCGAGCAAGTGCTGGAGCGTTAGTCACCTCGGCTCACTCTTAAGATGGCTGGACGGTATTCAGTCGAAGTATTAGAAGAACAAGCTGAATTTATGCGGCTGCACGCCCGAAATTTTATGGAATAAACTTTCCAAAATCAATACTGTTATAATTAGTACATTAATTCTAAGAATGCTACACTATACATTTTTAAATACCTACGAATGAGCGTTACGAGAATGTAGTGTTGATTATTCAATTTTACAAAAGACTGCTCTAGAATGTGGAATTTTTTTCATCAGTATCTTCTCAAATAAATTATTTTTGTGTAAAGAAAATTGTACCTTCAAAAGTGGAGGAAATGAGGTGTCAATTGAGGCATGTCAAGGCTAACACAATTTTCAAGTGAGCAGTAATTTCAAACACGTATTTTATACGTTCTGTAACTTGTTCAATTACTTTAAAAAAATGTTTTAATAAAGTTAACTGGACTTTTAGAATCAAGAGACTGACACCTAAAAACTGAGTAATAAAGTTTTATGTGATATACCTTTACACAACTTTAGACAGTTTCTGAAGCATTCTGATTAATATTACAAATTTAAGAGATAGTATAAAGTATATATAAACTGTTATTTGACCCAATGGTACCCCTTTTTAAATTGCTTCCTTTATTTTAAAATAAATAATGTGATGGCGAACCTTCACTACAGAACTATATATTACGTATTCATGTTGTACATGACTATAGCTCAAAACAAATCTTTTTATCATTTACGACACATTGCGGCGGCGCGGTTACGTTCGTCCATTGCCTGCACCTACCTGGGAACTCGTTGCAGCAGATTGCAGGTAGGAAAGCCGAGCAGAAACATACCGTACCGCAATTCGTACCAGGCTGCATACAACGTAACTATTCCATGAATCGGGAAAAGGTCTTAATTTTGAATGAAAGGTGGAAAAACTGGCAAGACTTCGGTAGATTCTGAACCTTGGTAAGGTACACCTTCACTCCCCAGTCTTAACACAGTCATGCACAAATTATTTCATTCACGTTAGCAAGTTTATGGTACTGTATTTCTCGAAATCTGAACAGCTACTATGCACGGATTGTTCTTAAATGAAAATGCTCGCCATACTATCAAGTTCATCGGTGTCTAATACACTGGAGGTTTTAGTTACCGATCTGCTCAATGTGCCATGCGGGATTACTGCCTTTTCTCATACACAAAATTACTTAAGGAATTTGTACTTTCTAAACACACAGGAATAAATTTACCTTCACTTTAAAACACTTTTGAAACATGTAGCATAACTAAAACCGACAAATTACAACTTCCTTCGGAGCTCATACTACACACGGCCTTACCGTTGAAAGACCGGGCTCCGACTCCCTTAGACTCTAAGCATTCTGTATCTCCAAGAGAAAAGACGCAGGAAGACTACTCTGTTCTGATTGGTCAGTTTCCTTTAAGGCCAACAGAAAAACACTATTCTCCCTCGTTAGTCCGCGCTTTTCGTGACTAACCAATCACCAAATAACATACTTTGCAACTGTACTTTTTCCGAAATAAATATTTGACATTGATATTTTGTTTATACACTACGTTAGTAACTATTTTAATTTGCTCTCGAATTAGCTATCCTTTTACCATAAACTTACTTAACATATTATGATAAAATATTCCCCGTCGTCTGCATTTTCAGTCTCTCAAAACTTTCTCACAGTAGTTCGTACAGCGTTTATCAGTAGAACAATGATATACGTATTTGCTTTAGACCACATTCACACATCATTCACACCACTAAAAGAATATACAAAACTGTACAAACATAAATAAACAAAAAAGACCTCAAGGAATAGACAGAACAATTCATGAAAACATTCTCTTGACCTGTTTCTTGAATGTCTCTGTGCACCGCTGTCCTCTAGCAGATGAACATTGGGACGACATACTCGCCAGAACCCGCTTCAGTCCCTCTGTCACTGAGCACGCATGGGTCATTCTCCCCATACACAGGCTCTATATAGGAGCGATATAAGGCGCCACGCCTCAACATGCTGAATGAAATAATTATATGTAATCACATGTACTACGTAAATTTTATAAGCTAGTATCGACGGACTTTATGAACATCGGTATCGACTGTTACAGTAATACAAATTTATATACCTCCCCTCCCCCAGGCGATACATTTCAGTGTACAAAATCTATATACGTGTATCGGGTAAGAAGCTGCAGAGCCAGCGTCACCTCGCGTGCTCTTACCTTTCTCCGGAACCCAATCAAATCTTTCTGAAGCCAGCTTCTACAAGTTGTTCCATTCTTCTATAGGTAATTAATGCTAGTGTTTTGTCAGTATGACTTATTAAAATCTATGGTTTGGTGATAAGCACAGCTGTCAACCCCTGGCTTCATTGGTATGGAATTGTTACCTTCTTTTTCCTGTCTCATATGTCATTCATACCTGGTTGAGGTGTTTTTCTGTAGTATTTTGTCTGAAGCATCCTGTTCTGAGAGAACGTTGTCTCCTCCTGGTGCCTTGATCTACTTACGACTTACAGACTACTGCCAAATCCTTTTCATAGTATTGTATTCTCCTTCTTACTTCTATTTACTGTCTGACCTACGTCTATAAAATTGTCTTCAACTTTTCTTCCCTTTTATGCAAATGTTTAAAACGAGTTCCATATTCTTGAAGAGATACTGTAACTACTGAACAAAACCAGAAAAAAGTTCTATAAAAGTATGTCCGAAAAGCAGTAGTGATCATTCTAGTCGTACTGAGAACGGTCAATGGGCGTCGTGTTTGTATTTAGTCCTCTGACTACCATGCTGTTGTCAGACATAGGATTGGAGATTCACCATACACGTAGTTTTCTGGTTGTGCTGGAATAGGGACTGGGTTAATTATTTTATGGAGTATGAACTACGTAAACAGCGAAACGGGTCATATTATTCCACGGGGGAAATGACTATATATATAGTTCAATTGTAATTGATTCGTATCAGTATAGTGCATAATTTGGCAGCGTTTAGCCATTAGTTTATTGGACACAACACTAAATGTAAGAGATCAATTAATCGTCAATAATTATTAAAAGCAGTTTGACAGTGCTCCGTGAGTTCACTGATTCCATGCCTGTAGAAACCTACTGGTTCGGAGTTAAAGACGTCGTAAAGCCAAGTTTGAAGCGGATTTTCGTCCGGAATAGACTTTTCTTGACAGCTCTTCGATAAAGAACAAGAAAAGTGAACATGAGGGCACGAGAGCAGAAGAATAAGTGCGTGACGGATGACTTTGTAAACAAACTCCTGTACAGTTTCCTTTGTGGAATCAGCAGAGCGCATTATGAGGTTGTAGCAACACTTGATGCAGTTTTGTTGGCCAGGTTTCTAACATTGTGACCGAAAATTTTCTCATTTGTTGCCAGCAAAGCCAATTGCGATTTATACACCCTTGCGGAAGAGTTGGTAGTGTGCGACACCCTTTTTGTCCCACCAGATGCAAAATACTATCCGTTCACTCTGCCCTTTGCTGGGGAAAACGTCTTCTGTTAGGGCTAAGCCATTAATTCCTTCTTAAAAGGCGAACATGAAGGCACCATAACTCGACAGCAGTAACAGTCTTCTATAACAACGCTCAATGAGCGAACTGATGATGTTCAAACAAGATTGCAGTAATATTCACCAGTTTGATTTTTGCTGCTGTACTCCCACATCAGCCCTCTGAATCTTGTCTACTGAATACAAATCTCGCATAAAGGTTTAATGGTAGCAGTTTATGAAATATCGGAACTTTCTGAAAGTGGAAACACCTGAATGACAGACTGTTTCTTCTTGAAACAAGAAACTCCTTTCCTGCCGTGCCTGCCGTGATTCGTCTGATATCAGTCGCCCCACAAACGACAAAAAGGTTTCAGCTGCCTCCTATGCTTCCCTCCCCCCCTCTCACCACACTCTACTAAACCCAAAGCGAACAATATGTCCCAAATGTTAGACAATTTTATCGTTCTGATTTATAACGCTTAAACAATGTTCATAAGATTCGCCTATGCAAAATCCAATCCGTGACTGCAAGACAAATACTAAAGACTATTGATGAACACACTCAGAGTAACCTACGCATATTGAAAAAAAAAAATGGTTCAAATGGCTCTGAGCACTACGGGACTCAACTGCTGTGGTCATCAGTCCCCTAGAACTTAGAACTACTTAAACCTAACTAACCTAAGGACAGCACACACACCCATGCCCGACGCAGGATTCGAACCTGCGACCGTAGCAGCAGCGCGGCTCCGGACTGGAGTGCCTAGAACCGCACGGCCACCGCGGCCGGCACGCATATTGAAGGAATGCGCAGTTTTCACTCTTTTTATCGAAGTTATTTCGCAAGGAAATTCACACTTCAGTAAGAAAGACTAATGCTTACCACCGCGAGAGCAAAAACATGCCCGAGATGATCCGCGCAGAGTCCGCCTCGTCAGACGGCCATCGACGGTGACGTGTGACCAGTGGCCGCTGCAGGGCGAGGAGATTGTTCTGATCTTGGTGCAGGCACGACCTCTTTCGTGGAAAGTTTTGCCGTTGGTAGTGGGCTAAAAGTGGACCGAATTATCTTTGAGGTTACATCAGAATGATACGTTTAGCAGACAGCCTAAATGTGTTAAAAATTGTGAGGGGAAGTGTCTACGTAACGTGATATCTACCACTTTTTATTTACTCCTTCCTGGACTTCAGCCCTTCCTTGCCTTCGCCTACATTCAATATTCGCCGTTAGCTTTCTGTCCTGGAACCGCAAAACAAACCACTAGGCAACAGAACTGTAACTGCTCGAGAGGAAGGCGACACTTCCCCCATATACCTCCTAGAGTGTTGCCAGATCGTACAGATAGCCAGGCAACAATTACGAGGGCCTCCAGCATTACTGGCATCACTTAACGTGGAATGAAATTAAAGTGAACGTCAGACCGTTAGCTGCGTTGATAAATATCAACGGGGACAGCTGATCAGGTGTGCCCCAACCGGGACTGGAACCTGGGGTCTCCCGCTTACATGGCAGACAATCTGACTGAGCCACTGAGGACACAGCGGATAGTGCGACAGTAGGGACGCACGCTCCCCTCGAGACCTACACATCCCATTTACTATCCACACACTACATTCGTAGTGCCCCTGCCCACTGTAGTCATTAATCGCGGCAGTCAATCTACCGAGTCCTGCAAGAGTTTGAGCAACGTGAGTGCATCCGCACTGAAGAAGATCATTGGCCAGTAAGCCTTATCTATATGAAGATGGTATCTGTTCCTTCGGACATGTCAGTAAGATACCATCTTCATACTTAACGTGGAGGTCTCGGACTTAGTGTCTGTGGCGGCCGGCCGACGGCCAGCTTTTATGTCGAAGCGGCTACATGACCCATGACCAAAAAGAAAACTGACCAGTCACCTCCTGTCTAGTCCAGCGCCATCTACCGAGTGTATCGTGCACATGAAGAGCCGGCTAGCAGAGAAACCGCTAGTCGCTAGAAGCCAGGCTAAGTCTCTACTTTCGGCTACCAACCACTCCTACCAACAGCTACGGCACAATGCGGGCTATATCGGACTAACTGCAGCCCCACCCCTAAGACAGACCGTCCTAGTTCAGTCTGGAACAGGGATTTGCTTTTCTTAACACTCCTAACATTTCTCGCACAAACTGAAAATTTCTCCCTTTTATACGAGTTTTTTTTTTAAAAGATTGAAGAAATCGGACCATATACGCGTTTTCACAATGCTAAAGTATCGTTACTTGTTGTGAAAATCCTGTGGCATACGCTAATTTCCCCTAAGCAGAAAAATATTTTTTCTTCTTATCTCCTACGTCCTGCATCACAGGACTAGAATGTCAAACATGTTTTTGGCTCATGACGGAGAGCTAAGAGAATGTTCTATCTCTGTCACGGGATAACTGCTCACTTTCGAGCTCTATCTTGAAGTGAACAAATGACTCATCAACTATAAAGTCTTTCAAGGCAATAGCGCAGAGAAATTGTAAACACCAGGTTTATATTATGTACCACTTTATAATTTCTGAAATACAGCTGATTTTATTAAGATTATCTCTCCCTGTGTACGTGGGAGACTGAAATTCTGTTAAAAGATCTGATCGCAATGAAAAAACTACAGTTCTTGAATCATATCCATTATACTCCCGCCCTCGGTGCCAGCGGCACGTCATTTATATCAAACTGAGAGGCTAGTTAATTAATCTGATCACCAGAGTCCCTTTGCCTGCTGAGTAATTTTTTCCTGTAGTCTGACTACACTCGTCAGGAAACCGTTACAGGCGCTTCCATGACGTCTCTGGAGCCTTCCCACTGGTTACGCAGTCAATTCCTCCGATACCAATATGGATGGTAACTGTCGTCAAATACTTTAAGACATTCAGCATTAACTGCGTTCTTTCTATCGTTTGTCTTGTCATGCTGGTGGAAGTAGCTCACTTATAGTATATTGCTCCTGAACTAATGTTGCTGATACCTGTCAGTATAAGGGGGGAAGGACATTTCACTCTTCTCCATCACCACGACGCCTTCGCCACAATATTGTGAGGTGGCGCTTTAATTTTGCCCCTTAACATACTGTTTTAAATACAGAAACGTAATCTACACATCAAGCCGAGGAGTTTGATACCACGCATGCCCTACTTCAAGTAAAGTGACACTAATTTGCATAGTACGGAGAGTAATCATTCATACGTGGCCGACGTGAACTCGATACTAACAAGCATTCCATACTTTGCATGCTTAATAGTCACGTAGTACTGCAATCACTTTGGACTGAAGTGGATGCAGGGAGTTCCCAGCTGTCAAGAGAAGTAGAACATGGAATGCATTTCGAGAGGAGTCATAAAGTCTACACTTCTCGGCGGGGAGGCAGGCACCACTAGCTGACAAGAAGTCATTACGCGACCTTCTTTGACTCACACCTGCACGGAATCAAAAGTAACATCTTAGCAGAGCAGGGGTCCACGTGGCCGCTCTCAAAGGACCAATACACGGAATTTGTAATTACGAAAACTGTTTTGCCGCACAAAATAAAGTTAACAGCGGAGTGGAGATTACTGGACAGAATACATGTAGAAAGACCACACCTGATGCCTGGGAAAGCTTCTAGGAAAGGAATTCTTTCATAATTACAATGGAAGGTCTTTGAAAAGCACGAAAAAACACTGTCGCTATTTTTTTTTTAAAAAAAAAAAAAAAAAGGCCACCGTGGAGAGCACCGCTATTTTCAACAAATACTCAATACCACGTGATGAAGGCGTGAAGAACGTGAGGTTGCACGTGGACAGCTCGTGCATGGGCGAAGTCAGAATATAAGAGCAAAACATCAATGCTATAGGCCAGAAGCAAAATAGTTTCCACCCCCAATACGCTTCTCAAGCTTCATTGCGCCAAGGAATGACTTAAGTCATATCACAGTCAGCATTGGCCGTTACGACTTGTGGTAGAGGATGAGCTCAAGGTACAGTGGGGTGAACAAAAAGGATACACAGACGACGGCCGTGTGTAGACGGAACACTTCCTGTTCTGTCGGCGTAGAAGAGCTTTTTAGTGAACACTTGCGTTCACAGGGTTCGAAAATCTCTTAACATCTACAGAGAGGAGATTACGGATTTCTACCCGAGTTAGTTACGTTCTGCGGAACAATTAAAGAAGGCAGACGGGTCCACGTCGCTAAGCCAGAGAGATTGCACATTGCCAATAGTTTAGCTAGGGCAAAACACAGTTTCTCGCCTCACGAAAACTCAGTTCAGATTCCGACTGCTAACACAGTCAAGACCAGAATAGTGTTGATGTTTCCAGCTCCGCGCAGCGCCGAGAGGCCGCCATCGTCATACGCCACTGCCGACCACAGCAGCCGCCGACAAAGCATGGTAAACATCGCGTTTGCTCTGGCGCTCAGTAAGGGAGTCGGCAGCTTGTGTGTGCGCGCTCCAGTTCTAGTTGAGATTGCAGTTGCGTTACGTATTTTCTTCTCAGTCCTTTGTGTCGATGCTAGCCATGTATCACGTGTGTGTTCACAGGGCCTAAATGTCGATAAAGGTGTCGGTAAATACACGTTGTTGTCCAGCTAAAATAGCATACACAATAGAGCACATGGAACTGTGGTGAGTGTATTATTTTGGATGGTGAATTGTTTTACGATCATTGTATAGTAAACTACGCCTTGGGTTCTTTTCTCATGTAGGGACGCTTTTGAAAGGTTGTTATGTCTTCATGTTTATTACGATTAATTTCGTTTAGTTTGTCATTTTCACGTTCTTCCGAATTATAGAGGATTTTCCAACGTCACCAACTACACACTTAACTCAATATGTATGGTGATTCTGTAGTAAAAAGATTAGTACAGGTAACAGTTGCTTGTGCGTTCTAGAGCAGAGGCTACCCTTCTCTCACTGCTGTCTAATCGTGACTTCATCCGGGATCTCCTTAACTTGCAGGGCCTGGGTTCACAGGCACTTTAGTTCTGTCAGATATCTCCATGTGTGGCAAGGACGGGTTATAACGACCGGGGGAGTACGTTAGAACATTGCACGTGAACGGCTGTCACCCAGTTGTGAGCTCTGCCTGCACGTCAAGGCTGTATTGTTCCCAGGCGACAAATCACTATTTGCTGTGCTGGACTGCTCTTAATGATTCCAGACTCGCAAAAGTTGTCCTATCCTTCTCAGAAGGGGTGGGCATATAATACGGCTGACATAAACACTGGAATGTGGAAAAACATGCTTCCTCCCATCCTTCCTGCAAACAGAAACGTTCAGAGATGTGTTTTCGAAATATCCCAGAAATCCTGACTCAGTGAGAAATAACAAAACACCAGTCAACTACCTGGCAGATCCCAAACACGTGTGACTCTGCAGACATAGGTACCCCTTACAACACAGCCCTACAAAAGTGTTGCTGTTGGCTTATGCCAAATTAGTAGGTGGGTGATTTGAGAACTTGAATGGGAATCTCTGAAGAGAAGACGAAGTTCTTTTCGAGGAACGCTATTGACAACTGACTTTCAAGCTGACCAACACCTACATACATTTCGCATAACGACCACTAAGATAAGGTACGAGAAATTAGACCTCAAAGGGATACATATGAGTAGTCTTTTTTTCCTCGCTGTATGAGCGATTGGAACAGGAAAGGGAACGAGTAATAGTGATATAGAATATCCTCTGAAACACACTGTACGATGGCTTGCGAAGTAAACATGCAGATGTAAATTTAGTCTACCTTTTGAGATGTCAGTACATTTATAGGCACACAAAACTCACAGAAGAATGTCTTACTTACTGAGAAAACAAAAGAAGGAACTTCTGCTACTGATTGTCGCTCTGTGGATACCTTCGTATTAGCCCTAATTTTCTCACTGCAGTCACTTTGCGAGACGTATGTGACAGTTTGTAATGTGTTTGCCCACGACATTTAGAAGAAACGGCATAGAGCTCATCTCTCAACCCCCCTGTCGTCACAGTATCGCTTACCTGCCCTATTTTCACGAATCTTCCAGTCTTCGGTGTTAATTAGCATTCCAATCCACCTGATTTCGGCAAGTAAGAAATGTCCCCCCCCCCCCCTCCCTCCCCACCAAGTTACAGACTGCCACTGATTCTCTAGAAATCCTGTCGTGTTCCAACAGCACTGTTCCAGTCTAGAAGACCACCTAGTCCTGTCAGTCACTAAATAGAGGGCTGTCACAATAAGGAAAATAGCACACTAATGTACAGAAGGAAGTTCATGGACTGCTTAAAGAAATTCAGAAGCATAACACCCACAATTTATCGATATCGAATGACTGACAAATATCCCCTCAGTTCATGAGCTAGTCTCTTTTAATGTATTCCTGTGATTACGAAGCTAGAAATACGGCAGTGTAATGCTGTCCTCCTTCCCTGAGCCATCCTTGACACACGCACCGACACAGACATACAGAAAACAGAGCAATTGCACTGCAGTTGTAGAATATGTCATTGGGAGTGACTGTAGGCATTCGATCGCAGTGCTATACTGTACCATTCGACAAGAAAAATAGTGCATTTGTGCTAGACGCTGATAACTGTACCACATTTAGTAGCAATTCCAGAACACATGGCGAGAAGTGATTTCATGATCACATAGGCAGAAGTGACATAAAATCGATAAAATTACGAAAATTTAGGCAATATACGCCGAAATGCGGGGAATTTGAGGACGATGAGGGAGTACGCGCATGCCTTCTGCTTGGTGCAGGCGAATTCTTGACATGAGGACGAGTGTGTGGCAGCAGAAATAATATAAGAAAAAATTGACATGGAAGCATCGGGACCCAGGCAGTCAGTCAATTTACGCTGTCAGCGATGAAACGGCAGGAATGGAATGTTTAACTTGGATGGCCACCAAACGTAAAGTAATACATTTATGTATGTCGGATCACAAGCCCAGGTGTGACCCCAAAGTTATCGGCAACCACCTCATAGCTTTTTATACACTGTCCTTAGCCTAAGAGCATTGTATTACCAGCTTAGGGGCTGCAATATACAACTACAGAATGTGCTGCATGTTTGACCCTGTGCAGGACAGTTTAGGTGGTTTAAAGTGTAACAGACAGTATTACAAAGTGCTTCTCTGTACTCTCCAACAGTCAGAATCATGTAGTGTCAGCCAAAAAATACCTAACAGAACAGGTGTTGTATGCTGTTTTAACAACATTCTACCATATGTCTATTGAGATAATAGTGATACATGCAAGTTGAGTGCTGCCTTTGATGCTTTCCTGGAGAATAGAACCATCTGCCTCCAAACATTTAGATCTACGTTAATGGATGACAGAAAGTGGATGGAGTGATTAGTTGAGATGAGGTTGTAACGAGGCATCATTTAATGTAGACTGATTATGCATTCTAGATAGAGGGAGATGTTGCTGCAGGTCATTAATCGCGTCTTTAATAATAATTTTTTTCCGTTGTTCTCTCGGAATGCATCAGGAATGTGGCATAACTTATGATAGAGTTGTATACAACTGCATGTTCTGTGTGAGAACGCTGTCTAGTTGCAATCATAACAGTAAACGTCTCCATACCACAGTCAGCAGAGGTCTTCTACCACATGTGTGATGAAATATGTCAATCGATGGAAAACCTATTTCAACACCCCGTTCTACATGAATGAAGATGTATACAAAGTACTCCACTTCTCTGCCTCATCTTAGACATAAAGCGAGTCTTCAGTTTCATAACTACAGTGGTTCTAAGTTAGTGGCAGGTGTTAGGTACTGCAGACCCTATAGATACATTTGAAACGTACTATTTATGGAGTCAGTGAAGCATGATGTGTAATTTGACATGTCAAACACCTCTTCTTCGCATTTGTCTGTTCCTATGTAAGAGGCATTCTCGTTGCTGATGATTATTTTATAGGACTGATGTGCACATAGTATAATTTCTGAACTACGAGTGGATGTGAAGAGTGGGCGGTGCAAAGTTATATTGTGCATGTATCACAAAGACTATGTTTTTATTTGCTGTAGAAGGAAGTACTTTTATCATTTTAAAATTTGTCACCATAGTGAGTGGGACAGAAAACTCGCAGGGTGGGTGTAAGTCAGATGTTGGACATGTATGTCCTGCATTAAAGTATTAAGAGCGCTGCATTCCACATGACTTTAACAATATAGCAGTTCTAGATGCAGAACTGTGTAGCCATAGGAGCGCGTGTTTATGCTCAATGACCATTTTTCTCATGCCAATATCTTCTTGGTACTGACTCCAGACTGGAATAATGTTCCAGAATTGGTAGCACAGTTGATTTATATAAAATACTTCGTACCCTATCTGTCTAGAATTCCACCATGCATAAACCATATGTTTCTTCTTAACCGTTTGTTATATCATCACAACTATCTCATATCTACTATACACTGATAAGGAATGCTGACCTCTTCGACATGTGCACATCTGGAGAGATCTTGTGCACTTTGATGGGTGCCATGAGTAAGTTTGGTGCGGAACAGTCTTCACTAAACAGCAGTTATGCATTTGGTTCATATAGTATCCTCCTACTTTTAGTCGACTCCAAATTAAATTGTGACAGTGTTGTAGGGGGTGGGGGGGGGGTCTTCTCAAAGACACTGTGGGGAGACCTTTCAATCTCCAACCTTATCCTAAGAATGCGAGAATGCTTTGTGACTCCCATCCACATAGGAATAGAGGGGCAATCATAATCGTAAATTAAGCACTATGGTCAAAGTTCTAGAAAGAATGTAGATAATTTAACTTCATCGGTATAGGACGCTGTTCGGTATACTTACATATATATGTTCGAGAAATAGCAATGAATGGACATACTGCACAGTCTTCTATCTACATTCAGAATCTGTTATATAGCACATTCAAAGTAGTGGATGATTCAGAAATTGGGAAGCATGCTGCCGTGTCATTGGTCAGCATTGAAATTATGGTAAAATTGCTAAAACTGATCATACTGTCAACTGTGGTGCTTATTACAGTACATTGTCACGTATTGACAGTGTCTTTTCCAACCCATCTGTCCACTAGTATGCTGTTTATTACCACATAACGATTGAGTGATACCACCTGTCTGAGATGGAGACAGTCTTGCTGGGAGCAACACCTTTCAGGGATGACCACTACCAAAACAGTGATCGTGTACGTGGATGCAGTATAAGGAATCAATGCTATCCGTATGTTTAAAATGGAACTTTTAGATATCTGCTACCCTTCACTATGAAAGATGAGATCAAATGTAGAGGTTATCACCACTGGGTAGTTATTTCGATACATTCCACTACGCCGCAAACTCTTTCAGTTTCCATACGTTGTGATGTCTTCCGCATTTACGTCAATAAGAAACACCACCTCTGTTTTTCAGATTAACCTTCCTGTGTGTTGTTGAAGCAGCATAGTTTACACCATGTGGTATCCAGCTTTCTGTGAGAGCCAGCGAATCAAAGTTGTTAAAGTTGCTTTAGCACCTGACACATACCTTGAAGACGTGGTGGAAAAACGAAATGTATGGAGTTGTACAAAGCTGTAATCGTGCACTGCTAGGACATGTTACAGTAGAAAAACCATGTATCAAACTGCTTATGAAAGAACAACACGGGGACCCTCTCTTACTACTGATAGTCTATGAGACATGGTCCTCCTACAGTACAGGTGATGAAACTTTACACTGGTGTGTGGAAACAGCTTCGATCACCGGCCACCAACTCCAAAGAACCACTAACTGTATATTTAACAGGATCGTCACATATACTCGACATCAGCAAACAGATGGTATTTGTTTTATGGTTCAAATGGCTCTGAGCACTATGGGACTTAACATCTGAGGTCATCAGTCCCCCAGAACTTAGAACTACTTAAACCTAACTAACCTAAGGACATCACACACATCCATGCCCGAGGCAGGATTCGAACCTGCGACCGTAGCAGTCGCGCGGTTCTAGACTGAAGCGCTTAGAACCGCTCGGCCACACCGGCC
Source organism: Schistocerca serialis cubense (assembly GCF_023864345.2). Lineage (NCBI taxonomy): Eukaryota > Metazoa > Arthropoda > Insecta > Orthoptera > Acrididae > Schistocerca > Schistocerca serialis. The sequence continues at coordinate 595,982,109 of NC_064644.1, read as the reverse complement.
GGCTATTTGTTTTAGATACATGGGAGAGAGGAATGTGGTAATATCTTATTGAGTTCTCTATCAGGTGACATTACTGGAGTTTTTATAGTATGTAGTTTTTCTCTGTAGAATGGTATGAAATAACAAGGATAGAAAAAATGTTTGTGTGACAGACCTGAATGTACCATGACAGACGCACATCTTCAGACTGCAGCAGTTTGGAAAAGCACTGCAATGCAGTAGCAAAATCCTCATTCTTCATCCATTTGCGGTATGATGTGGATCCTCCTAATTTTGCTGATAAGAAACACCACTGTAACTGCTCATATTGTCTTTTCAGCTACCTTGTGTTCCAGGATTGCTTCTTTTGGGCTGACCTTAAACACTGTAGATGGCTGACGGAGCTACAACATGTTCTCATTTCCACCAAGCAGTCAAAACATGGTCCTGTCGCATTACCTTGGCTCACCCTTTTTCTACATAGGTTGCAGAAGGTGTTGGCATTGGGCACACGGTGTAGGGTGGACGGTGGAGGAGGGCCACCAGCACCCTCTGAAGGTGGTGTTGTGAACTCGATAAGTTGGTCTCTGGACCTCAAGGTGAACACACAAAATTTGATATTCCTGCCAATATATTTGAATGTTCCACCGTCTATTCCCGGGCCGCCATCTTGGATTACGTCATGGAGGTAGGAGGAGGGGTTGGAAGTTCCCTGAGTAGGACCCACATGACAGCTAGGGAGAACCTGTGTCATGATTGAGGGTAGGTATAGTGCTAATTAAGTGATCAGTTAATCTGCATAATTCATTTTGTAGCAATTTGATGTCAAAAGTTGGTCAGAATCAGATTTGCCCCACTACTAGTGTGGAGCTATGCTGCAAAAATAAAGCTCAAGAGTTGCTGAAAATACAAAAATGGACTCTAACATGTGCACGACATGTCGGGAACTGTTTCCTAATGGTCGATCTGCATGGTGCTGGCATTGTAGAAAAGCTTAACATTCGGTTCAAAACCCCCGCAAATGGCTTTTACCTTCGAGGTAGCCGCTCACGAAATGATCTAATTAACATCCTGGTGAATTACAGCCACACATTTTCTTATAAAAACACCAAATTCCTAATCCTAGATTAATCATGGGCGATCAATCACAACACCCAAACCACCAGGGATATCACCAAGAGAAAGGTCTTCCACACCGACTAGTGAGAAGTAAATGTCGTAGAGACAACAAACTTCGCTAAATCCTGCCGTAAGGAAAAAGCAGGAAGACGTCCAGTGTGATTGGAAAGGATAGAGGAGTGTGTAGGGGGTACAGGCATCGAGTCCCAGTGCAGGCCCGCTGCCCCCGCCAGTGTCCCTGACGTATTTTTGATAACGCCACACCCATTGTACAGCTCAGGTGGGAACCGCTGTTCCGTTTGAGCTCCGTATGGTGTGTGGCGTTAGAAAATCTACGCCAGGGAGGCTGTGATGTGAAAGTTGCGGAGGCAGCGGGTGGGAAGACAGGCTGCACTGGGGCTCCATACCTGTAGCTGTATCCCCCTCGCCCGCACCACCACTTGCGACATCTCTTCCGGGTGCACGGATTGGTCTATCCATTGGACCCTCGGCAGAGGAGTCTGCGATCCAGCGGCTGTATAGGAACTAACTGTGTCTGAATCTGACACTTCGCCTCAGGATGGAAAATAGGAGACTTGTGGAAACATTGCGACAATAGGACACTACGACTCGGCCGATAAGGTTTCAGCAATGAGCTCGTTATGGTCATATGGCGCCTTTTTTCCCCAAAAAGTTATAACCCAATCACCCAAGTATCCGCACAAATCGCTAAGAGTGTGTCGTGTCGCAGTGGTAATTTTTCCATGCAGCTTTCTCACTGGAGCGGCGCTCTGGCGCCAGCCGCCGGCTGCAGGCCAAGCACTTCTTTCTACCTGCCGTCAAAACAGTGGGCGGCGTGTGTACCACAGCCTCCGGATGGCCTTTGATCGCGATCCGGCCCCGCGCGTGGAGTTCGTCCGCCTCGAATTAAGGCTGTGGCTCGCTGCCCGCGTCGCCGCTGACTCACCCCAAGTGCTACAAACGCGCCCGCCGACTCCCCAGGTAAATCGCCGCCGTGCCGGCGAGTATCAGCGGAACGCCAGCAGCGCGTCTTTCTGTAGTCCGCTAGTCCAAATATTGTGGCAGCGTCTGCTCGGGATCGGTACTCGGCTATGACACCCAGCGTAATCAGGGAGAGGCGGATGTCGTTATTCAAAGTATTGGTTCTAATGGATCTGAGCACTATGGGGCTTCACTTCTGAGGTCATCAGTCCCCTAGAACTTAGAACGACTTAAACCTAACTAACCTAAGGACATCACACACATCCAAGCCCGAGGCAGGATTCGAACCTGCGACCGTAGCGGTCGCGCGGTTCCAGACTGTAGCGCCTAGAGCCGCTCGGCGACTCCGGCCGGCGTCAAAGTATTGGCACGAGGTAGGCAGAGTTTAGGAAAAATGGGCTCCATTCGTCACGACGCACGGAATAGCTCAACGGTTGACAGAACTGTCAGAATTGAGGCCTTGCAGGGACCACCTCTACACCGCAGTCAAAGGATGCGGACATACGCAGTGCGCATTCGCCGACAATTCGCCAGTGTTCACTACGAGCATTCGCTTGTATTTATGGACAAGCGTTCACGCTATCGGGAACGGAAGAGAACAGGCGGATAGCCCACGAAGCCTGCGTTTGTGTCTTTTTGGAGCTAATTATCGGCACAAAAAACAAAACACTGCACCGTATAGTTAGAGCCCCGATGCAAAGCTTCTACATTCAGGAAGAACTACTTTGCCGGGCGAGCTCACTATTTTTGACGAAGTAAGGAAAATGACGTAGGAAAAAAGGATTTAGGTATCCCAGTTTGTACATATGTGTGAAATGCGTGGAGGTAGTGAACCTAGCACTCAGCTGCAGCTCCAGCTCTCCTCAGCACTAGATCAAACCTTTCAACATATATCGGTTGACGCCTTTAGTTGGCTTCTCATTAAAATTGTGGAGGATATTCAAAAGCAGAATACTAATTACCGACTACCAATAAAACCTGCAGAAACGCTAGCCTTTACACTCTGGTTATTAGCTACTGAAGGCATTTTCGCTACAATACTGCTTGTTTCGCATTTCAATAGCTGCTGCCGGCCAGAGTGGCCGTGCGGTTCTAGACACTCCAATCTGGAACCGCGTGACCGCTACGGTCGCAGGTTCGAATCCTGCCTCGGGCGTGGATGTGTATGATGTCCTTAGGTTAGTTACGTTTAAGTAGTTCTAAGTTCTGGGGGACCGATGACCGCAGCAGTTGAGTCCCATAGTGCTCAGAGCCATTTGAACGATTTACAGTAGCTGCTGTATCTCTGATAGTTTCTGATATCTGCAGTGACTTACGAGACATACTTAAAGAATTTTTACTGAAGTACGTATGAGAAAGATGGTGTCAATAAAATATGATGAATGAAATATGAAACACACATACGACCTGGCACATAGTGTGCTTGATGGCATCTGCTGTATAGTTTGTTGAGGGGCAAGTACCGTGATCTCGGCTAAACAGTTTTTATCACCAAAGATCTCTAAGACAAAAGTGATACACTAGACATATAACTGCAGTTATCAAGAACGTAAGCAACGAGAATGATAAGTTCTTTCAAATATTTTCGATTTTAACAAGCATAATATAGGCTATACTTACGTGCAGTTGTCTACTTCAAAGGAAATTTATTGTGCATTTCTCTGTCAGTAAAATAAACACAAGCATTGTGCTTATTCACTCCGTAACGGCCTTATGCAACCATACAACGAATTTAACGTCTTTATCACGACCACAGTTGGATCCTGAGTGCTTCGGAAATTTTCTATCACTCACATTTCTTTAGAGAATAATGATGTGGTTACGATTTATTCACTTTGTTACGCAGTTTCCTCTACTTCTGTGACGAATCCTGTAACGTGCGCTCATCAAAATGTACTGTGCGAAAGACAATTAATGCAACAAACCCTCATATGCAAAAGTACTGGCGTGCGGTCGCCGTCAGTGAAGGAACAACTCGCCACAGCGTCGTCGTGTTTCTCTTTCAATGCATTCACTGAACGCAAACACGACGCACGTATCGGCCAACTCTTCTTTAGTAAGTCTGTCCATACTGGAGTAAGTCTGTCAATACTGGATATTACACACAGAGAACATGAAGTTGCCATTTTTAGGTGTTGGTACACGGAACGTCGGGTGGGCTGGTCGGCCACTCTGAGTACGGCAAGCTGACGCACTCTGATTTGTTATCCCAATGCGCAGAGTTTCCACCCTCAAGTGAAGAAGAGAGCCCTTTTAAGTACACTGATATGCAGAGCTGAAACTTTTCCTCACGACGATAACGAGGATACCGAAATTGACTTTTTTTTTTGCTGAAGCGGCCGACTACGAATTCCTTTCCTGTGCCAATCTCTTCGCCCCAGAGTAGCACTCGCACCCTACGTCTCTACAATTTACTGGACGTATTCCAATCTCTGTCTTCCTCTACTGGTTTCACCCTCTTCAGTTCCCTCTAGTACCTTGGATGTCTTTCCCTGATGCCTAAACACATGTCCTAACATTCTGCCCCTTGTTCTCGTCAGTGTTTTCAATATGTTCGTCTCTTCACCGACTCTGCGAAGAGCCTCCTCATTCCGACTCCAATTTATTAATCTACCTGATTTTCAACATCCTTCTGTAGCACCACATCTCAAACGTTTCCACTGTTTCCGTTTCGGTTTTCCCACAGTCAGTGATTCACTTCCATACAATGCTGTGTTCCAAACGTACATTATCAGAAATTTCTTCTCAAATTAAACCTATGATTGACACTGGCAGACTTAGTTTGTCCGGGAATGCCCTCTTTGTCTGCGCTAGCCTGCTTTTTTTGTCCTTGTTTCGTTAGTCATGTTTTATTTTACTTCCATGGTAGCAGATTTCCTCAACTTCGTCTACTTTGCAACCATCAGCTAACTTTCTCACTATCCGCATTTTTGTTACTTCTCATTACTTTTGTCTTTTTCGATATACTCTCAATCCATATTCTGTACTCATTAGAGTATTCATTCCATTCGACAGATCCTCTAATTCTTGTTCACTTTCACTGAGGTTAGCAAATGTCATCAGCGAATCTTATCATGCTATCCTTTCACACTGAATGTTCATCACATTCTTGAACATTTCTTTTCGTCATTGCTTCTTCGATGTGTAGTGTAAACAGTAGGAGCGAAAGACTGCATCCCTGTCTACAACATTTATAATTTGAGCATTTTGTTATTGATCTTCCGATCTTATTGTCCCCACTTTGTGCTTGTACGTGTAGTATATCACCCGTCTTTCCCTGTAGCTTATTCATATTTTCCTCACAATTCGAACTTCTTGCACCTTTTCACAGCGTCAAACGTTTCCCCTAGGTCGAAAAAAATCTACGAGCATGTCTTGATTTTCCGTCAGTCTTGCTTCCGTTATCAACCGCAACGTCAGAACTGCCCCTCTGGTGTCTTTACCTTTCCTAAAGCCAAACTGATCCTCACCGAACAGACCCTCAGTTTTCTTTTCCTTTCTTCTGTATAATATTCTTGTCAGCAGCTTGGCCTTGTGGTTTGAGGCGTCATGTCACGGATTGGGCTGCCCTTCCTGCCGGAGGTTCGAGTCCTCCCTCGGGCTTGGGTGTGTGTTGTTCTTAGCATGAGTTAGTTTAAGTAATGTGTAACCCCAGCAGTTTGGTTCCTTAGGAATTCATACTCTCATGGCAGCTTGGGTGCATGACGTGCTATGCTGATTTTGCGATAGTTTTCGCACTTATATGCCATTAATATCTACGTAAGTGTGTGGATGATGTTTTTCCGTAAATATAGAGGTACGTTCCCCAATGATTTTAGAAATTCCAATAAAATGTTATATATCTCTTGTGCTTTATTTGATCTCGAGCCTTCCAGAGCTCTTTTACATTCTGGTTCTAGTACTGAATCCCTATGGGTTTCTCATTGACTCCAATTTCTTCCTTTATCACTTCATTATACAAGTCACCTTCAGTATACTCTTTGCACCTATCGACGCGTTCCTCTGCGTTTAACAATGAAATTCCAGGCTTGCATGTTTAGTATTTCCACCCTTGTTTCCAGTTCCACTGAAGTTTGTTTTGTCGTTTCTACGTATTTAGTCAGTTCTTCCGACGATAGTTTCTGTTTCGATGTCTTCGAATTTTCACGCAACCATTTCGGGTTGGTTGCCATTCACTTCCTATTTATTTCATTTCTAAGTGATTTATATTGCTATATTCCTGTCATTTTCTGAACATTTTTGTACCATCGTTTCACCGATCATTACAGTTATTATTTTCTTCCGTTAGCCAAGCCTTGTTCTTGTACCTGTGTGACTGTCCACTATCTGATTACCCTTTTGGGAGTTGTCCATTCTTCTTCAACCGAATGGCCTACTGTGATTTGTCCGCAGCTCGTGGTCGTGCGGTAGCGTTCTCGCTTTCCACGCCCGGGTTCCCGGGTTCGATTCCCGGCGGGGTCGGGGATTTTCTCTGCCTCGTGATGACTGGGTGTTGTGTGATATCCTTAGGTTAGTTAGGTTTAAGTAGTTCTAAGTTCTAGGGGACTGATGACCATAGATGTTAAGTCCCATAGTGCTCAGAGCCATTTGAACCTACTGTGATTTCCTTATCTCAGTATCCACAATGTTAGCGAGCTTCAAACGCGTCTCATTATTTCTCAGTACTTATCCCACTTCCTTCCCCACTGGTTCTTCCGGACACGATTCTCTTAATCTTAAATCTAATCTTCATCACTATTAAATTGTAATATGAGTCTATATCTGCTCCTAGGTACACCTTACAATTCAATATCTGGTTTCGGAATCTCTGTATGACGATGGTGTAAACCAACTAGAATCTTTCTGAGTATCTGTGTCTTTTGCAATAATGCCTGCATCTGTTATGATTCTTGAACAGACTGGTCTGAATCACGCGTTCAGAAAAAACGGCTATTTTCACGTGTTGTAAAGTTGCCGTTCTTCAAGAAACAGAAAAGAGGAAACACTGAACAGTCACGTGATGAGCCAGCGACTGTGCTTCATTCTTTCTGTGAGGCTACAGCTAACGTAATAGGCAGTGCCCTGGGAAAACGAGGAATAAGAAAATGGAGATACTGCGCTCCTTTAAGTACAGTCTCCATCCGAGGTTCCCGGGGTTTATAAAATTCTTCGGTGAGTGCGGAGGCGACTAAGCGTCAGTCCGTTCGTAGAGTTTCTGACTTTTGTGCCGAATATCAATGTGAGATTGAAAATAGAGAGCTTCGGAAATGAGGAGCTACGTAGCACTGCCTCGCAAATAAACGCAAAATTTTGTCTGATGAAATAAAAGTTTTGTTTCACGCTTCTGCTCACTGAGATTCCGTTATTAAAGGTGCTGAAAAAATTAGAATCCTACTGGGACAGTGAATGTAATCCCAGCGGTGTGTGGAAGCGAGCTCTCGGCTCACAGGAGGAGAGAAATTGACCAAGTTGTTTACGTTCCTATGGTACCCAGCGTAGACGTCGACACCATCTGTGGCAGCACGGCGTAACCCCGGACCAGTCAGAAGCCGTCCACGGCGTATGTGAGCGCACCACGGCTCCAGCCACGACAGTCAGTCACTCCCGATGAAGCAGAAGGCAGTAATCGAAATCTACATCTACATCTACATCTACATTGATACTCCGCAAGCCACCCAACGGTGTGTGGCGGAGGGCACTTTACGTGCCACTGTCATTACCTCCCTTTCCTGTTCCAGTCGCGTATGGTTCGCGGGAAGAACGACTGTCCGAAAGCCTCCGTGCGCGCTCTAATCTCTCTAATTTTACATTCGTGATCTCCTCGGGAGGTATAAGTAGGGGGAAGCAATATATTCGATACCTCATCCAGAAACGCACCCTCTCGAAACCTGGCGAGCAAGCTACACCGCGATGCAGAGCGCCTCTCTTGCAGAGTCTGCCACTTGAGTTTATTAAACATCTCCGTAACGCTATCACGGTTACCAAATAACCCGGTGCCAAAACGCGCCGCTCTTCTTTGGATCTTCTCTATCTCCTCCGTCAACCCGACCTGGTACGGATCCCACACTGATGAGCAATACTCAAGTATAGGTCGAACGAGTGTTTTGTAAGCCACCTCCTTTGTTGATGGACTACATTTTCTAAGCACTCTCCCAATGAATCTCAACCTGGTACCCGCCTTACCAACAATTAATTTTATATGATCATTCCACTTCAAATCGTTCCGTACGCACACTCCCAGATATTTTACAGAAGTAACTGCTACCAGTGTTTGTCCCGCTATCATATAATCATACAATAAAGGATCCTTCTTTCTATGTATTCGCAATACATTACATTTGTCTATGTTAAGGGTCAGTTGCCACTCCCTGCACCAAGTGCCTATCCGCTGCAGATCTTCCTGTATTTCGCTACAATTTTCTAAAGCAGCAACTTCTCTGTATACTACAGCATCATCCGCGAAAAGCCGCATGGAACTTCCGACACTATCTACTAGGTCATTTATATATATTGTGAAAAGCAATGGTCCCATAACACACCCCTGTGGCACGCCAGAGGTTACTTTAACGTCTGTAGACGTCTCTCCATTGATAACAACATGCTGTGTTCTGTTTGCTAAAAACTCTTCAATCCAGCCACACAGCTGGTCTGATATTCCGTAGGCTCTTACTTTGTTTATCAGGCGACAGTGCGGAACTGTATCGAACGCCTTCCGGAAGTCAAATCTCTAAGCTTCACTCCAAATCGGTGCGGCAAAAAGTCCAACGAGCAGAATGTTTTATTCAGGCGTGTCGGCGAGAAGAACTTCGTTCTCCTATCCATACTGCTTTGTATTACCGTTAACGTGCAATTAACACTGCCGGAGAAACAAACCGGAGACAGACTCTGGCAGTACTCAATGCAAACTGTAGGGCGACAAGTGGGCCTTACTCTTTTCAAATCGAGAGCCTCAAGTGAGAGGAACAACTTTGTTACGAAACGACAAACAGCCCATATCACTGACATCTGCATTACTGTTCAGATTTTGTTTCCGTGCAGTAGAGATACGAATACAAACGGGGGTAAGAAATCAGACGAAATGTGATTACTCGGTAATGAGCTACCGGAGACAATGGGTACTTAATACCAAAATACTTAGACTGAGGAACCTCGGAAATGTTGTTACGAGTTCATCTTGCGGTATTCCAGATCACTCCTTGTGAACTCCCAACTACGTCATGCCATTGACGGCCATCCCCCGTGACCAGATAGCACGTAGGAAAGCCGGCCTGGAGTCGGCTGCTTCCAGCAGCGCGGCCTGGAGTCCGGCGGTCCCGTGCCTTCCTAGCCGCAGCCGGCACACGCGTCGTAATTTAAAGCCCATAAATTCCGGCGGCGGCAAACAAACAGACGCGCGCCCCGCTGCCCGTGTAAATATGTATCCTGGCCGGCGCTGAGCCAGATAAGTCGCGGCTCGGGCGGACGGGCCGCTTCCTCCTCGGCTGGCTGCGTCTGAGCGCGACGAACACCGAGGGCCGCCCTCGCTCACAGCTGCGTGGAAACTGTCGCACTGTCCGTCAGAAGGGAGTCCGGTCCGAAGGCTGCCAGTTTGTAGCCCTGATACGCTTCTGATATAATTCCTTTGAACTCGCCCGTGATCGACTGCGTCCAACCTGTCGGTCCCGAATCGGTTGCTTCAGACGAAAATGGCTTTGTTCCTGATAATCCAAATTCTACGTAATGAAAGTCTGTTCTGATGCAACATAACGGACACGTTCGGCCACAACATAAAATTGCTTGAAATCATCTGTTTCTTACCGAATCGATCTTATGATTATTTTTACTTTATCAGTTTTCGTTAAAGTTTTCATATTTGTTTCCTCTTTTAGAAATTATTCTCAGCTTTACAAATGTGCATTGGCACTGAGAATCACGTCTTATTCGCAGTGACATAATAGATTTTGTCTGGCATATTTTCCATAAACTAATTCTGCGAAGGTTGATGCCAGAACACTGCTCATCTAAATTTTGACACTTATTTCAAAAAGCCTCTTGAAGCAACCGACGTATTTTAGCCGATGCAAGAGGTCAAAATATCTCGATTCTGATAACCAATATCCCCTAAAACGCAGTGTTTTCATCAGTACGAGCTATCAAAACATCGATAAAGATGTATCATTAACTTCCGTAAAACTTTACCTAGATAACATCTTCTTCCAGTTTCGTAACCCTCTGAGCAAACAGAATCGTTACGCAGGGTGGACAAAAACATGGAAACACATTACCATCCTTGTACGGTGTAGGAAATATGTTGGCTTTCAAAATAGCTGGCAGTCGTCTCTGAGTGCATAAAAACAGGTCCTGCGAATGCCTTCCCCTTCTTTGCGCAAAATGGTGCCAAGTTCAGGTAACGACGACGAATGTGGACAGCCATCACCCTCCCTTCTCTCGAAAGTAGGCAGCTAAGGCTTAATAATACTGAGATATGGTGACTGCAGTGGCCAGGGGAGGTGCGAAAATTCATCGTCGCGCGCGCAACACCGGTCGTGGACGATAGGAGCGAACAGGGATCCAGCCGTCTCGGAGCGCTGCGTCACCACTGGGGGATCAAACACTGTACCCTGGGATGGAATTGATCACCCAAAGTGGCCCCACAAACCTTTGGCAGTAATGCAACCTTGCAGAGTTACCATGGGGTCCGTGGAATAGCACGATATGTCTGCACAAATCGTCACTGCAATCATCGACATGTTTACTCTTAGGACGTAAAATCGGCCAGAAGTTGGACGCACTGTGAAACAAGGGTCGTGCGACCAAATGCCTCCATAGTTCAAGTTTTATGGCATCAGCACCATGTTCTTCTGTTAAGGGCATTTGCATCACAGATACGTGCTGTTGGAATTCCAGCTCGCCCGGAATTTCCGTGCTTATCTTATTTTGGTGGTTCGAGAGTGCGACATTCAGTGCTACAACTGTCGTTCTCTTATTTTTCGTCACTATCCTTTCCAGTGACGTCTGTCACGACCACGCAACACATTTTCGTCCGCGTTATGACTTGGCTGGTGATGCTCTGGTTTGGCTGTATGAGGAATATATCTTCGATATGGAACTCCGTACGCCTCGGCTTCTTCAGTTACGGATACGCCCGCAGTACGAGCACCAACAATGTGCTCACGTTCTCATCCACTGAGCTCTGACATAATGCACTCACAAGTACACAGAACACTGTTCTGGCCACGACTATCGCTTGCAATGTATTCAACACATTTCGTAGGTGCCATTTGTCTTGAAATACAACAGCACAACTTGTAGGCTTGGCTAGCGTTTGCCTTTATTTAAAAGCATACATCTCTCGTGGTGTTTTCATATTTTTGTCCACCCCCTGTAGCTTAAAATTACATGGGACTTAATTTCATTCTAAAACATGTTGTGTTGATAACTAAGGGCTTGTATGGTGATGTGGGACTGACGATACAAGACAGTAGAATGAAAGCAGCATCCTCAGCTGAACGTGGTCACCTGACCATTTGTGGCAACAGCCTTGGCACAGTGTAGACGAGTGTGGCCAGTGGACGTTTCGACAGATGTAGATCTGCGTGTGTTTCCCATACGGTGCGGCACTGTCTTTGCCTAGGGTGATGGTAGTAACACTGAACCATAGGCGACTCTGCGGTGGCGGCTTCTTGCAGTATTTGCTGTGTCCCTCTTGCTCGATACACGAAAGGTGGAGAGTATACGCTAGAGCTGCCGTAGTCTGGTAAATTACTGGAAGAAACACCATTTATCGAACAGTACTGAGCATTTTTACAACCGCGGGGGATAAGGGGATGCAGATTAATTCATCCATATGGCTACCACGTACGTTCGACTTGTCATATACGTATACCTGATGTATAACATTTCCCCATGACCGTCACTGTTAGCTTGAGATCTGCCTATACCGTAGTTAAATTTAAAAGCCATTAATTTGAGCTCACACTAATAACTTAGATCCCAAAGCTACAATTCCCGTGGATGTGCTTACCTTGTAGTCGTTCGTTGTCCACAGTTCCATATGTCGACTGAAGTGGCTTTTTTTAAATTTCTTATACAACGAAGAAAACTTCGAGTAATGCTTGTTTATTATTGTCAAGCACAAAAACGGTAATACGAGCAGCAAGTATTATGAGTTGTACGAACAACTTACGGGTTTGCTGCCTTGAGAATGGCAGGGTGTGCTCCTGTCGAAATATCGGCGGTGGTCGACGACGTCACCTGGCAGAAAACCCGTAAGTTGTTCGAACATTCAATTCGCCGGGAAAAGTTAAGGTCTCACATTATGAGTTGTAGTTAGTCCGCATCACTTGGTCCAAAGTCGTTATGGTGCATTCGATAACCACCAGAGAGCCCATTGAAGACCACTTGACCGTCTCCTATGGCGTCTTACTGCTTCCACAGGCCTGTATCCGACCGACGCCTGGGACCGAGCATGTGGGAAACGGCAAAGCTGGTCGGCTGTTCCCGTGCTACTGTGATGAACATGCATGGAAAGTGGTCGAAACTTGGAGTAGACGAAGAGATGTTGCACGTCTTCACCTCATCACAGAACGTGGCGATCGGCGGGTCGCCCGTTCTATAAAGCAGGATACGCCGTATTCTGTGGCAGATCTGACGACGCAGAACAAAGCTGATGAAGGCACAAGTGTTTTGGGGCACACAATCAGAGCACATTATAAAACATGGGACTCCACATCAGACGACCAACAGTGACCCAATGACACTGTCAATTAAGATTGCAATTGGCCCGGGAACATTGTGCCCTGACTGTGGATTGATGGAAACGTTTTGGCAGGTCGGGTGAATCACGTGTCTTGTTGCATCAAGTAGATTGTCGGTTCGGATACGCCGTAATCCACGGGAACGGTTGCTCGAGACATGCAACGCGCCACTACGCAACATGGCGGTGGCAGTGTTATGCTGGGACACGGAGAAGGGGGCACTCAGCTGGGCTTCAGTGGGCCCTGTGTTCGTAATCGAAGACAGGTGTGGGCTACCTGACCATTACTGCGGACCACCTGCACCCCTTCAAGCTTGAGGTCATCTCCAGAAAATAACATCAGTGTCACAAAGTCATAATTCTGCCACAGCGCTTTAGCAACCAAATTCACCTGGTCTGAATCCGATGGAACACACCTGGGATGCTACTGGGCCTTAGCTCCTCCATCACAGACTACCGATCCATAATTTACGGGGACCACGTGATCTCTGTGTGTAGACGCCTGGTGTCAGGTAGCTGTCGTTGAATCCATGCCACGCAGAATCGTTGGTGTATTACGTTTCAAGTGTCGGCCATCACGATATTAAGAACGTGGTCAAAATTGTTTGGTTGGTCATTGTATCTCGAATGAGAATCACGGCAGCCTCACAGGAATATGGCCAGTGAGGTGGTGCAGTGTTGGAAATCTCAGTCCACCCAGCCTAATTAAAAGTTTTCAGAATCAGCTCTCGATTTTTCCGAGATGGCTTATTAACGAGTTGGAACGGTCACCGTAGTACATATTCCGCCTTCTGTAGAACTCCCCTGCACTATAGCTCTGGTCAGGCATTTTGGCGGGTGGCTGTTCGTACGCTGTTGCCAGACTGTGAATGACATGCACTTTAAAGGCCCGTGCACCTCTGTTGTAATATTTCTGCTTTGCTCAAAATCAAAATAATTACGTTTTCGAACTATTGATTTATGCTATGTCAGTCATAACACTACATTTTTAAATTTTTGTCATTCAATTCCTTATTTTCAGCCTGCAGTGTGTAAAATTATTGTACACAACATTA